>NC_016132.3:37925024-39175024 GCF_000005505.3 Brachypodium distachyon | reverse complement strand
CCTCCATGTAACCATGGAATGAACATAGCAGATGCTGGCAGTTCAAACCCAAGCACGAGTTACAGATACGATCGAGTAGCATCATCTACCGGCTCCAGGGAACGAAGAGGTGTGGCATATACCGTTGACATGACACAATAATTCACTGATGTGAGACTTCCCTCTTTCATACATCAATCTTATGGTGGCATGCAGGTAGCGTGGGGGAATCTCATCCTAGTGATAACTACATACATGGCAACATGGATAGGCATGCTGCCATTGGTCGAATCATAACTGTCGAGAGCCAGCGGAAGGATCTAAATACAATATTTTTGAAACTGCGGATTGCTGATTCAACAGGTTTGTATGGTGGAATCAGATTTTGATTATCATTCTATTGTCAATGTGATACTTGTCCTGAGCCCTCCATACATATTTTTTCCATCGCAATATGCAGGTCATGCCCAAAACATCCACTTCCCCTTTGACATTGAAGCGGACACTTCAATTAGCGTTGCAACTGAGATGGTTGTGCAGCTGGATCTCACGGATCAAGATGTTACTTCAATTGCTGAAATGATAGATGCAGAAATACATGCACATATTCCTGATTGGGCGTTTGATGAAGCAGTTGACAACCAAGGAGATGAAGTAGCTCGGTCGGAGACCCATAGTTCAGAAGCAGACGATGAGACTTCTGAGTTGCGTAACGAACCTGATGCTACAAATAATGGTTTTACCCAAGAGCAGCTTCCTTCTGGACGGAAGTACTGGTCAGACTCGCCCAGAAGAGACAATGAAATCTCTCTCTTGGTGGACCCACAGATTGGTGATGATATGCCTAATGGGATATTAAAGAAGAATGATATAGCTGACACTGTCAGCAATGCAAAACCTAACGAGTATAATTCCCTCGAGACTTCCATCCGCTCTGTCGAAGATACCTGTGAGCAAATATCTTCATCTGCAGACTTGCTGAATCCATCTTTGATTGACAGGAAATCTGGAGGAGCTTCTGTCGTCACTAGCTCTCCCTCTTCTGATGATGAACATCTCGTAGAGGACCTTACTGAAAGGTTAGCAGACTTGTTAGCTCAACAGAAAGAGGAGCTCAAGGCGCTGAGAAGGAAGCATAAGGCTGACATAGAGGCCATCTTGAACAGCGTGCCTGCAGACCATCGTGAGGAGACCTTAACAAGGTGCCGGTTGAAGGGAGATCAGGAAAACAGACCAGACAAACTTTAGTTACGACACCTTCATGTACATCTTTGCTGCGTGTTTTTACATACCGGCACCAAGGAAGTCGTTTAGAATTGTCATTGTGTGAAAAATGGTCTCAGTATTTCTGCTGTTCTTTTTTTTATGGAATGGAGAAGCTGCAAGGTGCTTGTGGATTCACTGGCAGAGCACTGCATACCAAAGTAATTGTCCATAAGAAGGTTGCTTGTGCGAAAATTTGATACTCCCAAGCCAGTTTGCTTGGAGGTTTTCTGCTCAGCAAGCACATATCTGCAGATACAAGAATGGTACTGCATGCCAAAGAAATTGTCCATAAGAAGTGCATGTTTTATTTCCATTTTTCCTTTTCTTTTTGTATTGTCAACTTCTTAGGTACATGAGTTATGTGAGCTGTTGCATACTTGCAATCACAAACATAATGTTCAATTCAATTATTCCCATCATGTTTGAGTCACATCACATGCTTTGCCCAGGCCCTTAGAGCTGTATGTTTGCACACACATACATGCATTTATATACTTGTTTAAGTGCAAGTGTGCCATTGGAGCATGGAGCTGTGGAAAGAAGTCTACACTGAGGGCACTGACTCATCTCATCAGCATCAGCAGAGCAGATCTGGAGTGGCCAATGATAGATAAACAAACAAACAAATACCAGTCCATTGTTCAACAACACATGCTCCAGTAGCATCCATCACATGCCCCAGATCTCTGTGTCCCCTACCTGCTTCTCTTTTCTTTTCTTTCCAGTGACCACCAATTTTTTCTTCTTCTCTGATGCATCTGAATCTGTGTACTGGAAGAGAAGAAACCTGAGGCTCTCCAGCCCAGTTTAGTTTAGGGATGCACACAGAATTGGGAGCTGTGTTACAGTGGGGAGAGTGACAGGGGTGGGCACCTTCTCCATGAATGATCAAATCAACAAACACCACCTTGCACATAAAGGGAGCAAGTCTTGTAGATATTTCTGTTGGTCACTTTCAGAGAAATTGTAGCTCACATTAGGATGAGAGACCTTGAGGTTTATGGATCCAATGCATCAAGCCAAGGAACATGCCCAAATGCACTTGGGAAGAAAGAACACAAGGAGGAGGGGAGGCACCACATGCTGGCTGTAGGAAGAACCCAGATGCAAAACAACAAGGACAACATACACATGGTCCATCCATCCATGGATGGATGCAATGCATATATGCATCCTAGCTAAAACTAATTGAGCTACAATTCTAAATTCACATAACAAATGCGGTACAATATAAGATGGATTAATGGATTAGTAATCGACCCAGCAATTAGTTGTCAATTATAGATACATGACGATGCATTTCAATTTTCATCGGCGTCCAGCTCCAGCCAGCCAGCTGCTTGATGATCAATCCATCTTCCTTCGGAACACACATCCGCACATTTGATTCGATTTGATTATTATTAGTACCACCTCGCCCAGCGACGAACTCGTCACCCACCTTATAATATCTCCGCGCTTCGTCTTCCTCCTCCGAGGACTCGCTGCTATATAATCCTCTCTTCTTCTCCCCTGCGCTTCCTCTCCTCTTCTTCTTCTTCTTCTTCTTCTTCTTCTTCCCCTCCGGCCGGTCATCTCCCACCGACCTCCGAATCCCGGCCATCTCAGGCCGCCGCTACACAATCACATACATGAAGTCGCGGCTGTAGCTAGCAGCGGTAAGAAATGCAGAGGCTCAGTAGCAGCAGGGGCGGCGGCGATCAATCCACGGCGACGGCCACGGCGGCGCCATCGCCGTCGTCGTCGTGCGACATCATCGCCGGGCTGGACGAGGTGATCCCGGCGAACGGGCAGCTGATGAAGCCGGGCAAGGCGGCCACGGCCTCCGTGTACCGGGCCAAGCTGGCGGGGCACGCGCGGGTGGTGACGCTCTCCTGGTCGCGGCACGCCTTCTCCGTCTCCGTCTCCGGCGCCGACGGCTCCTCCGCCTCCTGCAAGGTGGAGCTCCGCCGCTCGCCATGGCAGTACTTCTGGAATCCCCGCCGCCAAAGCTCCTCCGGCGCCCGCCGTCTCGACCTCGGCGACGGCTCCACCCCCCTCCGCGTCCTCTGGGACCTCCGCCGTGCCCGCTGGCACCACCACGGGCACCACGGCGAGCCGTGCGGAGGGAGCTACTACGTGGCCCTGGAGGAAGATTCCGTTGCCGGCGGTGGCGGCGAGGTCGTCTTCCTCGTCTCCGGCGGCTCCGACCCGAATAAAATGGCCGCCTTGGCCCCCGTGGCGCGGCGGGAGCACGTTTTCGGCCGCCGCGGTCGGTTCGCGGCCAAGGCGCGCTTCGGCGAGGAATCGACGGAGCACGAGATCGCGATCGAGATCGACGGCGGCGGCCATGGCGGAGGGGATGAGCCGGAGATGGAGGAGATGAGGATCGGGATCGACGGGGAAGAGGCGGCGGTGGTGGTGAAGCGGCTGCGGTGGAAGTTCCGGGGCAACCAGAGCGTCACCTTCGGCAAGGCCAAGGTCGAGGTCTACTGGGATGTCCATGACTGGCTTTTTACTGAAGGAGCTGGCGTTGTGAGGCCGGCGCTGTTTATCTTCAGACCCATCGTCCTCTCCAGCTCCGGCGATGGCGCCGCCGCCGCCAATGCCGCCGCCGGTGCCGGGTTCTGCCTCTACCTCTACGCATGGAAGCTCGACTAGCTTGCTGCTGCTCATGATTCCATGGATGGACACCAGCCATGATCCTTGCATGGATGGTTGCAAACAATTTTTCTTGTAATTCCTTTTTGGGAAAGATATACATAATTGAATATAATTCTTTTTAATTTCTTCTTCCAAATCCTTGATTAATTACACACCCATCTATGCTCAGTTTCTCGCTCTTCTTAGTTCGCATTGTTGTTCAGCTCAATCAGTCAGTGAGATTACAATCTACAAGTCAGAGTAAGATCATATTAGTGGCTTAATTAAGTTAATTAGGGATGGGAGAGATGAACAGTGTTGTGTTGGGTGGATGGCACATGGGAGAGTGGTGTGGAAGCAGCTGCTAGCTGTGGACTGATGACTAGTGATCCCTAGAAGAAAGAAAGAAAGAAAGAGAGAAAGAAAGAAAAATGGCCACCGCAAAAGGTGACAGCAGATTGGATCCACCGCTCCTAACCAAACTTTAGTTTATCATTTGCCCAATTCACATTATTGATCTAGCTCTAGAGGGGTATCCTATGTGATGCCACCTCTGTCTCTCAACCTCCTCCAAACAATAAACTAACGGAATCACTGCGCGTACGACGTTTCCTTGTCCAAACTCCGTACGACACTTGATTGGACGGCTGCAGCCTTCACTCGTGATGCGATGAACGGCTGTTATGCATTGTCGTATGAAAATAGTATGAAAACCGTCGTACGCATAGCAGTGCTCATAAACTAACATCACAAACTTAATTTCGTTGTAGATCCATCCTATTCCTATGTGCATGATCATATACATATGGCTAGTAACACATACAAAATCCCAAACACAGTTCATGATGAATTTGGCCTATCCGGTTTTCGCAGAATTCTCATGTGCAAAATCACGCCGAATTCTCGTCTGCCAGGCCATGTATATATTGGAAAATATGTAACAAATCTATACTCAATGCGCCGCGAGATGGTGACTAACTAGACCATGTCCTGATCCTGATCATGAGAAATTTGCAAGGTTGTATGTGTGTACTATATCTCTGCTTAATTGTTTATACGTCCAATGATATTATTTATATTATGTATCGCCCATACGGTATGGGGTGTGTTGGTGAGATGCTAAAAAGGCTGTAAGATTCCATCACGCGAAAACAATGGAGCAAAAATGGCCGGAGGATGAATTAACAATGTTCATCCGTTTTGTTCCCTTGCATGCTGTAGCAGCCTGCATCTGCTGGATATAGCTGGTGCCAATCAAATCAAGCCAGGCTTCCCTTTTAAAAGATAAGATTATGTTCTGATTGGTGGTTGGTGCCATTTGTCTTCAAAC
This sequence comes from Brachypodium distachyon, assembly GCF_000005505.3. Taxonomy (NCBI): domain Eukaryota; kingdom Viridiplantae; phylum Streptophyta; class Magnoliopsida; order Poales; family Poaceae; genus Brachypodium; species Brachypodium distachyon. Next base: position 39,169,827 of record NC_016132.3, on the reverse strand, counting down.
CATATGCTCATATTTCAGTACGCCCTTTCATGTACAACAAGGGTACATTATAGATCTTCTTTGTTGACCGTATACATGTGAGTGTTTTTATCTTTCACTTTCATTGACTCGGAGGATATGGCGTGTGCGCTTAATACAACGACACTATGCAAATGAAAAATTAAAGTCACCGCAAGGATTGTTCGATGTAATCAAACATTTAGAGGTGTGCAAGTACAAGGAGACGATGAGATCTTGATCCGACTACGGCTGGCTATTCGTGTCGATCGAGAAACAACTATTCCCTCCCTCCGTCCCAAAATAAGTGACGTGAAATTATATAGATTCTTATACAAATCTACGTCATTTATTTTAGGATGGAAGAAGTATTAATTTCTAAATCGACTGAAATATAATTACTAAAAAAACCTTAAAATAGCCAATCTAGATGGAATGACAATCATCTTTTCACGTCTGGGAGGTATATTCTTGCACTCAAGTTTCCAAGCATATATAAGGATGCAACCGGGTATTCAAATTTATTCCGCATATATGCATTGCTATATGGTCCCATATAATTAAGCTTGCATGAGGGTCTAACTGATGTGTGAATATGAACTAACTAGGATACTAGCTTGGATTAGAGTGTGAATGAGCCCGTTAATTAGCTAGGTGTGTATGTTGTGCGCATGCCCGGGATCAGCGGGTAGAGAAGCTGGACGGCCGGAGTCTACAAGAAAATGTTCAACCTGCTCATGTGCATAGTTAATTTGCTGCCTCAAATCACAACTTGTTTTACTTACATAGTGCAACTGATGTGTTTGCATGTATGTACTAAACATTTTGTAACCCCTTTTATTACAGTACTAGAAATTAAGTTTTCTTCTTTCTCATGCTACCTTTTCATCTGTTTTTAACTGAGCATTCTCTTATTTTTTAGAATCAATGGATACGATCAATGTCCTTAATTGGACCCTGGTTTAATTTTCTCTCTGTTCTTGTTACTGAATTGCAGTTCCAGCTTGAAAGCAATATAGCTGTTTGCAACCAAAAATAAAGAAGATCCCCAAAGGAAGAAGAAAAGTACATACAGATGGAATCGACACTTTGTTTTAGGATGCCTTGGGACCATTTGTTGCACGTCGTCCGGTCTGCCTTTTTGCAAGCTCTCTTTTCTTTTCTTGTAGCAGCAGAAAGTGATGCTCTCGAGATCCCAAAACGGGAAATTGCTCTACTACTGCATGTAGTACTACTAGCCACCGCTGCGTTTTATGATTCTTGCCGAAATATTACATGTATCTAAACGTTTTATAAAAATAATACATTCATAATTGAACAAATTGAGATAATAATTATGAAACGAAGGGAGTAAGTATGTACTCCAGGGTTTAGGGTACTCAATTGTAGTTTGTTCTTGATAACTAGGGTGCATTCGTTGTGAGTAATTAGGGTGAGTTTCATAGAGAGAATAGATAGAACATAATAAAATGATACTTCCGTCACACAATTCTTATCGTGGTTTCAGTGACAGTTTCTCTAACTAACACACCCTAGTAGTACTAGTACTTTTTTTTTTCAGAAACAGATAGCAGGGAGTTGGGCATTTTGGTCTCTGAAGAAACGTTTCGCATCATTTTTCTGCATTCAGTTGAACAGAACCTTGAACTGGGCCTTGGGTCAGATTGGGCTGGCTCATGATGGGTCTGATAGCACTGGGCCGAAACAAATGGACTTCCTCTACCTATGGCCCATCAGCATCAACATCAGCCCGTCTTCTCCTTCTTCTATTCTGCCCAACACCGGCCGCCGCTCTCCGTCGACACCGCCGCCGCCGGTTACTTTCTCTCCGTCGCCGATCCTTCGCGCAGCCCTCGTCTCCTCGTCGCCAACGCTTCCTCGTGCAGCCAGGTACCCCCCCCCCCCGCTCGTCTTCCTCCTTGCGCACGGCTGGATTCCAGTAGCGCTAGCGCCGCCGCCGCCGCCGGTTGATCTCCCTCTCTCCCTCCCCTTGGATTCCATCGCCCCCGACCGTTTCTCTTCCCATCATATCACTCACCCCACGAATCGATCCTGCCCTGTAGCTAGCTCCCCGTTTCATCTCCTCCTTAATCTCTCCTAATTCGTAACCGAGGCAAAAAATCCTCCGTCCATGGTACCCGTAGGCAGCTTGATTTGGGCATTTAACTCTTATCTATCCGTTTAGATTTGGGCAGCAATGAAATTGCTACTACTCCGAATTGACATGCTTGTGCTGTTTGCCTAACAGGTACTGGAACAAAGATGGTTAATGCAATCAAGGGTTTGTTCATCTCCTGGTAAGATCGTAAAAATCCTAAAACAAACCGGATCCACCATCTTACCGTGTTCATCAATCATTTGTTGTTCACAGTTTCACATGATCCACTGGTTTATTGTTTTTTTTTTCTGTTGTTCCCAGTGACGTGCCGATGGCGCAGTTCATCGTCAATCTGAATGCATCGATGCCCGCGTCCGAGAAGTTCATCGTGCACATGCTTGACCCGACGCACATGTTTGTCCAGCCTCATGTGGGGGAGATGATCAGGAGTAAGATTGCGGAGTTCAGAGACCAGAACAGCTACGAGAAGCCGACATGAAGGATCGTGTTATACTGCGGTTCACAGCTTCATACTCCGTCCAGAGATGCTCTACATTTGTGTTTGGGTTTGTAGCTGTGTGGATTGGTTAGAGTCTTAATACCATGTCGCATTTTCGTGATGCTCTTGGATGATAATTCTGTAGCATGAGAGAGTGTTATGTTTTATGCGCCTTCTCAGAATTCCTTTGATCTGATAAGATATCTGGTGGTGTTGATACTTTGATACTGTGAAGAGAATAAACATATCTTCTTATGAATTACTCTTCCCACGTTGTTGCTGTGAACTTGTCATGAAAGCTCTGGATAGAGGAACCAAATAAGAAGCTTCATGGAAATTGTTCATACCAAAATTATGAACCTTGTAATAAAAATCAAGCACCTGAAGTAGGGAAAGGTATAATTGTTTGAAGGGAATAAGCACATCTTCTTATGAATTACTCTTCCCTTGTTGCTGTGAAGTTGTTATGAAAAGCTCTGGATAGAGGAAACAAAGAGAAACTTCATGGAAATTGTACATACCAAAATTAACAGCTACTGTATGTAACAAAAATCAAGAACCTGAAGTATAATTGTGCTAGAATTCATGAAAGCATGTGCCTCCAGTTAGTGAGATTGGACCCTCTTTTGCTATTTGTTAGTTCATTTATGCTTGTTCTAGATATTTGTACTCCTATATGCACCAAAGTAACATGTCCCTGTGGAACTAAAAGCAGGAAGTAAAAATTATCTTGGCCATTTTGAAAAGGTACAAGCTTGCTTTGACTTTTTATGGTCTGTAAAGGTAAATGAGTATGTCACAACATGATCTGTGCACATGACACAGCATGATGAACTTGATGCCCCTCTTTTACTCCAAGCAGCAACTGTGGTCTCCAAGATACCAGGAGATAACATTTCCTTTGATCTTTTTAAAAAGGTTCAGCATTTTCTTTCCAAAGATAGGCACGAAACTACTGCTCTTGAAAACTGGTGAACAAATACAGAAACCATTGTATCTTACCATTTTCAGGTGATACGAGAAACATTACCTTGGAAAGGACTCTTGACAATTGACAGGAAGAGATAGTTCATCCATCAGGTTGCAATTGGTTGGTTGCACGTTCAGTTTCCTTAAGTTCAGGTTTCAGATATATGCACTAAGATTTTGCTTCCAGGGAGGTTCACAGGCACTGAGATTTCCTCTCTGAACTTTTTGCAGGTAACACAAGAAAAAAGAGATGCTCACTCTGCACCCAGCATACATTTCTTGGAAGCGAAGTCTCGCAGTCAGAGACCAAAGCTTAAAGCCTTGGCATGATTTAGAAAAATACTCAATGGCAATGGCAGCCACTGCACCTATCTTTTTACATTGCCTTTGCTTTGAAGCAATTGCCCAAACTGAGATTACAAATACATGCATCCTCTCATCCATCTTGCAACAAACCAGCCAACACTTCCATTCCAGGCATCGATCAATCATGGCTTCTTCTGCTTCTCAGATGAAGCTCTCCCTTGCTCTTCTCCTCCTCTGTGTCGGTGCTTGCGTTGCTCGCAACAGCGACTTCTCCATTGTCGGCTACTCCGAGGAGGACCTGTCGTCCAACGACAGGATCATCGAGCTGTTCGAGAAGTGGCTGGCCAAGCACCAGAAGGCGTATGCGAGCTTCGAGGAGAAGCTGCACCGGTTCGAGGTGTTCAAGGACAACCTGAAGCACATTGACAAGGTCAACCGTGAGGTGACCAGCTACTGGCTCGGCCTCAACGAGTTTGCCGACCTCACTCACGAAGAGTTCAAGGCAACCTACCTGGGCCTCGCTCCTCCGGCGCCGGCTCGGGAGAGCCGTGGCAGCTTCAAGTACGAGGATGTCAGCGCCGATGACCTGCCCAAGTCAGTGGACTGGAGGACGAAGGGCGCAGTGACAGAGGTGAAGAACCAGGGGCAGTGCGGAAGCTGCTGGGCCTTCTCGACGGTGGCGGCGGTGGAAGGCATCAACGCCATTGTCACGGGCAACCTGACGGCGCTGTCAGAGCAGGAGCTGATCGACTGCAGCGTCGACGGCAACAACGGCTGCAACGGCGGCCTCATGGACTACGCCTTCTCCTACATCGCCTCTAGCGGCGGCCTGCACACCGAGGAAGCGTACCCGTACCTCATGGAGGAAGGCAGCTGCGGCGACGGCAAGAAGTCCGAGTCTGAGGCTGTGACGATCAGCGGCTACGAGGACGTGCCGGCCCACAATGAGCAGGCGCTGATCAAGGCTCTCGCCCACCAGCCCGTCTCCGTTGCCATTGAGGCCTCCGGCAGGCACTTCCAGTTCTACAGCGGGGTAAGCTAAGCACCAATGGAGGTTCTACTGACATGTGGGCCCCAAATGCCATCGTGACGTTTTTTCAGTTTACAACCTTATATGTCTTTGACGGTATCAAACTAACTAGTTTCCTCTGCACATTTGATCTGAAAGTTCGTTGAATCAACTTCTAATCTGAAACATTTTGTTATTGTTGTCATAGGGAGTTTTCGATGGTCCGTGCGGCACACAGCTGGATCATGGCGTGGCTGCGGTTGGGTACGGGTCGGACAAGGGGAAGGGCCACGACTACATCATCGTGAGGAACTCGTGGGGCGCCAAGTGGGGCGAGAAGGGGTACATCAGGATGAAGAGGGGCACAGGCAAGGGGGAGGGCCTCTGCGGCATCAACAAGATGGCCTCCTACCCAACCAAGGACAACTAACTGATCCAACTACAATGTCCCAGAAGCTCAAAATGCTGCATCCATCCAGATGATAAACTGAAGATTCCAGGCCATCCCTTCCAAAGTTGTTTCCCCTGCAATTTCCCTTTGTTTTTTTTTACTTTGTGTTCTCATCATTCAACGGTTTTCTTTCGGTTTAAAACAACGGAGATGACTTAGTGGATGGAATAATAAACGTTTCTTTTTCAATCTTCTGTTGAGATTGCTGTGCTTCTTGCCTTCTTGTCTGGTTAATTAAATTATGTTGATTGACATTCTGTGTGAGACTTGAGTGGGTACGCCCCTTTCAGTGAACTGAAAACCTAAGCCATGGTTCTTCAAAAGTGTTCCAGCTAACCTTCCATGTTCATCCTGTAGCACAATAAAGTCTCAGGAAGAGGTTAAGGATAAATGTCCTTCTCCAGTTGTGCACAGAGAAATAAATACTGCAGCACCTGCAGAACTATCTATGATCATGGACTGATCACATATTCACATTTACCAGCTTCTCCTCATGGACCATGCATGAAAGATTGAAAGGTACAAAGTGCTACTCCTAAGAACAATCTCCTACTGGCCAGAACCATGCATATGCTTGTGTGGTCTAACATATCGGCGCTGCTTGGGTAGGTGTACATATTTATTTATTCTTGACAATATAAAGCACAGGGTACCTTTTTATATTCCAAAGATTATTGGAATGTACAATATACAAAGGGAGGGTAGGTGTAGTTAGCATTTTAGGTGCTGTTCAAGTGTAGACCAACGACCCACCCACAGATTTGTTCAAGCTGTAATAAAGACAATAATAGATGTGGAAAACAAATGTTGATGAATCCTCTGTAGAACCATCTAAAAGTAACAAAGATCATTTGTTCTCAAGAAAGTGTGGCCGCTTTGAAACTACTTTTATGGAGATATAGATGTGGAAAACAACAACTGTAAATTCATCAAGAATGAGAAAACACAACAAAACTGTATTCCTCACTAGGATTATACACTCTGTATTTTACATGCACAAAAGGCCTTGGATCAGTCTCTGCACCAACCAAATAACTGTTGTCAAGCTGAGGATCTCTATCTTTTACCATTACATAGGAGTAACAAAATGCTGGCTCCTTTTCCATAGAATTGTATTAACAAGAAATTGATATATACTACACTACATTGGCATTATGCTTAAGAGTTTCCATGTATAGCTCTACTCATTAATATTTGCCTCCAGAAAATACAGTAGCACTACTAGCAGAATTGTACTATTAAGAAAAAATAATCAATCAATGCATTGGCTGGCTGGCAGGTGGGACCCATCCACCTGGAACTGAAGGTTTTCGGTCCCGCTGGGTAATCTGGGTGGGTAGGTGGACTCGGAACAGAGAACACCACGAAGAACAAGAACAAGAAATTCTGGTGGACTCGTGGTTGCCAAGCGCCTCCCTCTTTTGTTCTTATAAAAAGGGAAGGAGCGGAGCCCGGATCGATCCCGACAAGATTCACATAGCCACCTGCCTCCCACCACCACCGCCACCAGGATATTCTTGGTGGGATCTGCGGCGGCGAAATACCCCATCTGAAGTTCTGAACTCGGGTGAGCAGAGGAGGAGGGAGATGGCGGCTAAGGAGGCGCTGACGCTGCAGGAGGTGGCCAAGCACAACACGAAGGACGACTGCTGGCTCATCATCGCTGGCAAGGTAATACATGTCCATCTCCTCCTGAATCCTTATTTCCTGATTGGTTGCTTGCGCCAAGATTCAGCTTTTTTTTTGTTGTTGTCACCGAAACCCTCGGGACTCGCTGCTGATCGATCCATACCGTTCTTGGTTCCTTGCTGGTGTGGTGGCGATTAGGTTGCATGAGCCGGTAGATCTAGCCAGGGCCATGGGTTACTGTCCTGTCTGTTCCGCCGCTCACGGATTGGTCTGACACAGTGTCCGTCAGACTGTCAGTTGCGAGTTCTTGGTTGCGTTGAACAATCGGTTTCGTTTGTTATAGGTCCAGCGATTCCTGGGGGCCAAAGCCAGAACAGGGTTAAGTAACACTTTGGCTTGTGAAATTGGTCTGAGAGATTACACTCTGGTTTAGTTTTTCAAGATTAGTTCGTTGTGTGATTTTCTGATTGTCGTAACTGATAGTGATAGATCACTTGTACATGGCCTTGCGACGTTGTTCTTGCTGATCCTGTCCAATCTGGTAGACAAGAAAGAGCTAGCCTTTTTTTTTTGTTAGCAGCTGTCTAAAGCTCAGTAGTTAATCCGATTAACTTTTACTATGTTACAAAGTTGCCTGTTTCACTCTGGTTTACTTCCAGACTTTTAGTTTGTTGGTGTAATTTTCTGACGGTCGTAACCGGCAAATCACGCGTACATTGTCTTGCAACCTTCTCCTTGTTGATCATGTCCGACCTGGTAGACAAAAGAGAACTATCCTTTTGGTTCCCTGCTGTCCGCAGATCACTAGTTAGTTACTACCTTTTACTATGTAAAAAAACTTGTCTGTTTGGTTCTAAGTGTTGTAGCACTCAGCAGATCCATGTGTTTAGTTAGTTATCTATTGGGTTTTGTAAAAAAGAGAGGTTACATTCTGGTGTTAGATGATATTAAGATGAAACTGGTTGTAGATATTTCTTTTGCTCTTGTACCACAGTTCAGTTTGTACACTAGAAAAATGTCCATAATTCTGCATGAGGAGTATAGAGTACCACATTCCCAGGTTGTCGTGCCATTTGAGTGCTCTTTGCTCAGGAATCTATGTATCTCCCTTAAGAGCCGTATTGTCAATCTCTGTTCTGATTTATCATCCAGAGTTTTGCACAGAAATTGAAATCATATTTGATGCTATTTGTTATAGAAAAACAGGGCATTCGCCCCATGTCTATTCTTATTAACTGAAACCACCATGGATCAAAGTTTTTACAAAATAGTAAAGCTTTTCTTTGTGCATGAGGAATGCCAGCCCAGATAGGGACAAATTCAGTGAAAATGTTGCTTGGCTATCCAACCTACTGTTTCATACTCCCATGTCCCTTTTATATCATTCTCGATTTTTTTGTTCCTTCTACATTAGTTCACATTCATGTCTTGACAGCATCTCTTCATGACAGTAAAGTCAGTCCTTGTGGTCTTAAAGTCACATGTTGGTTTACAGACCCACTAATGGAACCTACATTCTAACCATGGGGCTAAATAGTCACTTTATCTTGAATCGACTGTTGTCATAGTTGTTATTGTGTTTTATGCGTCAAAAGTTCTGCCTTATGATACAACCATCTGGGTATCGTCTCTGATGTGGGCTTGTGGCAAACAGTGTACCCCTCCATAACAGTATACACAAACTATAAATTATTATCACCGGTATCACTTTTTTTGTGTGTGGATGTTTTCATCGTTACCTTTTGTCCATGTGCAGCCATGAAAAGCAACTTCTTAACATTTTGTTTTGCCCGAAGACTCAATGTCTTCATTTTAGCCTTGGGAAGTTCCGTAGTACAATTCTGCATGTGTTTTGTATTTCATATAGCCATTTATTCATGTCTTTACTTCTTGAAAAGCTGAAGTTATTCTCTACACAAGCCTATTTGATAAGGAAAGCTTGAGGCCTTTATTCACTTTTAAAGGGATCTTATCTCCTATGAGTGTTAGACATGGCAGGAACACCATGGCAAAGCTCTTTCATTATTTGTAATTACTTTTATGCATCCTTTCTCTACAAGAACATCACCAGTATCATGTCCTATTGTGTAGGTGTATGATGTGACCAAGTTTTTGAATGACCACCCTGGAGGCGATGATGTTCTGTTGTCATCGACCGGTACGCCTTCTTGCCTCGCCAATCTTCATGACCACACATGACGTGATTTTGCCACTAATTTTCACTAACATGGTCCTCTTTTACAGCCAAGGACGCGACCGATGACTTTGAGGATGTCGGGCACAGCACCACCGCACGTGCAATGCTTGACGAGTACTACGTCGGCGACGTGGACGCGTTGACAATACCTGCCAACAGCAAGTACACTCCGCCGAAGCAGCCGCACTACAACCAGGACAAGACCCCGGAGTTCATCATCAAGATCCTCCAGTTCCTGGTCCCCCTAGTCATTCTGGGCCTGGCAGTCGCCGTCAGGATGTACACCAAATCGGAGTCCGCTTAACTTAGATTCGTTTTTTTCTGTTGAAATAAGTAAGTTTAGCGGTTTTCTTTTGTCGCTTGATCTGTTTGGATGTAAACTGTCATTGAGTTGGTGGTCGATCGAGTGCTGTGAGGTTTTGTGGTGTTAGACATGGTGAAATGAATTAATTGATTGGGCTAGAAGTTTTGATCTGAAAATTCGTGATATTCATGGATGTTGTTTCCATTATCTATTGTATTAGCACACTGGCGCATACCATTATCCTTGTTGATTCTTCGCAAAGAATGCCTGTCGCTCGTGTCGACAAGAGGCAATCCTGGGGGAGGAGACAGTTTCTGGTGTTAACCAGTTTGTGAGTTCAAAAGAAAAAAAAGAAACCAACAAGTTAGACAAATCTTCAGGGCAGGGCACATGTTTCACAATTTGTTGCTTGATGATCATGATTACAGCCTGAGCCTAAACTTGGCCCAGCCCAGTTGATGATTACACATTTGGCTTAACCAGATCTTGATTTTTAAGTTATATATAAGCCAAACGACATCTCTTTTCATGTGCTTTTGGCTTTGGTCTAAAATTAACAAGTCACAGAGTTTTTTTTTTTTTTGAGAGGAACAAGTCACAGAGTTGTGAATCACAAGTCAAGAGAAAAATCACTGTAAATAGAATTGCTAATCGGTATTGGGATGGGGGTGGAATTGGAATTGGGCTGGAATTCCGAACCGCCACAACACTCGGCCCACAATCGGCCTTAAATCATCGGATTTCCCCATAAAGAAAAACAAAAGACAAATCGGCATCAGCGATTCGGGGGAGAAAAGAAAAAAGGGAAGGGCGAGCGAGAAGCAGCGGCAGGCGGCGGTCGACGGTAAGAGCTCCCTCCCTTCCGCCCGCCCTTCTCCAGCCACCTCCCGCGTCCCCTCCGTCTCCGGTGCGGCCGTCGCGCCCCGCTTCCCCTTCCAAACGCGCCCGCCTGCACCCATGGCCTGCTCCCTTCCAAACCCCATCCTTTTCATGGACCAGAAACCCCTGCAACTTCTTTCATCCAACAATTTTAATTTGTCTCTTTCTTTCCATCATAGGGCATTCCGTATTCCAAGTATTGTTGGCAAACGATTCAAGGTTTTTCGTAATTTTCTTGTCGTAGAACAAAACAAACTTGATGTAATATCTTCTGCAACCCATTTTGTGTAATATTTTTTCTTGCTGTCCTGAAATTTTGTTCCTCTTATCTCTACTGGCAGGTAGCCGTTCATCCACCTCGGCGGCGGCGGCCATGTCAACCATGGTAAACGAGTTGTTGGAAGAAGAAGAAGAAGAGCAGGACCTTATCCCAATTATCCCTTTGTTCTACGATGAGGAATTCTGGATGGCCGAAGCCAAGGCAGAGAGGGAAAGATGTCGGGCGGAGACAGAGAAGAAGGCTAGGAGAGAAGAGGAATATCTGCGGCGGAGTTCAATGCACCGAGCCGTCATTGACTCAATTCTTCAGTATGATCCTAAGGCTGGTCGCAAGATGTACACTCGTTTCTTTCTTCGAGATTTATCGGTCTTCAACCTTGACGATGAATGTAAGTAATTAACTTTGAGCCCTCCTCCTGTGTTTAACTTATGTTTTATGTTATCTGCCCTAATTAATTCTTCCTCAAATTGCTACTGAATCTTGTTTTGTTTTTGTTTGTAAATTTTTATTTGATAGATGTTTTTTGCTTTTTTGCTACAGCTTTGGTTCCTCCAATGCGTTACACCGATAGTGTGTACTTAGATCAGCATGACCTTGAGGACTCCGTAAATATTCTTTCACTGGTCATTCATTCCTCAGATGTTGGTTTTTCTATCAATGTGTATGGAACTGTGATTGTGATTGCGAGAGATAGTATTGACTACAAGTGCATTCGTCTCTTTCGTCGCGGTAGAAACGATTGCCAACTAGTAGTTTTTGTTCAATAATGCACTATTTTCATCAGCCCATTATTAAAAAAAATACTCTTTTTTCATAGGATGAATTGTTGGCTTTGATTGGTCCAGATCGAGGTCTAGTGCTAGTTGATTTTATATATGTCGAGATAGATCTTAAAATCAAAGCCGATGAAGAATCTCTTGATTCGGAGTTGAGCAAAGGCGTATTAACCATCAATGGTCGAGGATTGCGTACAGAGGATACGGTTATTGATGAAGTTAAAACTCTAGATAGCCGTCTTAGTACCCTGGACATGAGGTATGCAATTATTTGTGACGCAGTCGAGAGCACCTTCGAAGTTTCGGTCGTTGAGGGACAGTTCTATGGAAAGATCACTGCTGATACCACAAGTATTCAACAAAAAATTGTGATTCATGAAAGCACTTCTGATGACATGATGACTTGTGCTGAAGATGGTGTCAAACTCCAGCGTCGTGTCATGTCGGTTCGTTTGGACCAGTTGCTGGTATTTGAAATCACTAATTTGGCTCATGGTGCTTGCGCCAATCAACACATTGAGTTCACCCCATCACGCACGGGTCATGATGTTTTGGCAATCTCATGTGGTGCTGGGAAGATTCTGGTGAAAGTTGTTTGGTCAATTATGGACCGTAGGCCATAATCCAATGTATTAAATATTTTGGTTGACATAAAGTTAGTACATCTTATAATTTGGAACAGGTGAAGCTACATCTATCGGACATCTGTCTTGGTTTATACTGTTGTCGTCTAGATCAATTATCTTTTTGAACTTCCCGATTCACAACTCTGTTTAGTCGTAGGTCTAGACAGACGTATGCAAGTGCCTCACATATCTACGTACATCTACATTTGTCTTGGTTTATACCGTCGAAGGAAATATCGATCTCCGGCAGTTCCCTTGTCTGTGACAGCCGATTCGACGTTGAGAGCTAAGGGGGAACCATGGATCAACGTCTGTCATTTAGTTTTGCAACATCTGACAGTTGATTCGGCAGTGATTTTTCTGCACTCACGATATCTAAAATCGGCAAAAAAAAAAGTGGACTATATAGCCCATGAAAAAGGGCAAATAGTCAATTGCATGACACCGGAATGGGGAGTAACGCCCAATATATTCAAAGTAACAGAAAAATATATATAATACATGCATGTAAGATTCACATAAGATGCATATTAGACGTGGTAGTAATAATTATGTTAGACTTTAATCATGATTCTGTTTCCGTTTTAGATCCAGTTTAGAAGAGTCCTGCGTCTGTTTAGGGATAATCCGAGTATAAGGAGAATTCCAGTCGTGTGTGTTTGACGAGATTTTGTACCAGAATTTCTCTCAGTGAATAAAAAAATGATGATCATATCACATAATCAAATATATGACGAGTGCATGGAGCAGTACTACGTACGTGCCCACAGTTGTATTTCAATTCAAAGCATAGCATAGATACGTGTACAGTACAGTCTTTTTGGCCCAAACAGAAGAAGTGAGCTAATTAATCGAGCACCATATGCATGCATATGTATCACAGTACGTATGTGAGCTGTATGTTTGGAGTTTGGAAATGCTGCATGGCCTAACGTGCGCGCGAAGGATGCGATTGCTGCTTATGGAAGGAAATTGTATGCAAGGATCGGAGAGATTGGCAGCTGATCACAAAATATCAGTGATTTCCAAAATGCTATTGACGGCAGGCATCGCCTTTTCCCTTGAAACCTTACCGCCTATCTACTGCTATATAAGGACCAGAGCTACGACGAACGTGAGGGGGAGCGACCTCCAGGAAAAAGGTGAGCAGGGCAGCAGCGCCCTAGGGGAGGGCCGCGAGATGCGGCGCTTAAGGTAAGCCGCACGTACAGGAGGCTAATTAATGGAGGAGCACGATGATGCCCTAGGCAAGAGTCAACGCACGGCGCGCGGCTCTCGATCTCCCTACACGCGGGCTTCCGAGTTCCAGTGACGATCTAGACATGCCATCGGCATTCATATCTCCCTTGCAGGCTGGTATATCGATATCTCTTTCCTGTCTTTTCTTTTTACAACACGAGAGAAGCAGGGGAAGCGCGACCAGACGGCGGCGCCCATGGCGAGGGCCAGCCGGCCAGGTGCTTGGCAGCGACAAGAACGCGCCCAAGGCGGTGGTGACCTGCAGGAGCGACGCTCTGCTCCGGCTTGGTGATTCCACATGCACTTGATCTTCGTCCAGCGCACATACATATGACAAATCCATCGTGCATGCCAAAGCACCACAGCAAGGGATCGAGATGGCTTCGATCTAGTACAGTTGTGTGTTTAGCACTAATCTCCTGTGTCTATTTGTTTCTCTCTTAGATGCAGCTCGTCTACACGGTGATGTCCTGGTGGATCGATGGCAGCCTTTCTGGCCATCAAGGACTTCGATGCCTTGCCAGGGACATGGCTGCAAGCTGTAGCCGCATCTGCACCTGAAGCTTCATGACACGGTGCCTGACAGCCGCAACACCACCACTGGAACTCACGCGAGTTCAAGATGGTGTGCTGCCACCCGCTAGGAGTGCAACGGCGCCGACAGGCCGTCCATGAACGCCACTGGACCTGGACGCTGCATGGCCGCCGCCATCGCTGCCGTGGGCGTCGTCGAGCTCTTCCTGCGTGCGTCCTACTTTGGACATTTAACGTAAGTTGTAACTTGAGAACCTAATGGTTTTCTATGCAGGTAAGGGTCGCCTTGTTTTGTGCACATATATGCACGAAACTCTCGTCCCAGGCTTTGGCACAGGATTGCCGGCCACCGGCATGCATCCTCAATGCCACTGGCTTGCGAAGGTCGCCGGGGATGACGACAACATGTCACCGCGGACTGTGACTCGTAGCTTGCAGGCATATTTCTCTTCACGCCCGCCATGTGTGGCACCTGGGTTGGCGCCTTCTTCACCGACATGGTATCGTGCTAGCCACTCGTGGTGGCCCTCTACGTGGGGCACATCGTGACACCGCCATACACGAAGTCCACCATGGCACATCGCAGTCTACACCGCCACCGATATCTACTCCGACAATCATTCTCGACATCGTCCAACCTCCGACGAGGTGCACATTACTTGCTTGCACCGACGAGGTGCTAGCAAGTCATCCCGTCCGACACCGGTAAGGCGGACTCACCAGGCTTGGCACCGACAAGGCGAAGGCCACCTACCTGTCTAAGCCGACGAGGCTATAGACACTTTCATCATAGGAGATGACAAGCCGGAGCACTATGGCTCAGCATCGCCGAAGTGGTGGGCGAACTACTCCACCACTCGCCTTCACCCTTTGCACCACCACCATCTACACCAAGCACATGGAGAAGACGAGAGACTCGAAGACGACGACCATTGCGGCAGCTTGATCGGAGGTGTCTCACGGTTCGATCCGCGGGAGTAATTAAGCGGGAGCTTTACGAGGCCCCGTGAACCAAGACACCACAATCGCCCAAGTCATATTGGCCGCGCTGGCAGGCCACGGAGCGCACTCCATCAAGGGAAATTGTAATTTGTTTCTCTAAGTGAGATTAATAAAATGCATATTTTCCTATATCTTATTTGTGTATTTAGGTACACTAGCACTCCCGCATTTTATTTTCCTCGACGCATGAGAGATACTTTTTAAGTATTTTTCGTGTCAAACAATGTGCGTGTGTTTAAACCTGGGCGGAGCTTTCTCCCACAGGGTTGCGTCGTGTTGGACTATAATTGGAGTCGTGTTGGGCGCGGTTTGTATCCTCATATATAGGAAGCAATGAGAAGAGAAAACGCAGCACGTTGCGCTGCACCAAATTCCAGTTTTTTTCATCTAGAGATAGAGCTTTAGGGTTTGCAGAAACTTCCGTTAAAATCGTGTTTCTACATATCGGTTTCGTGCTTCGATCCAACAATTGGTATCAGAGCCTTGTGCTCGATCTAGTAACAGATCACCAATGACGGATGAAACAGGGACGTCGGCAGCAGGCGCAGCAAAGGAGTTCGCTCCTGCAGGCCACTATCCCAGGCTCGATCGCAAGGAGTTCGCGATGTGGGCAATGAAGATGGAGGTGGCACTCGAGGCTCAAGAAATCCGGGAAGCAGTAGATCCCGGTGGTGAGTATGCAAAGGGAGCGGCCAAGTATCGCAAGGATCGGTAGGCGCTCGCCGCGCTCCCCTCGGTGATACCGATCGACGTCATGAAGCATGTCGCCGGAAAGAAATCGGCGAAGGAAGTATGGGCAACGATCAAAGTATTGCATGAAGGGCACGAGCGCGTTCGCGAAGCAAATCTTCAGACACTCCAAAAGAATTACGAGGATCTGAAGATGCATGACAGTGAGTCGATAGATGAGTTTGCGACATGGATTATAACCATCATTAATGGCATCCGTGATCATGGTGAGAAGCTGAACGATTCCTCGATCGTCCGAAGGTTTCTCAGGGCCGCACCAGCAAGATATATCCAAATTGTTACTTCCATAGAACAATGTGTGGATATGAAGATGCTTACTATAGAGGATCTAGTAGGGCGTTTCAAGGCGCATGATGAACGGGTTCGTGCGAGTTTCGGCGACCCAAAGGAAGGTGAGCATCTCATGCTCACAAAAGCGCAATGGCAGAATCTGTCCAAGGAAAAGAGGGGCGGTTCTGATGGTGCAACGAGTGGCACTAAGAAGGAGAATTCCCGTCCGACGAAGAAGAAAGAACAAGCTGGCAGAGATGATCAGGCCGTGGTGCCGAAAAGAAAGTTTGACAAGAAAAAAATCCGCTGTCACAATTGTGGGCTCTATGGGCACTTCAAATCTGAATGTCGGAAGCCAGTAAAAGAACAAGCCTATGTGGCCAAAGTAGATGATGATGGGCCAGCACTCTTGATGTGTGAAATCTGCAAGTTAATGGAGGAAGGAGAAGCTGTAGCTGCTCCGACCGTGAAACTTGTCGAAGAGAAAGTACTTCTTCATGACAAGAGGAGGAAGAGCACCGCAGCAAACATGTGGTATCTTGACACGTGTGCAAGTAATCATATGACCGGCGATAGCCTGCAGTTCTTAGAATTAAATCTTGCAGTAGAAGGAACGGTACGTTTTGGTGATGGCTCCACTATTGAAATTGCCGGACGAGGGCAATGCTATTTGAAACCCGGAGTGGTGAACATAAGGCACTGACGGATGTCTATTATATACCATGGCTGAAAAGTAATATTATCAGCCTTGGACAATTGGAGGAACGTGGCTGCAAGATTGTGTTGGAAGATGGTTACCTATGGGGCTATGACAGGGAGAGGAAGCTTCTCATGAGGGTGCCAAGGTCCAAGAATCGATTGTACATCTTGAACCTTGATAGATCAGTACCAATCTGTTTGATGGCGAATTTGGATACTGAAGCTTGGGTATGGCATGCACGATATGGTCATCTAAACTTTCAGGCGCTTCGACAACTTGGTGAGAAAGGGATGGCAAAAGGCATACCGAAGATAGTACATGTGGAGCAACTTTGTGATGGCTGCCTGGTGGGTAAGCAAAGGCGTGCGGCTTTCCCACGTCAAGCAACGTTTCGAGCAAGCAAGGTGCTCGAGCTAGTCCATGGAGATCTTTGTGGCCCGATAACTCCAGCTACACCGAGCAGTAATCGGTACTTCATGTTAATTGTTGATGATTTCAGTAGGTACATGTGGCTAGTACTACTGAAAAGAAAAGATCAAGCGCTGGAGGCTTTCAAGAAAGTTAAGATGGCAGCCGAAGTAGAGGCAGAAGCCAAGTTGAAGGCCCTCCGCACAGATCGGGGGAGGGGGGGGGGGTTGAGTTCACCTCAAATGAGTTCAACTCGTTCTGTGAGGAGCACGACATAAAGCGCTACTTGACTGCCCCATATTCACCACAACAGAACAGCGTGGTGGAAAGAAGAAATCAAACAGTTGTTGCCATGGCAAGAAGCATGCTAAAAAGCAAAGGGATGCCTGGACGTTTTTGGGAGGAGGCAGTCACAACAGCCGTGTATTTGTTGAACAGGGCGCTGACGAAGAGGGTCGTTGGCATGACGCCATATGAAGCTTGGTGCGGGCGAAAACCATCAGTAGAGCATCTTCGGACCTTCGGGTGTGTGGCTCATGTGAAACCAATCGCCAGACACGCACCAAAATTGGCTGATCGAAGCATGCCTATGGTGATGATAGGCTACGAGCCCGGCTCGCTGGCCTACCGTGCATATAACCCTGTCAACAACAAGGTGGTCGTAACTCGAGATGTCATATTCGAGGAAGAAAAGGCATGGGAGTGGAGCAGATCGGCAGGTCATGATTATGGCGACGACCATGATCACCCCGACATCGACGAGCCAAGAACACCTTCAGGACCTCGAGGAGGACACTCACACTCAGATGGTGGAAGTGGAACGCCATCGAGTTGGTCATCATCGACTATGACTCCGCAAGAGCACAACGGATCGTCTGCCGCGGCAGGAAGAGGCTCTGCCACGGCAGGAGCCATTGCCGCACCTGGAAGCTATACCGCGGCAGGAGAAACCTCTGTCGCGACAGAAAGAGGAGCTGCTGCAGAGGATTCTACCGCAGCAGGAAGAGACGCTACCGAGGCAGGAATAAAAGCTGCAGCAATAGAAGCGCCTGCAGCAGAAGGATCGGGGGGAGAAGCGCAACCTTCTGCAGCGGCAGGAGGGTCCATCTTCTCGGATGCAGCCACGTTCACGCCTGGATCGTCGCTCGAGCGCTCCCCTATGTCGACCCAACCATCGACGCCCATCCGGTTACGGTCATTGAAGGATTTTCATCCACAACTTCCAAAGCCTAAACCGGTGAAGATGAAACGCACGAAGGGGAAATGTCTCCTTAGTGAGGAACCAGCAACTTTTGAAGAAGCAAGTGAAGAAGAGAGCTAGTCCAAAGCAATGGCCGAGGAGATAGGCTCCATTGAAGAGAATGCCACATGGAGTTTGGTAGATCTTTTGGCGGGTCAGAAAGCAATTGGCCTCAAGTGGGTGTTAAAGCTAAAGAAAGATACAGATGGAAAAGTGATCAAGCATAAAGCAAGATTAGTTGCAAAAGGGTACGTGCAGCAGCAGGGTGTCGATTTCGAAGAAGTGTTTGCCCCTGTAGCAAGGATGGAATCTGTTCGTTTGCTCATAGCTCTAGCCGCTCAGGAAGATTGGAAGTTACACCATATGGATGTTCAGCCTTCTTGAATGGAGAACTAGAGAAAGAGCAGAAAGTACTGAAATTGCACAAAGCTTTGCACGGGCTGAAGCAAGCGCCGAGGGCGTGGAATATTAAGCTTGATCACACGCTGACCTCATTGGGGTTCGAAAGAAGCTCGCTTGAACATGCAATGTACAAGAGAGGCACTGGAAGGAAAAGCCTCCTTGTAGGTGTCTATGTAGATGATCTTCTGATAACAGGGGAGGATGAGAAGGAGATTGGAAAATTCAAGCTATAGATGAATGAGCTATTTAAGATGAGTGATCTGGGTTTTCTGAGTTATTATTTTGGAATAGAAGTTCATCAAAGAAGCGATGGAATTGGTCTATGTCAAGAGGCATATGCGATGAAAATCTTAACAAGCTGTGGCATGGATGATTGTAATCCGGTTCATATTCCAATGGAACCGAGGCTCAAACTCTCCAAAGAAAGTGAAGCACCTACAGTTGATGCCACAGAGTATAGAAGCGTGGTAGGGAGCCTGCGATATCTTGTGAACACCAGACCGGACTTGGCGTTCTCAGTGGGCATGGTGAGCCGCTACATGGAGGCTCCTACTACAGAACATCTTGCTGCCGTGAAAACATATACTGCGATATGTGAAAGGAACAAGTCATCATGGCTGTTTCTACCAGAAAGGAGGTGATGAGAAGGTGCGCTTAATTGGGTACAACGACAGTGACATGGGAGGTGATGTTGATGACCAAAAAGTACATCTGGTGTGGCTTATTTTGTGGGCTCAAGCATTGTAAGCTGGTTATCCCAGAAGCAAAAGGTCGTGCCACTTTCATCATGTAAGGCAGAGTATATAGCGGCAGCAACTGCGGCTTGTCAAGGAGTATGGTTGGCAAGATTGACGGAGGATCTCGTGAACAAAGAAGCTGAACAGGTGGTGTTACATGTTGACAACAAATCTACGATTTCACTATGTAAGAATCCAGTTCATCATGATCGAAGCAAACACATTGATACAAGGTATCATTATATTCGGCAGTGCGTAAAAGAAGGGAAGGTTGATGTCAATTATGTGAGTAACAAAGATCAACTGGCTGATATCCTAACAAAGTCACTCGGAAGACAGCAATTTGAAGAGATGAGAAGAAGGATAGGTGTCCAATCCGTGAAGTAAGCAAATCATGCTTAGGGGGGGTGAATGTTAGACTTTAATCATGATTCTGTTTCCGTTTTAGATCCAGTTTAGAAGAGTCCTGCGTCTGTTAAGGGATAATCCGAGTATAAGGAGAATTCCAGTTGTGTGCGTGTGTTTAAACCTGGGCGGAGCTTTCTCCAACAGGGTTGCGTCGTGTTGGACTCTAATTGGAGTCGTGTTGGGCGCGGTTTGTATCCTCATATATAGCAAGCAATGAGAAGAGAAAACGCAGCACCTTGAGCTGCACCAAATTCCAGTTTTTTTCATCAAGAGATAGAGCTTTAGGGTTTGCAAAAACTTCCGTTAAAATCGTGTTTCTGCAGATCGGTTTCAAGCTTCGATCCAATAAATTAAACACAAAATACATCGACCGATCCATGTCATGCTGATGCTCAGCATGCATGCATTTGTTCTTCCATCAATTTGTTATTCCATAATCTTTTCACGAATCATTGTCTCTAGCCAACGCGGGGGATCTCGGCGACGGTGTCGACGAAGATGCGGACGCGGTCGCGCCTCAAGTCCCTGGTGGTCGCCGAGCCGGCCGGGAGGACGACGATGCTGGCGTCCGGCATGTCCTTGAGGATCACCTTCTTCGCCTCCTCGATGGACAGCCCGACCAACTCCGGCCATGACCTTAGCTGCTCACTGGCGCAAGGGGCTCCGGCAGCGGCGGCGGTGGTAGCGTCAGTGGAGCTCATCTTTGCTATATATCTCCGCGTACTGCAGAAACTAGTTAAGCGAGCTAGCTTGATTTTCAAGTGTAGACATTGAAAAATGCACATTAATCATAGCTAGCTACGTACAGCTGGAAATTGAGTAAGAAAAACGAGTATATGGGATAGTTACATGAGACGACTCGCCAGTTAAAATCGATCTCAAGGAGGCTTGTCTCTGAACTTGATTGATATAAACGCCATAGCATGTATGTATATATTTATAGGGGATATGGATAAATGCAGCGCTGTGTCTTGAGAGGAGAGGAACAAGAGGCCGGCTCTCACATCGATCACATGCGTGATAGCTAGCTGCTTTGGCCGTACTTGATTTCGTGATACATGTGCTACTAATAACGAAGACGATAGCCCAGCGTACGTACAAACGTGATTAATTCACGGACCAACATGTAGCTAGATCACATGTCAGTATGTCACCGCCAGCAATCAAAGTAGATGTTGTATTCTGCTGCATAAATCAAACATATCCTTTTCATGTACACTTCAAACATCCTTTTATATTATTTGCTATTTCTTAGGAGACGAATGGCTCCTGCATAAATCAAATATATCCCTTTCATACGCACTCATCTACAACTACGGTATGACCTATCTTTTTTTAGGGAATCTTTTAACTATCTACCCCGCAATTGTGGAAAAGCCACAAGGACAGCACCACTAGACCCATCTTTAGCATCCTACACGGCTAGTTTCTGGCTCCACCACCACGCGTGACATTTATATTATTTAAATTTAGACATTTTTCACATTCACAAAATTAATACTTGAATTTACCAACGGTTCATATTCACAAACTTTTTACCAAAAGTATGTGATTTTGACCGAGAAATGACACCGTGGCAATTCTTGCTGGTTGACCAAGTGTCGTACATGGCGTCATGCCACATCGAGACCAATACCACTCAAAACCAGGAGGGAGGACCAAATCTATAGCCTACATCGACAATTAAGGGACAAAAGTTACCTATTTTTTTATGGTTAGATGTGCGTGGCATGACACGCGTATGCGGGAACGTAATCCCATGCAAGTAAATTATATCATGGCATGTCGTGTTCCACCAAATTATATAAAGGCTTAATTGCCGTTGCAAAGACGGCGGTACTCTTTTTTGTTCCCTCATGACATAAATAGGAAACTAATTTCATTCACACCTACATAATAGCATAAATATCTACAAATACTTGAATCGATGGTAAACAAAAAAGTCTTTTTATTGCATACTAGTATAGTGCCCGTGCTTTGCCACGGCCTTTAAATTCTTTTCATTTTCTAAGAGTTAGTTTTTGGTTGGTGGAGGGCGGTGGGTTGGCCAAACCTAATTTTAGGGGCGGGGCAAACCAATTTCGTGTTTGATTGTCAGTGTGGGACGATTCAATTTTATGTTTGGTTGGCTGAGTTGGAGTGAATGGGTTGACCCAATTTTCACGTTTGGGTTTGTGAGTTCATTGATGTAAATTAACGACATGCAGCTATAGCTTTGCTGCACATTTCGTGGCGAGCGGCGTGTGGAGAGGCAGAGGACGCGACGCGACCTGGAGGAGATCATAGGCGGCGGGGTCGGGGGAGAATTCAGCGGGTGGAGGTGTGGCGAGAAGAATGCCCGTGTCCTGACACGGCCTGCTGCGCTACGTTACGCTCCTAAACTTTAATGAACGGTTTTCTCTTAATTTAAACATTATGCAATGATGTTTGGCTAAAAGATATGGCAAGTTGGTAACCAAGTTACACACCTCACTTAATTGGTTTTCCTCCGTGCGGTACTAAATGCTAGCTGAAATGCCTGTGCGTTGCAACTGAACAACAAAATAAAATGACACACTCGAAAACATACGCATGAAGCAACTTCTTTCTCTTTAAATTGTACAACAAATATTCAAAGATGTGGTCTGGTCTAAAAACATACACCACAAATTGAAGAACGTTTGATCGTCCGGTGGCTGAGATTATGTATCCAAGTGCCACTCATTTAAAATTTACCTATCAATTTAATTGCACGATTGTAAATTTACAAAGAAAGGAATGTCTCTCATATTACAAGGACACTGCCTACAACCAGACTTGTACTTACTTTCTTGACTATGCTCCTTGATTGTTTCTGTAGCCTGTGATGATCTTTCTATCTATCCTAGCATATTGTCAGCCTGCTAATAATGTCAAATGTTAGCATAAGACACTGTAAAAAAGAAATAAGTCACTGAAGATAGTAAAATCCATTGAAGTTTACCTCAAAAAAAAAATCCATTGAAGTAGCTTGCACACATCATCAGCAAATAGTTGAATATCACGCCTTAGACATTTTACTTGACGAAGTGAAAAGAACCTTTATAGCATCTGTCTTTCAACCAAAACACACTGAAAAAAATATTCTGATGTTCTGTGTCTTTCTGGGTGAGGATGGGGCACATATGTAACTTGTTCATTGTGGTGAACTAATGGCAGTATTCTTCATAGAATATGCATGGTTCTTCCTCTTGCTTCAGTTGTCTCCAGTTGATTTTTTTTCTGCTGAAATGAGCATATTCCTGAACACAGACAGCCTTTTGCATGATTCTGAATTGGACATGGCTTGTGGAATCATGATTTATGAGTGGCATGTGATACTCTAGCAGCCTAGCCAAGGTTCATGTATATTTGTAAGTACTCCCTCCGTTCCTAAATTTTTGTCGTGGTTTTAGTACAACTGATTCTAAAAAATAATAAAGACCTTGCTGACATATTTTTTACACATTGCTCGGTGATATGTATAGCTGTGCTCTACATAAACAATAAAATTATTTTCAAAAAATAATCTAGCAATGGAACAAAGAAGAGCATATCTACAACAGGGACAGGAAACAGTTTATGTTTTTTTTTAGGTAAAGAAACAGGTATGTTAACACATGCTGTTGTCCATCTGCACTTCTGCAGGCTGAAAGTACTCCTTCTGAACATTCAGGTATGTTTTCTTAATGTTTCTTTCAGCTACTGACCAAACCACATCTGCTGTTCTTTTTTGTAGGTGCAGCGGCATGGAATATATACCTACTTTTTTTTTCTTTGGTGACTCACAGATAATCTTTTATTACCTATTTCTGTGCAATTAGTTTCTCCAAGAATTTACTTCTGATCTCCCCCTGATGGGTCGATCTCAGAGCAAGCTGATACCTGCCTAGGCAAAGAGCTGCCATTGAACTTGAAATATTGCATCCCCTTGTATTTTACCATTCTACATTTGCCTTGGATATCTCCAAGAGCCCTTCCTCTGAGCTGTAATGGAATAACCGAGCAATCACTTCAAAGAAGCAAAATATGCAATGTGAAGCCATGGAAAACCTGAAAGATGCAAAAGGCATTTGATCAAACACGTGAAGAGCGGCCATTGTCACCTCACACAAGATGGAGTAACACTAACAGGAGTTCGCTTAGTTCATGAGGATGGCAAGCTAAAATGCTCACGGAGAGTCAACGGGGGGGGGGGGGGGGGGGCGGGGACGAAGAAAAAAAAGAATCGTTGTTGATTAGAGGATCAAGATCGAGGGGGCGGTCAATTCAACTCTTGGGGCTGGAGCTCGCCGACTGGAGGGTGGCTGCTGCTGCTTCCGCGGTGGAGTGCGGCAGCGGCAGGTTCCGCCGCCGTGGTTGGGCGGCCGGTTCCGCGGTTGAGATCCAGTCGTCGTTCTCCTCCTCTGCCCCTGCCTTCCTCCACACCAGCAGAGCTCCTCCTCCTCCTCGTCTCCTCACCGAAATCACCGAGCTCCGCCGTCGGAGGGAGTTGCGCGTCGGCCGGAGCACCGACGGAGCGCCGCCACCGGAGGAGGAGATAGGGGAGGGCCGCGGCGCCGCGCTGCGACGGGGGAATTCTCTCGAGATGAACTGGACGAAAAATCTGTTGGTTTCTTTGGCTGGTTTTCTGATCGCGGGGCCGCGTCCGCGCGTTGGACAGGTTTTTTTCGCGAGCGCGCGCGGGGTGGGACGACGGACGGACGAAGGTAGGTACGCAAATTAAGCAGTAGTAAAGATATATTATCCATGCTGCTGCTATACAAGACACACACTCCAACGTATATAGGAGTAGCTAGCAGCTTATTTTACTATACATACAATATATTGCCTGACTCGATCTCTTGGTCCAGCCTAGAAACTAACAAGCAAGCTAGCACGCTCTAGCCGACCCTGGGGACATCGGCGACGGCAACGAAGATGCGGACACGGTCATACTGAAGGTCCTCCGTCACCATCGCATCCACCGGCAGCACCTCGATCTTCGCCTCCGGCATGTCCCTCAGAATCACCTTCTTTGCCTCATCCACAGACTTCCCTACCAACTCTGGCCATGACTTCAACTTGATCGGATCGTCGAAACGTGGCGGCGCCACCCCTCCGTCACCGGCAGCTCCCTGTATTGCAGGCTTCTTCTCCTCCATGGAGCTCATCTTCCTGAAATAACTCTCAAATCAAAATAACTAGTGTTAAACCAAATATTCTAACAAAAGACTGATATATCCACCAGGAATACTCACTCAATAAATCAGAAGAGAATTGGTTAAATGTTTATATAGCTAGCTGCGGCAGTGAGAAGATGTTGAACTCATACCATAATCTTGATGTATATTTATACTGTAGGTATGTATGTTGGGGAGTACTCGTACTTAATGTACACACAAAGTAATCTTTTTTTTTGTAGATAAACACCAATTAAGACAATGAAAGTAGTAATCCCCATGCTACTTTTAGTATGATAAACACCAAGTAAGATAATGATGGTGGCAACCTGACAAGATATCACATTTGGTTTTAGTATGATCGATGAGGCTCCACATCATCACTACATATATATAAAGTGATATGTTTATCTCAAACTAGAAGCATGACACACCATCAAACTAGATATAAAGTGATATGTTTATCTCAAACTAGATATAAAGTGAAACAAAAAACATGCGTATGACTAAGGGTTTCATTTCCTTGCGGGTTTTGCATCGGATTTCTAGATAATTAAAGTAGCTAGATAAAGTTAGGACGGTCTGTATTTGGTGTAACAAATTTAGTGTTAATTGGAGATGTTGGTAAATTTTCTATTATTTGTATTTTCAACTTTAATAAACTTGGTTTAGAATAGAATTGGAACATTTTATAATTTAGAGCGGATCAGATTACACACGCACGTATCTAAGTTTTATCAGCATCATCGATCTCCAATTAACAGAAATACTTGACGAGAGTAGCTTCCTTGCAGGCAATTACGGGTGAATTAAACGGACCGGTAAACCTGCCAGACCTGACTGAAGCTAGGAAAACGAGGAAAAACCGGCCTGAAACAGATCCAAATTCAGGTAAACCGGGCTCCAGGAAAATATGTAAAGTTTAAGCCATATTTTACCTAAATTTGGCCATTTTCCGGTCCAGTCGAAGTCAAAAGTTAGGCTCTTTGCCTCTGGACGTGCTTCAGGCCCTCTTTCCTGGGCTTGGGCCAGAGCCATATGGGCCGCCCACTAGCCGCTTCTTTGGACGTGTTTCAGATTCTTAATTAGTTTCAGAATCCAAAACCGAGTAACCAAATATCGCTAAAAAAACAACTACGAGTATTTTAGAAAACAAATTGACCAGCGTAAAAGCATTCCTGTTTTATTCAGTGAACTCTTTCTGAAATATCAAATCAAGCCATTTGGATTTTGTATTCAGTAGATGATTTTTTTTTGCGGGTAGTAGATGATTAATTATATCATAGAGATATCCATGGAAGTTAATGCCTTTTTTTTTTACATCATGGTAGGCTGACGCCGTGATAACACGGAGCTTGTGACACATCTAGCCCCATCTTCCTGTCCACAAGTTTCCACCTTTCATTTATTCTCTCTCCTAGTTAATTATTATGCTTTAGGCTAAAAGTGGGGAGTAACAGTGGGATTCTTGGCAACTTTTGTTCTTTCCCTCTCGCTTTTTGTCAGACACCCAGATTTTCTTATGTTTACAAAAGAAATACCTCGTCAATACTTAGTTCGTCATCAATATTTACTACATTATGGTATATGACATGTACCTTATCAATTTTTAAGTACCTCTTGTACATGGACTTATGAGCCGAGTACATCAAATGATACATCACATGTACCTCATCAGTTTTGAAGTACCTCGTGTACATGGACTGATGAGACGAGTACATCATATTGTACATCACAAGTACCTCATGTACATGAACTTCTGAGACGAGTACATCGTATGATATATCACATTATCCACAAAAAAATCACAGTACATCACGAGATACAAGACGAGTATATGAAGGTACATCACAGATACATCAAGTTACATGACAAGTACATTAAGGTACATCACAGATACCTAAGTATCTCATCGATCCTCAATCATAACAATCAACAATCGATGGATAAAAAAATAGAAAGAAGGAATCGAAGAGGAGAACTCGAATTCAACAAACCAAGTACCTAAGTAACTATGTACTCGAATTCAACAAGGGGACGGGGACAGAGGCCACGACGCGGTTGAATGAGTCTCGAAGGGCAGCGCGGCCTAGTCCCACGCCTCAGCCAGGGCAAGTCCCGAATGATGCGCTGGCGGAGGCGGCAGGGTCGCTGGCTCCTCGGGCCTCCGTCGTCCCTCTCCATGCGGTGGAGCACGAGCACAGCGCTCACCTGCAGGAGGAGTTGAGGCAGCGGGATCTGGATGAAGGAGAGAAAGGAGAAGGAGGAGGAGAGAGGTGAGATACAGAGATGACCAGGAGAGAAAGTATGAGAGAAAGAAGAAGGGACCGACACCTTTTGCTAATCACCTGGCCTCAAAGATTAAAAAAAAAGACATGGACAGGTGTGTGGCTGGGAAGATGGGGCTAGAGAGCGGGGAGTCACCAGGAGCTTTGGGACGCCGTGAGGCATGTTGAGGCGAGATGTGGCACACCGTATGGAGCTGGATGCCGATCGAGGTGTGACAAGACGAGACGTGGCGTCATATATATATATATATATATATATATATATATATATATATATATATATATATATATATATCTATATCTATATATATATTTAGATATATATATATATAGATATATATATATAGATATAGATATATATATATATATATATGTATGTATATGTATATCTATGTATATGTATATGTGTATGTGTATATGTATATGTATATGTGTATGTGTACATATATATATGTATATATGTGTATATATATATATGTATATATATATGGAACCGGGCACCGAGGCAAGACTTGTTGTCGCACAGAATCAGGCTTCGAGGCATGATGTGTCGTCATACGGAGCCGGACACCGAGGCTTGACAAATCAAGACGTCACCCGTTGAGGGGCAGTATGACACGGTGTGGCGAGTAACAACACAGATTAACACATAATTATTCGATTACTATTCTTTCATTATCATGCGTATGTAGATAAAGTTGTGACACTTATAATATGAGACGGAGGGAGTACGAGCTAGTATTGTTTGGCGGGAAAGAGAAAGAAGACAGTAGCTAGCCGACGCTTGGGGTCTGGGCGACGATGTCGACGAAGACGAAGACGCGCTCGGGCCTGAAGTCCTTGGGCACCGGCGAGCCCATGGGCAGGACAATGATGTCGGCGTCAGGTTTGTCCTTGAGGATGATCTTCTTCGCCTCGTCGGTGCACAGCCCGACCACCTCCGGCCACGACTTCTTCTCCCCGCCGCCATCAACGACGACCTTGTCCGAGGAGGAGCTCATATTGATCCTCGCGCTGCGAATTACACAGTTACTTTAATTAATCAATCAATCATTGCATGCAGATCAGAGATTAAAGCTAGCTAAGACTGTGAATGCATGGAGTATGTACTATATAGCTCGCAGTGCTGTGTATTCGATCGTTTGACTCACCGGTAAGATCAAGATAGGCAAAATGAGGGATCGATCGCGCTAGCTTAGCTGGAGTACTTGATATGAGCATAGGGAAATGCATGCTGTATTTATAGGAAAGACGAACAATACAAATATAGCTTACTATTAACTTGCTTAGGATCGAAGACGTGCAAATGCAATCAGCTGGTCAAAGAAGAAACCTAATTTCGAAAAGTCCACGTGTCTATACAGTAGACCTAGTTATAGCCAGCTTGCTACAAGATGAGATAATGTTAGAGATCGGTAGACGACAAGGACACATATATGACTTGAGGAAGGATAATGTCATGGATTGCTAGCCTGTGTAACACGTGTGCTAGAGACTTGATACATCGATCTGTACTCTGTACGTAGTCCTTCATCCTAATTAATGTGGAGCAATTCACGGGTCAATTAGAGATATGTGGATCAACAATATCAACAAACAAACAATTTTAATAAGAGTATATATCCCGCAGATCTTATGGATGCATATACAGTCAGCAGCACAAGATAAGGGTCCCAACAGATCTGGCGCTACTGTAGCATATCCGAAAACAAATGGCTCGTATGTAAAGGCCGGTTTTGGAAGAGCCGTGCTAGTATGTTAGGATATCTTGTTTTGAAAATGTCACCCCTTTTGATGTGGGAAAGTTCAGATCGATCGATCACAAGTCAATATTCCACGTTAACAATGGTCGACCATTAATTCTCATCCACACCGAATGATCTGTGCAATATATCCAGCTAGCAAATGTATAACAAATTATTTTCTCGGTTGATAAATTACGGATCTGGGGCTACGGCAACTAAAAACAAGGCAAAAAGAACCAAAATAGATAAATTTAATTGGGAACGAGTGTTCATGTTGCATGATCACAATAGACAGAAGTTAACATGTATGATAATCCCCAGGGTACTTAGCAATGTCAAATTGCCATCGATCAATGCATTTATTCATCTGGCGATCGAGTATGTATCCATGAGTCCAAGCCATAAAATTACACGACTCTTCTTTAAGTATGAACTTTTTTTTTTGCATAATTTACTAACAACTAATTCTGCTTTCTTCGAAAAGGAAGGTCCAACTTCCCGCATATATACCTATTTTTTTTAGTAAATTTCACAAAACCACATTCTTTGTGGCTAGAGTTTACGGAGCCACGATTAACACTAATATTCTCATAGAACCATAGTTTTATGGTAAGCTTTCTCACTCAAATTGAGTAGATTAAGGCGTTTGATTGTGGTTCGTGAAACCTGAGTCACAAGAAGTGTGGTTTTGTGAAATTTACTTAATTTTTCTTCTTCTTTAGGCGAGTAAACGGAAACGATTTCAGGGCTTTCAAATTTCAAAGGCGTCAATGGACTAAACTAATATGTGTTTTTCATACATGAAATTCATATCAATATACAGATTTGTTTTCAAAAGTTCTGGCTAATGATTATGATTTCGTATCATATAATTAACACACTAGTAGAGTTACTATTGGTCAAAACCTTGTCTTAATTAAACCAAATAAGCCAATCGTTGTGAAAATGAGGGAGTATAATGTTAGAGATCGGTCGAAGACAAGGACACATATATATACACGACTTGAGGAAGATAATGTTATGGATTGCTAGCCGTATAACACGTGTGTGCTACAGACTTAATACATCGATCGATCTGTACTCTGTACATAGTCCTTGATTCTAATTAATGTGGAGCAATTCACGGGTCAATTAGAGATATGTGGATCAACCGCGGCATGAAGAACAGAGACTTAGCTCATGATTCTAGTTTTTTTCACTGATTAATTAGAAATGTGTTTATTTAGTGGTATTATTAATTCATTACTTACATTGCACAGGAATTAGAAGAAGAGCAAGCTAGACGAGATTACATTGTGCACACAAACTGATACTCCTGTGGATTGAACATCAAACAAACACGTACTACTTGTATTAACCGACCAAACACACATGACAATATGATGCACAAACTTATTCCTCTGTTGAAGATTTATTCTTGAGATCGATCGATCGATCAACCATGCTAGCGCTAGCTAAGCTATCCAACACGGGGGATCTCGGCGACTGTGTCGACGAAGACGCGGACACGGTTAGGGATGAAATCGGTGGTGACCATCGAGCCAACAGGCACAATGTGGATGTCGGCGTCTGGCCTGTCCTTGAGGATCACCTTCTTCGCCGCCTCGACGGACAGCCCGACCACCTCCGGCCACGACGTCTTCTCCCCGCCGCTGCCACAGGCCACAGCATCGACGGAGGAGCTCATCTTCCGGCCGGTCGAACTAATGGAATATCAGCTGCTAATTTAGGGCGTGGTGTGTTGCGTGTGGTAGTACTTGAATTGCAGATATAACACATTGGTCGATTGAGAGATGTATTTATAGAGCGAGGTTGTGAGGGGTAGCTGAATTTGCTTAGCTTGGATGATACCGTACGTGTATGTGTTCTTCGTCTTCAATCGTGGGTGCACGTGCACGGCAAAGTCAGTTAGTTTGGTCAAACAAGCAACATACCACTAAGCTAGCTGGCGAGATGATAGGCTGCATAATTTTTTTATATGATTGATTAATATTGATATATAGGATGTGACTCACCAGTAAAATAGATCGAGGTGGACCTAGCTGGCTGTACTGATGAATAGTACTGCATGCCTCCATTTCTAAATATAGGAAGTCTTATATTTGTACTAAATCAGTTTGACCAATTCAAAATTTGTACTACTCTCTAGTCCTTCATCCTAATTACTTGAGGAATATATTCATGGGTCAATGAGAGATATGTGGTAAACAACATCAACACATGGGTACATACACAGTCAGCAGCCCAACAGGGCCGGCGCAAGATATGTACCCCAAGATATGCCGACTACTATAGCATATCTGAAACCTGGATGGATGTAATGTAAAGGCCGGTTTGGGAGAACCGCGCTAGCATGAAAGATATTATACATAATTGGTTGTAGGGTTTTTTTTTCCAACATGTCCCCTTTTCAATGTGGGGAAGTTCTTGCCGACTGACCACGGGTCAACGTACATGCCATGTTAGCAATGGTCAACCATTCTCCTCCACACACAATCTTTGTGCAAACATAACAAATCGGTGTCTCGATAGTTAATAAATTGTGGATCTAAACTAAGAACAGAGAACAAGAGAATAAAAATTAGATAAATATGGGAACAATACTACATATTAATTAGTTTTCAAGATTTTTTGATAATTAACAACGGGTCGGGACATGCATATATCCTCTCCCCCGAGTTGTAGGCTCCAATAGATAAATATTACTCCGTCCGTCCCATATAAATATCACTCCGTCCGTCTTGATGCTCTTTTTTATACATCTTTTACCAGTTTCACAATTTTGAAATCCCTTTTTGATAAAACATACTCCATCCAACCCGTAATAAGTGTGTCAAACTTAGTACAACTTTGTACTAAATTGGACACTTTTATTATGTATCAGAGGAAATAATAAATTACTTAATATTTAGTTTACAAATCAAATTTTGGAAAAATCTCCTCCGTTTCCCTTTTTTTGATTTTTTTGACAAAATATGCTTATTTAGTGGTATTAATTCATATATTAACTGCACAGAAATTACGAGCAAGCCCTCAGGGCGCACACAAACTGACACTCCTGTGGATAGAACTTCAAACAAAGAGAAACACTTTATTAACCAACCAAACACACACATGACATGCCCATATGATTCATCATGAATTTAACGCTCGATCTGTTATACATTTATTCTTGAGATCCATGGATGGAACATGCTAGCTAGCCAGCACGGGGGATCTCGGCGACGGTGTCGACGAAGATGCGGACGCGGTTGGGCAGGAAGTCATCGGTAACCTTCGCCCCGACGGGCAGGACGACGATGTCGGCGTCAGGCTTGTCCTTGAGGATCACCTTCTTTGCCTCCTTGATGGACAGCCCGACCACCTCCGGCCACGACTTCGTCACCTCGCCGACGGAGGAGGAACTCATATCGTCCCGGCCAAACTAATTAACGTGGATCAATCAGCTGATAATAATATTAGCGCTTGGTGTTGGTGCTGAGTGCTGGAATTGCATAATGGATTGGTCGATGGAGGGGTGTATTTATAGTGTGAGATTATGATCGATCAGGCAGATATATTGCTTGGATGATAAGTAGTGCCGTGTACGTGTTCTTCGTCTCATGGGCGCCTGTTTGCAGTTCGTGCATGCATGACGAAGTTGGTATGTTAGTTTTGGTCAAACAAGCAACATACATACTGTATATAGGCATGTTGGCAAGTTGACAAGGCCATGAATTTTTTGATAGGACTAATTAAGGCACCGACGAGATGGACATCTTAAATAAGAGCTCTTTTACGGTGATTGGCGAGTACTTCTTAGTACTATTGCGAGAATTAATTCGGTCCGTTGATTATCGGGTTACTGACCTTGCCCGCAAAAAATGGTCTTATTGGGCTCATGCGGCCCGGTCGTTCAGTTTTGTGGCTCATGTGGACATCTCGGCTCTTGACATCGACACACACGAAGCGGCCAGCGGGCGCTTCCTCTCATGCTGCTGCCGCCACCTCTCCTCCTGCCTCATGGAGCCTCCATCTCCTCCCTCTCCTTCCGCCCTCATGGAGACCCTGCTGTCGCGGCTCGATCCCTCAGTCGCAGCGGCGTCGTCGTGGCCGTGGTGGCGGCGGCCGTCATGGCGGAGGAGGCGGAAGCACCGTCGCCCAAGGCGCCGTGGCTGAACGTGATGACGACGACACTGTGGCGGCTGAGATCGGCGTCCTGAAGCACCGGCTCAGGAGCACCATGTCCAGGAAGCCCACGCTGGAGACAAGTCCTGAAATCTGATATACTAGCTGAATTTTTTGACATTGACATGTACTAGCTGAATTTTATGACATTGATAAGCCAAGAAAGCTTTTCTGAAGAATCTGAACAGTTTCATTTATGTGCTGGGTGTTGTTTTTGCCTAGTTATTCTGGTTATTTTGATGTCGTGAGCTCTAATGGCAGAGATCGTTCATTCATTCTCTATTTTTTTGTAATTTGTTTGTATGCTGGCAACATAAGGTGAAAAGACAGAGTTTAATTTGTTTGTATCTTTCTCACTAGCAGCCTTGGATGTCTGCACTCTGCACTAGATCACCAGAAGTGAGAAAATCGTAGCAATCCTCGTCCTGATTTTAAATCTCTCAAGGCGGGTCAGTCAAAAACTTATGCAGTATGTTCTCCCATTTGTCGAGTGAAAAAAAGATTGGAGATAGGCTTGGAGTAGGCGATATCTAAGATATGAAGCTCAATCAACAAC
The DNA here is from genome assembly GCF_000005505.3 of Brachypodium distachyon. Lineage (NCBI taxonomy): Eukaryota > Viridiplantae > Streptophyta > Magnoliopsida > Poales > Poaceae > Brachypodium > Brachypodium distachyon. Next base: position 39,136,202 of record NC_016132.3, on the reverse strand, counting down.
GACGATCAACCTCTTGATTATATCCACCATGCAAGCAACAACAAGGAGTATTAATTAATTCGATGGAGCCAAGATTTACACGGTATGATTGTTGCATAAATTATTTTTTCTCTATATATATCAACTATCAAGCAACCAGTTTAGTTTCTTCAAGATAGTTACAGCTTGCAGCTAATTTTAACTTTAAATCGCTGGTGGAAAATAACAACAATATATCATGTCGATGATGACATCTTTGTTTCCCTCTTCACATCACAGCCTGGAGTAGTCTTGGTATTGCTCCATGAATTAATCTTGAACTTCTTGAAGCTCAACATGATCGCCAGCATGTCCTCTTCCACGGGCAGGATGGTTGTCCGGAGATGGAACACCCTGCCAATCCATACGCCCACAGAAAATGAACAAATTAAATCATCATACGCCTCGGGTGCCTGCTTCTGCTCAGGCACCGGGGGGGGGGGGGGGGGGGGGGAGCACGAGGTGGGCTGCGCGGCAGGCGGAGGGAGGAGGCGGCGGCGGCGCAGCCGCGCAGGGGTCCTGGAGGGTCAGAGGAGGGGAGAAGAGGAAGCTCGGGGAAGGAGAGGACAAGACTGGGAGAGGAAACGAAAGGAGGATTTGGATTTTGGTGGAAAATTTCTGACTAGTGGGTCCCAAAGAGGATACTTTCCAGTATTTTTGTTTTAGTACTTTTCAGTACTTCTTATTTATCCACCGTTGGATCAACTGGGTTGGACGGTTTCTAAAATCGCCAATTACCGTAAAACTTGTACTTAAATAAATTAGGCCGTCAGAGAAAAAAAGATGGTTGTTGCTTGTTTGAAATCCTATAGTAACCCTCTAAAATCCTACAAATCGAATGAGCCCTCAAGTTGGTGGTCGTCCGATCTCCATTTCGAGATTATTATTCCCTAGCCTTTTACTTGTGGGCAATCGCCACCCATTCAATGTGATAAATATACATATCATTCATTTGTTTGACATATACTTTTGAGGTAACTGTTTTTTCAAATAAGTTTTTTTGATAATATTCTTATCTAGCATAAATTTGGAAAAAGTGAGCACATAAAATACTTAAAAAAAAATTCATCTAGGTGCTCTATATAAATAAACCGGCCCATAGAAATTACCATGTGCACTTAGCTAGTACTCCCTCCAATCCTTAACAAGAGTCGGTTGTTAAACCGGCCCATAGCAACGCGGAAGCTGGAATCGAATGCATCCATGTATAGGCGTGCTTCCCCTCGTGCCATTGTGCATCGCCACTGTCGCCCCACACCAAAGGCACACAATATCGATGTTTAATTGCTGTCAACAGAAAGAGCGATGTTTAATTCGGGACAATGGCGGGGTGGGTGGGGGGTGGGGGTACAACATGAGCCGGCCTAGGACTGAGTTGGTATTCGAAAATTCAAAGTGTAAAAATATTATTTTTCACATCCTAAAATCATGTTTTTCTACATATAAAATTGAGTTCAGTTGATAATTGGGCAAGGAGGAGGGAGTCAAAGAGCTGGACCTAGTAGTTTTTTTGGATAAATATCTTAAATACCTTTTCATTATTTATTTATTTTTGTTTTCCCTTTATATACATACTATGCATTACATACGGATATGCTTTGTTATTTGGAAAAAATAATACACTTGAATTGAACCAGGCTTGGGGACACGTGACACATGTCACCTCAGGAAAAGATAATTGGTATTCCGTTGTATACATTTGACGTAACTTTATTTATTCTCTCCGACCCATATTAAGTGACTCAAATTTATTCAAATATGAATGTATCTATGTCTAAAAAAAATATAGATACGTGTAATAAAAAGTCACTTGATATGAGACGGAGTAAGTATTAAATATTTGGATAGCCAAATTGTTTTAGACGTCAACATTTTGGTTGGTACGTGTTGGCTAGCAAGGCAAATAAACTACTCCATCGTGGCAAGCTTCCCAAAAAGTTGGTACCACTCCAAGCAGAACATATTTTTATTCAACACTAAAAATTAATATTCTGGTAGGGTAATATTTGAGCAATATCCAAACGCTGAAACACATTGCACGTGAAGTTTTTAACGTACGTCAGATAAATTCACTGTGGTACCCAGTGCAACTTAAAGCGAATCAATATAGGCTGTCGGTAACCGTACAGTAAAGTAGCTGGAGACAATTAATTACTGATCAATTCATAAAGAACGACCCGTTCGAGTCAAGCAGAGTCGTCGCTTCCCGGCCTTGTGCCGTCACTCGTCTCCATTCCAGATCTAGCCAGTACCCCGTGGTCATGAATGAAGCTCACGAGACCACAAACCAGCTGATCCAAGATTAGAGTACCACAGTTCTTTTTTAGCAAGAGTAGACTGCCTAATTCTCTTCTTGAACAAGTATCCCAAGAGCAGAGTTCCCAGTTCTTAGTCAAGGGCTGCGACGGTGGGGAATATTTTGTTTTCAATAAAATCCGAAGAATGAGACGGGAGGAGATTAATAATGTTTACTTGTCACACGAAATAAATGAATTAAGGGATCAGATTTTATTGGCCATCGTGTCATCTACTGTACTGGTGTGATCCCACTTATTGTCCTCTCTACCATGTGTGTTAGAGCACCTTTAGCAGCTGATGCATATAATAGGTGAGGTGATGTAAAACAAAACTTCTATATCACATTGGGCAAAAAACCGGTCTCCAACCGGCGATTATAATTTTTGAAGGTGATTTACACTTTGTCCCAATGTGATGTAAATATATACATCACTTGTGATGTAAAACATATCGGCCATGCGCCCGAGAGGCCAACCGTCGGCCTGAACCTTCACTTTACTTCCCACGGCTTGCCCCTACCTACCCCTGACCGCCGCCGACGAACAAATCGAGCCGCGCGTGCCTCGCTGCCAATCTGAATCTTTCTACGCCATCGCGTGACCGACGGTCAATTGAGGACCCTGGCGAGCCTCCGTTCGTCTTGATAGTCATGAAGATGCCGCGCCAGTCTCCTGCAACGCCGCCGTCTGCCAAGGGAAAAAGGGTACCGGCGCGCGACCGCGACCAGATTCAGGAACCGCCGTCATCGTCCGCCGTCATCGGATCCTCAACCTGTCAACCATGCTGTGATCTCCCTCTGATATTTGGAAAAGGATTGGATTTGTCGACATGTGTCTTGTTGAGTTACTAAAATCTTCTTCGGAAATGGGCAATGAATAGAGAATTAACATGGCTGGGCCCTGGGGGTAACCGTACAGAAGCTAGGTGGAAGCAATAAATTTAATCATCATTTCTAGTAAACAAAGACGCGTTCACGAGTCAAGCAGAGTCGTCGCTTCCCTCTTGTGCTCTCACTCACTCCTTCCAGATCTAGCCACCACCAGCTTCCTCTCGCCCCCTCCCGTGCGCCGCCTGCAGCCCCAGCCGACGTCGGACGCCGCCGTCGAGTCTCTTCTGCGCCTCACCACCAACAATGTCGGCGGCCTCCCCCGTCGCTTGCCGTCGCCCCGGCGACCCGCCGTGACCGCCGGCGTGAAGCATCACATCCAGGTGCGTTGAGTACTCTTGGTGTAGAACTCCAGATCCGGCTGGGTTCTAAGTTCTTCTAATCCGTGGCTCAGCTCTACAGCTCGTCCAAAGCCTCACACTACCTTGGATTGCATTATTTCTGCAGGGCATCACACCGATGGCCATGGCCGCCATGGATTAGCTAAACTCTTCTAATCCGTGGCTCAGTTCTAGAGCTCGTTCAAAGACAAACACTACCTTGGATTAGCTAGCTAACTGAGCTCATGGTCATGGCGGTGGTGACGGGCGCCATGGGCAGCTTGCTCCCCAAGCTGGCCGAGCTGCTCAAGGACGAGTACAACCTGCAAAAAAACGTCAAGAAGCACGTCGAATCCCTCTCCAAAGAGATGGAGAGCATGAACGCTGCTCTCCGCAAGGTGGCGGAGGTGCCACGGGAGCAGCTCGACGAGCAGGTCAAGCTCTGGGCCAATGAGGTCAGAGAGCTCTCTTACAAGATGGAGGACGTCGTCGACACCTTCCTTGTGCGTGTCGATGGCTGTGAAGAAATAAAGCACAATCAAAACAAGCTCAAACGGCTCGTGAAGAGGATGGGCAACGTGTTGACGCACGGCAAGGCTCGCCATCAGATCGCCGGTGCTATCAAGGACATCAACATGGAAGTCAAGGAGGTGGCTGCTCGACGTGACAGAAACAAGATCGATAACATTGTGGCTGACTCTGCAGCCACCACGACTATCGACCCTCGTCTCAGGACTCTGTACACAGAGGCGGCAGAGCTTGTCGGAATTTATGGGAAGAGGGATCAGGAGCTCATGAGGTTGCTGTCCATCGAGGACAACTACATCTCTGCCAAGAGGCTCAAGATAGTCTCTATTGTCGGATTCGGTGGGCTGGGCAAGACCACTCTTGCTAGAGCAGTGTATGACAAGATCAAGGGGGATTTTGATTGCAAGGCCTTTGTTCCTGTCGGCCGGAATCCTGACCTGAAGAAGGTTTTCAGAGATATCCTCATTGACCTCGACAAGTCTAGCTCAGACCTGCCGATGTTGGATGAAAGGCAGCTTATCGACAGGATTCGGTTATTCCTCGATGACAAGAGGTACACATCACTTACCAAAATGGTACCCACAAGCTTGATGGCGATCTTTCATTTCCTTGTACTATATACCCCTCATTTTCCATTTCAAAAATCACAATAACTATGTAGCTTAATTTTTATTATATTTGAATTGCTTTGTACTTCTGGTGAACCTCTAAAATAGATCTGTGTCCTTTTCGCAAAAAACAAAGTGTTAGCCCATTTTTATTTATTAATGTAATATGCATAGCCACCCGTCTCCTTCATGTATTGATTGGTTCCACATTGGAGAACCAAAGTACACAGAAATTAGTGTAGAGAGACAATCAATTATTTGTCTATTCCCAAAGCAAATGGTCTTACAAACTGAAAATTTTGGATTTCTTAGATGTGGCTACTAACCTGAAAAGGAGGGAGTATGGTAGTTGTCGTAGAGTTGATAGCAATTGTAACATTGTGCCGAGGGATTTAAAAATAATGGCTGGAGTATCTTTTTTTGCTTTTCAAGCATGCACTATTTAACATGAGTAAATTTCACAAAACCATCTTTTGGGGTTAGGGTTTCATTCAAGCACAATTCTAGGGGTTTGCAACAGAAGACCACAACTTCAGGGCTAATTACTTTTAGTAAACCGAAATCTACCAAATAGCGAGTTTGACAGCGAAACCGACAGGTTGGGTTTGTATTGCTACATATTTTCCCTTTCAGCAATGTGCTCCTCATCCATGTTTTTACACATTTGCATATTATGTTATATGTATTTATTTTCAGCATCTTATTGCCATCATAATGCATGCTTGCTTAAATCAGATTACTAAGATTGAGATGCATGGAGATTTCACACTTGTCATTCAAATGCATGCTTGATTACTAAGTTTAAATCAAGCATGTATACTTGTCGATCCAGTAATATTAGAAATTTTGTATTAAATATATTGCAACATAGTCATTCATCCAGCAATAATAGAAATTTAGTAATAAATTGTTTGCTACATATTTTCCCTTCCAGCAATTTGCTCGCCTTCCACGTTTTTACTCCTTTGCATATTATGTTCTATTTATTTATTTATTTATTTTCAGCATCTTATTTCCATCATAATGCATGCTTGTTTAAATCAGATTACTAAGTTTGAGATGCATGTAGACTTCACACTTGTCATTCAAGTGCATACTATAGATAGATTCACACTTGTCATTCAAGTGCAATATGCTTGATTAATAAGTTTAAATCAAGCATGTGGGCAGGCCTTTAACTAATAATGATCTCGCAACTGATGTAGGTACCTCGTCATAATTGATGATATATGGGATGAAAAACTGTGGGAAGGTATCAACTTAGCTTTCTCCAATAGAAACAATCTAGGCAGCCGGCTAATCACCACAACCCGCAAAGTCAGTGTATCCACAACATGTTGCTCTTCAGCTGATGGTTCAATTTATCACATGAAGCCTCTTTCTGCTGATGACTCCAAAATGTTATTCCACAAAAGAATATTTCATGACTGTTGTCCTGCTGAGTTTGAAGATGTATCGAGCGACATATTGAAAAAATGTGGTGGGGTACCGCTAGCTATAATTACAATAGCCAGCCTTCTGGCTAGCAGTGGGGAGCATATAAAACCAGTACATGAATGGCATGCTTTGGTCCAGTCTCTTGGTCTCGGACTTACAGAAGATGCGAGTCTAGAGGAAATGCAGAGGATATTATCTTTCAGTTATTATGATCTACCTTCTCATCTGAAGACTTGTCTGTTGTATATTAGTATATATCCAGAAGATTCCTATATTGAGAAAGATCGATTAATATGGAAGTGGGTCACTGAAAGTTTTGTTCAGCCTGGAAAGCAAGGAATAAGCCTCTTTGTGCTTGGAGAAAATTACTTCAACGAGCTCATTAACAGAAGCATGATCCAGCCAATATACAATTTGGCAGGCCTGGTAGAAGGTTGCCGCGTACATGATATGGTTCTTGATCTTATTTGTTTCTTGTCAAGAGAAGAACTTTTTGTAAATTTATTGGATGGTACTAGCGATGGCACGTCTTGTCAAAACAATATTCGTCGGCTCTCTCTCCAACATAGACAAGATCATGAAGCCAATTCTCTCATTAATTCCATGAGAATATCACAAGTGAGGTCTGTCACTATCTTTCCACCTGCTATTGATATCATGCCGGCTCTTTCGAGGTTTGTTGTTTTAAGAGTACTGGATTTTGCTGGATGTGATATTGGGGAAAGTAGTTGGAAGCTTAAGGGTGTTGGAAATTTATTTCACCTGAGGTACCTTGGTCTTGCACGTACTGGTATTCGTGAAATCCCGGCAGAGATAGGAAATCTCCAGTTTTTGCAGTTGTTGGATCTCGAAGGCAATTATGATCTTAAAAAAATTCCATTGACTGTTTGCAAGCTGAGAAGGTTGATGTTCTTAGGTTTTCATCTTGGTTGCGAGATGCCTCCAGGTGTGTTGGGGAATCTAACATCCATTGAAGTGCTGGACGAGATTCAAGCCTCTCTGGACATTGTACAACAGCTTAGCAGCCTTGCAAGACTAAGGGAGCTTGACATTATCTTCCCGGTCAAGAGTTTCGATTTGTACGGACCTTTCGTGGAGTCTCTGTGCAACCTAAAGCATTTGGAAAGTCTAATTATTGGTTGCTACGATGAACCTTCCGCTGGTCTCTTGGATCTTTTGGAAGAACACAGCTGGGTGCCTCCTCCAAGTCTCCGCAAATTTGAGTCGGACATACCCAGCAACCTCTCCACACTGCCGGCATGGATAAAGAGAGACCCCTCGCGTCTCTCGAACCTCTCCGAGTTAAGGCTCGTAGTCAAGGGAGTGCAGCAGGAGGACATGCAAATCCTTGCGGGATTACCGGCTCTTCGTAGTCTTGTGATACTCTGCTCTCAGCAAACACAACGGCGGCTGGTCATCGGTGCTGATGGGTACCGTAGTGTGGTGTTGTTTGTATTGCGATGTGGTTCAGGGGCGCAAATAATGTTTGAACCGGGAGCATTGCCGAGGGCGGAAACGGTTGAGTTCAGTGTGGGTGTGCGGGTGGCGAAAGATGATGGTAATGGAAAGTTCGAATTGGGCCTGAAGGGGAACCTGCTCTCGCTTCGACGTACCGATGTGAGCATCCATCGTGATGGAGCGACGGTTGGAGAGGCCAGGGAAGCGGAGGCAGAGGTGAGGCGCGCACTGCAGGACCACCCTAATCGTCCCATCGTTAGTATTCGCATGGAGCCGGGAATACCAGAAGGTACGGAGAAGCATCGAGTCATACATCTTTTTTTTTGCGGGAATCGAGTCATACATCTAATTAACTATCGGAATGATTTTGCTTTCTTGCGCATTGACTTTGTTTCTTTCTTTCCCAATTTCATTCCTAAATTCGCCAAAGATGCTCACGACGATGATATCTGTGATGATTACAAGCGGAAGATGAATTGATCACCTTCAGGTACCTACGCTCATCCACCCTTGCCACTGATTTCCACCCAGAAACCTACGTATTCACCTACGCTCATCCACCCTTGCCACCGATCGCCTTCATATGTGCTTCATTTCAAGCAGATATCGAGGACGAGGAGTAATCAAGGTGATGAACAAGCTGATAAAAAAAACTTGGGCCCATGGAACAAACTGAATCTTCGGTCCATCTGTGATGAAAGACTACCTTCAAATTTTCACTGCTCAAAATCAAATAAAGCCGGCCGTGCATGGCATCCAGTTTGTTGAGGTTTTCCACTCTGCTTTTTCAAATTCAAGTTTGGGCATATGCTTGTCGGGTGACAGCTTCAGGCTGGTATGAGACCCTGGCTTTTTCAAGTTTCTCTTCACGCTAGAGAGCGATCTTGTAATAATCTGTTACCAAGAGAACCAGGATATATTTGTTTCCTTAATCTGAATCCGTCATGTGATCCCCATGCCTGTTCCTACAATCGAGTCAGGTTATATTATTTACTGCCTGTGGTTTGTAAGATTTGTGTCGTTTTTGGAGTTGATCGCCGATCCTTGTTGGAGGTGTTGTAATCCTTGGCGTTTTATTCATCGAATGCACAAAGAACAAGACTGATTCAGAGAAGAGCTGCTCGCCCATGGGCCATGGCCATGGAGTAGAAAAGCCCCATGATGTCGTGTCGCCGACGAACGGGCGTGAACACTGCTGGGCTGGGAATCTGGACTATAGCGGTCCAACGGTCCGGCCCAGGCCCCGGCACAGCCCAGGCTGTCGGGGACGTTCGTAAACGGGCCGGGCCGCTCGGGACGGCGGCTTATTTTAAAAGTCCAGGCCCAGGTGGTCAGCTATTTTAAAAGTTTGGAGTTTGGACCAGTGCTAGAAAGCAGGGGAATTTTGGACAGGCCGGCAGGTTGGTGAGGAACTGGATTTTTACGCCTTGATTTACATAATTTCAGTGGAAATATTGTGCGTTTTGTTTTTCGCATTTTGTTAGCTTTTCCAGAGGCCAAGCATCTGACCAATTTAGAGAAAGAAAGCAGCCTGGCCCCTGCCCCTAGGGCCCAGACTTACAGGTGATTCAAAAAAAATCTGGCAATCTTCTGTTCTTCCTTTTCCACTACTTATTACCTCACTCACGAGCATCAACGCATAAATAATACTAATTCCGATCCAAATTCCCATCCAAATTATAATTGTCCAATGTTTTTTACAAGACGAGAGAACCTACGCACTTAAAATAACCTACACACTTAAACGCATCTAGATGCATGCTTGTCTAGATAAAATTGCGACAATTAATACAAATAGGAGGAACTACTACAGTCGAGCAATAATATGTACTATATCATCGTCGACACTCCTTACGGATCGGAGGGTGTACAGTGAAAAGAATAAATGGTAATGCGGTTGTTACGGATCTGGAGGGAGTACAGTGAAAAGAATACTCCCTCCGTCCCATATTAAGTGACTCAAATTGTCTAAGAACGTATTTATATAGTAAAATATATTTAGATACACGTATAGGACAGAGGGAGTGGACGGTAATGCGGCGGCCCGGGCTTTGTCCTTGTCGGGCTTACAGCTCCGATATGGCTGCTATGCTTACGTGGCAATGATAATCCCTCAAATATTTTCAATAGTTTGAAATGGCCAAGGTATATAATTCTGCTTCTATGCTTTCCCAACAGCAGCAAGCCATAGAAAAAAAGCCATAGAAAATGCAGCACGCACCACTACATTTCAGAGACCTGTTTCAGCAAACAGCAGGAATTTGGTGGAAAGGAAACTTGCACCAGCATTACTTCATGCATATCATCATTCTGGGATTAGATTACAGGACAGACAACACTCCATTAATACAACAAACTGTTCAAACAGTTCAGGGTAAGCTGATACTAATAACTTCAGCTTAAACAGTGGAAACAAGGCTAGTGCCCCAGAATTTATCTTACAACAACAGCATGCATGCCCACCATCGTTTGTTTGTATTGACACGAGACACAACAGGATAAACAAAATAGTCGCAGCGGCTTTAATTCCGACTTTTAGACAGCTAACAGCTTTCTCTCTCTCTCTAGTGCTAAATTTGTACAATGAGCAGAGTGGTAACATTTCCTTACTCCTCTTCTTCCTCTTTACAGCTTACTTTCAGATTAGTCTTGCTTCCTCAGCTACGGAATGTACACTCTCCGGTGCAACCAAGATTATATCTTATTCCTGACGGTACCATACCATACTAGTCTTATAGGGTTTTTTCAGTTGGGGGAAAAAGCGAGCGCAAACCTAGCCACTGTTAGCTGTACAACTGCAGTGTTCGCCCTTCAGGCGGCAGTGCATGCCGGTTGAAGCCCCAGGCGCTTTTCTGCGTGAGCAACGGCATATAGGTGTCATTAGCATCAAGACAGGCTTGATGGGGGTATATCTAGGGACAGATAGATTGGCATGGGAGCACAAAAGATAGACCGTACCTCCAGCTGCGACGAGCTTCTCAACACGTGCAACTATGTGCTTGCCATAGGTGTACTTCTTGAGTGTATTCAGGTGCGCTTTAATCCTTGTAAGGATCATCTCTCTCTGCTGATCATCACAAGTCTCCAACACCTTCTGCACCACATAGTTTGCAAACTGATCTTTCATCATTACCTACAAGGACAATGCAGATAGCTTCATTAAGGTGAACAAACATTTGGACTGATTCGCTTGAAAGCTTGTAAATTTAAATTAAATTAACAGACCTCAAGAGGTTCACTCTCAGTAGTGGATCCAAGCATTTCACCAATCAAGATCTGCCGCTCCACAGGATTACCAAAAGCTAAGCACTTCTCAATGACATTTGAAGCAAACTTTTGCTGGCTCATTTGTACAACTTGTCCAATCAACTTATCAATGATAGCTGTTCTTTCATGTGGTTTGCCATGTTCCAGGACATGCTGTAAATGTTCAGTGAATCTTATTAGAAACGAAACATCACGGAATTGAGAACAAGAAAGTTCTAAAAAATGTTCAGTGAATCTCTGAAGTGAGACACAAGCTCCAGAATTACAACCGCAAAGCTCCAGATCCAATTGTTAGCATTAACAACCAGCAGGATCAGTGCAGTAGCCTGCAGATGCTACTGTAGAAAACAGAAAACAGTCTACCTACATTTCGTTGCAAGACACTTTCAAAAAAGACGTACACAACTACATCTTAGAAAACAAAAGGAATATTTATAAAACAAATAACATTTACTTGCTAGCAAAATAGCCCACCTACAATGCACCACAAAATAGGAAAGCAGCATAGAAGCTTGATCAACTTCAAGGTATGCAAAAATGTTTGGAAGTGTGTGCATGGACTGACCTGAACAACATAGTTACCATATTGATCCTGAGCGAGCAAGCAAACAGACTGGAGAATCTCATCCATCATTATTTGTTGTGTTGTGGGATCATCACAGTGCTCCAGCACCCTCTGGTAATTTACATGATATGATGATTAGAGAGGTCACATTGTGACATGCAATTGTAAAGTTCAAAATGGATTCATTTGAGGCATGCTATGCAGTATTAGCATACCTGTATAACCCGACAACCGTATGGATGAGTGGATAGCAGCACAACTTGACCGTAAAATGTTGAGACAATGAACTGGATAACATCCTGAGGAATACACTCTATGCATTTCTGTATCACATGGTTACCATTTTGATCACGCACACAGCGCATGATATGTCCATCCAGCTCAGCAACCATTTTAGTCTGCTGAGCTAAATCCACGACCTCTATAGCCTGCACACATATATCACCCATTACATAAGATGCCTTTACTCATAAGATGTCTTCACTCTAACAACTATTTATGTATTCCGATATTTTTTAGATAATCTATGTATTCCGATATGTGTGCAATATCATTTCTAGAAGAAATTGTGAATACATGAGGATATGTTAGGCATGCCAGTATTCATCTAATATATTCTTGTACAACAGAAACAAATGTGTGACAACTTGAGACAAGTTCTCAAAACCAGCCAAGTTGTTTGCTCCATGAATTCTAGGTAACATACTAAGAATTATTCAATGATTTGATAAAAATTGAATACCCTATCGCAACAAGCCATATGGAAATTTTCACGGTACAGAAACATAACAAAGATAGTAGATAGTGATTGTCAAATGAAAATACTACTCTGTACATGCAAGAAGTCTTCCTACTTCTCAGACAATTTAACTTCAGAATGCAAGAATGTCCTCATGTTTCCCTAGATAAATAAAAATCAACTGATACGCACCTTCTGTATAACCCGGCATCCATACATCTGAAGACTGAGAGCAAGGACGCGCCCAATAAGCTGATCAGAGAGCTCCTTTATCTGAGTAGTGCTTCCATGCTCAAAAAACTGGACAAAAAGCAAACATTAAGTATCATAGTCAAGCCACCGCACCTCAAACAAATTACTTTTCCATACCTTCTGAACAACATAATTTCCAAATACATCGGTCATCAGTGTGAGAGCTTGGGGCATGATTTCTGAAAAAACCATGTCTTTCTCTTCCGTACTGGCTGTTTCGAGCTTTTGCTGTATGAATCTGCTCCCATATTGATCCGCACTGCAAATTAATCAATAATTAGTAAAGTAAATAAGCCTAGAAGAATATATATATATATATATACATATATATTGGATTCTGCGTATTTCCAGAAGTGAGTAAGAAATTAGTGGTAATTAATGGGTCAATATCCAGTGCAAAGTTGTGCAAACTGCAAAGAAAACCTATCCTCTTTGAAATAAATATTGGGATAGGGATCATCCATACAAACAAGAACATGGTTAAAATTCATGGTTCAAGGTGTTTATCAAAAGAGCAACAACAATAATACAGACTGGGGAAACTGCTATGTGTTACAATTGTTCTCATCTTTGCGCAGGATGTCATGCATGTGGGCATGCAAGCCCATTTGAGAGGGACAGATTGCTACAACGGAAATGGCCAGATTGCTTTTCTCTATTGAGTGATCAGAACAACCACAAGAGGGTTGCATGTTTTTTGGGCCTTCCTAGACTATTTGGCTTAATACTATACAAGACATACATGCACACAAAGGAAATACATACACTAGGTTGTAGTGAAAGAGAAACAAAAGAAGAAGAAAATGCTTGTTTCTTGCTCGGATTATCTATACATATTTCTTCATCTATATTGAATAGTAGCATCGATTTATTTGTTATCACGTTAATATACATCAATGAGAAGTGTACCTGAACTCAACGACATGACCAGCTATTTCACAGAGCTCATAAGTTCTGCTCTTGTTGCTCTTAAACTCCTCCAGAAGTGAGGGCATTAGATTCCCGTCCATCTTTCCAACCAGATCTGGATTCCATGAACCAAATGAACCACCAAAATTTCTCATGCCTGATGCAAAGCGCATGCTGCGTTCACCATGCCTAAGTGGACTGCCAGATGCAACAGGTGAAGAGGGGAGAACAGGACTCGTCAAAGGACTTCCAGCATAACCAAGGCCAAAACCAAGGTTTCCATAGCAGCCATAGTTCTTCTGTGACTGAAGCAACGGGCTAAGACAAGCTTTCTGAGGACCAAGTAAATCCATGTAGGAACTTCCCAGAAGACCACTGGCCATGTAAGGATCTTCATAACTAGCCGCAACTTGGGCAGCAAGATACTGAACATATGCTGGATCGATAGGCATCTGAAGAGCATTTGCTCCAGTTGGACTTCCAATTCCATTGTAGCTGAGAAAGTTAGAGGCACCAGCTAAATTTTGCCTAGAAGATAAATTCCCTCCCGGAGATCTCGAACCGATCCTAGGGGAAGCAAAGCCAGACCCAACAGACGAATTGTCAGATGATATGAAATTACCAGCATTCATCTGATTTCTCATCATAGAAGAATTAGCGGAATTTGCAGAATACCCCTCAGGTGCCCTGAATTGTCCTTGCTCAGGACGTTTCATGTAGGAGTGCTGCTGATTGCCATTTGATTGATCACCATGTCGATCAAAGAGAAACCTATTGGCATTATCAACATCCTGGTAGAGCTTAGACTGGTCCATATTTTGACCATTACCAGCCCTAGATGATGACAGGTTCATCCCAGATAAAGCAGCTACCAGATCATCAGGTTCACCAACAGCAGATGAACTGCGGCGGAAGGAAGACGAGCCACCATTACTTTTTTTATCATAAGCACTTACTTTCACACCAATTGGCGGCAGGCATGGACTAGGGACCCTCCTCACAAGCTCAGGATCTGGGGATGCACTCCTAGAAAGTGAGGGTCCTAGAATAGATGCATATGCACGTGATGACAAATCGTTGTTCTGAATTTCAGCCATACTCTGTTCACTGCTCTCACGCTGCAGACTGCCCATAGCTTCAGTCTCACGATGTAGACCATACTGCATGCCAGAAGAATCCAGAAAGTCATTGCGATTGTGATTGGCACTCTGTCTGTTGATATTGCGTTGATTCGAGTCCTCCTGCAACATTTACAACAAGTCAAACAAATCTGATCAGCTGCTTGCATGAAATCAAACCGAAGACAAATAAAACTGCCAAAAGGCCATGTTAAATTGTTTGTGATTGAAACACAGAACCAGGACGCATGCTCATAAACAAGGTTAGTGATACAACCATAAAGTTTGGAAGCTTTCTTCCAGATGCGTGATGCAGGTATTGGTTCAATCAACATGAAATGCAAACTGAAATAAACATGCTACACCATAGAGTTGCTGGCCGAGTGGCCCCCATGGATTAACTACGCAAATGAGACATAGAAGCACAAACAGGAATTGCTATGTTGTGGAGCACTGGAGATTTTTTTTTCTCTCCTTACGATCTTTCACCGGGTTACACTGTCAACCGATAACAGGACGAAACACCAGGTTCACAACACACAGAGTTCTAAACATACACTGCAGAATATTTCTTAGATCCAGTAGCTTTAGAGTGGTCATTCAGGAACTATGGATGCTAACGGTTATAATAACCTCCTGCATGAATGTAAAGAATGCTAGCTGGGAATAAGCAAACTAAAAACTGAAGCCATATTTCTTTTGAATAAGCAAACTCAAACCACAAAATCTTCCTATGTGTGCATCGGACTGTGCCAAGACCCGATTACTCGGCCCATGCTATCACGTCTAATGTGCAACCAAACTGCTCGTTAACTAGTTGGTAAGAGTGTGAAATGGTAGTTCGAACACATAGACGGTATGATCCACAAAACTGCACTCTTTTTCAGCCAACAAGCGCACACAACTCCAGGGTTTTCAGTCACCATTCACTCATGCCAGTCTACTGAAAAGAGATTAATAACATGCTGAAAGCGAAAGCGAGAAGGTAAAAAAAAAAAGAGAGAGATGAGATCTTTGCTCAGAGCAACCACCTGGAAGATACCGGAGAAGCTCCGCTGCCGAGCATGGTCGATCCCGGGCAGGCCCACGAGCCCGTCCCCGGCCGCCGGCCTCCTGCCGTCGCCGATCCCGCCGAGCCCGGAGGAGGAGCGGAGCCGGTGCTGCGCGGAGCGCCAGTCCTCCTTGGAGAGCAGCGGCGGCGGGAGGCGCGGGTTGAGGTGCGCATTGGAGTAGTAGTAGCTCTGGTAAGCCGGGTCAGCCCGGAGCTCATCATCCAGCAGCACTTCATCCCCTCCGCCACCGCCGCCGCCGCCGACGCTGGCCGCAAGGGACATGGCGCCCTCGACGGTGGGCGGCGCAGAGCCGCTACGAAAAAGCTCGAAGTCGCGCTCCGCCTCCGCGCCGCCGCCTCCGGCACCACCACCACCGCAGACACCCGCCTCCGCTCCCCGCGTCGCCATCTCAGTCACCATCGGATCGACCACCGCAGCAAGGAAAGAACCGAGATCTGCTCCCCCGCCGCCACCCGCAGCGCAGCAAACCCCGCAGCAGCTCCCAGCAAGCACTTCCCAGACCTCCAACCCCGGGGGAAATGGGCGCTTCCTAGAGCTCCGGGAGCAAATCAAGAAGCGGTTTTCGCTGCTCCGGACGGCCGAATCGGGGAGGCAAGGCCCATGTGCGGGGGGCGCGGCTGCTCGCGTCGCTCGAGGTGGTGCGGATTTGGGGGGGATTCAAGCTTCCCTTTTTTCCTTGCTCGAAGCTCAAAGTGCGTCCGTGTGGGGAAGAAGAGAGTGAGAGAAGAAGAAGAAGAAGAAGAAGCAAAGGCGGCTGAGTTAAGTACAACGGACGGAGCGATCTGGGCCGTCGGATGGAGGACTGGACGGCCCGGATGGACCCGAGGGGTTTGGGCCCTAGGGTTTTGAGGTCGCGGCCAAAATGGGGGCGTGCACGGCTGCAGCAATATTTTACTTCTTGGCTAAAAATGGGAATAAATCCTTTCAGTTTTGCAGGTCGTTGCAATGCTACTCTCAGGTCAAACAAGTGTCTGAAGCTCCCTTTTCTTTCTTTTTTGCCTGAGAGATGTCATGTGACCATTTTTAGCTGGTTTTTGGCAATGTGAATTTTCTTTTTTGGTTCGCATATCTTATTCATTTTGCATATGGTAAAAGAAAGTTCTGGCGCGCTATTTTAGGCGGCGATGTGGCTTAGGGTTAGTTCCAAACTTTTAAAGTGTGTTGGTGCTTCACAGTGTGGCCAAACCTATGTAATGGATCAGAGTGTAAAAGTACTTTTTTTTCTATTTTTTCGCAGGGTCGGTGAAGTTTCTCTCTTTTATTACGGGCACGGTGAAGTTTCTCTGAAACTTCTGAAATGTTGCTATTTACAATTTTCCATTTCTCAGCGATCATGATAATCATCAAACTTAATTACTAAGGATTATGCCTATAAATTGATAGAGTAAGATGGAAACTTCCAATATCGCTAAATTACACATTAATTGCATATTTATTTATTTTCCAATTTTTTCTTTGGAATACCATGGATAGCTAGTATCCAAACATATATATACAATGCAGCTAATTGATACTCCCTCCGTTTCATAATTCTTGTCAAAATATTACTATCTAGACGCTTTTTAGGAATATATACATCCATATTTGGACAAATTTGAGACAATAATTATGGAACGGAGGAGTACTAACTAAGTATAAATCCATTCGGTTTTGCAGGTTGTTGCATCGCTACTCTCAGGTCAAACAAGTGTCTCAAACTCCTTTTTCTTTCTTTTTTTTACCTGACAGATACCATGTTACCATTTTTGTAGCCTGTTTTTGGCAATGTGATTTTTCTTTTGTTCTTTTTTCAAATATCTTGTTCGTTTTGCAGACGGTAAAAAAGATTATAGCATGCTATTTTAGAGGGTGTGGGTGTCCTAGGGCTCATTCCAAGCTTCTTTTTTTTAAGTGTGTGTTGGTGGTCCACGATGTGGCCGGACCTATGGTCTAGTGGATCAGAGCGTAAAAAAATGTTTTATTGAAGTTTCTTTTTTTGTGGGGTCGGTGAAGTACTCTGAAACTTCTGAAATATTGTTTGTAGTGTTCCATCTTTCAGAGGTCAGGATAATCGTCAAACTTAACTACTAAGGATTCTAAAATCGAGAGTAAGATGGACACTACCAATATCGCTAGATTAAACATTAATTGCGTATTTATTTATTTCTCAATTTTCTCTTTGGAATGCCATGGATAGCTATGCATATCAAAAGAAATATAGAATGTAATTAATTGCCACTGACTCTGCAGAAATTATCTGCTCTTCAACCACAAAAGCCCCTACAAAAGGGGCGTCCCTACATCTCTTTCTTCCACTTCACAACTCAGATCCACAAAACCATCAGAAAGAAATAATCTGCATTCACTTCAAACTTTAGAAGATGGGAAGGACTAGCCAAGCTTTGCTCCTTTTCGCTCTCGCTCTCCTGCTACTGTCATCACCAGGTAACTTCCCGATCTACCCTCCTCGAGAGTACTCCTCTAATATGGCTTAAATTAGATTAGAGAACCATTTTTGATGGCCTGGATCTAAATCCTGGTGCTCACACTTACACCCTCAATTTATGTACGTATTACAGGTGCAACGGCGGCGGCGGCGGAAGAGGTGGTGGTGCCGAAGGCAGATTGTTCAGTGACGACGATCGGGCTTGGGCAGCCGTGTGAGCAGCATTACTGTGCGACGGAGTGCAAGAAGGAGCATGACGGCATGGGTGCCTGCGCCGCCATGGGCTGCAGCTGCGCCGTCTGCGCTAAATATCCTCCCTCATTCGAACAGACCAATGGGATGAACTAGCTTCCTTTTTGGGAGCCTTTTTCTTTTTACCCTTGTAAATTGTTTCAAGAAAAATGCATCGAAATGGATTTTTGATTTACAAGGTTGTCATTGCAACCAAAACTAAACTCCCAAGCAGGTCTCTAGCAGCAATTTACTAGCTAAGATATACATGATGCCACGTTCATTTCATAAAAAAGGAATGATGATAAATAAATCAAACAACCATGTCAAAATTATGCGACAGGAATTTGTTACTCTAGTTTTTTTCTGTCTGTATCCCCGATAGTTGCACAAACTAAAACGCAAGAAAAAAATACTATAATAAACAAAGAAATGAATAAAATAAACATGTCCAAATTAAGAAAAATGAAATGGCCGCAAAAGAAAAACAAAATAGTAAGAGAATCAATCCCTGTGTCAACAGAAGAATAAACATGTCAATTTATTTTCTTAATGCGTACAGCCGTATCAAGAAATAAATAAATAAAGCAAACAACCATTGAATCAATCCCCGGTGTGCAATGTGCATCTTTTAGATCGTATTCGTTAATAAACATCAAACGCTAGTAAAAGAAAACCAAACTATTTTCTTGTGTAACATGGATCCATTACCAGATGTATATTCCAATCGGATAATCCCAGCCGTAAGTTCAATCCATTCCTCCCGACTTCCTCTCCTCTCTCTCTCTCTGTACATATGCTACAGCCTAAAGAACAAATCAATATATGGACACCGCTCCTACGGCTTATACAGGCCAGCTACCTTTCCTGCACGGATTCCGGCAGCAAGAGCCTGTCGGAGGAGCTGCCGTCGTGCTTGCTCTGCACCGGCGTGGTCCGGCGCGACTGCCGCTTGGTCGCCACGATCACCTCCTCCGCACCGGGGTCGTCGGCGACGTAGAACTTGTCAACGCCGTCGAGGTCACTCTTGAACACGGGGTGCAGGTACGCATCCGCCAGGTACGCCTTGAGGTCGAAATTGGGTTCCCTCGCCCGCTCCAGGGTGTCCTTCCGCATCGCCTCCTGCGGAATCCAGAAACCCGTCTTCAGATTCCAGCAAGGGCAAGGAATGCATCTGATAGCGAAGAGATCTAATTTTGTGATGTGAAAAACATTTACCTGTAGTGGGTTCCTCACGAAGGCGGGTTCATACCGGTTCTTGCAGTACCTGTGGAACCAGAAGGTTAATATGGGGAGAACGATGAGAGCTGGCGTCGACTCCTCAAAGTCCTTTGTGCTTAGTAGCCCGAGGAGGAGGAGCTGGGAGACGATCAAGGCTACGATTATGCGTAGGTGCACGCTAGGCCAGAACTGTGCGCCGCTCTCGTACCGTTGATTGTAGACGTTTATGATCTGAAACAATGTGCAACCAAGTAAGGAGACCAAGCATTGTCAAGCACTGTGGAAGTAGTTGGGCAGAGTACTGTACCTGGTGGCGGTAGACAACATACGCCAACGCAAAGAATACCAATATGAACGGGAGCAAGAGCGGTGTCACGCAAGCATAGACAAGACCAAGCAGGAAATATAGCTGTATCCGAGGCTCGGACCAGTAGAAACAGATACTGCCAGGATCCATTGCCTCTTCTCTGTCCTTTTCCGTCTTCACCAAGAAAGAGTTTTTCAAGTGGAACATTATTAGAGCCTTTAATCTCAAGATTTCACCGGCCACACCAGTCCAACCATCAACCATTACATATGTTATGAAAAATGTTGCCTTCATCGGTATGGATACACCGATGATCCTTGGTATGCTGGAAAAAGAAGTGATTTAGACCCCACTGGAAATAGAGATCATAATTTGATTTAGGAATGTAAAGAATGGACTTTCAGGCTGAAGAGTAGTGCGTAATCTTGGAACATGTCATAATGTTTTCAGACAAATCCAGGATCGAGCCTTTACTGCCAGGTTTTTAGGGTGTGTTTCCACACAAAGAATGGACTTTCAGGCTGAAGAGTAGTACCACAGTAACTGTCCTAAATTCTTTGCAATTTCAAGTAACTATGAGTGCTATTATAGTTCAGAAAAACTAGCACAATTACTTAAATCAAATTTCTATTGCTTGTGGCAAATTTTGGCGAAGCTAGGTCAGGGTTAACAAACTTTAACCAAATGCAAAACCTCAAATGTTTTTTAAAAACTGGTGACCTATGTTTAAAATCATCACTGATAGTGTTATCTCTGGCCAAAGCTATGTTTTTCCTTCTCCCAGGATTTAGTGAAGTGAAAATATCATCAACACAAAAGGCAACATCATACTTGGGAAAAATAAAATAAAATGCAATGGTTAGATATGGCTGCACAGGACATACTCATTAGCTGACTGATGAAGGAAGGTATTAAGCTGCTCCAAAGCAGATCCTGTGATGATGCTCCCCAAAAATACATTGAAGAACAAGAATATATAATACTTGGATGCAGATCTTCGCTCTAGTGACGACTGTGAAATCAATCCTTCGAATTGCGACATCAACAACAGTATACTTGGAAGCACTATAAGGAAGATCTTCAAAGCAATTCCAGGAAGAAACCCTTGGATGAATGATTTAACGGACGGTCTGCATTAAAGTTGATAAAGAAAAATCAGGAGATGACATCAATAGGACACATACAAAAGGCAACGATATGAGCTTTCACACTAATTCTACATCTATGATGCAGAATATAAGAAATAACATGTGAAAGTAGACTTACGTTTCAATCAAAGGTTTTAAAAATGGAAGTGCCTTCTCTATGCCTTCAAGATTTGCAAGAGTCTGTACGAATGCTATTGGGATGACATAAAAGAAGTTGAGGAAGAAGAAGGCCACGGCAATTATCAACCTCCGAACTGTGAGGGAAACAAATGGTATAGATAGATTATTCCAGTACACATCACGAGGTTCTGGAGCCCATTCAGTCAGCCAGAGAGTTGGGTTGCTGGTTTGTTGTGTCTGAGCACAAACTGCTGCACCCCACCGTGAACGAAACGAAACAAAGGCTGCTGGCATAATTGACTTGGGGTCCTTCACAACCTTTTTACGCTCTTCAGCTTCCTGTGTATTATCACACATTAGTCTACTATAGTATTCTGACAGAACTGTAAGCAAAATTTAGTGCACAATATAGAATCTATAACACTTGAAAATACCAAAAGTGGATTAACAATAGAGTCAGAAAGAAAGTAGACAAAGATGAATACGAATGTTGAAACTTACTTCCTTTCCTATCTTCTCGATCTCTGATTTGTAGTAATCAATAGCATCAACTTCAGAACCAAAACACCCAAGAAAGCCGGTCTGTAACGGAAGTTCATAAAAAGGCAAAGGAGTTAAACCAAATACATGGTAATACAGTTTTCTGGTTTAAATGGATATAAAAAAAAGATCCATATGGACGAGTAATGGGTGGCAAACTATTTTGCAGACCAACCTTGGTTGTCGGTCTTTTCGATTTCCGCTCAGACTTGAGTTGGTAGTAATCAAGCCAATTCCGCATTTTCTTCTTCTTTTCAACCAGATCGGCAAGTTTATTTGCATTGTAAACTACCTATAGTGCAACAAGGAATAAAGATTATTCCCCTAAATATAACATCTAAATGGGGATTCGGCAAGAAAGCAAGAACTGCAAACATAAGGCTTAAATATAATGATTAGTTGAAGAGCAACTGCATTCATGCATCATATGATTCATGTCACACGGTAACATATTAGGTACAGAGATTGTTACTCTCCCCCTTAACATTCGGATTTGCAGATGATTCTTCAAATGAACTTGAAAACAGCCAAGAGAACAAAAGTAGCTCTGCGTACTACTTGATAACACAAGCAATTCATATCCAAGATTTCTACAAATCCATTGTTCAATCAATAAAAGATCACACTCTTCTAAAGTCTCAATATGAAACTAAAAAACAATTGCACTAGTTATCCATAATTTGCACAGGAGTATGAAAATATGCAATTAACAAGACCAACAACTATGCTTTACATCAAATACTAAAGCACATAACTAAACAGACTGATAACCTGTTGAAAAAATGGCAAGGATAGTCATCCAAAAATTTAGTAAGGATTACCTGGTGTCTCAGATAATGATCAGGGTGGTTGACAAGAAAGAAATGTTCCACAAGCTCACTAACTGATTCATCAGGGTCTGGTGGTATATTCCGCACAAGAACCTGAAAAAAAACATTGGTAACTTAAAAGTAAATTATATATCACCATTAATCTAGTAAGATCATTCTACTGAGATCATTTGTATGTGCAAACATTTTTTTTTCAGAAAGGGGATCTAAAAGAAACTCATGTAGAAGTTCTCCACAGAAATTCTATTGAAAATTTTGTAGAAAGATCTAATTATTTGTCTATTTACATGATGCAGAAAATTTCCAGTGTGTAATCATTTTATTCCCACAATTTTGGTTAGATGCATTGCAGTGAAAAGTATGCCAGTCCGCTTTCAACTTATCCAAGCTGATATACACCACATACTGAACATCTCAATCTACTAAATAGGAACTGAATAGCCAAAGTTTTGGACATGATCATACCGTGAACTGATCTGGTCGGCGTTTCTCTGAAGCAAGAAAGCGCAACCTCATTGTTGCGACGTTTTCATACTCCTTCATGAGTACATAGCAGGTCCAAAAT
The DNA here is from genome assembly GCF_000005505.3 of Brachypodium distachyon. NCBI lineage: Eukaryota > Viridiplantae > Streptophyta > Magnoliopsida > Poales > Poaceae > Brachypodium > Brachypodium distachyon. The sequence goes on along the minus strand of NC_016132.3, from coordinate 39,113,339 downwards.
GTAAATACATAGGCCATAACCAAGTGAGTCATAAACCTACACAAAAAACAGGAAGTGTGAGAATCATGAATAGCGGCACTGGCTTACCACAAATAAAATATGTAATAGATCGTAAAAGCATGCACATATATGAAGTAAAAAGACATTGATAATACAGATAAACTAATTCAGGTATATGGTCCACAGCTCACCTCTTAGATCCATTAGGTATATTGGATATTGAAAGCTTGTCAATACCACTGTGGACTACCTTCATACTTTCTAGCGTTTCGTTGGTCCAGTTCACAGGGACAAGAACAGCAAAAGCAAGAATTGTAATTGGAACAAATATCTTCAGCCTGAAATGATTATTTAAAATTTTATCAGCATAAAGGCATCAGACGACAGGAACATAAAGGATGGCAAGCTCAAATGGATTAAAACAACTATATACCTAGGCCCATTTGACATTCCAGATACATTGAAATTAAAAAAAAAAGGGAAGAAAACATATTGCATAGTAGAAACTTGTGTGCTTCATACAGCTAAAAGAAAGAAAGTAAAACTCAAAAGGATAATGCAACCCAAAGACTTGAAGTTTCAGGAACAACACAAGCGGAGGCAGTAAATTTTGGCTACCTATGAAACACAGTTCCATTTAACATGCATGCACAAAGCATTTGAGATTCATACTCTCGGTTTATCCCCTTAAAAGATTATGAATGATCAAAAGGTTCACTGCCACCAAAGATTCACAGAATCAAACATTTAATTGGAGAAAAGAGATCAATTTCACTCTCTTCACAGTTTATGGAATATAGTGAACTAAATAGGTATGTTACAAGTGAAAGAGTTCATGGTGGCACATATATAAAACCATTACTAGGATAATAAACACTATCAACGGCATATTTTACCTTTTCATACAAAATGCTTATCATCTAATCGACAAATTCACATTGTTCCAAATGAATGATTGGCTAATAAAAACCAATGAACAATAAACGACTGGGACAAACAGGTGCAAAGAGTTAATAACAAAGCTATTGCAACGTACCCTGTTCGGTATATCCGCAGATAGACAACAGAATCAAGGCCTGCATGGTCGATTAATTCATCCTCAGGCATCTTGAGAGCAGCCGGCATCCAACTTAAGAATTTCAAGTACGACCGCATGTTCAGGTTAACATACTTGGAGACGGCCACACCGGCGGAAGATGGGCTTTCCCGCATGCCTCTGAGGTACCATTTCGGAAAGTAGACCCTGTCATTGATGGGCTGTAACCGTAGAAAAGCAAATGCCAGCAAGAAGGCAATGGCAGTCACTATGTTGAAAGTGGCAGCGACGCCTATGTCATCAACTGTAGCCATAGTTGCCCTTCAGATAACGTGACAGCCTGCACATGTCGATCATATGATGTAAGCATGACTGAAACCATATAGTGCAAGAACTTCATACATAACGCCATGGAATGAATTCACATTCTGTAAGATTAAATTGTGCTAGGGCTGCTTGAAATTGAGTTTGTCTGCTCAACAAATTAAGTCGACAGACACAAATATATATTCACGAGGTAATTAGTTGCTTATCAGAATCAAAAGCATATTTCTGCAAGAATTTGGTACCTGAACGTACGACATTGCCGGTACGGATAAACAAAGGTGCCAATTGTCACATTCTTAAGCAAAGCACAAGTGGCAGCAGAGCGTTGAGTGGTATGAACGGGAAGCCAGTGCATGGAAAGGAACAGGTAACCGAGTGGATATCTGTATCAAACAATACTAGCATCATGCGGCTTTCTCTCTTTCTGGGTGCTTGGGGACGTGTGAATTAAAGCCAAGACATGCAGTATAGCTTTGCATAAATATGCGGATTTTTGCCCCCCTAAAGAAAAGATCTTTTGCGTATCCTCCCAAAGCATCGGAGGGCAGGTTTGACCGATCGCTGATAGCGTTGCCGACGTGCCTGACAGGACCGTTTAGAAAGGACCATCAGAATACGGGCGTATCAATAAATCTCCTCCTCCTGGTGTATCCATCAACGGATTAAAAATGCTACTACGTGGTCTAGTGGAGTACTGCCACACACGAAAGCACAATTATTTTCTTCTTCCAATAATTCGGAAGAATAGGAAATACAATTATATCTCCAGGGCCAGTAGAAAGGAGCATTGCTTAGCGATTAAGAGTTGAGGAAATTTAATGCAAAAAAGGGGATTTTTTTTGTCCTTGCCAATAACGTGGAACAAAATGTGGTGTGCAAATTCGTCCCTTGATATCCACGAATGCGGGGCTAACTTTGCAATCAACCAAAAGCAAAGGGGATTCGAGGAACCTGTTGCGGATTAGTGGCCAAGACAAGTCCAGTACAGTACGTGCGTGGATGAGAAAAGACGGAGGGGGATACGGTCGATCTGCGGGGTACAGCTAGTAATGATTTAACTATCCAGGTGCCTGGCGGACAATCCAACGAACGGGTAGGCGCCAGCACAAGGAGTTGACAATCCAATCCAGGCAAAAGCGGCCCCAGGCAACCAGATTCAGCACAGCAGAGGAAACCAAACAGTAGAGCGGAGATTAACACTGCTAATAATCCGGAAACAGGGCGGAAGAAGAAGCGGCAGGCGGCGGCGGCGGGGAGATCAAGTAGGATTGCAGCAATCAGGGAAGAATCGCCTCACCTTGGGCGGTCGACTTCCCCGTCGGCTGCTTGCTTCCGACGGACGGATCGATCGATCTCGCCGGCTGGCAGCGACGGCAGCGGCGGCTCCAAAGCGACAAGGCGGTAGCTTTTGCCCTTGCCTCTGGGCCTAGGAATAATCCTCCTTGATTCTTTCCTTCCGGCAGCAATGGGTGGGTGAGCAAGCTAGACAGGTTGCTTGCTTGCCTGATTCGATGCTTCTCTGCTTGTGCTTCGGGAAGAAGAGGGGAGAAGAGAAGGATGGAGATTTATTCGGGATGGGAGCACAACGGTCACCAACGGAGGCCCAGAAACAGACCACACGGTTTCGCCGCGGCTCGTCGACAGAGCCACGTGGAGGGGTATCCGGCCTCATCCAGGAAATACACGAGATTTACTTTCTAGACACTTCTTTTTCTTTTTGCTAGATTTGTTTCCGAAATACTTTCAGGACTTTTGAGTCGCAAGATTCTCTAAACAAAGGCAGTAACAGACAAGAAAAAAATTGCAAGAACAAAGTTGTAATCTTATATTCAACGAAAGGTAGAATTGTCTTCAAGAGATTGAAGCAGAAGGAAATTTTTTCCCATTATCAAACCCTGAGTAAAAAGAGAAAAAAATATGTTTCATAATTCTTGCCTCAAATTTGTCTAAAAATAAACGTATCTATTGCTAAAAAGTGTCAAATACCTGTAATATTTCGACAAGAATTATGAAACGGAGGGAGTAACAGTATCAGTCTGTAATACTGTTTGGTAGTGAAAAGAATTTTATTTGCCAGATTTGCAGATGCAGACGCACGGCGACGGCGATGGATGATGTCTCTGTAGCACGCCTCGCAATCGTCGTCAATACACGTGACCCGTATTCTACAATTTTCTTATTTTACTAGTGCTGACGAGAGAAAGATTTGACACAAATGTAAAATGCCTTTTTTTCTTTTTCTTTTCTGGTTTGGTAATTCTCGGCGGCTGCGTGTAGAGTTTCTAGTCTCACCCTCACTGTATCAAGAGAGGGTTACGTTGTGACCAGATGCTAAGACGTATCTGGCCCGAGTTTAGAAACGACTAGCTAAATATCCGTGCTACGAAATTAAGAATTTGTATTATGCATGAGTTGTTTAAATATGTGTCATTCATATTTTTAAAAATTTATGATAAATAGAAAAAAAAAATTAAATACTATTTTTTAAAACAACAGTTATCTTAAAAGTCACGACAACCAATCAAGCATAGTCAAAAGATCGTGATATGTATAGAATGAGTGGCAATTAGATAATTTTGTAGGCATTAAATGATAGATTTTTGAGTGAACTCGCGACCACCAACTCAGATTTTATAAGTGTAAAGATAATAGTTTCATCCAAGATCAAGGTCGTTTATACTGCGACTCGCAAATAAGATGTAAACGGGATTCCGCTTATGTCCTACTTCTAATTCAAAAGAATTTGCTAGTTTAAAATTTTGGTTTAAAATGAATGGGATATTGGTGGGATCCTTGACACCACACTCGCAAAGAACTTGATCCCCACAGGAGAATATGTTGAGTTACAACGGTAATGTCCAACCCGTCACGCGGATGAGGATGATTGGAGGCATCCACGGACCAATTAACTGTCTCGATAGCATGTCGTGTGTGGACGGTAATGGATGAGGAGCGGTGAAGAATTTGATATTGAACAATGCATCGGATGCTAGATTGTGGTTGTTCATGCTTATCATGTTTGATTCATGTAAGAAGGATGAGTTGATCAAGGTATGCTCATTGATCTTTAGACGATTCGGTGGGTTAAGGAACTTGCGAACGGGCAATTCAGCAATTCATCATGGGCCTTTTCTTTGGACCTTAACACCAAGCCTGAAATAGTTATGCAATCTGAAATATTTCTTTAATCATTTTCAAGTTCATATTTCCTCCGTTCCAAAATAATTGACGTCACTTATTTTCGGACGGAGGTAGTATAAGATTTAGCATACAATTCTCCTTAAAACCTATTACTCCCTTGGTTTTTCACCATTCAGGGCTTTTGTGGGCTCTTGGGCCAGATTCCGGACAAAAAAACAGAGCTAGTGCATGTGCTGAAGACGCACGGCAACGGCACGGCATGGATGATGGATGTATCATGTCTCTGTGTAATACACCTCGCAGTCATCGTCAATACACGTGACCCATATTTTACAGTTTCTTGGGCCGCACAGTTTTATACAACTGCTGTTAGTTTACTGCCTGACTAGAGAAAAGATTTGACATGTGATGAATCAGACAAAATGTACAGACTGATCCTAGTCGCAGCATTAACCCTTTTTCTGTCGTGTTTCATAGAGACTGTTAATTCGAATGGAACCGTCAAGACAAACAGGATTACAGGAATGATGAGTGCAACGGCACGCAGAGGCAGGCAGACAGGGCCCATATGCAATTGTCTCCGTCAACATACATACACAGGATTATGTGGTGTCCCATAATATCTTTACAAATTTTCGGCGCCAAACCATGGCTACTTATGACATGATATAATATAATATAATAATATAAAACGAGGCAAAAAAAGGTTTATACAGACAGACATGTGATGATGAATCAACATTCAACTGCAATTTTTTTTTACAATGTAAAGTTACATATGGAAGGAGGTGAGCACTGCTAGAGAGATGTAGATCGAAAGACTGCTCACGAGGTGATCCGACGGAATTTCAAGCAATTGTTTTTTTTTTCTGTTTCATATTTTTTTTTAGAGAATCTGTTTTTTTTCTGTTTCATGAATGAGGCAGCAGAAAGCAGCATGTTGGGCCGTACGCGACATGAGCGCTTAGCCCTTATAAGGCCAGAAACATTAAGCCCAGAACGACACAGATCCACCCTCCCTGTAGCAGGCAGCCGAGGCGCGATCTATCTCTCGGCTATTGTTGAGCAAGGCTGTCGCAATCCTCCTCCTCCACGATAGACTTCATCACGCCGCCCCCAGTTGTGGCGAATTGTGCCCAAAATTCGGCCCGTTACTCCTTTATTATTATCATCGAGGGATTAATCATCCGGCCCATTACTCGAGAGTCGAGACCCTTTTTTGTTTTTTGAGAACTGAGAGTCGAGACCTAAGCTGAAAAGGCCAGCTCTCACACTTCCTTAGATGGGCCAAGTTTGTTGGTTGCCAGCCCAACTCACTCGCTTTATCTCAGAAATAACTCAGTTTTTCTCCATTTTGTTTGCTGTATACTATTTCAGAGTCAAATGTATGTTAGACCAGATAGATTACTCGGTGGAGTTACCATTTGTGACCCGGAAAATCACACATGTGTGTATTCTGTGAAGAAACTATATACCGATAACTTTTTGTCAAAAAATTCGAAATTAATTCATACAAAATGACACAACTGATGATCATTTTAGTTAACTGTATTTTCTAAAAAAAACACTTGTATTATTTTTCTTCACATGCACGATATATATCTGGTTGCAGAGTCACTACGCCACTGATGATCTATCCGGTGCATGCAAAATGCATTTGCACTTCTTTTTTCTTAACGACCAACATGTTGCTTCCTGGAAAAGGGAAAATGAGTCCTGATTATTAAAGAAACAAAAGGGGAAAATAGAACGAGAAAGGACAAAGTTTTGGGCAAAAAGGGCAGATACCACTTCACCTAATATTCAACACAACAAGGCATGCATGCACACGACATCTTCAAAAGGAAATAAGAAACGAATACATATATTTTAGGAGAGATATTAAGAGACGTAGAATTTGCCGTGTTGTCGATTCAACCCGATCGCCGAACCAGTTCACCCCTGAAAGTGGGGCAGATCTAAACGTGTGCTACCATTCAGATCTAAACGTGGATCGAAAGTGGGGCTCTGATACTATGAAAGAGTTTCATGCACCGAACCAATTCACACAAAAGTCCAGGCTGATGGAGAAAAAAGCGCAATCCATGTATATTTCAACAGTACCCTTAGTTTTAAAAAAGTTTTTGCAAAAGCACTATGTTAAAAACAAAAATGTCAATGTCCAAATTAAGCCAAAAAAGTGCACCACAAAAACAGATGATCGATTGATGTCCTCCTCATTTCTTCAACCAATCGATCACCAATTAATTAAAGTTGGGTATATATGAAGCCGTGTTGCATGGTACTACTTGATTACGTACGACGCGTCGTAGTAAACAAGAGTAGTTTAATTAATTGGAGAACGACATGTCATGTGCATATGCATGACAGTTTAGCGGCCGGATTCAGGACTTAGCTAGCTAGCCAAGCCACCTAATACCTGCAACGACTCTAACAACTTATAAGCTTGTTGTTTGTGCGTGTGAGAGAGAGTGTTGCTTTTGACTAATGAAACCCCGATTAAGCCCGTGTCACCCGTATACCGTACGATTATCCGTTTCATGTCGTCCAAACTTCCAAACTGGAGTAAGCCGTTTTTTGATTCGTCATCTATACATGGTAATTATGCCAAATTAGCAAATAAATAAATAAGCTATTATAATTAGGGTCTAGGGATGCATGGTCTCATGTTTGACTTTTTTGGTTAGAGTTGGCAACATCGGCGTACGTATGGACATCGGTTCCATTTGAATTTTGAAGGTGTTGTCTTCGAGTGACAATTTGTTTGTCGTAGTTGAAGGAAAAGATGACTGCTACGATGACAATGCAATGAATACTTGTTGTGGTCTTAGTTCAAATTATTTGTCAATACGCAAAGAAATCTACTTTCAAATCCAAATTTGAAAATACTCCCTCCATTTTTAAATTCTTGTAGTGATTTTTTTTCAAAATTAAGAGAGAGAATATTTTTCTGATCATGTATAGCCTTCTTCGTGGTCCATGTTGCAACGGGACCATCAAACAAAACTACACTAGTATATATACAAGAAGATCTCACATAATTAATCAAGAAGATACACACACATATACAGATTGATTGATAAGAGAGAGAGGAGCGAGGAAACCAAGATGATAGAATCACCTTTTTGTAGCAAGTTGCGAATAAAAAGGGATTTGCAGCAAGCAAGCTAGCTCTAGCTGCAGGCATACATACATGCATGCATGTACAATTGTACATGCACACAAATTAAGCCAGCTGGCTGATGCTGGGATCGACATAGAAATACAAAACCCTAGGTTGGCGCCGCCAGTTGCTGCTGCTAATTTGTTTGGTTAATTAACGTGTTAATATAATCAAGCCAGCCCACATGCATGCATGGCATGCAAGCAATGCAAGCGGCCGGCAGCTAGCGCGGCTTGATTAGTGGTCAAGCACATGCATGATGCATGCAAGAGCTTCTTAATTTAAATTTTTAGTGCTTCCTCTAATTCTAAATTTTTGACTCAAATTTGTTCGAATATGGATGTATCTATTCTTAAAAAACGTCTAGATACATGTAATATTTCGACAACAATTTAGAATCAGAGGGAGTATATCACAATTATATATTCTACTAGCAGAGTGTCCGTGCGTTGCTACGGAATAAATTTTCTCGTGCGGGAGATCCGTTTCCTGTGGGGACTGAGGATGACGGGAGCTTGCACTCGTGTCGTGTGGAAAATCGAGAGGAGGGGGCTTGCGCTGAGGACGGACGAAGACGGACGGCTTCATGATCTGAGGTATTTGATGTCATATTGGACGTAATTTCGATGAAGTGATGTATTTGATGGCATATTGGACGTAATTTCGATGAAGAGACGTACCGCGACGTCCGTACCATCACCACCAACTCTTGTCCGTACGCCGTATATTAAATTGGAGTTGGTGGTGATGGTACGTCCGTCGCCGTACATCCTCCACTCTTGTCCATCAGTACGTCGTACTCTTCGTGATTCGATCTAACTCCTCTCCTCGCCAAAACTCTTCCCGATCCCGATCCCTATCCCGATCCAACTCCTCACCTCCTCCTTAGCACAGGCCTCCCGATCCGCCGCCTCCCTCCTCGCACCCGATCCGCCTCCTCGCCGATCTCTCTTCCTCGCCTCTCTCTTCCTCGCACACCCACCCCTGTCGGATCTCCCGCGCTCCTCCACGCCTGTAACACATCACCATCCCCCCGCCAGGAACGCGCCCACCGTCGTCAAGGGCCCCGTCTCCTTCACGCCGCAAATCTCGGCCAAGAACCTCATGTGCGCGCTCCTTGCTGCTCGTGCACGACGCAGTCGCACGAGCCACACGCAGCTAGCTTGCCGACATGCTAATAGATTGTTTTGTTGGATGGACGGATTTCACCTCCATTGTTTACCGCATTCTGATCCATCTACTGTTGGGGGGAAACAAATCTCTAGCCACCATGGACACAATCAACATCTCACCGGGGAGATTAGATCTCCAAGGTGAGCTCTGAAAACACGACTTCATCTTTCTACACCTTCTGTTGCTCACTGCTTATGATGCCCCATAAGCCCATCGTGTGTAAGGCGCTTTATAAAATTCTCAAGGCTACTTGTGAGGCCAGGAGTAGCACACTATTGGTTGCCTCTTTATGTATAATACAATTCTCTTCCCTGGAAAAAACAATTCTCTCTCAAAAGGATTTTTGATATGTTATGTTTGCCTTGTTTAGCAAACTTAAACTATTGTAGAACTGCATTCTTTTTTGCAGCATTATTAGGCGAACGGGTGCAATGTGTATGTTCACGTTCTTTAAGAAGGTGATTGGCATGTACTGGACTGATAATTTGTTGTAACACTATAGTTTGATTTTACATGCATGGATTAACTACCTGAAATATGGCAACCAGCCTGAAGCAAGCTCTCTATTCCTCCACTTTGATGGTTCAATCAGTCATCTGTACATTGTCTCAATATTAGGTTTGGGGTAGAAGAATAAAAGCATGTTATACTAATCTGTCATACTTCTGAGTATGGATGAGTCCACCGAATCATGTTAACTAATCGGTGTCGTTGTTTTTCTATGATTCGGTTTTCTTTCCGTAGCAACACACGGGCGTCTTGCTAGTAGATATGGTACTGTAGTATTCATAAAACTGCTTTTTTAGTAAGTTTCTTTAGTTAAAAAATATGTATTTTGTATTATTTTTTACCTCCTCCTCTCGTTCGATCATACCATAATCAAAGTTGTATCTACAGCTAGAGCACCAAATTATAAGTTTTATAACTAACTCTCAATCAACAAAAAATAAGCTTTCATTGCGCGTGGTGCCTGCATGCATGCATGTGCATGCATGCGCGCGCGGGAGAAAGAGATTATAGGCATGGACAAAAATTGCACCGGACCTTTCAAAGGTTTTGGTTCCGTTAATTAATCAATCAATTTTCCTGTCCGGAGTAGCAATTAGCAAAAAGCTGTCAGAATCAGACAAGGGCGCACCAAATCCGATCGAGGGCATTTCGGTCACTTGGCAATCTCTCTGTATATACGTCCCCGTCTTTGTCGTCGTCGTCGCCGCCGTTGCCGGCCGGCATCGTGCTTAATTACCTTAGCTTGACTTTGACTCCTCCTTCCTCCGTTGATCCGTACGTACGTCCTCCAGTTGGCAGCTTTTGCTAGCTGGATCTTGATTTTAGCTTAATTTATCTGCCTAATCACGTCCTGCCTGGATGGATGGATGGTTATCCATTTCCTTAATCGGTCTCCTTCTTTCTTACAGTTGCAAAAAGAGGAAGACAGCTGACTGAGGAGGAGGGTTAGTTACTTATCGTGGCAAGCATTAAAATCAATAAAAGTTTTCATTATCATTTTTTTTATCAATGCAAGATATGTTTTTTCTAGCTGCTTTGATATTGAGATTCGAGCAACATCACGAGACAGGGGACTCCAGTCCTGGCTACTCCATCCATTTCAAAATATATTGCACATAAATTAGTAAATATATATGACGTACAAGTATTTTTCAAGACAAATGGAGTATGTACAATGATATTTGGTCTCACATACTCAATTCATATACTCCATACTTTATCATACAATAGCCGTCTTGGAGGATAGTAAAAACGAGAAAATATGTACTACGGGCAAGTGAGAATTATAAATCTGAATTACCACCTCAAACTTCCAATCATTTGAACCAAAATATCCAACCTACAAACTTTTGACTCCCCAAAATATCCAACCTTTAAACTTTCGATGACTCTCCGAAATATCCAACCTGTCCTTTTTGTTTCAACATATCCAGCTTTCACTTTTTCTTTAAAGACAAAGGGAAAAAAAATTCCTTCTCCAACTCCCACTAAATGGAAAAAGAAACCGGACAGAAAGTTCTCTCCATCCGTTGTACACGTCTAAAATGAAGAAGAATTGATCGGACAAGAAAGAAAGAAAAATCCTTTCCAGCTACTGCTGCTGCTAACTAACAACTGAAAATTAAAACCATAGACTGTAGTACGAAATCGGCAGGAATTGCGTGTCCGGAGACCAAGTAGGCAATAACGTGTCCCAACTCTCAAACCAAAACCAAACCAAAACCGTATGAAAACAGCAAGAATTTTTAGTTTTAGTTTTAGTGCCAGAAGAAGAAGAAGGAGAAGAAAGTGAGAGGAAGCAGCTTCTGATGGATAGTGGAGACACGCCATTCTCATTCCCAAATAATACTCCTTTCTTCCTTTCTGTTTCCCTTTATCATGTCTTCCCCACGCGCTTTGCTTTGATTCCTTCGCCGGTTAAAAACTCCTCCTCTCTTCCACCATTCCTTCTCCTCCATTCCTTTCCCCTACAACTAGTACCCTCTCTTCTTCCTCTCTCTCCGCCGCCGCCGCCGCCGCTTCGAGATCCGACGACCTTTTCCACCGCCGCTTCGAGATCGCCAGTTCAGCCGCCGGCAAAGGGAGGGTACAGGAGTGAGCAAGAAGAAGGAGGAGGAGGAGGAGCAAGAGTGAATCGGTTCTGTCTGTTCCTTGTGGTGTTTGACTTCTCCGGCCAGATCTAAGCAGGCCGGCTCTGCTTCTCTTTCTGCGTTTGCTGGGGGTTTATTAATCGCCGGCAGACGGAGAGAGAAGGGTCAATTCGGTTCTGCTCGTTGCGCCAGATCTGAGCTCGTACGTCGTCGGTCGGAAAGGCGGGTGCTTTCTTTTTTTTGTGTGTGAGGTTCATCCATGGCTTCCTCTCCGGCGGCTGCCAACACGGCGTCGGCGTCCTACTGGTGCTACAGCTGCGACCGCTTCGTGCGGGCCGCGGTCCCGGAGGGCGGGTCGGCGGCTGATGTATCTTGCCCCGGCTGCGGCGGCGGGTTCCTCGAGGAGATGGGGGCGCCGCCGCCCGCCCGCTCCTCCTCCGCCGCCGCGACCGCTGCGTACCTCCGCCGCCCGCGCGCGCATCACGCCAACGACCTGCGACTCCGCCGGAGCCGCCGCGCCGCCGCCGCCGCCGCTGCAGCTGCAGCAGCAGCCGCCGCCTCTGGTGCCGCGGGTGGCGGTGACCGCGCACCGTTCAACCCGGTCATCGTGCTTCGGCGCTCGTCCCCTGCCGGAGCGGGGGGAGACGAGGACGACGACGGCGGGTCCCTCGCCGCGGCGAGCAGCTTCGAGCTCTTCTACGACGACGGGGCCGGCTCCGGCCTCCGCCCGCTGCCGGAGAGCATGTCCGACTTCCTCATGGGCTCCGGCTTCGAGCGGCTCCTCGGCCAGCTGGCCCACATCGAGGCGGCTGGACTCGCCCGCGCCAGGGAGACCCCGCCGGCGTCCAAGGCCGCCGTCGAATCCATGCCCACCGTCACCATCGCCGCCTCCCACGTCAGCGCCGACTGCCACTGCGCCGTCTGCAAGGAGCCGTTCGAGTTCGGCGCCGAGGCCCGGGAGATGCCCTGCGCGCACATCTACCACCCGGACTGCATCCTCCCCTGGCTGCAGCTCCGCAACTCGTGCCCCGTGTGCCGGCACGAGATGCCCACAGATGCCGCGCGGTCGCGGGCGAGCAACGCCGGGACCGAGGAGGAGACTGTCGGGCTGACCATCTGGAGGCTGCCTGGAGGCGGATTCGCTGTCGGGAGGTTTGCCGGCGGGAGGAGGCCTGAGGAGAGAGAGCTTCCGGTCGTTTACACGGAGATGGATGGTGGTTTCAACAACGGCGGCGCGCCGAGGAGGATCTCATGGGGGGCCAGGCAGAGCCAATCGACTGAGAGGAGCGCCATTAGACGCTTTTTCGGTAATGTGTTCGCGTGCTTTGGGCGTGGGCATTCGTCGAGTTCTCAGGCTTCCTCCTCTCAAATGAGGCCTGATGAGCTGAACGAGGCGTCGGATCATTCTGCTGCGTTCAGCCATGGCTCAAGAAGCCGGAGCATGAGCTGGAGGTTGGAAGACGGGCACGCCGACACGATGGTGCAAAGATAGTTCTGAACCGAACCAAAAGAAAGAACAGGTCGTTGATTGCTTCTGTTTCATGTTTATGTATTTAGAAGAAAAGAAACTCGAGGATTTGTAGAACAGAATTGGTGTTGTACATAGGAGCAGCATCTTCTAGAGATTAGTTGCAGGGAAGATGTCCACTGTGATTCTAAATTGAGCATTTGGCACTTGAGGTGAATTGTTTTGTTGGTAGCAAAATGCAGTGTTTGGTCATCTTTGATTCATTTAATTCAATGGGGACTGATGTTTACAATGTTGAAGGCATATTCTCGTAGATATCATCTATCTCTTGCAAATATATCATGACTTTCTGGATGGTTTCTATGTCGTTATCACTATGATTAGTGATTAGGTTTTCTGGATGTTCTTTTGTGTTCCATCCATTTCATCTATCCACCAACAAGAAGGCCTCATACTTTTTTTCTTTTTTTGCAAAATAGTCTACCTAGCTGAAATTTGGTTGTACTCAGATTTTTGAGTTCCTCTCGATGACATATCTGAAACAAAATATTGTTTACTATCCTCAAATGTATGCTAGTGTTGTACTACTTGCCAGTCACCCCACATCACTGTCCTGATGTAAACCCTTTTTAGTAGCAGCAGCTACACATGAATTCGCCCATTTTTATTGTCTTTTAGACCGCTGCATTTATGTAGAAAGCATGAGAAGGATATGCATGACTATCTGTAGCATAGTAAAAGCTTGTAGATTCTTCTGATGGCTGACTACCTTTGCGGTAAGTTTGAAGGTCTATTGTTCTCTTCCAGTGCTTGAAGAGCTTCTGCTGCTGCTACATACTTTGCTGCAGGTTTCATTTGGTAAATCAACCAACCAACCAAGAAATGCTCCTTTCAGGCATGGTCCATACAAGTATTAATAGAACCACCAAACTGGAACAATTCTGTTGTTTCTTCTATAATTCTGTTGGAGTATGTGTTTAGTGGTGCAATGATTAAGCTGTCCCCTAATCCTGCCATCCATGCCTGTTTCGGTAGTTGAGCGTGCAAACAGAGTTGGTGCAAGCTGAGGTACGATTTGCTAATCTTCTTCAGTTTGTCTTCAGAAATGCATCGATGGGGGTTAGCGCGATAATTTTTTACTCCCATCATTGTCTCTAAACAGCTATGGGTACGAGTTTTTTTTTGTGCGATGTAAACTGTACTGCCTAAGGAGCGTCATATTGTGTAATGTTGCTGTTGGGACAGTTTTTAGTTCTTCTTGATCCAGGGCAAATTTTGATCTGAAACAGGATACATGCGGATAGGTTAATTGCATTTTTCATTTCTTTTTGGGTTAAGGATTGACTGAACATGTCTATTTCAATTTGGGTGGATGTCATTGTCCTGATGAACAGAAAGTGGTAGGCACATGAAGTTTACCACATTATAGGCTCTTTATAGAATCGATATGGACATTGCACTTGCACATGAAAGTGGTGGACAACTGGACATCTGGGGCTCTGGGTTCTTTACATTCTCTGCTTAAGCCTCCAGGTTCTTCAAGTAGCTACTGTCATCCACTTGTTGCAAATATATCATGATATACTTGCCAGCTTTTGGATGCTTCGTAATACGGTGCAATTATTAGCAATAATAATTCCTGGGTGTTCTTTTTTGTTCACAAAGTTGACAGGCATATATCCATCTCATCCGCCTACAATTAACACAATCACCATTATCTTTGCAAACAATAACCTGCCTTCGAATTTTGATGTATCTTGTTGATTTTTAAAATTTGAGTTCTTTTGGATGGCTTTTCAGAAAAGGATACTTTTTACTTTTTTTTTAACTGAACTGAGATACTTTTTACTACCCGCAAACTTATGTCAGTATTGTTGTATACTCGTATTTTGTAGTCAATCTGCATGACTGTCCTGATGTTAGGCACAGAAAGTAGCAACTACATGTTTTAACCCTCCTTTTTAATCCAATCGTTCAATTTGTGCAGCTGAGAGGACACACACATCGGTGCTACAGTAAAAGCCAGTAGATTCTTCTGGTAATAGTTGACTTCCTTAGCAGAGCTTTCATTTGGTAAACCAGGCCAAGGATGCTCCTTTCAGGCCTGGTCCATACAAGTATAATACTGAATTGCAACGTTTCTGCTGTTTCTTCTATTGCGGTGTATGTAGGGAGGATCAATGATGAAGCCATACCCTAATCCTGCCATTGCTGTCTGCTTCGGTAGTTGAGCTGCAACTGTGGAAGGAGAGTTGGTGCAAGTTTGTCTGCAGAAATGCATTGTCAAGTCACAATATCTTTGATACCATACAATTATTTCGTGTTTAGATACTGCTGGTTTATTTTAGTTTGTCTGCAGAAATGCATTGTCAGGTAAAAACAGAATATCTTTGATACGATACAATTATTTCGTGTCTAGACACTGCTGGTTTTATTTTCTGCAAAGTGAAACAGCCTAAGCCACATCATAATGGAAACAATCATGGTTATTGACCCAATTCAAATTTGATCTAAAAACGTGGTACTTGTAGACATGTATTCTTCAAACAGTTTACTTGATCTCAAGGCAACTAGAAGAGGGGATGGATAGCGAACCTGAAAGACTAGCACAGACTCGCATGAGCTCGGCTGAAAAAACATTTTTTCCATCTTTGAAATTTTCTAAAGGAAAATTCACACTTGTACATATGTTTATTTGCAAATGCCAGGGCAAAAAAGAATGACACAAAGCCAATTTGGTGCTATAAAAGTTGCTATGTTAGCCCTTCATCCATGTCTTAAATGTTAATGTACATTTGTCACCGTTGACTAATCGAGGTCTAAATCTAACTGTATTTGGATGAGATCCGCATATGCGCACCCAGCATGTGAAAAGAAGTGTAATTAAATGTACAAGTGGCAGGCAAGATGCATGCTTGAGGGCACTTTGTTTCAGTTTAATTGCCCCGAATTCATTATTGCTAATGAGGTTCTCTCCCTGCTGTAGCCTGACATATGTTATTCTTAACTCACTTACACCCGGGTCCAGTTGCCCTCATGCCAGCCATTGTTAGGTGAGACAAGGGAAAGCTTTGCACTGTCAGAGTTCTATCTGCTCCCACCACCACACAAACACAGAAGGGAGGTGGAGGGCAGAGGCAAGGAATAGAGAGATTCATGGCGCCTGTGGTGAGCGCTGCGCTGGGCGCATTGGGTCCCCTGCTGGCGAAGCTCACCACGTTGCTTGCAGATGAGTGTGGCCGCCTGAAAGGGGTGCGCCGTGAGATCCGCTCCCTCAGATCAGAGCTCACCAGCATGCACGCTGCCCTGCAGAGTTACAGCATGCTAGAAGATCCCAGTCTCCAAGTGAAGGCATGGATATCGCTGGTGAGGGAGCTGGCCTACGACACCGAGGATTGCATCGACAAGTTCATTCAGCAGCTTGGTGATGGCAGGCAACAGGGAGGCATCAAGGAGGTCTTCCGTAACACTGTTCGCCGTCTGAAGACACTTCGATCTCGGCGCCGAATCGCCAGCCAAATCGGCGATCTGAAAGCTCGTGTCATTGAAGTGCAAGAGCAGAAGAACCGTTACAAGCTGGATGATATTCCTCGTAGCACCTCTGATCATGTAGCTGTGGATCCCCGGCTTTCTGCTCTTTTTGCTGAGGAAGCACACCTTGTGGGCATTGAAGGTCCGAGAGATGATCTTGCCAAGTGGATGGTGGAAGAAGAAAACAGCCCGGTCGAGCATCACCGCAGTGTGTTGTCTATTGTTGGATCTGGTGGATTAGGAAAGACAACACTAGCGAATCAGATCTATCGCAAGATCCAAGGGCATTTTCAGTGTCAAGCTATTGTATCAGTCTCTCAAAAGCCAGATACAAAGAAAATTGTCAAGGACGTCATCTCCCAAGTGCCTTGCCAGGATGGATTCACAAAAGATATTGACACTTGGGACGAAAAGAAATCCATAGCAAAGCTAAGAGAACTCCTGCAAGATAAGAGGTAATTTTCTTTCACCTCTTATTATTTTTCCAGTTTCATGTGTAGTTCTCATTGCTCGGATAGCTGTTACAAGATGTACCACTAATGTTTCACATATACACACAGCATTGCATACCAAGTTAGTAAATTACCATCGGTGGAAATCTTGTTCCGAACCAGGCTAAAAGATGCTTAGCGCAAGAAATATTTATCATCTCATTACATTATTAACTACTAGTTGAGTACCTGAAGCATATATGTGTAACTGTTTCCTTTTTCTTGCTGAATCCATAACTGTTTGATGCTATCTACTAATTTTATCAGGTACCTCATCATCATTGATGACATATGGTCTATACCGGCATGGGATGCTATCAAGTGTGCTTTTCCAGAGAATAATTGTTCTAGCAAAATTATAGCTACCACACGCATTTTTGCTGTAGCAAGGTCATGTTGTCCGGGTGATGATGACCGCATCTATGAAATGGAACCGCTAAGTGCTCCACACTCTGAAAGATTGTTTTTCAGAAGAATTTTTGGTTCTGAGAATTGCTGCCCTGATATGTTCAAGGAAGTTTCAAATGAAATCCTGAAAAAATGTGGAGGGCTACCGTTGGCAATTATCAGCATATCTAGTTTGTTGGCAAACAGACCAGTTGTCAAAGAAGAGTGGGAAAGGGTCAAAAGGTCAATCGGTTCGGCACTGGACAAAGACAAGAGTTTGGAGGGGGTGAATAGCATACTATCCCTTAGCTACAATGATCTTCCACCAAATCTCAAGACTTGCTTGCTGTATTTGAGTCACTTTCCTGAGGACTATGTGATTGAGAGAGAAAGGTTAGTGAGGCGATGGATAGCGGAAGGCTTTATCTCTGAAGAGCGTGGACAGACCCAGCAAGAGGTTGCAGAGAACTGTTTTTACGAGCTTATCAATAAAAGCATGGTCCAAGCAGTGGATATTGGCTATGATGGTAAGGCTAGTGCTTGCCGAGTACATGATATATGCTCGAACTTATTATATCAAAATCCGCTGAAGAGAATTTCATCACTGTGATAAACGGTGCGCAAGCCATCTGGGAAAATTCTCATGGTTATATTCGACGACTATCAATCCAGCACATTGACCAGGAGCTTGCATCAGTATTGGCAAATAAAGATTTACGCCATGTTCGATCTCTAACAGTAACAGACTCAGACTGCATCAAACACTTGCCTAGCATTGCTCAGTTTGAAACCTTACGTGTACTGGACCTGGAAGGCTGTGAGGGCTTGGAGGAGTATGATATGAACGGTATGGACAAACTGTTCCACCTAAAGTACCTGAGCTTTCGAAGCACGGGCATACCAGAGCTACCACCAGGATCTGTGATGCTACATAATCTAGAGACACTAGATCTTAGGAATACAGACATACAAGAGTTACCAGCTGGAATTACTGAGCTCGTTAAACTAAAACATCTACTCATCGTGAGAGATACATATGGTGAATTAGAGGGGAACACAAAGATACCGAATGGGATAGGGAACATGAGGAACTTACGAGCGGTCTCAGGGTTTAATATCACCATGAGTTCAAAAGCCGCGGTGGAGGAGCTCGGGAACCTGACCAGTTTGGATCATCTGCATGTAGAGTTGGACAGCGGAGGATCTGAAGAGTACAAAGAGATGTTGCTCTCCTCACTATGCAAGCTTGGTGCCTCAAAACTCCAGTCTCTAGAGTTATACAGTAAAGAACCAACTCCCCTCGAGTTCTTAGATTCTTGGTCCCCTCTGCCGTCTTCCCTCCAATTGTTCAATATGGACACCTATTACTATTTACCGAGAACTCCAAAGTGGATCACACCAGCACTGACCAGTCTAGCATACTTAGACATCAATCTGATCGAAGTAACAGACGATGATCTGCGCCGGCTTGGGAAACTGCACGCCTTACTTTCTCTGGAACTGTGGTTGAAATCTGACCCAAGGGAAAGGCTTAAAGTCCAAGGGTTTCCGAGTCTGAAGGAGTTTATCCTCGTCTGCAGAGACAACCACGGTGGTGCATATGTTACGTTCGTGGAAGGGGCTATGCCGAAGCTTGAGAACCTTGAGCTGCCATTCCATGTGTCGATGGCAAGAGCATACGGCTTCTGCTTTAGCATCGGGCATCTCCCGTGCCTCAAAGAAGCAGAGGTGCATCTTTACAACAAGGGAGCCAAGTATTCAGAGACCAAGGCTGCAGCTGCCGTTATCAGGACTGAAGCTGGCATCCACCCGAACCATCCTAGTGTTACTATTGTTGAGGAATAGCTGGTCATCATCCGGAGAAAATGTTGCTCCTGATCACATGAGGATGAGGTATTAAATTATTAGTAGCTGTCCAAATCCACCCCTCTCTGTAGAGAAACATCGCCTCGCTGTTTTCACATTCGAAAAACACATTCTCCTGTTTTATCCATCTCCAGGCTTCTCAAATTGGAATGTTGCACCGCTTCATTTTGCGCAGTGTGGATGTTGCTTGCTTCGAGTGATGCGCATGCTGAAGGAGGCCGCAAGCTACTCCTCCTCGCGCTTCCAGATGAGAACATAAGATGGGAAGCTGAAACAGGGCGTGCACCGGGAAGGAAAAAAGTTGGTCTTAGTTGCTACTAATTGCTACATTAATTCTGTTTGAATATCGTTAGTTGTTACTTTTGGTGAGATTGGATCACTTTTTTCATTCAAGATTGTGGACTATATCTGCCTGTCAAATCCTTGCACTCCTTTAGATATCCTGGAAGTGCATCGATTTGTGTTGAAACAGTCGGTGACAAAAGCATGCTGCTGCTTCTATATACACTGACTTCAATTTCAGAAGACTGTGATTGAGGTCAGAAAAGAAGCTGCCTGCCTGCCTGACTGAAATGAGTTGGATGCAGCTTATTTTTATTCAGTGACATTTGTGCTGTTCTGGATGGCTTTTATCTGAAACAAAGATATCTTTTCTAGTCTCCTCAAATGTCTGTAGTTTCAGCCTTTCAGGTAGTCATGGATCCCCCAAATTGCTGGCCTGACGTCTTTTTTTTCTTGGAGATGAAAAAACCAGAGCAAGCTTGCGGCAGATTCTTCTGATGGCTGTCAACTTGCTACCTATACGCCGTCGTGGATGGATGTACACGCTTGCATTGCTGACTAGGACTCGAGGGGGACCCCACCTTATCCATGCTCCGTGGAGGATTCGCTGACAGACGCGTCTCAATCTTATCCATGAAACGAAGAAGAAGAAGAAGAAGGAGAAGCTCTGTGCGGCCGGAGTTGATCCCTATCTAGAGTACCCTCACGCTCTTAGCTTCTTCTTCTTCTTCTCGCCTTACCCAGCAAACCAAATCAAACCCAGATCCACAAATTAACCATGGCCACCGCCGCCTCCTCTTCCCCTGCCGCCGCCATGGCCACGGCCATCAACGCGCCCGGGCAGCTGCGGCGACCGGCGCCGCAGCTGTTGATGAGGCCGGCCAGGAGATCCAAGTCGAGGGTCGGTGCGGTGGGTGAGGTTGCGGCGGAGGGGAACACGTACCTGATCGCGGGGGCGGTGGCGGTGGCGTTGGTGGGGACGGCGTTCCCGATCCTGTTCTCGCGCAAGGACACGTGCCCGGAGTGCGACGGCGCCGGGTTCGTGCGCAAGACGGGCGCCACGCTGCGGACCAACGCCGCCAGGAAAGACGACCGCCAGATCGTCTGCGCCAACTGCAACGGACTCGGCAAGCTCGGACAGACCGACAAGCTCTAGGCTCTAGCCTCTAGCTGGTTCAATCCAACAACTCCCCACCTCATCTTCATCAAGTATACATATATGCGTCGATCGTCTTCTTCTTCTTCTTCTTCCCTCGCTCGTCTCCTTCCTAGCTCCATCTTCCTCCGTGTATACGTGTCTTGCTGATAACAATTTCAGTTTTGTTGTGTACGTATGCTCGTGTGTGTGTGTGTGTATAGCATAAGTGACGTGGCGGTAATAATATACGGGGTACGTACCGTCTGTATATACATGCACGCTACTGTACCGCCTATCTTTTTTTTTTGAGAGGACTGTGCCGCCTATCTTTGCTCTCAAAGCGACGGCATCTGTCACAGACGAAAATGTTTTTGGTGGGCCAAAGCGAAATCAAGGCCTCCGGTGACCTACTCCGTGGGCCCATTGGACCTCTCACAGGAACCAATTGCTACCTCTAAAGTGACGGCGGTGCACAAAGCACACTAGTACGTACTTCACTCTAGTAACGGCTTCGAGTGTATTGAGATGAAAAAAAATGAAATCGTATCAGCCAGAGAGACCTGGCTAGATCAAGAGGAAACTTCCTGACAGAGGCAGAGCATGTTTGGTACGTACATATTGCGAGAGAGGAAGAAACCGTCGATACAAGCTTCCGAATTTACAGCGCACTGTGGCTATATAAAACATAATTCTTTCGGCCGTCGTCTATTGACAATAACTAATCCGTTGACGGTTGTTTCGTCAAAAAATAAAACATAATTCCTGGGCCGTTCACATGTATGGCCAGTACTAGCTAGGTTGTTGTGTATGCATCCTCTGGAAGAACAATAAAAGTCAAATATCGATCGGTCTCCCTTTTTTCAAAAAAGAGAAAATCTCGCCAAAAAGCCAATTTATGCAATGGTCTCCTCGCTGATTGTAGGACAATTGTGACAATTTTACCATGGAAGGTTAGCATGGTCCTTGTACAAAGATAACACATACGCGTGGGGAGAGAGATCGAGAGACATTGTCTGACTCTGCTCCAAACTTGACATTTCTAGCGGCGGCGCATCAAACCGAGATTCAATTGCAGTCGATGATGGCAATAAATCTGGTTGTGTGCAATCAATTGATGCACAGGCCGGAGCTTCTGTCATTTTCCAAAAACAAAATTGCCGGTCCATGAACCTTTCGGAAACCGTAATAATTTGGTGTCAAGAGGATTGTTGAATGTAGAAATATTAAGAAGTCGAGAGAGTACAATTTTTTTTTCTTTTTGAGAAAACAGATTACAGGCACAGACGCTCGCAAACACGCACGGACACTCACCGTTATGAACGTACACACGCATATCCTACTGGCTACCCCTATGAGCAGCACCTTTGAGCATGATCTCGCAGACAGATAAAAAACCAACTAGAGAATAGATCGATCGACCGACGGGGGGATATTGGATGGATGAACCATGGAAGGAATTAAGGAGAGGAATTACACACATGCACGCAAATTTGATATGATCCGAGCTAGCTAGCTCGCATGCATAATTAACATTGGTTAATGCTGCTGATCAAGTAAGAAGGGAAGCAATTAAGGTGCCAGCTAGCAGCTATCTGGCATATAGTTGCTGTCGTCGTCGTCGTCGTCGCGCCAGCAGAGGAGCATTTGGACGCAGCGGCGGACGATGTACAACCTCGCCCGGTGCTCCCTCACCTTCCTCCTCAGCCTCCACCGCCATGGCCCCCGCCGCCGCCGCCCGTTGTTCCTCCGCAGCGCCTCATCCTCCTCCTGCAGCTCCTGGCTGTTCCCGTCGACCGCCGCCGCCGCCGAGGAAGACGACGACCCTGCAGTTGATGCTTCCGCCTTCTTCTTCTTCTTCCCCTTCACCAGCAGCTTCTTCTTCCCCCTCTCCTCCTCCCTCGCCTCCATGCTCTCTCTAGCTCCCTCTCGAAGCTAGCTACAGAGATTGGAAGAAATGGAGGATCGATGAGGATCACTCACCAATGGCACACACATATATATAAGCTCATCGATCAGTGGTAACTGATGCTCTACTCTCTTAATTGCGCTGTCTTGTCCCGTTGCTGGCTACACTAGCTGCCTGCAATGCAATGCAGCCCCTCGCTCGCCGGCCGGCCGGCGATCGGCCATCTTCTCGAATCTCCACCCGTAACGGCTGCCTAATGCTTGCTGTCAGTGTCAGTGCCTCTCCACGCACGCACACGACAACCCGGAGATTAATCGCCAGCGGTGGAAGGAAGAAACAGCCGAAACGGACTCAAAGATTTTCCATCTAGAAGGAGGATAGACTGATAGAGTGGAAAAGGAAAAACAAAAACGTAAAATGAAGGCCCATTGCGGCCCAGAAAAAAAGAGTACGTACAAACGAGGCCCAAGTAGAAATGCGGCCCAGCTTGTAATAAAGCGATAAGGAGAGTGACACCGCTGCTGACAGCCGTTCACTCTCTCTGCCGACCGACCAAAGCCCCCATTGCTTTAGTTCGCTCGCCGGAGACGATGGCCACGGCGACGATGCGCGTGTCGTCGTCCCCGTTCAGTGCCCCGCCCCTCCGTTCCCCCTTCCGCCGCGTCGCCCCGTCCAGGCGGGCCGTGTCGGCCGCCGCCGCCGGCGGAGCGCCTCCCACCGTCCTCGTCACCGGCGCCGGCGGACGAACAGGTAGTGTAGACAAAGACAACCACCCCATCCCCCCCATCAACTCACGATTCACCTTTCCCGATTCCAATTCGCATCTCCGCGGCAATCTCCAGGCCAGATCGTGTACAAGAAGCTCAAGGAGAGGGCGGGCGAGTTCGCGGCCAGAGGGCTGGTCAGGACGCAGGAGAGCAAAGACAAGATCGGCGGAGGCGATAACGGCGTGTTCATCGGCGACATAAGGGATCCCGCGAGCTTTGCTGCCGCGGTCGAGGGCATCGACGCGCTCGTCATCCTCACCAGCGCGGTGCCCAAGATGAAGCCCGGGTTTGACCCCAGCAAAGGCGGCCGGCCGGAGTTTTACTTCGAGGATGGCTCTGATCCTGAGCAGGTGAGTGGGCTGGAAGAATCGTTGGATGCTGGCATTACTCACCATTAGCAATGGTGACTTGTGTTTTTTTTTCCTTCTTGAATTAATGTCTCGTGTTTTTTTTTGTTGATGATAATTTAAGGTGGATTGGATTGGCCAGAAGAATCAAATCGATGCCGGTAAAGATCTTCACCTTCGTCTCGCTTGCACATATGTTCTTCAAGCAATCAAATGTTTAATCTTATCGTTATTGGTCTGCTATTGCTTTGCAACTTGTTTTCTGTTACGGCGTTAAACAAACCCGTCGTGTGTTTGTTGAAACGACTGGCTGGTGAAGCATCCATGTGTTGTTTGTTTCTTTGGTCAACTCATTTGTTTTCTTCGTCTCTAAGTTGTTTTCATCTTTAATTCTCTATGTGCAGCCAAGAGCATAGGTGTAAAGCAGATAGTTTTGGTTGGATCCATGGGTGGGACAGACCTCAATCATCCATTAAACAAGCTAGGAAATGGAAATATACTGGTATATGGAATGTTCAAAGATTGTTTTCTGTCTGTTCTTCTCTATATTTCTGTGTGCAGGTGTATGCATAAATGAAGATAACATATGTATCAGTCGCAAACTTAGAATACTCAACGCTTATCTAA
This sequence comes from Brachypodium distachyon, assembly GCF_000005505.3. Classification (NCBI taxonomy): domain Eukaryota; kingdom Viridiplantae; phylum Streptophyta; class Magnoliopsida; order Poales; family Poaceae; genus Brachypodium; species Brachypodium distachyon. Next base: position 39,089,089 of record NC_016132.3, on the reverse strand, counting down.
ATTTGCAGGTGTGGAAACGAAAGGCAGAACAGTACCTAGCGGACTCTGGTCTACCATATACAATTATAAGGTTATGACAGAAACACATTTGTTTAAGATGAATTTATTTATTCTTGCACATTCCACAAATATTTATTTTATCACATTTGCATTATGGAATAAGCTGTCACTTTTTCCTTCGCTATAGATGTCCAGTCTTAAAATTATCTTATGTTTGTGTCATAAACGAAGAAAACAACAGCAGTACATTGAACTGCAAGAGCTATGCTATCATCATTTGAACCAGGGCATTGTTACCTGTGATACAATTGAGCACAAAGAAGCTTATTCGGTTCAAATGTGTTATTTTTTCTGGCAATGACCACTAAAGGCTAGGAAAAACCTCCTGCAGGTTGTGTACATCTTGCACTGCCTGATGACCAAAGTAATCCCCTCACTCGTGTAGGATTTGAGCTTTTCATGGAGTACGATAGGAAACGCCTCAAAAACAGGGGCATCTGTTTAGCATGCCAAATGATTTTTCCAAAGAAAAACATAGGGATGTAGAATAGCTACTTGTGTTCACTTTTTTTTTGTCTCTTTTCAGGGCTGGAGGACTACAAGACAAAGATGGTGGTGTGCGAGAGTTGATTATTGGGAAGGACGACGAGATCCTGAAGACAGAAACAAAGACTATTGCCAGACCAGATGTTGCCGAAGTTTGCATACAGGTAACCTTCATTGACTGAAACACATGTTTCTGTAGATAACTACTTCTACCTTTTCTTTCAAAAACATAATCCTTGTATCTATCCACTCTTAGTGTCTACCTACAAATATATTTCACATATTTTTGTCCACAGAAAATTTCCTGTTTCATTCTTATTTTTCCCCGCTGATCCATCTATGCCTTTCCTGTGTAGGCCTTGCTATTTGAGGAAGCGAGGTTCAAGGCATTTGATCTGGCATCAAAACCTGAAGGCGAAGGAACACCAACGACAGATTTTAGGTCCCTTTTTGCACAAATTGCTACCCGCTTCTAGGAAGACAAGATAATTCTGGCCAAGAAACTGGGACAGTTTTTGGTTCGGCGATATGAAATATTTTATTGGGTCAGGTTAGTGTTCTGTTTACTAATTTAGAAAATGTAACATTTTAGCCTATGCAGCATTATTGCATAGTGATTTTTTGGCCATCTCTTATCTTTTTGTCAATGGATTCTGCATAAGATGTTTATGGTCTTCCTGTTACCATTTCTAGTCCTTATTTATTTATTTATTTATTGGTGATCTGCAGGAGCCCCTTCGTCTTGGACATGGCAGTGTGGAGAACAGGTAGGAAATGTAGAACACGGCACACAGACACCTCATCAGCAGCATCAGGTCCATGGAAGAGAGAAATTAAACTGAGACCATGACGGCTTGAGATGTCCAGGGTGTTTGTTGTTAAACTGAGACCATTGTATGGATGCAAGCATAGTTTTAAATAGCGCGCTATAGCATCGCTATAGCGGCGCTATAGTGTTTGGAGAGGGCTCCCACTAAAGCTATGCAATTTTAGCGCTAACCTAAGAAAAACGCTATTAGCTCCGCTAATCACGCTATAGCGCTATATTTTAGGATCGTTAGCGCGCTAAACTGCCCCTGTGATAATTATTTTTGGCGCTTCTGGCACAGGCGTGACCTAAAATTTCATCGCATCTCAAGCAATGCCCAGCTCATTGTAGTTTTCTAGATTTGAACAAAAACATCAGATTAAATGCTGCTATTGTTTCAATATATGCATTGTTGGCACTACTAAGGTTAGGTACCACCTTGCTGGTATTACAAGTGGTGTTTATAAGTGTCAAGAAGTTCCTACTAATGTAAGAAGAAGATTTTTTTTATCTTATGATACCTCATTTATTGATACATCTGTATGATTTTTTAAAAATCTGCTAAATGTCTTAGCATCGTTATAGCACGTATAGCTTACGGAGCAGGCTGCCGCTAAATGGCTTAGCCCGCTATTTAAAATTATGGATGCAAGCTAAATTGTTTAGTTATCTTCTTCTTGCTTGCAGCCAATTTCTTCTCAACTCCCGTGGTGGCTGGGAGCCTGGGACTACAAAATAATTGACCCAGATTACCACCACATTTTTTGGAGTAAAAGAAAAACTAGGCACTAAAGCAGCACTTGGCCTGACTATGTGCATTAGATTCTCCAATTAAAAATGTGCATTAGAAGAAAAAAAATGGTTTATCAGTTTTGTACGAAAGTAAATAATTTGGGACTATGTGCATTAGATTCTCCAATTAAAAATGTGCATTAGAAGAAAAAAATGGTTTATCAGTTTTGTACGAAAGTAAATAATTTGGGACTATGTGCATTAGATTCTCCAATTAAAAATGTGCATTAGAAGAAAAAAAATGGTTTATCAGTTTTGTACGAAAGTAAATAATTTGTTCATCGCCAAAGGAAAAATACATAAAGTTGGCTGGCCAAGTGGACCTAAAGAATAAGAAAGCCCAGTAACAGGCGCGTCGGGAACAACTGCTAGACTATGAATACGTAATCCATCTCGGAAGGCGTAAGCGGGTCCGTCGTTCGTTTGCCTCCTTCTCTTCGTTCGCCCTAAACCCCCCTCCCTCGCGCTCTCCTGCGCCACAGCTCTCCATGGCCGCCAAGAAGAAGCTCGGCAAGTCGCTGGCGCCGGCGCCGACGAAGGCAAAGGAGAAGCAAGAGGATGATGAGGGGCTCTTCTCTTCGCGCTCCTTCGCCGACCTCGGCCTCCACCCGACGCTCTGCGCCCATCTCCAAGGTCACTCTCTCCTGCTATGCCTCTGCCTCCGTGTTGGGTACTCGTGTTGGGGAATTAGGAGCTATCTCTTTAATTCGCATGGAGGAAACAACTAATTGGGTCAATACCCGAACTAATGTTGTACAAGAACACATTTTCTGGGCTTCCTGTTCTAAGATGGAGTGAGTGGAAGTACAGGTTCTTAGTTTTTAGTTCGAATTAGCAGAAAATTTCGTTGTTTGATGATATTGAGGATGCCATCGTGAGGCATCTCTCGATTTTGCTGAGCACATCGTGCATGCATTGGAGGTTGACAGACAACACAAATACACAATTTTGGAGAAAGGAATGTATTTCTAATTTTTCTTCTGGTGGCTAATTAGTCTCTTGTTTCGTTTTTTGGTTTAGATAAGATGGGCTTCCAAGCTCCAACGCGGATCCAAGCTCAGGCGATCCCTGTCGCCATGTCAGGACAGCACTTGTATGGACCTAGCACAATCTCATTTTGTCCATCAACTTAGCTAGAGTGCTGCTTTGTTCTGAAGAAATTTTGATTATTCTGCATTGTCAACGGCAGGCTAGTGAAGGCAGCGACTGGTACCGGCAAGACTCTTGCGTACCTTGCACCAATCGTTCACCTTCTCCAGATGAGGGAGCCTCGTGTCGAGAGAACTCATGGAACTTTTGGTAATGATTCGCCATCCTCTGCTTGTTTCCTATATGCTGCTTTGTGTGGAATCGATATACATCCAGTTTGTCCTTTATAATATGCCTTTTTTAAAAATCTCCATGTGTGGTCACTACACCTGGTGCACGGTTATTTCTCGTTGAATTTCGCTCTGTTAGCAGTCCTTACTAGCAAAAGTTCTGATAAGTGGTGTACCATATCTGTTAAAACATTGTCGATTTTCCCCCCATATCAATACAAGTATATGACTGCACACTATGAAGTGCTCGTTGTCCTGTGAAGGCTCTCCAATTTAATTCATCTATAACATTTATTACGAATTCTATGACGGGGAATCGCCCTCATTTTCTTTTGAAAGAACCCCATTATTCTGAATGATGCGTCACTAATTATTTGATTGTAGCGTTGGTGATTGTGCCAACGCGTGAGCTATGCTTGCAGGTTTATGGGATCGCACAGCAGTTGGTGCATCGTTTTCACTGGCTTGTCCCTGGGTATGTAATGGGCGGTGAGAGCAGATCAAAAGAGAAAGCAAGACTGCGGAAAGGTATGTCTTGTCCCATCAAGGACTTGCTGCAATTCTCATATAATGTTACCTTCATGGGATCTTCAGTTCTGACTCCACACATTTCTTTAGGAATATCAATTCTCATTGCTACTCCTGGGCGCCTTCTGGACCACTTACAGCATACTTCATCATTTGTTTATTCAAATTTGCGCTGGATAGTTTTTGATGAAGCTGACAGGTCTGTTAATCATAATTTCATCTTGGTTGACCCTTTTTTCCATACAACACATCTTGTCCCGAGGGCACAGCTCTTACATCTAGGGTGTGTGTCTGTAACCATGCAGCATTCTTGAACTTGGTTTTGGAAAAGCAGTTGAGGACATACTAGGGCTCTTGGGTTCCAGGAATGATGCTTCTGACCAAAATAAAAGCAAATCAGACACTTTGCAAAGGCAAAACCTTCTCTTGTCAGCAACACTCAATGAAAAGGTGAACCGATTAGCTAACATTAGTTTGAAGAACCCAGTGCTGATTGGACTTGACGAACAAAAGAAGCCTTCGGAGAGATCCAGTGCCCTAGGGAAGAAGCACACTTCACTATTATCTGATGACGAGGAGGAAATACTTGAAAAGCGCAATGATATAGTGGAATCTGCTGTTGATGATTTCAAGCTTCCTGCGCAATTGGTACAAAGATATGTTAAAGGTAGTGGCAATTTATTTGCTTAAAACTTTATTATGCTCATGTTTGTCATATGTTGCTTTGGTAGATACTAAAATGCTTTTGTTTTATTCAGTTTCATGTGGTTCGAGGCTTGTGGTTCTTCTTACCATTCTGAAATCTCAATTTGAAAGACAAGTGTCGCAGAAGGTGAGTTCTATATATCCTGAAGCTGTTTAATTTTCACTAGAATATCGTTCTTACCGCTGCGAATTTCTTGTCACTCAATACCCTGAAAGCCCTGCGAGTTGAACTATTCTGAGCTAATTCTAATCTTTCTTCTGTAGGTTGTTGTTTTCTTGTCAACATGCGACTCTGTGGATTTCCACCACAATGTACTCAGCCAGCTTGAGTGGAGCCGTGGCCTGCCACTGGATACAGATAAGAAGCAAAAGTTTCTTAACTGCAAAGTGTTCCGTTTACATGGTAACATGGACCAGGATGACCGCAAGAAGTCATATTTAGGATTCAGTTTGGAAAAATCTGCAATTCTTGTATGCACTGATGTCGCTGCTAGGGGCTTGGACATTCCGAAAGTTAAATGCATCATACAGTATGATTCACCTGGGGAGGCTTCTGAATATGTTCACAGGTACCTTAACATCTTGTGCCATATGCATTTTTACATGTAGATTACTGGTCTATTATTTTCTCCGTAATTGTCTCCGGATTCTTTGTTCACATGGTAACTCACTCACTGACATTTTGTATAGTTGCAGCTGTTTGCTCATTACATGGTTCCTTCTTTTGTTAATGGCAATCTAGTGCATTGTTTAGTATTTTCTTGTGAATGCTAGGATGCTTTTCTTTCACTAGTATGTTCTTCTGGGTATGTTCGAATAACATTTGTTGTTTTATAGGGTTGGAAGAACTGCAAGGATTGGTGAAAAGGGGGAGGCCCTCCTGTTTCTCCAACCCGTTGAAATCGACTACTTGAGAGATTTAGAGCTACATGGTGTATCTCTGACAGAATACCCCTTCCAAAAGGTTTTGGATGGTTTCCCTGTGGATGGACAGAAGCCTCTCAAGAGGAAGCCAATATCTTTGGATATGCATCCATGGATACTGTCTGTACAGAGAACACTGGAAAATTACGTCGCATCTGAGGTAACAAACAAAATACTTCAGTTGATTATTTATGTGAACATCAGAAGCTATGAGCTCTTGTCATTCTCAACAAATGTGCTATCATATGCTCTTATCCAGGCCACAGCAAATAAGCTCGCCAGGGATGCCTTCTGTTCTTGGCTTCGTGCTTACACCGCCCATCGAGGTGAACTGAAGAAGATTTTTATGGTGAAGAAACTCCATCTGGGACATGTTGCAAAAAGCTTTGGGTTGAAGGAGCAACCCTCGTTGGTCGGAAGGGCACACCAAGTGCAACTCAAGAAGCGGAAGAAAGAACAGAAACACGAAAGACCTACCAAAAGGAGAAAGCACCCTGCTAAGAAGTGAAATTTTCATGAAATAATTGTTTGCCACTCAGGACTTAATGGTGGATCTTGATCCACTCCAGTTTTGTGGAACTGACAGCACAGACCCTGCGAGAAAAATTACGCAGTGGCCAAAGAGCTAGACAAGGGCTAATTTATCGCAACATCGTAGGAATGGTTATGTACCCTGAAATGTAGCAACAGATGTATAATATTTGCTGTGGCGAGAAAGTGATGATCTCTTATTGTAACATTTGTTTATCAAAAGCTCGTGTTTTTGTCCTTTATGAGTGCTGGAATGGCACTATGATTGTTCAAAAATCGCAGCTACCAAATTCACAGTAATTGACACAAAAATAATTTATTGAACTGATGCAAGTGATGTTTGACAGTAACATTGTAATTTCATTTGTTTCGAGATTCCACAAGCATTGTTCTAGCTGAAGCTGAATTGAACCACCCAAACTTATAAAAAATTACACAGGGATTCCGAAACAGCATTACTGCCTGAACCAATTTAATACTCACAATACAATGCTTTTCTAAGATCTGTAATCTACACATTCCTGGCGAGTTTGATGGATCCGGTGGGCAAGCCCCATGCCGTGTTCAATAAAGGAGCTTCTCAGAAGTGAGCCAAACTGTATACAAGAATCCATGAAAGCTGCAACAAAAAGAAGCGTCAATCACCAGCAAAATACCCTGCTGAATGAAATTAGTTAAAGCAGTAATGTGAATCCTTGCTGCTATTGTAAACATAAATTCTCCTTTACAGGGCCATAATTTTACGTACTTGACTGCATTTTCACATGGGAGTTTGGATTTCAGAACGATCATAGAATAGATAAACAGCACAGCATCGGAAGAGATTGGATTTAAGAATGATCATAGATAACAGCAGACATTACATTTTCACAGCATATCTCCTTGCCAAAGTAAGATTTACTGGGACACAGCTAGCTATAGATATTAGTATCGCTGAAACAGAAGAACGAAAATGAAGACTTTACCAGGAACAGGGTGAAAGAAGCAAACATCCCCTCCTGAAGTAGTGCACCATGGCCTCCAAACTCTTCCTCATCAATCTTCAACACGTATGCGTAGTACCAGTAAATTATACCGGTAGAAATAGCCAGAAATCTGCGACAAAGCCATGCCGTATAACCATCAAAAGCTCACGGTGATAGCAAATAAGGTCCCAATAACTGGATACAGATTCCATCAGCAAAATACAGGTCCACCGGCACATTACAACAACTGAAAACAGTTTTTGTCACGAAAACCTAGCAAAACAAATCATTTCTACTCCGCGTGGCCTTTTCAGGTGCTATACTTTCTTATGTTTATGATCTACAACTATTCCTGGAAACCACAAGGTCAAGACACTTGAAGGGAACATTCAAGTTCACTATCGCAAAATAACTAAGAAACTGCAGTAATCTTGCATCCAGCCAGTCAAAAGAAAAAAGGTTCCCACTTGAAGTGCCAAGATAAGCAGCAATCATCCTGGAACCCAACAACAAGTAACTCGCGAATCAGCCACTCTGCTACCAAAAGAGCCGGAGTTGTGCTCAAGCAGGTAGTACACAAGGAGTCAAGGATCTCGCAGAATTCCCCATACCAGATGCAAAATTGAGTCCAGGTAGCAGGGGATACCAGAACTAGTACAAGGAAACATAATAGGTACGATTGCACGGGGGGGCAATGAGAAGCTGTGAGATTTGCGGCGGGCGGCGGGGACTCACAGGGCGATCCAGTGGGCGCCGACGAGGGGCAGGGCGCCCCAGACGAGGCCGCAGAGGAGCCCCACGGCCTGCCGGATCCAGTGCACCGCGTCCAGCAGCTGGTCCTTGTCCCACGACGCCTCCGGGTCGAGGTACCGCGAGAGCTTCGACGGCACCGCGTGCTGGCCGCTGCCGCCGCCGCTCGCCTGCGCGCGCGACTGCTTTGCCGCTGCCGCCGCCGATGACTTCGTCTTTGCCTTCGCCATCTCGCCCGCTCGAGCCTCGAGGTGGGCGGCGGGCCGGCGGCGGAGAGATCGAGGAAGAGGAGGAGAAGAGATGGGATCGATCGCCGGGGAGAGAATCTTCTCTGGACCAAAGCCGTCGGAAAGATTCGATTTTTGCTTTTATAGTTACCCCTGCAGAGATAAATTCACCCACTAGTTCAACTTCAACGCACTGTTGCAGTACATCTGGACCGTTGATAACTTGATCTAACGGCTGGGAGACAGCCAGATGATCCTCACAGATGGCTCGCCAAAACACAGATTGTTCATACACACGATTTTCGACTATTTCGAAATCATACAACCCATTGTATTATAACATGTTTTTAGTTAGTGTCCATAAGCAATCATACAACCCATTGTATTTATAACATGCCCAATCTCTACCTTTTATTTTTAAACATGCCCAAAATGCACACGACAACGCCACGTCACGGAAGGCATTGACAAACTTACAAGAATTTTTGCACGCAACGAAAATATTTTATTATACATGATCGACAACAAATCTGAAGGTTTACTACTAGTGGTTCTATCTGGAAGTGGTGATTACATTTGATGAAGGATCAGTTTGTTTGCCCATTAGAGTCTGCTTGCTTCAGCTCAGGGCTCACTTGTTTTCCTGCACAAAAGAAAGTGGAAAATGTGTTATTTTCCTTGTACCAGTTATCAATTATTGTCATGCATAGAGTGACAAACCCAGAAGATATTTCTATTTACTAATCTTTACAAGAAATTCTAGCTAGTACCCAAATATCCGTATAACTTGTGTCTGGCATGGTCAGTAGTAGTATTAATCTCAGGAAAAATTAGCTTCTCACTCTCCGCTCTCCGCTCTCGACCCTTGCTAGCCCCGACTTCCTAGTATATCTACAGGAGGGGAATGATGATAATCTAAATTGGTACTTCGGTTTCCTTCAGATTATGTCCCAGATTTAAAGAAAGCCATCACGACCAAGGGGTGCAAGTCTGGGGACTCCAGTCCAGCTTAAATGTTCCTCTAGGTAATCATCAACCAGGAATGTATTTAGAGGGGATGAGACGGTTACCCAAAAACGCGGGAGGCGACGCACAGAACAAGGAGATGCTGCCAAACGCGGGGAGCGACGCACAGAACCAGGAGATGCTGCCGATAAGGCAGAAGCTCTTCTCTTAGTAGGAGCTTGCTTCTTGTTCTTACTTTGGGAATGACTTTGATCAGCAACATTTCTGCTTCTGGAGTCAACTGACATTACCACTGGAGATGAGACTGGTCTAGAGGAAGCATCTGGACAAACAACTGGGCTTACAGGAAGAGTCCCTGTGGAAGACAAAGCCATATCAATTAATAGATTACATATAACAAAGGACGGAAGTTAATGTGCATAAATATAGGGGCAAATACAGGGTCGGTCCGAGAGAAAATAGAAGATCCAATCTTCCATGTGAAAATCATGCACTCCATCATTTAGAACATTAAACATATAAACTGGGACGCTGTGGTTCTTAAACATAAAATGAAAGAGTCCCCAACTCAAAGAACCACTGCAAGGTTGGCAGCATGTATAGTTCAGATTTCCAGGAGAGAATTTAGCTTGAGCCACATACACAGGGTACAAGAAATTCATACGCAGGTAAAAAGATGCTATGCTTGTTATGGAAATAAATACGCCCTCCTATCCTAAATAGTTGTCGTTGTTATAGTGCAAATTTGAACTAAAACAACGACAACAATTTAGGATCGGAGGGAGTAAAATATAGGGTACCACTGACAGTAGCAGCCTGGAACCTCTGTCTGATTATTCTTAGAAACTTGAACATATCGTTAGTGAGGTTCAATTCCTTCACCAGTTCCTCAGAATCTTCCACAGGAGGACTACATTGATGTACTGTTACGAACAAAAAGAGATTTTAATTACCAAACATGTTGAGGTATAAATTCAAGACAGATTTCACATGGAACTTCAACTCACATGTGTATTTATCATTGTCAAACTTTAAGGAAAATGAATACTCCTTCTCAGGACTTTGCAAGTCAACTTTGTCGAAGATGAATTTCACACCTTGAGGGAAAATAGGGCAATTGTCAGGAGGAAACACGGCATTTACATAATTTCTTTAGCTTGGCACTAAATTATTTTACCTTCTCCTTCAACAACGACCTGTAAGCCAAGGAACTTTTGGTACCAGAAGACAGCTTTCTCAATGTCCTTCTGCCATGTTTCACCTTCTCTATTCTTTGCTTCAAGAGCTTCAACAGCTGCCGCAATACATTAAGTATGTTAACGCTATTGCCACATAAGCACACTCCCATTAAGGACACTACTGTCGATAAAGCTATGTGCCAAAGACATGACAGAACAACATAGCTCTTAAATCTAACACAAAATCAGCAGAAGAATTACCCTCGAGCTCATTCGATATGACCCTGGCGTACTGGTCTCTCTTGTTCCTCTGTTCGTCCACCAGGTTCACAAGTTGCTCATTTGTAGCAACCAAGCTTGAAATTGAATCCCTTGCGAGTTCACATTTTGACTCCTTGGCGAGTTTAACTGCAAAAGTTGACCTTAAGAACTCAGGCATGTGATACTGATAACCAATCACCCAATAACTCGCAAGTAAAAAACTAAAAACATAAATGGAAGAACAGTGCACAACATTATTTAAATGCACAGTTTTTCCCCCAGAATCTCGATAGGGAAACGTTTCTGTAATTCATAAAAAAAGAATGGAATTGACCACGGTTTACAGGAAAACCGGGCAGAAAGCCTTACTAAGCTCTTTTTTTTTCTACAGTGTCACGAAGCTCAGTTAGTTAGAGGGAAACCTAGCGAAAACCCCTGACAACATACAAGCGAATCCACGAAGCTAAGTCCCGGGCATCCCCAATAGGAAAGAAATCGGACATTTTAGGGGGCAAGGACTTACTGGACAGAGCTTGCGCTAGGTCATCCTCCAGGCCCTGCAACTGCCTCCTGAGTCCATCGAGGTCCTCTGCAGCACGGGTAAAACTTGACGGATCAGAGGGGGAACAACATCCTGATCAACTCCAAAACTGGAAGAATTCCATTCCCCCGCTCGAAGAGAAGATGGGGTTTTGTTTCAGACGAGAGGAGGGAGGGGGGACGTGCCTCGGCGCGAGAGGGTTTGGTGCGCGCTGGAGCGGGAAGAGAGGGTGGCGGCGCGGTAGGCGGCTGAGCCGGCGGCGAGGCGGTCCCGGACGGCGGCGGCCTGCCGGTCGAGCGCCGCCCGGAGCGCCGCCATCTCCATTTGAGCTACCCCGAAGGCCGGTGGTTTTGGCCGGGTTTTTTTAGTCCTTTGGGAAGTCCGGTGGATTGGAAAGCATAGCAGCAAATGAGAAACATGGGCCGAATTGTTTATTCATGGGCCTTTGAGGCCCAATAATTTACTCACTTCTTTCAGGAGAGCATCCCAGCCCAACGTTTATGACTTCTCATCTTTTTGACAGGGACGGTTCAGCTGCTGCAAGGCCTCGTCATCCGTCGCAAGGCCTCGCCATTCATGTGGAGAAGCGCCGCTGCCATGGCCTTTCTAATTTTTGCGAATCGTTCTTTTTCCTTCGATTCACACCTCTCATCTAGACCACACGTGATAGATCCGATGGTCAGGAATGGAAGTTTGGAAGTTTGCACCGAATCAGGGGTTTCATCGGATACGTCGCCGGGGATTCAAGATTTTTTTCTAAAACCTTTAAAAATAATCAACTTCATGAAGGTGTACAGAGTGGCATTGCTACCCAAAGGAGCGATGATGCCGGCGTATATTGCATGCCTCCTTGAGTTCCATGGCAAACCGGTGATTATCATTAACCTTGAGTTGGTTTACCAAACCCTCCTCAACTGTATTCACAACGGGTGTAGGAGATCGGGCAGGTGATCGTGCATCGAGAGCCTACGGTTACAAGAGACTGCACATATACATGAGATTATTACAGACACTTTAACACCTTTGCACCTTGGTTCGGGCAGAGAAGGAAAATGAATTCAGAGCCGTTTTGTACTTTTGAAAGCACTTTTATAAGTGTTGTACGAAAACACAGGAACAATTTCTCATGTGTGGATAGGATCACATCAAGGAGATGATGGAGGTCAACAGTATGCCCAAAACTGTCAAATACGGACGGCCAGGAAAGGAAACAAATAAAAATCTCTTGTGTTTCTAGCTAGCAAGGCTAGCTCGCCGGAAGAAAATCTCTCCAGCTTATTACCTGAGCAAGCATCGGGAGCCACCAATTATCGCAGCCACAGATATATTTTCTTCTTCTCTTCCCGGCGTTCGTTGCCTCCAAGCAACCACCACTGATCCAAATCCGAGAGCTTTTTTCTTGTCTTCTTCCCCGCGGCGCGTGAGGTCTCCACGCATCCCCCTCTCGGCTCTCGCCGGATTCTTTCACGCCTCGCCCACTACCAATTCCGTCCCTTTTCAGAGGCCCTGGAATCCTGGTCCGTACATACAAGAGGCGGAGGAAGAGGAGGAGAATTTGAGCATTCATGGCGGCGGCGGCAGCAGCAGCGCCGGTGGCCGGCGGGAACGCGCGGCTGGGCCGGCCGCGGGCGCCTCGGGTGGGGCTGCGAGTTTGTGCGGCGGCGGGGGAAGGCCCGTCGTGCCTGTACGTGGGGCCCATCGAGACGGCCAGCCAGGAGATGCTCGAGGCGCTCTACCGCCAGGTTCTTCTTCTTCCTCTTCTTCAGTTGCTTCAGTCGCAGTTAGAAACCTGTAGCTAACTGAAAGCTGCGCCATCTTTCTTCTGATTAACATACATGCAGTTCGAGGACCTTCCATTACAGTTAGGATTATAAACCTTTGACCAGCTGAAAGTTGCCGTGCTGTTTTTGACTTTTGTGATTAGCTTTCATATTGTCTACCTTCTGATGTTGTAAATAGTGTTGCCTTCTGACTTCTGTCAAGGCATCACCATACCTGTATATATAGTAATCTGCAATCCTTTCATATGGCAGGCCAGGGATTCCTACTACAGTGGCCAGCCTCTGATTGTTGATGACATGTTTGACAAAGTTGAGGTAAAGAATACAGCACAAGCATAAAACCAAATCTACATATATCCAACTTTGCATACACCGCCTGCTGCATCTCTCCAATTTCATTGGCTGTTGGCCTGTTGCTGTTGCATCTGCATCCCAACAAATCATGTATGCTTCACTGGCAGTTGAAGCTCCGGGTCTACGGCTCTCCATCGGTCGTAAAATACCCACGCTGCAGCCTCAAGCGACAATCGACCTACGCAGACGCCGAGGTAACCTTTTTTGTGGAAATCAACCTGGATTACTTTCAAACTTGATCTCATCTCTTCCGGCTCGAGCCACCTGATGCCATTGACTTACAGTTTGGTGTATTGATTGGCACTTGGGTGTAGGGCAGGAGGACCACTCGATGTTTATGGCATTATCGAGCATCTGGATGCTGCTACTCATGTTTGGCTCCTCGGCGTTCCTGGTTCCGAGCTTCTACGCCCTTAGCATGACATTTGGAGATGCATTTGGAGCAAGGTTTCTCTTGTATGGTGCTAAGTCCCTTGATGGGATAACGAGGGTGAATGACATGGTTTTGATTGGATTGGGCTACCTGGTTGGCTATCCAATTGCATCCGCTTCTGGTAAGAGAAGTTCTTGAGTCCATTTTATTCGCCGTTAGTTATCAGTGGTTCTTTGATTTTCATGTTCGATCTGTAAATTTGTGTTTGCCAGCATCTTAAATAATTTATTGTTTTGTCTCCTCAGTTGGTGCACTGCAAGGCTTATTGACAAACAATTTGGTTGCACTAAAAGGTTCTTGCCCAAATTGTGGCGAGCAGGTCAGGTTCACTTGACTTGACTTATATTAGTAGCCCAACATGGCTCCTTTTAGTGCTTAATTGTACAACATTTTGGTCATCTGAGTAAGTAAACCTGTCCCTGTTAGGTCTTTGCATTCGTGAAGACGGATAAATCCATTAAAGCACCCCACAAGGCAGAATGCCATGTCTGCGAATGCCCATTGGAGTACCGTACTAAAGTCGAGGTATGTGAAATACCTTAATTTTCATACAGGTCTTGCAGTAATAAAATGCTTAGTTTTTTAACAAAATTGTGATTCGAATTTGATTTATGTCGATAATTAGCAATGCATGCAAAAGAACACTGTTTTGGTTTTGTCAAAGCACTATCGTGCCAATCTACATCAGTTATGACTTGGGACAAACTCTGCAATCCCTTTCCTCTGGTTCCTTGACTGATAAAAGTGATAGGTTAGCACATTTAGGCCCTTTGTTATGCCAAATTGCCAATTTTTGACACTCAAAATATTTGAATGGAAGTTCCAAAATATTAAAGGAATCTGAATTCGGATTATAAAATTATCATGAAATTTGCAATTCTGGATGTAGATTTTGAACATGTAAACCAAAACTTATCATTTCCGTGTTTCAACATTGCAATGCAGAGATCTTTGTCTGGACCTAGAAGAAGCTGGGTTTATGGCCGGGTTTATATGGTGAAGCAAGGGCATCCTAGGAAACGGAGATGGATAAAAGACTAGAGATCTAATGCTAGCTGTTGAAGAAAGAGATCCATATCAATCGTGTTCTTATTGGCTGAAAGCCTGAAACACCTTCTGAGATACTGTAGTAGATTGTTGCTGTGAGGTGCTTATTGTTTTGTACATTTGTCAAACCAAGCATCTTGTAAAGCAGTATATTCTTTCCAGAGATATCCATACTCTTCAGATGAACACATGATAAATTGATGAACCACTATGAATAATGGTAGCCTTGTCAAATATTTGTTCACTAGCATTTTGATTCATATGGTTCGTGCGAAGTGTATGAAAATGTATTATGATATGTAATCACTGGGAGTGGTGTTCATTCCAGTGTAGCAGTCTTGTTGATGGGCTCTTCTTAGTGCCACTGCTCCAGGGGGCAATATTTTGAGTGCACTGACACCTTAAGGTGTGCTAGTGCACTAAGCTCCTAATTTACCATGAAAAATTCTGAATATTTTTTATAACAAAATTTCAGATCCAAATTTGATCCACAGGTCAAGAAATGAAATTAAATAATTCCACTGTAGGCTTGAAGTTGATACTATTGAAAGCATGAATTGCTTTTGTTTATCCAGCTATGGAGCAATTTTGTATATCCAGCTATGGAGCAATTTTGTATATCCAGCTGTGAAGCAAATTTGTATATGTACAGAATTTTTAGCGAAGTGAGTAATGCTGCTGCTTCTGCTGAAGGTGGTGATGGTTTTCATGCTGATTTTCATTTCATTTTAAGTGAAAAGTGTACATAGCTGATAGAGAGACAAGATGGAGACAGAGTACAACTAGAAGGGGAAAAAAATGCTAGAGCGCGGCAGAAATACACTGTAGATAGATATTCCTTAAAGTACTGGTATGTTATCTGTGGCAGAATATCCCCAATTGCATACAACTCTCTGACTTTGTCTTGACGAAAATGTTAACATACCGTCTGCGTAGATGGATATTCCATAAATAGTATGTTGTCTTGTGAAGATGTGAGCCTCCTGAACCAACAAGCGTAGCTAAGCAATCCTCAAACCTTTCATATATCGATTGTTTTGATGAGCTCTCCATTGACTAGCATTCCAGCTGCTGAAGAGAGGATGCAAGCAACTATACAGAGTGAACTCATATATAGAGCTGGGAATATGCTACAGAGATAACAGATACTATAATGCTGCAGATAGGATAGAAAAGAGAGATCAGAATTAACTCATAAATGGAAAGAGGTATATGGAAACGCACCAGAAATACGATTGGTAAGAGGCAATATGCATGACGTTCATATATAAGAGCTGACTAATACAAGGTGACAATCAAGAAACAAAGAACAGCACAATAACATCTCTCCTTGAAGAGGGTATAAACACCCAATCCAAGAAATCTGACGTCGACATCCCGAGTGTCGGAGGTTTTTTCTTCTTTCGTTTCTTTTGCTGTATCTTTTGATGGTAGTGTTGGGAGTTTGTTGGAGTGTTTTCCTTGGATTTCCTGGATGATGATATGTTGGTAACCCCAGCAAGCCTTTGTAGTACGTTCTGTCACTTCAATAAAAAAGTGGGCCATGTGGCCTTTTGTCTAAAGCACTTATGCTGGTAAAAAATTATCAGGGGCACGCGACATGGTAAAACTAAGCACAATCAACAGGATGAGAAATGCATAAGAAAATACTCCCTCCATCCCATATTAAGTGACTTTCTATTATATATATCTAGACGCTTTTTAGGCATAGATACATTCATATTTGGGCAAATTTGAGTCACTTAATATGGGACGGAGGGAGTATATCCTAAGAAGAAGTACTACGGCAAAAAAAGGGTGAAAAAGTGCCCAATTGTGCAAAAGATTAAGTGCTTTACTGTGGCACAAAATGTAACTGCTAACAGGTACATTATATAAAGGAAGTAAGATTGAACATATTTCCAGACATGGTATAAGTTGCCTATGCATATATGGAACTAGAATCTAATCACCAAAAAAATAAAGGGCAAGTTAGCTGAACTGTTCACTGTCAACTGGTGGATGCATGTTTGTCTGCACAGATAACAGGATTGCGGTTCATACGCATAAAAGGAGCAACATTTCATAAGAAAACACAATACCTGTATATGAGAAAATGGCCAAGGAAAGCAATAACCAGAGAATCTGCAGTACCAGGGCTGATGAGTGGCAGCTCCGATGCCAATGCTAGGCTTACGAGTAGTATGAGCAGCACAGGGATATGATAATTTAAAGGAAGAAAAGTGCAGCAATGATCTGCGTACTACAATGTCTTGGCAAATTCTGAAGTGCAACCAACACATTAGCTTTTGAGTATATTTGCAGCACTTGTCAATAAACGTGCATACCCCTGTGGTTCATTGAAAGAGCAACAGAGGATGGAACGGAGGCTTCAATAGTGAAATGCTATTCCAGATGATAGGTGTTGTAGCTCAAAGTCAACTTCTGTTAAACTAATGCTAAAAACACTAATGCTGTATTCTCAGCACATGAAGCTGGGCACTGGAAAGCACCAAAGCTCTTTCCGAGTACTAGTTGCTATGACGCTCCACCCAGTGCAACGAATCTGCTCCCCCATTGCTATCTCTAACAATCATACAGATCAGCTGATTGAACTACAGAAAACACTTGAAAGTTGAAACCATCTTTGGCCAAAAAGATACAGGAGCAGAAGAAACATGATTGAGGCCACAACGTTCCAGTCTGTCAGATGTCCAGCAACGATTAATCAAGGCAAGCCAACAAGCATACTTACAACACAGAGGAGCTGTTGCTTTATATTCTTATCCATTGTTTTGAATCTAATTTGGAGGGCCAGATTCATGCGAATAAGCTTAGAGCAGACTTATATTAATTAGTTTGCCACCCAAGGATAGCATAAGAGCCTTCCATCCCTATAATCTCTTTGGCCTTCTCAAAGCCCAGATACCGTTACTTCTAACATTTGTTTGTTGCACTGCTAAGACAGTTTGGAAAAAGTGTTAGCTGACGTTGACTGCAGTTTGTAATTTGTCAACCATTGAGCTGCCAAAGGCCAACTACAGTACCACACTGATAAATCCAAGAAGATCATCAAAGGAATCTAAACCCCACTCAGGCTTAGGAGTAAAAGCTGCTCTACCTCCGCGAACCAATAAAGAATACCTTGACCAGTTCCGAAAATGGTTTGCAAACGCACTAATATCATCAGGGTGATTCGCAAATGCAGCCATACGGTCAAGTATATACTGTCGAAACCACGGAAATCGTAAACACTCTGAAAAACAAACTGCACACATCCGAAGGGGTCCTTCAACAGTTGAGCCAGGAAAATGTGGTATCTGCGTGTAAATCTCATAGAATGCAAACTGTCCTAAATTGACGCTAGCAAAGCTGGGACCTAGTCTATTGTAATTTCCATCAAAGGTAAGCGACCTTACATTGCTTCCTTGAATTTGAATATCACCACGATTTTCCAATATTTTGTAATGATCGCTAAATAGAAACCAGTTAGTGTTACTATAGAAGCCCATGCAATAAAGGTTCTCAAAAGCAAATAATAGCCTAACTGGCCCAACATTATTGTGCGTCCAAGTTGCCGGAGGAAGTATTTCAACAATATAGAAACCTGCTCCTTTTGGTGCAATTAATATCTCTTCGACAAACCCATTTGGTCCATTCCAAATCTGCGTTCTGATGTGTTCAGCGATTGCATCTAATAGATTATCGAAATTAGCAGCCATGATTTCAGCATCGTCATCTAAATGCAGCTGAAAAACCGGAGAATGCTGCAAGAGGTGAACATAGTAAAATGTGTCGCCCTGAGATCAAAAAAACTCGAGAGAACGAGAGAGAGATCGAAAGGGCAAGAGCACGAGAGTATTTTGGTGCTGCGCGCAACTTAGCAGCTTTTCTGTCTTCTTTTCTTTTTATTCATCAAGAGTGCACACACATGTCCAGGCAACGTGCTCCACTACTGACCACGTCCATCCCCATGATCCGAGCCTCGCGCTGGACGATCTAGACTAAGTCAGGGCGCACAAAACGCAACCACTGAGGAGCTGAAAAATAGCAACTAAACTCTGAACTGAAACTAGCCTAAAAAACGGTGTCAGACATGACACTTATGAAAATTCAGAAAACACTTCTTCAGAGGCAGCTAGACAGGGTTTAAGACCACAATCTCCCCCTCAACCCTGGCTCACTGACTTGACATCGACGATCCCCACCTTCTTGCGCAACTCCAGGAAGCGTACACGCCCAAGTGGCTTTGTCAGAAGATCAGCTCTCTGTTCACCTGTCCCGATGAACTCCACAGCAACTGTTCCTTTCTCAACACAATCTCGAATAAAATGGTATCGGAGATCGATATGCTTACTGCGATCATGGAGTACGGGATTCTTGCAGAGTGAGATTGCTGACTTATTGTCGATGAAGATCGTGGTTGGAACAGCATCCTTGTTCAGCAGCTCACCGAGGAGACGAGCGAGCCAAACGCCCTGGCACGCAGCTGTTGCTGCCGCGATGTACTCCGCCTCGCACGACGATGTGGCGACGACCTTTTGCTTCTGGGACTGCCAGCTGACGGGGCTGTCGCCAAGGAAGAACAGCACTCCCGACGTGCTCTTCCTGGAGTCCACATCACCGGCATGATCTGAATCGCTGAAGCCTGTCAGTGTCTCGCCGTCGCCGTGGCGGTACACACACCCATGCGTGAGTGTGCCAGCAATGTAGCGGAGCAGGTGCTTGACAGCCGCGAGGTGATCTCCCGCTGGTGCCTCCATGAAGCGACTCAGGAACCCGACGGCGAACGAAATATCCGCGCGGGTGTGAACCAGGTACCGGAGGCTGCCGATAACGCTTCTGTAGAAAGTTGCATCCACCGCTGCCTCCTTTCTCTCCTTGCTAAGGCGACACCTTGTCTCCATTGGCGCGTGCACAGAGTTGCAACCTGCCATGCCAGCTTTCTCGAGGAGCTTAGCGGCGTAGGCTGATTGCGTGATCGTGGTGCACCGCGTCCCCTGCTTGACCTCCAGCCCGAGGTAGTACCGCAGCAACCCGAGGTCGCTCATGCTGAACATCTGCTTCATTTCCTCCTTGAAACTGAGCACCTCCTGTTTCCGAGCGCCGGTGATGACGAGATCATCGACGTAGACTCCGACGATCAGCAGCTCGTGATCCGTTCCCCTCGCGTACACGCCGTGCTCGGTGGCACTTCGAGTGAAGCCGAGAGAGACGAGGCTGGCGTCCAGCTTGGAGTTCCACGCGCGCGGCGCCTGCCGCAGGCCATACAACGCCTTGTGCAGTTTGTACACGTCCCGTTCACGGCCGTCGGCAAGGAAGCCCGGTGGCTGGGTCACGTAGACCACCTCCTCCAGCTCGCCGTTGAGGAAGGCGGACTTCACGTCCATGTGATGCACCTCCCAACCGTGATGTGCAGCCAGTGCAAGGATGAGCCGCACGGACTCCAGCCTGGCCACCGGCGCGAAAACCTCGTCGAAGTCCACGCCGGCGCGCTGGACATATCCCTTTGCCACGAGCCGGGCCTTGTGCTTCACCACGTTCCCGTGCTCGTCCTTCTTCAGTTTGTACACCCATTTGAGTCCGATCGCTCGCTGGCCTGCAGGGAGAGGGGTGAGTGTCCAAGTGTTGTTGTCGTCGATCGATTGCAGCTCGTCGAGCATGGCGTGCCGCCAGCAGTCCTCGCGCTCTGCCTCAGCGAATGATGACGGCTCCTCTCCTTCCAGAAGATGCAGGGCCTCGTCGTCACTGTGTTCTTCCACCAGCACCGGGCACTCTGCAAGTCGTGGAGGTGATGAAGGTGTGTCGAGGATGTCGGTGATGCGGCGGACGCGGTGTGGCGCAGTGACGCTGTCGTCAGCATCGAGCTGCCCTGACCACGTCGTTGGTGGCGACACGAACTCCACAGGTTTGCTGATGGAGCGAGGCGTGGGCGTCGCGGGCGATGATGCTCCCCTGTGAACTGGAACGCTGGGCTCCGGCGATGTGCTGGCAGCAGGAACCGAGGCCTGCTTGTTGCTCGTGGAGGCCCGTGTCTCGTACACAGGGTACTCCACGGTGAACGTGCTGCTCGCCGACGGCTCCCCTGGTGCCTCCCAATTCCAGCGCTTGTCCTCGTCAAACACGACGTCGCGCGACACGTGCACGCGCTTGGATGCAGGGTCGTACATCCTGTAGGCCTTCGAACCTGTATCATAGCCAATGAACACCATGGGTGAGCTCCGATCGGCGAGCTTCTGCTGGTTTGGCGGTGTTGTCTTGACGTGGCCGACGCAGCCGAACACGCGCAGAAAGCGCACGTCAGGCTTCACTCCATGCCACGCCTCGTACGGGGTCTTGCCGTCGACGCTCCGTGTGAATGAGCGGTTGAGGATGAAAGCAGCCGTCAGCACTGCCTCTCCCCAGAAGGTGTTTGGCATCCGCTTGGCCTTGAGCATGCTGCGTGCCATGCCCAAGAGCGTCTGGTTCCTGCGCTCCACGACGCCGTTCTGCTGCGGCGTGTACGGGGCGGTGAGGTGGCGCTGAACCCCTGTCTCCGCACAGTGCTCATAGAAGGTCGCTGATGTGAACTCGCCGCCACGATCAGTACGCAGGACGCGGAGCTTGTGGCCGCACTCGTTCTCCGCCGCGGCCTGGAACTTGACGATGGCGCGTGCAGCTTGGTCCTTGGTGGCGAGGAGCTCCACCCACATGTACCTACTCCGATCATCGATCAGAACAAGCACGTAGCGGCGTCCTCCAGGTGTCGGTGGAGTGATGGGCCCGCACAGGTCGCCGTGCACCAATTCGAGCGGCTCTGCCGCTCGGAATTTCACCTTCTGAGGGAAGGGTAGGCGTCGCTGCTTGCCTGCGAGGCATGCCTCGCAAAGTTCGTCCGCGTGCTCGATGTGGGGCAGTCCACGCACGAGCTCGCCGCGCACCATCCGTTGAATGCCGTCGAAGTGCAGATGGCCGAGCCGCGCATGCCAGCGCCAGGCATCGGACATATGCCCCACGGCAAGGCACACAGGGCGGACTGGGGTGAACGACAGCTTGTACAGGCGGTTAGCGGATCGCTTTACCTTGAGGATGAGGCGCTGGCGATGGTCGTGGACGGTGAGCGTGCCGCGGCGGATGTGGATGTCATACCAACCCTCATCCAGCTGCCCAAGGCTCACCACGCTGCTCTTCAGCGCCGGGATGTAGAACACCTCCGTGAACGCGCGATGATCTCTCCCGTCAACGGAGAAGACGACGGTGCCCCGTCCGTGGATGTCAACCACAGATCCATCAGCGAAGCGCACTTTGCCCGCTACTGACCGGTCCAGCTCCGCGAACGCGTCGAGCGAGCCGGTCATGTGATTTGTTGCGCCGGTGTCGAGGAACCAGGTCTCCCCTGCGTGCTCGTCGCCGAGAGATGGCGTGACAACAGCTCTCTGCTCGTTGAGGAAG
This sequence comes from Brachypodium distachyon, assembly GCF_000005505.3. Taxonomy (NCBI): domain Eukaryota; kingdom Viridiplantae; phylum Streptophyta; class Magnoliopsida; order Poales; family Poaceae; genus Brachypodium; species Brachypodium distachyon. Next base: position 39,067,023 of record NC_016132.3, on the reverse strand, counting down.
ACCTGGCCGCGGTTGCACACGGCGGTTTCCGGTTCTACGACCGGCGTGGGCGCGGCGTTGACGGCGACAGGCTTGACGCGCTCGTACACCTCCTCGACGCTGGCCATCATCAGGCCTGGCCCGTCGTCCTCTTCATCGTACTCTTTCTCTGCTTGGGCAAGGTTCGCGGCAGCCGCCGCCGCCTCGTCGCGTTGCCTTTTGCGGCACTCGCGTGCCCAATGTCCTTTCTTGTTGCAGTAGCGGCATCTCTCTCTGTCGCCGTCGTTGTTCTGGCCGCGTGGTGGAGACGCAGGTCGCAGGGCTGGCGCGCCCTTGCGGTTGTCGTTGGCGCGCACGTTGCCGCGGGCGTCCCCTTTGCCGCTCAAGCTGCCGCCCGTGGCACCTCCACGGGGCTGGCGCTTCCTGGCCTCCCACTGTTCCTCGGTGAGGAGCAGCTGGTTGCCGCTGCTGCCTCGATCGCTGTCCAAGCACTCCTCCATGGCACGCAGGTGGCCAGTGACCTCCTCGAGCGTGAGCACGGACGGATCGAGAAGGGTCTCGATCGAAAAAGCGATCTGCACGAAACGAGATGGGACAACAGAAAGAAACTTTCTGACGACCTTTTCTTCCTCAACGGTGCCGTGATCTCCGAGGGAACGAAGCGCGGCGGCGATGTTGGAGAGGCGCATGGCGAACTCGTCGATCCTCTCGCCGTCCTTGAAGGAGACGGTCTCGAACTCCGTGCGCAGCCGCCGCACGCGTGAGTCACGGACGCGGTCGTTGCCCTGGTGCGCCATCCGGATCGCCTCCCACGCCGCCTTGGCCGTCCCCTTGCCGATGAGCATGCAATGCATCTCCGACGGGGTGGAGCGGAGCAGCGCGGCGAGCGCCTGCTTGTCGTCCTTGCGGGAGACCGTGTCGTCCTCGATGGCCTCCCAGAGTGACGCTGCTTGGAGGTTCACCTCCATGACCATGGCCCAGTTGGTGTAGCTGCCGCGCGTGAGCATCGGGAAGGAGAGATGAGTGCCGCTCCCGCCGCCGGTCTCGCGCACCACTTCGCGCTGAACCACGATCTCTCCGCCACCATGCCGAACTCTGCTACGCCCGCGGCTTGGTGAGCGCCGTCGCTGCTCAGGGGCGGTGTCACGGACAGTCGCTGCGGGGTGTTGCCGGTGTGCTGACCGGCAGACATGATGAAGCCTGGCTCTGATGCCAATTGTCGCCCTGAGATCAAAAAAACTCGAGAGAACGAGAGAGAGATCGAAAGGGCAAGAGCACGAGAGTATTTTGGTGCTGCGCGCAACTTAGCAGCTTTTCTGTCTTCTTTTCTTTTTATTCATCAAGAGTGCACACACATGTCCAGGCAACGTGCTCCACTACTGACCACGTCCATCCCCATGATCCGAGCCTCGCGCTGGACGATCTAGACTAAGTCAGGGCGCACAAAACGCAACCACTGAGGAGCTGAAAAATAGCAACTAAACTCTGAACTGAAACTAGCCTAAAAAACGGTGTCAGACATGACACTTATGAAAATTCAGAAAACACTTCTTCAGAGGCAGCTAGACAGGGTTTAAGACCACAAAATGATGGTGTAGCGTAGTTAACGAACCAGGACAAAGAATATATAATGCAGCATATGATATTGCAAATAGACTCGTGATACTTAATGGAAGTGGAACAAACAACTAGAAACCTTGTACGATCATGATCACTTTCACGCTTCAGTAAGCCAAGACAGCTATATTTTCATTCAATTATATTGAACATGACAAAAGAAAAGAGGGTAAAACCACAACCAAATCCCAGTCTTCAGATGGCAGCGGCGAGACGTTTCGTTCTCTCTTGGAGCTAGCTCAAACGGCATGAGCTGCTGATGTTGCTAGCAGGTAGTTAGAGGCGATGCCGGCGAGTGACTGCTGGTGATGCCACAATGATGTGCGGCGGACACACTCCCCGTTGGGGTTTTGGCCAGATTTGCCCTTGTAAGGTTTCTGCTTGGTGAGGGTTGGCTGATTTGCCCCAAAACATTGGTTTGTATGCTCCGTTGGACAAGCGTTAGGGATGCAAACGGGATCAGTCCCACTTCTAGTTTAATTCTCAAATCTTCTACTCAAATTTTGAGCAAAATTTTGTATAGAAGATCGGAGAAATGAACTAGATGCGGGACTTTCACGGGATCCCATTTGCATCCCTAACAAGCGTACCCTTCTAACCCCTAACAATTTGCAGCAGGAAGAAGGCAGAAAGAGGAGATTTGCTTTCAGAGAAGAGAGGGTGACATTTTTTTGGAAATTATAAACAAAAATGGTTGTTTCTTAAAAAGTTAAAATACCAGTACCACTAGATTCTGCTACTACAGTATTCTACATCAAGAGAATAGAGCGGAATTAAATAAAAAGAATTCGAGGACACGATGGAACCTAAATCTGTGTCACAAAACCCCATCAAAGATACCTACCCACAAACACAACGCTATGCTATCTAATCTAACTGTCATAAAAAAAACCTGGATGAAATATTCCCAGTCCTAGTACGCTAGCTGCGGCTTTGCAGAAGGAAAATCACCCATCAAATCCAGAAAAAAGATACTGTAGTACTAGACGGAACATTCGAATCGCCACGAAATCTGCTCTTTTCTCTTAAAAAAACGCGCAGCCCCCATCGCACGGCCCAGACAAAATTAGCGAGTGATTAAGGCCCAGCAAGGCAGAGAGGCCCAGGGAAACGATGGCACTTTTAGGCTCGGCGAGTTCAGAACAAGAAGAAAAAAATATGGTAGCTAGAGAGGAGAAAGGATGCTGCCTCGAAGGGATCCATCCCAATAATCCAGTGTGGCTGGAATCTACCTGATTTTATCGGAATAGATCTGAGATGGGGAAAGGGGGGAAGAAGCAAGAACACCAGAGACTCGGAGAGGGGAGGGGGTTTCTTCTCCTTGCGCAAGAAGGAACAAGGAAAGCCAAGACGAGGTGTGGGGTTTTTGCTTCTCGTGCAGGTCAGGTGCTATGTACTGAAACTGGGCAACGGGTTGGTCTTCCTTTTTCCTCTCTACGTTGTTTTTATGTTTTTCTTTCTTTCTTTCTTTATATGTGTAAGTGAACTGGAGCGTGGCCAAAGGGAGGTGACTTGAGTCAAAGATATCTTGATTGGGTCCAAAGCCAATATCGAGGGAGCATGTACCTTCTTTATAAAAGAAAAGATACGATTTATTATTGATATACTTGCAGAATGTCCGTATGCTGTCACGGTCCCACGGACGACCAACAACACACAAAGAGCTTGTATGGTGCGCTGTCACTGCGGTGTATGGCGGAGCAGAGCTTGTATGATACTAAAAACAAAACGCGTGCATGTCTCGGCATGGCCCGTGGGCGTGGGCGTCGGCCCAGGCGGGCAGCACGGAGGGCGAGCATGACAGCGTCGGGCCGCTCGCCCGCTCCCCGTCCTCCTGCATCTGGACGACCATACCCACGGCTGCCTCGGCGAGCCTGTTCCGCACGTACCCGGTCGAATAGCCTGCGCGCGTCGCTTGGGCAGTCCGTAAAAATATTAAAAACATGAATCGTGATGGACCTAAAATATTTAGTCATCTAACCGGCTGGATCCGCCATTTCACGTCACTTCAATTATATCTAATGTACATCACCTATTAATTAATTACTTAATAATGATATCGTTATACGCATCAATTAGTGAGATTGATATGTAATTAATAAACAAATGTTTATATTTAATTATATCTCAAGGCGTTGATGCGTTTATTCTCAATTATATCTAACAGTCGATACCAGCATCGTACGTGCAGTGGTTTCACGAGCGTATTGTACTCTATCTATACAAATCTACGTCAGTTAATTTGGGACGGAGGAAGTACTTTCTTTTTTTTTTATTTAAAGCGAGCGTATTGTATTAAAAACAAAATACTCCGACGGCAATAATGGACTTAACAACCCAAAATAAAACTGCAAAGTATAAGTGGGCCGGCCCACTCCAGGCCAGAGCGGCACACCTCAAAAAAAAAAAAACCCTCAGCCGCTCCTCTTTCCCCGCGCACCACAGTTCCGATCTCAAACCCTAACTTTTCCATGGCGAGCGGCTATTCTTGTTCCATGGCGGTTGTGGCGACAGAGGAGGAGGCGGATCAGCCTCTCTGGAAGAAGCAGAAGCTGGCGGAGGAGGATGAGGAGAAGGGGGTGAATCCTCTGGACCCGAGATTGAGTGACTACGACCCCAAGCAGAAGAAGTACATCTACACCCGTTTCTTCTACCGCAGCAATCTCGACCTCGACCAGGAATGTGTGTTTGTTTCAATTAAACCCACCCCCTTCAATTTTCCCATCCCCCTCAATTTTCTCATGGATCCTTGTTGTCTTCGATGTGACTGATAGATAGGCAGATTTCTGCTAGTTCATTTCATCCCCCCCACCCCCCTGCTCCATTAACGGAACTCATGAGTTGAGACAGGTCCCAAAACGGGCAAAACAAAAAAGAAGAATGGAAAATGGTCTACAAAGCGTTAGCAAAGCCTGGAAAACCTCTTACGCCGCCTGCTTCATCAAGCTGGATCCTTGGCTGCAGCACCTTGCATGCTTTTTTTTTTTTGCCCTGGGGTTTCTGGATTGTACATGCTGCAACCATATTAATTTGTCAGGTTCATCACAGAGTTGAGTAGTGTCACATATTGTCAGAATTTCTGTACAGTCAATAGCAAGATCACCCCACATGTTTCTGTGAAAGTGCATACAAGCCCATCTAAAATGGATAACTTTGTTCACAGTAATGTGCTTCCTAAAGGTTAAATTGTATAACCTAGGAAATATATTTTTGTCAAAAAAGATACCTAGGAAATCTATCATCTAATTATTCAAAAAAGGAAAGAGTACCAGTGTACCACTTTGTATAACCTAGTAAGTTTATTCAGCAATGGAGAGAACAGCACTTATGTTTTTGCAATGGCTCCATCCAATTTTTACCTACACTATTATTCCTCTTTTCTGAAATGTTTCTTCCTCTCTTTTGACAGCACCTGTCGGTCCGATGCGTTATACTGACAGAATATTTAGAGAGGATTTCCAGTTGGCTAACTCGGCGAATGTTGTCTCAGTGAAGATTGTGTCCTCTGACTATGGCTACCCTCTCAATATTTATGGTACGATCATAGCCAGGGACAGTCTTGATGACAAATGCATCTATTTGTTCCAGCATGGCAAGGACAATTGCCAGATCATCAGCTCAAAGGTATTACTATCATTTGCCTTATACTATGTGTCGATATCCCAGCGGTATAGTTCTTGCATCGGTGCTTTCCCATATTGGTTAATAGTCATCTGATCAATGCAACATGATTATTTATATAAAAATTTAGAATTCATAATGGAGAAGCATATGCATGTTAATGGTATCAGATGTAGTAAAATCCACATTCTTACTGTACTCTTACATATTTATCAATTTATGGGGGAATTATTTAGGAATGTTCTCCATTCTACAAAAGACTGTTTCTAAATGTTATCTTGTCACGGGCGTTGGGGTCAAGGACCAATAGCGCAGGTAAGCACCAATCTAGAAGTTGTGGTGCAGAAATTACTATTCACGTGAACCGTACCATGGTCAGTTAATTATGAAGATAAGTAGTAAGGATATCTATTTAGTTAGGAAAGAGATCAATTAGGTAGGAACATAGTTTGTTAGGAAAGTTGGCATTCTATTCTTGGGCATCAAGTGGAGTCTTCCCTATAGAAAGGACACCATGTACCCCATATGGATTACGCAAGCAATGAGAATAAACTATTTAAGTTAGTCCCCAAGCTTCTCTCCCTCTCATCCCTGTTGCCATGGCTGGCCAACCCTCGCTCCTTGGAGCTGTACCCACCGTCTACAGACGAGCCTCGGTCCTCAGACCCCTACCCACCATGACACCAAAAATGCCCCATGACATATGCTGTGATAAACCTGATTTTCTTTTGTATATGTGCAGGAATAACTAACCTGATTTTAGTGTACCAGTATTTGTTACATACTGTATTACTCCCTCCTTTTCACAAAGGTTGGCGTATTTTGTTGCGTTAAGACAAGCCTTTGACCAAAAATTACTCAATTAATATGTAAGTTATATGATACGAAACCATGATCATTAACAAGAACTTTTACAGACGAATCCATTGATATAAATTTCATGTATCAAAATCACATATCAATAGAGTTTTCATCGGTCAAAACCTTGTCTTAACGAAACATGGTACGCCAACTTTTGTGAAATGGAGGGAGTAATTTTTTAGGACAACTGGACACCAATGCTTGTTTTCCTTGTAGCAAATAATGTTAGGAGACTTGTGATTTAGGAGAAGTTCCGTGCTTCTTTCAGTTCTGCTGTATGACAAACCGTGCACAATTAGAAAATGAGTATATGGTACAGAAACATGAAATGCACCTGAAACTTGCCTAGTATAATACTCTAATTACCATATTTTGTCGCTAAAAAATACCCAGGAAGTTATCTGCTCACTTTTGTTTCACAGGATGATTCATTGATTTTGACTGGTCCAAAGAGAGGATTCATGGTGTGCGATGCGATATTCTTTGAAATTGATCTGAAAATCAAGGATGTGCACGGAAGGAAGGTCAAGGATGAAAGGCTCAGTAAAGGCTTGATCGAGGTGGATGGTATCCTTAGACTATCATATTCAACCACATATGAGGTTGAAACGGAAACACTTGTCAGCATGCGCAGCATATTGGATCTAACCTACATATTTGTTAGAAACGCGGTGGAAGGCACTGTTGAGGTCAGGATCCTTGAGGGGCCTGGTGATTTCCATGGGAAATTTTTTGCATGCGGGACAAGCGTTCCATGCAGCATCATGCTACATGATAGCAAAGTGGATGGCATACTTATTGCTGGTGATAATGGAGTCGTGCAGATAGCACGGCCCGTTGTTGGTGCATCTGTGGATGAGCTGCTGCTGTTGACTATAGCTGCTGCTGTCGGTGGTGGTGATGAGTTCTCCAAACGTGTTGTCGAGTTTACTCCAAGGCGGAACAGTTATGATGAAACGGTGATCACGTGCGGTAACTACAAGATACTATTGAAGATCACTTGGTCAATTATGTATTTCTGATGTAATTCCTGGTTTTTTAGTCGGGCCGTGTTAAGTTCTAGATCTTTGGATGTAACCAGTTGAGCAGAACCGGTTGAACTTGTTATGGTGTCAAGAGATGCCTAACCAATATATATTTATATCAGGTATTGTATGCCTGGTCAGGTTTTAGATCCTTCTAATGTAACTAAGTTTACTGTTGAGTTGCTGTGTCATCAAGAAAGACGTCTAATATCAGTATTGTATATCTGTTCAATTAGCTAGGCTACATCAGTTTATCCTGCGACTCCTGATTGATGGAAGGACCATGGTACATGTATGAAATGTAAGATTGGTTATATTCACGTCAGTCCTATTACGCTGTATTGCAAACCCTCCGCTCCTTTTATTAAAAGGGGGCGATTAGTGGGCCGGGACTAATTAGGTAATATTCCAATTAGCTTGATTGGAATGTCTCTCATAAGGAAAGTTTTTTTTCCCGCCCGGCGTGTCCAACCTTCTCATGCAGTGCGCGAATCAACTCCCTCTAATTGTCCATCACAGTTGCATGCGTGTGCATTTATTTTGGTTTGATTTTTTCAAAACGTCATAACTTTCAAACCGAGCATCACAATTTCGAACCGTTTTCACCGTTGGCTCTAGCGCGGCGAGATCTGCAAAACTAGATCTCACTTGGTATATTTTGACAATTTTTCTCGAAAAAGCAACTTTCATGTCAAACAATGCATTTTTTTGTATTTTTTTGCACCTTTGTTTGTATTGTTACGTTGAACCGAAAATTGCTATAGAGAAAACAATGTTGCCAATAAATGTGTCAAAGTTGCTTGTAGCACACTAAGAATTTGAAAACGAAAGTGCTAGAGTGAAGCGAAAGTTGCTCTGGTACAGGATTCAAAGTTATCAACACATGACAAAATTGTCCGGGGAGTATCAAAAGTTGTTGCCGTGGAGCTAAAATCACCTAAAGTGGAGCGAAAGCTATCAAAGGAGGCAAAATTATTGTGCATACCCATGTTGGCAACTTTATCTTACGTGCTAGTAATTTTCCCTCTGTGATGATCACTTTGACGTTCATATTAGCAACTTTTCACATATCGGCAACTTTGATACTCATACTGCTAACTTTGACTGCTATATACATGCTAGCAACTTTGCCTACTATAATCGAAAATTTAACTCACATACTAGCAAATTTGCTTTCTGTATCGACAACTTTGTCTCTCATACTAGCAACCTTGGTGGCAACTTTTCACATACTAGCAACTATGGTTTTATATCAGCAACTTTGACTGATAAAACAAACAACTTTCATGTACATAGTAGCAACTTCGACAGCTATACTAGCAATTTTGACTCTCATACTAGCAACATTGTCTTCTATACTGATAACTTTGACTCAGATACTAACAACTTCGGCTTCCATACCGACAACTTGTCACATACTAACAACTGTGACTACTATACCGGCAACTTTTCGCATCCTAACAACTTTGGCTTTTATACCGGCAACTTTTCGCATCCTAACAACTTTGGCTTTTATACCGGCAACTTTGACTACATATTAGCAAATAAAGCTGCTATAACAGCAACTTTCACTCACATTGTAGCAACTTTACTTCTATATGAGCAGCTTCGACTGGCATATTAGCAAAAATTGTCCTTTATACTGACAACTATGACTGAAATACTAGCAACTATGGATAAAAAGTACGCAACTCTTTGACTTATTTTGCAACTAATTAAAAATTTATCATCTTTTTACAAATTCTAGAAACTTTGGATTCGGGAACAATCATATCTCTGGGTGAGTGCAGCAAGTTTGGATTGACATTAAGCAACTATTTGGCATGTTTTTCCAACTAACTATAAATTTAACAACCTTTTATTCAGGCATGATCATATCTTTTTTGTAGAGTGCAACAACTTTGGATCAATATTAAGCAACTATTTAACCTAATTCTATAACTAGCAGCAAATTTTAACAAATTTTAATTTAGTCATGCGCCTACTTGTGTCTGTGTGGGGTGCAACAAACTTGGATCAACATTAAGCAACTATCTGACACATTTTAGCAACTAACTAAATTTTTTAGCAATCTTTTCTTCAGGCATGATCCTACTTTGTGTGGGGTGCGGCAACTTTGGATCAATATTAAGCAACTATTTGGCATATTTGTGCAACTAATTACTAATTTGAGCAACTTTATATTCAAGCACGGTCATATATTTGAATGGGATGCAATAACTTTGGATCAACATTGAGCAACTATTTGACACATTTTAGCAACTAGCTAAATTTTTTAGCCATTTTTTCTTCAGGCACAATCCTTCTTTGTGTGGGGTGCGGCAACTTTGGATCAGTATTAAGAATTTTTTTGGCATATTTGTGCAACTAATTCCGCAACTTTATATTCAGGCACAAACATATATTTGAATGGGGTGCAGTAACTTTGGATCAACACTAAGAAACTATTAGGCCTATTTTTCAACCAGCTACAAATTTTAACAACTTTTTATTCAGGTATGATCGTACCTTTGTGTGGGGTGCAGTAATTTTGGATCAAAATTAAGCTTATTAATCTATTTCTGCAATTAGGTACAAATTTTAACAACTTTTATTCATTCATGATCCTACCTATGGGGGTTGCAATAATTTTGGATCAACATTGAACAACTATTTGGCATATTTTTTTGACTAATTACAAATTTTAGCAACTTTATTTTAAGGCAGCATCATATCTTTGCCGCCCCCTGAGTATGCCGCTCACTTGTTCCCCTCCACCGACCTCTCCTCCGCTAACTCGTTGAGATCTCCTCGATGGCCTTCGAAGATGGTAACTTTGTTTTCTATTCTTACAACTTTGGATGGGTACAACAGTTTTGTATGAAAAAACAACTACCATGTGTATTTTAGCAACTAACTATTTATATCTAGCGACTAATTACGCATGTTTAGCAACTTCATGTTCAACGACGAGCCTAATGATACCAGGCATAGCAATTTTTTCTCAAATAGTAAGCAATTATCTGGATTATTTTTCCATGAAAGCAGCCCACCTCTCTCTCTTCTTTTGTTTTTCCTTTTCTTTTCTTCTTGGGCCACAACTTCTCTTCCTAGCCCATTAACTGGCCAACCAAATCTCCTTGCTGGACGAACCGATCGGGGTCGTCTTCCTCCTCCCTGGTTCAACCTCCACGAGAAACTCTAGTGCACGCCGCCTATTGACTCTCCTTCGATTCTCTTGCTGCTATACGTTTATTCTCAAATTGAAGCATGGGGATTATTCCCTTCATTCCAGCGAACCGATTCTGCCCGTTACCTCTCGGTTTCATCTCTGATATTTTCCCCAATTCGTAACCCAAGGCTGCAAGAGGAGGAGAAGGAGGGAGGCCACGGTGGCTGCGAGGAGGAGGAGGGAGGCCGCGGCAGCTGCGAGGAGGAGGAGAGCGGCGACGGAGAACACATGGGCGGCGGGCCTGGAGGTCGGAGGCGGGAAATATGGCGACCGACGCGATTTGAAGAGCCCGAGCAACGACGGCGGCCGGCCCTTGCGGGCGATGACCAGCAGGAAGACCCTCTCGCGATCCTCCCTTGCTCTGGTCGGCAGCAGTAGGGACGAAACATCGAGCGCAGCGTGACCAATTTGGAGGGGACGATCGGCGGAGAAAGTAGAAGAGGAAGAGAGAGGACGCTTTCCTGAGGCCTACGGGAACGCCTGGTCGGAACGATTCGGGTGCACGGATCGGATCAGACGGTTTACAGAAGGTGCGCTCGCTGCACGTTCTAGCCATTGGGTTTATTTATAGGTGCTCAGGGACAAAGAAAGATAAAACAAACTCCCCAGTTGCACTGCATTAATCAAGAAGCCACCACACCAGTTTCCAGCACCGTAAGTTCTGAAACGAAACTGCAGAAATTTTTCGATGAGAAAGATAGGACTAAAGCTCACACGGTACACCAGTTTCCAAGATATCTATACTATACTACCTAGGTGGTTGCGACTGGAGGAGGCGAGGGTCCATGGGAAAGGGGGTGTCGAGCCTTTTCTTCGGGATTGGCGACGAGGCGGCGCACGGGTGCTGCGGGACCTGCCGGAGCTGTGCGCGGCGGAGTTGCTGCTCCTGCTCGACGCGCCGGAGATCTGCCGGCTAGCGAGGCTCAACTATGCGTACCGCGGTTGCGGACTTCGTGTGGGAGGCCGAGCTGCCGGAGAAGCACAGGCACCTGATGGGTTACGTGGAGGGTGGCGGCGACGACAACGAGGGAAGGCGGCGGCGGCGGCGGCGGGCCGGGAAGAAAGAGATCTACGCCAGGCTCTCCAGGCCTGTGCCTTTCGATGGCGGGACAATGGTGAGATATTTTCCTCGAGGAATAGGTCTCTTTCCGTGCGCTTAATCATCGGTTTTGTGTTCTGCATAGGATTTGAATGCGTCTTTGTTCATTTATTTGCTATTCCGTACCTCATGACTGAATCAGTTATAAATCTTAATCGTTCTGGAGTTATACTGTCAAGGGGAAGAACCCATGTATGCTTAGTGGTAATTTAGCTGTAAAACTATTTACCGTAGCAAATGAGTACTGTCAAGGGGAAGAACTCATGTATGCTTATTGGTAATCTAGCTCTAAAACTATTTACTGTAGCAAATGGGTAAAATTTTGCTTTCTTAAAACACACACATAAAAAAGATTATGCTGGTTCAATTGTTCTTTGCAATCTCGCTTAGCTTTAGCACGGGAAAACTCACTGTTCTTGTTATTTTTAGGAGCTAAAAGTATATTTGCTATTGAATGCAGCTTTGGTAAAATTTCTTTTGCTTTGTAACTGCGGGAATTTTGGGAAGAGCAAAAGCAGGGTTTGCATATGCTATCCTCCAAAGCTTTGGTGATATCTGGCATCGATGACAGGAGATACTGGACACATATGCTGACGGCCGAATCAAGGTAATAATATGGTTTTGACCTTGCACTTACTAATATGTATTTTTCAGATTGTGTTGAATTTCCAAAACGATGTGATGTGAGACCATATGAGTATCAACTTGCAAGAAATGAGGCAACAAAATTACTTCATGGTGTAATTGATCACATGTTCCTTGTTTCTAGCTTGTACAAGACTGCAATATGCATACGTGTCACATACACTGCGCACACTTATTTTGCTTTGTACTATGTATCTTGTATATGCACTACGTTGCTGTATATTCAGTTCATGAAAATGTATGGGTTGTTTAGAAACACATGTGTTCTACTCCCTCTGTTCCATAATTCTTGTCGAAATATTACATGTATCTAGACACTTTTTAGAAATAGATACATCCATATTTGAGCAAATTTGAGACAAGAATTATGGAACGGAGGGAGTACATTTTATGGATAATGTATTTAAAATAAGCTCATGTTGCTTGCTGATCTGATAGAGACATAAATTCAACATAGATAACTGTTTGTATCTTATCACTGCTATCACATATATGGAATATATATGCAGTCCTTCCAAGTGAAGGCACGAGAAGCATGTATCTATTCTGTGCCAGTATAAGATGTTGACTGTCAAACATCTATCTATTCACCTGCACGGTTGCTTTCAATATAATTCTGTTCTAACACAATAAAGAGGCATGCTGCTATGTCCTTGGAACCATTATCTGACCAAATCCTGCTCTTGCAGATCCCGTCTCTTCCATACTTTCAGCAAATTGGTGGTTTGAAGTGGCCGGGAAGCTTGATTTCTGCTTCCCTGTGGGAACCTACAGTTTATACTTCAGGATTCATCTCAGGAAGTTCTACATTTGATTTGGCCACCATGTTCGTAGCTCGAAGCATGTCCACAGTTGGGACAAGAAGCCGGTGCGCTTCCAACTCGCCACCTCTGATGGTCCGCATGCAATATCTCAATGCTACTTGGATGAGCCTGGAGCTGGGTCTTGTACCATTCAGGTGAGTTTGTGGCCTCGAAGCCTGGCCAAGCGCTAATGCTGAAGTTCTTGATGGCACAGATCGACTGCACACACACGAAAGGCGGTCTGTGGGTCGACTCTGTGCTTGTATACCCCAAGGCTTGAAGCAGGAGAAAGTGGTAACTGCTAAGAATTCAGAGATTAGATTGTAGACATGTTGATGGTGTGGTTCCGCTAGAGTTGTAGACAATTGCAGCTTGCAGTCCAATACTATTGTCAATTTGGGCTGTGGTATTGCGACGGAGGAAATGTGTATAGAACTGTAGACTCAGATTTTGTGTTGTCAGGAACGTCACAGCCTGCTTTGTGTGCCCATTTTCCCCATGCTTCTTTTTTCCTCTCCCTGGAATTAAAATGAGACTTTAAAGCTGCAGATGAAAGGTGTTGTACTGAAAATGAGATCAGCAATGTTGCTTCTACTTTGCTACTAATTACTATTGATACTTATATAATGCCTGTGCGGTTGTTTTCTGTTTGCTGCTGATTTTTGTCCTTGACTAGATGAGCTGTGCTAATCCATTGTAAAAGTAAAATACTCAAAAGAGTGCACCAACTTAGGCATGGAGAAGCAGTGAAGCTGACTTATATCTGTTGTTTGACTGGGAAGCATGTTTTTCATACCATTTTATTTTGTTGTTCCGTTGGACGGGTATTTTGTTAGTTAAAAAAAAATCAGAAGAATGATATTTATTGTCAAGCACTGAATTTTCAGTATATTAATGAAACGGTGCAGCTCGGAAGCACTCAGGTTGAGTGAGCACTCACACGAGCTCTGTGAGATTGCATTAGCAAAAATATCACTATCAGTGACAGACGGATGTATGGTCTCGTAAATGAAGCAATTTTGCAATACATCCTCCATGGAGAAGCGCCTGAGCTTCAGCCTGTAGAGCAATAGACATACCTGAAAAAAGAGAGAGCTTCAACACATCTTACATTCCATACATGTATCATACATATGGCCTTTGAGCTTGAATGCTTGGTTACATCAAAAGGATCTCATCCAGGAATTAGCCTGTAGAGCAGAGTTGCATCCCCAATGTTGCACCAGTTAGTTCGCGTGCTCATGCTCGCTCTGTTTGAATCCAATTTCCTTGAGCGTGCAGTCAATCTTTGCGTTCCATGCTCGTGGCGCCTGCCTTATGCCATAGAGGGCCTTGTGCAGCCGCATAACCTTTCCTTCTTTTCCAGTGACGACAAAACCGGGTGACTGCTTCACATAGACTTCCTCCTGCATCTCTTTCTTAAATCTCATGAACGTACCCATAAACAGTTCATGCTCACTAAATAGCTTAAATAAACTAGGAGGGTCGACAGACACTCAGACTACATGGAATACACTCTGACACATGCACATATGTTAGACGTCTCTTAGGAGCACACCTTTTATCAACCGAGAATTAGCAGTAGTACTCTTATCAGGAATTTACATCAGAAATACACAATCGACCAAGTGACTTTCAGTGACATCCTATGGTCACCGCACACGATTTTCTCAATGCCGTAACCATTGCGCCTCGGAGTGAACTCAACGGTAGTGCGAGCAGAGAACTCATCATCATCATCAGCAGCAGCAGCAGCAGCAGAAACAGTCAACAACAGCATCTCATCCACTGACACTCCTACGACGCGCCGCGCTGTTTGCACGACTCCATCATCACCTGCAGTCAGCACGCCACTCACTTTTCTGTCATGCAGCACAATGTTGCATGGAATGCTTGAAGTGCAAGCGGTGACCCTCCCGTGGAAATCAGCAGGCCCCTCGAGGATCCTGATCTCGACGGTGCCCTCCACCGTTCGCCTTAAGAACGTGTAGTTTAGGTCCAGTATGCTATTCATGCTGACAAGCGTTTCAGTTTCAACCTTGTATCTGGGTTGAAATGACAGCCTGCGGATCGCATCTACCTCAATCAAGCCTTTACTGAGCCTTTCATCATCGACCTTCCTCCCTTGTGCATCCTTAACTTTAAGATTGATCTCGAAGAATATATCGTCACATACCATGAATCCTCTCTTTGGGCCTGTCAGAGTCAACAAATCATCCTGCAAAACCAATTTGAATAGATAAATTCTTGGTGTCTAGTTTCCAGGTCTATCTATGTTTGAACAATCTTGCTTTGCACGTTTATTTAAGCTATTTTTGAATGACGAAACATGGTATAGGCTAGACAATTTTCAGGTAGTCATATTATTGTGCAAGGATTATAGTACCAGAAACTGAAGCACAGGAAGTGTTAATCCAAGGCTACTAACAAGACTCGCTATACGGCAATTGAAGTATCAATGGTTGTTAAAAATCAAAATCCTATGGAAACAGATCTGGAACCAGGTTTACCATTGAAGTATAGTATACCAAACTGAAATCGGGATTACCGATAAATAACATAGAAATAATATTTACATAGTGAAGTATGTTCCTTTAATATTTGCCAGCTCATAATTTCTCAAATAGAAAATCCCCTTTTTATTTGTAAATCAATCGACTGATATCAGAAACTATACAACACTGATATATTGCAATATGTGTCTATAAGTACAAGGCAATTAGGCAAATGATGGTAGTGAAACCTTTGAGCTGATGAACTGGCAATTGTCTTGGCCACGCTGGAATACATAAACACATTTGCGGTCCAAACTGTCCCTGGCTAGGATCGAACCATAGACATTGAGCGGGTAGCCATAGTCAGAGGACACAATCTGGACAGAGACAACATTAACCGTGTTTTTCAACCGGAAGCCATCTTCGAATACCTTGTCAGTATGTCGCATAGGACCAAAAGATGCTGTCAGATGAGACGAAAACTCATGTCAAACAGAGTAAAAGAACTGACAAGTCAAAATGGGGCTCGGGTGCGCCACCTGCTCTGTTTTCTAAAAGTTAATTTTGTTCTTCCAAAAAATCTCACATATACATGACTCAGTACTACGTTTCCATTCTGTGAAAATCATCAGTCTTTTGTTCTGTGATAGAAAAAAAAATCAAGCACCTGCAAATGCATTTTAGGTCCCTATTCTTGTCCTTTTTCATGCAGACAAAGAATCAGGATTATTTTTTTATGAGAACTGGGTGATACATGATTCACTCTAGTATCTAGAAGGTCTGAGTTTTTGGTGGATTGTTTGAACTTTCCAAACTCATTCTTTATTTACTTTTTGGGAAAAAAAGAGAGAAAGGTGCACATCCATGTCCTGAAAGAACATCATAGGTGGATGAAAAAAAGTGCTCTAAATTTACTAGGAATGGCAAATTAATGAACTGAAAGTGCGATTCTTTGCTTTTTGAGTAAATATACTAGCAATGCTAACTTAGGAATGAATTGACTGGTGCCGTTTAGGAAGCAGAGCACCAAACTTGATTGGCTGGTTGCAGGTTTACACCCCCCCCCCCCCCCCCCCCCCAATTTCTCATGCGGCTGGCTTAATTGGGCAAGCCCACAAATTTCTCCAGCAGGCAAAGCCACTATTTCATGCCCTACATAAGGATCAACATGAAGAGAAGATGGGGGAAACGAGCCAACTCACACTCCTCGTCGAGGTCGAGCCTGGAGTTAAAGAAGCGGATGTTGATGATTTCTCCCGTCTTGGGGTCGTACTCGTTGAACCGCGGGTCCACATCCTCCTCCTCCTCCGCCGCCGGCTGCGGCGGCGGCTTCTGTTTCTCCCACGGCGGCGGCGGCTCGTCATCGGCGTTCGCGACAACCGCCGCCCTGGGAGAAGAAGAAGAAGAATCGCCGCCCGCCATGATGATTCCTTTCCTGCTGCCGCGCCTGCCGTCGAGGTCGGATTTGGACCGAGTTCTCCTCCGTGGGCTTCTTTTAAGCGGGCCATGGGCTCTCGTGGACTCGTTTCCTAATATGTTTCCGGCCCGGAACCAAGCGGTAATATGTTTCCCTGGGAGAGTTCCTCAAAAAAAAAAAACAATCCCTGGGAGAGCGAGCCCCAAAGCCCTAGCTCGATTCTTCTTCTTCCATGGCCACGGCGGGCGGCGATTCTTCTTCCTCCTCCATCGCCGCAGGGGGGGGGAAGAGGAGGGCGGATGCGCGGCAGCGGAAGAAGCAGAAGCAGGAGGAGGAGAAGGAAGGGGAGGGATTGAAGAATCCTCTGGACCCTAGGTTCAGCGACTACGACCCCAAGCAGGGGAAGCACGTCTTCACCCGCTTCCGCAACAGGAACATCGACCCGGACGCCGAGTGTACGTGCGCCACGCCCCCTTCCCCGTTCCAGATTCTTTTTTCTTCTTCTCTAGATTGGATTGGATTGGATTGCCCAGTGCTGTGATCAATTAGGTTTTAGTTTGTCGATCTAAAATTAGGTTTTAGTTTGGCAATTTCATGTTTAGAGCACAGTCCATTGCATTCGGGTTGTCTCTACGACTTGTACGGAGTAGTATTTTTTACCTGAGATTAAATCCTTTCGGATCATGACCTTCCAATAAGTTTTTAATACTTAAAGGATCTAAAGCCCTGTGCTTATATGCTGACGCCATGATAATTCAATTAGTTCATTCTATCCTAATTTTTGAAATTTAGTTCGTTCATTAAGTAGCATTTTTAGTAAAAATAATTCTGAAAGTAAAGGGTACTTACTTATTTCTGTTTGCAATGGATCCATCTGATTTATGTTCTTCATCTTTTCCTCCCTTTGAAATGGGTCTTTCTCTCTTTTGACAGCACCCGCTGGTCCAATGCGCCATACTGATAGAATCTTTGAAGACGGGTTCGAGTTGTCTAACTTGGTGAATGTTGTATCGGTCAAGATTGTTTCCTCTGACTATGGCTATCCATTAAATGTCTATGGTACCGTCTTAGCCAGGGACAGTCTGGATCGCCAATGCGTCTATTTATTCCAGCGCGATAAAGACAATTGCCAGTTGATCCGTTCAAAGGTATTACCCTTTTTCCAATTGCTAAATGAGAGCAGCTTCTACTTTTCCAGTTAGTGTAATTTCTCAGTTGGTGATATGCAGTAGTTTATTTCCCGGCTTGTAGTGACAGAACTAGATCATAAAACTTATTTGTGTCTCTGTTTCGCCATATAATAAATTGCCACATCTTGAATTGGAAAATCCTTAATGGAGATGCACATGCAGATGCATGTTAAGCTTCAAGTGAACGACTCTATCATTTTTTTTGTTTGTGATTCGTAGGCAGCACACTCTTTAATCAGAACATCTTAAACGTCAACACAAAGGTAGTTGGCAGTGAGCTATGCAATTTTGTTGGATTCTAAATCCAATATGATAATTTAGCCAAGACTATACTCAAGTGAATATTATGTATGTGCAAATATGCTACCCAGTGCAGTAAATCAACATGCTTATTTGGAATATTGTATAGTCTTCATATTATGTTCGGGGAAACACTATTCATTCTACAGTGTGTTCTTGAAAGATAAGTTTTTGTACAGTATGATGAACCCGATAGATGTTCGGGGAAACACTATTCATATTATGTACTTGGATGATGAACCCGATAGATGGATATATTTGTTTGTTGTGCTGGTATCTGTTTCATTCCATAATATTTGCAAACGAGATGCAACTTAAATTATCTATTCTAAGAAGCTTGTTTTGTTATAACACAATAAATCTATCTATGGAAATTTCTTTTGCAGACCGATTCGTTGATTTTGACTGGCCCGAAGAGAGGACTGATGATATACGATTCAATATTCTTTGAAATTGATCTGAAGGTAACGGATGTGAGTGGCCGAAAGGTCAAGGATGAAAGACTTAGCAAAGGCTTAATGGTGGTTGATGGCATCTTCAGACTGTCTTTTGCACCAAAACATAGGGTTGAAACTGAAGCACTTGTCAGCATGCACAGCACATTGGATTTAAACTACACATTTATAAGGAACGCAGTGGAGGGCACTGTTGAGGTCAGGATCCTTGAGGGGCCTGTTTATTTCCATGGGAAAATCCTTGCTCGCACTACCAACGTTCCATGTGACATTTTGCTACATGACAGCAAATTGAGTGGTGTTCTAACCGCTGGTGACAATGGAGTTTTGCAGACAGCCCGACGCGTAGTCGGTGTATCTGTGGATGAGATGCTGTTGTTGACTTTTGTGGCTGCTCCAGTTGGTGTCACTACTGTTGAGTTTACTCCAAGGCGCAACTACTATGATGAAGAGGAAATCATTTGCGGCAACTATAAGATGCTAGTGAAGGTCACTTGGTCCGTTGCGTTTTTTGATGTAAATTTCTGATTGATTTATCATCCAGTGTGTTATCTATATATATGTTCTTTTTAGAATATGTTCTATATATGCTTACAAAAACAAGTTAATACTGTTGATGGAGGCTAGTTAACGAACTGGTCAATGCATACTACTGTTCCTAGATATAAGATCTTTTAGCTTTATTCTAAGTCAAACTTCTTAAAGTTTGACCAAGTTTATTGAAAAGTCTACTAATATCTTCAGCTCTAAATTAGTTTTTTTGATCCATGATGATATGTATCTTTGTAATATGATTATTTAATACTGTAGAACTTAGTAGATTTTCTGTAAATTTTGTCATACTTTAAGAAAAATGATTTATTTAGGAACAGAGGGAGTATTAGATAGAGGGAATATTAGATTAAGTTTTTTTAACTTCACAATTATAGCACCGTTGTCAGATCGAGTTGTTCTTTTTCTTCTCGTAGTTTTTTCTTTTTCCTTTATTTTTCAAAAACGAAAAATATTTTATTCTGTAGCAATCTCATCTCATATTCTCTATCTCAAATATTGCTCTCAAATCAAAGGGTTGCTAGCACCGTAGCACCCCAAATCAAACATCTATCACCGCCATGATAAAGATCAAATACAGATTTTTTTCTCTGTATATCGAAGGGTTCATATTCAGCTGTATTTTTCGTTTGCAAATTTGAATAACATTTCGAAGTCTCTGGATCATTGTTCGTCCACTCATATAGTCACTATATGACCTGCAAAATAAAGATTTTAACACACGTTTAAATAGTGAAAATGAAAATTTAAGCTTATTAGAACCCATTAAGAGAGAGAGAAAGGGTGCCCGCTCACCTGTGCCACGTCGCCACGAGCCATGCACTATGGTTACATGAAGTGAACTAATGCACTATAGACAATTGATTAGGACTTTTTAACTGGTAATAACATCGACAAACATACGTCTCACAATTTCATATCAAGTTTCGACCCACGGGAAGGCAAAAGGAGTAAAGAATAAAAAAGAGACGAATTCAACAATGAATAGTGTCAACATTGCACTGTTCAACTGAATTTTAAATTTGGTACTATTCCTCTCTTTTTTTTCCATTCATCAAAGCTTTAGAACAAAATTCTGATATGAAGTTTTCAAATAGATAAAATAATTGCTTAGGGGAAGATAGATAAAATAGCGCAATCCCTCTGGTGCCTGACCGTTTGGCGTGGTTGAACACACGAGCAAAAACTCACATGTGAACCCACTTCCCTCCTTGTTGATTTATATCATTCTCCATCTCTCTCCCAGTATCTCTTTCTTCACGTCTTATCATCTCTAAACCGAGTGAGAGAGAAGTCGGCGACATCGCCATGAGTTGTAGAGGTGATGGTGAGGACGAGTCGGGTCCGATTTGGTGACGACGTCGCGGAGGTGAGTAGGTGAGTTCCTGGCCCTAGAAGGATGGTCGGACTGAGAGTGGTGGTGGCTGGGGCAAGACGAGGCGGCGCGGTAGCGCACTGGCCGTGGGCACGCGGAAGACCGCCCGTTGATGGCAACTGCCAGGCAGTAGGAAGGGCAGCGGCAGCAATGACTTTTTTCTCCTTCTCCACAGCCGTGGGGGGAGCCAATGCCCGGCCATCATGGGCAGTTGCCCAGGCTCCACTAATTAAACTCCCTTTAATCAAAACAAACAAGATGATTAGCTTAAGAAAAAATATTGGACAAAATTTAGTTTACAATTTATTTTGTCCAGGCTCTCATAATGGGCTAGCTCCGCCATTGTCCACAGCGCGTTTGGGGCGGTCGTCCGCCAAATAGGTGCACCCCATGAAAATAGATAAATTCTTTGTTAAGTAAGAATATAAAGGATAAATATACTCCTTTCTCCGGCCATTTTTTATAGGCTCATCTCGCAAGAGATAGATTTTGTTTTTTGAGCGGCACGAGAATTATTGGTGGAGCATAATGATTCCTGTGGAGCCGACCCGCCCGTTGCGTCCGACCCAACAACAACAAGAGCCCAAAACCTGAGCGCGCGCCGCCTCTGAAAAACCCTTGCCGCCGCGCTCTTGCCCGGCGGGATCGCTCGCCGCCGTGCTCTCTGCCCTGTTGGATCGCTCTCTGCGTCGCCCTCTTCTCTCTGGGACCGCTCTCCGCCGACGTGATCTTCCCCGTTGGATCGCTCGTCTCGCCGCGCTCTTCCCGGCGGCGGGACCGCTCGCCGCCGACGCGCTCTTCACAGTCGGATCGCTCTCCGCCGACGCTCTCTTCACCGTGGGATCTCTCACTGCCGACATCGGGTTCTGTTCGCGTTCTTCTTGCTGCATTCTTTCCGATGCCCCAATCCGGCCGCGGGGGTTCTCGAGGCCGAGGCCGAGGGCGAGGACGAGGACGCAGGCCTCCACCGCCGCCTGCTCTTCTGGAACCTCCATGGGAGGTCAGCACATCTATCTATTCCTTTGCTCCTTTGGTGCCAGATGTGAATCTGTGATCACACCTAAATCCATTTATAATTTGTGACACTGGGAAGGGGCACAGGATTTTGCGCAAAAGAAAAAAAAAAAAAGGGCACAGGATTTTCTGGGTTAGTGTTCGGAACTAAAAAGGAAATTATTCCATGTAAAAACGTGAACAAAATTCACAACAGAAAGAATTAAAAGGGAAAGAAAGACGCAAGTTAGGTCCCAAAATTATAGATGGTTTATTTAGGAGGTTGTACATCTGTATGGTTAGCATGATGTGATTTGTTTTGTGTATTTAAGGTCCGGTAGGAAGAATTGGTGGGCTAATAGGTAAAGAAAGCCACTGTATTTGTTTCTTGCAAGTGCACAACACGCTAATATAGTTAAAGAAAGCCACTGTATTTGTTTCTTGCAAGTGCACAACACGCTAAAACATATACAAATGTGTCTGTCTTAAATTTTTTGTCTATTTCCAAGTTGAGGCACACTCGTGCGAATCTCAAGTTGAACTAATGATGAACATGTAAGAACGTAGGACAATAGTCGTATCCATGTATGTGATATTCAGTGAGCTCATTCCCAAAGTTTGTGATAACTATTGTGTGTACTTTTGAACCCTGCATAACATATGAAACACAAGAAATTTGAGATATGAAGACCAAATGAAAGGGGGAAAATAGAGAGAGAAAGAATAATGAAAGGAAAAAAAAGGGAAAAATAAGGGTTTGAACCAAGATCTGCTGGTTACCAACCATTTAAGCTAGTGATTAGAACTGGGTTCCTTCTCTCTAGTATACACACAGAATTTGAATACACATCCAAATTTTCCTATGGTGGGCCCGCCCATGCATTGTGATGAAGGTAGATTACTTAGAGAATCATGTTAGTATGTCATGTTCGGTTCAAGCTGGTGTTCTGTTATTCTATTTGTATTTGCATAATTTACTAAATTTTGGCATTCATATTATTTACTAGATGTTTGGAGGAACTATATTAATTATGAACAAGCAGTATCACTATGCTGCTCTGTTGTATTTGTAGTTCTCCCAAACATCTAGCAAATTGCACAGGAAAGGAAATGCACGACATCTGGAGATCAAACTTTGTACCGTAGCCTCCTTGAAAAAGTTCTCCGTGAAGTTCAAGTTTGAGTATTTTGTCAATTCTTGCCTTAAATTTGTAATGCTGCTATTTGTAAGATAGTTTTTATCTAGCAAGTATATTTGATTGAATGAACATAATTTATCTCAGCATCATTCAACTTTATATTTCTGGTTTAATTTCATTTGTGGTATTCTAAAAGGTAATGGTTAGATGGGTGGACTGTACATAAGGCTACAAAGGGTAGTAGGAAGTGTGGGGGGATGCTACAATATGAAGTAGGGTGGGGAAGGATTGCTACCAGGGGAATTATTCATCTCTCATAGCACGTTATCTTGTTTTTCCTCCTCTTGCAGCATTGTCGAGTTTTCGAGTTGCAGCTACATGATGACCCTGCGATTATGACTGTGAACTACCAAAACCTTCTTAATGCAATTATCAACCACATCATAGGAATTTGGCAGAATTTGAATGTGGAAGGAAATGGGTTCATTGAAGGGATTCTGAGTTTGCCAAAAGGCGAAGGTTATTTTGTAATTTCGTTGCTCCCTGCAGTGAACTGGACTCGAGATAATTTGGGACCTGTGAGGTTATTATTCAGTTTGGATAATCTCTATTGTATTGGTTTTCAGAGAAACGTGAATTGGTTCATATTTAGTGACCATTACATGGATATTGAGGAAAGTCTTCGAGGAACCACGGCAATACCATTGAATTTTTCTGGTAATTATAACAATATAGGTGCCAACTTCACGAGCATCAATTTGGGTCTTTACGCGCTATTTGAGACTTATAAGGGAATAGCTGGTTTTCCTGGATCACTTATCAAAGGCCCTCTGCTAGTGAGCTCAGTTACTTTCTCAGAGGCGATCAGGTTTCCGAGATTTCGTCTATATATGTTCAACCGGATGTCCCTGGGTACTTCAGTTCCAGAGAACATTGAAACATTCTCTGATCATTTTACGAACTGGTCAATATACTGCCGCCTTATTCGTCTTGGAAGAGGACGTTTTTCTGGTTTGCCCACTAGTGGAATATACAATTTCAATGATCTTCTTGGACTTGTTGGCATTATATTGTAGTTGACAAGAAAGGAGTCATCTACCTGAGGT
This sequence comes from Brachypodium distachyon, assembly GCF_000005505.3. Classification (NCBI taxonomy): domain Eukaryota; kingdom Viridiplantae; phylum Streptophyta; class Magnoliopsida; order Poales; family Poaceae; genus Brachypodium; species Brachypodium distachyon. The sequence continues at coordinate 39,043,140 of NC_016132.3, read as the reverse complement.
ATACTTAGTTCCTAAATTACTATCTCTTTGACAAATATTCTAAGTTATGAGCATGCACTGCCTATCTTTATGCTTGTTCTCTCTTTTTGTTATGGTTTCCACCTTCCGAATTTGTTGTGCGACCTAGCAATAGTTTTCTAATATTACAGCGATCTGAAGTCTATAATGACATTTTTATCTTGAATATGCAGGATCTGCCCTTCACACTAGTACCTTGCCACCATGAAAGAAATATAAACAGAGCAGTTAAGACATTTTTTGACTGAAGAGCAGTTAAGACATTATGTTGTTGTCAACTTCATTGAGCTAAGCATACAAAATACCGCCTTCCCCCTCAGTTCAGATGGCAATTGCAGCTTTCATTATATGTATGTATGCCATTCCATGAAACTCACATTCTTGATTCTTTTGTTGGTTGTGCTGTATTTTCTTTTACTTAATTCTTAGTATTTTTTAGCATATGCACTGATCTATTTCTGTAACTGCTATATGGCATAAAATAGTTGCAGATGTTAATGGTGTCACTGTAGCAGCTTCAGACCTTACCAGGATTTAATATGTGTTGACATTTTGTAAGTTCCTCTTTGTATTATAATACACTGCCATGATTCCAGGGCATTCCTATCTTTGCAGCATGATTTATTTCATATTTTGCAACCAATATCCAGAATAACCACATGTTTTGTGTATCTAGTAGGGTCAACTTAAAATGGTTTGCTGCTATGATAATTCGACTAGTTCATCCTATCCTAATTTTGACGATTTCAAACATACGCAATTTAATTCATTCATCAATTAGAATTTCTAGTAAAATAAAATTAAAAAAGACAAAGGGGACCACTTCTTTCTTTTCCAATGTATATTCTTCATTTTCTTCTCTTTGAACACGCCGTCCGTTCTGTTGGCAGCACCTTTTGGTACTGATAAAATCTTCAGAGAGGGCTTCGTGTTGTGTAAGGTGGCGAGTGTTGTCTCGGTCAAGATTTTTTACTCTGACTACGGCTTCCCATTCAATAACTATGGTACCGTCATAGCCAGGGACAGTATGGATTGCCAATGCGTCTATGTATTCCGGCGCGACAAGCACAATTGCCATTTCATTTTCTCAAAGGTATTACCTTTCCCAACTGCTAAATGAGAACGCCTTCTACTTTTCTGTGAACAAATCTACTTGGTTGGTGATATGCTTTAGTGTTTTTTCTTGGAAAATATGTTATTAGTTTATTTTACAGTATATATTTGGATGATGAACCTGATAGATGGATCTACTAGTTTGTTCTGCTGGTATCTGTTTCATGTAGTGTTGACTTTAAAGATCACCGATACTTCAATTGTTTGTAGCGAATAATTTAGCACTAAACAAAATGAACCTGAAAATTATCTATTCTAAGAACTATTCCTTTTTTTTTTGCTTATTACAGTATCCAACACACTTCTAGACACATAGTTCCCCACACTTGTATTTCTTGTACTGTCGCTTTCTCTGCTTCCCGTATCAGGCATCTGAGAAATTGCTACATCTTGAATTCTTTTACATTGGCAAATTCTTAACGGAGTAGCACATGCATGTTAATTATCAGGTGAATGACTCTTCATTGTTGTTTACTTGTTTGTGATTCATGGGCAGCGCACTCTCTTATAGCTACATCTTAAAATATAACACCAAGGTAGTCGGCGGTGCTATATATATGCAAGTTTACGTGATTCTAAATCAAGTAGGATAATTTAACCTAGACGATTCTCAAGTGAATATTAACTTGCTGCAAATAGGGTTTTAAGTGCAGTAAATCAGTATACTTATTTGGACTATTATATACTCACTCATCATGTTATGTTCTGGGAAAATTATGCAGGAATGCCATTCATTCTAGAGTGTATTTCTTGGAAAATATGCTATTTGTTTTTGTGCAGTATATACTTGGATGACGAATGTGGTCGATGAATATATTAGTTTGTCTTGCTAGTATCTGTTTCATATGATGTTGATTTGAAAGACCACAAATACTCTAATTGTTGCCTTATAGCGAATAGTTTTAGCAGTAAACAAAATGGACCTGAAAATTATCTTTTCCAAGAGCCTTGTTTTGTGATTCAAACGTAACTAACACCACGAATCTATCTATGCAAATTTCTTTTGCAGGATGATTCGTTGATTTTGACTGGCCTGAAGAGAGGACTGATGATATTCGATTAGATAGTCTTTGAAATTGCTCTAAAGGTAACAGATGTTTGTCGTCGAACGGTCAAGGTTGGAAGACTTTGCTAAGGCTGGGCGTGCTGCGAATCTGGGATGTCTCAGATGAGCTGCTGGAAGTACGACACTGCTGCTACTTGTGGGGAATCTGGCACGTCTGCAATAAGCTGCTGCTTGTGCAGAAGTATAAACCTCGTGCGAGATCTCTAAAGTGTGTGGGAAGTTACACGGAATCCCTCAGCATTGCAAATAGCCGATTCTTGAGGTTTCTGTCAATGTTGGTGTAGCCTCCAAACCAGAGACTTGATAATGGAGTGGTTCTGAGGGATGCTACAGGCCGATTATTTTTTGCTGCAAATTGAGCTGACGCACAAGAGGTAAAATTGCTAACATGCTGGGAGGGTTTGCTAACAAGAGAAACTGCATATGTTGGTTTTCTGAAACACCAGAATCCTCACTTGTCAATAGGTGATAGACATACAAACAAAAACAGTATTGCAAAATATACTCAAAACAACATTGCCATCGACAACACATGGAGCTTGCAATAGTGACCGGATTAAAAAAAATAGCTTAATTACAAGGAGCACAACTTCGGGATTTCATGCCTATCATTGATCGTATGGAGAGGTGCCTTGCTATGTGTTCTTCCGCCCTGTCCTTTGGGGGGCACGGTTTGGTTGTCAAATCGGTGCTTTTGGTTCTTCCGACTTACACCATGAGTGTCCTGCAGCTCCTGGAAACTACCAAGTTAGAAATCAGCAAAAGGTTGCACATCTGTTTATGGGAAAAATTGATTTTTTGGGTAAATGCTAGGCGCTGGCAGCTTGGGATCAGGTTTATAGGTCTAAGAAGAAAGGTAGGCTGTTTTTTTTGTATCTTGCAGTTATAAAAGAGGCTCATCTTAAGAAACATCTTCGTAAATTTCTCAACTTTCTTTATATTCCCTGGATGAATTTGGTTTGGAATCTTTATGACTCTAATCACGCCCCAGGATCTTTGGTTACAAGAGCCCAGAGGCTCCTTCCGGTGGAAGCATGTCATCAGTCTGACTCCCAAATTCAAGGCCGTCGCTTCCTGTTCCGTTCGTGATGGTGTCACTATCTCCTTTTGGCACGAAAAGTGGAATGAGGCTCCTTTGGCGTTGCAATTCCCCCGCTGCTTCTCCTTCTCTAATGATAGTGCGATCTCTGTCAGAGATGCTGGTTGTGCCGAAAATACCCAGGACCTTTTTCTCTCCCCATTTCAGAGGGTGCCTACCAGGAGTTTCAGGACTTGCAGATAATTATCAGGAGTGGCGTTCTCTCAGTCTCATGACATCTGTGGTTCTCTTCGGAGCAATCAGCGCTTCTCTTAGCGATATTACAATTCTTCTTCCATGGTGGGAGAGGGGAGGACGACAGCATCGGAAGAAGCAGAAGCAAGAAGAGGAGCAGCAGGACTCTAGGTTCAGTGACTACGACCCGAAGCAGGGGAAGCACGTCTTCACCCGTTTCCGCCGCCACAATATCGATCTCGATGCGGAATGTACGTAAACCACGCCCCCTTTCGATGTTTGTTCCGGATTTCATGTTTCAGTCCATTGTATTCTGGTGGTCTGTACGAGTTTTAGTATTTTTTACCTGAGATTAAATCCTTTTGGATCATAAGCGCCCCCAAAAATATAAAATTAGAGCATCTACAGCGCTGTGCTTATATGCTGACGCCAGGATAAAAATACCGGCCAATATGCAGTTGTGAACTCTAATCCTGGGCTCATCCATGGCATTTCTACCAAACGAGTCGTCAAACGTTTCATGATTTTTTGGCCTGCGGCATGAAAAGCGGAGGCAGCCTTAGCGTCTGAAATTTGTGACTAGCATTGGAAGTGGGGATTCTTAGCTGATTTTTTAATTTTCTGTTTTTTATTTTTTATTTTCTGTTTTTAATATATATGCAATTTTGTATGATCCAAAATCCAGTATGCTAATTTAACCAAGACTGTACTCAAGTGAATATTCTGTTGATGCAACTATGGTATCAAGTGTAGCAAGTCAATATGCTTGTTTGGAATATTTATTACTCTTATTATTATGTTCTGGTAAATTGTACAGGAACACCATTCGTTCTATAGTGTTTTTCTTGAAAAAAATATGTTATTTGTTTATTTGTACAGTATATACTTGGACGTTGAACATGATCGATGAATATATTAGTTTGTCGTGCTGGTATCTGTTTCATATGATGTTGATTTGAAAGGCTACCAATACTCCAATTGTTTGCCTTATAGCGAATATATGTTTTTGACGGGAATTATAGCGAATAATTTTAGCAGCAAACAAAATGCACTTCAAAATTATCTATTATAAGAGCCTTGTTTTGTGATTCAAACGTAACTAACACCTTGAATCTATCTATGCAAATTTCTTTTCAGGATGATTTGTTGATTTTGACTGGCTCAAAGAGGGGATTGATGATATGCGATTCGACACTTTGAAATTAATTTAAAGGTAACGGATGTGAGTGGTATAGAGGTCAATGATGAAATACTGAGCAAAGGCTTGATGGTGGTTGATGGCATCTTCAGACTGTAATTTTCGCCCAAACATTGGGTTGAAATGAAAACACTTGTCAGCATGCACAGCACACTGGATCTAACTACACATTTATGACTAACACGGTGGAGGGTACTGTTGAGATCAGGATCCTTGAGGTACCTGTTGAATTCCATGGGAAAATCATCGCTCACACTTCCAGCGTTTGATGCGACATTGTGCTGCATGATAACAAATTGAGTGGCATGTTAACTGCTTGTGACATTGGAGTCATGGAAACAGCACGCAGCGTAGTCCGTGTCTCTGTGGATGAGAAGCTGCTGTTGACTGTTGCCACTGCTGTAGATGGTCTCGACACTGTTGAGTTTACTCCAAGGCGCAACGGTCATGAGCAAGAGAAAATCATGGAAGGTAACTATAAGATGGAAGTGAAGGTCACTTGGTCCATTGTGTTCTTCTGATGCAATTTCTGGTGTGCGCTCTTCACCCATTTTATATGGCAAATTGGCAATTGAAGCTTTCAATCTATGTATGTATGCCATTCCATGAAACTCACCTGCCTGATTGTTTTATTTTTCGTGCTGCAGTTTCTGTCAGTTTTTTATACATAATTCTTCGTAGTTTTAGCATATGCACTGATCTATTTCTTTAACTGCTATATGACAAACAAGAAGTTGCAGATGTTAATGGTGTCATTGCTGCAGCATTAGATCGCACCAACCCGCATCTACCTGGCCACCTAAAGGATTCAGTTAACATATATATGTGTTGACATTGAGTAAGTTCATCTTTGTATGATTATTCGCCGCCTTGTATGTTTCCATGGTATTTCTACCTTGTATGTTTGCAGAGCATTCCTATATCTTTGCAGCAAGATTTATTTCATCTTCTTTAATATATCTTACTGAAAACAAGTCGGTGGTGGATCCTTGGAGCCCCCTTGCACGACCTGCTGACAGTTGGGTTAGCACCAAACCTAATGCCTCGTCGGTTATCATCCTGGTCGAAGACGGATGTACAACAGCCAAATCCCGGGAAGATGGATGCTGTGATGGTATAATTCTATAAGAGCGTACATATGCCAAAGTTTTGCAGTAGGTTCAGTACTAGGAGTACATCCATGGTTGAAGATGCTTCAAAGACAACAGCTGGATTAACTGAATGAAAGAAGAGAAGCCAAGTCAACAACAAGCAGTCCAAGATTTGGCGGTGTTGGACTCCGCTTAAATGTCGGATTTGGGTGTGGCTCGCGGCTGCTAATCGGTGTTGGATGGCGGATCGCTTGGAGCGCCGACATCTCCCTTTCAACGCGCTCTGTCCGCTCTGCGATCAGGCCCCGGAGACTCTGCGGCATCTCCTCTTGGACTGCCCTTTCTCCAAATCGGTCCTTCATGAGGTCTTCTCTAAAGCAGGCGTGCTTCGTTGCTTACCCCGCCCTTCGGAGGACCTCTCGGAGTGGCTTTCCAAGGGCGCTCTTAGGCTTCGTGGCAAGGTCAAGTCGGTTCGGTCGCTCATCAACCTCTCCCTTTGGCGCATTTGGCGGCTCCGGAACGATTGTGTCTTTGAAGGCGCTCGACCGGTGGCTGCGCGTCTTGCCGAGGATATTCTTGGGGAGGCCGACCTTTGGAGGGCCGCGGGCGCTCGAGCTCTAGAGCGTCTCCCCCTCCCCGCCCCCCCCCCCCCCCCCCCCCCCCGCTTAGCTCTGTTCTCTTTGCTTTGCTGTACAGTTTTCCTCTTGTTTTGAGGCCTGTTGGGTCTCACCTTTGCCCCTTTCGTATTTGCGCTTCTTGCGCTTTCTTCTTAATGAAAATGACACACCGCTCGGTGTGTTCGAGAAAAAAAACAAGCAGTCCAAGAATTCTGCATCCCACCTGTGGCACCAGATTCAGATAATCAGCTTAACCCCTGGAGTGGAAGACACGTTGATACGAAAGTGGACATGCCAATTGGAGTTTACTACTATTCAAGAGCAATATTAGCTAACTCTAAAGTGCAATTTGAAGATCTAACTTGACCATCAGGAATTCTGTGTAGATACCAAACCGCTCTTCTTCTGCCTAGGCTAGTTCTTCAAAGAAAACAAAGTGCCTGCAGACTGGCCAAGGGACAACATAGCTCCGCGAGGATGGTCAAATACATGATCTAGCCTACAACATAGCTACACGAGGATACCCATACACCTGCTTGCTCAATGTCATTCTCCCGTGAAGATTTGGGACAAGATTATCCTTCCAAGATCTGGAAAGATGAAGCCAAATGAGCGGATCTTCAGTAATTCATCACACCGCCCTAGGTGGATTAAGCGACTGAAAGCATATGTCGCAGCAGCTGAATGTTGCCAAGTGAATTCGAGTTGTCTAACTTGGTGAATGTTGTATCGGTCAAGATTGTTTCCACTGACTGGCTATCCATTAAATGTCCATGGTACCGTCTTAGCCAGGGACAGTCTGGATCGCCAATGCGTCTATTTATTCCGGCGCGATAAAGACAATTGCCAGTTGATCCGTTCAAAGGTATTACCCTTTTTCCTGCTAAATGAGAGCAGCTTCTACTTTTCCAGTGAGTATAATTTCTCAGTTGGTGATATGCAGTAGTTTATTTCCTGGCTTTTAGTGACAGAACTAGATCATAAAACTTATTTGTGTCTCACGGTATCTAATACACTTCTAGACATAATTCCCCACTGATGTATTTCTTGTATTGGTGCTTTCTCTGTTTCGCCATATAATAAATTGCCACATCTTGAATTGGAAAATCCTTAATGGAGATGCACATGCAGATGCGTGTTAAGCTTCAAGTGAACGATTCATTCATTTTTTTTGTTTGTGATTCATAGGCAGCACACTCTTTAATCAGAACATCTTAAACGTCAACACAAAGGTAGTTGGCAGTGAGCTATGCAATTTTGTTGGATTCTAAATCCAATATGATAATTTAGCCAAGACTATACTCAAGTGAATATCATGTATGTGCAAATATGCTACCCAGTGCAGTAAATCAACATGCTTATTTGAAATATTGTATAGTCTTCATATTATGTTCCGGGAAACACTATTCATTCTACAGTGTTTTCTTGAAAAATAAGTTTTTTTGTACAGTATGTACTTGGATGATGAACCCGATAGGTGGATATATTTGTTTGTTGTGCTGGTATCTGTTTCATTCCATAGCGTTTGCAAACGAGATGCACCTGTAATTACTATCCTAAGAACCATGTTTTGTTGTAACACAATAAATCTATCCATGGAAATTTCTTTTGCAGAACGATTCGTTGATTTTGACTGGCCCGAAGATAGGACTGATGATATACGATTCAATATTCTTTGAACTTGATCTGAAGGTAACGGATGTGAGTGGACGAAAGGTCAAGGATGAAAGACTTAGCAAAGGCTTAATGGTGGTTGATGGCATCTTCAGACTGTCATTTGCACCCAAACATAGGGTTGAAACCGAAGCACTTGTCAGCATGCACAGCACATTGGATTTAAACTACACATTTATAAGGAACGCAGTGGAGGGCACTGTTGAGATCAGGATCCTTGAAGGGCCTGTTCATTTCCATGGGAATATCCTTGCACGCGCTACCAACGTTCCATGTGACATTTTGCTACATGATAGCAAATTGAGTGGTGTTCTAACCGCTGGTGACAATGGAGTTTTGCAGACAGCTCGACGCGTAGTCGGTGTATCTGTGGATGAGATGCTGTTGTTGACTTTTGTGGCTGCTCCAGTTGGTGTCACTACTGTTGAGTTTACTCCACGGCGCAACTACTATGATGAAAAGAAAATCATTTGCGGCAACTATAAGATGCTAGTGAAGGTCACTTGGTCTATTGCGTTTTTTGATGTAAATTTCTGATTGTGGAGGAGGCGGCGAACCTCGGCGTGGGGGCTGACGGTGGTGAAGGCTCGTTCGCTGGCGCCGTCACCGGTGGAGCCGACAGAGGAGATGGGAGAGCGGGAGCATCCCGTGTCGGGCACGGGCTGAAGCCATGAATAGGGCAGAAGGCGATGGAGACACGACGTCTACGGTAAGTTTGCTGGCGTCCCTTGTGGTCCATGGCGTAGGTAGTCGGAAGAGGATACAGAAGATGGGGACTAGATCCTATATCAACATTCCTTGCCTTGTGGCAATTTTCCCTTCTCTGTCTTTGCTTTGTGATGGTATGTATGTGATGGTACAACTACATGCGTGATAACGTGTTAAAAGTAAGAGTAATTGAGAATGAAAAACCGCGTGTTCTTTCATTGATTGATTCTAATTAATCTTGATACTAACTTAATTAAACTTGCACACGTTTAAAGGGCCCCCCGTTTAAACAGTGAAAATTTCACCATCACAGTACGGCAAGGAGTAGAGTACTACTGCATTACACTCCTTTGCTTTATCGAGGTCGGATTCGGGCCGAATTTTCTTCCGCGGGCCCACAACCAAGCGGTCGAAGTGTTAATAATATCACCCTCTTTCCCCGTCCTCGATCAAATAATCTCTGGGAGCCCCCAAAGAGCCCTAGCTCGATTCTTCATCTTCTCCCATGGCGGGCGGCGATTCTCCTTCCTCCATGGCGGTAGAGGGGAGGAGTAGGCGGGCGGATGCGCGGTAGCGGACGAAGCAGAAGCAGGAAGAGGAGCAGCAGCAGGCGGAGGTGAAGAAGAATCCTCTGGACCCTAGGTTCAGCGACTACGACCCCAAGCAGGGGAAGCACGTCTTCACCCGCTTCCGCCACCGGAACTTGGACCTCGACGCGGAGTGTACGTACGCCCCCCCCCCCCCCCCCCTCCCCTTCCCCGTTCGTTCCAGATTTCCTATGGATTCGATGTGTTGAATTGCCCTGTTAGATCAACCACCCAACTGTAGCCCAATGTTGTGATTCGACATTAGGTGATCTGTAATCAATTGCCACCACCTAATTTGACTCAAGCTGCACCAAACAATGGAGTTTGATTTTTTGTTTCTTCACGTAAACACTAGTACTAGGGGATTAGACTCTGCGCAGCCATGTTTTGGAAGCCGAATCCTGTTCTTTTTGTTTCTTCACATAAACACTAGTAGGTGATTAGACTCTGCGCAGCCATGTTTTGGAAGCCGAATCCTGTTCTTTTTGTTTCTTCACATAAACACTAGTAGGTGATTAGACTCTGCGCAGCCATGTTTTGGAAGCCGAATCCTGTTCTTTTTGTTTCTTCACATAAACACTAGTAGGTGATTAGACTCTGCGCAGCCATGTTTTGGAAGCCGAATCCTGTTCTTTTTGTTTCTTCACATAAACACTAGTAGGTGATTAGACTCTGCCCCGCGATGCTATGGAATCCGAATCCCCGAAAGGCACCACGGGGAAGGGGTTTTGCAGCCAATGTTCATGACCCAGTGTCTTGCATATCCCAATGTCTAGGGTCAAATTATGATGCTTTATTGCTATGTTGATGGATACACCTATGACAATTCTTCTAGCTCATTCTATGCTCTCTTTCATACATACGCCGTTTGATTCATTCATTGATTGCAATTTGTAGTAAAATAAAATTGGGAAACAATCAAAGAGGTCCACTTGTTTCTGTTTGCAATGGACCATTCCAATGTGTATTTTATATATTTTCTGCGCCTTGAAGTGACTCTTCCTTTGTTTTGACAGCAACTTTTGGTGCAATGCACAATACGGATAGAATCTTCAGAGAGGGCTTCGTGTTGTGTAACTTGGCAAATGTTGTGTCAGTCAAGATTGTTTCCTCTGACTATGGCTACCCATTCAATGTCTATGGTAACGTCATAGCCAGGGATAGTATGGATCGGCAACGTGTCTATGTATTCCACCGTGACGAGGACAATTGCCAGGTCATCCGCTCAAAGGTATTACTTTTTTCCCCAATTGCTAAATGAGAATGGCTTATACTTTTCTGTAAGCGAAACTACTTGGTTAGTGATATTCTTTAGTTTACTCGTGGCCGCAGACAGAACTACATCATAAATTTCATTTGCCTCTTAAAATATCCTATACACTTCTTGACACATTAATTCCTCACTGGTTTATTTCCTGCCTTGGCGCTTCTCTGTTTCTCATATCAGTAATCTGATTTATTGCCACATCTTGATTTATTTATTTTTGGCGAATTTGTAATGAGATGCAAATGCATGTTAACCGTCAAGTAATAAATCTTCATTGTTGTTTGTGATTCCTAGGCAACACACACCCTCTGATAGGAACATCTTAAACGTTAACACCAAGGTTGTTGGCACTGAACTATGCAATTTTGGGGATTCTGAATCCAATATGATTAATTTAACCAAGACTATACTGAAGTGAATATTATTTTGCTGCAAGTATCGTGCCTAGTGCAGTAAATCAATAGATTGCTATTACTATATACTGTTCATATTGTGTTCTGGGAAATTATGCAGGAACACCACTCATTCCATAGTGTTTTTTCTTGGAAATACAGTATATACTTGGATGATGAACCTGATAGACGGATCTATTAGTTTGTTGTGCTGGTATCTTTTTTCATTTTGTTCATCAATACTTCAATTGTTTGCCTTGCAGCGAATAATTTTAGCAGTAAACAAAATGTACATGAAAAATATCTTTTCTAAAAAGTATTTCATAAAATTTATATGTCTCTTACAGTATCCAATACAATTCTAAACACATAATTCCCCACTAGTGTATTTGTTGTATTGTCGCTTTCTCTGCCTCACGTATCAGTCATCTGATAAATTGGCACATCTTGATTTATTTTCTTTACATTGGCAAATTATTAATGGACTAGCACATGCATGTTAATCGTCAAGTGAATGACTCATTGTTGTTTGTTATTCGTAGGCAGCACACCCTTTTATAGGTACATCTTAAAACATACTCCCTCTGCTTCGAACTATAAGACGAAGTTTATAAAAAAATCTACCAACATCTATAACTCTAACTTAGTTTTATTAAATCTATCATGGTATATATTTTCATAGTACTTGTTTGATAGTGTAGATATCAGTATATTCTACTATAAAACTAGAACAAAACTACAACATCTTAACGGAGGTTGTAACACTAAGGTAGTTGGCAGTGCACTATACATTATGCAATTTTGCGTGATTCTAAATCAAGTATGATAATTTAACCAAGGCTATACTCAAGTGAATGTTATGTTGCTCCAAAAGGTTATCAAGTATAGTAAATCAATATCCTTATTTGTTTATTTGTATAGTATATACCTGAATGATGAACGTGATCGATGAGTATGTTAGTTTGTCAGGCTGGTATCTATTTTGTATGACGTTGATTTGAAAGATCACCAATAATCCAATCGATTGCCTTGCAGCAAATAATTTTAGCAGTAAAGTGCACCGGAAAATTATCTATTTTGGAAGCCTTGTTTGTGACTCAAATGTAACTAATACCATGAATCTATCTATGCAAATTTCTGCAGAATGATTCGTTGATTTTGACTGGCCCGAAGAGAGGACTAGGACTGATGATATACGATTCAATATTCTTTGAAATTGATCTGAAGGTAACAGATGTGAATGGCTGAAAGGTCAAGGATGAAAGGCTTAGCAAAGGCTTAATAGTGGTTGATGGCATCTTCAGACTGTCATTGCCGCCCAAACATAGACTTGAAACGGAAACACTTGTCAGCATGCACAGTACATTGGATTTAAACTACACATTTAGAAGGAACGCGGTGGAGGGCACTGTTGAGATCAGGATCCTTGAGGGGCCTGTTCATTTCCATGGGAAAATCCTTGCTCGCACTACCGGCGTTCCATGCGACATTATGTTACATGATAGCAAATTGAGTGATGTTCTAACTGCTGGTGACAACGGAGTTTTGCAAACAGCTCAGCGCGTAGTCGGTGTCTCTGTTGATGAAATGCTGCTGTTGACCTTTGCAGCTGCTCCAAGGCGCAACTTCTATGATGAAGAGAAAATCACTTGCGGCAACTATAAGATGCTAGTGAAGGTCACTTGGTCCATTGTGCATTTGTGATGTATTTTCTGGTTGATTTGTCACCCAGTGTGTTCTCTATGTAATATATTCCTTTTAGTGAAGCTAGTTAACGGAACTGGTTAAGGCATGTGCACGAAATTCATCTTCGTACTAGCCAAGTACGTTTGATTTATTTTGTCCAGCACCAGGGTTTTATATTTCAAGCTGCGTATGGTGTTCTCTATGCTAGTGAAGAGCTCAAATGGTTGCAGATGCTTCAAAGACAGCAACCAGATTAATTGAATGAAAATGATGAAGCCAAGTCAACAAGACAAAATCAAAGAATCCTGCATCCCATCTGTGTGGCACAAGATTCCGATCAATCAGCTCAACCCCTGGAGGAAAGACACATTGATACGGAAATGGACATGTCCAAGTGAAGTTTACTACTACGGCTCAGCAGCTACATTTGCTATCCCTGGAGTGCAATTTCAAGAACTAACTCGACCATCAGGAATTATGCCTAAATACCAACTGCTCTTCTTCTGGTTAGGTTAGTTCTTAAAGGCAAACAAGTGCCTGCAAACAGCCCAACGGACAAGATAGCTACAAGAGATACATGATCCAGCCCGCGCAATGGGAGAATATGACTCAATGCCCTTCTTCCTTTTGAAGATTTTGGGACAAGATTATCCGTGGAACATCTCGAAAGGCAGAAGGGAAATGGGCGGACTTTGGCAATCCATCACGTCGGCTTGGTTGATTAAGCAACAGCTGAAAGCATACACATGTCGTCGCAGCAGCTGCATTCGCTCTTGTAATGGCGACCACGTCCCTACTGATGAGACCCTTGTTGTCGGACGGCTACAGTGTCAGTCTGTATAGTCTCTCTAGTTTGATGAAATGAAAATTGGCGCACAAAGAAAATTTGTATCCCTTTTCCTTATTGAGAGAAATATGCGCATGTATTTTCTGTACTTTATATTTATATGTACTCCGTACTTACAGTACTAAGTTGAGAATATATAGCCCATCTGTTCAAACTGAGTGCCTATGCATGTTTGCCCAAACTGACGAAAACAACACGACAGAATATTTATCAGGTCAGTTTTTTTAGAGCTATATAAATCGACGCCGTGGGCCTGTTATTAGGCGGATCGCGGGTATTAATTAGGCCGGCCCATAACCAATCGGCCCAAAACTCGATTCTTCTTCTTCTTCCATGGCGACGGCGGGCGGCGATTCCTAGAGAGGCGGCGGAATAAGCAGAAGCAGGCGGAGTTAGGAAGAGAAGGAGCGATCGAAGAATACGCTGGACCCAAGCAGGGGAAACACGTCTCCACCCGCTTCCGTGTACGTACGTTCTCCCTTTCCCCCGTTCTTCCTGCTTTCCTTGCGAGGGGATTGGATTGTCCTGTGTTCTATCAGCTAGTAGGTTTTATTTTGGGTGGTGGTCTTTTTCGATGCTCTTAGTCTTAGGTCTGAATATGCACCAAACGAAAGGGGAATGCAATCCCCACCACCGAATTCGACCCAATTCCTGGAAGGATTGCGAATCATAAACAACAATGAAGAATCATTCGCTTGACGATTAACACACATTTGCTATAGTACCACGCCAGGCCATCCTTCAGTGTCCTGTCCACACAGGGTGTACTGCGAATCTGGGATGTCTGTGGGTGTCAAGGATCATTCACTTTGATTTCAGAGCTCTGAATTTTTTTATCCATCATAACCGTCAGAGAACAGAAACAGATTAAATTGCTAGACAGCCAACATGAAGCTTCCGTACATATGCAAGCGAGATGCATCCTTCCAGCTCCAGCATTAACTAAGCTGCTTGCTAACAGAATGAAATGAACCCAAAGGAAGACAATAAATACATAATACAGTTACAAGTGCAAGGTTTTTCCGAATTGGCACCAGGAACAAGCAAATCGATATAGAAACAGGGCAAAGTGCTTTACTGCGTATCGATCAAATCAATGTCACTTGGTTGTTTCTTGGAAGTGCAAGAGGGGTGAGATCGATGGAGGCCGGTGTGGTATGAACAACAATTCCAACTCCTGGTAATTAAGCTGAAGCTGCAGGAAAACAGAGTTGTTCATCCAAGTTAACGGACGATTATTTGATCAATAAATCAGGGCCAGAGTTCAACTACTAGCGAGTACATATATAGTAGCAGAGATTATCGGAGGGAGCATCAGGAAAATGTAACTGGTTAAGTCTGTAGAGGACTTCAGAGTTGGATATGTGTTATTTAGATGGCTGGAAAGATTATTTTGGAAAGTGAACTATGTGGTCTTTTGTAATGAATCTTGTAGCTGCAAAAAAGTTCCATGCATGGTGAAACATATAGTATTGTCAGAAGCGAAGAACAGTTTTGTTCCAGCTCTTGTGATAGTATATTACTGTACAATAGAATTGCTAAGACTATATATTGGGCACACGGAAGTTGTGTAGTCATGTCGTTTTTTTTTGTACGGAAGTGAAACAACAAATAAACTTGGGTTACAGTAGACACTAGACAGTCGTATACATGACGGTGCTAACTTTGGGACTACATATACTTATCTCGTGTAGATTGAAAAAACTAATACGCACAAACAGGTATGGGGATAGGCTGCCAACTGCTGCTTAGTTACCTGCAGATTTGAATTGGACGAGGATGGTAATGGGTTGCTAGCTAAACTCGCTAGCTCACTTTCTCAGTCGATCCCGGGCCGGTTACAACTCCTGAATCTGCATGCTCCTCTTCTTCATCTTCATACGATTTGAAGGGACAAGCTGATAAAAAAAGAGAAGGAATGAGTAAGTAGACAATGTTTGGTGACGAAGAGACGTCTCAGTAAATTAATTTATGTCTACACACGCCAGCTGAGAGAATGGACTTACAATGATGATAGATCGCAAGGGTGGGGCGGTTGGGATGGGCGTCTGCTGCAAGCCTCACTGCAGCATCTGCCTCCTCACACTCGTTTGAAGTGCCGCCAGCTGCTTTCTCAGGCCAAAGCCAAACGCCGACTTGCTGGAGGGAAGGGAGGTGCTCCATGCTGACGTCCAGTTCACCACCTGTAATGTGCGATGCTCGGGCAGAGAACCAGAGGTATTCAAGCCTTGGCAGAGCTCCTCGTGGAAACATATATGGCCCAGTCTGAAAACGATAGAAATGGCATACCCTCGAACATGGGTTTGAGGGTATAACAAAATATAATAATCCCTAATAATAAAAGCAAGAAGGTTTCCTTCGTCGTCGTCGTCCATCATGCATCAATTTTCGTGCATGTTCTGATTTTCTGTGTCTCCTTACACTCCATCGAACCTTCCTATTCCTATTCCCATAGTGCTGTCTTCCCGCCGACTCAACTGCCCGCGCAGCACCTCCCTGCGGTGACCGTTCTCGATACGTGTCTGCGCCGGATTAGATTATCTTGCAAGAGACGAGCAAAGGGGTCCAGGGCTGATCGGCGCTATCCACCGCCGCACAGTTCCTCGTGCACTGCGTCACCACGTGCTCTGACGCCAACCACGGCGGGCGGGCGGCGTGGACTGGGTGCCATGTCCGTGGCCACGGCTTCTAGCATCGGCCCCGAGATCATTTTGCTTGAATGTCCAATTATATTGTTATGTTTTGTATAAACATGAATTTTCGCGTGCACATGTTTAAGAGACCGTGGCAACGCACGGGTACTGTACTAGTAGTATATAATAGATAGAATTGCGAAGGCTATATGTTGGGCACACGGAAGTTGCGTAGTCACGTCGTTTTTTTCTTATTTGTACGAAAGTCAAACAACAAATAAATTTGGGTTAAAGTAGACAGTCGTATACATGACGGTGCTAAACTTTGGGACTACATATACTATATCGCGTAGATTGAAAAAATTAATACACACATGCACGTATGGGGATAGGCTGCCAGCTACTGCTTAATCACCTGCAGATTCGAATTGGACGAGGATGGGGATGGGTTGCTAGCTAGCTCGCTTTCTCAGTCTGTCCCGGGCCGGCGGCAACTCCTGAATCTGCATGCTCCTCTTCTTCATCTTCTTCCGATTCCAAGGGAGTATCTGATAAACAAAAAGAAGGAATGAGCATGTAGACATTGTTTGGTGAGGGAGAGACATCTAAGTTAATTAATTAATGCCTACACACGCCAGCTGAGAGAACGGACTTACGATAATGATCGATAAGAAGGGTGGGGCGGTTGGGATGGGCGTCTGCTGCAAGCCTCAGCGCAGCTTTTGCTTCCTCAAACTCGTCTGAAGTGCCGCCAGCTGCTTTCTCACGCCAAAGGATAACGCGGACTCTCTGCAGGGAAGGGAGGTGCTCCATGCTGACGTCCAGTTCTCCACTAGCGATGTGCGACGCTCGGGCACAGAACAGGAGGATTTCAAGCCTTGGCATAGCTCCTCGTGGAAACATAGATGGCCCAGTCTGAAAATAACCGAAACCGCACTCCCTCAAACATGGGAATGCATCAGCGCCAACGATGAACCTTTCTACGCGAGTGCACTGAGCTTTGGTGGTGAATATCTTGAGATCACAGAGAGCGGGCAGCTTCCCAAGGATCTGAATATCAACCTCCAGACACACTCTATCCACACCTAATGTCAGGGAGGAGAGGAGCGGAAGCGATGCTGAATTAATCCAAGTTGGCAATGTCGAGGTACAGTAACAAAACTCAATGCTACTTAGGTAAGGAGGGGGCACCAAGCTGTTCCAGCAGACATCAAACCTTGATTTGCCATCATTCCATATTGTTAGACTTTGCAATTTCCGTAGATTGCCCAGGGACGCCACCAAAGAACTACACACGCTCTCATCATCCACACACACATAAATCTCAAGCACCCTCAGCTCCTGCAACTGGCCTAGCTCTTTCTCAATAGCGGAAGAACCATCAACCCACAGTCCAGTCACCTCTTCTAAGGACGCCAGGTTCCCCATCCCAGTCGGTATTTTTGTATTCTTCCAATAAAGGTGTAGGCACATCAAATGTCTTAGCTGAACAACACTTGATGGCACCACTAATGGCTCCTCTGATCCACTTCTTAAATCCAAAGTCTCCAGAAACTTTAACTTTCCGATATCTACAGGGAGAACGCCAACACATGTACCTCCTACTCGTAGCCCTAGGTACCTCAGGTGCAATAAATTCTCAATTGGCTTAAGATCAATCTTGTGGCCACTTTTCCCAAAATTGCAACCTTCTAAATCCAATACACGCAGAACTTGAAAGCAAGAAAGAGCAGTCTGCATCAAATCAACATCAGTTCTAAAGAGAGTAACAGACCTCAGCTGCGACATACTCGTGACATCAACCCAATGTGTGGTGAGCTCTGACATGCTATTCTGAAAGGATAACCGGCGAACTTTGCTGTGTAAATTATGTTTGCTTTGTTGGGTACCATCTAGTATAGTGACAAAGTTCTCTTCGCTGGACATGGAACATATGAGATCAAGTACCATGTCATGCACACGGCAAGCTACCACCTTATGATCATCATAAACTGGCTGAATCAAGTTTCTATTTGCGAGCTCATTGAAATAGCTCTCCCCGAGCTCATAAAGTCTAGTTTCTTGTTTTCCACCTTGCACAAAGCCTTCAGCTATCCACCTCCATATCAACCGGTCTTTCATAATCTCAAAATCTTCCGGGAATATACTGAGATATAATAAGCAAGTCTTTAGATGAGAAGGTAGGTCATAATAACTAAAGGATAGTATTCTCTGCATGTCCTTCACACTACCACCTTCTGCAAGTCCACGGCCAATAGAATTGTGTAATGTTTCCCATTGATACTTTGGCTTTATCTGTTCATCACTAGTAGCTAAAAGACTAGCTACGGTAATGATGGCTAGTGGTACTCCGCCACATTTCTTCAAGATGTTTTTGGATACCTGTTCCAATTCATGAGGACAACCAGTCTCTTGAGGAAATATTCTTTTATAGAAGAGGCTCTTGGAGTCGTCTTCGCTAAGAGGTTTCATCTGATAGATCATGTCATCACCTGATATGCTGCAAGCTTTAGAAACATTGATGTTGCGGGTTGTCGTTATCACAGTACTACCAAGACCGCTCTCAGAGAAAGCACACTTGATAATTCCCCACGCCTCTTCATCCCATATGTCATCAATTACGATGAGATACCTATATAGGATTTTAAGAAGGTTAGTTTAAAAATCAATCAAGACATACCTAAGTATCTATCAAATTGCAACTGTCTGACATGGAATTCATCACTAAATTAGTTAAGACATATGTTAATTAGCGAATGTAGGGTGATTCTGTCTAGAGGAATTTAAATCAAAGATGTAGATATGTAGTTTGTTACAAAGACAGTGGTTTACTGAAAGATGCATACCGTACAACAATATTGATAGTACAAGGCAGTAGCAGCAGAACTACAAAGAAAGACAAAAACACACTTCGAATAATATGCTATTCACTAACATTTTGCGCTCAGATCTCTTGGACAGAGTAATGGTCAGCTCACCTTTTGTCCTGAAGAAACATTCTCAACTCGTCGATGAGTTCCCCTTCGTCTCTAACAGCTTCATGGATGGCTGCATACTTGTTCCTGTCGAGTTGATGTAAGATCTTCTTGAAAATCCTTTTTATGTCAGGATTGCGAGACACTGTAACAAAAGCTCCGCGGCCAAATTGCCCTTTGATCTTGTCGTACACTGCTTTGGCAAGAGTTGTCTTTCCGATTCCACCGAATCCAACAATCGAGACTGTCTTCACCTGTTGCTTCTCATGGCCGTCTGTCAACATCTTGATCAATTCGTCTCTTCCATCCTCAATGCCAACGAGCTCCGATACATCTCTGTACACAGCCTTGAGGCGGGGATCAATGGTACTCTTAGCCTGGGCGTCAAGCATGTACCTCTGGCGCAGGTCCCCCAACTCCTTGGCAAGCTCCCTGGCTTCGTCCATGGCGTCGGAGATCTCATGGAGAGCCTTACCCCTGCTGAACAATTTCTTGGTTCGCTTGAGGAACTTCTTGACCCTGTTCTTGACGTTGTTGGGGCCACGCTCACGGCCATCGTCGTCCTCCACGCGCACCATGAAAGTATCCACAGCGTCTTCCATGCTGTAGGAGAGCTCCCTGACCTTGTCTGCCCAGATAAGTACCTGATCGTCGAGCTCTTCTCGCGGCTTGTCGCCAACCTTGCGCAGAGCGGCGTGCATCATCTCCAGCTCTGCAAGGAGAGACTTGACGCCTTTCTTCACGCGGTCCTCCAGGCTGTATTCCGCCACGAGCAGGCGGCCGAGCTTCTCGAGGAGGGGCCGCATCGCCCCCGCCGCCACATCCATGGCTTCTCTCTCGCTCAGATCTGTTGGAGGGTGCAGAGCCAGGGGAGGCGCCACCGCAGATGCGAGCCCGGAGCAGCTGTCCGCAATGGATTTGCCTGCTCCCAGATCTTGGTCGCCCTGGGCTGCCTGCTGCGGTGTGGAGTGGCGAGAGAGAGTGAGGTGAGGGAGGGACTGAGGACTGTGGAGAGTGGAGAGAGTGTGAACGACAACGACGACGACTCCGTTGACTCGGCTGACCAAGTCAATTCCGGTTGCTTTGCGCGCTGCCGTCTTACTGCCGAAATATTAGTAGTGTGCTCATGTTCATAAGCATGTTCATAAAAGATCATCTACTTGTCAAAATCTAACCACCCATGTTTATAAGGATTTTATGACCAATGTTTGTACGACTACCATGTCTAGCAACGTTCAGTTTTAATTTTCTTTTTCTAAAACGCATACAACTTTTTAGCCATGCTCTTACAAAATAGTACTCCACTCCACTACGTGTGGAGTATCAGGCATTGGCCTTTTTTTAAAGGTAAATGATCGTTAACGACCGACGGATCGAACACATCCGCGCGGCCGCCTCCTACGCTAGCTAAATACATCACATTTTTTGACGAAAAATAAGCAGCGGAACAAGTGGGTCCTGCCTACGTCGCTCTCCTTTATCCTCCCAAGCGACCCTTCTTCCCAACCTTTTCTCCTTGGAAAAACAACTTCCCGATCCAACCGCTGGATTCCTCACCATCCTGTCGGTGGTGCTGAGAGAGTGTGGACGACGGTGACCGAACGACGACTAATCAGTTGACCAAGTCAATTCGGGTTGCTTTGCGTGCTGCTGTCTTCCTGTCGAATGTTAGTATTGTTCTCATGTTTGTAAGAGATCATCTACTTGTCACAATCTAACTAGCCATGTTTATAAGGATTTTACGATAAATATTAGTACGACTACCGTATGAGCAACGTTCAGTTTTGTAATTTTCTTTTTATAAAACACACACAACATCTTACCCTGCTCGATCTTACGAAATTGTACTCACTCCGATTTTAAATTATTGTCGTTGTTTTAGTTCAAATTAGAACCGGAGAGAGGACTCCACCCCACTATTTGTGGAGTATTAAGACATTATATAGCCTTCTTTTGCGGCTGTCAGTCCCACAAAAGCAGCCAAAATGAGTTTTTTTTAGGACCGCCAAAAAAGGGTCTGAAAACGTGCATTGGGTTCACGATATCGAAAAATAAGCTGGACACCCAGAAACGGTGATTTTTCTGCACCGAAAATCCCAAAAGTCGTTGGGTATAGCCCGTAAAAATGGCAAGAACGGTGATTTTTCAGCATCGTCTGAAATTAAAATTGTGCATGCGTGTCACGCTATTAGAAAATCAGAGCCAAAAACCCAAGACAATGTTTTTACACCGGCCATAAACGGTACGAAACTGTGTACCAGGGATCACGGCATCAGGAAATAAGCTTGAAAATCCAAAACACATGGGCTACCTATACCTCACGAAAACGGCAAAAACTTTTTGTCCGCATTCATCGAAAACTGCCTGAAACTTTGATCTGGGAGCTTCTGAACATCAGCTTGACCGATCGAGAGATATCTCGTGAACACAACTAGCTCCTGGAGAGGAAGACACACTGATACGGAAATGGACATGGCCGAGTGGAGTTTACGATATATACTCTCTCCGTCTCATAGCAAGTGACTCAAATTTGTTCAAATATAAATGCATCTATATCTAAAATGTGTCTAAATACATGTAATAGAATGTCAATTAATATGGGACCGAGAGAGTACTCAGCAGAATATTTGCTAACTCTGGAGTGCAATTTGAAGATCTAACTTAACCATCAGGAACTCTCCCCGAAATACCAACCGCCCTTCTTCTGGCTAGGCTAGTTCTTCAAAGCAAGCAAGCAAGTGCCTGCAGACTGGCCAAGGGCCAACGAGGATGGGCCATACGGGGACACGCATACCGTACGGCTGGTTGCAAGATCTAGAGCGACGAGTGAAGCGAAATGGACACGCATATCGCAGCATCTGAATTCGCTCATAACATCCATATCCTAAAGCCGAAGGATTCTTCGCTCCCTCCGCGCTCCACGACTGCTCGAGGGTTTTTTCTTTTTTGTTTCAGCGCGGGGATTTCTGGATCCAGACGGCAGTGGATGCTTCAAGATGGTCCACCTGCCGTTCGTCGGTAAGGCGGTTTCCTCCACACTCTTCCACTATCTTCCGATTTGATCTGTTGTTCGTTCCTTTCACGATCTTCCGTCCTGGCCCGATTTCGCTTCTTCTCTCCGGAGCCCGAGCGCGCCTCCGGCGGGATTTGTTCTGCTGCTTCTGGACCTGGAGGCGGCCGTGCGGACGGAGATGTACTCAGTGTCCATGAAGAGGAGAGGCACAAACCCACACCATGTTGATTGCAAAGCCGTAGTACATTTTTTACTTTTTACTTTGCACAGCTCCATCTTCCTCCGAATGCATGCCAAGGAAATCTTCGAAGCGACGCACGGCTGGAATCCTTTACGGCAGCGCCTGGAAGTGTGACGGTGGTTATCAAAACGTTGGGGATCTGGAGCTTTTGCATTCTGCTGTTGATCTGGGCTCAGTAAGGATGACTGAGGATCTGGTGTTGGGAGAGGGCTGCGTCAGGCAGACAGGAGCAAAGCTCTGACGCTGAAAGGAGTTTCCTGAAGACGCCAGGCGCTCTGCTCTTTTTTAGTTTGCTTGGTAGTGTTAGTCTACTGTCTGCTCCTGGACCTGTAATCTCCTCTTTGCTTTCGTCTTTTTTACTGTCTGAACTGAACCTGTAGAACCAGCTGATTTCGTTAATGAAATCGGAGAGGGCGAGCCTCTCTTTTTAAAAAAAAAAAAATCTTCCTCCGAATGCATGCCAGATCATGCTATTGAAGAATTAGTACAGAAGGCTAAGACTGGACGAGCTGAATGATTTGGATTATTTCCTCGGCGATGTTGATACAATCCGCTGTGATGGTCGAGCTGGTGGTAAGACGTAACGTCTCTCTCTGCATCTCAATTGATTATGTTTAGTATCACTTTTCCCTCTGAAGAAACTTTGAGCTGATTTTGTATGTCTTCACTCAAGCTAATTATTTTTTTAGCTGTAGGAATTTTGGGCCTGGAAGCAGTCAGAGAATTGTCAGCCCCATATGTATGATTGTTCTTTCGTTGGATTTTGATAATGCTTTTCTTTAAGCAAGTATGACAGATTATGAGTTTTTTTGTAGGCATGCTGTAATCGTTGCTTTGGGGTGTCAATGCTGAAGAATTAGATGGGGTGATCTCATAAAGAGGCAAAGTGGTTGCTTTCATTTTGGGACGCGCATTCAGGATTAATATTTATTGGCATGTCGATATTGATGTTTGTTCCATGATCATTCTTGGTTTTGGTGGTGATAACTCCCAATGGTTTTCTGGTTTATAAATTGGATACTACAATGCTCAGTTTGTGGGCAGGTTACGGTTTCAAAAAATGTCTTAAGCGAGCCAAGTTGTGGTTTCTCTCCATTATTTCTCACCGTTTATGTTTTCTTTTGGTTGTTGATAAAACCCTCCCGGTGAGCGCATGATGAAGTAAAGTATACTCTATTTTTGATACACATAACTTCAATTTGGGATTGGTGGTGAAATCGTATCGTTGGATACTCGTGAATAACTGGAAGTGGAGCTGTCAGGTTCTGATCCGGTGACGCGGAGGCAGTGAAGCTTGATGCGGCAGCTAGGGATGAAACGATGCCACTGGGAATCTCAATATTGACCCAAAAGTAATGGTCGGTGCAGGGAGAAAGAGTGGTTCATCGGGCGGCGGCACCGGCGAGATGCTCCGGTAGAGATGGGGATTTCGTGGACTCCGCGAGCCGTTCCACGACGGTCCATCAAAGTTTTGCGCTATGTCCGTCTGTCCGCAAATGGGCTTTCGCAAGCAGACGAGACGGCCTTAAGCCCGTGTCCACAGGCGAGCAAGTGGTACTGGTGTCCAAGTTGGTACATGTTGTACCGTTGCGACCATAAAAAGATGTATGGTGTTTCGATTTTCCCACAGCAGCCGGTTGTTTCGATTTAACGGCAGCGCGGCGAAGCGCCCGTATCCAGTGTAATGTAATGCAATGGCGACCACGTCCTGACAAAAAGAGAGAGAGACGAAGAATATGCATCAACTAACCAATGGCAGTTTCTGTTTTATTGATCAGTTGGGCCGGCCCAGAAACAAATAATATTAGCTGCGAAAAAGAAAGAAATAAAAACAACGGGCGGCGATTCTTCCCCATCTTCTTCCATGGCACGAGAGCAGAGGAGTAGGCGGGTGGATCTGCGGCAGCGGAAGAAGCAGCCGGAGGAGGAAGAGAAGGAGCCTAATCCCAAGCAGGGGAAGCACGTCTTCACCCGATTCCCCCACGGCAACCTCGACCTCGACGTCAAGTATACGTACTCCACGCCCCCTCCTTTCCCCAATCCAGCAATCCCTCCTGCTTTCCCTGCAATCCAGGGATTCGATTGTTCTGTGCTCGACCAGAGGTTTTTAGCTTGGGGGGTGGTCTGGTCCGATGCCCTATGTCCGTCTGATGCACCAACGGAAAGGGGAATGCACTTAATTTCCACCACGACTGAAAAAAAAAACCCAGCTCAATTACCAGGAGCACGTTAAATGAACAAGAATATGGCCCTTCACAAAAGGTACCCAATTGTTGATTTAGCAAACGATGAACAATACATCCATCATAACATTCAGAGAATAGAAACAGATTAAAGTGCTAGCCAGCCAACATGAAGCTTCCGTACATATGCAAGCGAGATGCATCCTTCCAGCTCCAGCATTAACTAAGCTGCTTGCTAACAGAATGAAATGAACCCAAAGGAAGACAATAAATACATAATGCAGTTACAAGTGCAAGGTTTTTTCTGAATTGGCACCAGGAACAAGAAAATCGATACGGAAACAGGGCAAAGTGCTTTACTGCGAATCGATCAAATCAATGTCACTTGGTTGTTTCTTAGAAGTGCAACAGGGGTGAGATCGATGAACAACAATTCCAACTCCTGGTAATTAAGCTGAAGCTGCAAATAAACAGAGTTGTTCATCCAAGTTAACGGACGATTATTTGATCAATAAATCAGGGCCAGAGATCAACTACAAGCGAGTACATATATAGTAGCAGAGATTATCAATAATTCTGTAGAGGACTTCAGAGATGGACGTGTAAGGTGTTCTTTAGATGGCTGTACAATAGTATTGCTCAGACTATATATTGGGCCCACGGAAGTTGTGTAGTCACGTCGTTTTTTTTTATTTGTACGGAAGTGAAACAACAAATAATGTAAACAAAAAGAAGGAATGAGCATGTAGAATCTTTTTGATGACGGATAGACATGTAAGTTAATTAA
This sequence comes from Brachypodium distachyon, assembly GCF_000005505.3. Taxonomy (NCBI): domain Eukaryota; kingdom Viridiplantae; phylum Streptophyta; class Magnoliopsida; order Poales; family Poaceae; genus Brachypodium; species Brachypodium distachyon. The sequence continues at coordinate 39,017,771 of NC_016132.3, read as the reverse complement.
TTAATGTCTACAGACGCCAGCTGAGAGAACGGACTTACTGAAATGACTGAACCCAAGTGTGGGGCGGTTGGGATGAGCGTCTGCTGCAAGCCTCACTGCAGCATCTGCCTCCTCACACTCGTTTGAAGTGCCGCCAGCTGCTTTCTCACGCCAAAGGATAACATCGACTCTCTGGAGGGAAGGGAGGTGCTCCATGCTGACGTCCAGTTCTCCACTAGCGATGTGCGATGCTCGGGCACAGAACTCAAGGTGTTCAAGCCTTGGCATAGCTCCTTGTGGAAACATAGATGGTCCAGTCTGAAAACGATAGAAATGGCATACCCTCAAACATGGGAATGCATCAGCACCAACGATGCACCTTTCTACGCGAGTGCACTGATCTTTGGTGGTCCACAGGTGGAGATAACAGAGAGCGGGCAGCTTCCCAAGGATCTGAAAATCAACCTCCAGACACACTCTATCCACACGTAATCTTAGGGAGGAGAGGAGCGGAAGCGATGCTGAATTAATCCAAGTTGGCAATGTCGAGGTACATTCATAAAACACAATGCTACGGAGGTAAGGAGGGGGCACCAAGCTGTTGCAGCAGACATCAAACCTTGCATTATTGCCTAAATTATCAATTGTTAGACTTTGCAATTTCTGTAGATTGCCCAGGGACACCACCAAAGAACTACACACGCTCTCATCATCTCCATCCAAATAAATCTCAAGCACCCTCAGCTCCAGCAACTGGCCTAGCTCTTTCTCAATAGCGGAAGAACCATCAACCCACAGTCCAGTCACCTCTTCTAAGGACGCCAGGTTCCCCATCCCAGTCGGTATTTTTGTATTCTTCCAATAAAGGTGTAGGCACATCAAATGTTTTAGATGAACAACACGTGATGGCACCACTAATGGCTCCTTTGATCCACTTCTTAAGTCCAAAGTCTCCAGAAAGTTCAACTTCCCGATTTCTACAGGGAGAACGCCAACACATGTATCTCGTAGCCCTAGGTACCTCAGGTGCAATAAATTCTCAATTGGCTTAAGATCAATCTTGTGGCCACATTTCCCAAAATTGCAACCTTCTAAATCCAATACACGCAGAACTTGAAAGCAAGAAAGAGCAGTCTGCATCAAATCAACATCAGTTCTAAAGAGAGTAACAGACCTCAGCTGCGACATACTCGTGACATCAACCCAATGTGTGGTGAGCTCTGACATGCTATTCTGAAAGGATAACCGGCGAACTTTGCTGTGTAAATTATGTTTGCTTTGTTGGGTACCATCTAGTATAGTGACAAAGTTCTCTTCGCTGGACATGGAACATATGAGATCAAGTACCATGTCATGCACACGGCAAGCTACCACCTCGTGTCCATAAAGATCATAAACTGGCTGAATCAAATTTCTATTTGCGAGCTCATTGAAATAACTTTCACCAAGCTCATAGAGTCTAGTTTCTTGTTTTCCACCTTGCACAAAGCCTTCAGCTATCCACCTCCATATCAACCGGTCTTTCATAATCTCAAAATCTTCCGGGAATATACTGAGATATAATAAGCAAGTCTTTAGATGAGAAGGTAGATCATAATAGCTAAAGGATAGTATTCTCTGCATGTCCTTCACACTACCACCTTCTGCCAGACCACGTCCAATAGAATTGAGTAAGTTGTCCCATTGATACTTTGGCTTTATCTGTTGATCACTGCTAGCTAAAAGACTAGCTACAGTAATGATGGCTAGTGGTACTCCGCCACATTTCTTCAAGATGTTTCTGGATACTTGTTCGAATTCATGAGGGCAACCACCGCCTTGAGGAAATATTCTTTTATAGAAGAGCTTCTTGGAGTCATCTTCGGTAAGAGGTTTCATTGGATAAATTATGTCATCACTGGAAGAGCAGCATGCTTTAGAGACACTGCCTATGCGGGTTGTAGTCATTACTCTGCTACTGAGATTGTTGTTGGAGAAAACACACTTGATAAATCCCCATGCTTCTTCGTCCCATATGTCATCAATTACTACGAGGTACCTGCGTTTTTGTTTTTTTAGTGTTATTTTGCAAGTCAACAAGTATAACATGGTTTACCTTTTATCCTTATGTTTGATGTAGAATTCTATCAGCACCAAATTAATTATGAAGTGGTATTGACTCAAGAAATTTGTACCAAAGATTAATCATTTACAAACACATACAATATGCAGAGGTGGGTGATGCATACAAAACATTAAAGTAAGCCAACAACGACAACCGTTAAAAAACTAACACGGAGTTGAGTAGCATTAAATATACATGCAATCTAGTAAGTAAAACTGTGAGCATTCGGTGGCGTCATACATACCTCTTATTCTGAAGAAACATTTTCAACTCATTGATGAGTTGTTGTTCATCCCTAGCAGCTTCATTGATGCTGGCATACTTACTCTGGTCAAGTTCATATAGCACCTTCTTGTAAATCCTTATCATGTCAGGACTGCGAGACACAGAAACAAAAGCTGCACAATCAAATTGCCCTTTGATCTTGTCATACACTGCTTTCGCAAGAGTTGTCTTGCCCAACCCACCAAATCCAACAATAGACAAAGTCTTTAACTGCTGCTTGGACTGCCCAAAGTGCTCATCACCATCAGACAGCAGCTTCGTGATCAGCTCCTCTCTCGTGTGCTCAATGCCAACGAGTTCGGCGACATCTTTGTGCACAGCCTTCAAGCGAGGATCTATGGCATCCCCCTTACTGTTGGCGTGTGCATCAAGCATATACTTTTGGCGCAGGTCCCCCAACTCATCGGCAAGCTCCCGTGCTTCATCAATGGCATCAGAGATCTGATGAAGAGCCTTACCCTTGCTAAACAGCTTGGTGGTCTTCTTCAGGAGCTTCTTGACTCTGTTCTTCAAGTTGTTCGGGCCACGCTCATGGCCATCGTCATCCTCCACGCGCACGATGAAAGTGTCGACGGCGTCTTCCATGTTGTAAGAGAGATCCCTGACCTTACCGGCCCAGATGCGGACCTGGTCGTCGAGCTGGTCCGGAGGCACCTCGCTCACCTTGCGGAGGACGGCGTGCATCATCTCCAATTCTGTAAGTAGAGATTTGACCCCTTTCTTCACACGTTTCTCCAGGTTGTATTCCTCGATGAGTAGGCGGCCGAGCTTCTCGAGCAAGGGGGTCATCGCCCCTGCCGTGATATCCATGGCTACTTCAATTCAACAAGTAGGGTGTGAGTGTGTTGATCTGGAGTGAAGAAATGGAGGACCTTCTGGACTGACTGATGGGAGATTGGTGGCGGCGAGGATCCAGCTACAGGTGTGTTCTTGCAGCGGGGTTAAAGGTAGCTCTGGTGTGCTGAAGAAGTGGATCGATGGAGGTCTGTTCTTGCAGGATGGAATCCAGCTACAGGATGTGTTCTTGCAGTGCTGCTAATGCTAGCTCTGGACAAATGGTTTGATGGATGTTTGTTCTTGCAGCGGTGCTAGTGCTAGATCTGGACAATTGGATCGATGGAGGTCTGTTCTTGCACTGGTGCTAATGCTATCTCTGGGGGGAAATGGAGCAACTGATGGATTGGTTGGTAAGGGGGGAATCTAGCTACAGATACAGATGGAGTGAGCAATCATCGACCGGCCGACAGAGTCCATGTGCTTGTGTGTGAGTGAGTGACCCCTCCTCCTTTAATTGATGCAGTGAGAGCATTTGATCATTTGGATGCTTCACTGAAAGCAGTACGGGGATAACATTGGACCGCTGGTGCTGCTGTCACTGTCTCCCTCTCCCCTCCTTGGCAATTCGATACATGTACATCCGGGCAACCAAATAAATATAGTACTCAGAAGCAACAGCCAGTAGTTGAGCGAGTCCGTGGATTTCATTCCAACTTCTGGTACGATGCAAAACCAGAATTATCTCCTCTGTTTTCCTCCAAGCAAAACTTGTACTAGTAGTATACTGTACCCTATGATTATGATGTGGTAGGAGATGTACATGGAAAATTACGACAGACATTATAACGATGGCTCAACCACCCCTCCATTGACCGACCCATGGGAACAGCGTCGACAGAAGCAAGAAGCCGATGCAGAAATAATTCTTTCCCAGATCCTACTTTCAGTGAGATCCTGGTGACTGAAAAATCTAGTACTAGCTTACAGGGAACACCAGTGCCAAAGATCAGTGTTATGGAAGAACTCCAGCGGCTATTGCTGCTACTGTTATTATGCACGCGAAGAAGTGTGTGGCGTGTGCCAACTGCCAAGAACCAAAAGGATTCGAAGTCTTGGAACCGGAGACTAGACTAGCAATTTAGAATCAACAACTGAAGCATGCACCCAATCATAATTAAAAGTTCCATTATTCGAAGAAAAACGGAATTAAAAAATAAAATAGAATTCGTTTATCATAAGTAAACTGAAGCTTCCATGCATCCCTTCTAGCATTAGTGTTGCAAGCTTAGCTAACACCATACACTGAAATGAAACTATTCGATCCTCCAGCTGAAGGAAGCAAATAAAAGATACAATTGGATAGATTGTGGACACGGTGGAACAATGTGTCTAAAGACAAGAGCACACAAATGGAAGAAAATTGATTGATCTCGACGATGAAGGAACAGGAATGACATTAACGCCCGACCATGATAAGCATTAGTTGTGTTGATCGTTGAGGTCGAGTGAAATCAACTCCCGGTAAAGCTGCAATACAATGACATGTGCAAATTGCTCGGTTAGATGCGTTGACGATTCACTGTAGCCCAAAAACAGAGTTTATACAACAGAAAGCTAACAACTCGTTTGGAAATGAAATGAAATCCAATATTTGATAGGATTTCATTTGGTTAAATTTAAATTCCGGGTTCAAAAATCATGTTTGCCTACTACATGGTTAGAGGAACTAAGGTTAGTTGTAGTGTGATTCCATTGCATTTCAAATTGAATCATGTAGCCAATTCGGTGCCAACCAAACAAATTGGTTTCTAGAATTCAAAATGAATTTCAGAATTCTACCCCAAATGATTGGTGCCAAACGAGTTGTAAAAGTTCTCGGCTAGATTAATTATGACAGCAGGACCTGTACATTATATATGCTGCTTTGAAAATTGAGATACCCAAACTATTGAAATGAACTGGAAATTGGTTTTTTTGTTTATGCATAACTGAACGTAATAAACTTCGGGGCTACATATGTTGTGAATGATATGTGCAGTCGTGAATAACATAAGTGAATTGCAAAAAAGATGATCTTAATTATGTCATGTATGAAGCTGATTGTCATGTATGTTTTGGTGGGCTAGATGCGGCTGCTCACCTGTGGGTTTGAATGAATTTATTATTATCAATGAACACGACTGCAGGCTCCCCCTCCTCTTCTTCCTCTGATTCTTGGTTGTTAGTTAAACTGAAAGAACAAATGACTGAGGTTAATAACAGAATAGTTTCTTTTTCATATGAGAAGAGCGAGTAGTTAACAGATAAAAGAAATTGGACAAAGCGACGCCAAACCTAGCAAGAAATGGAGGGACGGTTTGGATTGGCGTCCGCTGCATGCTTCAGGGCGACGCGCGCTTCCTCCAACCACAAATCCACGTTTTCCTCGGGCAAAAAGGTAACGCTGACTTTCTGGAGGGAAGGGAGATGCCCCATGGCCACGTCCAGCTCGCCACTGGCGATGCGTGACGCTGGTGCCCAGAAGTCGAGGGATTCGAGCATCGGCAATGCTCCTCGTGGAAACATAGATGGCACCGTTACAAATTTTTTGAAATTGCAGTCGATCAAATATGGGAATGCACCGGCACCAATGATGGGCATCTCTACACAAGTATGCTGACATTCGGTGGTCTTCAGCAATAATGATAGAAGAGCTGGCAGCTTCCCTATGATCTCAATGTCCTCACCCCGCACTTCATCCACAACTATATATAAGAACCGCAGTAGGAGAAGCGATGTAGAATTAATCCACCTAGGCACTCTTGATGTACATCTACGAAACTGGAGGATCCAGAGACTTGGAGGGGGCACCCAGCTATCCCAGCAGCCATCAAATCTTGTACAATCCTGATTCTTGATTAACAAAATTTGCAATTTCAGCAGATATCCTAGGGACTCAACCAAGGATTTGCACGCCCTCTCGTTGCTTCCATGCAACCTAAGACTGAGCACCCTCAGCTTGATCAGACGACTTAGCTCTTTCTCGAAAACCTCAGAACCATCCACATGCACTTCGTCCAGCACTTCTAAGCACACCAAGTTGTCCATCCCGACAGGCATTCTCATATCATTGTCAACTCTTAGGCAAATCAGACGTCCCAGCAAAACAATACTTGATGACACCACTAAATTATTTCCTCTCAAGTCCAGTGTCTCCAAAAACCCTAACTTTCCTATTTCCATTGGGAGATCCTTAACACGTGTATGTGCTAGCCCTAGGTACCTCAGGTGAAACAAATTCTCCAAATTCCTAAGATGTATCTCGTGGCTACTTTTCCCAAGATTACAACCTTCTAAGTCCAATACACGTAAGAACCGAAAGCTTGGAAGAGCTTGAATCAGATCATCAACACTTCTTAAGAGAGTTACAGACCTCACTTGTGACATGCGTGTGGTGTCCACTTCAGGGGTGGTCAGCTCTGGCATGCTATTATGAAATGATAACCTACGAACCTTGCTCTGCGAACTGGTTGTGCTTCCCTCGGTACCATGCAATATAGTAACAAAATTCTCTTCACTCGACAGGGAACATATAAGATCAAGTATCATATCGTGCACACGACATGCAATTGCCAGGTATTGAGCATTGTCGTAGTATATTGGCTGGATCAAGTTTCTATTAATAAGCTCATTAAAGTATCTCTCTCCAAGCTCATAAAGACTAGTGTCTTCCTCCGAACTCTGGACAAAGCCTTCTGCTATCCACCTCCATATCAACCGGTGTTTGTCGATCTCGTAATCTTCTGGGAAAACACTTAGATATAATAAACATGTCTTCAGATGAGAAGGCAGATTGTAATAGCTGAAAGATAAAATCCTTTGCATCTCATCAAGACTAGGATCTTCTGTAAGTCCACGACCGATAGACTTAAGCAAAGCTAGCCACTGATCCTTTGGTTTTACCCGTTGATCACTCGCCAATAGACTGCCTATAGTGATTAGGGCCAGTGGGACTCCACCACATTTCTTCAAGATGGCTCTTGATACTTGCTCCAATTCACGAGGGCATCCACTTTCTTGACCAAATACTCTTTTATTGAAGAGCTTTTCAGAGTCATCACCAGAAAGAGGTTTCATCTCATAAACTATGTCATGACTGCAAGAGCAACATGCTTGAGCTACAGTCATTATGCGGGTTGTCGTCATCAGTTGACTACCCATGTTGTTCTTTGAGAAAGCACACTTGATAATTCCCCATGCATTGACATCCCAGATGTCATCAATTATGATGAGATACCTATATGAATTTTTGAGAGAGTTAGTTTGGAAATCAATCAAGACATTACCAGCAGGCTTATATTGTTACAAGCATTGCTTGTTTATGCTGATGAGAGACATGGCACATGACAGTAGTTGCATTCTTCGGAATACACTCCTGACAAATTCATATGCAATCTTGGGAACAAAAAAGATCAGTGTTTATTACATACCTCTTATCCTGAAGAAACATTTTCAGTTCGTCGATGAGTTGTTCCTCATCTCTAATGGCTTCATTAATGCCTGCATACTTGTTCTTGTCGAGTTGATATAGGATCTTCTTGAAAATCTTCTTGGTGTCGGGATTCTGAGACACCGAAACAAAAGCTCCACAATAAAATTGCCCTATTATCTTGTCATACACTGATTTTGCAAGTGTTGTCTTGCCCAGCCCACCAAATCCAACAATGGAGATCGTCTTCAGTTGTTCCTTGGAACCCTTATCTCCATCAGACATCTTCCCAATCAGCTCATCTCGTGTTTTATCAATGCCCACAAGCTCCGCGACATCTCTGTAGACAGCCTTTAGCCGGGGATCAATGGTATCCCCCGCACTACTAGCTTGTGCCTCAAGCATGTACCTTTGACGCAGGTCGCCCAACTCCTTGGCGAGCTCCTGTGCTTCTTCGATGGCGTCAGAGATCTGATGTAGAGCCTTGCCTTTGCTGAACAATTTAGTTGTCTTCTTCAGAAACTTTTTGACTCGGTTCTTCATGTTGGTTGGTCCACGCTCACGGCCTTCCTCAACACGCACAAAGAAGCTGTCGACCGCGTCTTCCATATTGTAGGACAGCTCCCTCACCTTGCCCGCCCAGATCCGAACCTGCTCATCGAGCTGGTCCGGCGGAATGTTGCCGACCTTGCGGAGGACGGCATGCATCATCTCCAGCTCCGTAAGGAGAGACTTGACGCCTTTCCTCACGCGCTTCTCCAGGCTGAACTCCATAATTGACTTGTTGAGATGCGATGGGACCTTGGGACCGGAAAAACAAAAGGCTCTTCTCGGCTGTCGTGTTCTGCAGGTTAATTGATAAAATGACCTTGGATGCCATCACAAAGCAACTGGTAATTAGTTTATGGCAGCAACTGCTAATTTCAATCTTACTAAATCGCTCGGTAACCACGATCACGTGCTGGTTTTTTGGTTTCTAGACAGTGGCCGACATGCATGCAGTACATTAGATTAATTAATTGAAATCAGGGCTAGCTAGTTGGGGCCTAGCTGACATGAAAAACTCAGATCAAAACGTCTCCTTGAAATTACTAGATCTTCCCTAAATAAAACAATACTGTAAGCCCTCCATTCTGATTTACAGGACCATTCTCAGAAAATCTTAAAATCCAATATTACAAGGCCTTTGCCATGTCCTCCACTTAACTGCAAGTATTAATTAGTTGCCTTGATTTTCAATAGACGTTAATTCTCTTGAATGGATTGAACAGTTTTTGCGTTGTTACTAGTGTTTTGTTCTCAGCACCATGGTACGTGATTGTTCTCTCGATTGCCTTTAGGAATCATCACACAGCGTTTACAGGGTTGGAAGAACAGATACAGGAAGCCAGAGATAGCCAGAGGAAGAAGAAAGCCAAGTTTGCCGTGCTCATTTAGCTCTGAATCTGATCCTGTCTCCATAAACTTCAGAAATGGGCACACTTTTTTTTTACAGTAAAAGTGGGTATACTTTTAGTTTTGGCAGAAAGTTTAACAATGTCAGCATTCCTTGTGGAGATGACAGTACGGATAACTCTTCCAGTTACCCAATATTTGCAACATATCTAACCAACTAAGGTCTCTTAATTCAGCATCCCCAATTCAACAGAACAATTTCACCAAATTAGAGAACGGACGGGTGCAAGGATTTAAGGGGCACCAACCTTGGAAGAAATGGATGACCTTCTGGACTGACTGATGGGAGATTGGTGGCGGCGAGGATCCAGCTACTGAAATCTCCTTTCAATCCCAGAAGTTGGGACCAAACGTGGAGCAGATGGATGGAGTAGCTAGAAAGAAAAGTACTACTAAGTATTAGAATGCTTGTTACATTCCTACAAGGAATTAACTAGTGAATAACAATATATAGTTTTTCAGGGTTCTCCCATTGAGATGACTGGCCCTAAGCGAGGCATCTCATTTGCTTGCTCCGTTCTACTAGAGTTCGATATGAGGATTAAGAAAGGTAAGGAGGAAGATGATTTACAACTAATTGACGGGACAATAGACTACAACGACATAACGATACCTGATTCGGAACTATTCACGACTTGCATCGAAGGTGATTCTGGTGCGGTTGACCTCACTTTTGCAAGCGTTTGCAGGGCAGTGGAAGCCACAATACAAGTCATCATAGCAAAGGTGCAGAGTGGATTCAATCTGTCTCTCAGTGCATTTGTTTTTATTGATGATTCACATGAAAGAATTCAACTCTTTCGTGGCACTATCACTGAGTCATGTGGCTTGAGGAGGTTTGTGATTGCTGTAGAGAAGGATACTTGGACGCATATGAAACTGGAGGTAGGTAAGAAAAGCTATTACTGTTCCTTCAAAACGGACACCCATGGATGTGCCTGTCAAGAAATAATGCTGGACCTTGCCACTATCTCCGTGAAGGCGACATGGTCCATCCTGCCGCTTAATTAGTTGCGTTTCATATTACGTGTGGAGGCATAATTATGTGTCTTATGCATATTCTATTTTTTTAGTTGTGTTATTTGGTGTTAATTGGTACGGGATGTATGCATGCCCACTTAATTGGCAACCAATGGAGGCTCTAAACTAGAAAAGAGAAATAACATCAAAGTAGAGCACAAATTTAGGTGTGTGTTTCATCGATGCTGTTCTGTACGAGCGCTCATGTAGGCCGAGTTAAGGAGCGAAATCTAGGGAAAACGTTTTGCTCTCATGTTGGCCCAGTTAATGAGAATATAGGAAAAACGGCCCAGTTAGCTTGGGGACCTATCGTCTAAACCCCATCCGTCTTCTTCTTCCTTCTTCTTGCGAGCCAAGACTCGACTTCTGCTCCCACGGTCCCACCTCTCTCCTCACCCCACCCCATATTCTCCTTCGTCTGAGCTCCTGAGCCCGACCCGAGCCATTTCGAGCTCCATCCACAGGCGGCGGGCGGAGCTCCATTCGAAGACGGCGGCGCAGCTCAGTTCGAAGGCGGCGGCGGCGACGGTGAGTGAACCTTCATTGCATTCCGCAGCCAATGTATGTGTATGCCTTGGATTTGAACCGCGGAGCTTGATTTCTCTCGTTCCTTGCTAGGGTTTGCGTATCTTGGCCCCGGAAATCGATTCGAGGGGTGGTTATTAGAGGGATGGAAGCACCGGAAGAAGCTTCAGCCGGGTAATTTCTGTGCGCTCGGACATTAATTTCATTTTTCTCGCACGGATTTGATTTATTTGCCTCGGAGGGAACACATGCATTTGTTGCTTATTTGTATGTTTTTGCTAGGATTGATCCCGGGGACAAGACTGAGACCTTGGTCTTGAAATTTCTTCCATGTATTTCGAAGCTAGATGATGGTAGCGAGGCTGAGATTACTGGGAATTTGTTGATTCATTTGAAGATTGAGGCAGAGGAAATCACAGTTCAGAAATTCATAGAGGTTTTGGGTGAAAAGATAGCTTGGGGTTCAGGGCAGGAGGTAGAACTGAGCTGCTATGACGAAAAGGGGAACTATGAGAGGATCACTACAAACCCTCGGCTGGTTGGAGCGATCGGAGAGGGCCGGACAGGTAATGACTCTTCAGAGTTGGCCATTTTTGCGGAGCTAATTGATGCGAGTGAAGACTCAGTTGTAGGCTTTGTTCCATCCAAGGCTGCTGAGTCGATAAATGACGAAGCATTTCTATCAACGAGTGATCCTGTATTGAATGTGGCTGATTTGGGTCAGAACCAGATGCCGACGCCATCAGATTTGAATTTGCAGGGCGAAGGACCATTTGTTGATTGGAGCAAAGTTTATCTACCGGAGGCAACAGATTTTGCTCCAGAAGTTATCGACGAGGTTGAAATGTGCAAGCTGATGGGTATTCCAGTAGATGAAGATGTAGAAGAATTGTCACCGGTGCCCCCATCACAACCTGCACAGCCGGCACCACGAGCTTCATACCATGATGAAGTCACAAGGCTATTCAAGGATGCAGCAAATGATGTAGATGATGAAAATGATGAGGAGATTTGTTGTGTGTATGACGAAGAGCACCCTGTTTTTGAAGTTGGCAGGATGTGGCCTAACATGAAGGAATTAAAAATGTCTTTCAAGACATACGCTGTAAACAAAGGGTTTGTCTTTAGGACTGCATGGACTGACAAATACAGATATTGTGTGAAATGCAAGGGGGTTGATGGAAAATGGAGCCATGTCCATGGTATATGTCTGCTAGAAGGCTACCCGGTGGGACTGCTGCTGTTAGGGTCAATCGGATGCCTTGCGAGCATACATGTATGACAGCAGCAAGGAGAGTCACAAGAATGACATCTCAAGCATGGGTTGAAGAAAAGGTCATGAAGACGTTGAGTACAGCACCTAACACAACTGCTAAAAGACTGAAGAATGAGTTGGAAAGGGATTACAAGTGTACATTGAGTTATAGCACTGTTTGGAAGGGGAAGCAAAGAGCTTTGAAGGCATTATATGGTGATTGGGGCAATACATTTAGAATGTTGTACAACTTCAAAGCAGAAATGGAATTGCGGTCACCTGGGAGTATACTAGAGATCGACACTGTTGTACAAAATGGCAAGGTATACTTCTCTAGGTTTTTTATGGTTATGAAGGCTTGTGTAGATGGATTTAGAGAAGGATGCCGTCCATATCTGAGCGTGGATGCCACTGCACTGAATGGGAAGTGGAATGGACAGTTGGTTTCAGCCGTTGCTTTAGATGGACACAACTGGATGTTTCCGGTGGCAGTAGGTTTGTTCCAGACAGAGACAGAGGCTGACTGGACTTGGTTCATGTCTCAATTGCGTAGGGCTATAGGACCAATGTATCCCTTAGCAATATGCACAGATGCTTGTAAAGGTCTGCAGAATCCAATCCGTAAGGTGTTTCTACATGTAGAGCAGAGAGAGTGCTTCGGTCATTTGTGGCTAAATTTGATCAAGAAATTTGCAGGAGATGTATTTGGAAGGATGTGGCCAGCAGCCAGAACTTACAATAAACAAACTTACAAATATCATATGGACAAGATGTTCGTAGAGTGCCCTGATTTTGGTGTTTACCTCAGGACCTACCATTCGCTGTTATGGTACAGAAGTGGCTTTAATAGTGATATTAAGGTTGATCATATCAACAACCACTTGGCAGAATGGTTTAACAACTGGATAAGAGATATCAAAGACTTGCCTGTTCATGAGCTCATTCTAATAAGTTATGGACACTGATAAGAAGAGTAGGCATGTTGTCAAGATTGACATACATGAGTGCACCTGTCTTCAGTGGCAAGCAACAGGGAAACCGTGTGATCATGCTATAGTAGTACTGATAGGGAAAGCCCCGTTGATGATGGGAGAATATCTGCATCCATATTACTCGGTCGACCGATTTAAGGCAGCATAAGCAGGAGTTGTCGAGCCACTTACTGACCAATCTCAATGGCCTAAGGTGGACATAGAAGTTGATCTTTGTGCTCCCATGTTAGCTAGAAAAGCTGGCAGGCCAAAACAGGTGCACTTCAAAAGTGTCTTAGAGCGAGGTGGTAAACAAGGTCCGAAGAGTCAAATGAAAGGGGGGAAGTTAAAGGGAAAGACAGCAACCACAGATGCAAGAGATGTCAAGAACTGGGCCATCGCGCTGGTTCTGTATTTTGTGTTTTTACCCCCGAGAAACTGAAAAGGTTAGCCCTGGAGGGTCCAGATAACTCGTTGTGTGAATTTTTTGATCATGCCTCTTCCAAATCTTCATGTGTGTACATTGTTCACAGGGTTCATGGCAAGAAGAAGGCTTGAGGTACCACAAGCCAGTGGAGAACCACAAGGTCCACAGGCCACTGAAGAAACACAAGCCATTGAAGAAACACAAGCAACTGAGTTGGAGCCTGATGGTGAAGGGACCCCTCAACAAAGCCCTTTGCCTGTGCCAAAACTAATGAAGCGCGGGAGGGCCAGTGCCATTCCTTGCAGTCCAAAGAGGCCCAAGAAAGATCCACAAGCCACTGAAGAACCACAAGCCATTGAAGAAACACAAGCAACTGAGTTGGAGCCTGATGGTGAAGCGACCCCTGAACCAAGCCCTTTGCCTGTGCCAAAACTAATGAAGCGCGGGGGTGCCAGCGCCATTCCTTGCAGTCCCAAGAGGCCCAAGAAAGATCCTTATGGAAAGGATTTCAAAAGATTTAATGATCACGTCATTAGTGAGGAGAAATCAGAGGCATCTTGCAATGTGTTGGTTGGTAATGATATTGATGCCATCATGCAAGAAGTTGTCAAGTGTGGGGCACCTGAAACAAGTGATGAGTATTATATTGCTACAAAGTTGTTTAGTAAACTTGAAAATAGGTGTTTCTTTTATGCTATGAAGACAAGGGAGGGGAGGCTCCAATGGTTGAAGAGGCAGTATGCAGACAGGAAGAGGCATTAGAAATGACTTGTGTGTGTACTGATGCTTGCCTTAAGACTCACTGCTTGTTTAAGAATTGTGTCTGTACTGAACCAGTAACTTGTATTAGGTGCTTGATAAATGTGTTGACCATGTACTGATTGTTATAGTTGTTTACAATCTTCCTATCCGAGCAGCAGCATGGAAGATGGAGCTGGCGAACTGGATCAGACTCTGCAAGCTGAAGCTGCTTGGTCCAATGAGGTGGTATAAATTCTCTTTGGTCGCAAATTCAGAACCATGCATGACAGGTTTCGTGATTCAAGGTTCTATCACACTTTAACTATTAATTTATTGTTATAACTTTTAAGCATTGTTGCAGTCCAGTTGATGATCACCATGATGCTTTGTAAACTATTTGCACCCCCACCTCACTACTATTTCCGCCTCAGTTTCTTCAGAAACCTTCAGTTTTATCATAGGTGAGGTGTATGCTATATGATATTGACTGATCGGGTTCACTAAACTGACTGAGTTAGTTTGTTTGCTCTTTGTAAATTTGATGGTAATCTTTTGTGCTATCTGAACAGGAAGTTCATAGTTTTGTCTCATGCTTGTGCCATTGGTTGATTTTATAATGTATCATTCATAGTTTGCTGCAGACTCGCGTAGTCGCGTACTAATACCATGGCGTTTGGACTAGAGAGTCAAAGGAAGAAGAAGAAGAGACGTGGTCACGTGGGCCCAGCTTAAACACATCTGAACCATCTAGCACAGATGGGAACAAATACTCGGAACAGGCGTCGGGTGTGGATCTGCCGGGATACACGGATGCATAAAGCCATCCGGATTCATAGGATATGAATCTTGTTCGATCTTGAGAGCCCTAATTGACTGCTCGCTGGCTGATTCCCACCTTCCCCCCTCTGCGCATCGCTTCAGCTCCTCACCCGGAACCTGAGATGCTCCACTCATGGCGGAATCTGGACCGTGTTTGCCGGTGAGTTTACTTTGCTTCTGTCGATTAATTATTCTTCTCGTAAATCAGATCCAACCATGCTCGCTGGCCCTGGATTCTAGTGATTTCAAGATTTGGCCTGGGTCTTGGCTTGGTAATTTTCGTGATTTGAACAACAGCCTGGGGTTTGATGGATTTCTGGCTCCGCCACTGCCTGGATTATTGACACACCAATACTAAATTCTCGATCCGGGTTTACTCTTTTTTTGTTTTGTTTATTCTTATCTGCAAAAAAATAAATAGAATTGATGTTAGTTTACTTTTACTAGCTAGTGAATTTCCTCTAGTGCTACAGTTGGAATCTGTACATAGCAATTCGGTCAACCTGCAAACTAAATATAGCATCTAGTTTCATGTTTGAGCCGAAATTTATTGGTTCATCCTAAAATAAGTGACGTGGATTTGTATTAATTTGTGATATATATATATATGTCTGTATAGATCTGCTTATGAGTACCCCTGGATCCTCATGGCAAGGAACGTTATGTATAGATCTGCTTATCAGTACCCCTGGATCCTCATGGCAAGGAACATTGCAGCGGGGCATCCCAAGCTGCGGTACCGCCACTCCCCTTATGACATTGATCTTTTCTGCTTCTCCAATCATGTCCCAGTTGATAAGCATTTTGCCATCACTAAGATGAAAATTATGAGAGAAATACAAGTGACGAGGATGAGAGACTATGTGATGCCCAACGATGCCATCGAGGGTACCATCACATGCATACAACAAATGGATTGAAAATAAATATTTTCATGGCATACTAAAACCGCGTAAATCTCCTTTCAGTCGTAAATGTTGGGACCAAAGGTGTCGTGTAACCCAGTAGTCTCTTTTATCTCTTGTAGGTTGCTATATAAAATAAAAATGCTATGAATTATGTGCTTAGTTTTGTATTCACCTATTTAGTGCTCCCTCCAATCCATAAATAGTAATTTATGGTGTTATGGCTGAATATTTACTTCCATGTCTTGGTGATGAAATTGTGGAATTGCAATTACTGTGAAAGAAGTTACTAAGGAAATAGAACTATCTTTTAGTCATTATGATATCAAACAAAACTTAATATTGTAGAATGTCAAATGGTATGAAAAAAGCTATTAAGGAAATATAACAATATTGATCCTTTTTTTTTTAGGGAACAATATTGATCCCTTAATTCCTGTAAGGTAGGTCTGAAGAAGCATTATCGTATGCGGTGTGATGGCCTTCCACTTAGTGCATATGCCAGGTCGGACCAAAACCAGTAGAAATTAGGAGTTTTAGGGGAATGTAATTAGGACTTCCAAGGCTAAAGAACTAGCAGTTTAGGAAAAGGAGAAGACGAGGTGGGGGCGTAGTGAGAACCAGTGTTGTGGCGGAGAAGGGTGTGCTCGACCTCTGTGTCGCAAGGTCGGCACCGCGAGCTTAAGAAAGGACGGGAGAAGGAGATGTGTTTGATAGCTTCTGAAACCCCTCTGCCCTACCTCATCCTATAACCCAGCCACATGCACAACTTTTTCCCTGTGCGCGCAAGTTTTATGCATGTTGTTATCCCGCTCGCTTTTGGGCGTTGGACATTTTGTTATGAACTTGATCATATTCTATTAAGTCTATAAAGTTTTGCTTACAACAAAGCTAGAACATGTTATAACAGATGGATGGAGTAGCTAGAAAGAAAAGTACTAAGTATCTTATTATTGCTCTCCTACGAGGAATTAACTAGTGAATAATAATATCTAGTTTTGCAGGTTCTCCCATTGAGATGACTGGCCCTAAACGAGGCATCTCATTTGATTGCTCCGTTCTTGTTGAGTTCGACATGAGGATTAAGAAAGGTAAGGAGGAAGATGATGTACAACTAATTGACGGGGCAGTAGATTTCAACGATGTAACCGCAGCCGCAGATTCTTCGATACCATTCACGACTTGCTTTGAAGGTGATTATGGTGCGGTTCACATGACTTATGCAATGATTGATGGAGTGGAAGCCACAATAGAAGTCATCATATCAAAGGTGCAGAGTGGATTCAATTTATCTCTCAGTTCATTTGTTTTTATGAAAGATTCACATGAAAAAATTCAACTCTTCCGTGGCACCATTGGTGAGTCATGTGGCTTGAGAAGATTTGTGATTGCTGTAGAGAAGGATACTTGGATGCATATGAAATTGGAGGTAGGCCAGAACAGCTCAAATCTTGATCACTATTATTGTTCCTTCAAAACAGACACACATGGATGTGCCTGTCAAGAAATAATGCTTGACCTTGCCACTATCTCCGTGAAGGCGACATGGTCCACCCTGCCATAATTAGTTGTGCTTCATATTCCGTGTGGAGAAATGATTGTGTGTTTCATATTCTATTTTTTTAGTTGTGTTATTTGTTGTTAATTGGCATCGGATGTATGCATGCCTCCTTATTAGTTATTGATTTTTGTGCTGGAACCAATGCAAGTATATATTGTTATGCGCCTTAATTTCCTCTTTCAATTCAATGAGAAGATCGAACATGTTTTCTACTCCCTCCGTTTCTAAATACTTGACGTGGTGTAACTTATAAAGCATTGCTTATTATCTTAATTCTGTTGGAACGTGCAGGAAGCGTATATGCATCATAATTAACAATAGGCATTGATTTGATCGTTATAATGAGACAAGTTTGAGCAAGCTTTTTTGAACCAAATCCGGGCAGTCATGGATATAAAACTACCAATCAATATTAAGATTGCTCAACCACATGATCATTATTTTAAGAGAGCCAATATTGGCAAAATCAATATTTTAATACAACAAAACAGAAGAGTGTACTTGCCATGTTAAGTTTGAGCGGTATAATTATCATCCCGAAAGAGGAAAAGTACATAAAAAGACATTGTATCCAACTAAATGGCAAAAGAACATGCAATCCTGTGCACATTAACTAACATTGACAAAATCACACATAATAGTAGTAGATAATATCTCGAATAGATAATTTAGTAAGAATATTTCAAAAAATAATAGGAATTGAAGATAGATAATTTCTATTGTACTGAATCTCAAGTAAGAAATATGTCAACATCATACATGCACATAATTTCAGTCAACTACTTGCACACCTCGTTTCTCTTGCTTTGGATTTGGACTTTGATGGCTCCTTAAACACTGAGGGGCAAATGGTGTTTATACCACACGCATTTGGGCCTCAGCAGAGTACAGATTGTCTGCCCAAATCCAACCTGCAAGCATTTTCAGTTTCAACTTAAGATGATTATTTCTGCAATTTAAGGTATGGGACTATCTAGAGCGCAGGTGTTTGAAAATCCTGGAAATTTCACTTAATTATGGAAAGGAGGGAGTCCTTTTTAATTTTTATGCCCCACCATTAAAGTGCAATTTCAACAAAATACAAAACTAAAAAAGTGCAATTACCACAAATACAAAACTAAAAATAAAATAACAAATAAGGGAACTATAAGAGTGACTGAAACACCACTGAACAAAAAAAGTGATTGAAACTTAAAAAAAATCAGGTGTCTGCGTTTTAAAATTCCATCGAGGTATAACCCAAAAGTTTTCTGCTGGAGGAAAACGCCACCATCTTTTAAGTTATTTGCGAAGCCAAAAATAGAACATGTCTTGTAATGGAAGATGAATCAACTCAACAGGGCATTACCAGCAGCAGGTTTATAGGCTCCCACTCGTCCTTTGGTGACCACTTCTCGAGAGACATCCTTGTTTGTTCTGGTGTTGTAGTTTTCTGTGCACAGATGGTAAATATAACTTGTTCCCAAGCAGAGAGACAATACAGCTTTAACAAATACCTGCTTTGTTCCTTCTCGGTAGACCCATCCAAGACGGTTAGAAATGCGATGCACATGGGTGTCCACACAGATTCCTTGAGTATTCTTCCATGCGATGCTCATCACTTGTTTAGTGAAAAATAGCTACGAAGAGAATTAAGTTTAAATTTCAACTATGAAGGACATAGTTAGTAGATAAAATACCAGATCAGCCAGTTTAGGGCCAACACCTTTCAAAGAAAGCAACTCCGTTAAAGAATCTGGAATATCCCCTCCAAATACTTCCTCCGTCCCATTTAAGTGATTCAAATTTGTCCAAATATGGATGTATCTATGCCTAAAAAGCGTCTAGATACATGTAATAGAAAGTCACTTAATATGAGAAGGAGGGAGTAGTTTAAGACAAATTTTAGAAGCTTCTTTTATGAATTAGGCCTTTCTCTGATAGAATCCAACCTGATTAAATTATACACAGTATGATATGAACAGTTGATCTCAAGAGTCTCATGTAACCTGAACAAGATGACAGTACAAACTGAAAAAAATAGTAAGGAACCAGCCCCCAAGTAGCTCGGTTAGCAACAGCTGTAATTACCACCACAGACCAGTAATGAAGTTCAAAGCATGGTTATGTCAGTCTACTCTATTATCTATTGCCATTCACTCTGCTATGATGTAAATTTTCCATCTGCATGCTTATAGCTTCAGCTTAGCTCCAGTTACTAATAATGCAGCAATTGTTGCTTTAATTAAATTGGGAAGGTGCCATTAGTATTGATCCTAAACATGCAAAAGGCCCTTGCAACTTACCGGTTTGATAAGGTTAGCTAGTGTGGTCTCATCTTCTGACGATAGCATAAAATTTATGTAAGGAGAATACAAGCAGCCCTGGCAATTTAGTTTGGAATAGAAAAGGTTTTGCTCGCCCTCCATTATTAATTCCTAATAATTCTAAAATGTGACAGAAGAGAACTTTTTTAAGGCTAACCTTAGTGGAGCAGTACTGAACTATTGATTGACCTGACATGTTAGATAAGATAACCAGAGCAGTTGGAATGCTCTGTGCAAGAGTTCGCCATCGGTCGGATGATGCTGTAAACTACAATGATGGAATGATGAACCGAATGGACAGTCAATAAACCAGTTTAAAATTTACTATCGATGACTCGAGGCATGAGAACACAAACATGAAACCAAGATACGTCTATGAAAGATTAGTAGTATCATCATTTTACTAACAGGTTTGCTAACCACCGGGATATGAGACTTGCCAATCTATTTAATTAGAGAACTTCGCTATTCAAGCTTAAGTGGTGGTTGTGTACCTTAGATTAAGCTTCAATATCTCATTTTTGGAAATACTCGTAATTCGTATGGCACATTACAACTGTATTAAACCTCTCCGCAATAATGACATAAGACAACAAGCTCTTTATGTTAAAATTTTCAGCCAAATTACAAGTGGCATCAAATGAGTGCAGATAAGATCAAAATTGAAGGCTCAAGGTACTACTGGCATTGCTCGCCTTTAAATTCCTTAGAATTCTTTTAGTACACAACTTCAGCTTTGGATAAAAAAAAGTAAACATGCACCTGACTTACATCACTGCTGTACCTTATTCGGTTCAATCTGTACAATAAGTAGTACTAATAAAGAATTAAAACGTGATTGTTGTTAGCTAGTAGTTTAAACCGACTACACATGAACGAATTAGCAACAATCCGGAAAATCAAAATATCACAATTTGCATATTTAGTCATCTTCATTCTTAAATAAAACTGAACTATAATAAGAACATATCACATATGCATTTGATATATACTTTTGGGTTTCTGCAAAGAAATTTATATAAACAATTTATTGACAATCTACAGCCAAGCCACTCACTTCAATTTAAAAACTGGAATAGCTCATGCAATTCATACAACACGGTCAGTAACAATTAATTATTTAGGAAGTGCATACCTGGAATTGTCCCAAGAAGGAAAGAACCATACCATCTTCAGAAAATCATCGTTTTACTTTGCAGTTGAGAAATGGGCACGCTTCATGGATCACTGAAAGATCAATAAACACAATTTATGCAATTTTAGATAAAGGCAGAGTTTGGCATGAACGGAATTATTAACCATACATCTGAATCTTGGATGAACCTAGTACAGGTTACTTGGCAACAGCCCAACAATATAGCATGGCACAATTTTGCAGCCTCCTCGTTTTTATTGATTAGTAAAGCAACAACAAAGGGGCTGAGCACAAAGTTAGACCTATAATTCCCTAGCAGCTTAATGTTGATATGCATAACCCCTACAGTTAAATTAGAGGTTCACACAACGCTATGGAATCCTAGCACAAAAGTATTAGGGGTGTTCTAGCAAGAAAAGAGATACCATAGGTATTCTTTGTGTCTTTGTGTGTTAATGATGTGGAACATTCATGATGCACCACCAAGCAATGATGTAGAGTTGCTGCCTATTATTGTCCTAGTTTAAGGAGCCAAAAAAACAGAAAATCAGTTTTACCATTATCTGTAACTGGATGAAGAGGGATACTCGGGTGATCGATATAGCTGGTCTGAGAGTGCACGGAACTATAAGAAAATAAATAATTGTATCCTCACATGAACATACTGATACGAAGTCCACAAAATCATGTAATTTCATCAAACGAATAAAATTCTCCTTTAGAAAAATCACAAACCTGACAATTGCCATCACCTGGTACCCTCACTTCAAACAGGCCATATGCGTTTAGCCTACAAAAGGCTCTCTTGAATTAAGAAATATGTAAAGATCATAGATGTGTTGGCATTTCATTTTCACTGGAACAGGTGGCAGGTGAATCCAAGTCAGCTTGAGCTATTTCTGCAGTACACACTGAGTAAAGACATGCTAAAACTGTTCCATATGCAGGTATACCATTTCTTTGAAGAAACGCAACAAGATAAATTATTAGCATATCAATAAATAGCACGTAAGGCTACCTGCAACACCCTCATTATAGGCATCTGTAGATGGCTTCCAATTCCAAGTTCCTTCAGCTTTTTAATCTGGAGATAATAAGGCTACAGAACAAATCAATATTGAGGAAACCTTCTTATTTCAGGCATGGACAATGACCAGAGGAACAAGTGAAGAATGAAACTCATAGGTTATTATTGACCAATGCAGAAATTGCATGTCTAATTAAAATTTTACCAAGTTATTTATGTACGGCCACCCATTAAATTTACTTATGTGCACATAATCATAATGAAAGATGGAATGTAATAAATGTTGTAGAGATCAAGGAATCAAACTTGGCCACTTGTACTGAGATATTAATTTAGTTCGTTCAAAGCAATATCCAAATAATAGGCCATGTGTATCAAGGGTTCTTACATTATCCACATCGTATCCTCTTGTGTGTTGCAAAACAAATTACCAATCCTGCATGATGGGAACATACATCAGAATAAATTTTTAGAATTATAAGGCAAGACCACATGTAAAGTGCATCAGAATAGAGTAGTAGTTAGCAAGTGAAAGGCATGACAGCTGGAAAATACTACCAGGAACTCTAAAATCTAGTAACCTAACTTACAGCTCCAAAGACAACTCTAAAAACTGAAAAGAGTATCTAGTCTACCAACTTGCTCTGTTCTGCTCCATGGCAATGCTGCAGCACTAAAACATAAAGCCCGGCCTTGTATTTCTAATGCCTGCTAGTTACCTTAGGTAGGGAAAAATAATCATAAGACGGTGAAAAAAACGCAGACTTACCACATATTATTATCCTTGGATGTATTTCTAGATCGCAAACCATCTTCTAAAAAGATCCATAATGCAGCATTTGCCTCTTGCACTTTGCCTAGTAGAACATTTGGCAGGTGTACCTACAGCAAAGAAAATAGTCAGAAGTGGTTAGTTCAGAGGAAGTTTAATCAATCAGACTTAACAATTATCTACTTGCTCCAAGATTAGAGCTAGTTGAGTGTTGCTAGTCGAGTGACGGAATCAGTTTGGTGCCGCAGGCAGACTCTTCAAAAGATTATCTTATAACCCCTTAGCTGAATAGATTCCACACCTGAAGTAGTTAAAAGAGAGATTAAAGATTATACACATTAACTTCTACAACTCATCAATAATTAACAAGAGCAATGCTCTGACAGTTCGTCCTGCAGCAGTCAGGCCCGTGAGTTTTCTGGTCTGGACCAGCGCAGTCCACCACGCAGAGCTGCAGGCCCGACGTCCCCGCCAGGAACACGGCCCGGCCAAATACCCGGTACCTTTGGTGGCATCGCAGGCTTTTTTGTTGTCACATGCAAGCTGGGCTCTCTGCATCCTGCCAGAAGACCACGCAGCAGGCCCACCATGTGCATGTGTTCTTGAAAAACAAATTACTACTCGTGTAGTAGCAGCTGCAGCACTTGCCACCTTTAGTGCAGGCTAAGCTAGTTAGAACGTCCAATACTCCTAATTAGTGCTACTTCATCCGGCCCGAATTACTTGTCAAAATATTACATGTATGTAGATGTTTTATAAACATAGATACATTCATATTTAGACAAATTTGAGACAAGTAATATGATCGGAGAGTAATAAATACGTTGCTTTCTTCTGTACCCATGGTTGAAACCGTCGGTACCTTCATAAATACACATTTCGGTACTCGGGATAAAAATACTCGGTACCGATTTCTCTATATCGGTTCATAGCAAGAAGGGATTGAACACGTTTATACTAAGAAGAAAAATTGTTTGGATTATTTCGTGTGTGGAATAAATAATCTTCGGTACCCATTGTTGACAGACTCGGTGTGTGGAATAAAACCGTTTGGATTATTCGTGTCTCGGTACAACTATGACTCGACGCCTTGCCGATTATCCATTCGGTACTCGGGATTTTGGAACTTTGTATCAATTAAATAATCTTATGTGTCTAATAAATTATTTTGGTACCCGGAGGCAAGAGCTTCAGAGGCTGTTTGGTTTGATCCCACAATTGACTTGCCAAATATTTGGTTGCCAAAATATTGATTGAGGTTTTGTTTGCCCATGATTTGACAAATTTTGGCAAAAAAAAATGAACTAGAGTTGGTAGTGGGGAATTGGCTTGCCAAAAAATTGGTTTTGATCCAAACAAGAACCAAATTTTGGTCAATGACCAAAAATTTGGTAGGACATGGTTTGGCCACCATCCAAACATACCCTCCGTGCCTTGCTGGTTATGCATTCGGTACCCGGATATAGAAACATTGTATCAGTAAAATTATCTTATGTGTCTACAATTATAATATCGATAAAAAATTTCAGTGCCCAAATTCATCGAATCGGTACCTCAATAAAATAGGTACTCGGTACCTAGGATGAGAATCATTTGGACTAGTTCTTGTGTTTCCATCGAGGATAATCTCAATAAAACTCTTTGGACTAGTTCTTGTGTTTCTTGTGTTTCGATACAAGTATAATCTCAATAATAATCTTCGATACGAGTATAATCTCAATAATAATCTTCGGTGCTCAGATTCATCTAATCGGTACCTTTTTTTTTACGAATACGACAGCGTCGTTTTCATTAATAAGAGTTGGAATTTACAGTGAGTTGATAAGTAACCAGAGAAGTCTAATCGGTACTTGGAGTTTCAAGAAAGTCTACAATTAAGCAAGCCTGTTGGCTGTTCCAAGAAAATTCAAGAGATTATTCTTCATTTTTCACATGTGCAATAAAATGGCTCGGTTCCAAGAAAATCTAAGGCATTAAGCAAGCTTGTTGGCTGTTAATGACAAAAAAAACTTCTTGAGCTTCACATGTTGATTGTCTGAAACACCAGATTCCTGAGTATAATCAAACAAACTTTTGGAAGCAGCTAACAGAAGTCCAGAAGAATGAAGTAGAGCAAGTAGCAGACTAAGCACAGGTATCATCCTGATGGATTTTTATTTCCCCTTCAAGCAAGCACTATCTTCAGATCCAAATGAAATTCTAAGACCAAAAAAGCCTGAACTCTCGACAACAATCATCAATTTATCAGTCTGAGCATTTGTTGTTACTGAATAACAGAATCTTGTGAACAAATTATCAGTCTGCTAGCTCCTGGCCGGGGCAAAAGGGAGTAGAGAGGAGAAAAGGAGGAAGCCAAGGGGAGTTTGGACTTTTCATGAAGATTGCTGCCAACAAATAAAATCTAAATGCCAATGTGACAAACAATCGGCATCTCAACTCAGAGGCATACAAGAATCTGGTGTTTAAGAACTATAAAAAACAGGAGGAAAAAAACACGACCTCTGATTCAGAACTCTAAAAAAACAGGAGCAAATCAGCTTAACTTTCTGGCTGCCACTGCAATGGCAAAAAGAAAAACATTTGGATTGTCAAAAATCAATAACAAGGAGCAAGGAAGGGGGAAAAAAATCCTTCTCCGTTTCCAGGTAGGGAAAGAGCAACGTATCCTTCGTCCTGGCCAAAAATTAAATACGCACACAAGCACATCTCAGTGCAGCAGCAACCTGATTAACAAAACCAAATCATTGGTATAGCAAGTTAGCAACTCCCCTCACAAACATTTATACAAACAGTCAGTGTGCATAAGAAATGGCAAGGAGTGGCACTTTACACTGCAGCTCCAGTGGCGACACCTCCACCCGCAGGTGCCCTTGGCGACCTGCGCTTCGTCCACGGCCTCGTCTATGTCATATCCCTGCATCTATCTGAAGAACTAACACCTGCGGAGGCTACTGTCGAGTATTCAGTTATCGTGTGGGGCAAGTTACTTTACTGTTTCCCTTTCTGTAGCTTTCACCCAGCAGTAACTACTGCGCCTATATAGTTGGCCGGCTGAGAGCCGTGTAAGTTTTTACCGCATTATTCTCTGAAGTCATTGAAACAAATATACAATAGGGTCTGTCTATACACTAGGCGCCTGTTTTTGCATAACAAAACAGACGCCTATTTTGAGAAACAAAACCAGTCGCCTGGTTTCTGAGACAAAAGCAGGCGACTATTAGTTGAGTAGAAAGCAGTCACTTGAAACAATGAAGGTCAAAACACAAGATACAGGCATATAACCAGTCGCATGATCATTGAACAAATAGCAGTCACATTGGCGGTCTTCTGAACTTTTGAGTGACAAATTCAAACCAAAAAATTCATGTTCTGGACACAGTCCATAATGAAACATATTAAGTAAGAACATTATCTTCATTTACAAATCCAATTCTTGCGAATACACAACAAATCATTCATTTCTAGAATAGTTGCTTATAAATTCACTGACCTACAAATTGCCGTGATTTTATTAGCACAATGATGCCGATTCTTGCGAATACACAACAAAGCATATTTGGTGGAGATACCCAGCTTATAGATGAGGTATCATGCCCCTCACACCCAGCCCCACCCCAAAACACCCCTTATATGGTTTGATTCCTGCAGTTCGTTCAAAATGAATTAGTTAGGCTAATTTGCTTCAGTTCCAAAATGTGTCCCCCCTAACACATGTACAAAAACTGCAGCACACAAAAGCTATGCATATATAAAGGGCACCTGCAGGGAAACTGTACATCAAACCACACAAAAATGATCTATGCCCTATCTTAACTGTGTTTATTATCTTCAAGTTGTATGCAAAACTTCAACAGATGATCAATCCCTGGTATATTCAAATAATTTATCTTATGCACAATTTCAGCAAGGGCAACAATGTGTTTCAGACAGGAGGGATCAAAGTATGGGTCAAAGCATTGATGCTTTTTATACCATGCACAGAACACAAGTTACTTAAAGGTGCTTAGCTAAATTATTGCAATGGCACCGCTACAGGTGCAAAAAACATTATAAATGGGATGCAATTCCAAAAGAAATCCACTTCAATTGCATTTATAAAGAACTGAGATTGCAATAGTAAAACTGTTCAGATTTAAAGGTGCTCAGGTAAACACAGTTCAATGGCACTGCTACATGAATTGAATATATCACACACATTATCGTTTTCATTGCTAGGATTGTTGCTAAGTTCATAAGAACCCCAATTGCGCATAGTAATCGACATACGAAATTGAGACTGATTTCCTTTCGGCATGTGGCTGGACGAAAAACCAACATAGACAATGAGAATTGCTACTGTGCACACCTAGAGACACAGAAATGCAATTGCAATTCATAAGAAACCAATTACAGTAACCGACATGCAAATTGAGACTGGTTCAGCATTTGCGCATGTGGCAGGACTTAAAATCAAAATCGACAACGAGAATGGCTAGTGTGCAAACCCAGAGACACATAACTGCAATTGCAGTTCATAAGAACCCCGATTGCGCAAAAAGATAAAAATAAATACCTGTTCATTGCCCGGTTCAAGGGAAACCCTGCCTTCCCTCACCCCAAGCTGTCCATGCATCATAAGTAGACCAATCTACGCAACGAAAACAAAAGTCAAAATCAACAAAGTGAAGCAACAAACATATTGGGCTGCAATTCGAGTATTAAACAACTGAAAATGCATATGATACAATGCTCGATTGCGAGAAGTCAAGGTACATGCAATTTTCAGTTAAATAAATGACAGTAGCTGACAAAACAGATCACAACAAGGCAAAAAAGAAGAAGAAGATGATTACATGTTTCATTGCTATACTGTCCCTTCTATCGCCAAACTGTCCATAAAGCACAAGTAGATCCATCTAAGGAAAAGATACAGAGGTGCATAATGGGTAGATAAAAAAACCAACAACAAATCCAGTGATTGTAATGCTTACACAACAAGGAGCTGTCCACGTATGTATCAATCAAAACCTGAACCTGGACACAAGAAGAAACAAACTGGTGTGCAGTTCTGGAATTCAGCAAATGCGATTGCATTTGATAAGGCATCGAATTGCGCACATGAAAGTACCTGCAATTGAGTTAAGGCAAGGAACAGGGGCACGCTTGCTTCTAAAAGGCTGGAAGAAGGAATAAAGTGCAATGAATTGTGTGCCTATCATCTTCAAAGAACAAAGGCTAAAAATCTACCAAAAAAAAGGAACAACACAAACTAGAGTGGAATTCCAGTAGTGAACAAATGCAATTGCACTTCATAAGAACCTTGGTTGCAAGTAGTAATTGCAATAAAAAATGAACTGAACTATTTCAATTCAATTCCAGTACGGTCAAACCAGTAACTGGCCCCTGTATCCCAATTTCAAAGGTTCCAAAAATCAAAAATCAATTGGGGTTATATATGTTTAGAAAACTGTAATTGCAGCTGCTAACAACCAAAATAACCCAGGCAGACAAAAGGTAGAGTTGCAAATGACTGCAAAAATCAACATGAATGGAAAACCCAAAAACAAATTTAACAACATAATACCTGAACAAACAGAAGAGGGTTCAGAATTACTAAGTTGTAAATTCTGAATCAAAAAGTAGCCTATGCAAGTTCAAAAAAGAACAAAGAGACAGAGAGTTAGACAAAAGGTTCAGATTGGCCATTGTAAGAAATAAGAAGACTAAACTACGCACAGGCCAGTTTTATTTAACAGAATTAATGAAGCCCAATAATGAAGTGAACATGCCCATTAAAGATCTAGCCCATTTAATACATATTGCCGCTGTATTATGGAAGCCTAGAGAAAAGCTCGAGGGGAGGAAATACACAGATCCCCACTGAGATAGAAGTCCGTAGGCCATGGCGGCTAAGAAAAATAATAGGAAAGAAAGAAGAAGAACACCAGCAGGGACTGGAAGGTCAAGGCGAATGGGGACTAACCTCAACATGGAGACGCCAAGGTATTGTGTTTGCTCCTGCTCCCCTTGATCTCATGCCCCCTACGTCGCTGCAGCAGGGAGAAACAACAGAAAAGAGGAACCATGATCAGATCTGTTTTGCTAACTCAAGTTTAACCAAGTTCTTTTGCTAGCATTGTTGCTTACAAATAGATTTCATTGACCTACCAAATGGTGATATTATGAGCAGCATGGTGCCGATCCTAGCAAATACACAGCAAATCGGAATTGGTGGCCATTTGAAGCTTGTAGATGAGGTAACATGTCCCCTAACACCCAAACCTCAACCCGAAACCTTCAATACATGGTTTGATTACTACAGTTCAACAGGGGCGGACCCAGTCGGGTTATTGGGTGGGGCACGCCCCACGTTATTCTTAGTACAAATTATCAGAAAAATTAGGAAAAAATAGAACCGCAGTGTATTCGCCCCACCCAATATTAGAAATGCAGTGTTTGTCCCACCCGATATTGAAAACCTGGGTCTGCTACTGCAGGTCAACGTATATTGGCTTAGTTATAGGTTATTTAGCTTCAGAATCAAAGGATGCAATTGCACAAAAACTACTAAAAAAATAGGTAAAGGCTACAATTGCAACTGTAAGAAATGGGTGCAAATCAAATTTCAAAAAATCTTGGTAGAGGATATAGACAGAGCATTTAACAAAAATGTCAAAAATCGAAAAGAAGCTAGATGCCTAATATTTGAAATTATACAGAAATCTGAAAATGCAACGGTGCAATTATCATTGCTTTTAGAACTTATACAGAGTGCAATTTGAATCTATCTCAATCCAAACATGTACAAGGGCATCTTTTCATAAGTACACATCCTTATCTAGTGATGATGTTAGAATAAGAATATAGTTGAGAAAAGCATTACATAACTCTAAATCTAAGCAGCCTTAGCAAGCTTAGTTGAGTCCAGGAGAAGGGTAAAGTGGGTTTTCAACTGGTAATAACATGAAAAGACAGAATCTAATGATAAAAGTAGTCCTCCAGCGCTTCAGTAGAAAATACAAAATGGCCAATGCTTTCAGAAAAATGAAAGTTTCAAGTCCATTTCAAAGACTAGCCAGTCAACACTTCAGTCCGAAAAATCTTAGTGAAAAGAAACATTACTATACCAAAAGGAAGAGCTACAAACAGCAGCATAGACACTTGATTTCAAAAACTTACCAATCAACACTTGAGTCCCAAAAATCTTAGTGAAGTGAAACATTCTTATACCAAAAGAGAGAACTACAAACAGCAGCATAGACACTTTATACCGTGCAAGTTCTTCATCCTGCATATAGTAGCTGCAACCAAATTAGCTTACACACAGAGCAAGCTAAATACAAGAAGCATATATGACAATATGTGCCAAGTGCATGGTTTTCATGTCGTCTAAACGTCGCCTAAAAGACGCTAACGCCGTCCAGTCGCGCTGGACACGACGACTGGGAGCGACACCCAGTAATTTGAAGTTAAGAGTGACGCCCCGCCTGCTTGTGCATCGACTGGGGTGCTAGTGGCACTCGCCCAGGGTGAATTGTCGGGAGTTTTGGGGGAATCGGGAGGAAATCGACTACCGCAGAAGAGAATTGAGTGGGAGATAGGGGAATCGACCACTGCAGAAGAGATTGGACGGGAAAAGAAATTAACCACGGCAGAAGAGAATCAGGCGGGTGGCAGAGGGAAGCCGAGCCGCCGAGATGCTCCGCCGCCGCCGCCCCCAAGCTTTCTCCGCTCCGCCTCCGGGTCGATATGGTCCACGCGAGAGCCTGCGGGTCAGAGCAGACGCGCGCCCGGCGGCCGCGGCTCGGCGGAGAACTTGCGGGGCGGGAGGAGTTGAGAGGAGACAGAGGACAAGGCCGGCCCGGAGACGATCCCCGGAGCCGTCTCTAGGGTCTCCTGGTGGGCTTGAGGAGATTTCAGGTTAATTTGCAGTTCATCGAGGTGGAAGGAACAGACGACGCCGACCCCGCGAGGGCCGCACGGAGGAGGGAGGACGGGGGATACCAGAAAACGAATGGGAAGCTCACCGGACGGGGAAGGCAGCCTCCGGGCAAGCAAAGTCACCTCCTCCCCTCACCCCGCGTCCCCATTTTTCGCTCCGAGGTCAGTCGGAAAAACAGAAGAAAAAATGCAGAAGGAAGGGTCAGAGGCAAAGAAAAAGCACAAATCTCCAGGCATGGATCGGACGGCCACAACGTCGTCTGTTTTTTTCAACAAAACCAGGTGGCTGGTGTATAGCAAAACGGTATACAATATATTCTATATAGGAAAGAGCTACGATCTAGGGTTCGTCCTGAGAGGCGGATCTCGCTCAAATTCGTGTGCTATTGTTCCTGATTCCTGTGTTATAACTGTACTGGGATCTGACAAAGTGGTATCAGAGACCAATCGGTCCTTGGCTAAGTGGTGGCGGTTGGATTGGAGCATCGGTGAAGTTGGGATTTCTCGTAAAATCCTTCACCGATCCGCTCCTTTCCCGACGGCGGGTGACCCTCAGGGCGGCGAATCGTCAGATTCAGAGCAGAACAGGTAGAATTTCGGTTCTGCTGCAGTTTCGGTTCTGAATCTTGACGCGGCGACAGCTGGATCCTTCGCGCGGGGACGGGTTGCTGGTTTCTACCAGTGTAAAGTTCCTCATCCGCAGCGTGGATTGGTGCACCGATGGGGCGCAGCAAACCCTCGGCGGTGGACGATGACGACCTAGCATCGGATTTTCTCCAGCTGAAGCAAGAGGTGGCGGCGCAGCAATCTGAGCTAGTCGATCTGCGCAAGGATGTCCAACGCAGCAACACTACTCAAGACGCTCTCGTGGGTGCTGTCGACACACACCAAGTCTTGGCAGGTGTGGGTACTCAGATGACTGCTCTGACAGATGCTTTCAAGTCTCTCCATGTTCAGATTCCTGGAACACCTGGTCCTTCCAGTCGACCACCACCCAATACTGAAGGTATATCAAAACCACCCTCTCCTCTGAAGATTCCTAATTCTGAAGAGCGTCAGAAATCGCTAGAACTTGAGGATCTTAAGCGCCAGCTCGAAATGGAGAAGGAATTTACGCGGAGGTGTGAAGCTTTTGTGCAAAATCAGTATGCTTACAGAGGTCCACCAGGTTTTGGTCAAAACACATCCCACCCCAATCCAGTTGGTCATCAGTATGCCCACACTGAAGGATATTCACCTCCTTACCGTGGCAATACCTTCCAGCGTAATCCTTGGCACAATTATGCTCGCGACTATGAATGACATGAGAAATCAATTCCTAAAATCCATTACCAAAGGTCCACGTTTGGATTTCCCTCGCTTTGATGGTGACAATCCGGAGGAATGGATCAGACAATGTGAAAAGTGCTTTCAGATGTCAGCTACTCCAGATGAGTTCAAGATGCAGATGGCTCAGTTATACATCACTGGTCGAGCTGACAAGTGGCTGAGACGATCTGGGCTACTCAAATGTATGCCTACTTGGGAGAGATTCTGTGAAATGATAGTCCATAGGTTTGCCAGTTACAGTGCTTTTCAGCTGGTGGAAACTTTCAATACTCTGAAGCAGAATTCTCTATCAGTAGCTGAATACATTGACATCTTTGAGGACTTAATGGCCACAGTTGAAAGTAATCCAGCTTTATCTGAAGATTGGTTTGTGAAGTGCTATGTCAGTGGGCTGCGAGATGGGATTAAACACCAACTGAGGCCACTTAGACCTCCTACATTAACAGAAGCATATTGGATGGCTTGTGATTATGAACAGTGCTATCTTGCCAAGAAAACTTCTCCCAATAATAATACTACTTATCACAAACAATAACAATATCAACAGGGCAAGATACAAGCCATTCCTCCAGCATTACCTGCTAAAACACAAGATCCTGCTGTTCCTGTGCACAATGGCAAACCCAGAAACAAGGGAGATTGTTGGAGGTGTGGAGTTAAATGGCATCCTGGCCATAAATGTCAGCAAGTGCCTTTGATCAATCTCATGCAAGAAGAAGCAGAGGAACAAGAAGACACTAATGAATGTCCTGTGGAAGAAAATTACCAGGAACAGGACACTCAAGAGGAACAAGCTCAAGTTATGCAGATATCCTTGGAAGCTGTGAGTGGAATTCCTTCAGTCAATACCCCAAAAATTGTCATCAATTGGTGGAAGAACAACTGTGGCATTAGTGGATTCGGGCAGCACTAATACTTTCATTCATTCCAAGTTTGCCAGTACTACTGCTTGTCCAATGTATCCAGTGCCTTCAATTAAGGTCAAAGTGGCTGGTGGAGGTTTATTGACATCTGATACAGTTATTCTCAACTGCCCCTTTACTGTGGAGAATCATGATTCACCAACAATTTCAGAATTCTGAACTTACCAGGGCAAGATGTGGTGATTGGGTGTGACCGGTTGGCCAAACAGAGTCCTTTTGGAGTTGACTTTAAGAAGAATGAACTGCATATTACTGAACATGGTATTACTCCCATGATTTTTCCTACCCTGTCTTCACAGCCAGTGGTCAAGGAAATTCAGTCAGAGGAGATGGCCAAATTATTAACCAAATCTGCTTCGGGCTAACTGAATTCACTTCAGTTAACTTCCCCTGTCCCATCTACAATCCAACCAGACATAGCAATTTTGTTGGACCAATTTCCAACTGTTTTTGCTGAACCTAAAGGGCTCCCTCCCCATAGAGCAATTGACCATACAATTCCTTTGAAACCAGATTCAACACCACCCCACATCAGACCTTATAGGGTCCCTCATAAGCGGAAGGATGAGATGGAGACTCAAATCCAACAACTGTTGATTAACAACACCATACGTCCTAGTCAGAGCCCATATGCCTCACCTGTCATTTTGGTCAAGAAAAAGGATAATAGTTGGAGATTATGTGTGGACTACCGCAAGCTCAATGCACAAACAGTTAAGAACAAGTTTCAATTCCTGTTATAGAGGATCTCTTGGATGAGCTTCATGATGCCAAAGTTTTCTCCAAACTGGACCTTAGATCTGGGTACCACCAGATCCGAATGGTTGCTGCTGACATCCCTAAAACTGCATTCAGAACATATTTTGGACATTACGAGTACATGGTTATGCCATTTGGGTTGTCCAATGCACCTGGCACATTTCAAGCACTGATGAACTTCATTTTTTATCCTTATTTGAGGAAATTTATTTTAGTGTTCTTTGACGACATTTTGGTTTATAGCCCTAACATGGACACACACCTTCAACACCTACATTTGGTGCTGAAATTGTTGCAGGACAACCACCTGTCAGCTAAGCTCAGTAAATGTGTATTTGCAGTACCACAAGTTGAATACCTGGCCATATCATTTCAGGACAGGGGGTATCTACTGATCCAGCCAAAATCAGTGCCATATCTGATTGGAAAACTCCCACTTTAGTTACACAACTAAGAAGTTTTTTGGGCTTGGCTTGTTATTACAGGCGCTTCATTAAACACTATGGCATTAATTGCAGACCACTACATGATTTACGGAAGAAAGGATCTTTTTCTTAG
This sequence comes from Brachypodium distachyon, assembly GCF_000005505.3. Taxonomy (NCBI): domain Eukaryota; kingdom Viridiplantae; phylum Streptophyta; class Magnoliopsida; order Poales; family Poaceae; genus Brachypodium; species Brachypodium distachyon. The sequence continues at coordinate 38,983,750 of NC_016132.3, read as the reverse complement.
ACTGCCACTCAGGATGAAGCTTTCAAAACATTGAAGCATGCCCTAATTACAGCTCCAGTCCTTGCCTTGCCCAATTTTTCTGAACCTTTCATCTTAGGGACAGATGCTTCAGGCAAAGGCATTGGTGCAGTTATGATGCAGCAAGGAAAGGGCTTTAGCATATTACAGCAGTGCTTTATGCCCAAGGAATGCAGCTATGTCTACCTATGAAAAAGAAGCACTAGCAATTATTGAAGCACTCAAATGTTGGAGGCACTATTTTCTGGGCAATTCTCTGATCATTAGAACAGACCAACAAAGCCTGAAGTTTATTACATAGCAAAGAGTGGTTGAAGGCATACAACATGAACTCATGCTTAAACTACTGGAATCTAATTTTCAGGTGGAATACAAAAGAGGTAAAGAGAACAGGGTAGCTGATGAATTGTCTAGAAAATTTTGTGAATTATTGGCCATTTCTCAAGTACAACCAAAGAATCATTGATATCACAAAGAGTTACCACCAGGATTCAGCTTGCAAGAAACGATTGGAACAGTACACTGTCTCTCCACCTGACCAACAGTCTCATTATACTTTTCATTCTGGCATTCTGCGATACAAGGGAAGAATCTTGGTTGGCAATTCTTCTGGCCTCAGAGAGCAACTTTTCTCTGCCTTACATTCATCAGCAATTGGTGGGCACTCTGGAATGAGAGCTACTTACCATAGACTGAAGAAGCTATTCTATTGGACAGGTATGAAATTGGATGTTAACAAGTGGACAGCTTCTTGTCCTGTCTGTCAAAGATCCAAACATGAGCAATGTCACTATCCTGGACTCTTGGACCCATTGCCAATTCTTGACATGGCTTGGACACATATCTCCATGGACTTCATAGAGGGCTTGCCTAAATCCAATGGTAAAGAGGCAATACTTGTAGTGGTGGACCGTCTCACCAAATATGCACATTTCATACCTTTAGCTCATCCATACACACTATCCAGTCAGTGGCTCAAGCTTTCATTGATAACATCATCAAATTACATGGTGTTCCTATTGCTATAGTATCTGATTGAGATAGAATCTTCACTAGTAATATGTGGAAAGACATTTTCAAAGCAATGAAAGTTGAACTGATATAGTTCTGCATATCACCCTCAATCAGATGGTCAAACTGAGCGAGTGAACCAATGCTTAGAAAATTATCTCCGGTGTAAGACTTTTCATGAACCCAAAAAGTGGACTTCTTGGCTGTCTCTAGCTGAGTTTTGGTACAACACTGCATTCCATACTTCTCTGCAGATATCACCATTTCAAGACCTTTATGGTTTTCCCCCTCCTCAAATCAGTGAACTAGCTATTCCTGGCCTTGCGGATCTTGATGCACAACAGTTCTTGGAAGCTAAACAGGCCATGCTGCGACAGCTGAAACTGAACCTGTCTCAGGCTCAAGCTCGAATGAAAAAGTATGGTGATATGAACAGAACTGAGCGCACCTTTCAAACTGGGGACATGGTTTATCTGAAAATGGAACCATATCGTTTGGCAGTGTTTGGTTTTCGTGGTCCTCTCAAACTCCACAGCAAGTATTATGGTCCTTTTCGCATCTTGAACACAGTGGGCAATATGTCTTACAAGTTGTTGCTGCCTGATGGAGTTAAAATACACCCTGTTTTTCATGTGAGCCAGCTCAAGAAGGATCTTGGTTTGAAAGTGGTGCCCAATCCTGATCTTCCTCTCACCAATGCTGATGGAACTTTAAAGACTGAACCTGCTTTGGTACTCCATGTTAGGCAGATCCCTCGTAACAATGTCGCTGTGGTGCAATGGCTGGTGCAATGGGAGAATCTATCACCTGAAGAGGCCACTTGGGAAGATGCAGACTTCCTCAAGGAAGTGTTCCCGGCGTTCTTTCGAGCTACTGTGGAACGCTGGGCTCAAGCTCCTTGAGGACAAGGAGTTTCTCTTGAAGGGGGCAATGTCATATCCCTGCATCTATCTGAAGAACTAACACCTGCGGAGGCTACTGTCGAGTATTCAGTTATCGTGTGGGGGCAAGTTATCTTGTGGAGAGCCGTGTAAGTTTTTATCGCATTATTCTCTGAAGTCATTGAAACAAATATACAATATATTCTATATAGAAAAGAGCTACGATCTAGGGTTCGTCCTGAGAGGCGGATCTCGCTCAAATTCGTGTGCTATTGTTTCTGATTCCTGTGTTATAACTGTACTGGGTTCTGACAGTCTAGCAGTTCAAGCGGCGGCACCTCCACCTGCCCGCCGTCCCCCGCCTCAGCAGAGACGGATCCACGAGAAATCTCCCCAGGCGCGTGGATGGGCAGACCTGCAGCGGCTTGCGACGTCTGGCGCGGGCGCGGACGAGCGGACCGGCGGCGACGCCACCCCCGTCCGGTCCAACCTCGACGGCCGTCTCCACGCTGCCGTCACCGCGTCTCTCCCCAGAAGCGTTGTTGATTTCTCCGGCGGTGGCGAGAAGTGGTGGATGGGTCCAAGCTTGACCCCTCCGCCCTCGCCGCGTCGCTCTCGCTCTCTCTCTCCTGACCGGTCCAACAGCCCCGGTGGACGCGGGTCATGCAGCACCATCGCTATCGCGGCGAGAAAGAGAGAGTGAGAGGCGGGAGGGGGTTGGGGCCTTGGGGGTGATGCGTGGGAGGTGTGGTCGCCGCCGGCTCGTCCAAATAATGGAGGTTCTTGTAGGACCGGGGTCAGCTTTCTCGAAGGATTAAATGGTCGAAAAAATCGGATGGAAATTCAGAAAAGCGGTAGAGGAGTCCGGGACACTGTGGAGGCTGGACATATTCTACACCACTTTTGCCTATATTCTATACCAATATTTTATATTAAACTAGCAGGTGTGTCCGCGCGTTGTTACGGGTCAACAAAATCACAAATTATTTATTTTTATTTTCTGTGTAGGCAACTCATGGCGCCGTCGAGGTCGGCATGCGGGTTTGGTGACGTCGGTTGTAAAACGGAGTACGAGAAATCGTGAAAAAAATTGGAGGAAAAGAAAATAACGGGCAGTGCCATATTGGTTGTAATTTTAACAAAGTTAACCTACGACGGCGACCGTACCATCACCACCAACTCCAATTTAATATATCACGAACTATTTTTTTCTGTGTAGGCAACTCATGGCGTCGTCGAGGTCGGCATGCGGGTGTGGTGGCGTCGGTTGTAAGACGGAGTACGAGAAATCGTGAAAAAAAGTGGAGGAAAAAAAAATACCGGGTAGTGACATATTGATTGTAATTTTAACGAAATTAACCTACGGCGACGACCGCGACCGTACCATCACCACCAACTCCAATTTAATAGGTTGGTGGTGATGGTAAGGTCGCGGCGGTACGTCAGTTCACCGAAATTACGAATCTGCCACCGATGTCCCCACGTGTCTTTTAATCCTGGCTCCTGCAGTCCTCAAGCACAGAAAAAACACGTACCGCCCAAAAAAAAACCAACAGAGCACTCCTTGCTCATCCTCCTCTCCTACGAATCTCGCCCCCACCCCCTACCCGATCCGGATCTCGCCCACGCCCGCCGCCGCTCTTGTCGCCTCCACCAGCTCGTGCGTGTCGGCGGCATCCGTGTGCGGAAGGCGGCTGCGGACCTGCGGCTCCGTCGCACGCTCCGACCGCCGCCTCCACCGGCTCGTGTGCGCCGGTGGCTCCCCGCGGGACTTGGACGGCGATGCGATGAGCCTGAGGCCGGGATGGCAGTGGCCTTGCGCAAGGCAGCAGAGACCGCGTCGGCGCGAGCCATCGGTGGCCCTCCGTACGGGCTGTGGCATGTGGCGATCAGTGACCGGACGTGATGTGTGGGCGGCGCACAGGCATACCTGGCGGCAAGTGGGAGCAGACGGCGCGCGGGAATGGACGGACGGCGGGAATCTACAAGCGGGTGGCCGTGCATGGCGGCGTGATGTTTGGTGGCGGGATGAATTTGAACGGGAAGAGGAGGAGTTTGCACTCAGGGTGGATGGAAAGGATAGTCAGGAGGAAAGCGAGAAATTGGAGAAGAGATTTGAGAAATAATATACGGAGTAGGAGTAATAGGAGAACAGGGCAAGAAGAAATATATAAATAAGACATCTGGAAAAAAAGAAAGAGACCAGAGTATACCCCACGAAAATAAACATATCATAAACAAATCAACGTTTAATTTGACGTTTTGATACAATTTTCCGTTGTTCCGTAGCAATACACAGGTTCTTTTGCTAGTAATAAGAAAAAACAGGAGTATTAGTCAGCAATTTAGAGTACCAAAGTGATTTGCAATTTGCAGCATATAAAGCCCAATTTAAAATCCAAATAAAGAAAACTACAAAGAAACCTTAAATATAAAAACAACTTAAGTCTGTAAGTTCCCCTACGGAGAAGGGGCACCTAAAATCTTGATTCATTTGAAGGAGCTCGAGCTTCGGGTCCACAAGCCTACACGTTTTCACTTGAACAGATGAGTGACTTTGAGGAAAGAAAATGGTATTGATCTCCAACACTGCACTTCACAAACAACAGTTTGCAAAAAATGTGTCATTCAGACATCATGTCCCATGCATTAGAGCTCGAGTAAATTACAGAAAACCACCAGATTAGCGGTTAGAGTTTCACATAGGTATGAGTTTTCGTTTTAGTTGAAAAAAACACCGGATTAGCGTAACCTCTCGCTCAGCTAGCGTCTAAGCTAACCTGATAAATATATGCAAATAACCTGATAAATATGCACAAATAATCCAGTGAGTAGATACAAGTAACCTGATAAACCACGAGATTTGGTACTTTTTATTAGTCGTGGTATGTAGGCTTAGATAACCCGGTAAATATGCACAAATAATCTGACAAATAGATGCCAATAACCTGGTAACCATGAGACATGTATTTTTACGGTCGTAGTAAGAAGGTGTAGATAACCTGGTAAATACACACAAATAATTTAGTAATGAGAAATAAATAACCTGGTAACCACAAGAGTTTTAGGCTTTTATATGTCTTAGTATGTAAACGCAAATATGTCAACCTCATACTACGTAGGACAAAAGCGTGCCAGCTATGATAGCACCACCATTTGTGTTACAGACGTCGAACGGAGACCTTTGCGATTGTTGTTGTATACAGATCTGACCCAGTGGTTTGACGTAGAAGAACACCAACATAGTTGATTCTCTGAAGCCACGCTCTATAACTCAAATTTGTGCTCTTTTATTTAGTGGGGTGCTAAACTAATTTCAACATCCCACGGATACATGAGTCCCATTAATTTTTCATTTCCTTTCTTCTCCTCTGTATCCCTGCCGCGCTGTCTTTCTACTACTCCCCCCATACCGATGTCTCTCTTCGAATCCAATCACCGAGGACCGCCTGGTAAGCATGCACAGTTAGCCTGGTAGATATGAGTGGTTAACCTGATAAGCATGCCTCATTTTTTTAGGACAAACACACAACTTTATTAACTTGCTAAAACATGATTACAATCAGTCCTAGGACTGTGAGAGAAAACTGGAGCTACATACACCCACTCAGAAGACTCACCACTTAAGGCAGCAAACCTAACACACTCATGAGCCGCACAAGTAAGCATCCCTAGTTAACATGATAAATAGGCATGGGCAGCTTGGTAATTAGAAACAGTTAACATGATAAATAGGCTCGGTTTAACCTGTAAATAGACACGGTTAATCTGGTAAATAGCCATGCTTAACCTGGTAAGCAGGTTTAATTAACCTATAATTAGGCACATGTAACCTGGTTAACAAACTTAATTAACTTGGTAATTAGACATATTTAACTGATAAGGAGCAAAGTTGACCTGACATAGTGCTTACAGGCGCCTTAATGACGTATGTGTGCGTTTCACTTTAGGCTAAACAGGTACCACGGGTACAACTTTCCTCAATAAGATAAAGAAAAAATTAAAGGCCAAAGACCAAAGCACTAACGTGCTGCACGGGCAAGCCACTAGTTTATTTTTCCATAAAAACCACCGAGAACAGCGTCTTTTTTTTTTTTATAAACGCCACTGAGAACAGCTAGCTTTTTTTTTTTTTAGCGAACTGGGAACAGCTAGCTATGCTGGTGTTGCTGGGCGTGTGGGCCTGTACCGCACGGGAGGGCAGTGTGGAGCTGCTGGGCCAAGCGTGCTGCACCGCGTAGACGAGGCCGGCTGGGCCATGCTGAAGGCTCGTCACAGGCAGGTGAGGGAGTTGGTGTTGTTGGGCCAACGTGCTGCTGGGCCGCGTGACGGGGGCAGGGCGCCGTACGGTAAGATCGGTGGGCACGTCCGCTGAGTAGTTCACTCCATATTTCTATTTTCCTTTCATCAAGATGCACGGGCGTTGCACGGCAACGCGTGCCTTCATGTTCCAGTAAAAGAAACCCACCGCCGAGAGCGTCCAAGGCCAGCGCGTGCACCTCTCCGTCCAGACGGTGCAGAGCCGTCCGGGTCGGTGACGGAGAACATCTTCAGTTCAGCGCAGGGCCTGACGAAGGCGTTCAAGGAGAAGAAATGATGATGCCGGCGGACGCAATCGAGCAAAAGTTAGACGAGGCACGCGGCAGCGCCGACGACGGCGGCAGGAAGGGAAACTTTGTCCGAAATTTTCGGTTGTTCTGCTCTTGATCTTTTGCTTTCCTTGTGAATTGTGATCCGAAATTTTTGGGCCAAAGCGTAATGCTCTTTCCCCTTAGATCCTGTATACAGCTCTGCAATTTGGTGTTGTACGTACAGAGGATGCAGAGAGTATATGTACATAATTTTTTATACAGTGAACAGATCCTATCCTTAAAATCAAGGTTCTAATTATTATTTTGTTGAAAAGTTTACAAGGTTGGAGATGAAATTAGTAAGATATTTAAGGTATGTATGCAAAAACCCAAGGACTGTAGGATGCAAAAGTCAGAAAACAAAAGATGAAAAAAAAAACACAGACAATATGCAGTGCACATAATTTGTGGACGCACTCATAAAAAAACCTCTCAGATGGGCATCTAGCAATTGGACAATTAAACAATGCCGATCAGGCGCCTTCGCAACCTTCAGTGAGGCTAGATGGCGAGGCAGCGGGTAGCCGTCGTCGGCGCAGCCGAGTGTCAGACCTGGTACTCTGAGGATCAAGTGTCATATTCTTCGGTTGCCGGAAGGCTAAGACGACTCCACGTCAACGGCTGGGATTCGTTCAGACAATTACAGGTTAACTGTTGCTTTCTTTTACTCTCTCCATTTCATAATTTTTGTCAAAATATTACATGTATCTAGACGTTTTTTACAATAAATACATCTATTTTTAGGCAAATTTGAGACAAGAATTATAGACCGGAGGTAGTATTGTTTATTATACTCAAGCTTGTCTGTCTTTATTATTGTCTCCCGTCGTAATTAAGAAAGAGGTTGGGCTACTGCCGTGCAAGACCAATCAATATTCTATTTAGTACATTCATTGTTTGCATGCATTAATCTCACGTGTGCAATATAACCCGAGTGAATCATAAGCTGCATGCATGTACGTATCACTGCCCTGGTGAAACGTCCGCGCGCGGGGGCTGTGTGTTATGCCAGTCCTAGCTAAGATGTTTGGTTTTACAAAATGAGAGCAAGTAGCAATTCTTTAGCAAAGGATTTCTCGATCCACACTCTTCCATTTTAATTGATATATATATATATATATATATATATATATATTTATATATTTAAAGGAGCGATGTTGGCAATCAAATCTTGGTGACAAATCACAACCAATTTTTTTGGCTTGGCTGGTATTGGCTTCCGACCAAAAACATCCATTCTTGGCCTCGATCCGGCATGGCCTGATCACACAAACAACAGCTAGCAGTCCCCTTGGGGCGAGCTGATCGATCTGGGTCTGGATATTGTGAAGGAAGAAACAGACCCTCCCTTTGGACATCATTTCCACTTTTTCCCTCGGTCGGTCGTCGTCTTCATACCCACACCCAAAACCCTGTCAAACCTCCTCCACCTCCGAATTCACCCCCCGCAATCCCACATCCAAACCCTAGCAGGCTAGCACCTCCATCGACAAGGGCAGAGGACCCGGTAGGGCAAGGTAGGGCAGCTGCCCTACCTTGATTTTTGCCTCAATTACGAATTGGGGAAGATTAAGGACATGCAACGGGAAGCTAAAGGGCGAGATCTGTTCGTGGGGTGATGGGAGGAGAAACGGTCGGGAACGAGAGAATTGAAGGGGAGATTGATACCTGCGGTGGAGGCGCTCGCACGAGGAGGAAGATGAGCGGCGGAGCGAGGGGGCTGGGGCGCTCGGCAGCGGGATTGGGAGGGAGGGGGTGGCGGTGCTCGCTTGAGGAGGAAGACGAGCGATGGGGTTGGGCCGTCGGGGCAGCGAGATGTGGCAGGGGAGGGAGCAAATAAAACGAAAAGGAAAAATTATACTTCCTCCGTCCTACAAAAGGATCTTACAGATTTATCTAAATTTAGTTTGTATTTATACACTAAATAGTGACTAGATACATTCAAATTTTGACAAATCTTAGACATTCTTTTCAGGACGGAGGGAGTACCCTGTTTTCCACGACGTGAAACCCTAGCCGCCAAAGAAAAAATATCATGTTTCCGTCTTCGTCGGTTCCTCTTGCCTCCAATAGCCTACTGGCGACCAGGAGGTGAGGGAAACCACGGATCAACATTTGACATTATTTTAGTACCTTCTTTATAAAGTTTTTGTGTTCCTTGGCAGTGGTGGCCTGACGGTGGAGGCGACGACGCTTGGATTAATGGTCTCCCGGCTCCATCCTGTTCTAGTGTGGCTATCATTGTCTACTCCATGGAGTTTGTGGATCTCACGGCTCGTAAATTCGTGATTTTGATCATCTTCCTCATCGGTTCGGCTATGATTCAATGGTTCGACAACCTGTCTTGCGATGGGTGTGTTCCCTGCCACCACGCGTTCAACGATTTTAAGTTCTCACCCGCTGTGGTGGGCGGCTCATCCGGCTCAGTAAAACCTACAAATTTAGTGCAGCTTATGCAGATTTGGTCTTCTACTTTTCGTCACGAGAGATTTGGAGTAATATCAAGATGCATTGGCGCGGCTAGAGAACTTGGGTTCAAAAAAAAATTATGTAACTTTTGGTTTATCCGAAATCTTTGATGTCATCTTAATTTTTCGATCAGTAGTATTTTGTTCGTTGGATAAATAAAACCAGATCGTTGTTCTAAAAAAACAAAAGCAAAGGAAAGAAAAAGTGAGAGATAAATGAGCGAAGAGCTCCCACCCTAGGCCTAACTGAAAAATAAGTACTTTAATAATTTATGTGATGTAAAAAATTTGTGGCTAGTTGATACATTCTGACCGAAAATGTATGGTTCTGTTGGCAAATTAACAAAAACAGTGAGCTAGTGAGATGGGCCCCAAAAACCGTGGTTTCTTGAAATTTACTCTGTTCATTATGCCTAATATCTATGGGTGTGTCCATATCTCAGACGTCTGATTTTTTAAGTAAAAGATTTAATTCTTGGTCAATACTATCACAGCCACTCATTTTTATTTCGTAGCGAATCTTAAAGCACAATTTAGATTCAATGGCTGAACAAACAACTTATCACTAACTAAAAATCTTGCGACTTAGGTATAGCAAACCCAAATATCTATTTTGTTAAGTATGTACGTATGTAGATGTTTCTAGAAAACAAAATATAACTATATATTTACTCTTGTAAAGACCTAACTTGATAATTCACTTCCATGTCTATTATCCTTACTTTAAATTGGATTATTAGAAAAATACATAGCATTAAGATTATTACACATTTGACCGTTTATCCTTGTATATGATGCGACATTGTTTTTTACATGAAATCTATTAAAATATTGACTGCTAAAAACAAAACGTTATAAGCATTATTAAAAAAATATAAATCAAACACATTAAAGTACAGTTTGCAATTATAAAATATAAATATTAAATGTTATATGTATGTTATACGAATCGCCCTACCTAAATATTCTTTCGTCCTTCGCACATGCCTGTCGATCTCCTTCTCCACCTTCCCCCGCCTTCCCCTTCCCTACCGCACTGGGACTATCGTCTTCCTTCTCTCCATCTCGCGCCCTACCCGCATTGGGACCTCCTGGTAGATCAGGATTCTGCTGCGAAAGGAGGTTTCACGTAAGCATGAAGCCACCTTCTCCGGCCTTCCCTTTTCCTACCGCACTGGGACTATCTTCTTACTTCTTTCCATCTCGCGCCCTACCCGCATTGTTAGATCAGGATTCTGCTGCGAGAGGAGGTTTCACGTAAGCATGAAGCATGAAAAGTATGAAACGTGGGAGTGGATCGACGTCAAGCCTGGAACGAGGCATTGGGAGAATAACTCGGTGAGATTTCTTTCGGCTCTTGATCTTGCAGCTTATCTTTCATGACGATATGTATATCATAAACTTGTCACGATGTCTATTTTCAATAAACTTGTCTGGATGTCTATTTTCTATCGATGTGGCCAATTCGGGCAACAAGGGGATTCTCCGCCCTTTAGAGTAGAGAAAGACAACTTTCATGGTCCACAGATTTGCTAACGTAGATAAACGACATTGATATGCAGTTATTTTGTTCCTAGAAGTACTTATGGCTGATACTCGGCTCGACACAAACGAAATCTATTGTGCCGGTTTTAATGAAATCCAAACATTGTTGTATTGATATTTTATCCTAGCTCTTGATCAAGCATAGATACATCCATGTTTAGGTACATTTGAGTCACTTAATATGGGATGAAGGTAGTATAATATGACATTGAGAAATTATATTTCACAAACAAACTGAGCATCTGTGAAAAGTATTATGGAACGGAGATAGATCCATCCATCTTGCCGAATTGAGACTCAACTGGAAGCATTGACAAGTGTTTTCCAGAGGAAAGGCAAAATAACAAGTATAGTAAGCATACAAAACTCCACAAGTTCCAGCTCAATGCAGTAAAACGGTGAAATTCACAAGTCAATTTAAAGGGTGGATCTTGTACCTAGAACTGTCAACTCTTCATTCTGATCAAATGCTCCTAACTTTGAGATATTCAAATGCTCCAGTAACTTTAAGATATTCTTGTACATAAAACAACATGCATTCTTTTAGTTTCATGGGCACTACACCGTCAAATCAAACTACCTGTACAAAGACCAACATTCTCCAGATCCTTGCTATTGCAGTGCACTTCCCAAACCCTCGGCATGCACGGATGTCCAGCCAGTTCAGTCACTATCCCTGAAGAGTCGTCACATCGTCCTAGTCATCTTTGATAGGAGTGCTTGACATGTAAACTGCAATAATGACGGTGACTTTTTTACAAAACATCAATACACAATACCCATCAACAAAACATCACAGGTTAATGATTGGTGACTTAACATGGTTACTTTGTAATATCCTGTACTTAATATCATTCATGTTATACTCCTATCTTTAGTCATATGCAATGCACTTCTTTATGTTACCGTATCATATCTGTTAGTAAATACACAATAAACTGCTTAATCAAATTCAGATAGAATGTTTCTCGATAATCTCGTTTGCTTCTCAATAATCTGGTTTCTCAGCTAACCATCTCCATTAGAAACTAATGATCAGAAGAAATCCATTCATCTTACTACATGTAACCTTAGAGTTGTATAACATCGATATCTCTTTTGCAAGATCTATTGTTACTTCTCTAATTATTTGTATTTTGTAATAACAGGATACTCTAACGCTTGTGTTAGATGGAAACCCCGAAGAAGTGCAATCAAATTATGATACATATGTCAAGTCCGCCTTGACCTACAAGCATGGGACCCGCATCGATACGTTCCCACTTCCTGGACTCCGAAAACACCTTTTCACAACAGCCAAGGAAGGGACGTATTATATTAGAGTAATCTATCAAGGAGAGGTAATAGTGTTCATCATAGAAGCCAGAACATGGTGGCTGAAAGGGTACATAGTTGGAAACACAGTTTACGAACACAAGACGCTGCCATTTCAAGGCAACCACAATTATATTTGCCAAAGTAACCCAGGAGAACTAGAGATCGGTCTGCCAGTTTTGAGGACAAGACATCAATCCCTTGTGCAGGATGGGGTTCATCAGAATCCTCTAGCAGTAGGGGTCTACACCCTTTACCTGTGTGAGGGCCCCAGGATATACAAGGCATTCCTCGCACCGAGCAATTCGCTTGTGGACCCTGGCTCTGATTTCAACAAACTGGAAATATAATCCAATGATGAATGAACTGATCAGGAATTGGAAAAAGCTGGGCAAGTTGCAACAGGCCTACCTGGACGCTTTCAGCCAAGGTTTACCACTCCCCGAACTAGCCAAAAAAACTAGAATCCCCAAGCTGGACTCTGTGGAGAAGATTAGTAACATGATAAGAATCATACCACGTGATTCTTATACTGAAGGAATGTTCCAAAAAACTGTACAACGTCCTAAAGTATGGCAGAGCAAAGTTTATCACATGCAGAAGATAAAAACTAGAAGAAAACACAAAGAAAATGAAAATGCATCAGGGCTGGAAGGTGGACACACGAAGAGCAATACTGATGACATCGATGATGATGAGTTTCATTTGTTGGGCACCCGTGGAGAAATTATACAATTGCAGAAATATGATAATGACAAGAGAAAAAATCAGAAACATCCAACTAAAGCAGCAAGGCCCTCTACTTTCCATATCCAGAAACGCCATATGTGTTAAAGGCTGAATCATCAAATGGGGAGAGATGAAGATTCTGGTTTGGATTTAGGCTGGAAAATGATGGATAGTGGAACAGAAAAGGTGGAGAGGAAGGAAAAAGGTATTCTCAGTCATCTATCTTAGTTACTTCAGATTTAATGTATGTTTTCACAGGTGTTATGATTTTTTTCTCATACTTCCAATGTATGAGGGAAATAAATACATATAAAGAATAATCTTGTGAATATCATAACAATGGTAACAATGCAGGAAACATTGCAAAAGGAACCAATGAGATCTCAAGTTGTACAAGAAGAGAAATATTGCCTCAGGTAATATCAAATCGATACTAACTGTGACCAAATACATTGCTACCTTTTGTGTTAATTTAAAAGTTTTATTCTAAAGGGCTTACTTTGAGGATTTGTAACAAATTGTAAGTTTGCACAGGCCATTAGGATGAATGAGTTCCCCATCAACTTGCCAGTGTTCAACCATATAAGAAAAGGTAAATATTTAGAAAAGGGGGATTATTTCATTGCAAGTAAACATACTAATCAAAGTGTTGCAGCAGAGGTAATTTTGTGCATGTCATCAGGAGAAATAGGCCAAGGGAAACCTTCTATGAAGAGTCTACATAAAGCTAAAGTGTGTAAATTTTAAGTTCCGAACAATAATCAACATTCTGATTACATCCTTGTTGCCTTTATGATGTGTTTAGAACCTCAAAATGCAGATTGAAAGATACCCGATGCTACTTGAATCTCCAATTGTCGGTATGGCACATAAAAGGATTTTTAAAAAATCCTTGATCCACAATGAAAGATACCCAATGCTACTTGGATCACCTAAATGGATTGACCGGATTCCCTTGAAAAGCGGTATTAAAGCATTTTTCCCTTCATTTAAATACATATAAGAGATAATTTTGCGCATATCATAATGACGAGTTAGAATTGAATTGCAGGAGCCATAAACCACGCAATGAGGAAGTTGGGTTATGGTAGTACAACAGAAAAAACCTTTACATTGGTAAAATCAAACAAACGATACTTCCTATGTTGTTACTTTCTGTTATAAGTTGATTTTTTTGAATTGTGTATCTTAAAATTTTGACAGGCAAGAAGAGTGGGTGATTACCCTGGGAACTTATCAATGTTAAGCCCCATGAGAATCAGTAACTGAACAGATACTTAGAAAAGGGGGTATTATTTCATTGTAAGTAAACCTGCTAATCAAAATATTGCAGGAGTTCACACTCCAACACATGGACTAATACAAATTGAAGGAAGCACCAGCATCATAACAGATAAAATGCTTGCTCAGGTTGACGCTCAGCTATGCACTTTAATGTTTATCAGTCAATTATTTTTTATTAAAAAAATACATTAACCACAAAGGATTATATTTTTCCCATTTACCTTTTCTTAGTTTGCTTAAAGTACAAAACAAGTTCTTTCGTTGACTAAACTATTGTCTGTTTCAACTGCAGCAGGGAGACATGATTGGTTACTCAAGACATCAAGTTGAAGCGTACAATCTAAAAAAAAAAGAATCCTAAAGCCAGGTTTCTGTGTAATACGAGCATATTGGGAACAACACTATGGTGTTATGCTTCAGAAACTACTAAGCCAGCATAGACGAAATGGAAGCAAGCCATGTCATACCTTTCTTGTTGCCAGCTTGGATTGTTGTTCTCTCTTCGCTCCATAGTAGGTACTCCCTCCAATCCGAAAAGGTTGACGCGAGGCATACTAAAGACATTTTTACACCCACACCCTCCAGAATTCAAAATATTACAAACACACAACATAAAGCCCACACACGCACAACATTTCAAATCTGGCGTCTTTCTCCACCAACGCGTGCGCATCTTCTCCTCCTGGTGGCCGCCTGCTGCCCTGCTGCCCCTCTTCCAGGTTGCCACCTGCTGCTCCTCCTCAAGGTTGCCTCCTGCTGCTCCTCCAAGTTGCCTCCTGCAGCTCCTCCAGGTGGCCGCCGGCAGCCTGCTCCTCCAGATCGCCAGAAACCTGCTCCTCCAGATCATCAGAAACCTGCTCCTCCTTCAGGTGGCCGCCAACAGCCTGCTCCTCCTCCAGATCACCTGCAGCCTGCAGCTTCTCCTCCAGATATCTGCATCAGCTTCTCTTCAGGTCATGGACATCCCTGATCTCAACTTCAATCCTCCACAAGAGGATGATGCTGGAGTCACACCTACAGGAAGCAATAGTGGATCAACAGAAGAAACAACAGGTGATCCATGGAGTAGAAAAATTTCTCAATCTCTGAATTTCTCAATCTATTTGAACAATTGTTGGCACAGTATGTATACAAACACAGTAATGTTACTGAATGACATTAGAAATACAGAAAGCTAATGTCATGACCAAACTAATTTTAGAATTAGAATTATACTCCAGCAGTTGTTGGCACAGTAGATGTCAATCAGCAAAATGTGAAGTTCTCTTTGAATTTCTCAATTGGAGTAGAATGGTTATACACAGTAATGTTGGAGTAGCATGTTCTTGTTCAAAATGTATTGTTCCATCAGCAACAAAGCATGTGCAGGAGAATAGAGCATGTTCTTGTTCAGAATATAGAGTTCAATCATCAATAGAGCATGTGCAGCAGAATAGAGCATGTTCTTGTTCAGAGTTAATCTATAGAGTATACACAGCAGTATTTTTGTACAGAACAGCAAGTACTCACAACAGAACATCAAGTACACACACAACAGCTATTCTATTGCTAATCATGTTAGAGCAAGCTGAACTCACAACAAAACCTGTAATTCAGGAACTTGTCTAGTCCTAATTCTAATTATCAGCAACAGTTTTGCAAGTTCACAGGAGTATGTTAATACTTGGGAGTATTTAATCATTTGCAGATACAGTACTTGGAGTATTTGCTGTGTGTGGAGTACACACACGCACACAATAGCTACTCATCTACTCCTAATTCTAATGATTAGCATTCTGAACATTCTGTTAGCATTCTGAAAATGTACTGACAGAAACTGGAGTACATGAATACAGTTTTTTTTTAAATCATCAATGGTAAGTAAACTTAGCTTTGCTCCTTTGCAGTTGGTCAGCAACCACCCCGAAAGGACCTGCCAGATGAGCACAGGTTTGCTGCTTATATTGCACTAAAAGCATTGAGCAAAGATGGAAAAATAGAGTTGAAGGACAAAGTGCTTGTTGCTGCTCTATTGGACACAAGAGTTAGAACAGTTGAACGAATCTGGAAATTAGCTAAGGACCAAGTTGCACAAGGTGAACCTATTGATGTTTCTAATAAAAAGAAGGGAAGGGTAGGTCGCAAGAAAGCAGACCTTGGTCTCTCTCGGATACCTGCCATTCCACTTAACAAAAGGAGAACTGTAAGAGCACTAGCTAGGTCTTTGGGCTGCAGCTATACAGCCTTGCACAGAAGGTTTGAGTGGAAACAGGTGAAGCGCCGCAGTAGCAGCTTAAAGCCTACACTCAAGGCTGCAAACAAGATCGCTAGAATGCAGTTTTGCATTTCCATGCTTGATGAATCCACATTGGGAAATGACAGTCCTACCTTTCAAGATATGAGCAAATCGTCCATATTGATGAAAAATGGTTTGACATGACTAAGAAGAGGGCCACATGCTACCTCCTTCCTGAAGAGCCATGCCCCTTGCGCACTGTTCAGAATAAGAACAGCATCGGCAAAGTGATGTTTCTAACAGCCGTCGCAAGGCCAAGGTATGACGAAAATGATTTGATCACCTTTGATGGCAAACTCGGAGTGTGGCCCTTCGTGAAAGAAACACGAGCAGCAAGAAGCAGTCGAAATAGAGAGAGGGGCACTCTAGAAACCAAGTCAATTATTGTTAACAGGGATGTTATGAGGGAGTATGTATGTGGAAAGCTGGTTCCTGCTATACAAGACCTGTGGCCTGAAGATGATGTTGGCAGAACCATTTTTATCCAGCAGGATATTGCCCAAACCCATGTCTTACCAACTGATGAAGCTTTCCTACATGCTGTTGCAGAAACTGATCTAGATATTCAACTCATGCAACAACCACCAAATTCTCCTGACCTCAATGTTCTAGACCTAGGATTCTTCAGGTCGATTCAATCGTTAACAGATTGTAGAACACCTACAAATATCAAGCAGCTGATTGAAATTGTGCAAGAAGAGTATGATGGCTATGATGTGAACCTGTTAGCCAGAGTTTTTGTAACACTGCAGCCTTGCATGCTAGAGATTATGAAAGATGAGGGAGGCATGGGATACAAAATCCCACATATGAACAAGCAGAGGCTGCAGAGGGAAAGAAGGTTAACTACTGCTCTAAAATGTGACGCTGAACTGTACCAGAATACTTTATCACTATTGAACCAGATGATAATACATTGAGAGAAGACAGGAGTAGAACAGAAGAGACGAGAAGATAACAGATTGAGAGTACAGAGGAGCCACTAGGCAGATTGAGAACATATTGAGATGTTTAACTGTGAATGAAATGTTTTCTTTTCAAGTGTTGAAGTGTTAAACTTCAGTTTAGATTCAGTTAAAGTGTTAAAGTTCAGTTACAATGTTAAAGTTCAGTTTGAAGTGTTAAAGATCAGTTACAATGTTAAAGTTCAGTTTGAAGTGTTAAAGTTCAGTTTAAATTCAGTTTAAGTTCATGTTTAATTGGTGCTGTTAAAGCTCAGTTAAAATTCAGTTCCAAGTTTAAATTTAGTTGAGGTTCTAGTTCAGGTTAAGGATTTATGTTCAGTGTGAAGTGTTAAAGTTCAGTTTAAATTCAGTTTAAGTTCATGTTTAAAGTGTTAAAGTTCAGTTTAGATTCAGTTAAACTGTTAAAGTTCAGTTTAGATTCAGAGGGAAGAGAGAAGAGAAAAGGGGGAAGAGAGAAGGGGGAAGAGAAAAGAGGGAAGAGAGAAGAGAGAAGAGAGGAGATTGAGATCAGAGGAGAGAAAAGAGTTTTAATTTAAGGTTTTAGTTCAGGCTTAATTTAAGGTTTTAGTTCAGGTTCAGGTTTTAGTTCAGGTTTAATTTAAAGTTTAAGTTCTGGTTTCAGTTTTCAGTTTAAGTTTAATTAAGTTGAGGTTCAGTTTTAAGTTCAGGTTCAGAGAGATTGAGAGAGAAGACAGACTAGAAGAGAGATTGAGGATAGATTGAGATTAAGGATAGATAGAGAATTAGGAGAGAGGAGAAAATGAGAGAAGAGAGAATGAGAAGAGGGAAGAGAAGAGAATAGATTGAGATTCAGAGGAGAGGAGAGAAGAAAAGAAAAGGAGATGCTCATCACAGCATGCTTAATTACAATGTTAATCTAATCTTTACTTCTTCCAATTTAATCTAAACAGGACTAGTACAGTGCTAATCTAATTAAACACTCAACTGCTCCTATACATTCATAGAGATAAAATGTTCTGATATGTGTTCAATGCTAATCTACTCCAATACAATCTCCAGCTATACAATGAGTTGTCCTATCCAGGGTAGGAATCAGTAGCATCATAAATATCTCTAACATAGCAAAGTAATTACAGACAGATGCCACAAAAAATCGCGGTTATTCATGTACAGTACCATTAGGCACAAGAAACTCCATGGCATTTTGAAAATTACAAGGACATGCTAGATATGAACTCAATAGCACATGTCAAACAGAGGAAAGAAGGAAGAAGTTCAGAGTACTTAACTTCACCGGAGTCGTAGACGTCGCAGGCAAGCTTCACCCAAGTTTCAACAAAGACACATTCCTCACAAAAGAAAAAGTAAAATAAGCATGACACATCTAGACAGAGCAAGAGCACAATCTAGTCCTAGAAGTGAAAAAAAAGGCATGTTAAGGTAACAGAAGGAGTACAATCGCATGCTAATCTAAACATGACAATTAGTGACAGATTCTAGGACATAAGCAGCATACACAAAGATCCTATGGTCTAGCAGCAAACACAAAGATTGGTCTAGCAGCATAGAAAAAGATTCTAGGAACAGAAGCAGATCAGAATATACAATCACAGAGTTGGGAAAAAATCTTCTTTAGTTCCAGCATACAAAAAGATCGAGTAGGTGGATCTTCTTTAGTTTCAGCACTTACTCTGTTCCTAGAATACACAAAGAAGACTCCACAAAGCCCTAAAGTCTTCTGCATTCAGAATACACAAAGCAAAATCACATCTCATGTTTTCTGCATCAAGAATACACGGAGCAAGATTCTACTCGTCGTCCATTGAGATTACTCCTCGTCGTCGATTCAGAATACACGGAATACACAAAGCAAAATCAAACCTCGCCTTAGCCGCTGCTCCTCGTCGTCGCCTTGAACGACTGCTGCTACTCATCGCGCCGCAGCCCTGCGCCTCTGCTGCTGCTCCTCGTCGTTCTGCCGTCTTGAGTCTTGAGCCGCCTGCTGCTCCTCCTTGTCCCGCCGCGGCGGTGAGTAGAGACGCGGCGCAGGCGCCGGCGAGGGCTTGGGGATTGGGGAATCGAAGGGAACGACTGGGGATTTGGGGAGCACCACCGCCTTGACGTCCGTGCCGACGCCGCCGCCCACGGATCTGGCACCGCCTTGGCGTCGCGGGGATAAAAATCCGACCTTTTTCTTTGCGCTGCCTCCTGGAGCTCATAACGGCGGGAGGCGAACCGGCCGCGCCGGAGCGTTGCCGGCAGTGAGATAAGGCGCCGCCATGACTAGGGATCTGAGGTGGAGAAGGTTTGGTGGAGGGGTAAGGCCGGCCGCCGGCGCGGTTGGGGACAGCAGATCGGGAGCGAGGGCTCGACATGGTGGATTTGGTGGAGCACCACCGCGCCGGCGCGGCTCGCGAGGCCAGGGGCCTGATCTGCCGTGGAATCGGCGGGGGCGGCTGCACGGGCGGAACCCTCGCCGTCGACGGTGGGGCTTGAGGAAGGGGATCGCGGGGCTGCGTGGTTGACATTGGGGGGATTGGATAGAGAGGGAGTCCAGGTGGGTTGTTTGTTAGCCTGCCCTAGCCAAGGGGATGGAAGGGGATTGGGCCCGTGATGTCAGTGTGTCATACGAATCGAATAGCACCACACGATGTCAGAAACTGGGGCCCCCATGTCGGCATACTAACCTCAGACAGTCGAAGCGCCTCATACATGTCTGACCTTGCGCGTGGGTGAGAGCACAGTTGCCCTTCCTCGGTGACGATGGAGCCGAGACTTTGCCCCTCGATATCGGATTTGTGTATGCTCTTTTCTCTTTTCTCTGGTTCTGCCAGCTTTGCTATTATTCTATAGCTACGACTCCGGACAGAAGAAAAAAAATATTAGTTGACGAAACCAAATTCTTTAAAAGGTCCGGCCGGCGCACAAACAAAGCTCAATTTCGTCTATTTGGCGTTTCATAATTCTTGTCTCGACAAATTTGTTCAAAAATGAATATATCTATTCTTAAAAAACGTCTAGATACATGTAATATTTCGACAAAAATTATGAAACGGAACGAGGACCGGTTATTATAAGTTGGTGCTCTAGACATGCATGGATGCCAGAAATATGTGAATTGGATACACACCAGGAACTGTTGCCTGAAAACCCTTTAGAAAAATAATTTCCGTTGTATTCTTGCATGTTTAAGTTTACATCTTGCGTTCAAATTAAGTAAAATGTTTCGACGGACGTCTGTTCCAGTGCCAGGGTTTGGATTTTCCATCTTCTTCTTGTTCGAGAAGAAAAGCAAAGACTGAATTCGTCTCATGATGCACACATTATATGTACTCCGTATATGCTTTTTTTTTCCCTTTCAAGCTGTTGTATGGATGCATGCCATCTTCTGTTGAATACTCGGTGAAGTGGTATCTGCCCCTTTCGGCCAAACTTTATCCTTCTCGTTATATTTTGCCCCTTTGCTTTCTTTAATTAATTAGGACTCATTTTCCCTTTTCCAGGAAGCAACATGCTCGTCGTTAAGAAAAAAAAGTGCAAATGCACTTTGCATGCACCAGATAGATCATCAGTTTCCTTCAAAAAAAAAGATAGATCATCAGTTGCGTCAGTCTACAACCAGATGATGCATGTAAAGAAATATATTTAGACAAGACAATGTTTAAGCAAATAAACTTTATTATATAATTAAATTAAAACAAAAACACAAAAACCCAGCACGTTGATCCACGCAAAAAAATTCACACCTGATTTTACTTATGAGCTAAGATTTAATGTTTTTCTAATGGTTTTTGTTTTACCAAATAATGTTTTTTCTAATGGCTGATATAGAAAGAAAATCATCAACTAACTCTTTGTTATTCGTTTACAATCGGCCGGGTACGCCAGATGTGGTGACAAATCTCTGAATTGACTTTTTTTTACAGCAATCTCCAAATTGACTTTTTATACTGTATTATTACAGTTTGGTAAAGTATCTACTGTATTGAAGAGTTTTTCAACTCCCTCTCAACCATATTACTTGTCGAAATATTACATCTATTTAGACGTTTTTTAAACATGGCGTCGTATCAGGTAAAACTGACCACCTTGGTGCATCCTTGCATCCATTCATCGCCAACCTTCCAGTCCACATCATGTGCCCAGAGCCCTCCGACGGCAACTTATAAAAACACGCCCACCTCCACCCCTAACTCAGATTGTGAATTTGCAAGAAACCCCTCAGTCGTATGCTCGTACGAATCTCTCCTGACTCCCCAGTAATTCCTCTTTGCTCTTTCTCAATGCCTCAACCATCTCTCCAACCCCAAATCACCAGCGGCGGCCTCGGAATCCACAGGATTGGGATGACCACCGGATTCCTTCCGCACAAGATCTACTTAGGTTTACACAAGTTTCTGCAATCGCATACATGCTAGAATTTAGTTTCAAATATGACGTGCAGGTTTTTAAAGATCAACAGCGCAAGAAGGTTGTCATGCAAGTCTGAACTCTGAACTTGGTACAGAAATTCAGATCATCATGCATGGACAGATCTCTTGCAGGAGGAATTATATCGAAGACATCAAGTCAATTTCAGCCAGCTTTGAGTGTACTCCGTATTTTTTTTTGTCAGTAGGTGGTATGATGAGCTAGATTAGCTGTGCATGAGGTTGCAGGCAACGCCGAGGTTGCATTAGTCAGAGTCGTTACCGTTTTAACAAATAGTTCAATCAATGAAAACGTTCCTATTTTCAGAAGAAAATCTGATGTACCCTAGTGAAGACGTGAAGTCATGATCTGCGGTTCAGCAGTTGGAGAGATTTGGAGGGAAACAGAGTAGAGCAAAGGCAACTAGTCTCCAGACCGCGAGATGGGAAAGCTCCTGGTCGTGTACTGAACCCGGGAGGAAGGAGGATGAGCAAGTTCTTCCCTTAGCCTCCATCTAAGAAGATTTGCCGTCCCTAATCGAGGTGGTCGCCATGGGGTGATTGAACAAGGAGTTAGGAGGTTCTTGCCAATACGGGGGAGTCAAGGGCTGGGAGAGATTCCTGGGCCGGCCGGTAGGTTTTCTGCAAATTCGTGGGCTTAGTTGGGCTACCAGAAGCAGGCGTGTTTTTGCAAATTTACCGCATAAGTGTTCGAGCCGCACGAATTGGATCGGGTGGTTGACGCTGAACGGATGCAGGGATATACCAATGTGGTCAGATTCACCTGATACGACGCCTTTATACAGAGACAGCATCCATATTTCTCATCAATTTCAGCCAAAGAATTCGACGACGAAGTATACGAAAATGAGCTAGCCATTCTACGGAAGGTATATATAATCCTTATGTTGATCTGTTAACTACTCCTTTGCTTGCTCTCTTTTAATTACAAATAAAAATATATGTGCTAATACCTCAGTCATAGGATGTATACATAATCCTTATCTTGATTTGTTAACTGCTTCTTTGCTCTCTTTTCAATTACCAATAAAAATATATTTTAACCGTCCATCATAGCATGTAATAATCTAGTTGAGCTCTATGATTTCCGTTGGACCAACGCATGTAACTCTGTTTTTGGCTACCATTATTGTTGTACCTCACCTTCTGCTTTCTTTGTCAGCTCAAAAACAAGAGCGAAGGACTACAGACCAACGATATCGACGGACAAGCTGGCCGATCGAGCTAGATGTGTTCTAAAAAGAATAAATTCATTCAAATTCGCAGGTATTGCAGAAGCTTTGAGGTTTCTTATGGTATTACATAATCAATTACCACTTTTTTCATCCATCATTTCCACCAAGCACATATCGTTCGAAAGTTCATAATCAGTTTTGTAAAAAGAACTATTAATGTTAATTAGCTCATTTAATAGTTTTTATATTTCAAAGGAAGTATAATATACAAATCATCTTCTTGTAATAAATCTAGCTGAACTGCTTCATTTCTGCTGGATCAAGTGGTATAAATTTTAGATATCATCAAGTCGTCGATGCATCTTAAGTTAACTAAGCAAATTGCACCTGTCATTACGTTGCAGTTTTATCAGGAGTTGATTTCGTCGGCCTCAACGAACAAGACAATGCATGATCGACAATTCAGACTGCTAGTACTACACACTACTGGTGCCATGGCGGCCGTTAATGTCATTCCTCTTCCTTCAGCGTCGAGATCGGTGGATCAATTTCCACTTGGTTTTACTCAATGTTCCAGTTGTTTCCAGAACCGATTCAGTTGCATTCTGTATTTGCTTCCTTCCGTTGGAAGATCGAACCATTTATGCATGAAAGCTAGTACAATGCTTTGCTGAATAAACCAATTATATCTAATCGGTTTCTTTTCTCTCGTTCGGGAGTTTGACTACGATGTAGTGCTTCCATTTTTGTTTTTGATAACTTCAGCTCTTGCATCTTATAGCACCAATTTTTGTTTGAGAGGTGCTTCCATTTCCGGATTTTTTTTAGCACAAATCCTAAAGCATTTATGATTATATACTCAACCTCGCCAACAACCCACGATCTCGTTAAGCCTTGTCAACCCCTTGACAGTCTTTGCGATGCGTCAGGCGCTACCATGAGCCGGGACAAGCCAATCAACGCGAAGCGCTATCAGTGAAATTCTGGCAACAGCCTCTCGCTTGATGCAGCCCCAGCTGGAAACCGTACTATGTAAACTATACTACTCTTTCTCTCCCAAAATAAGTGACGTGCATATTATCATCGGGTTCTCATTTTCTCAAAACAGAATTTCTGAATAAACTGAAAAACCGAACCGATCGGTTCAGTCTAACGGAATGCCCATGCCTATGTGGATGCACACAACCATGCATGCATTGGCATATTTAAGTGCCACTTTTGTTCATCGTTCTTTACAATCATCGTACCTACGCATGCCATTCAGGACTGTGATCTACTGCAGTCTCAAGGTTATTATTTCAATTTGATTAATGCTTTTGGAATTGCAAAGGATGCAGCATAACATACAAGTCCTGATTCCTCCCACAATCTACTCATCCTCTGTTTAGTTGGACAAATTACTCTGTTTTTTTGCAACCAGGAGTTGCTTCCTATTGCTTGTTAATCACTTCCAGCCAGCACAAGCACTTAGTGCGATCCTGTATCGAATTGCGAAGGAGGGGAGAGGGAGACACTGACAGCAGCACCAGCGGTCCAATCTTATCCCCGTACTGCTTTCAGTAAGGCATCCAAATGATCAAATGCTCTCACTGCATCAATTAAAGGAGGAGGGGTCACTCACTCACACACAAGCACATGGACTCTGTCGGCCGGTCGATGATTGCTCACTCCATCTGTATCTGTAGCTAGATTCCCCCCTTACCAACCAATCCATCAGTTGCTCCATTTCCCCCCAGAGATAGCATTAGCACCAACTAGCTAGCCCTGATTTCATGTCAGCTAGGCCCCAACTAGCTAGCCCTGATTTCAATTAATTAATCTAATGTACTGAATGCATGTCGGCCACTGTCTAGAAACCAAAAAACCAGCACGTGGTCGTGGTTAATGCTTGCAGTTAAGTGGAGGACATGGGAAAGGCCTTGTAATATTGGATTTTAAGATTTTCTGAGAATGGTCTTGTAAATCAGAATGGAGGGCTTACAGTATTGTTTTATTTAGGGAAGATCTAGTAATTTCAAGGAAACGTTTTGATCTGAGTTTTTCATGTCAGATAGGCCCCAACTAGCTAGCCCTGATTTCAATTAATTAATCTAATGTACTGCATGCATGTCGGCCACTGTCTAGAAACCAAAAAACCAGCACGTGGTCGTGGTTACCGAGCGATTTAGTAAGATTGAAATTAGCAGTTGCTGCCATAAACTAATTACCAGTTGCTTTGTGATGGCATCCAAGGTCATTTTATCAATTAACCTGCAGAACACGACAGCCGAGAAGAGCCTTTTGTTTTTCCGGTCCCAAGGTCCCATCGCATCTCAACAAGTCATATATCGCAACGGGCTGAGCAAGGTTAAGGACTTGAGGTGCCTGCATCCCTATCGTGCTACCATCCACATTAGTACATTACCCTACCAGATTTCTCATCCAAAACACTACCCACAACCTCTTGTAGATCAGTGCTATGGAGGTGGCGGCAGGAGCAATGACCCCTCTCCTTGGCAAGCTCGGCGATCTGCTTGCCGAGGAGTTCAGCCTGGAGAAGCGCGTGAGGAAAGGCGTCAAGTCTCTCCTTACGGAGCTAGAGATGATGCATGCCGTCCTCCGCAAGGCCGGCAACATTCCGCCGGACCAGCTCGATGAGCAGGTTCGGATCTGGGCGGGCAAGGTGAGGGAGCTGTCCTACAATATGGAAGACGCGGTCGACAGCTTCTTTGTGCGTGTTGAGGAAGGCCGTGAGCGTGGACCAACCAACATGAAGAACCGAGTCAAAAAGTTTCTGAAGAAGACAACTAAATTGTTCAGCAAAGGCAAGGCTCTACATCAGATCTCTGACGCCATCGAAGAAGCACAGGAGCTCGCCAAGGAGTTGGGCGACCTGCGTCAAAGGTACATGCTTGAGGCACAAGCTAGTAGTGCGGGGGATACCATTGATCCCCGGCTAAAGGCTGTCTACAGAGATGTCGCGGAGCTTGTGGGCATTGATAAAACACGAGATGAGCTGATTGGGAAGATGTCTGATGGAGATAAGGGTTCCAAGGAACAACTGAAGACGATCTCCATTGTTGGATTTGGTGGGCTGGGCAAGACAACACTTGCAAAATCAGTGTATGACAAGATAATAGGGCAATTTGATTGTGGAGCTTTTGTTTCGGTGTCTCAGAATCCCGACACCAAGAAGATTTTCAAGAAGATCCTATATCAACTCGAAAGCCATTAGAGATGAGGAACAACTCATCGACGAACTGAAAATGTTTCTTCAGGATAAGAGGTATGTAATAAACACTGATCTTTTTTGTTCCCAAGATTGCATGTGAATTTGTCAGGAGTGTATTCCGAAGAATGCAACTACTGTCATGTGCCATGTCTCTCATCAGCATAAACAAGCAATGCTTGTAACAATATAAGCCTGCTGGTAATGTCTTGATTGATTTCCAAACTAACTCTCTCAAAAATTCATATAGGTATCTCATCATAATTGATGACATCTGGGATGTCAATGCATGGGGAATTATCAAGTGTGCTTTCTCAAAGAACAACATGGGTGGTCAACTGATGACGACAACCCGCATAATGACTGTAGCTCAAGCATGTTGCTCTTGCAGTCATGACATAGTTTATGAGATGAAACCTCTTTCTGGTGATGACTCTGAAAAGCTCTTCAATAAAAGAGTATTTGCTCAAGAAAGTGGATGCCCTCGTGAATTGGAGCAAGTATCAAGAGCCATCTTGAAGAAATGTGGTGGAGTCCCACTGGCCCTAATCACTATTGGCAGTCTATTGGCGAGTGATCAACGGGTAAAACCAAAGGATCAGTGGCTAGCTTTGCTTAAGTCTATCGGTCGTGGACTTACAGAAGATCCTAGTCTTGATGAGATGCAAAGGATTTTATCTTTCAGCTATTACAATCTGCCTTCTCATCTGAAGACATGTTTATTATACCTAAGTGTTTTCCCAGAAGATTACGAGATCAACAAAGACCGGTTGATATGGAGGTGGATAGCAGAAGGCTTTGTCCAGAGTTCGGAGGAAGACACTAGTCTTTATGAGCTTGGAGAGAGATACTTTAATGAGCTTATTAATAGAAACTTGATCCAGCCAATATACTACGACAATGCTCAATACATGGCAATTGCATGTCGTGTGCACGATATGGTACTTGATCTTATATGTTCACTGTCGAGTGAAGAGAATTTTGTTACTATATTGCATGGTACCGAGGGAAGCACAACCAGTTCGCAGAGCAAGGTTCGTAGGTTATCATTTCATAATAGCATGCCAGAGCTGACCACCCCTGAAGTGGACACCACGAGCATGTCACAAGTGAGGTCTGTAACTCTCTTAAGAACTGTTGTTGATCTGATTCAGTCTCTTCCAAGCTTTCTCTTCTTGCGTGTATTGAACTTAGAAGGATGTAATCTTGGGAAAAGTAGCCTCAAGATACATATTGTGGATGTGGAAAATTTATTCCACCTGAGGTACCTAGGGCTAAAAGATACGGGTCTTAAGGATCTCCCAATGGAAATAGGGAAGTTATGGTATTTGGAGACACTGGACTTGAGAGGAAATAATTTAGTGGTGCCATCAAGTATTGTTTTGCTGGGACGTCTGATTTGCCTAAGAGTTGACAATGATATGAGAATGCCTGTCGGGATGGACAACTTGGTGTGCTTAGAAGAGCTGGCCGAAGTGCATGTGGATGGTTCTGAGGTTTTCGAGAAAGAGCTAAGTCGTCTGATCAAGCTGAGGGTGCTCGGTCTTAGGTTGCATGGAAGCAACGAGAGGGCGTGCAAATCCTTGGTTGAGTCCCTAGGATATCTGCTGAAATTGCAAATTTTGTTAATCAAGAATCAGGATTGTACAAGGTTTGTTGGCTGCTGGGATAGCTGGGTGCCCCCTCCACGTCTCTGGGCCCTCCAGTTTCGTAGATGTACATCAAGAGTGCCTAGGTGGATTAATTGTACATCGCTTCTCCTACTGCGGTTCTTATATATAGTTGTGGATGAAGTGCGGGGTGAGGACATTGAGATCATAGGGAAGCTGCCAGCTCTTCTATCATTATTGCTGAAGACCACCGAATGTCAGCATACTTGTGTAGAGATGCCCATCATTGGTGCCGGTGCATTCCCATATTTGATCGACTGCAATTTCAAAAAATTTGTAACGGTGCCATCTATGTTTCCACGAGGAGCATTGCCGATGCTCGAATCCCTCGACTTCTGGGCACCAGCGTCACGCATCGCCAGTGGTGAGCTGGACGTGGCCATGGCGCATCTCCCTTCCCTCCAGAAAGTCAGCGTTACCTTTTTGCCCGAGGAAAACGCGGATTTGTGGTTGGAGGAAGCGCGCGTCGCCCTGAAGCATGCAGCGGACGCCAATCCAAACCGTCCCTCCATTTCTTGCTAGGTTTGGCGTCGCTTTGTCCAATTTCTTTTATCTGTTAACTACTCGCTCTTCTCATATGAAAAAGAAACTATTCTGTTATTAACCTCAGTCATTTGTTCTTTCAGTTTAACTAACAACCAAGAATCAGAGGAAGAAGAGGAGGGGGAGCCTGCAGTCGTGTTCATTAATAATAATAAATTCATTCAAACCCACATGTGAGCAGCCGCATCTAGCCCACCAAAACATACATGACAATCAGCTTCATACATGACATAATTAAGATCATCTTTTTTGCAATTCACTTATGTTATTCACGACTGCACATATCATTCACAACATATGTAGCCCCGAAGTTTATTACGTTCAGTTATGCATAAACAAAAAAAACCAATTTCCAGTTCATTTCAATAGTTTGGGTATCTCAATTTTCAAAGGCAGCATATATAATGTATAGGTCCTGCTGTCATAATTAATCTAGCCGAGAACTTTTACAACTCGTTTGGCCCAATCATTTGGGGTAGAATTCTGAAATTCATTTTGAATTCTAGAAACCAATTTGTTTGGTTGGCACCGAATTGGCTACATGATTCAATTTGAAATTCAATGGAATCACACTACAACTAACCTTAGTTCCTCTAACCATGTAGTAGGCAAACATGATTTTTGAACCCGGAATTTAAATTTAACCAAATGAAATCCTATCAAATATTGGATTTCATTTCATTTCCAAACGAGTTGTTAGCTTTCTGTTGTATAAACTCTGATTTTGGGCTACAGTGAATCGTCAACGCATCTAACCGAGCAATTTGCACATGTCATTGTATTGCAGCTTTACCGGGAGTTGATTTCACTCGACCTCAACGATCAACACAACTAATGCTTATCATGGTCGGGCGTTAATGTCATTCCTGTTCCTTCATCGTCGAGATCAATCAATTTTCTTCCATTTGTGTGCTCTTGTCTTTAGACACATTGTTCCACTGTGTCCACAATCTATCCAATTGTATCTTTTATTTGCTTCCTTCAGCTGGAGGATCGAATAGTTTCATTTCAGTGTATGGTGTTAGCTAAGCTTGCAACACTAATGCTAGAAGGGATGCATGGAAGCTTCAGTTTACTTATGATAAACGAATTCTATTTTATTTTTTAATTCCGTTTTTCTTCGAATAATGGAACTTTTAATTATGATTGGGTGCATGCTTCGGTTGTTGATTCTAAATTGCTAGTCTAGTCTCCGGTTCCAAGACTTCGAATCCTTTTGGTTCTTGGCAGTTGGCACACGCCACACACTTCTTCGCATGCATAATAACAGTAGCAGCAATAGCCGCTGGAGTTCTTCCATAACACTGATCTTTGGCACTGGTGTTCCCTGTAAGCTAGTACTAGATTTTTCAGTCACCAGGATCTCACTGAAAGTAGGATCTGGGAAAGAATTATTTCTGCATCGGCTTCATGCTTCTGTCGACGCTGTTGCCATGGCTCGGTCAATGGAGGGGTGGTTGAGCCATCGTTATAATGTCTGTCGTAATTTTCCATGTAATCATAATCATAGGGTCCAGGACGTGGTAGCAGCACCACTCATTCATTAAAATCTTCTGTTCTGTTGCTCCCCAATTGACTCGTACGTAGCTCGTCAAGTCTTCGTTGCTGCTGCTCCATCATCTCTTAATTCCGCATGGACGATTCAACGATCGACTACTCTTCCTTCACGTGCATTCACACAGAAATTTTAAAATTTGTCAGCCGATACCTTCCTGGCATATATACTCCTCCCGTTCTAGCTATACTATATAAAAATAATGACATTTCAAGTTTCAGTCACGGAAATTTAAAACTTTGACAGCTGATACCGTTTCAACGTTCAGATTGGATATGTTCTTGATCACTCGAGTCTCGTGAACCGTTTCGTTCTTGTGCTTGCTGCTTGCTTCAATTCGTAGTAGCTTTCAGACTCACGTTAATTCGCACTATTCACAATATTAATACAGTATACTACTAGTACAAGTTTTGCTTGGAGGAAAACAGAGGAGATAATTCTGGTTTTGCATCGTACCAGAAGTTGGAATGAAATCCACGGACTCGCTCAACTACTGGCTGTTGCTTCTGAGTACTATATTTATTTGGTTGCCCGGATGTACATGTATCGAATTGCCAAGGAGGGGAGAGGGAAACAGTGACAGCAGCACCAGCGGTCCAATCTATTATCCCCGTACTGCTTTCAGTGAAGCATCCAAATGATCAAATGCTCTCACTGCATCAATTAAAGGAGGAGGGGTCACTCACTCACACACAAGCACATGGACTCTGTCGGCCGGTCGATGATTGCTCACTGCATCTGTATCTGTAGCTAGATTCCCCCTTACCAACCAATCCATCAGTTGCTCCATTTCCCCCCAGAGATAGCATTAGCACCAGTGCAAGAACAGACCTCCATCGATCCAATTGTCCAGATCTAGCACTAGCACCGCTGCAAGAACAAACATCCATCAAACCATTTGTCCAGAGCTAGCATTAGCAGCACTGCAAGAACACATCCTGTAGCTGGAGTCCATCCTGCAAGAACAGACCTCCATCGATCCACTTCTTCAGCTGACCAGAGCTAGCTTTAACACCGCTGCAAGAACACCCCTGTAGCTGGATCCAAACCGCCATCAATCTCCCATCAGCCAGTCCAGAAGGTCCTCCATTTCTTCACTCCAGATCAACACACTCACACCCTACTTGTTGAATTGAAGTAGCCATGGATATCACGGCAGGGGCGATGACCCCCTTGCTCGAGAAGCTCGGCCGCCTACTCATCGAGGAATACAACCTGGAGAAACGTGTGAAGAAAGGGGTCAAATCTCTACTTACAGAATTGGAGATGATGCACGCCGTCCTCCGCAAGGTGAGCGAGGTGCCTCCGGACCAGCTCGACGACCAGGTCCGCATCTGGGCCGGTAAGGTCAGGGATCTCTCTTACAACATGGAAGACGCCGTCGACACTTTCATCGTGCGCGTGGAGGATGACGATGGCCATGAGCGTGGCCCGAACAACTTGAAGAACAGAGTCAAGAAGCTCCTGAAGAAGACCACCAAGCTGTTTAGCAAGGGTAAGGCTCTTCATCAGATCTCTGATGCCATTGATGAAGCACGGGAGCTTGCCGATGAGTTGGGGGACCTGCGCCAAAAGTATATGCTTGATGCACACGCCAACAGTAAGGGGGATGCCATAGATCCTCGCTTGAAGGCTGTGCACAAAGATGTCGCCGAACTCGTTGGCATTGAGCACACGAGAGAGGAGCTGATCACGAAGCTGCTGTCTGATGGTGATGAGCACTTTGGGCAGTCCAAGCAGCAGTTAAAGACTTTGTCTATTGTTGGATTTGGTGGGTTGGGCAAGACAACTCTTGCGAAAGCAGTGTATGACAAGATCAAAGGGCAATTTGATTGTGCAGCTTTTGTTTCTGTGTCTCGCAGTCCTGACATGATAAGGATTTACAAGAAGGTGCTATATGAACTTGACCAGAGTAAGTATGCCAGCATCAATGAAGCTGCTAGGGATGAACAACAACTCATCAATGAGTTGAAAATGTTTCTTCAGAATAAGAGGTATGTATGACGCCACCGAATGCTCACAGTTTTACTTACTAGATTGCATGTATATTTAATGCTACTCAACTCCGTGTTAGTTTTTTAACGGTTGTCGTTGTTGGCTTACTTTAATGTTTTGTATGCATCACCCACCTCTGCATATTGTATGTGTTTGTAAATGATTAATCTTTGGTACAAATTTCTTGAGTCAATACCACTTCATAATTAATTTGGTGCTGATAGAATTCTACATCAAACATAAAGGATAAAAGGTAAACCATGTTATACTTGTTGATTTGCAAAATAACACTAAAAAACAAAACACGCAGGTACCTCGTAGTAATTGATGACATATGGGACGAAGAAGCATGGGGATTTATCAAGTGTGTTTTCTCCAACAACAATCTCGGTAGCAGAGTAATGACTACAACCCGCATAGGCAGTGTCTCTAAAGCATGCTGCTCTTCCAGTGATGACATAATTTATCCAATGAAACCTCTTACCGAAGATGACTCCAAGAAGCTCTTCTATAAAAGAATATTTCCTCAAGGGGGTGGTTGCCCTCATGAATTCGAACAAGTATCCAGAAACATCTTGAAGAAATGTGGCGGAGTACCACTAGCCATCATTACCGTAGCTAGTCTTTTAGCTAGTAGTGATCAACAGATAAAGCCAAAGTATCAATGGGAAACCTTGCTCAATTCTATTGGCCGTGGACTTGCAGAAGGTGGTAGTGTGAAGGACATGCAGAGAATACTATCCTTTAGCTATTATGATCTACCTTCTCATTTGAAGACTTGTTTATTATATCTCAGTATATTTCCGGAAGATTTTGAGATTATGAAAGACCGGTTGATATGGAGGTGGATAGCTGAAGGCTTTGTCCAAGGTGGAAAACAAGAAACTAGACTATATGAGCTCGGCGAAAGTTATTTCAATGAGCTCGCAAATAGAAATTTGATTCAGCCAGTTTATGATTATTATGGACACGAGGTGGTAGCTTGCCGTGTGCATGACATGGTACTTGATCTCATATGTTCCATGTCCAGCGAAGAGAACTTTGTCACTATACTAGATGGTACCCAACAAAGCAAACATAATTTACACAGCAAAGTTCGCCGGTTATCCTTTCAGAATAGCATGTCAGAGCTCACCACACATTGGGTTGATGTCACGAGTATGTCGCAGCTGAGGTCTGTTACTCTCTTTAGAACTGATGTTGATTTGATGCAGACTGCTCTTTCTTGCTTTCAAGTTCTGCGTGTATTGGATTTAGAAGGTTGCAATTTTGGGAAATGTGGCCACAAGATTGATCTTAAGCCAATTGAGAATTTATTGCACCTGAGGTACCTAGGGCTACGAGATACAAGTGTTGGCGTTCTCCCTGTAGATATCGGAAAGTTAAAGTTTCTGGAGACTTTGGACTTAAGAAATCGATCAAAGGAGCCATTAGTGGTGCCATCAAGTGTTGTTCAGCTAAAACATTTGATGTGCCTACACCTTGATGATCGGAAGAATACACAAATACCGACTGGGATGGGGAACCTGGCGTCCTTAGAAGAGCTGACTGGACTGTGGATTAATGGTTCTTCGGCTATTGAGAAAGAGCTAGGCCAGTTGCAGGAGCTGAGGGTGCTTGAGATTTATTTGGATGGAGATGATGAGAGCGTGTGTAGTTCTTTGGTGGTGTCCCTGGGCAATCTACAGAAATTGCAAAGTCTAACAATTGATAATTTAGGCAATAATGCAAGGTTTGATGTCTGCTGCAACAGCTTGGTGCCCCCTCCTTACCTCCGTAGCATTGTGTTTTATGAATGTACCTCGACATTGCCAACTTGGATTAATTCAGCATCGGTTCCGCTCCTCTCCTCCCTGCACTTATGTGTGGATAGAGTGTGTCTGGAGGTTGATATTCAGATCCTTGGGAAGCTGCCCGCTCTCTGTTATCTCATCCTGTCCTCCACCAAAGCTCAGTGCACTCGTGTAGAAAGGTTCATCGTTGGCGCTGATGCATTCCCATGTTTGAGGGTGTGCGGTTTCGGTTGTTTTCAGACGGGGCCATCTATGTTTCCACGAGGAGCTATGCCAAGGCTTGAATACCTCTGGTTCTTTGCCCGAGCATCGCACATCGCTAGTGGAGAACTGGACGTCAGCATGGAGCACCTCCCTTCCCTCCAGAGAGTCGAGGTTGTCCTTTGGCCTGAGAAAGCAGCTGGCGGCACTTCAGACGAGTTTGAGGAAGCAGAAGCTGCGGTGAGGCTTGCAGCAGACGCCCATCCCAACCGCCCCACCCTTCAGATTCGTCCTCATGGTAAGTCCGTTCTCTCAGCTGGCGTGTGCAGACATTAATTAATGAACTTAGATGTCTATCCTCACCAAACAATGTCTACATGCTCATTCCTTCTTTAGATCCCTTCGAATCGGAAGAAGATGAAGAAGAGGAGCATGTGGATGCAGGAGTTGTCACTGGCCCGGGACAGACTGAGAAAGCGAGCTAGCTCGTCCAATTCGAATCTGCAGGTGATTAAGCAGCAGCTGGCAGTGCGTATTAGTTTTTTTAATCTACGTGAGATAGGTACTCGCTCCGTCCCATATTAAGTGACTCAAATTTGTCCAAAATAATCTTGTATATGTTTGTTTGAGAGAATAGCTAACCTCATATGCCATGAGGTACGAGATAAGTATATGTAGTCCCACAGTTTAGCACCATTTTGTATATATACGACTGTACTGTGACCCAAGTTTATTTGTTGTTTCACTTTCGTACAAATAAAAAAAAACGACATGACTACACAACTTCCGTGTGCCCAATAGATAGTCTTAGCAATTCTATTGTACAGTAGTATATTATCACAAGAGCTGGAACAAAACTGTTCTTCGTTTCTGACAATGCTATATGTTTCACCATGCACGGAACTTTTTTGCAGCTAGTACAAGATTCATTACAAGAGACCACATAGTTTACTTTCCAAAATAATCTTTCCAGCCATCTAAATAACACCTTACACATCCATCTCTGAAGTCCTCTACAGAATTACCAGTTAGATTTTCGCAAAGAAAAAAAAATGCACGATGTACATGTCCTGATGCTCCGATAATCTCTGTTACTATATATGTACTCCCTAGTAGTTGAACTCTGGCCCTGATTTATTGATCAAATAATCGTCTGTTAACTTGGATGAACAACTCTGCTTTTTGCAGCTTCGGCTTAATTACCAGGAGTTGGAATTGTTGTTCATACCATTGGCTCCATCGATCTCACCTGTTGCACTTCCAAGAAACAACCAAGTCACATTGATTTGATCGATACGCAGTAAAGCACTTTGCCCTGATTCTGTATCGATTTGCTTGGAAACTTCGTTCCTGGCGCCAATTCGGAAAAACCTTGCACTTGTAACTGTATTATGTATTTATTGTCTTCCTTTGGATTCATTTCCTTCTGTTAGCAAGCTAGATTAGTTATGCTGGACCTGGAAGGATGCATCTTGCATATGTATGGAAGCTTCATGTTGGCTAGGCACTTTAATCTGTTTCTATTCTCTGACTGTTATGATGGATTCGTTGTTCATCGTTTGCTAAAACCAACAATTGAGTACCTTTTGCGAAGGGCCATATTCTGTTCACTTAACGTGCTCCTGGTAATTGAGCTGGGTTTTTTTTTTCAGTCACAATTGCAAGCTCCATGAGTTGTGAGGGGCCATATTCTTTTGAGTACCTTTTGCAATAGTGTTTGTCTGTGGTAAGGATTGTGGTGTTTCAGAAAAGAGTTGTCAGGGATGGGAAATGATGCCTTCGACCAATGTCTTAGACGGAGCCAAATCTTATGCGTGAAACGGCAATGCCCGAACATGTGGGTGCAGTCTTCATCTTCAGTTGCACAAAGGGGGCAGCGGGAGTTACGGGCCCAGCCCTGACGCGTCAAGTTATCCGCAGTCAGACAACACTTGTGGAAAACAAGGCACATGAAGAACTTGCACTTCATCGTAGCTGTTGGATTTCTAAGTGGGCTTGACGCAGGCGAAGCGAGTGTTGGCAAAGACCTACTGCAAATTATATTGATAGATAAATAAATAAAAGTTATGTACAATGAAAAAGAAAGAACTATCTAAATGAAGCTATCCAGAGTGTTCTCTTGGCTCCATGGAAAACAAGATTCAAGTGCTCTTTGAAAATGCACCTGCGTCGATACAGGCATGGAGGGACACCACTGAAGATGCAATCGTAAATGCTCCAAGTGACCAATGTAGAAATCTCCATGGGACCTTAAGTTGCTCCTTGATAGTAGTAATAGTAAGGTGCGGCGGCAGCAGTTGGAATGGGACCTTAAGTTGCTCCTTGATCGTGTGCTTCCATTTTTGTTTTTGATAACTTCAGCTCTTGCATCTTATAGCACCAATTTTTGTTTGAGAGGTGCTTCTATGCTTTCCGGATTTTTTTAGCACGAATCCTAAAGCATATATGAGTATATACTCCAGGACAACAAACCTCGCCAACAACCCACGATCTCGTTAAGCATGTTAAGATTAATTAGTATATGATAATTAGGATTAATTATTAGTTAATTAATAGTTAATATGGCAGTTAACATGTAACTGCTCGCGTCCAAAATTCCCAAAACTGGAACGCGAATGCCAAATTTTTGTGCATTGGTGTCTCTTCCCCTTTATATATATGAACACAATCAATGAAAAACAAACAAATTCATTCTCATTCATTCATTTCACAACAAGTTATCAGCACGAGACTCTGCCTTTACAGAGCAAGAATAGAGCGAGAAGAGAGAACAGAGAAGAACTCAAGAGAAAGGTAAGAAGATGGCGATCTACAATCTGCCCTTGACTGTTGCTGATCTCTTCGACGCTCCGGGAACCCTCCTCGCCGCTGGAGCACAGGACCACGGCGACACCATCGCCGCTGGACCGCAGGACCACGGCGGCCCTGTCTCCGCTAGACCGCAGGACCACGGCGGCCTTGTCGTCGCTGGACCCCACGACCATGATGGCCTTGGCGCCACTGGACCCGCACGGGTGGGGGCCGTGATCGTAGCCGCCGGTCTCCTCCGCCTCCGGCCCACGCGTCGTCAGGCCCGACACCTCCTCCCACTCCGGCCGGCGAGCCCTCAACCGTGGCTCCACCCGCAACCCCATCCAAAGTACAGACGGAGGCGAGGCGCCTCCTCCGCCGATTCGCGGCGGCCATGGCTGCTCCCTGCGTCGGATCTGGCGCTGCTGGTTGGGACTCGGAGGCCTTCGGCCTCGCCTCCACTCCTCTCTCTAAGGTGCGGCGGCAGCAGTGGTGGCGTGCGGCTGTAGGCGGCTGCCATGGCGGCGGCGGCGGGTGTGGGGGCTGGGAAACCCTAACCGCCCCAGCCCCACCCCTTTATCCCCTCCCGATCCACCTCGGTCCCGACCTGGGCCGGCCGAAAGGCCACCAAGGCCCAGGCCCAGGACGCGCCTGCAGCCCCCGCGGCCCGCGTGCCCCCCCTCCACAGGCAAAGGCCATTTTGCAGAAAAGCCCGAAACTCCAGGTTATTTGCGATTTGGTCCTAAAGTCTGTTAAATAAGTAGTACAAGTAAATATTATTAATAGGTGCCTGGACTTATATTTAATTAGATTCCAGTAGTTTTCTGTTGGATATCTATTCAAAGACATGTTCCTATGTAAATGTCTAAGTAAATATTATCATGTTCAATGTGTTTGTATGATATACATTCCCTATTACATGTGATATTTATGATTTTGCAATTGAGATCCTTATTTCTTGCAAATTTGATAGTTTTGTTTCATCGATTAAGTCCCAAATGGCATTAATATGCACAAATTTGACTTGATTCAAGAAAAAGCTCCATTTGTAATAAGCAAAAATCATCACTATGTGACTACCTCAATTTAATATATGTGAATCACAAGGTATTATAGACTTTCAATAACGGTAAAATGCTAAATGGCGCTGAATGTTCCGTGGGAACATACATCTTATTGAAAGCGGCGAATTATTTCGCGTAGTGCTGAGAGGCCTATAGTAAATGTTGTCATCTATATTGTAATATTACATTATTGTATCAATATATTGGTACCTACATATTTGACATATGTATTGTAAATTACGATATTGTATCATCACATTGATACTTAAATAAATTTGCATTTATTCTATATATCTATTAAGAATTTATATTAAAGTTTTTCATTTTCAATATATAGTTTTCTACAGAGTCAATCTAAAATGGATGAAGAATTTTGCCTAGTGGACAACGGCTCCATGAACTCTATACTTTAATAAGTTATAGAGATATCCGTCGAAATGGGATTCATATAGAAACCCACGATGACAACAATTGGAATTTCTCATTCTATCAAAAGTAACGGATATGGCAATCAATTCTTGAAAAATCTTTCTTTATCATCCGGATTGTACTATACATACATCAAACCTTTAGCTCATGTTGCGTATAATAATTTTTCAGAATGTCAATACATTCGAGACTTGGCATGACCGCCTTGGTCATCCTGGCATCGGGATGATACGAAAATTATGAACAATTTTGTTGGTCATGCAGTTTTACACGTTGCTGACTTGATTCATAAGTGAACAACTGCATATCATAATAATTCTCCTATCCTATTTATACGTGGACATCTATCAAAGATTTCCCATCTGCGATTATTCGGTTAAATACCGATAACACCACCCCAGCGTACATCAATGGCCCCTCACAGATTTGGGATCTATGTGAGGATTAACTGTATTTTCCGTCACTTACAAATACTTTGAACCCCAATCAGGGGAGTTATTCATGGCTAGTGCATTGTCTATATCACCGAGGAGCATTTCCAGGCATTAGGGGGAGATTTCAAGTACCAGAAAGAATGCCAGGAAATCAATATGAATGTCCAACACATTTTCTCCTCAAACCCACGTACTCAAGGATCTGAACCTCTAGTTCAGAAAATCATTCATTTGCAACACATTGCAAATAATCTGCCATACTCATTTACTGACTACAACGGTATCATACAAATCCTCTAAATCATGCAATTAATGTGCCTGAAAGAGTGGAGGTACCAATCAAAAACCACTCAACTCCCCATTCAATACACGAGGGGGAGAAGTATGGCCACACCACATGATTCAGCTCCTCGCAAGCAACAAAGAAAACTTCTGAGTATACTCTCAAAAATCAGTAAATGCAATTCAACTTCACGTTGATAGATACCAAATGGGTAGTATACGCCCAGTGGAAGGGAAATCTCCACAAACCTAGCTCAATAGTGCACATAATGACTGGGACATCGGAATACCTAGACTTGACCGCATTGGAAAATTGCGAATAGTCATCATGGGTACATAATCATCTATACGATGATCTCACGTGTGTCTGATCAACACACTGAACCATGCACAAATATCTAGATTTTGGAGAATCATCAAAAAAGGCTACAAATTGTCGACATACATTTATGCACTATAATTGCAACGACCTCCCGAATGATCCTGGTCCAAAGACCATGGCCATGGCATAGTGTGTAAACACTCGGACTGGATTCAATCGAAGGATTCAATACAAGAAGAATTAGCTTCGCTTAATAAAAAGGAAGGTATCAGCGAAAGTAATACCTACACCAATTTTTTCTTCCGTAACAAGAATGAAAATAATGAGGTGGTGAAACTCAAAAGCGCGGCTTGTAGCGGGTTCACGCAGATACCCGAAACCAATTCTCCATATATGCATGAAATCATTTTCCGATAACATATTTCAATGTCAGTTCTAAATCGTCTATTTATGCAGTTGATAGACGTAGTGACAAAATATCTTTATGAGTCACTTATTTTAGACATATAGGTTCCTCAAGGAATCTCAAATTCCGAATGCACACGAAAGACGCAACATGTATAGTGTAAAACCTTCATAAGTCATCATATGGCTTATCAACATAGTCTGGCAAATTAGTACAGCTGACTAATGAGTTTATTCCACTGAAGGAATACTCAAACAATGAGGACTGCCCATGTGTATTCATCAAGAAATCCAAAACAGGATTTTGCATTATCTCTGTATATGTTAATGATTTAAACATTATTGGCAACAAACATGATATAGATGAAGCTCGTAGTCATCTAATGGCGGAATTTGAAATGAAAGATTTGGGTAAAACCAAATTCTGCTTAGGTTTACAACTTGAGCACCTTCCCTCGGGATATTGGTTCAAGCTACATATATACAGAAAATCTTGGAGAAATTTAACATGGACAAATCCTATCCATGCAAAACACCTATGGTAGTTCGATCTCTAGACGTAGAGAAAGATCCATTCAAACCAAAAGGTGATGGAGAGGAAATTTTGGGACCTGAGTTCCCATATCTTAGTGCTATTGGGGCATTAATGTACCTAGCAAATTTTACCCGGCCGGATATTGCATTTGCGGTAAATTTACTAGCAAGACACAACGCAGCTCCAACAAAACGCCATTGGGTGGGAGTCAAGCAAGTATTTTGCTACCTACAAGGCACTAGAGATCTAGGTCTATATTTCCAAAAGGAAAACCAAGACTCTGAATTAATCGGATACACTGATGCTGGCTATTTATCTGATCCCCACAATGCCAGATCTCAGACCGGTTTCGTGTTCCTACACGGTGGGACAGCCATATCGTGGAAGTCTTCTAAGCAGACACTAGTGGCTACATCCACAAATCATTTTGAAATAATAGCTATATACGAAGCATCTCGTGAAAGTGTATGGCTACGCAGAATGATTAACCACATACAACAATCATGTGATATTGATTCGATTGAATCACCTACAATTATCTATGAAGATAATCCTGCTTATGTTGCACAGATGCAAACGGGTTATATAAAAGCAATATAAACTAAACATATTGCACCTAAACTATTCTATCCTCATGAATTACAACAAAATGGGGAAATAAATATCTTGCAAACCAAATCATGTGATAACCTCGCAATTTGTTCACTAAGTCCTTACCCAACTCCACATTTCAAAAATGTGTCTATGGGATTGGTATGCGACGACTTAAAATTTTGCAAGCATCAGGGAGAGTATTCACCTGAAATTAACCTGTTCATAATATCATATTGCACTATTTTCCTATTATGAGTTTTACTCGCTTTTTCTCAT
The DNA here is from genome assembly GCF_000005505.3 of Brachypodium distachyon. Taxonomy (NCBI): domain Eukaryota; kingdom Viridiplantae; phylum Streptophyta; class Magnoliopsida; order Poales; family Poaceae; genus Brachypodium; species Brachypodium distachyon. The sequence goes on along the minus strand of NC_016132.3, from coordinate 38,942,967 downwards.
AAAAGGTTTTTAATGAGACAATATTAACATAAGATTATATGTCATATTTTCTATTTTCTCCACCGGGTTTTTTTTTGGATAATATACAAGGCATATTTATTGTTCACATAATTCTATATGAATTATCAAGAAACAATATCCAATATATGTTGTACCATTTTCTCCTTATTTTTCCCCTTGGGTTTTTAGGAAGGAGTTTTCACAATATATCAACATCAGTATTACTTTTCTCAATATTTTTCCCACAGGGTTTTTGGAGAAAATTACAAGATTACAAGATTACATGATGTTTCAAGTATATACATATCAATGGAGCAAATTGATCGGGGGTGTTAAGATTAATTAGTATATGATCAATTAGAATTAATTATTAGTTAATTAATATTTAATATGGCAGTTAACATGTAACTGCTCGCGTCCCAAATTCCCAAAACTGAGACACGAATGCCAAATATTTGATATTGGTGTCTCTTTCCCTTGTATATATATGAACACAATCAATGAAAAACACACGGATTCCTTTCATTCATCGGATTTTCTAAGTGGGACATGTGCCCAGGCATGTCTTAGTCAGCGGCGCTTTCCGCACCGTCCGATCGGACTCACTGCTCTGTCTCCCTTCTTTCTTCCATCTCTCTCCTTATCTCCCCCGAAGGCTCGTTTCTTCCCCACCACGAGCTCCCACCTCCCGAGCCAGCAAAACCAGGATCCTCGCAGCGACGGCCGAGGCCATGGACTGCGGCGGCAGGGTAGCGGCGCCGCGGCGGGGCGGGGCGGCGCTGGGCTGGGCTGCGAAGGGGGCGGGGCGACGCCGGCGGGGGCGCGCAAGCGGGGTGGCGCCGGGCGGGGCTTCGGATCCTGCGGAGCGACGAAGGCGGTCAGAAGGAGGGATGGGTGGAGGGGCCCTGGCCGGCGGTGAGGAGGAGGAGCTTGAACTCGGCGAGCTCTAGCCGCGGCCATGCCAAGGACAAGGACAAGGGTCACAAGCGCTACAAGGCCACCGAAGCAGTCCGGCGAGGAGCAGCGGTGGCGATGGATCGTGCTGCAGCGGCTACGCGTCCGGGACAGAAGCTGCTCGCGTGCAGCCGTGCAGCGGCGGAAGGAGACACATGGAGCGACGACACAATGGTAGCTTGGCTGATTATTTCCTGATTTGTTTTGTAGCTGATCATGTTAGTGAGTCGTTATCTATCACTATATGTTGATCCATTGAATACAGTGAGTGAACTGGAAGCTCCCGGCTGGTCTGTGTGCTAGATAAACATACATATATCTTGTATAAGCATGGTAAATATGCGTTGCTAAACCAATTAATCTGACAATAATCCGGCAAGTGAGCATGAATAATTCAGCAAGTAGTCATGATTAAACCGACAAGTTGGTACACAACTAAATATCTCTGCAAGTTCGGTCCATTAAATGTGTTGCTGTAGGTTAACAATCTGATTAGAGTGCATGCATAAGCAAGAGGCAAATGCACATGGATAAGTAGTCATGGTTAAACTTGCAAGTAGATGTGACTAATCCGACAAGTAGATGTGACTAATCCGGCAAGTAGGCACGGAGAATCCGGCAAGTAGTCATGGTTTAACTGGCAAATAGGTACAGTTAACCTGACAAGTGTGTGCCGATAATTCGGCAAGTATGCACGCTAACTTGGTAATTAGGTATAGTTAACCTGGCAAGTGTGTGTGGATAATCCGGTAAGTATGTAGGGCTAACCTGGTAAGTATTGACGCCGGGCAAGTATGCAAAGCTACCTGGCAATCACGCGCGGGTAATCTGACAATCAGGCACATCATCTAAGGGCATCAAGGGCAATGTCCACATGCTAGCCATCCGTCCATTTTTATCCGCGGACAAGAAAACCGAATCCAATGGGGTTTGCTAAACGCCGGCCATCCGTCCGTTTGTCCGCGCGCGGACAAGCCAAACGCTAGCCAAATTTGGCTTAATTTGACTTGGCGGACAACGTCCGCGGACGACGCCACGTCATCAATTCGAGCCTAAAGAAAAGAGAAAAAACACTCCTTCCAAAATTCACTTGCATGTTGATACTTGAGGTTAGGTAATAGCTGTGTGTTGTTGTGTATATGCTTAGGATACTTGATGTGTATTATTGTGTATATGCTAGGCTGCATGCCATAGAATAATAGCTTTACTGTATTGTCTCATTGTTATTTATGTTGTGTATTGGCTGACACAAGCTTGATGGATGCCATGACAAAGTTGTGGCACGCAATGTCATTTGATCTTGTGATGATGCACCATATGATTTTGTTTATTTTGGTACTATGTCATTTCAGATATTTGAACTTTGTCATAGATATTTGGATCATGTCATTTTAATTACTTTGCACCCACTATTTATTCTTGGATTGAATACATAGTTTTTTTGGTAATAGAATGCATTGAGAAATAGGTGTGGACAATTTGAAAGGTGGACATTTAGCTTGTGTCCATTGGGTGATGTGGTAAATGGACATGCGCCAAATTGTTCGGACAATGAACAAACGGGCGGATGTCATGTCCATTTGGCCAGTCACCCTTGGAGATGCCCTAACCCGGCAATTAGACACGGATAACCTGGCAATCAGGCACGTCGTATAACCCGGCATTTAGACACTGGTAACATGACAATCAGGCATGTCGTCTAACCCGACAATTAGACATGGGTAACCGCGCAATCAGGCATGTCGTCTAACCTAACAAGTATGCACGGGTAACCTGACAATCAGGCACGGCTAACCTGGCAATTACACACGGTAACCTTGCAATCAGCCACGGCTGCCGAGCGCCCGAGCCCCCTTGAGTGTTCCTCCTCGCGCGAGCGCCGCCACTCATCCCGCTGCCGAGCGCCCGAGCCCCCTTCGTCTTCCTCCTCGCTCGAGCGCCTCCACCGAACCGCAGGTATCTATCTCCCCTTCGATTCTCTCGCTCCCGACCGTTTCTCCTCCCATCACCCCACGAACGGATTCCGCCCTTTAGATCCCCGTTTCACAATCTTCCCCAATTCGTAACTGAGGCAAAAATCAAGCTAGGGCGGGCGCCCTACCTTGCCCTACTGGCTACTGGGTCCTCCGCCCGTGGCTGGCTGATTCGCGCGCCGTCTCGTCCCAATCGCTTCAGCTCCTCACCCGGAACTTGAGATGCTCCACTCATGGCGGAATCTGGACCGTGTCTACCGGTGAGTTTACTTTGCTTCTGTCGATTAATTCTTCTCGCAAATCAGATCCAACCATGCTCGATCGCTGGCCCGAGAAGTTTCTGGCCCTGGATTCTAGTGATTTGTTAATTCTAGTGATTTGAAGATTTGGCCTGGGTCTTAGCTTGCTAATTTTCGTGATTTGAACAACAGCCTGGGGTTTGATGGATTTCTGGCTCCGCCAGACCGCCACTGCCTGGATTATTGACACACCAATACTAAATTCTCGATCCGGGTTTACTCTTTTTTTGTTTTGTTTATTCTTATCTGCAAAAAAAATAGAATTGATGTTAGTTTACTTTTACTAGCTAGTGAATTTCCTCTAGTGCTAGAGTTGGAATCTGTACATAGCAATTCGGTCAACCTGCAAACTAAATATAGCATCTAGTTTCTTGTTTGAGCCGAAATTTATTGGTTTGTCATAAAATAAGTGATGTGGATTTGTATTAATTTGTGATATATATGTCTGTATAGATCTGCTTATGAGTACCCCTGGATCCTCATGGCAAGGAACGTTATGTATAGATCTGCTTGTCAGTACCCCTGGATCCTCATGGCAAGGAACATTGCAGCGGGGCATCCCAAGCTGCGGTACCGCCACTCCCCTTATGACATTGATCTTTTCTGCATCTCCAATCATGTCCCAGTTGATAAGCATTTTGCCATCACTAAGAGGAAAATTATGAGAGAAATACAAGTGACGAGGATGAGAGACTATGTGATGCCCTTCGATGCCATCGAGGGTACCAGCCATCGTGATGGTTCTATATACAAGCATTTTGCTTTGTTAAAATATCATCGTATTACTGAACCTGATGAGAGTAAGGAATCCTGATCTCTTTCCAATTTACTTATTTTTTATTGTGTTGGCAAGCACCATATGCGGTGGTCAATTGATTAAAAGTTTGAGGCTGTGTTGCATTCGTTAGTTTGTTTTGAAATATAAAATGTATATCAGAAGGATGCTAAAAGCTAGTATGTCAAAAGTAGTGTGTTCCTAAACTTGATTGGGAAGTTTATGGAAACTACTATTATGCAAATGTGCACTGTGATAAGAAAAATAAGTATTTGCTAGTCTATACAAGACTTGCAATATGTTTAGCTTATCTCCCTAGTAGCTAGTGATACCCTATGGACCCTTGGCAGTTAGTACTTATTGTTAAATTTTCGAATTCATAAAAAATGAGCAAGTATATGACTAATGAACCCAACGAAAAAGGTGCGCTCATTTTGAAATAACATTTGCATAGATATGAGAGTGTCAACCATCATTATTTGTTCTAACATAATTTTTAATCTTTGATGAAGCACCACTGGAGCCGCCCACTTGCCTGCCTGGTCGCAAAAGGTGCCTTGTGCATGGTATATGTCCTTTGATGCAAGTTTTTTCATTAAAATTGGCTAAACTTCCTACAAACATGGGCTCCATACAACTATATGGATATATAGCAGCGCGGGATGTTGAGGATTCTTTGCGTAACTATATTGTAAATATTAGCAGAGATAACCCAGTAGTCTCTTTTATCTCTTGTAGGTCGCTATATAAAATAAAATGCTATGAATTATGTGCTTAGTTTTGTATTCACCTATTTAGTACCCCCTCCAATCCATAAATAGTAATTTTTGGTGTTATGGCTGAATATTTACTTCCATGTCTTGGTGATGAAATTGTGGAATTGCAATTACTATGAAAGAAGTTACTAAGGAAATAGAACTATCTTTTAGTCATTATGATATCAAACAAAACTTAATATTGTAGAATGTCAAATGGTATGAAAAAAGCTATTAAGGAAATATAACAATATTGATCCCTTTTTTTTAGGGAACAATATTGATCCCTTAATTCCTGTAAGGTAGGTCTGAAGAAGCATTATCGTATGCGGTGTGATGGCCTTCCACTTAGTGCATATGCCAGGCAGGACCAAAACCAGTAGAAATTAGGAGTTTTAGGGGAATGTAATTAGGACTTCCAAGGCCAAAGAACTAGCAGTTGAGGAAAAGGAGAAGACGAGGTGGGGGCGTAGTGAGAACCAGTGTTGTGGCGGAGGAGGGTGTGCTCGACCTCCGTGTTGCAAGGTCGGCACCGCGAGCTTAAGAGAGAACGAGAGAAGGAGATGTGTTCGATAGCTTCTGAAACCCCTCTGCCCTACCTCATCCTATAACCCAGCCACATGCACAACTTTTTCCCTCTGCGCACAAGTTTTATGCATGTTGTTATCCCGCTCGCTTTTGGGCGTTGGACATTTTGTTACGAACTTGATCAAATTCTATCAAGTCTATAAAGTTTTGCTTACAACAAAGCTAGAACATGTTATAATTTGGAACAGATGGATGGAGTAGCTAGAAAGAAAAGTACTAAGTATCTTATTGCTCTCCTACGAGGAATTAACTAGTGAATAATAATATCTAGTTTTGCAGGGTTCTCCCATTGAGATGACTTGCCCTAAACGAGGCATCTCATTTGCTTGCTCCGTTCTTGTTGAGTTCGACATGAGGATTAAGAAAGGTAAGGAGGAAGATGATGTAAAACCTACAGTACAGATCTTCAATTAAACGTGGACTCTGCGTTAATTTTTTTTTAAAAAAAGCCAGTGTCAATTAATTAGGGACGGAGGGAGTACCATCTGCAATCGGTTGTCTACACTGAATTCTGCACACGCAAGAGCACCTGAATGTAAGCGTTCAACTTGACGAAAAATTTGAGGCTCTTGAACAAAACCCCTCTGCGCCTCAGAATCATAGCCGCCAAGCATATACAAAACAGAAAGCTACATACAGAGACAAGCTAAGAGTGTATATGTAAGCTGTACATGATAAAGGCTAGAAGAAGCTCCCCCAAAAAACCCGCCCTAAATACAAGGCACAAATTAAAGATTCACAAATCTGCTGCCTCTTCATTCACAGGTATCTAAGATCCTACTAAATTACACCTCAACAGTCAAATACACATCTCTCTCTATACATATAGTACATACCTTGCTATCATCCTCTCGATTCAAACTGGCTTCATCGACGACGGTTTCGAGCCAGTCAAGCTCCGGTTGCTGCTCGGCTTCTTCTGTGCCTGCGGGTGAGGGTTGTCCCCTCTTTCGTTTGGTTCTTGGAGCTGTTCCAGGACCGTGACAACCTGCTCCATGCTTGGCCTGTGCCTGGACTCCACAGAGAGACACTGCAGCGCCAACGACGCTGCCTTTTGGGCACTGGTGAGAGAGTACTGCCCGCCCAGCCGGGCGTCCAGGACGCGGAAGATGCGCCGCTTGCTCGTCAGGTACGGCCTCGCCCACTCCACCAGGTTGTGCTCCCCGTTCGGGCGGTTCTTGTCCACAGCGCGCCGCCCTGACAGCATCTCCAGGAGGACCACGCCGAAGCTGAACACGTCGCTCTTTGTGGTCAGATGGCCTGATGATTGAAATGCATGTGGAAAATCAGTTAGGCGTGGAGTTAAGTTCAGCATCATGATCGATGACGTAGAGTGAGTGACGAGGCGGGTGTGGTTAGATATTCAGTAAGATATTTGTGCTAGCTAGTTGCATATAGGGGGGTCCTAAAGTGGAAGGATCAACCTACCTGTTGCAAGGTATTCTGGTGCAGCATACCCATATGTCCCCATTACCCTTGTGGACACATGGCTCTTGTCACCGGTCGGCCCGTCCTTTGCCAGACCAAAATCTGAGAGTTTTGCGTCATAGCTCTGAAGAAATTATCTGAATATCAGCTTGACCGATCGAGATATTTTGTGAACACGGGAGAAGAATCTTGAAGGTAGAGTATATACCGCATCTAAGAGGATATTTGAGGTCTTGAAATCACGGTAGATGACTTTAGCCTTGTCACTGTGGAGAAACGCAAGACCTTTCGCTGCTCCAATGGCGATTTTCATCCGGAGGTTCCAGGAGAGTGGCTGGAAATGTGAACTCCCTGAATATTGAACATTTTCAGCATCAGCCCTTTGAAACTGGGGAATGGCAGCATGTTAATAGAAAGAGTACCAGAGGACAGACACTTACTCCTAAAGAGATGATTCTCCAAACTCCCACGAGGCATGAACTCATAGACAAGAAGCCGCTGTTCGTCTTCAACACAGTACCCCACGAGCTTTACAAGATTCGGGTGCGATAGTTGTCCTAGGTAATTTACTTCAGCCTGTACAACCAAAGGAGGCCATGTCATCCAAAATGCAAAACTAAAATAAACAAAAAAACCTTTTTAGCAAATTGCCACTAACCAGCCATTCCCTGTGACCCTGGTAGCCTTCCTGGTTAAGCTTCTTGACAGCAATGACCATCCCGGTGCCTGGCTTAGTTGGGGTAAGAGTCTTCTCATCGATCCACCCCTTGAAGACTGATCCAAACCCTCCCTCGCCAAGCACACTGTCTGGACGGAAGTTTCTTGTTGCGGTCCTGAGCTCATTGAAGGTAAATGCCTTGACATTTGCTGACTCTAGAATCTCGCCCTCGCTCCGTGGTACTGACGCGACCGAGACATAGCTGCTGGAGTTGCTCAAGGTTGCTCCATTCCTACTAGCAAACTTGGAAGTTGCCCCTGAACATCACAAGAAAGTGCAGACTTTCAGACATTATCCAATCACATTTCTAGTGTAGAAAAATGGCTGTTCCTTACTGTATCATTAATTTGACTTGCCTAACATTGAACGGCAAAAAGTTAAGCTTGGATAAGTTAGGTCGGACGAAAAATATGAACTTTCCTCTTTAATTAGAAGAGAATTAAATAAGCAGCATAAGACAGACAATACGTAACATTTAAGAAAAGCACATAGTTTTAGCCAAAAGCAGCATCCGAATTCAAACCTTCCTATCTGTCAGATGATTTCAACAGGGCACTCAGAAATCAAAGGAAAAGTCAGATAAAAGCAAACTCTAGCATTTACATCCGAAGCTTCCTCTCCTAGCCCCTAAAACGAACGAATTGATGTTCAAACATGAAGCAGTCCAAGACCAAGAGTGTAAGCTCAATACAGATATTTTTCTAGAGCAGGAACTGAACTTTGCTAGGAGGCAAATCCAGTTTGGTGATCAACTGAATTTACTGATTGGTCTATCTTAATCCAGTTAATTTGGACAGAAATCAGCATAACCTAATAGTACTATTTTCCGGAGGAGGACAAGAGATGCAAAGCGCACAATTACCACAGACCAATTGTTGATCCAGTACTTGTTTTCCTAATAAATCGACTGTGTGCCTCAGGAGGAAAAAAAAATCGATTGATCACTTGAGAAAGAAATTGGGGGAACAAAAACACCTAGCAGCCTGCCGGATAGCTCAAATTAGCGCTCCAATTAGAAGTTTCCCCAGTATCCGGAGAAACAAGAAGAAGAGGCACGCACCTGAAGGGGACGAGGAGCTGTTGTCGGAGCTGATCTTGGCGCCCCAGCAATTCCCCATGGCTCGACCACCACCAAGGCACCCACCGCCTCCCCGCTCGCCGGAGCTGGCGGACGAACAGAGGCAGCAGCAAGATCGAATCACGAGCAGCAGTATCCGCGCCCAAATCAGAAAGCTCGCGAGATTTGGCGCCGCTCTCCGAGAGAGAGAGATCGGAATCGAAGCCAGGAAAAGGAGGCCCCTAGAAGAAGGGATTGATCCCGATCCGTCCCCCCTCCTAAGCTTTCTCCCTCGACGCCCTCGCCCCTAGGGTGGATCGTCGACCTTTTCCGCCCCCCCACCACCGAGCGAGAAAGAAAGCGAGCTGCTCGCGACGGACGCTACCGAGAGAAAAGTGCGGGGAATCCGGTCCGATACTCCTCCTCTTCCTCGCAGCTAGTGGCGGCTCTTGTACTCTTCTAGAAGAAGGAGAAGGACAAAAGGGGAGCTCATTAATGGCGGGCAAAAGGCGAGGGAGAAAGCGAGAGGTGGTTGGCCTCGCACAGAGAAAAAATAGAAAGGCTTTAAAAATCGCACGCATCGGGCAGGCTGCTCTCGGTGACATGCGGGCCCGGGGTTGGGCTGGGCCCCTGCTGACGTGGATGGTTTCATTGGGGCTGCTGGCTCACTCTCTATCACTCGCTCAAACTTATCGGCTCTAGAATGGATTATTATTAAAAGAAGGTTTTTTTTTATGTTTCGTCCCATTTTGGAGGCAAGTATTTTTATATGGTCAAAAAGGGTTTTGGGAACCTCCTGTTTTGATCGTGTAGTCGCGTAGCAGGAGTATTATTATAGGATGGACTATACACGAAGATGGATTAATAATTCATATTCAATCCGATTAGAGCGTGCACATCCAGCCAACCATTTGCATAAACTATACACTTTTTTTTTGTAAGAACATAACTATACACTGAAAAGGTTTGAAGTTACATTCCATCTGGGCGTGTGTGTGTGTATATAACATGGATATATAATTAAGTTTGTGTTTAATTAAAAATTGAGAGCGGGGCGGTCGTTTTTGGGCCGCAAGTTGTCCACGTACGTCAAGCCGAGTCTCCACGTCACCTGTTGTCGTCTTCTTTCTTGCTTGTGTTTGCATCTGCCTTGGTACCTTTTGTCAACTTTAGTGTGTGTATGCGTATGTACAGTAGTATTTCTTGTTGTCTTTCAGGTGGATAGGCGTCGCGGTTAGTATATGGACAGACGAGCGGTACAGTACTTTTTCCAAACTTGCAATAAAACAACGACAAGTATTTAGAAACGGAATAAGTACTGTTGAGTACACATCATGCATGCGTATGTATTGCATAGGGCGGCACGATTCATGCACTACAAAATATGTACAAAATGTAAACCGTGCCGTGTATTAATATTTTAGCAGCTACAGCCACTTAGGACACTGTTTTTATGTATTTACCTTTTCTTATTCTCTCTGAGGGTTCTTTTGTGTCAGTGTATACACGGTCTTTTTCTTTATATTTACAAGACACATTAAAATAACGTACATGCATGCGCAAGCACACGGAGGATCGTTGTTTTTACTAACAATGCTTCTGGACTAAAGTTATGATCGATAAATCCTTGATTGATATTATTTATATTTTATTCTTGGGTGCATCTTGTGTCACCTACATAGGGCGTGTTGGACATGGTACGTACAGCCAAAAAATTGAAACGTATACTAGGACCATGTCTGAGATCAATACTCAGACAAGAAGAAATTAAACGAGGAGCTGTACGTCCGCCCGTGTGTCTGCAGGGTCCGAGGGGGACAGCACGCACGTGCGCCAGCTTGGAACCGCACGTGACTACTCTCCTGTACGTTAGCCTAGTCTTCCAAATATTTGTTCAGAGGATTTCAACAAAAGCAATTAAACTAGAGCGCGTACTAATATTTATGTTTGTTCTGCCGGCTTGTTTTTGGCAAAAAAATAATAATATCTAGGACCGGTTAGCAGCTTCTTTCAATTATTGGCAACGTGTGTGTAGCTTTCACCATGGTTTGCTATGTCGGCACGTTATCTCTAGCTCCCGGTGGCTATCTTTTTCTCATCTATCCATTTCTCCAACACTAGCTAGCAGGGCTCTCTACATCATCATCAAGCGGCCACCTTTCGCCCGGCCGTCACCAATCCACTGTCCAGGAGCGCTAATTATCAGGCCACGCGATAATTAAGGAAAAAGATTGGTATACGTACGTGCGTGCTCTGTTAAATGATAACCGTCGGCGGCTCGTGCCGTGAATATCTTTTCTCCCCCCATGTAATACTCTCGTTTACTCTGGTTCTTTGAAATAATATAAAGTGAATTCCGTTTTTCACCACCAAGTTCCAATTTTTTGACCCCATTTAATGGATTTTTCATTTTTTATCCCATTTAACAAAACTTTTACCACTTACGACCCCATTTAAGATTTTTGCCATAATCCTCTCCGTCTTGAGACAGGTGAGACCTGCTTTTTAGGCTTCCAGTGCGCTTCCTTTGTCTCTCATCATCTGAAATTATCTCAACATGACTTTGAGAAACACCTAGTACGTACTTATCCTCTCTCGCCTATACTGTTATCCACCAATGATCGACCATTTCTTTTCTTTTAACACAGCATGCACGCGTTTGGCAGCGATTTGCAAGACGTCAATGCCATGTGTAGTCTAGTTTATTTACCGTTCCAAAAGCTGTCGTGCCCCGAGAGAATCTGTAGAACGTGTAAAGACGCATGGCCTGCCTGGTTGCTTCTTGCCGGCCACTAGATCGAAACGTGTTGACGGTGATCTTGTACGATGAGTTTGCATGAGAAATAAGTATGTAACAGTGGTAATTGCTAAAAATATTCAGGTGGGAATTCTCCCCCCGTTGATTGCTAAAAAGAAAAATATTATAGCAGTGGGAGGGAGGACGTACGGCTAAGAGCAAAACAAAATGATTTTGCCTATCAAGTTAGCGGGCCTTCGTTGCGATTTCCAGATTTTGTTTACGGGCTTTCGAATCTGAAAAGAGGGCAAATTTGCAAATGGTCCGGCCCACGAAAGAAGCCCGTCTTCCAGAAGGCTGCTCCCCGTTGCTCTAGCTGTGATCTGCAGCACAATTTCAGGACTATCCCCGCCGCCACCGGCGGCCTCCTTTGACCTTCCTTCTTCTCAGGCGAAACTCCAGCTAGCTTACCCCCACGTACCCGCGAGGAAATGGTGGGGAAGCTCAATCTGTCCCTGTCCAGCACCAGCAGCGGGGGCGGACATTTAGACAAAGCTTCATCGGCGGCGCATCTCATACCGAGCAGGATGATGAGAAGAAAAAGAACCCCGAGAAGCAGAGGATGAAGAAACAGAGGCGGCGCTTGCTTGCGAAGAAGAGACTGGAGGACGCCGATGGGCTGGCTTCAGGAGGAAGCAGAGGATCGAGGCCAACAAGGAGAACAATGACAAGGACACTTCAGTCTTGTGGAATACTGGAATATGGATCAAAGGAACAAGGAACAATATACTAGTAGTAGGAAATTTTCATTTGATATCAGTATTAAAGGAAAAGACGCAGGATTTCTACAATTAATTTGGACCTCTTTTCTTGAATTTGTTTCCACCATGAACCAGATAATATGATATTTAGTGCCATAATAATATTGCGTGCACATGACCGGCATAATAATAATGTTGACAGATTTTACCAAACTTTAAGAAGTATAACTACTTCTCACATTTAGAACAGACTGACTAGTAAATAACGTTAAGTGACTTAAAAATGATGATTATAGCTAGTTTTAAACCGGGGAGTCTTCAACGCGCAGCAGGACCGGTGACTACACTGGTCATCCTCTTGTCCATCTCAAATGCAGTGTTGCTCACGTCAGTGGACTGGCCACTGCCGATAGCACTATAACTCCACTCCAGAACATCTACACTGCTGCTGTCGCTAGGATAGAATCCGACGGGGCGACCCTTCTCGAGTTCGACGCAGTCTTGCAGCTGCGCAATCACGTCGGCCATGGCGGGCCGCTGCGCCGATGCCTGAGCGGTGCACTTGAGGGCGATCTCCGCCATCTTCCACACGCTGTTGACTTCGTAATTCCCGTGCATGCGCGCATCCACCACAGCCTCAATGTTGCCCCGTGCCAGCCGCTGTCGTGCCCAGTGGATGATGTTTGTGGGCTCCGGCTCCGAAAGGATGGGCGGCTTCCCGGTGACCAGTTCCAGTAACACCACGCCGAAGCTGTAGACATTGCTCTTGGTCGTCGGCTGCATCGTCGCCTGGTACTCCGGATCCACGTACCCGGGGGTGCCGACGATCGTATTTGTGGAAACAAGGTCGGTGTCATGGTCAAAGGCCCTCGACAAACCGAAGTCGGCAATCTTGGCCTCGAGTTTGGCATTCAGCAGGATGTTGGTGGCCTTGACATCTCTGTGGATGAGAGGCGGGTTGCACCCCTTGTGTAGGTACTCCAACCCTGCACATCACTACCGTAATCAAGTTTTTGAAAATTAACAAGAATGTTAAACAGCGGCGGCCGCGGTGACAAATGTGTACCTTCGGCAGATTCAAGTGCGATGCTGAGTCTGTGTCTCCATGGTAAACATGCACCGTGGCGGTCGCTTCCTGCAAATACAAAATGGTATTAGTTAAACTGTGACTTTCAGACCAGGATATAGGCACTGACTGCCGAAATTCATGTGTATCAGTTAAGCTATATGTTACTTTGCTTGGAAATATTTGTCAGTTGCAAGCCATACAATTTGTGTGTAATAATGTAATAAAGCGCCCTTTATCGAGAAAAAAACGTAATAACGTGGGTTTCGTGCAGCTTCCAATGCAGAAGCCCGGGAACATGATACCTGCAATGTGCTCCCGTAGGGTTCCTTGTGCCATACTCCCCATCCTTGCAGTAGCCAATCATGGACACAAGATTCTTGTGGTGAATCCGGGTTAAAATCTGAGCCTGGACAAGCACAATACTTCAGACTCATCAAATTTCACAATGATATCATATACTTTTTTTCTAAAGGATTAGAGACTTGTGTTGCTAGTATGTTTACATGAGCAGTGCCATGTATATGTTTTTCCTACATATGTTCCAAATCTATTTTTTTGAAGAAATGGAAGTTCTATTGTCTCCGTCCTCTGCAGTTGTGTTTCAAGTTAAAGAATTTAATTTCACTGTACCTCTGCGAGGAACTCCTTGACGCCTTGATTGGAAGCATGAGACCGCAGCTTCACCGCAACCTGGGTACCATCTTCCAGAAAGCCGTCATAGACACGGTCGAACCCTCCCTGGCCGAGCACTCTCTCGAAACCATTGCTTATTATCTCGAGCTCCTTGTACGTGAACCGGTGGTTCTCGACTATCCTCACCGAATCAACATCAGCGCCGCCATAGCTCCTCGTCGATATTGGCTCCTCATTTTGCGGCTTTACCGTGGTCATGTTCTTGATTGATCCTTTATATGTATAAAGACAATTTGGTGAATTATTAGACCAGACCAGATATGAATGACCGCTTGTTGTGTCCTTAAGCTAGCTTGGTCATGACACTCACCTTGCTGCTGATTCCGGGGTCTAAGTAAGAAAAGGACTAGCATTGCCGCTGATACTATCACCAGAATGACAAGGGTAGGGACAGCAATGTAGATGGTCACTCTGTTCTTCATTTTAGCGGCCAGCTCGCATGAGTTGCTGCCTGTGCAAAGGTCTGGATTGTTGCCATGTCTAACAAATTAATTAAGGACCAAGTTAATTGATGTCAATAAAGATGCTCAATCAAATTTACCCTGCATGTACATAGTGTTGGTTGATCTGGTTTATTACCAAAATTAAGGCTCCTAAATCACGCCCACGGTTAAGGGTGTTGTTTTAAGGATTTGATGGGCTAGATGCCCAGAACCAACGTTCTGTCATTTAACCCCACAAATCATGCCCTGATCGGGGGCACTTACCAACTTCGGTTTCGGCCCCTTGTAGCGCAGCGCCATATAAAGAAAGATTTGGCCCTCATTTGAATCCCTGATTCACATGAGACCAAACACAAGCCCTACCGATCTATGGAGCGCTGAAGTTGCAGGAAGGTCGTCACCACGATCACCGGTCAATGACGGTATCGGCCTGAAGGATGCCGGTACCTCCATCCTATGGCGACTACGACCATGGCCTCCTCGTCCACTGGACGTACGGTTAAATCTCCCTTAATCTCCTTTTGTTAGTACTCTAATGTTGACCAGTATGTATATTCATGTTTAATCTAATGAATGTTTAATTAGATTCCAACACATAGATATACCATGACGGATAGCTAGGAATAGGGGAAATAATACCATACGTACCTTAGATCCAAAGAGCCATCTTCAATTCTTTTGAGAAGTTCAGGGGGAATTGTTCCATTCAGCTGGTTGCCCGACAAATCTCTGGAGTGAAAAAAAGAAGTAATAAACACAATGCTACATACATCATCACTCAATAATTCAGGAAATTTTGACAAGAGTTGCATGACTTGTTGGAACAAAATAATCTTTTTAATTACGACGCATATGCCGTGTATATGAGATTGTCTGTGTAAATATTAAGTGCGTGAGTTTAGTCCTAGCTATAGCTGGCCTGTGAACTGCTAACATTGCCCAACTTACATAACTGTCACCGAAAGTAACTGCTAAAGAGCAGCTGGAATTGAGCCTGTCAAGTTATTGTTCGACAGATCCCTATAAGATAAAGAAATTGAACAAGATCAATAATTTCTTAAGTTTTTTGTTACAAAAACTAACTAGAGATAAATTAGCTGAAAATCCAGCACTTGAACTTACAAGTATGGGAGGGCCTTGAGCTCCGCAAAAGATGACGATATATCACCAGTGAGACCACTATATGACAGGCTTCTACAAAGAACACATGTGTAGAGGACGGTCATTTTCGGCAATTAATATATAGAAGTCTTATTTTTATGTCTCGACTTCTAGATTTAATTAGTCTTTAGAATTCAATAATCATACCTTGACTCGGCCTCTATACTATTCAAATTCAATCCAAATTTTTTTATCCTAGAACTGAGTCGAAGTAGGATGAACAATGATGTGGCGGTGGTTTCACACATGTAGTGGGCCAATTAGAGACCAAAGTTGTTCGATTTGAAAAGTTATGGTCCTAAATGTTTGATATTAGAACCGAAGGACCAAAATGAGAATCGACTATAATCAGTATACAGTTGAGGAACCAAAAATGCATGTTATCCATATAAACAGGTACTACTAGAATATGTAATGCTCCCAATTCATTATGATCTAGAAACACTTGGAGAAGGGCTGAAAACACACAGGATTAGTTTTCCCGTGTGTTACACTCAGGGGAAAGGTCCCCGCCAATATTGCTTTTTAGGTTGCTTTTTTGCTCGAGAAAAAACTTGATTCCTGTTCGGTAGAATTCTATATGAATAAATTACTAGCCAAAAAGTGAAACTGAAATACAATATTGATCATATTTGTAACCTTGTCCATTTGGTCATGAACCTTACATGCTTGTGATCCTTGAAGAGTTGGTAATGCCATAACTGCAATTGATCCTATCCCACGCCATATTCTTCAGAAGGCATGGGTCGCCCATCCAGTTCTTCTGCACGTGATACTTGGCCTTGATGGCCATGGCGGCAGATGCTACACATGCATGCAGAATAGTTAATCATATCATACTCAACTTTTTAATTAAGTAGAGCATGCACATGAATGCGCGGTACGTCACTAGATATTCCCTTCATTCTAAAATATAGCGGGTAAACATTTTCAAAAGATTTAACTATGACCAATAATTTGTCTAACTACATGTGGCTTAGTTCATACAAAATTGGTACCAGTGAGGCAATGAAAAGTTTTCTTGGATTACAAATCGAACAATATCAATTTATGTCACACAATGCATATATAGATGCACTAACCATTGGTCAGAGTAAAATGCTGGAAAACGTGTGGGCCCTATATTTTGAAAGAAGAGAGTATGTGCTTAATTATTTAAATTAACTAGACGATACCCGCACGTTGTTGCGATAATTTTTAGTTAACATGAGTAAAAATTCAGTAGCAACGAAAGAGTATTCAAAATTGAAAGCACGAAATTGTATGATATATTCTTTACTTTATAGATGTTTAAAATTAACTAAAACTAATGGGAACAAAATGTGAAAGTGTTTTGCTTTGCATTTAAAAACAATAAAACGTAAGAAGTATGTGACATAATGATGTGTAAAAAGAGAAAACTCAGTAAAACTTTTTCAAAAAACATTATTTAATTGATGAGGTGGCCATGGTTGAATTTATAGATTAATGAAAAAAAGTAAATGAATACATGCATGGTTTAAAAAAAGACATGCATGACTTGATGATGAGGTGGCATGGTTTGCATGGTGATATGGTAGGCCTAATGAGGTCGCATGCTTACATGTTAAAAAAAGTAGGTAGTGGGATCATCTATTTAAATATAGAAGATGGACCCAAGTCAGTTCCAATGTTGGTGGTGGGGATGACGGAGAACACCTCAATGGCGTTAATAATTGGTGGCAGAGTCGAGTTGTCAGTGGCGTTGATGGAGATGTTGTAGAGATGGGAGGGCAAGCATTGTAGACGGCGCCACTGTAGAGGTACTGCGGTGTGAAGGCTGTTGGGTACGACGGCTTCTTGCCGTTGAAGTTCACGTAGAACTGGCGCACATCACTGCCATCGAGGAGTTGCAGCTCAGAGAAGTGCATGATGGCGATGTCCCCAATCCATGGGTCATTGGGATGGGGATCCGGGTTCCTGTAGAAGTCGACGCCGGAGCCGTTCGGTGGCGTCAACGCTGTCTGCATCACTGCCGACGGTGCCTCAAAGAGGTCATTTTCAATGTGTTGTACCCTCTTAGTCGTCGACAGCTCGGCCATCATAGCATCATACCATGGCAACCATATTCGGTCGTGTGGGTCGTCAGGGTACCTGCAGGCTGCAGCAGGGAATCTCAGCGGAATTAACTTTTCCTTGCCCATCATCGAGATACATTAATTTTGAGAATTTCATGGGTTACATACCTGGCAATATATGATTTGTTAGTTGGGGCAACGTTGAACCTGGCGCGGTTCACCAGTCCCTGTGCCGTCGTGGCTTGCGGGTAGAGCGTCCTCTTGAGCGACCTCGGTTCCAGCCCGGAGATGAACGGCGTCCCGGCGGCGGTGTTCACCAAGCACACCTGCACAAAGTCGTCGGGAACCACGACGATGGCCTCCGTGATCACCATGCCGCCCTCCCGGTCCAACGACGACGACATGTTCACTACCGCCATCCAGAAGTTGACGCCGATGTAGAGGTCGAACAAGGCTGGTGGTCGATTGAGCCCGGACACCAGGGAGCGGAGCGTGTAGCAGTTGCGCGTGCCGTTAGGGAAGCTCCGCAGGTTTTGGACTTGCCGAGCGAGCAGTGGCACGACATACTCACCGGAGATGTTGTGGTTGGTGCCGGTGTCGGTGAAGCCGCATCCGGGGAGTAGGATAGCGTCGTGGTGTCGTCCACGTAGCTCGTCGCCCCCGGGTACCCGCAATCTATGCTTATGAAACCTGCACGCCGTGCACATAGACATGCTTAGTTAGAGACATATATACAGAGAGAGTCCTGGAATAATCAAATCAAACATGTCGAATTCCAATGTTAGACGAAAAATTATCTACTTTGACGGATTACACGCATCCACGGAGGAAGAGGAAGAGCTACCCGGGATTTCAAACACAATATATAAGATCCATGACTAGTCGTTCTCCATAGCTCTGATTAATTAGAGCCCATATATGTGTTTAACCAAGATTGAGAGGAGGAGCAGAAGAGGTAGATAAACGATATATACGTTTTTATCATTGCTGTCAGGCTGGGCGAGAGGTTGAAGCATGCAGCCGCCGCCGGCGGCGAGGAAGAGAAGAAGAAGCAGCAGCGGCGCCATTGTGGTCCTCCGTGGTGATCGCTCCATTTAACTCTCCACACAATGTATGTTAGTTTGCCCGCGATGCATCTAATATAAGTATGCGCGCCAGCTCCAGAATTTTACACATTTACCACTAGTAAGTGAGTACATCATGCTTATCTCGCAGCTACGCACCACCATATATAGACGACGACTCTTGTCCTCCGGTCAACGCCCTCCCGTTTGCACACTTCGTACATGTCTCTCACGTAAGTAAAGGAACATATATTGCACGTATCATGCATGGAATTATTTTCAGAACAACAAATCTAAGCATGCATATGCATGACTTTCAAGAAAACCTTGCTAATGTAATTAATATACCGTATTTTCCAAAAAACCAAATTGAAGGGTGTAAAAAAACGAGTAAATGTACTTTAAGGTTAAAACAGTAAATAATTTGACACCCGGCCGGCCAGATAACTGCAGATACTCCTATGTTTTCTATGTCTAAAACTAACACCAGTAAATAAGCTTAGGTTTTCACTATATACTGAATTATAAGCACCTACGTGTGTGAACGGCCGAGACAATCCAAGATTATTTGCCGCCTTAAATGAGGTTTGCCATTGGATCGATGAATGCTGAACTGAAACAACTTAACACTGCATGCACGGTCACTCTGTCAGTCAGGCATCAATGGCGCCAGCAGAAGAGATAGAAAGGCTCCCTCCCCAATTTATTTTCTCAGTTTCCCTTTTTCACGCATTTTTATTACTCCCAGTAAATAATTCAGTTATACTGAATCATCATAATTGAGCATGTGTGAATGGCCAAGACGTATATATGACGGAGATTGGCATGCGCCAAATGAGGTAGGTTGGCATCGGATGCTCTCAAATCTAAACAACTTAACACTGCATATTAATTGTTACACTGTCCATAAAGGCATGCATCAATGGCGCCTGATCTAGCACCGGGAGAAGAAGAGCAGTTTGCTCGGAGGGCAATAAGATCGACCTTGACCTTGACCTGGTCAAGGGTGCCGTTAACACGACCGCGGGCCCCGTTGACCGCCGAGCTGGGTCTTCTCCGAGATGACCAAGACCTGATCAGTATACAGGCAAATGACTATTAGTCTAAAACTCGTCATATATCAGACTGGCAAATGCTACGCACATCTACAAAATTTTACTTTACTGTAAACGCAACCGTACATACACGGTGCGGTATACGGTATGGTTATGCATATTACGTGTCCTGATCGTACAAGTGTATGTGTGCGCCACATTTTTTTTCAGAACGTGCTGCATTTCGACACACATGGCACGTACCGATCAGGCCGTTACCGGTACGAAAGGAGACAGCCCATTTCAGCCCAGTCGTATTGAGACCGAGCCGGAAACAAAAAGATCAGGGCCACGGCCCATATTAAGCGACTGATCACCCATGCCGATTTGGCAGCAGCCTCCGCCGCGGCCGTTCGTCCCTTGAATAATCTTCTTTGGGAGTGTATCAGGTGAAAAGTGATATCCGGTTAAAATCTGAAAACTCCGACTCTGAACCATCCGTTCTAAAACGAACGCATCTGGTGAGAGGTGGGATGTGAAAAGAGTTAAGTCAGACAACTTTTCAAAAAAAACCCTGCACCCACGAATCAAGCCACCTCGTAACGTTGACGTTTTGCCTTCTGATTCCAATTCGATCATGGCGCTGCCGTCGTTTGGACTACCTGACCTCCTCCATGACTCGCCGGATGAGACGCCACCAGTCCGCCTGTCCAACTCGCCGGATCCGCCGCCGCCAGTACTCTTGCGCGATTCCCTTACGGCTCCCGTCTCTCCTCACATGACGGCGGGGAACTGCCAATTTCTGCCCTCGTGCGATGTCCTCACTGCTCCTCAACTGACTAGCATGTTGGAGCGGGACTCCACATCACAGACCATGGCCGGCGGCTGCGAGGTCGTCCCTTCTTTGGTTATTAATCCAGCTATTTCTGACAAAGCACCAAATCAATCTATGATTGCACAGGTATGTCGTGGATAGATTTGGTTAGTTCTCTTTCTTCTGTTGTACAAACTGGATAGGTAATCATACCCTTTCTTGTTGGATTACAAAACGATTCCAGCTGTGATTTTTCTTTTCAAGACAACGGTGGTCAAGCAGACATCAATCCTCCCCTAATCAGGATAGCTTCAGTACACCCAAAAAGAGAACCAGCAGTGGGCCTTTTTGTGAGAGCATTGTGTTTGTTCTCAATTTATTTCTATTTCCCATTAGGCATATACTAATTCATGGTACCAATTAATAGGGTTCATCATGTACACCAGAATGTGATGACAACTTAAGGCCGGCTGTAGGTATGACATTTGAGAACATGGAAGCCGTCGAGGAGTTCTACAAGGCTTATGCACACAAGGTTGGGTTTTCAGTCCGAAATGGACAGAAGAGGACTGCAGCAAATTCGGTGGTGGTGTGGAGGCGATTTCTGTGTGCCAAAGCAGGTTTCAGAACCAAGAAAGAGGAAGCCAGAAAGGTTGTGAACGGAAATAAGCCAAGAATGCATATGACAAAGATTACTAGATGTGGTTGTGAGGCCATGATAACTGTCAAGCTTATGCAGGATGGCAAATACTCAATAACATATTTTCATGAAGAACATACACATGAGTTTGTCTCACCTACCAAACAGCATTTAATCAAGTCTAGTAGACAAGTTGGTGAGAGGGCAAAAACCACACTGCTCACATACCATACAGCTAGCATTGGCACATCCGGTGCCTTTCGATTGCTTCGTATTGGAGAAGGCGGATTCGAATTTGTGGGTTGCACAAAGAGAGACTTGCAAAATTATCACCGTAACTTAAGAAGTTCTATAAAGGATTCAGATGCTCAGATATTCATTGATAA
Source organism: Brachypodium distachyon (assembly GCF_000005505.3). NCBI lineage: Eukaryota > Viridiplantae > Streptophyta > Magnoliopsida > Poales > Poaceae > Brachypodium > Brachypodium distachyon. The sequence goes on along the minus strand of NC_016132.3, from coordinate 38,921,582 downwards.
CCTCACAAAAAGGAAGAAAATCAATCCAGGATTTTTCTGTTCCAACATTATTCAGCAAACTTGTAATATGAAAGCAATGTCTTTTGGAACCTTCATGTTTCATTTTCTAGTTTTTTTTTCTCAGAGTGCAATATGAAAGCACTCTAGTAAGATGTCAATGATTTGTACACTTATTTATGTCTTTGCAATGTGGAGGACAGAATTATGGAGTCCCTAGAATTATTTGTACTCCATTAAGATGCATGTTTATGGCTTCAGTGTTACCTTTGCAATGTTTCCAGAATTATGTATTTCTAATGTTCAAAGGCTTCAGTGTCTTCTTTTGAATCCTTGTATCATCAAAATCTGGACGGAACTATCTGTTCTATTTCTTGTTTTTGTTGTTTATGCAGCATGCTAGAAGAAATTCAGAGAATTTCTGTTCCAACATTATTCAGCAAACTTGTACTCTGATCTTTCTTTCTTTGTTGGTACAAGAAAGCATACGATTGTCTACTTTGTATACTCCAAATTCCCTTGACTAAACAAACTGAAGTGCTGGAATGGATTCAGAAGTATCACATCGATCTTTTCACTTTTCACAGAACAAAAGAGCTCAGGAATTCATTCAAAGACAGACCCAAAACATTGACTTATATCAAGTAATTACATCAGGGAACGCTGCAGCTTGCTCGTACAGGAGGAGGACACTCTCTGTGTCTGCATCAGACGCGGGGTTGCGCAGCCTCGCCGCAGTCTGGGAAAAGAACACCGGAGTCCCTAGGGCTGCTCGCACGAGGGTGGCCTCGTCTCCGCATCCAGCGCCGGATCGAGCATCCTCGTCCGCCGCCTCCGTCGGGGCGGGGCTGTTGCTCCTCTGACGGCACAAGGACGAACTTGAAGCGCTCGAGGAGGTCGTCGAAGGAGGGACGACGGCCGCAGAGCAGAAATAGATCGAGCGAGCTGCCGGCGTTCATCTTGGCGTCGTCTCCGGCAGGAAAGAACGGAACAGGGGATGGGGATGATTTGAGGACTTGCAGGTGCTTGGTTCGTGGATGCAGGGGGTTTTCTGAAAATTGGTCTGACTTAACTCTTCACCCATCCCACCTCTCAGCAGATGCATTCGTTTTAGATTGGCCCGCTCACGGTCGGAGTTTCAGATTTTCACCGGATATTCGTTTTCACTTGATACGCTCCCATCTTCTTCTCCTCGATCGCAACCGTGATCACTTGCTCCTCTGGAGCTACTCGGAAGTTGGCCAGCGAGATCGACGACAGGAGAGGCGGATCTCGGGTAAGATCAACGGCAAATCTTCATGGTTGTGTCGTCGTCCCCTGTAAATTGTCTTTGCTTGTACGAGGTATGCACACAGATTAAGCTTATTAACCCTCTGTTCGACAGTGAGATCGACTAATTTTGCAGCCATTGTGTTGTGTATCCTTGTACTTCTACAACGGTACATAACTAGATATATATGCCGGATTCATTTTGCTTCCTTGGGTTCAAAATCATTTCTTTCCTCTTCTAGAGTGCCCATCTTATAAGCACATTTATCATGTCATTAGCATGCTACCTCATGATGTATGTAAATACGTAACGGCATGTTTTAGAAGCCCATAGAGACTTAAACAAGGACAATTATAGACAGCCAGTTTAGATGGGGGGAGTCTTCAACGTGCAGCCGGACCAGTGACCACTGTTGGCACCCTCCGCTCCATCTCAAATGCAGTGCTGTTGCTCACGTAAGTGAATTGCCCACTGGCGTAACCACCGTAACTCCAACTCGGGTCATCGACACTGCTGCTGCTGCCGCCGGTGTAGAATCCGGCGGCACGGTCCTTCTCGAGTTCTATGCACTCCTGTAGCTGCGCCACCACGTCAGCCATGGTAGGCCGTTGCGCTGATGCCTGAGTGGTGCACTCGAGGGCGATCTCCGCCACCTTCCACACACAGTTGACGTCGTAAGCCCCACGCATGCACGCATCGACCACGCCCTCGATGTTGCCCCGCGCCAGCCGCTGTCGTGCCCAGTGGATGATGCTTGTAGGCTCAGGATCTGAAAGGACGGCCGGCATCCCCGTGACCAGCTCTAACAGCACCACGCCAAAGCTGTACACGTCGCTCTTGGTCGTTGGCTGCATCGTCGCCTGGTACTCCGGATCCACGTATCCGGGGGTGCCAACGAGCGTATTTGTGGGAATAGGGTCGGTGTCATGGTTGAAGGCTCTCGATAAGCCAAAATCAGCGATCTTGGCCTCTAGTCTGGCATTCAACAGGATGTTGGTGGCCTTGACATCTCTATGGATGAGAGGCGGGTTGCATCCTCTGTGTAAGTATTCCAACCCTGCACATCACCGCACTAATCAGTTTTTCTGAAAAATTATTATATGATTGAAACAAGAGCACTGGAAACAATCACGTTCATTGAACACCAACATGCTTTGTGGCGATACGAAAGAAGCGAGAAATATTACTATGGCAGGAACCATAAATGTTGGAGAAGTCAAATCATATATATGTCTTTTTAGATTATGCATTGTTTTATTCGGCATAGATATTCCGATAGTACTGTTGTTAAAATGGTGTGCCATGTATAACAGTATGTAAGATATCTTGCTCGTGCTGGTCATTCCCGCTAGTTGACATGAAATGTTCAGTGGCGGCGGCGGCAACAAGTGTGTACCTTGCGCAGATTCAAGTGCGATTTGAAGTCTCTGTCTCCAAGGTAAACACGCTCTGTTGCGATCAGTTCCTACAAATACATAATGGTATAAATTAATTGTAACTTTTACGAACCTAGATATATGCACTGACCCTCAAAATGTGTATTAACTCAAAGCTATTACTTTGTCTGAAGAAACATAGGTCAGTCACAGCCACAACATGTGTGTAATAATATGGGTAGCGTTCCTTGTGCCATGGAATACGTTCTTGTCCATTGTAAAGAAAACAATGATTTGCGTGTGTACCTGCAATATGCTCCCGTAGGGTTCCTTGTGCCATGTACTCATAGACGAGTGCCATATACTCCCCATCCTTGCAGTACCCAATCATCGACACAAGATTCTTGTGGTGAATACGGGTTAAGACCCGAGCCTAGACAAGTGCGATATTTCTGACTCATCAAATTTCACATTGAAATCCTACATTCAATAATAATTAAACACGTGTAGATAGCTAATATATAGTGTATTGTTGCATTTTCTCGGAACGAAAGGTGAGCATCTATGAGCTCTACATCATTCTTGGATGCACACGATCATACTTTATATGAAAAGATGTCCGCTGAAAACTATCCGGTTAAAGAGTTTAATTCTTACCTCTGCGAGGAACTCCTTGACGCCTTGACTGGAAGCATGAGATCGCAGCTTCACCGCAACCTGAGTACCATCTTCCAGGAAGCCATCATATACACGGCCGAACCCTCCCTGGCCGAGCATCCGCTGGAAGCCATTGGTTATCATCTCGAGCTCCTTGTACGTGAACCGCCGGTTGTCGACTATCCTCAGTGAATCATCGTCACCGCCGCCATAGCTTGCCGTCGACATCGCCTCCAGGTCCTGCGGCTTTACCGCGGTCATGTTGTTCATTGATCCTTTATACGTACAAAGGCAAGAATATGTTTGGTGAATTATTAGACCAGATATGGATATGACAGTTTGTTGTGTGCTTGAGCTTGATAATGGCAGAAATTAAAGCCACACACTCACCTTGCTGCTGATTTCGGCGTCTTAGCAAGAAAAAGACTAATATTGCCGCTGATACTATCACTAGAATGACAAGGATAGGGACAGCAACGTAGATGGCCACTTTGTTCTTCATTTTAGCGGCCAGATGGCATGAGTTGCTGCCTGTGCAAAGGTCTGGATTGTTGCCATGTCTAGCAAATTAATTAAGGACCAAAGTTAATCGATTGTCAATCAAATTTATCAAGTATGCATGTACATATATAAATCATGAAAGATAGCTAGGAACAGGGGAAATTATACCATACGTACCTTAGATCCAGAGAGCCATCTTCAATTCTTTTTAGAAGCCCAGGGGGAATCGATCCACTCAGCTGGTTGCCAGACAAATCTCTAGATTAAAAAAAAGAGTTAACCCTAAACACAACACTACATATATGTACAAGATCAGTCAAAGTAATTAATTCAGGAAAATAAATTTGACAAGTGTTGTACGACTTGTTGGAACTAATTAATCTTTTCAATTATGACTGACATGCCATGTATATTAAGTGTGCGTGAGCTTGGCCCTAGCTAACATTGCCCAACTTACATAACTGCTATCATTGCCCAACTTACATAACTGTCACCGAAGGTAACTGCGAAAGAGCATCTGGAATTGAGCCTGTCAAGCTATTGTTTGACAGATCCCTACAAGATTATAGATAAAAAAAGATCATTCATTTCTCAATTTTTGGTTACAAAAACTAGAAAAAAATTAGGCCGAAATAAATCTAGCACCCAAACTTACAAGTATAGGAGGGCCTTGAGCTTCGCAAAAGAAGACGATATATCACCGGTTAGACCACTGGATGACATGTTTCTACAAAGAACACATATATGTAGAAGGTCGGTCATTTTCGGCAGTTAATTATATAAGACGTCTCTTTTTTGTGTCCCTAACTAGAATTCAATAATCACACCTTTTGGACCTTGTACTCTTCAATCCAGAATTTGTGTCTCAAAACTTAGTCAAAGCAGTATGAACAATGATGTGCTGGTGGTTTCGCACATGTATCGGGCCAATTAGAGACCAAACTGATTAAGTTGTTCAATTTGAAAAGTTAGGGTCCTAGATGTGTTTGATATTGGAATTGAAGGACTAAAATGAGAATCGACTAAAACAGTATGCATGTAGTTGAGGAACCAAAAATGGATGTTTTCCCCATGTGTTACACCCAAGGAAAAGCTCCCGCTAAATGTTTCCCTCGGGCTATTAGGTTGCTTTTTTTCCTTGGAAAAAACTTGATTGTTGTTCGTTTAAATTCCATATTAATAAATTACTAGCCAAAAACTGAAATACAATATTGATCATATGTGTAACCTTGTTCATTTCGTCATGAACCTTACATGCTTGTGATCCTTGAAGGATTGTCAATGGCGTAGCTGCAAGTCAACCTATCCCACGCCATATTCTTGGGAAGGCATGGGTCGCCCATCCAGTTCTTCTGCACCTGATACTTGGCCTTGATCGACATGGAGGCAGATGCTGCGCATATGCAAAATAGTTAATCATGCCATGCCTGACTTTTTAGTTAGGTAGCGCACATGAATGGGTGGTACCGGCAGTAGTTATATTTCCCTTCATTCTAAAATATAGGCCGTAAACGTACATTTTCCAAAATTTAACTTTTACCAGTAATTTGTCTAACTACATATGGATGAGTTCATACAAAATTGATATCCATGTGGCAATGAAAAGTTTGCTTTGAACACAAATATCCAGCAACATCAGTTTTGCACATATCGGTGTACCAACCATTGGTCAGAGTAAAATGTCCGAAACCGTGTGTGTCAGCCCTATATATTTTTTGGAAAAGAGGGAGCACATGCTTAAATTAAGTTAATTACCATCCTGCGAGTCAGTTCCGATGTTGGTGGTGGGGATGACGGAGAACACCTCGACGGCGTTGAGGATGGGCGGCAGAGTTGAGTTGGAGGTGGCGTTGATGGAGATGTTGTAGCGGTTGAGACGGGAGGGGGAGCTATTATAGGTGGCACTATTGGAGAGGTATTGCGGCGTGACGCCCGCTGGGAACCAGGGATTGCCATTGAGGTTGACGTAGAACTGGCGCACATCGTTGCCGTTGAGGAGTTGCAGCTCGGTGAAGTACATGATGGCGATGTACCCTGGCAACGGGTCGTTGGGCTTGGGCTTCGCGTCCCAGTAGAACTCGATGTTATTGGAGGCGTTCCGTGGTGTGATCGCCGTCTGCATCACTGCCGACGGTGCCTCAAAGAGGTCGTTTTCAATGTTTTGTACCCTCTCAGTCGTCGACATCTCGGCCCATTTCTCGGCGTCGTACCATGGGTACCATATCCGGTCATGTGGGTCATCGGGATACCTGAAGAGAATATAACTTACAAATTTCAATTTTTAGGAGAATTGTGAAAGCTTTTTTGACAAATACAAACACTAATGTTAAAACTCATGCAAAAAAAAGTCAAAATTAAAATATGAGAGTTGTCGAAAAACTTGAGTTCTCAAGGTAGTAAACCTATATAGATCATCCACCATTATAACGTACCTCGCAATGTATGTTTTGTTAGTCGGGGCGGCGTTGAGCCTGCCAAACATCACCAGCCCCTGCGCCGCCGTGGCCTGCGGGTAGAGCGTCCTCTTGAGCGGCCTCAGGTCCAACCCAGAGATGAACGGTGTCCCGGCACCGGTGTTCACCAGGCACACCTGCACGAAGTCATCTGGAACGACGACAATGGCCTCTGCCGTCACGAGGCCGCCTGTCGGGTCCGACCATGACGACATGTTCGGCGACGCCCAGAAGTTGACGCCGATGTAGAGGTCGAACGACACGGGTGGCTGGTTGAGGCCGTCATAGTTGCCGTAGAAGAAGGTGGCGCGGATGAGGTACTTGAGCCCGGACACCAGGGAGCGGAGCGTGTAGCAGTTGCGGGTGCCGTCAGGGAAGCTCCGCAGGTTTTGGGAGCGCCGCGAGAGTAGTGGCCGGTTGTACTCGCCGGAGATGTTGTGGTTGGTGCCGGCGTCGTTGAAGCCAGCATCAGGGGAGTAGGATAGCGTCGTGGAGTCATCCACGTAGCTTGTTCCCGTGTACCCACAATCTATGCTTATGAAACCTGCACGTCGGGCACGTAGTTAGGCTTAGAGATAGAGTGTCGAGAATAATCAAACTTGATCAGGTTCCAAGGTGAGACAGAGCCGCTTGGTATTATATATGGCCACAAAATATCCTAGAATATAGGAGGCAGGGTTATAGAGAGAATTTGGAAATAATCAAACTAGATATGATCTTGTCGGGCTCCAAGATGGGATTGATCCTAGAGACAGATACATATGCTCTGAGAGAGCGTTCGAAATAACCAAACTTGTCAGGTAGAGATACGCTTAATTAGAGAGAACGAAGTACAGTACCTTTGCTGTCAGGCTGGGCGTCAGATTGAAGTATGCCGCCGGCGGCGAGGCAGAGAAGAAGAAGCAGCAGCAGCCACGGCGGCCAGCTGCTGGGCGGCGCCATTGTTGTTCTCCGCGTTGATGGCTCCATTATTATTCATGCAAGCTGCTAATTAATATAATTGAGCAGCATATCTAGCTAAGCGCGTAACATATAGAGGGGAGTACGCATATGTACGAACGTATATGTTTGGCTTTAACCCTACTTATACGCGCCAGCAGCTACATCCAATATTAATTAATTTTGATCATTGCATCATCAACATCTCAACATCACCACCATATAAAAATTTCCATTATCGAAAAAGAAATGCAATCATGCATGATTAATTAATTGTCCTCGTCGTCACACACACACAGACACACAAACCTTGATGCGAGGTAAAAAGACATTTACCACTAGTACATGCATCATATGTTTATCCCGCAGGTATGCAGCAATTTCGCTACTCCTTTTTAGACAACTCTTGTCGTCCGGTCAATGCCGGCCGCCGGTTTGCATGATGTGTAATCCTATTATATTATCAAACTCCATTGTCCTGGCCTGGTTGCATGTAACCCGGTTGCCCGCCCAGATGCAATCGCTGGTACTCTTTCCGTTTCTACAAGGTGCGTATAATCAGGTTTCCCAGCCCGCCTCCGCCGCCGCCCCTTGTGCCCGTAGCACGCACAGCCGCCCGCCGCCTTCCCAGCCCGCGGGCGCTTCCGTCCTCGCCACCGCTGCCCTTCTAGCGCGCCGCCCTTGACCTAGCCCGGACGCGGCCGCCCTCTGCGCCAATGCTGTCCTCGCACTCCTCCAACACACTGCCGCCGACATCCACCCAGCCCGCGCCGCCGACCTCGCTGCCCTCATGGACGGGCCCAACAATTCCTGCCTCCTGCCCTTGGAACTCCGCCGCTTAAATACAACTAACCAACGGAGTATTTAGAAATGGAGGGAGTAACTTGCATTGTACTATTTATTTTTATACAACCAACATACAACTAACCAACGGAGTTCTTTTATGGTACCCTTATACTGTTTGCAAGGAAGTGAGAACCGTTTGCATCCTCAAAAAAAATAAAATGAATAGGAAAAATTCTTCACGGCCAGAGCGGCCTGCAATTCGGAGGTACAGGTTACCGTCCAATTCAGAACACTTTCACGGCTAGAGGTGTAGGTTACATACAAAAGATCATGGGCCACGGCCCATATTAAGCGACTGGCCGTGCTCAGCTTCAATTCATCTCCTCCTCCCATGCCTATTTGGCCGCCGCCATTCGTCCTAGCTCCCTTCCTCCCTCCAATCTCCAAGCAAAAAAGTTTCCGAATACTTACGTCTCGATCACCCGTAATCACTCGCTCCGGTTCCGGCAACGCCGACCGCAGAGGGAGGAGGAGGAGGGTATCGGCGGCGGCTCTGCAACCGTCCTGCCGGCGCTGTGGACGGAAGTTGGTGCCGCCGGAGTGGAGACCAGTGCTCTTGGGGGGATAAGGATATGTCCATATTTCTGACAGTATACTGAGAACATGATTTTTGATTTTCACCAAAAAAAATCAGATTTTTCAGGACTGAATAAAGTTAGTTCACTTGATCAAAAACTTCCACCTATACGAAAACCAGCTTCTGGCTGGATCAGGGGGTGTAATTTAAACGGAGTTAACAGCTGAAGATTGTGTTGTAATCGGTATTAGAATTCTGGAGGTAATTTAAACTTTGGTTAGTTCAAGGTTGTAATACGTACGGACTTATCTCTTGATATAAACACAGGGAGGAACAGTTTGGACATGTACACATTATGTAAAAATACATGTAATTTAGTGTCTTACTTGGGAAAACATAAATTACACACCACTTACCAGTAGTATACTTTTTGTATATAATGTTAATGACAAGTTCTTCAACGAGCAGCAGGACCGGTGGCCACCGTGGGCACCCCATGTTCCATCTCAAATGCAGTGTTGTTGCTCACACCAGCGTCGAAGCCGTGAGCTCGGCCCTCCTCGAGTTTGATACACTCCTGCAGCTGCGCCACCACATCGGACATGGTGGGCCGCTGCGCTGACCCCTGTGAGGTGCACTTGAGCGCGATCTCCGCTACCTTCCACACGCCGTTGACGTCGTAACCGTTGTGCATGCGCACATCTACCACGCCCTCAATGTTGCCCCGTGCGAGCCGCTGCTGTGACCAATGGATAATGTTTGTGGGCTCTGGATCTGAAAGGATGGCTGTATTCCCCGTGACCAGCTCCAGCAGTACCACGCCGAAGCTGTACACGTCGCTCTTGGTCGTTGGATGCATCGTTGCCTGGTACTCCGGATCCATATATCCGGGGGTACCAAAAACCGCATTCGTGTAAACAGGGTCAGTGTCGTGGTCGAAGGCCCTCGACAAGCCGAAATCCGCAATCTTGGCCTCCAGTCTGGCATTCAGCAGGATGTTGGTGGCCTTGACATCTCTGTGGATGAGAGGCGGGTTGCACCCCTTGTGTAGGTACTCCAACCCTGCACATCACTACCGTAATCAAGTTTCTAAAATTTAACAGGAATGTTAAGCAGCGGCGGCAGTGGCAACAAGTGTGTACCTTGGGCAGATTCAAGTGCGATCCGGAGTCTTTGTTTCCAAGGTAAACATGCTCCGTTGCGGTCGTTTCCTACGAATACAAAATACTGTTAATTAGATGTGACTTGCGGACCAAGAGATAGGCAATTACCGTCAAAATGTGCATTAATTAGCCTATTACTTTGTTAGAAGAAACATCTGTCAGTCACAAGATATACAATTTGCATGTACTAATTTGGGTTGCAGAGGCCAAGGAAGATATTCTTTTTCATTGTAAAACAAATTAACAATGACTTGCACGTGTACCTGCAATGTGCTCCCGCAGGGTTCCTTCTGCCATGTACTCGTAGACAAGTGCCATGTATTTCCCATCCTTGCAGTAGCCAATCATGGACACAAGATTCTTGTGGTGTATCCGGGTTAGAATCTGAGCCTGGACAAACACGATTTTTCGACTCATCAAATTTCACATTGATCGATCATATCATACATTTTTCTTAAGACTCAGAGATTTGTGTAGCTAGTATATTTATATGAGCTATGCCTTCATGTATATACTTTTGCCTGCTTATGTTTCATATCTAGTTCTTTTTTAGAAATGGAAGTTCTAGTTCCCCGGTCTCTATAGCTGCTTGTCCAGTTAGAGAATTTAATTTCACTGTACCTCTGCCAGGAACTCCTTGACGCCTTGATTGGAAGCATGAGACCGAAGCTTTACCGCTACCTGAGTACCATCTTCCAGAAAGCCGTCATAGACACGGCCAAACCCTCCCTGGCCGAGCACTCTCTTGAAGCCATTGGTTATCATCTCAAGCTCCTTGTATGTGAACCGGCGGTTCTCAACTATCCTCAGTGAATCAATGTCACCTCCGCCATAGCTTGTCGACATTACCTCCTCGTTCTGCGGCTTTACCGTGGTCATGTTGTTCATTGATCCTTTACGTACGTATAAAGGCAATTTCATGAACTATTAGACCAGATATAGATATGACAGTTACGTTTATTGTGTATGTTCTTGAGCTTGATAATGGCAGAAAGCCGCACATTCACCTTGCTGCTGATTTCGGCGTCGTAGCAGGAAAAAGACTAGTATTGCCGCTGATACTATCACTAGAATGACAAGGATAGGGACAGCAACGTAGATGGCCACTTTATTCTTCCTTTTAGCAGACAGCTGGCATGAATTGCTGCCTGTGCAAAGCTCTGAATTGTTGCCATGTCTAACATATTAAGGATCAGGTTAATTAATTAATCAAGAAAGATGCTCAATGAAATTTATCAAGTATGTATATATATTTCCATGTTAGATGGCTAGGAATGGAGGAAATTAATACCATTCCTACCTTAGATCGAGAGTGCCATCTTGAATTCTTTTGAGAAGTCCAGGGGGGATTGATCCATGGAGCTGGTTGCCAGAAAAATCTCTAGAGAAAATAAAATTAAACAAAATGCTCAGCGTGCATGATCACTCGAAGTAATTCAGGAAAAATTGACAAGAGGTTCATGACTTGTTGGCACAAAATAATCATTTTTTAATTATGACGCACATGCATGCCATGTATATTTAGATTGAGATTAAGTGTGTGTAAAATATTGGTTGCTAGTGCTAACTGCTAACATCACGTAACTTACATAACTGTCAACGAAGGTAACTCCGAAAGGGCATCTGGAATTGAGCCTGTCAAGTTATTGTTTGACAGATCCCTACAAGATATGGAACAAGATCAATAATTTCTCAAGTTATTGGTTACAAAAACTAGAAATAAATTAGGCCAAATTAATTTAATCCAGCACTCTGAACTTACAGGTATTGGAGAGCCTTGAGATCCGCAAAAGAAGTTGATATATTACCTGTCAGTCCACTGGATGACATGTTTCTACAAAGAGCACATATGCAGAGGATCAGTCATTTTCGCAGTCATATAACCATTAAGAAGCCCCTTTTTGTCTCTTAACTATTTGTCCCTTCTAGATTTGGTCCCTCAACTTGTAACCAACATTTTGGACCACTAAACATTTCAAGCAAGGACTTGGTCGAAGCAGTATGAACAATGATGTAACGAGGGGTTTACTTTGCACTTTTTTTCTTCTAAAAAAGTAACGAAAATCTTTCCGTATCTATCTACATTCTCAAATATGATGCACACAGCTACTCCCTCCGTTCCTAAATACTCGTCGTGGTTTTAGTGCAAATGACAAGTATTTAGGAACGTAGGGAGTATATTTTAGAAGGCATTAAGGCTGAGTACATCAGCATACAAAAATAAAAATTTGCACATGGTGGACCATAGTGAGAGACCAAAGTTTATTGATTTGAAAAGTTTATTCGGGTCCTAGATGTTTGCTACTGGACCAAATCGACATAGTTGACTTTTAATAATACATAGTTGAGCAACCAAAAAATGGACGTTTTCCACATATAAGTAATCATCTCCATTATTTTGTCATGAACATAAGACAACCGGACATACATATACATCGACATGAACGACTTACAGGCTTGTGATCCTTGGACGGCTTGCGATGGCATGGCTGCAAGTCAACCTATCCCATGCCATAGTCTTGGGAAGGCATGGGTCGCCCATCCAGTTCTTGTGCACCTGATACTTGGCCTTGATTTCCATGGCGGCAGATGCTATATAGCATTGATACAAATTAAAACTTGTTGCCATGCATGCAAAATTAAGAATTGTTGTAGACTTGATGTTGTCTGCATTAATTCAATTGATGGGACTTCCTCCATTTTGAAAAAAAATGAAAAAAATGTTAAAATAGTTTTTACCATCCTGGGAGTCAGTGCCGACTATTGTGGTGGGGATGACAGAGAACAACTCGACGGCATTGAGGATCGGTGGCAGAGTCGAGTTGGTGGCAGCATCGATGGTGAGGTTGTAGTGTCTCTGTCGGTTGGGCACGATATCGTATACGGCATTGCTGCGAAGGTAGTCCGGCGTGTAGGCATCCGAGTACCAGGGCTTGCCGTTGAGGTTGACGTAGAAGTTGCGCACAGCGTCGAGCTGCAGCTCGGCGAAGTGCATGACGATGATGTAGCCGGGCGAGGGGTCGTTGGGTGTCGGCTCCGCGTCCCAGTAGAACACGATGCTCCTGGAGCCGTTCCGTGGCGTGATCGCCGTCTGCATCACCACCGGTGGCGCCTCAAAGAGGCCATAGTCGGCGTTGGTCACGGTATGGGTCGTCGACAACTCGGCCCAAATTGTGGCATCATACCATGGGTACCATATTCGGTCGTGTGGGTCATCAGGATACCTGCATGCGAACAGGGAATTAATCTTGGTTTTTTCTTGTAATCTAGTTGGCTCCGCCCGCTTTTAATTTGTCTATGTTATTAATTTTCTGGCTAATGAACTTTTTCATGTTTTTTCCATGTATCTTTCCGCGGCAAATTATAAAATAAGTTTAGCGCAACACAATTTAGGAACCGCAAAGGAATCCCTTAAAATGTGGGACCTCAGGGTGGTAAATCTAGATCCTCCACCATTGCATTGCGTGGAAAGTTTCAAAAGTTTATAGCTGTAACAATTTAAATATATGTACTCTTTCTAAGATTTTTCACGGTATAACAAAAAAATTCTCAACGGAACTGACTTTTCTCGCCCATCATCAAGATTCGCGAATTTCATGGGTACGACGTACCTGGCAATGTATGATTTATTAGTCGGGGCAGCGTTGAACCTGCCGATTGCCACCAGCCCTTGCTCCACCGTGGCCTGCGGGTAAAGCTTCCTCTTGAGTGCCCTGAGGTCTAGCCCAGAAATGAAGGGCGTCCCACCGCCGGTGTTCACCAAGCATACCTGCACAAACTCATCCGGGACCACGACAACGGCTTCCACCCAAGCTAAGCTACCCACCGGGTCTGACCATGACGACAAGTTCACCGTCGTCCAGAAGTTGACCCCGATGTGGAGGTCGAATGACGCGGGTGGCCGGTTGAGGCCGTCATAGTTGCCGTATACGAAGTTGGCACGGATGAGGTACTTGAGCCCGGACACCAGGGAGCGGAGAGTGTAGCAGTTGCGTCTGCCGTCGGGGAAGCTCCGCAGGTTGTGGGCACGCCGGGAGAGCAGTGGCCGGACATACTCACCAGAAATGTTACGGTTGGTGCCAGCATCGGTGAAGCCAGCATCAGGGGAGTAAGATAGCCCGTTGGTATCATCCACGTAGCTCGTCTCCCCCGGGTACCCGCAATCGATGCTTATGAAACCTGCACATCAATCGTGCACACAGGGCCGGAGGTAGAAAAATATACAAGGAGGGTCAGAAAAGAGAATGCAACATAAAACTACATAACTTAGTTCAATAAATAGGAGAGATTTTACAGTACCTAATACTCCATTAGTCTGAACGGAGTATTAGGGAAGGACATTTTTGACTTTTCCATTAATAAAAAAACGGAGAGTATGCTCCTGTCGGCCCGCCGCAGCTCTCTTCTCAGGCATCCACCGAGACCAAGCCTCCGCCGGCCACTTCAAATCTTTGATCCAGCCATCCAGTGGCCTCCACACGACGCTAACCACGGCAATCCACCGGATCAGCACCAGCCTAGCGGCATGGCAGCATCCATGGGACAAGAGTGAAACCAAAGTGCGGACTGTGTATCCATCCCCTGGCCCCGAGCCACTGCCGACCACGAGGAGCCACGACGGCGTTTAGCATATACGCAGGTGCGCGCTCGTCGGACGCTGCAAACAAGTAGGACATCAACTGGCAACCGCCGCCTCAGAGGTGAGATCCGCCGCAGGCCGGCCAAGGCGGAGGCCCTGGTCGCGGCTGACGCGCTCCTCGTTGGCTCGTCGGCTTTCGCGGCGCGGGCACGCGGCATCCGATGTGGTCTTCACCATGGCGCCATCGTCCTGGATGAGATCGAGGGAGAAGGAGAGGAGACGGTCGGAATACCCTGCTGCCGTTGCGGGCTGACTGCCGGCGTCAAGTGAGGGAGAGGCAGCGGAGGGTAGTTGGCCGCTGGCGGCTGAATCGCAAATCTTATCGGGTTAAATTACATCTTTACCCTTGTCTGTTTGATACTCCACTGTGATCCTCCGTGGATCCTAGTTGGAGTATAAGGAGTAGTTGCTAATCTGGACTTTTGGAATAAAAAAATAGACGGTTGAGAATAATCAAATTTGTCCGGTTCCACGGTGAGACTGAGCTGGTTGGTATTATCCATGGACGATCATCGAATAGGAGGAGCTAGATAATGGTTATAGAGAGAACGTTAGAAAATAGTAATGGAACTTGTCAGGTTCCAAGATAAGACCGCACCGGTTGGTTGCATCCACAGAGTATCCCAAAGGAGGAAATTAAGAGGTAGATATGCTTAGAGAGTGTGTGTTGGAAATAACCAAACTTGTTAGGTTTTAAGATGAGACCGTGCCGGTCGGTTGCTCCACAGAAGATCCCAGAAAAGAAAGAGGTGCTTTTGCTCTGTTTAAATATCTGTGAATGCCAACCGAAGAAGCTAATTAAAGCGACAAATTGTTACGGTGTTTGGTCTTCTCCTTGCATTCTCAAGGTCATACAATTAATTTTATCATTCATTTAATCTTTCATCAATCTCTCCTCTTCTTCACATTACCTCACCCAATAGAACACCAACATTAAAGTTGTTTGCCTAGGAAGGTAAATATGCTTAATTAGTTTTGGGTGTCCAGGTATATAGATATTTTGAGAAACTTGCTTGTGCTATACAGTACATATGTACAGATAAAAAAGAAAAAAAGAAGAAGTAGCTATGTTTTAACTCTAGGTTTGTAAAAGTGAGACCGGACCCATCCGGTTAGTTTGCATCCAAAATGATCACAGAAGAACATGAAATAGGCAGATATATATGCTTAAAGAGATAATGCTTAAAACAACCAAAATTGTGACTCGTAAGGTCCCGAGGTCCGTAAGACCATGGCACCATGCCAATTGATTGTATCCATGGAAGATGCCAAAAGAGGAAGAGCTAGTAGATGTTTAGAGAGAATTGAAACAACATGTTGGTTGCCCGCGTACTCCACGGAAGAGGAAGAGCTCAACGTACAGGATTTCAAACACAAGAATATCCATGCATGTATGGTTAAAGCTCTTTGTAGCTCCGATTAGAGGACCCCATATGTGCTTAACTAACCAAGCTAGACAGTACCTTTGCTGTCAGGCTGGGCGCCAGGTTGGAGTATGCCGCCGCCGGCGAGGCAGAGAAGCAGAAGCAGCAGACACGGCGGCCAGCTGGGCGGCGCCATTCATGCAAGAGCTGCTACTTAATTGAGCAGCATATCGTAATATATAGAGATCGTACTAACTCCCTCAGTTCCTTAAAAATGACATATTAGCTTTCATACGCTTTGACCACAAATTACTATATCAAGATGTGTTTTATATGACATAAATTAGATTCGTTATCAAAAGTACTTCATAATACTTGTGGTTTCATGACATATAAATCACACTTTGATATAGTAATTTACGGTCAAAATATTGTCTTAATGAAATCTAATATGACATTTTTTAACGAACGGAGGAAGCAGGAGGACGGTAGAAGTACATGTTTGAGTTTGACCCTGGTTACACGCCAGCAGCTCCATCTTCAACACCACCATGATTAATAAACTGATTGTCCACGTCGTCACACCTTGATGAGGTTCGTCCAGGCTTATAAATTTTCACACATTTACCACTAGCTTGTACTCCCTCCGTTAATATTTAGGAACGTAGGGATTACGTGCATCATGCTTATCTCGCAGCTATACGCAAATTTGCTACTCCGTAATCCGTATACACTTCCTCTGACGACTCTTGTCCTCCGGTCAACGCTGACCCGTTTCCACACACTCTTCGATCAGTGTCACACGTACATATATGCCCGGCCGTGTTACTCCCTTCTTCCTAAATGTAAAGTCATAGATTTTGTCTTATGTCAAATTTTTTAAACTTTGAACAAGTTTTTATAGAAAAATCTACTGTTTATAGTATAGCAATTATTTGATATTCTAGATATGTTGATCTATAAATTCGGTCCAACTTTAAAAATTGACTTTTTTTTTAGGGAACTTAAAAAATTCACTTAGGATAAAGTTAAGGGCGACTTCTCATACTTAGGAACGGAGGGTAGCTGTTTTGGAGGATATTTACATAATCGAAATTTGAAAACTTTAATTCTACCGCTACCCACCAATCTAACAGACATCGAAGATAATACCATATCAACAAAGCTCAAGATAGGTTACAAAAACTTGTACGTTAACTGTACGAGAAGTATTCCAATTTTACAAAGTCAATGACTACCATTGGTTATTACAAATTTAAGAGCAACTTGTCCCAGTTGAGATGCAAAATGATGTAAGCTTAGCTATATGTCCTTGTTGCTATACGTACGTACGGTAATTTCTTTCATGTGTTTTCCCAGCACCAGAAGTAAGCTATCGCTTTGCCGGCCGGCATGGTAGGTAAGCTAACTCTTAAATAATTACTCCCTCTCGTTCTAAATTCTTGATTCGAATTTGTCCAAATATGGATGTATCTATTTTTAAAAAACGTCTAGATAAATGTAATATTTCGACAACAATTTAGAATCGGAGGGAGTAGCTTATCATACTCCCTTTCATACCATAATACGCACGTACATAAAGCTTTGTTGAGACAAGAGTTCAATCAAGAATTGTTACACTAATAATTTTTATGATATGAAATCAAAATTATTTGTATGTATTTTTAAAAATTTAATGATACCAATTTAGTGTCATAAAGTACAAACCACGTATTAACAAACTATATATTTGTTGATCAAATCTTGATTAGATGAAAACCTGATTATACGCACCTTGTATTATGGAACTTACGGATGAGTACTATGCCGTTGCAAGTTGCAAATCTGTAGATATGATCTTGAGATGATGGATCGATGATCGCGTCGACACTACAGTTTTTACCTTGTGAATTAAGGGATCGGAGGATAATTAAGTTACTTTATATATCCATGCAAATATATATATTTATATATACACGCGAAGGCACGCGTCACAGATCGACACAGTTGATCTTAATTAATTTAGCATCTTGGACTTGAGGCGCGCATATAAATGCATGTTACGTAATTACATCGATCAGTCAACTTAATTTAATTATCCAAAAGATGATTCATATACTTCATGTAATACACAAATCGTAACATGTGCTGTCTAGCGTCACAGATCTACGTGTGTATCATGCATACCGTGTTCTTGGCTAGGTACTTTGTATCTATAACAATATATTAAATTGGAATTGGTGGTGATGGTACGTACGTCACTTCACCGAAATTACGAATCTGCCACCGCTGTCTCCACGTGTCTTTTAATCCCGGCTCCCGCAGTTCTCAAGCACAGAAAAAACACGTACCGCCAAAAAAAAAACCAACAGAGCCCTCCTCGTTCCTCCTCCTCTCTACGAATCTCACCCCCACCCCCTGTCCGATCCGGATCTCGCCGCCGCCCTTCGGATCTCGCCAGCGCCCGCCACCACTCTTGGTCACCTCCACCAGCTCATGCGCATCGGCGGCGTCCGCGTGCGGAAGGCGGCTGCGGACTCACAGCTCCGTCACGCGTTCCGACCGTCGCCTCCACCGGCTCGTGCGCGCCGGTGGCTCCCCGGGGGATTTGGACGGCGATGGGATAAGCCTGAGGCCGGGATGATGGTGGCGTTGCACAAGACAACAGGGACCGCGTCGGCGCGAACCATCGGTGGTCCTCCGGACGGGCAGTGGGGCGTGGCGACCAGCGGCCAGACGTGATGTGTGGCAGCGCGTGGGCGCAACGAACATGCGGACAAGGCTGTGAGAGGATGCAGGCGGGCGGCGCACAGGCGTACCGAGCGGCAAGTGGGAGCAGACGGCGCGCGGGAGTGGACGGGCGGCGGGAATCTACGGACGGAGGCGGTGCGCACAAGCGGACGGCCGCGCATGGCGGGGTGATGTTCGGCGGCGGGATGAATCGGGACGGGGAGAGGAGGAGTCTGCACTCAGGGTGGGTGGAGAGGATATTCAGAGAGAGGGAGCGAGAAATTGGGAGAAGAGATTTGAGAAATAAAGTACGGAGTATGAGTAGCAGGAATATAGAAATAAGACATGTGAAATAAATATATCATAATCGTTATATACATATGTGCTCATGAAACACAACAACATTTAATTTGATATTTTCCGTTGTTCCGTAGCAACGCACGGGTTCTTTTGCTAGTATTCCTATGCATACGCAATACATCATCACTGCTTCTCCAATTGGCAAAATAAATAAATATATGTGGTCAAAATCGTGGTTAACAAATGAGTATCAACTTGGATTTAATTAATTAACCATGCAAGTCACTCACACTAAACGTACGATACGGCACGACACGGTTTGTTGGTTATGTTTAAGACTTGAGAGTACTCATCAGAGGAAATAATGCTACGGATTTGTCGGGCCTAGACTCTTTCTTTTGCTCGGTCTTCGATTTCAGATTACTGATCAATTTGTTTCGATTTGCCAGTGGAAAAATGCAAGACGAGTGACATGACCAGCATATATTATACATTATACGTATTTAGTACTTCTAAACTCTTGACTCAAAATTGACCAAATATTAACGTATTTATTCTTAAAAAATGTGTACATACATATAATTTTTCGATAACAATTTAGGTCGGAGGTGGAACTTCCTTAGGTTTTTTACATCTCCATACCATACGTACGTTCTTTGCTTTTCTTTTTTCCTTTTTTTTGAGTGGACGTACGTTGTTTGCATTTTCTTCTGGGCTTTAATGAGCACGCGGAAAAAGGGTGGGAAAGACTATGGGCTTTGGGCCGTCCCGCGGGAGATGACACGATGATACATTGATACGGGATTTGGGCTGCTGCACGGAAGCCGCTTTGTCTTCTTCTTCTTCCCCAGAGCCAGAAGCTCGCCGTCGACGCCCCCGATCCATGTTTCGGGCAGCTCGCCGGCCTGATCGAGACAGCGCATCCTCGATTCCGAGCTCAGTATATACCAATCGGGTGCCGCCGGTGGATTGGATGGGATGGGGTTCCCGGCCATGATGGTTCCGGCGGTGGGTGGGTCTGGGGAACGGGGGATCGATGCTGGATGGCTGGCGGAGGGCAGCATCCTGTCGTTTCTACGGGCGAGTGTGCGGCGGCGCCAGGGAGGAAGAAGAACTGGGAGCGGCAAACGGTAAACTAATCCCCTCCTCCGCCATCTTCTCCATCCATCAGTCGTGGCGGCCACCGCACGATGAGAAATACGCTTTCTGCGCAGAGGAAGCGTAAGACCTTGATACGCTTACTTCACGCTAGCGGAGCGGATCGCTACGCTGCCATTCCTCTCCTGCTCGTTCCTCAGCGGCGAAGCTTCTTCGCGCGACGACGAGCGAAGCCTGGCGGCTGCCAGGGGAACGATGGTACGGCGAGCTGGGGCGATCCGGTCGCGGCGGCGCGTCCCGTTGCGACTTGGCGTGTCGGCCACCCTGGCCATTGCGACCCATGCTGGTGAAGCAGAACATTTAGCTGAGAAGTGGGAACGGAGGTGAGGGCTCGCTGACCCCCCGGCGCTCGCCTTGTCAGCGGTTAGATTCAATTTTGTTTCATATGTGTGCTTGAGTTCCTCTATTGGAAAGTATTCTAGAAAGAAAGAAAAAAGTTCCTGTATTGGACTTAGATCTAGTGGTAGCAGCAGACCAGCTAGCAGAGCCCCCTTCTAGCAGACCATTTCTTTCTCCCTTTGCCAATAGTTAACCGTTTGCTCGTTTAATTCATGCATCCTATTACTGGTGATAATGTAAGCAGCGTGTTTTGTTTGGCGAGGAAAATCGCATGGAGATTGCTGGCCTAGAGGGTTTCTTTCTGAAAATGAAAATGGAAACTGGGCGTATTCAATTTTGTTGGTACATCGTACCTTGTAGGATACGGGCCACTCACCACCATATCGAACATCCAGAGAGCAAATTCGTCATAAGATAACATTTCATCATGGATGGCTGGCCGGGAAATTGGTTTTGTTAATTGGGTGGTTGGAGTGATTAATTAGTTTTTATACAAGGTGATTAATTGGTGGTACTACTTAGCAGTACGACCTTTAAATTGTCTGGATTCCTGTTGTTTAGGCCAGAGTGGTTGTGGCATGAGCTGTCTCACTATAATTAATGGTTAGATGATGCTTGGATTAATTGGCCGCCGGATTAATTAGTTTTCCTAGAAGGCTTCTTTCTGAAAATGAAAAGGGAAACTGTGTGTAGAATTATTTTTTTGTAGGGTATCGAATATACTGAGAGTGAATTCGTCATAAGTTAACATTTCAACCCAGCCGTCTGGCCCGGAAATTGGTTATTGAAAATTGGGTGGTTGGAGTGATTAATTAGTTCTACTACCTAGTACGACCTGTAGATGGTCTATATTCTTGTCATTTATGCAGAGTGGTTGTGGCATTCAGCTGTCTCACTATAATTAATGGTTAGACGATGCTTGGGTTAACTATATCCAATTCGATCAAGTTGTTAACTGCAAGCCCCTCCAAAAGAACATGTCGACACCTGGTATGCAGGTCAATATTTTTCTTCCAAATTCTGACGTGCATCTCAGAGCTCCAATCATTAAGCCATCCTCCGCTTCATGGTCTTCAGATTTGCATTGCAACATTTTTTCTTGATCGCAAGATTCATAGGCAACCTATAACAATCACCAAGTACCGTGAGCTACAGCACCTTCATACAAATGATTATTTCAAGCATCAGTTGAGTCTCCTTTCCGAAAAAAAAGTTAAGTAGTAGCCTGCAGAAACTATGCGATTTCAGAGTTATCTGTTACTGCTAATGAAAAGATTTGATTGAGCTATATGCCTGACCGGATAATACAGTAGCATCACCCAACAATGCAATCCAATTGACGGCAAATTTCAGAGTTGTCTGATCATTGTCTTTGGTTTGGTTATCGCATGTAGATTACTTGCCTAGAAGTTTTCTTCCTCAAAATGAAAACGGATTTTGGGCGTAGTCAATTTTGCTGGTATGTAGTCCTGGTAGCATATGGGCCATTCACCATCATATCAAACATCCAGATAGCGATTGTCATAAAGTAACATTTCATCATGGCAGGATGGCCAGAAAATTGGTTATTGTAAATTGGGTAGTTGGAGTGATTAATTAGTTCGTAGCACAAGTACCTGTAAATTGTCTATATTCTTCTCATTTAGGCAGAGTGGTTGTGGCATCAGCTGTCTCCCTATAACTAATGGGTAGATGATGCTTGGGCTAACTATATCCAATTCAATCAAATTGCTTGTTGCGAGTGCCTCCAAAAGAACACGTCAACACCTCGGACGCAGACCAATATTTTTTTTCTAAATTCTACGGGCCTCCTGAAGCGCCGTCCCTTATGCCATCCTCTACTACTCGGTCTTCAGAATAGCAGCATTTTTCTTTATCACAGAATTCTCACACAATCAGGAGAGGAGAACCATGGAGGCGACGGCTATGAGCGTGGGCAAGGCCGTGCTCGACGGCGCACTGGACTATGCCAAGTCCAAGGCGGCAGAGGAAATCGTGCTGCAGCTCGGTGTCAAGCGTGATGTGGACTTTATCACGGATGAGCTGCAGATGATGCAGTCATTCCTGATGATGGCTGATGAGGAGCAAAGCCAGAACAAGGTGCTCACGACCTGGGTGAAGCAGATCCGCAACCTGGCGTACAAAGTGGAAGATAGCATCATGGATTTCGGCCTCCAATCAGAGAAGAAGCCATTCATGGGATGCATTCCCTGTAGCCTATGTGATCAGTGCCGCATCGCCAAGGAGGTGAAGGAGCTGAGGGTCAAGGTGGAGGACGTTAGCAACAGGAACCTGCGTTACCACCTCATCAAGGAGAGTTCCGGCTCCAAGCCTGCCGTGGCAGAGGAGCAGGCCCGTGTTGCGAGTGCAGCAATATTTGGCATCAATGAAGCAAGTCTTTCCGCCCTGGAGAAGGACGAACCAAAGGTGGATTTCCACCAGCTGATTACCAGCAACGACGTGGATCTTAGGGTGATTGCGGTGTGGGGTACAACCGGTGATCTTGGAAAGACATCGGCCATCCAGGAGGTCTATGATGACCCAAACATAGGATCAAACTTCGGCTTCCGTGCATGGGTTAGATTGACTCATCCTTTCAATCCAAAATAGTTCATCTACAGCCTTCTGAGGCAGTTTTATGAGAACTTCCCTGAGAAACTTGGAAAAGAAAAACTACAGGAGTTAATGTTCTGATTAAGATGGAGAACATGAGCGAAAGTGAGATGATTGATGTGTTTGACTCACAAGTGAGTGACAATAGTTATCTAATTGTAATTGATGACCTGTCCACGATAGTTGAATGGTCTTGCATCAAAAGGTTCTTCCCTGACAACAAGAAACAAAGCAGAATCATAGTTTCTTCACAGCAAGCTGAAATTGCGAGCTTGTGCACAGAGCAACCATACCAAGTGTCGGAGCTCAAGCAGTTGTCATCTGATCAAACTCTCTATCTTTTCCACAAGAAGGTAACACTTTATCTAGTATATCTTCTGCTATTAAATTGTTTCTTTTCTCTTTATGTATGACTCATTCTTCATTTATATTTTCATGTCTAATTACAGGTCATTTCAGAAGAGCAGATCAGCATGGCCGGTGCTAGTGCGACAATAGTTCACAGCAATGAATCAACGGTTGCTGGCGTGGAGAAGGAGAAACTGAAGGTGGGCCTCCGCCAGCTGATCAGTGATGAGAACAAGGACCTGAGAGTGATTGTTGTGAAGGAAACAGGGGGTGATCTTGCGGAGTTGTCCATCATCAAGGAGGTCTATCATGACCCAACCATGAATCTAAACTTTGGGTTCTGTGCATGGGTTACGTTGATGCGTCCTTTTAATCCTAAAGAGTTTATCCAGAGCTTGGTAAAGTTCTAATGCGCCTGGAGATGCTGAAGAAAGCACAAGTGTTGGGAATGATGTTCTGATTAAGACGGATAAGATGGAGCAAAGTGATTTAGTCCGAGCGTTTGATGCACAAGTTAGAGACAATAGCTACTTGTTTGTGATAAATTACCTATCCACAGTAGAAGAGTGGAATTGTATCAAAAAGTGCTTACTGGACTACAAAAGGCAAAGCAGAATTGTAGTTTGCACGCATCGAGTTGAAATTGTAAACTTGTGCACAGAGAATCCATACCAAGTGTTAGAGCTCAAGCAATTGCCATCTGATCAAAATATTCGCATATTTGATAACAAGGTAATGCATGAAACCTGTAAATTATCTAGCAGCCCTCCAAAAAATGTAAATCATCTACTACAACTACATCTATTATTCTTTTTTCCTATTTGTTGATTACTCATCATTATATTTACTGTTCCATTCGAAATTCATTTCTTGAATTGCATATCTAGTGGTGTTATGAAGACTGGCACACAACCCACACAGAATAGCGACTGGTGTGTGAGGGTACAAGGATCACAGCCACCACACATTTAAGCAAGCCAAATATAATCCATCGACATGCAATTCAAGAAATGAATTTTTTTGCACCAAATTTCATGCAATTGTGCAACAGTTGAAATTAGTTAACTCCAAAGGGATTTTGGTCCGAAACAGTTGCTGTCACACACTATGTCTCAGTGAAATGACCTCCCTCCGACCCATATTACTTGTCTCAAATTTGCCCAAATATGGATGTATCTACGTTTAAAAAGCGTCTATATACATGTAATATTTCGACAAGTAATATGGATAGGAGGGAGTACTAAAATTTGATGCGCAAACATATTGTCATATTTAAGTTATAAATGAGCTAATCCTGGTACTAAAAGATATTTAAGAAACTTCTAAAAAAATGATGTAAGATATAACAGATACATTTTGAGATTCCTCCTAGTAGAATGCACCCTAATTGAAAAAACGCATGGTATTTTGAAGTTGAACAAACTATATATAAACCTAGATAAATTATTTTTGGCATATTACCCTTGTTAAAACTTTGCACTTACAAATCTTCAGCATTTAAAAGACAAGCAGCTAGATGTGAAATTGTGTAGCGCACAAGTACATAGTAGTTTCTAATAGTTCTGTTTATTTTTTCAGGTTATGAATGCATCACGTTCTGCTGCGCTCATTTCTGAGTCAAGCAAAGTTACTACTGCTGGTGAGAACATAACTGTGCCCGCTAGTGAAATACAGGACGAATATCAGCAACCTAAGAAGGCAGGTGAAGACAAAGCTTGTAACTCAACTGCTAGAAAGAAGACCGATCGCAGCAGGACACCGGCACTAGTTGATGAATTGCTCACTGGACGAGAAACAGAGAAATCTGTTGTCATAAAGTTAGTTTGTCAACCGGACAACAACCAAGGCTGCAAGGTAATCTCAGTTTGGGGAATGGGGGGTCTTGGAAAAACCACTCTAGTCCGAAGCGTCTATCGTAGCCAAGAGCTTGATGGTTGGAAGCGTGTTTGGGCGACTGCATTGCGTCCTTTCAACCCTGAAGTACTCTTTAGAGATTTGGCTTTGCAGCTTCAGAAAAGTATTCAAGAAGATACTACTGAAGCAACAGCAACTGGAACGCAAGAAAAGCATAGCATTGATGAAACTTCAAGAGTTGAAAGTGGAGTTAACTCGGCTACTAAGAGCACAAAAGTGCCTTATTGTTCTTGATGATATATCTTCCACTTTTGAATGGGAGTTGGTCAAAGGGTATTTGTATAATGCCGGAAGGATCATAGTCACCACAAGAGAGAAAAATATTGCCGAACATTGTTCAAGAGGAAACAGAAACACGTTCGGTCTTGGAGGTCTGAAACATGATGCTGCACTTGACCTCTTCATAAAGAAGGTACTTTTCCAACTCGTTTCATTTCTTCCCTTTCATATGTGTTTTGCATCATGTAACATTAATACTTACTAAACTTGTCTTTTCTTTCAGTTTGGAATTTATAAGTTCAAAAACTGATGCCTAGTTGGAAATAAATGTTTAAGCCATAGATGTGTCGTACATATAGAAATATTGGATCTTGAACAATGTCCACTACATTCCAAATAGATGACACAGTTCTTTTCTATTTTAAAGATCTAGCAATATGAAGTGTTGAATCTCAAAGCTAATTTGGATCTTTCATAATTAACCTCAGTATGATCGATATGGCTCAGAGCTCATATGCTAGCTCACACAATGACAATGAGGCAATAGTAGTCTCTCACGTTGTGTTCGTTGTATGCATTGCCACTCTGGCGTACAAGGTCGGTTCTGACATAATGTTATTGTTCATCCTAGAGAACCCAAATCTGTGAAAATCCTTTGTATCTCATGTGCATTCTTGGTTGATCACTAGCAAGTTTGGTCATGCATGGTATTCGCCTCCAAAAAAGTATATTTCATCTGACCTATATCCATTATGCATGTCGACATTGACAAAAAGTATCTACATCGTGGCGTCAAATTGTTAGCTCCTTGGCAAATGTGAGCTCAGAGCCAATTCTTTTCTCGGAAAACATTTTAAATTTAAAAAGATAAATAATTAGCAAAAATAAATTATTTACTACTAATTGCACCAAAGAAAATTGTTGGGAGACTTGCATGGTTGTGGCCAGTGTAAAAGAAAACGGTGATAGAAAGAATTGCTATATAACTGCCTTTGATACTTTTTTCACAAGGAGCGAAAAAAGGTCACGGAAATTTTCTAGTCCAAGTAATACTCAATAGTAAACATGTTTAAACAAATCAGTAATATGAGTCTCATGCTTTCCTTCTAGCAACTGTTATTATTTTGATTAGTTGTGTCCGTTTCACGTATTCAAGGAAAACAGTGATAAAAATAATTTAATCCCAGCTATGATGGATCAAGCAAGCCTTATCCTAAGAAAATGCAATGGGCTTCCCCTTGCAATATCGACTATAGGTGGGTTCCTAGCCAGTAAGCCAAAAACTGCTATTGAATGGAGGAAGATGAATGGTCATATTAGCTCTGAACTTGAGGTCAATCCTGAACTTAAGACAATAAAGACAGTTCTTATGAAGAGCTATGATGGTCTGCCGTACCATCTCAAGTCTGCTTTCTTATACCTATCCATATTCCCGGAAGACCACAGAATTAGGTGGGATCGCTTGGTGAGGCGGTGGATGGCAGAGGGTTACTCAAGGGATATGCATGGCATGACTGCAGAGGAACTCGGTCGCATGTACTTTGATGAACTTTTGGATCGGAGTATGATCTTGCCAGTGGACCAAGTAAAGCATAACAGTGGGAAAATCAATTCTTGCCAAC
Source organism: Brachypodium distachyon (assembly GCF_000005505.3). NCBI lineage: Eukaryota > Viridiplantae > Streptophyta > Magnoliopsida > Poales > Poaceae > Brachypodium > Brachypodium distachyon. Next base: position 38,894,638 of record NC_016132.3, on the reverse strand, counting down.
TTCATGATATCATCCGTGAAATATGCATCTCAAAGGTGAGGGAGGAAAACCTTGTTCTCACACTGGAGAAAGGTTTTTTTTTAGCAGTACACATGGTGCAATACGGCATCTTGTCGTAGGCAGCAACTGGAAAAGGGATAAAGATGTGTTGGAGAGCATGCTGGACTTGTCTCACGTACTTGTCATAGGCAGCAACTGGAAAAGGGATAAAGATGTGTTGGAGAGCATGCTGGACTTGTCGCACGTACGGTCATTGACTGTGTTTGGAGAGTGGAGACCCTTTTTCATCTCTGATAAGATGAGATTGCTCTGAGTGCTAGATTTGGAAGATACAGTAGGTTTAAGAGATCATCATCTCGATCAAATCGGGCAGCTCCATCACCTCATGTACATCAGTTTACGAGAATGTATCAACATTTTCTTTCTGCCTAATTCTTTGGGGAATTTGAGGCATCTCCAAACACTAGATGTTAGGGGTACACGTATATTTGAGTTGCCAGCATCAATCACCAAGCTTCGTAAGCTACAGCACCTTCGTACAACTTATTATATGAAGAGAAGAAATAATGTCAAAGGAGAGGATGACATAGTTCTTAATTATTATAGAATGCGGGCTCCTTTTCTTTCGACCAAATTGGGCTGGGCTTTCTTGAGACCACAAGTTTTAGATGCTGATTTGAACAGGCTTGATATACTTAACCTATACCGCTTTAATATGGTGTATCTAGAGGAGACTGCTTCCCACGATTGGTGGGTGGATGGTGTTGAAGTTCCTGGAGGGATTGGTAAGCTGGAGGCCCTGCATACACTGGATGTTGTCAATATTGCACGGGGCAAAGTAAAGGCCACTCTGAACGAGTTGAAAAAGCTTATTCAGCTGTGTAAGGTTGGAGTAACCGGTGCAGCGACAAAAACAGCAAGGAGTTTTGGTCTTCCATTGCTGGTCACAATCAACTTCGATATTTGTTAGTGAAAGGTATGGATGAAAAGGACGAGTTGGATGGTAGTTTGGGTGAGGGTTTGTCGCCACCAAGCTGCCTGGAGAGCCTCAAGCTGTATGGCAAGCTAGTCAGAGTAACCGCATGGATCCATCACCTTCAGAATCTCTCCAAGTTGACACTAGAGTATTCCAGATTGAAGAAAGATGATGCCATACAAGCCCTTGGGGTGCTACCAAATCTTGCAGTTCTACGTCTGAGGAGTTCGTTCAAAGGGAAGCAACTCTGTTTCCAAGGCTCATCTTTCCCAAGTCTCGTTGTGCTGGAGCTTTGCGGATTACCTTACATTGAATCGGTGTTGTTCGAGGAAGACGCAATGCCTTGGCTGGAGCTGCTGCAAGTTTATATGTGCATGGAGCTTGTGGAAATCTCCGGGCTAGCAGTACTCACAATCCTTAGGGAAATTCTGCTGGATCATCATCTTCCCTACGAGCTGATTAATGAGGTGCAAAGGCAGGTAGTGGACCATCTGAAGCACGCCAGACTGATGATCTCCTAGTTAAGTTTTCTCTTAATTGTTTATGTTCAAAACTTGTATTGATAGTTATCCTCTTAATTGTTGTTTTGAGAGTTTGCGGCCGATTTTGGGCTAGACTCATTAATTTCGCGTGCGGTTGGCCAAGCTTCGTTGATGGGTTGCTGGCTGCCTAGCTTGTCGTCAATCTTGGGCGACGCAAATTAATTTTCTATGCGGGGGTGATAACCCAAGTGTAGGGGGTTATTGTAGTGTCGAGAATAATCAAACTTGTCAGGTTCCAAGGTGAGACAAACGGAGCCGGTTGGTATTATATCGCCACCCAAAAATCCTAGAATAGGAGGCATGGTTATAGAGAGAATTTGGAAATAATCAAACTCTTGTCGGGCTCCAAGGTGGGATTGATCCTAAAATTGGAAGAGACAGATACATATGCTCTGAGAGAGCGTTTGCAATAACCAAACTTGTCAGGTTCCACATAAGGCGCCCTAAAATAGGAAGAGGTAGAGATACGCTTAATTAGAGAGAACGAAGTACAGTACCTTTGCTGTCAGGCTGGGCGTCAGATTGAAGTATGCCGCCGGCGGCGAGGCAGAGAAGAAGAAGCAGCAGCAGCCACGGCGGCCAGCTGCTGGGCGGCGCCATTGTTGTTCTCCGCGTTGATGGCTCCATTATTATTCATGCAAGCTGCTAATATAATTGAGCAGCATATCTACGCGTTTGTAACATATAGAGGGAGTACGCATATGTACGGACGTATGTTTGGCTTTGACCCTACTTATACGCGCCAGCAGCTCCATCCAATATTAATTAATTGCATCATTAACAACACCACCATATGCAATCATGCATGATTAGTTAACACTGATTAATGGACTTAATTAATTGTCCACGTCGTCACACACACACAAAACGACCTTGATGCGAGGTAGAAATACGTACGTTTATGCTTATAAAATTTTACACATTTGCCACTAGTACATGCATCATATGTTTATCCCGTAGTGCAAGCAATTTCGTTACTCCTTTTAGAGGTCAATACCGGCCGCCGGTTTGCATGATGTATTGATGTGTAATCCTATTATATTATCAAACTCTATTGTCCTGGCCTGGTTGCATGTAACCCTGTTGCCCGCCCAGATGCAATCACTAGTACTATATATTTATTTTTATACAACTAACCAACGGAGTTCTTTTATGATACCCTTATACTGTTTGCGAGGAAGCGAGAACCGTTTGCATTCTAAAAAAATGAATAGGAAAAATTCTTCACGGCCAGAGCGGCCTGCAATTCCGAGGTGCAGGTTACCATCCAATTCCGAGGTGCAGGTTACCATCCAATTCACGGCTAGAGGTGTAGGTTACGATCCAAAAGAGCATGGGCCACGGTCCATATTAAGCGACTGGCCATGCTCGGCCTCCTCATCTACACCTCGGCAAAATCCAGTAGGACAGAGAAATGTGTTGTGGTGTCTTGCATGACTCTGTTTCTCAATACACGGTAGAATCGACATGCCTGGCTTTGATAATTTTGTTCGTCAATGCATATATAATAGAAAAATAGAATGAGATTTTCCTTCTGAATTCGATCTCATGTGCCGAATGAGCAATAAAATTGTGGGGTACTGGTATAAAAACAGGGAAGAACAGATGAGCATGTACACATTATATACAAATAAATATATATAGTTTCATGTCTTACTTCAAAAATATAAATTGCACACCAGTTACCAGCACTATTTTAGTAAATAACGTTAACGGTATATTCTAGGAAATCATAGAGACTTAAAAACAGGCAACTATAGCCAGTTTTAGACGAGAGAGTCCTCAACGTACGGCAGGACCGGTGACCACTGTGGGCACCCTATGCTCCATCTCAAATGCAGTGTTGTCGCTCACGTTACTGGATTGCCCACTAGTGTAAGCACCGTGACTCCAGTTCGGGTCATCAACGCTGCTGCTACCGCCGCCGGTGTAGACGGCGCGGCCGTTCTCAAGTTCGACGCACTCCTGTAGCTGTGCCACCACGTCGGCCATGGTGGGCCGCTGCGCTGATGCCTGAGCGGTGCACTTGAGGGCGATCTCCGCCACCTTCCACACGCTGTTGACGTCGTAACCACTATTCATGCGTGCGTCCGCCACGCCCTCGATGTTGCCCCGCGCCAGCCGCTGTCGTGCCCAATGGATAATGTTTGTGGGCTCAGGATTCGAAAGGATGGCTGGCTTCCCGGTGACCAGTTCCAGTAGCACCACGCCGAAGCTGTACACATCACTCTTGGTCGTTGGCTGCATCGTCATCTGGTACTCTGGATCCACGTATCCAGGAGTACCAACAAGAGTATTCGTGGAAACGGGGTCGGTGTCATGGTTGAATGCCCTCGACAAGCCAAAATCGGCAATCCTGGCCTCGAGTTTGGCATTCAGCAGGATGTTGGTCGCCTTGACATCTCTATGGATGAGAGGCGGGTTGCAACCCTTGTGTAGGTACTCTAATCCTGCACATCACCACAATAATCAAGTTTCTAAAGATTAACACGAATGTTCGGCAGCTGTGGGAACGTCAACAAGTGTTGTACCTTGTGCAGATTCAAGTGCAATTTGGAGTCTCTGTCTCCAAGGTAAACATGCTCCGTTGCGATCGCTTCCTACAAATACATAATGGTATTAATTAACAGTGACTTGCGAGCCAAGATATAGGCACTGACTGTCGATATGTGTATTATTGATTAAGCTATCACTTTATTTGAAGAAACATTGTACCTGCAATGTGCTCCCGCAAGGTTCCATGTGCCATGTACTCATAGACAAGTGCCATGTACTCTCCATCCTTACAGTAGCCAATCATGGACACAAGATTCTTGTGGTGAATCCGTGTTAAAATTTGAGCCTGGACAAGTATGATATTTCGACTCATCAAATTTCACATTTGAAACATACATTTTTGCTAAGAATTAGAGACTAGTGTTTTTTTTGGGGTAATTAATTAGAGACTAGTGTCCTCTACTACTGTAGTATGTTTACATGAGAAGTGTATGAATGGCCATTCATGTATATATTGTTCGATTCCTATATATGTTGCATATGTTCTTCCTTTTTGAGAAATGGAAGTTCTATATAATTGATTTAATTCCACCCATCCTTTGCAGTTGCGTATCCCGTTAAAAGGATTTAATTCCACCATACCTCTGCGAGAAACTCCTTGGTGCCTTGATTGGAAGCATGAGACCGCAGCTTGACCGCCACCTGAGTGCCATCTTCAAGGAAGCCATCATAGACACGACCGAACCCTCCCTGGCCGAGCACCCTCTGGAAGCCATTGGTTATCATCTCAAGCTCCTTGTATGTGAACCGGCGGTTCTCAACTATCCTCAGTGAATCACCATCACCGCCGCCATAGCTTGTCGTCGACATTGCCTCCTCGTTCTGCGGTTTTACGGCAGTCATGGTGTTCATTGATCCTTTATATGCAGAAAGGCAATTTGGTGAATTCTTAGATCTGGTACGGATATGAGTACAGTTTGTTATGTGTGCTTGAGCTTGATAATGGCAGAAAGCCTCGCACTCACCTTGCTGCTGATTCCGGCGTCTTAGCAAGAAAAAGACTAGTATTGCCGCTGATACTATCACTAGAATGACAAGGATAGGGACAGCAACGTAGATGGCCACTTTGTTCTTCCTTTTAGTGGCCAGCAAGCATGAGTTGCTGCCTGTGCAAAGGTCTGGATTGTTGCCATGTCTAACAAATTAATTAATGACAAAGTTAATTGATTGTCAATGAAGATGCTCAATCAAATTTATCATGTATGTACATATATATACCAGGTTTCTAGGAACAGGGGAAATTATACCATACGTACCTTAGATCCAAAGAGCCATCTTGAATTCTTTTGAGAAGTCCAGGGGGAATTGATCCATTCAGCTTGTTGCCAGACAAATCTCTAGAGTGAAAATAAAGTTTAACACAATACTACACATATGTACATGATCGCTCAAAGTAATTCAGGAAAAATTTGACAAGAGGTTCATGACTTGTTGGAACAAATCAATCTTTTAATTATGACTTGTTGGTCCTAGCGCTATAGCTAGACTGTGCTAACTGCAAACATTGCCCAACTTACATAACTGTCACCGAAGGTAACTGTGAAAGAGCATCCGGAATTGAGCCTGTCAAATTATTGTTCGACAGATCCCTACAAGATATAGAAATTAAGCAAGATCATTAATTTGTCAAGTAACAAAACTACAAAACAAAATTAGGCCGAAATAAATCCAGCACTCCAAACTTACAAGTATAGGAGAGCCTTGAGCTTCGCAAAAGAAGACGATATATCACCGGTCAGACCACTAGATGACATGTTTCTACAAAAAACATATATGTAGAGGATCTGTCATTGTCGGCAGTTAAATATATAAGATCTCATTTTTGTGTCTCGACTTCTAGTCCTTAGAATTCAATAATCATAACCTTCGGACCCTATAGTTTTCAATCCAGACAAATTTTGTCCTAGGACTGAGTCAAAGCACTATGAACAATGAGGTGGCGGTGGTTTCACACAAGTAGTAGGCCAATTAGAGACAAAAAAGTTGTTCAATTCAAAAGTTAAGGTCCTAGATGTTTGATATTAGAACCGAATTGAGGGCCAAAATGAGAATAGACTATAAACAACATGTAGTCTCGTTGAGGAACCAAAGCTGAATGTTTTTTTCACTTGGAAAAGGGCTGAAAACACACCGGGTTAGTTTCCCCGTGAGTTACACTCAAGGAAAAGGTCTCGAGAAAAAAAATTGATTCTTATTCTGCATAATGCTGTATGAATAAATTAATAGCCGAAAAGTGAAAATGGAATACAATATTGATAACATTTTTAACCTTGTCCATTTGGTCAATGGTCATGAACCTTACATGCTTGTGATCCTTGATGGGTTGGGAGTGGCATAACTACAATTCATCATATCCCATGCCATATTCTTCGGAAGGCATGGGTCGCCCATCCAATTCTTCTGCACCTGATACTTGGCCTTGATCGCCATGACAGCGGTTGCTATGTGCATGCAAAATAGTTAATCATATCATACCCAACATTTTAATTAAGTAGTGCGCAATGCATAGTTCCAAATATAGGGCATGGATATTTTCCAAGATTTATTTTTTATTAATAATTTGTCTTACTATAGTACGTTCACAAAAACTGATACTAATGAGGCAATGGAAAGTTTTCTTTGAATACGCGCGAATACAACATTATCAATTTTGTATTGCGCAGTGGACATATAGGTGTACTAACCATTGGTCAGAGTAAAATGTCAGAAAAAGTGTGCGTCCTATATTTTGGAATGGAGGGAGTACGCATGTAGTTAAGTTAATTACCATCCTGCGAGTCAGTTCCTATGTTGGTGGTGGGAACGACGGAGAACACCTCAACGGCGTTGATGATTGGCGGCAGAGTCGAATTGGAGGTGGCGTTGATGGAGATGTTGTAACGGCTGTGATGGGAGGGGTAGCTATTGTAGGTGGCACCGTTGGAGAGGTATTGCGGCGTGAAGCCCGTCGGATACCAGGGATTGCCGTTGAGGTTGACGTAGAACTGGCGCACATCGTTGCCATTGAGGAGCTGCAGCTCGGAGAAGTACATGATGGCAATGTACCCTGGCGATGGGTCGTTGGGCTTGGGCTCCGCGTCCCAATAGAACTCGATGTTCTTGGAGGCGTTCTGTGGCGTGATCGCTGTCTGCATCACCGCCGACGGTGCCTCAAAGAGGTCGTTTTCAATGTTCTGTACCGTCTGAGTGGTCGACATCTCAGCCCAGTTCACGGCGTCGTACCATGGGAACCATATTCGGTCATGTGGGTCATCAGGGTACCTGCAGGGAATGTAACTTATAAATTTGATTTCTGGTAGAATTTTGAAAACTTTTTACCAAATACAACATTAAAACCCATGTAAAAATTCTAAAAAATAAAGTTGTTGAACTCAAACTTGAGACCTCAGGGCAGTAAATTTGGATCCTTCACCATTATAAAGTACCTGGCAATGTATGTTTTGTTAGTCGGGGCGGCGTTGAGCCTGGCAAGCATCACCAGCCCCTGCGCCGCCGTGACCTGCGGGTAGAGTGTCGTCTTGAGCGGCCTCAGGTCCAGCCCGGAGATGAACGGGGTTCCGGCACCGGTGTTCACCAAGCACACCTGCACAAAGTCGTCTAGGACCATGACAATGGCCTCCGCTGTCACCACGCCACCCGCCGGGTCCGACCAAGACGACATGTTCACCGCCATCCAAAAGTTGACACCGATGTAGAGGTCGAACAACACGGGCGGTCGATTGAGGCCATCGTAGTTGCCGTAGACGAAGCTGGCACGGATGAGGTACTTGAGCCCGGACACCAGGGAGGTGAGTGTGTAGCAGTTGCGTGCGCCGTCAGGGAAGCTCCGCAGGTTGTGGGCACGCCGTGAGAGCAGTGGCCGGACGTACTCACCGGAGATGTTGTGGTTGGTGCCGGAGTCGATGAAGCCAATATCCGGGGAGTAGGATAGCATCGTGGTATCATCCATGTAGCTCGTCTCCCCTGGGTACCCGCAATCTATGCTTATGAAACCTGCACCACCGTGGACATAGATCATGCTTAGAGACAGGGTGCTAGGAATAATCAAACTTGTCAATTAAGTTCCAAGGTGGAGACAGAGCCGGTTGGTATTATCCACAGACAATCCTAGAATTGGAAGAGGTAGATATGGTTATGGAGAGAATGTTGTTGGAGTATCCCAAAAGATGAAGGGGTGGATATGCTTAGAGAAACTTGTTAGGCTCCAAGGGGTTACCGTGTCGCGGTTGGTTGCATCCACAGAAGAAACCATAATAGGAAGATGTAGATATGTTCATAGAGAGTATATATTGCAAAAATTAAACTTGTTATGTTCCAAGGTAAGACTGTGCAGGTCGGTTGCATCCATGGAATATGAGTAAATTTTAAAAAAACACACTTTTTGTGGCACTGGTCTCACAAAACCACAGTTGTTGCTAACAGTCTCACAAAACCACAACTCTTGGGACAGCGAGTCTCAAAAAATCCTAATCTCAATGATTAGGCGGCTTAATGGTGTTTCTGATGACCTGAGCCCACAAGTCAGTTGCCACGCCAGCCTTCCCGACCCGTCTGCAATGCCATCCGGGCCCACAAGTCAGTTGCCACGTCAGTCTCCCCGACTCGTCTCCAATGCCACGTTGTGGGCCTGGGTTGTCAAAAACACCATCAAGCTGCCTAATCATCGAGATTAGGGTTTTTTGAGACTCCCTGCCCCAAGAGTTGTGGTTTTGTGAGACTGTTAGCAACAACTGTGATTTTGTGAGACCACTGTCACAAAAAGTGTGGTTCTGTGAAATTTTCTCATGGAATATCTCAGAAGAGGAAGGGGTAGATATGCTTAGAGAAACTTGTTAGGCTCCAACATGAGAGCGTGCCGGTTGGGTGCATCCACGGACGATCAAAAAAAGAAAAAGGTAGGTATGTTTAGAAGAGAGTTCTGTGTGTTGCAAATAATCAAAACTTGTTGGTTTCTAAAAGTGAGACCGCATCAAAAACAGGAGTAGGAAATATATGTTCGGAGAGAATATTTGCTGGAAATAACCAAAATTGTAACTTGTAAGGTCCCGAGCTAGATAGTTACCTTTGCTGTCAGGCTGGGCGCGAGGTTGGAGTATGCCGCCGCCGGCGAGGCAGAGAAGAAGAAGCAGCAGCAAGGGCCAGCTGGGCGCCATTGTTGCAATAAGCTCCATTCATGCAATAAGCTGCTAGTTGTCACTGAGCAGCATATCGACCGTAATATATATAGATCCTAGCTAGTTAAGCGCCAGCAGCTCATTTAATATATGATCTGCAATTACTACTTGTATTGTAAAATTTATCTTATAAGTCCAACATAAATGATTAATTTTATGGTACCCCGGTACTCCAAAAACATACATCGGAGTACCAAACATATCTAACCGTCGGTTGAAAAGGGTAACTTGGTCATTTTGCAGAGTATAATTTTGAGAAAAAAATTCCTCTCATGTCATCCCTCTCCTCATCTCCGTCGAGCAGCTGTGCACCACCCCTACCCGATCTCAGCATCCGCTCGCTGGCCGGAGTGCTGGGAAGCGCAGAGTCGCACCATCGCCCCAACCAAATCCATCAGGAGAAGGGCCATGCACCCCATCCTGATCGATCCAGGGTCATCGCCGTCCCCTCGCTGGCCGGATCGCCGCCGGCTGGGTCGCCTCTTCTCCGCCCGCCGGAAAGCACCATCGATGTTGTTGGCATGACGGCCCTCTCAGTGCCGTACACAACAGACGGCTTCATCCCCTCTGCCGGCGCAGCGTCCCTTGAGGCCGTGACGGCCCAATCGAGCGGCGCAGCCGTCCAATCGCTGCGCGTCGCGGCCTCGCCCCCTCCTGAGCAACGGCCATTTGAGTGCGGCCTCGTCCGCCCCACCGGCCCAGAGCCTCGTCCCCTCATGCCCAGCGACCATTCGAGCGCGGCCTTGTCCGCCCCATCGTGGATGCGCCTCGTCCCTCTGCCGCCAGAGCAGCCATTGGGCGGTGCGGCGTCGTCTACTCCGCCGGCGCAAGATGTTTTTTCCTATTTTTTTTCTAAGTTGCAAAGACCACGCCAACCCCACATAATTACGGTTATGCCCTCCAACTCGAGGTACTTCGAGTGTTCTTGGATGCAGTACCAGATAATATTAACCACTTGATCGGAACAAATGAACGGTTTATATTAAATTAAGGGTACAGTAAAAGAGCTCACATAAATACATAATTGTAAATTTGTACGTAATCAATGTTGGACAAACTTTGGATTCGATCGACTATGACATATACATTACCAAAGCCAACAAAGGTCAAGAGAGGTTTACAAAAACTTGTGCGTTAACTGCCGCGAAGTCTTCCTTTTTTACAGAGTCAAGTTCGTATATGCTGAATTTAAGAGCAACTTGTCCCAGTTGAGATACAAAATAATGTAAGCTTAGCTATCTCCCCCTTTGTTGCTATGCTATAATTTCTTTCCTGTGTTCCCGACACTAGAAACAAGCGAGCTAGCTATCGCGCGGCCGGCGTGGTAGGTAAGCTCATTACTCTCCTTCATACCATGATATAAAGCATGTATATATACTACTTAGGGAGTAGATACATGCTTTAGTATACGTTTTTTATGATATAAACCGGAATTATTTGTAAGTACCTTTCCTAAAAAAAATATACTGGCACCAATTTAGTGTTATACAAACCAGTATTAACACGGCATTATATTTTGATCAAGTCTTGTTTTAATTAAATCTAATCAATACGCTATATATGTCATTGCAAGTTGCAAATCTGTAGATATGATCTTGCGATGATGGATGATTAATTGACATGCACATACATGGTGTTCTTACCTTGTGAAGGGAAATTAAAGATAATTAATTTACCTCATGCATATGCATTAGCACGTCACAGATCGACAGAGGTAGCTGATGTTAATTAATGTATTTCTTCGTCCAATAAAAGATGTCTCAACTTTGACTAAATTTAAATGCATTTATACATTAAGTCATGACTAAATACATCCAAATTTTGACAAACTTGAAGCATTTTTTGTTGGACGGAAGGAGTAGCAGATTGGACTTACGGCGCTTATAGTAATGCATGTTACTCGTACTAATTTACATCGATCAATTTATCCACAGATGATCCATACATGTACACCAGAAAAATGGTAATGGTGTGCTGTCTGACGTGTGTGCTAGCGTACGGTACGTACCGTACCAGTAGTATATAACATCACCGTTTTCTAATTGGCAAAAATAGTTGTAAGTATTCCATCCGATCCATAATAAATTGTACTACTAAATCAACGACACTTATTATATATAACAAGTAGAACGACCTGAATTTAATTAATCCATTGCAAATGGGATTAAATTAAGGGCAACAATTAACCATGCAACTTACACATTAGGTACGATCTACGACACGGCTTGATTACGTCAGGTTAAGACTTTTCTGTTTTGAACTGATGTCAGGTTAAGACTTAAGAGTACTGCTCAGCGAAAATGATGCTACGGACTTTTTGGGGTATAAGACTTTTTTAAGGTTGTCGGGTTAAGACTAGAGAGTACTTTTTTCTTTTCTTTTCTTTTGAGGGGTAGACTTGAGAGGTTTTTTTTTTAGGGGATACTTGAGAGTACTGATCAAGGGGACGTGGTTCCTTTTTTTTTTAGTGGAAGGGGACGTGGTTCTTTGCATTGCATGCTAGCCACTGGGCTTGTTTCTTCTGGGCTTCATTGAGCACGGGAAAATAGGATGATGGGCTTTGGGCCGTCACGCGTTGAGATGGCGATGATACGATATTTGGGCTGCTGCTGCACTGAAGCCGCTTTCTCTTCTTCTTCTTCCCCACGAGCTCCCCGTCGACGGCTCCGATCCATATTTCGGGCAGCTCGCCGGCCTGAAGAAGATGCAGATCGAGACGGCGCATCCCCGATTCCGAGCTCAGTGTACACCAATCGTGTGCCGACGGTGGTTGGGATGGGATGAGAGTTCCGGTGGTGGGTGGGGCTGGGGAACGGCGGAGGGCAGCATCCTGTCGTTTCTGCGGGCGAGTGTGCGGCGGCGCCGGGGAGGAAGATGAACTGTCCAGGAGCGGCAAACGGTAAATTAATCCCCTCCTCGACTCCTCCTCCGGTATCTTCTCCATCCATCAGCCGTTGTCGCCATACTATTATTCAGCTTTTTCAGCGTGGGGCGCGCGCAGAACGAACTAACTTTGTTTCCCCGTGCTTTTTCCATCATCTTTTCTGGTCGCACAACTTGTTTAATTGATTCTCCATTGCCCGATGCCTTCTCATCACCTTGTAATCAACTGACTGCAGCTCAGCCTCCTCGAGTCGTTGCCTCACTGTAATCAAGGTGCCAGTTTAACCAAAGCCTGCTGCTCATGTAGCTAAATTAGTTTGTTAGCGTTGGTGCAGAGAGGAGTGAGTTAGTCCTAAGCACCTGTTAGACGTGCTTGCATTGGGGAAACGAATTTTATACGTATGGGTGCCTAATGACATCACAACATTAAGCACTTCTATCTAAGCACCTTGCATTGTAGATGATCTAGTGTACCATTTTGTTACGAAAGGAGTCTACTCTACTCCCTATGCTCAGCTTTTTTCACGAATAATAATGAACTAGCTTCAATTCTCCGTGCTGCGCACAACTTTAATTCTCCATTGCCATCTGCGGAGGGAGGTGCGTTCGTGTGCGTTCAGCCGCGGCGTGGGTCGACAGCTGCCACCTCATAGCTGGGGCCATCCGGGTCCTCAAATGCGCTGCCCTCCGCGGTGAGCCCGACGCCGCCGGCTTCTGAAGGCCGACATGGTCGCCGTCTTCCACGAGCTCGCGACGCATGGCACTCAAGGAGTGGAGGTACAGCCTGATTACTGTGCATTACCGCGAGCAGAGTGCATTGGATTGTAATTAGTGGTTGAATTGTCCTCTTTTAATCCGTTTCTCCGCCTCCTTGCTTTGTCACAAATTGAATACCATGGCCAGACGTTAATCCAATAGTCTCCTCGATCGAACAATGCAGTTCCAGTCTGCATTGATGCGATGCAAGATTATAATCGACAGGTCGTGACAGTCCTGTCACACACCCAGTTAAACAGCTGATAACCCCTTCTAGGCTTTGGACAGTGGAACAGGCACCCAACAGCAGCAAAAAGTTTACAGTAACTAAATAAGTACTTTAGATGAGGTCTGTCCAACTGAGAGCTGGAGTGGTATAGTATTTATAGGACTTGTTACCTATCAGATAATGTAATCAATCACTATTTTCCATTGGACAACTTCGTTCTTCCTCTCTCTTCCTGTGTTACTCTTTTGCCAACTTCCCAAAGTCTCTGACTGTCGGCATTTTCGCGATCAGTAAACCGTGGACCACCCCAGTTTTTGGAACACAGCTGGCGTGTTAGGTAACCAACATTCTTCACTGCCTGATGCAATTTTTATTTGGCCTGAAGGTAATTAAGTATGCCATTGGGAATTAACTCACATGCTTGCTTGCTTTCCCCTGGTAACAGTGCTGTAAAAAATTCTGCCTCCTTCTGTCAGTCGCTGCATCAAATATTTTCACTGTAATCAAGGAGTGATACTTGTTGGTTTTTATTAGAGCCAGCCATGTAGCTAAACTATTTTGTTAGGACTCCAACACACATCATGAGTGCCAACTTGACATCAGGCTCAGGCTTTTAGCTGGATTCCCCTTATTAATCCACCAGCCCTGATCAGCTGCTATATCCAAGTCTGCCATTACCATCAACACCTCCATATCATAGCGAGAAAGGAGAGCCATGGAGGCGACGGTAGTGAGCGTGGGCAAGTCGGTGTTGGTGGGGGCACTGGGTTACGCGCGGTCCAAGGCAGCGGAGGAGGTCACCTTGCAGCTGGGCGTGGAGGGCGATGTGGCCTTCATTGCCGACGAGCTCGAGATGATGCAGTCCTTCATCATGGCCACCGATGAGGAGCATGGCCCCAGCACAAGGTGCTCATCTCACATGACGGCGGCGGCGGCGACATTGCCTCGCGGGGAGGCATCGTCCATGGCGGCTTCAGCGTCCAGCTTCGGCAAAGAGAGGTCACCTCCCCGGCAAGGCATGCCACTGAAGACCAAAGGAGATGCCTTGTTGGTTATTACCTTATCTCCTCACTGAAGTTTAGCACAGCATCAAATGCTTCTCACGGCAACTAAGTTTAATACTCCGTATAACTTTTGCTTTCCACCATAGCATCGAATGTGAAGGAACCCCTTACATCGAAGCTAGAACCAGATGCTTGTTAGTTTGCGCTACTACTCTACCAACTAAATCCAAAAGAGGGCATCGGCGGTTGGCTGCGTGCACACAGAACCTGCTTCAATCGCAAATTCACAAACCAGAGCTTGAGAGCTACGAGAGCGCATGGAGGCGACAGTGGTGAGCCTGGGCAAGGCCGTGCTCGATGGAGCCCTGGGCTATGCTAGGTCCAAGGCTGCGGAGGAGGTCGCCTTGCAGCTCGGTTTTGAGGGTGACGTCACCTTCATTGCGGACGAGCTCGAGATGATGCAGTCCTTCCTGATGACTGCCGACGAAGAACGTGTAAGCACAAGTTGCCTGCTACCTGGGTGAAGCAGGTCCGCGACCTCGCCTACAACGCCGAGGACAGCCTCATGGACTTCTCTCTCCTCTCGGAGAAGAAGCAATCTTGGTGGTGCAGCCCGCGAACTGCTGGGGAGCGCCGTCGCATCGCCTTGGAGATGAAGAACCTGAGAACCATGGTTGAGGATGTGAGCAACAGGAACCTGCGCTACCGCCTCATCAAGGAGAGCTCCGACTCCCTGCCTTCTGCAGCAGAGGAGCAGGCCAGCATTGCCGCGCTCGAAGCAAGGCTTGACGCTGGAGAAGGAAAAATCAAAGGTGGACCTCCACCAGCTGATTACCAGTGAGGAGGAGGAACTTAGGGTGATTTCCATGTGGGGAACAAGTGGTGATCTTGGGAAGATCTCTGCTATCCAGGAGGTATATGATGACCCAAAGGTATTGAAAAAGTTTGAATTCTGCGCTTGGATTAGGTTGATGCATCCTTTCAATCCACAAGAGTTCCTCAGGAGCTTGGTTAGGCAATTCTTCAAAAATTCAAACAATGAGGTTGGAAATCAGGAAAAAGAAATAAGTGTCGGGGCTAATGTTCTGGCCAAGATGGAGATGATGGATCAAACTGATTTAGTCCGTGTGTTTAATGTGCAATTGTGTAGCAATAGCTACCTTGTTGTGTTGACTGACCTGTCCACAATAGAAGAGTGGCATTGCATCAAAAAATACTTTCCTGACAACAGTAAACATAGCAGAATCATTGTTTCCACGCAGCAAGTTGAAATTGCAAGCTTGTGCACGGAGAAACCGTATCAAGTGTCAGAGCTCAAGCAGTTGTCATCTGATCAAACTATTTTTCTGTTCCACAAGAAGGTAAATCTTTTTCTTGTATATCTTCTGTTATAACTTTGTTTCTTCGTCTTTATGGATGATTTATTTTTCTTTCATTTCACGTCGAATTGCAGAATTCAGAGGAGCGGGTCAGCATGGCCAGTGCTAGTGCGACAATGTTTGACACCAACGAAGCAAGGCTTGCTGTCTTGGAGAAGGAAAAACTGAAGGTGGGCCTTCGCCGGCTGATTAGAATTCATTTCTTGAATTGTATGTCTATGAATTACATTTGGCATGTACAAATGTTCATTAGTGTGTTTCTTTTATCCTCACATAGACACACAAACTATGCCTCATTTGGACTTTACCTACTTCCTCTCTCCAACAAAGGATGTCTCAACTTTGACTAAATTTGAATGCATCTATACACTAAGTCATGTATACATCCAAATTTTGACAAACTTGAGACATCTTTTGTTGGACGGAGGGAGTAGTGAAGTTTGATATGCAAACATATTTCAATATTCATTGAAGTTATGCATGAGCTAATCCTGGTGCTGAAAGATATTTAACAAACTAATATAAATTGAGGGAAAATAAAACTGAGACATTTCAAGACATACCTCCTAGTAGAATTTACGCTAATTGAAAAACATGTAGTGCTTTGAAATGTTACTTAGAATTTGTAAGCTTAGGTAGTTTGTTGGACACAGTACTCACTAAAACTGTGGACTTGAAAATCCTCAATAGTAAAGACAAGCAGGTAGTTTAGATTTGAAAATGTTTAGAGTACAAGTACATTGATTTTCATATATCTGTTTCTTCTTCAGGATATGCATGCATCATGTTCTATGGAGCACATTTCCAACTCAACACAAGTTAATACTACTGAGAAAAACGCAGAAATGCCTACCAGTGAAATATTGGTGAAAGACCAAGAACCTAAGAATGAAAGTGAACACAAAGTTAGTGACTCAACTGCTAGAAAGAAGTTTGATCGCAGCTGGACATTGGCACTGGTTGATGAAGTGATCTGTGGGCGAGAAACAGAGAATCTATTCTTATCAAATTAATTGGCCAACCGGACATCAATCAAGGGTGTAAGGTGATCTCAGTTTGGGGAATGGGGGATCTTGGCAAAACCACTCTTGTCCGAAGCATCTACCCAAGCCAACAACTTGGTGGCTGGAAGCGTGCTTGGGTGACTGCTTTGCGTCCTTTTAACCTTGAAGTACTCCTTCGAGATTTGGCTTTGCAACTTCAGAAAAGTATTCAAGAAGATCCTGCCGAAGCAAATGCATCTAGAGTGCAAAAGAAAAGCATTGCAATTCCGAAACTGCAAGAGCTGCAGGAGGAGTTAGCTCGGCTGCTAAAAATGCAAAAGTGCCTTCTTCTTCTTGATGATATATCGTCCATCTCTGAATGGGAGTTGGTCAAAGGGTGTTTGGGTAATGCAGGAAGGATCATAATCACCACAAGAGAGAAAAATATTGCCAAACATTGTTCAAAAGAATACAAGAACATGTACAGTCTTGAAGGTCTGAAAGATGACACCGCACTTGACCTTTTCGTCAAGAAGGTACTCCCTCCGATCCTAAATTGTTGTCGAAATATTACATGTATCTAGACACCTTTTAAGAGTAGATACATCGATATTTGGGCAAATTTGAGACAAGATTTTTATTTCTAGAATACACCCAAGAAGGTGTATCATCCATTAAAGAAGGAGGCTGCGACGCAGCGATAACGGCCTTAGGCCAAGTTTACAAGACAATCATCCCGAATCTCTCCACTCTACAGCACTAATAGGAATTGTACTAAATAAAGACACTCCTAATAGACCAGCCTGACTCCCAGCCTTCCCCTCGGCAATCACATCAGTTAGCACCTGCACCACACTAGGATTAATGTGATCGAAGACGATACGGTTCCTATGCTTCCACAAAGACCAACAGACAAGCACCACCACCGTTGCAGCATCACACCTAGGCTTACCAACCATAGGCAGGGAGGACCACCACTCGGCAAGATCACTCTCCACAGCCGGCATCCAGAGTTGGAGACTCCAACCTTGTAAAATCCTCCACCAAACCTGCCTAGCGAAGACGCAACCCAACAAGATGTGAGAAATCGTCTCATCTTCTTGATCACAGAACGGACATCGCTCCGGATGATCAAGCCCTCTTCTCTGTAACCGATAAGCCGTCCAGCAACGCTTCCAGCACACGAGCCACATGAAGAATTTGCATCTGAGGGGGGCTCTAGAATCCCAAATCAAATCTGTTCCTGCCATGTCCATTCGGCCTTCAAACAAAGCCAAGTAGGCAGACCGAGCACTGAAAGAACCAGTAGAAGACCAATTCCACTTAAAGGAATCCTCCCCCTCCACCAACTGAAAGTGTCGAGTGCGATCCCACAAGGACAAAAATTGGGACAGTCCCTCCTCAGACAGGTTAGGGCAGATCTGCCTTACCCAGGCATTCTGACAAAGACCCTCAGCCACCGAGATGCACAAATTTTGATTTCGCCTAGCCGACAACAATAGAGGCGCCACATCCCGAACTCTTTCCCCATCAACCCAAGGATCAGTCCAGAATTTAGGAGACAAGAATTTAGGATCGGAGGGAGTACTAGTTAACTAGTATCCTTTCTTCCTTTACATTTGAAAAAAAAAATTGGGACCAAAATATGCACTTTCATACTGTTGGGACTAACTTGACACACCCGGTATACTATTAGGACTTTAGATGCATTTTACATGGAAGCCGATGAAGTAGCTAAATTATTGACCAGAGTGAATTTTTTTGCTGATGTTGTTAGAGCGAGTCTTGTCATGAAAATAAACTGACAACTTGACATCACGCTTGTCACCGGGATTATAGGTACAAATATGAAGGGCTAAAGTAGCATTCTTTTTGTCCTCAAATTTATTTTTCATTTCACAGGCAAAATGCAATGTTCTTTAAGAAAAATGTACATGCACAAAGTACTTGAAAAATTATTGTAGTGTTTTTTACCATGAGAATGAGCTCCTGGGTGCCCATTTGGATTATCACAATCTTGCTCTCAGCTGCACATTTGATTTGTAACAATATCTAGGATTACAATGTTTCGTGCACACCCAAGATACTTGGAAATTCCAATGCTTAGTGAATTCTCCAAATGAAAAGAATTTCGATTTCATCTACTTTGTACACATTTTGAATTTTTCCAACAAAAATGTTAAATCAAAGGAGGAGAGAAAATTTGCATAGTAAACTTAACCTTAGGGGTATGGCTTGGGCTTCCAGAAGCAAGCCACAAGCTGAAGATCGGACAAACAAGTCCATAATACTTTATATTCTACTCCCTCCGTTTCATTCGTGGTTTAATCCAAATAGTAACTTTGTTAAATTACGTGCGTTGCAGGTATTCAAGGACAACACTAGAAAAAATGATTTAGTCCCTACGACTTGTCCTAAAGAAATGTGATGGACTTCCCCTTGCAATATCAGCTATAGGTGGATTCCTAGCTACTAAGCCAAAAACTGCTATTGAGTGGAGGAAGATGAATGATCGTATTAGCTCTGAACTGGAGCTCAATCCTGAACTTAGGACAATAAAACAGTTCTTATGAGGAGTTACGATGGTTTGCCATATCATCTTAAGTCTGCTTTCTTGTACCTTTGCATATTTCCAGAAGATCACAGAATTAGGTGGGGTCGCTTGGTAAGGCGGTGGATCGCAGAGGGTTACTCAAGGGATATGCATGGCATGACTGCAGAGGAACTTGGTCGCAGTCACTTCAATGAGCTTTTGGATAGGAGTATGATCCTGCCAGGGGAAGGTGTAAATTATTACAGTGGGCAAATCAAATCTTGTCAACTTCATGATATCATCCATGAAATATGCATATCAAAGGCGAGGGAGGAAAACCTTGTTTTCACACTGGAGGAAGGGGTTTGTTTGAGCAGTACACAAGGTGCAATACGACATCTTGTCATAGGAAGCAACTGGAAAAGGGATAAATATGTGTTGGAGAGCATGCTGGACTTGTCGCATGTACGGTCATTGACTGTGTTTGGAGAGTGGAGACCGTTTTTCATCTCCGATAAGATGAGGTTCCTCCAAGTTCTCGATTTGGAAGACACAAGAGGGTTAAGAGATCATCATCTCGATCAAATCGGGCAGCTCCGTCACCTCATGTACCTCTCTTTACGAGGATGCATGAACATTTTCTGCTTGCCTGATTCTTTGGGGAATTTGAGGCACCTCCAAACTCTAGATGTTAGAGGTACACATATATTTGAGTTGCCAGCAACAATTGCCAAGCTTCGTAGGCTACAACACCTTCGCACAACTTATCTTATGAAGATAACTGGCAATGTCGAAGGAGAGGATGACATATTTGATAAGTTGACCACATTGGTGCGCAAGTTCTGTTTACTTTTGCTGTATACACCACCTCTTTTGTTGAGACCACAAGTTTTAGATGCTGGTTTGAACATGCATGATATAATCAACGTACTCAGGCTTGCCATGTTGTGTCTAGCAGAGACCGGTTATTTCTGGAATGATTTGGTGTATGGTGTTGAAGTTCCTAGAGGTATTGGTAAGCTGAAGGCTCTGTACACACTGGGGGTTGTCAATGTTGCACGGAGCAAGGGAAAGGCCATTCTGAAGGAGCTCAAGGAGCTTACTCAGCTGCGGAAGCTTAGGGTGGTTGGTATGCCCAGAAAAGATAGCAAGGAGTTCTGGTGTGCTATTGCTTCTCACAATCAACTTGGATCTCCGTCAGTGCGAAGTGATAAAAATGCACTGTTGGATGATAGTTTGGGTCAGGCTTTGTCGCCACCAAGCTGCCTGGAGAGCCTCAAGCTGTGTGGCAGGCTAGTGAGAGTAACCTCATGGATCCATCAGCTTCAAAATCTCTGCAAGTTGACGCTAGAGTATTCCATGTTGCAGCAAGATGATGCCATACAAGCTCTCGGGGTGCTACCAAATCTTGCAGTGCTACGCCTGAAGCAGCGGTCGGTATACATGAAGCAGCTCCTTTTCCGAGGCTCATCTTTCCCGAGTCTCGTGGTGCTGGAGCTTTTTGGAGTACGCTGGCTTGAATGGGTGTTGTTTGGAGAAGAGGCAATGCCTAGGCTCGAGCTGCTGCAAGTTGATCAGTGCAGGGAGCTGAAGAAAGTCTACGGGCTGCCTGTCCTCACAAGCCTCAGGGAAATTCGGCGGGGCGGCCAAGATTATTTTGAGATGATAGAGCTGAAGGATGGGGTGCGGATGCAGGTAGCAGAGCATCTCAAGCATGTCAGAGTGACTCGTTTCTAGACTATCTCTATGTGTGTGTGTATCTTTCCTTGTTCCTTGTTGTTGGGGTCAAAATCTCCTGTGTATATGAGTATATCTATATTTATTTCTTACAGCGGTATCCACTGGAACCTCCTTTCTATTTCTAGCATGGATGAAGCGCCATCTTCCAGACCTTTTAGTGTTTTCTTGTGGCTATTCCCAGATTTACACACACACACACACACTGTGATTTTTATTTTTTTCCGAGCTTGCCAATTCTGGCATTCCAAACCTTGAAATATGCGTGACACGCACACACTGGATGGTGTCTTTCTCAACATGCATATGCCTTGGCTCTTATCTTCCCTGCGTGTGTTGTTGGATTCATGACTGAAATGATTCTCCCTTGGTTTCAACTTGGTTGTAGATACGCATGTTGATGTACGTGTCTAGATATATTTGTTGTATCTGGATAAAAGTTGCGACACTTTGATATGGAACGGTTCTATGACTGGAGTACATGTTCTAATGTTACTAACAAAAAGGAGATCACCCTCTTGTTTACAATGTTGCTAGTTGTTGGAGGCCCAACGCCACTGAATTCTGCTTCTGAAGCAAGAACAGCACTCATATTTAGGCCCAGACAAGATAACAATACTGAATTTGAAGCAACAAGAAAATGCAAACAACACTTGTTTATCAACCAGACACTGAACAATCAAAATCAATTATCCCCCGCGGCGCCCGCGGGAGCGGCTCCGTGGTCTCAACAAAATGCAAAAATCTGATAATACCCATCGCACACCACCGTCCCCTCATCTCGCCAGTCGACCCTCACCACGCCGTCGAACTCGCACCGCGGCCTCCAGATCCCCCCGCCGTCCCCTTTCCGGCGGCGGTGCCGGTAGAACGACGACCTCCCACGCTGCGCGAGCACAAA
This sequence comes from Brachypodium distachyon, assembly GCF_000005505.3. Classification (NCBI taxonomy): domain Eukaryota; kingdom Viridiplantae; phylum Streptophyta; class Magnoliopsida; order Poales; family Poaceae; genus Brachypodium; species Brachypodium distachyon. Next base: position 38,872,985 of record NC_016132.3, on the reverse strand, counting down.
CTCCCCAAACTCAAAGTGCGGCAGGGAGACATCCTGCTCGATCCTGCACGCCACGCTCCACCGCCGCCGGTCCTTGTCCAGAACCCACACCTCCGGGTAAGTCACCAAGCCCAGCCTCCCTCTCACCTCCGCCAGCCTGTAGTATCCGCCGGATCTCGCCGCCGGGAGCGGTACGGTGGTTGGGGCGACGCGCTCGGCGGCGAGGTCCAAGGACACGACCCTGGCGGACCCGCCGATCGTGGCCGCCCAGTGGGTCGCCCCGTCGACCGTCACGATCCCCGCCGCCAGCTCGCACTTGGCGCCGCCGGGGATTGAAACCGGGGATTCGCGCCAGGTCGGGTTCTTCTCCTTCCCGCCGACGGTGAGGACGTGGACGGCATCGAACTCGCAGACCCGGTCGAAGCAGCACGGGACGTGCACCACCTTGTACTCTCCGGTGACCGGGTGGCAGCCGATCCCGTACGCCTTGGCCCAGCGGACCTTGTACCCGGTGCAGGGAAGCTGCCCGACGAATTGCGCGGCCCAGGGCAGCGCCGGGACCGGCATCGTCTCGCCGGTGACCGGGTTGGCCAGGGTGACCGCGCCTCGTCGTCGCACACGCAGAGGATGCCGTTGCTGGTGCCGACGAGGGCCAGCCCCTTGCGCGGGCTTGTCCGGAGCTCCCTCGGAGATGGCGAGGCGGAGCAAGGGTCGACGATGGAGACGGCGGTGGAGCTGGGGTACCAGAGGAGGGCCTTGGGGCGGCTCTGCATCTCCGGGGTCCGGTGGGTCACCACGTCGTGCCATAGGCGGCAGACGAGGCGGGACCGGCGGCGCGCGCTTGGTGGAAGACGACGCACGATCGCCAGCACCACGTCCGCCGGCAGGTAGCGATCATCCATGGCGACGGCGATGGCGGACTGGCGGTGGCGACGGCCTCTTCTGCTTCTTCTTTGATCGTTTCGTTTTAAACGGATCTCATCGGGATTCAGAGTCGAGTCTACTTGGGTGCCAAGTTTTCGGTTTATGTTTTTTTCGAATTTACTTAATTATTACTGGGCCGTCAAGTTTGGAACAGTCTGTTAAGAAAAAAGATACTAGGAGTATTTCTGTACGAATATTGGAGGAACAATTAAAGGAGCAAATTGAACAATTTCGGCAACCTGGATCCGGCAGTGCTTTGTGGTGTTGCCACGTGTCATTTTAGTGAATTTTCTAACATGTATTAATTAATTTTCTGAAAGAAAAAACTTTGTGTTTGGTTGCCTCATGTCGAAACCCAAATGAAGAACAAAAGGAAGATCAAATTTTCATTTTCATAATCTGGATTCCTGAGTGGAATACAATGATGTTCAAATGTTAATACGTTAACCTGCAAATTGGGAAAGGGAAAACAAGTGACATCTCAGATGGTGCGGCACCGCTACTTTGATCTGAAATCACAAGATCTGAAAATTTTCTGTGAGGTTCAATGCGAACGGAAAACGCAAGTCTGTCAAGTGTTGGGTGAAATTAGAGAGCCTGTATTCCGGGTCAAAATGTATTCCGGGTTCGGACGCATTTTTATTTTTCAATCTGTATTCCGGGTCAAAATGTACAGGACAGCAGAATAATTGTTTTTTTGCAGGGCATCGTCATGTTATCATGGGACAGCTTGGGCTGGGAGTAGAAACAACCAGAGAAGCAATTGTGATATTCAAAGGGGGCAGAATCAGAAACATTCAATCTTTGAAGCTGAAGAGTCCCTTTTCAATTTTACAGCCAGAGACACAAGCTTCACTGCATGTAGTAATAGAATGGAGGAGCTACCATTTTGAAGGTATGGATATACAGAGATATACTACAAATAAGATCCAGCTTACTAGCTTAATAAGGAATTGGAACAGATGGGGGAAAAAACATGCTTAACATAAAAAGATTAATAAAAAAAGAAGACTTATAACGTAGCAGCACAAGGTACAGACCCAGACACCCCAGTAAACACTGGAGAAGCCATGCAAACAGAAAAGGAAGATTTAACAACTATACAAAATGCATGCGCAGCTAAACCATATCAAGATGTAACTTGACCGGCCAAAATAGTTCAGAAGCTACCAACATACTGCCTGCTGTATCCTCCTGATGCGGCGGAGGCATTATTCCCATACGCTGGGTGCTGGGGTGCACCAGCTGCCTGTGCCGGACAGTCCCTAGCGTAGTGCCCCGGTTGATTACACTTGAAGCACAGATTCGCACCGCTGTTGCCCCCAGCTGAAGAGGGGTAGGAGCTACCCTGCGCTGGGCAGTCTCGAGAATAGTGCCCAGGCTGATTACACTTGAAGCACAGGTTAGAGCTGGCATTGGCGTTGACGGCTGAATTGCCGTAGGAGGTAGTCAGCCCTGGACAATCTCTAGAGAAGTGCCCAGGCTGATTACATTTGAAGCACAAGCCTGAGCTGGCGTTGCCGCCAGCTGAAGAGCCATATGAACTAGCAGTGAAGCCCACACTTGGTGCTGGTTGATGCATATCATCCATGGTTGCAGGGCAGTTCTGTGCATTATGCCCATTGGAACCACAAACACTGCAAGTCTGCGCATACCGTGTTGCTCGTGATGTGGTAGGCACCCTGGCAGATAAACTTGCTTGCTGCCCAAACTGATTTGGGCCACCCATGTTCATGGCATAGGTATTGTTGGAAGTTACCACACTCTGTCCAGCTTCAGAGTTGGTAAAACCAGCGTTAGCAGCAGCAGCGTGATTCACACCAGGTGTGGAACCCGCGTCATCCTCCACCAAAAGTCTATCAATTATTCCAAGAAGAAAACGTGGGTCGTCCAATTTTTCAGCCTTAAAAATGGTGTATTTCACACGTGCCTCGTCATTGTAGATTTCTTCCTTGACTTTCAACTTTAACAGAAATAGCTGATGACGGGCCCGCTGCATGATTTCTGCAAATTGTACATCATCTTGTTCTTCATGTTTTATCCTGAAAAGCTCTTGCGCGGTGACACCAATAATATCCTTGCCAGCCTCTTGGAATGCATTGCAATAGGTAGAACCGGTGTGATCCTGCATCTGACAATTTAGCAAGTACCTATACTCACAGTTTGGAGAACTCTGCTCGCATTTATCACAATACCACATCCCGTCACCATTATTTGTGACCTTTTTGTTGCACTGCCTACCATTAACCTGCATTGTGCAAGCTGGATAACAAAAAGGGTCATTGGCAATGTGAAAAATCGAACCAATAACCGTGATCCAAGCAGGCTTATCTGATTGCCCCAGATTTTCACCCTTGATCTCTGCAATAGTTTTTCGAACATCAGTCCTGCCCATGGTTGCCACAGATAAAGAACTGCAAGCAGCATTTTTTCCTTCAGTTATATACCACTGCCTCAGCCTTTCTGCATCAGGAAAATCCGGATTTATTTTTATCAAGCTTGAGCTGATTGTGCCCACAGATTTGCCGTTGAAGTCATTGACACGACCACTTTTCAGGACAAGCATTGGACTTGATCCAGAATCGCACAGTGACTGCAGCTGCTGACCTTCAGCATCACAGAAGTCCCCCCAAAAGGTTATTTCCACGCTGCAACCAGACATGTCCTTCAGCTGAAGGTTTCTTTTCTTAGTTTCATTGCCATCCTTCTTCATTAGTGGAACAGTAGGGCTAACTGATGTAACAACCCCAAGCAAATCTACCATGGATCCTCCATCCATGTTTGCTATTTCACTGATCTGTCGGAAATTGAACTGCTGCCTAGGGATGCTGCTATCATCACCAGAACAAATTTCTATAGATGTTGACACGTCCAGAGTCAAATCATAGTCATTGTTCAAAGGGTTAAACTTCTTCTGTGCGGGTCTTATCGCCCCTCTAGATATCAAGTACACCTTATCAACCTCAATTAGATTGTAGAACTGATCAACTGCCGCCTTAAAGCATTTTGCACGAATTTCACCACCATGTGCATCAAGAAGATCAAAGTTGAAGACTGTTCCTGGACCTGAAGCATTGATAAAATGAGTGACACGAGACTTCGCAGTCACCCTAGCCTTTATCGTCCATGTAGTTTGGTACGGGTTCAACGCAGAAATCGGAGTAACACGGGGAGGAGCTTCATTCTTAGCAACTGGGCCACTATTCCTATATGCTGGAGGTGGCTGCTGATACGAAGGCTGAGCAGGACGCCCATAAATATTACCAGGAGGACCAAAGCCCCGACCTGCCCCGGGTATCGCAAACCTCTGGTTTTGATGAGAGCTCAGTAAAGGCAGCTGAGAGTCTGGCTGCACCACATTGGCATTCATTGTGTTCTGTGCTGGCACTGTACCATAAGATCCACCTGACAGCACATTGTTAGGACCAGGTTCGACTGCCCGACCAATAGAAGAGCCTACTGTGCCATGAATGCCTTTGTAGGGTCCACCATATGAAAGACTGTTAGCAGCCTGCTCCACCATCGGAGCAACAGAAGAGCCCAGCATGCCTGGGTTACCAGAATAGCTTCCACTATATGTTTGAGCAGCACTGGCTGGTAAGTTAGGCTCCTGTTCTTGAGGTAAGATTTTCATCTGACACATCTTCGGCGTCCCAATCATGGGGCACTCAGTTTGCAGAACATCAAGTTTGGTAACAATAATGATCCTGAAAGCAACAGAAAAGAATAGTCAGGTAAATTGATTAGATATCCATATAAAAACATCAAAATGCAAAGTTCTCTGAAAGAGAATGTTTGCTAGAAATCAACTCGTCTCACAGAACAGTAGTTACGATAATTTGAAGAAGATTTAGAAACATTAAATAGTTATACCCCAGCCTACCCACACTATTTGCTATATTCTAGAACTATCCATAGTTAAGTATGGCGAGAAGAACAAACAAGGTTCCAGGCACTTACAGAAGTACTACAACTCAGACCATGACAGCATGTAATTTAAATTGTTTCAATTATTTTTCATGGCAATCAGCAATCAGATTGAAAGATTGAAGGTCATAAGCATTGGCACAAAATACAACACCTTCTTTGGCTGCAGCAAACATATAAACATGAAGCCATGGGCTGATAGAATCTTACATAACAATTGTAGCTCTGACTTGCAGGAAAATATAGCTTACTAATGGTAATTTGTTAAGACATGAGAAGCGAAGTGCATCTCATCTCATTGGATCAAAGTACATTCACAAAGGGACAGCAGCATCATAAATCACGGTGGAATTGGAAACAAAACTTTCTTAGAGTCTCCAGAAAGAATCAGATAGCAAGCAGGCTATGCATATTCTTGGCAGTTGGCACTCGGCACAACAGGAACATGGGAAGTTCAAAACATTCATCGACACATGACTGAATCAAACACCAAACTCCCATATTTTACTGAAGGTGAACACACTAAGGATAATGCATTCTACTGAGGCTGAATGAAAGTAATTTAACGGCATACGGTCTACTAGTAAAATGCTAGAGGAATATATGTAAAAAAAAACAATTGAAGCTTAACTTACATAGCAATATAATGCTGAACAAGTTAACCCACTGATTGTCCAAAGAGGGTAGCTATTAAGACTACAGCGTGAAACAAAATAACAATATCCACCATTGTGTCTGAATCAGTGTTGTAGGTTGTAACATTCTCTAAATGTCGCATAGCACAAAGGAAGAAGTTCCCTGAAGAATATGAGTAGCAAGACTGAGGGCTGATTGAGAGACAAACATAATTGTCAAGCGAACTCTGACAAAGTTCACCTTGTTAAATGAATACTTGGGCATCCTCTAGCAAAACACCCATCATTCCCTGCGTGGCCCTATGTCCCGTTTCATAGGAGTACATGGAAACCCAAAGAACGCAGAAATCCCCATCTTCTGAAAACATTCCGACTTCACACAAGGTCTGCATGTGACTCAAGAAACTACCACCAAGATCCCATCATTGACGAAACCGCTAGCACCCTAGACACAGAACGACCATTCCCGTGATCCCGTCCACTAATCGAATCAGCAAGAACACCAAGATCCATTCTTTCTCGCGGAAACGAACCGGCAAACAGGATGCGAGGCGGGGAGAATCTGATTAATGTGGGGGGATTGACGAACGCAGGCAGGGAGGAAGGGCACGGACGGACCTGCGGTTCTGGATGGTGTTGCACATGGTCTCGACGAGGTGGACGATGGAGCCGGCGCGGAGCGTGCCATCCTTGACGAGGGCGTTGAGCGGGGTGGCGAGCATGGACTGCTGCGAGTTGACCCCGTCGGAGATGAGCATGCGGTAGCGCTCCGACTGCTGCTGCGGGCCGCCCTTGGTGTTGACGATCTTCACGTCCCCTACCTGCACCACCGGGAAGATGGTGCCGGCCCCGTGGGGGTGCTCCGACAGCTGCTTCACCGCCCCCTCCGTCAGCCGCGGCGGCTCCATCGGATCCGATTCGAAGGCGGGGCGGTCGCGAGGGAGGGAGGAGGCGGGTTTGGGGTCGGGGATTGGAGGGTTTTGCCGGCGGTGGTGGGAGGAACCCTAGGGTGGAGAGGGGGGAAGAAGAAGAAGCGGCGGCGGCGGCGGCGGTTGTACGGGGGAAGGAAGGCTTGGGGGTGTATGGACCGGGTGCAGGGTGGATTTGGGGGTTTGGGAGCGCGAGCGTTTTGTTTCCTTGTGGAGTACTTTTTCTAATTTAATTTTCGAAGCGTTTCCGTTGAGAGGGAAACGGAGGAAATTTTGTAGTTTGCAACGGCGGGAACGGAACGAAGCAATACGGGCTTCTTTCTGTCAATGGGCCGCGGGGGGGCCCAAATGATCCGTATTGCATTACTACTGGTTTTCTTTTCTACCCATCCCTCGAGTATTGTACATTTGTACTCCTTTTCGCAGGGGCCCAGCCAGAAGAAAAGTTAAGTGGGGGATCTTAGACAGTCTTAAGAAGCTGTAACTTAAATTAGAGGGGGCATCAATGGTGAAAATCTAGCATTTTTATTGGTGTATCAAAATTGAGTGGGGGCATTGGTCCCCATTGCTTATACGTTGGATACGCCCATGCCTTTTCGCGTTCTCGTTAACGATGTACGGAGTAACTGTCATTTCGAATATGTGGTACTTCCTCGTTCTATAATTCTTGTCTCAAATTTCTCCAGAAGTCAATGTATCTATTCCTAAAAAGCGGTCTAGATACATGTAAAATTTCGACGAGAATTATGAAACAGAGGTACTCCCTCCGTCCAACAAAAAATGTCTCAACTTTGACTAAATTTGAATGTATCTATACACTAAGTAATGTCTAGATGCATTCAAATTGTGACAAACTTGAGACATTTTTTGTTGGACGGAGAGAGTAGGGCCAGTTCTTTTCGGCTTCCTAGACCGGCTTCTCTGAGAAGCTGTCCTCACCCAGCTTATTGGAAAAGCCGACACCTAAATTTGATTAGGCTTTCAAACTAGTTTGGTATAAACTATTTTAGAAGTCTAACTAAATTTGGGATGCGACGTCTCCAGAAAGCTGAGAGAGAGGACAGCTTCTCAGAAGGCACCCATACATGGAGTTAGGCTTCTTCATGCGGGTCATCAAAAAAATCAAGATTCATGCTGTTAAGACAGTAAGGACTCCATAATCGTAGTGCCACTCTTGCCATAAGTTCTCGAGAGAAACTGCACTGCTCTGACCTTGTGTCACCATATCCTTGCAATCCTTTTCTTTTCCTGATCTGATGCACGATCCATCTTCTGATCCTGGCCTCTGATACATGACTTATCCATGTGATCCAGTGCAGGTTTTGCTGTTGTTCTTGCATTACGCACCAAGTTTCTTCTGTTCTTGCTGTTCTCCTTGATAACAATGTTATCCAACTCCGAGTGGTAGTGGATGAGCCTCACCTTTGCGCTCCCAAAGTCGGCAATGGTCTGCTCCAGCTGATTCCCACCGGTAACAATGTCGCAAGCCCGTGCAACCAAGATACCAAGCTCCATCATGCACAACCCAAGCTCCTTAAATAGCTCACCAAGGTTCTCAACATCATCATCATCATCATCATCATCCCCCTTGTGTTCCCCAAATCTATCAACACCTGGTGGCGGCACCTCCTCCGACTCCGGCAACGGCAAGTGGAGCTTGCCTGAATCACCATGCCTTAGGAGCCACGCGAACGAGGAGACGGACCTGTCGAGCTTCTTCAGAGGCACGTCGCTGCCCAGGCCGTGCTTCTGCAGTGGAGTGTCCCATGGATCCAAGGAAATCCCCATCAAATTCAGGGGTGAATTGAGGAGGAAGACAAAGAGAGGCAGGGAGGGTTAGCAGTTACCTTGAGGAGGTGGGCGCGGGACGGGTGGTCCATGAGGGCTAGGCGGCGGGCCAGGGGGAGGATCCGGCGGCGGAGGGCGGCCGCGCGCGGGACTCCGGCGACGGCCAGCAGCCCGGTGCCGCCCCGGCCGAGCGCGGCCCCTACGGTGTCCAGGAGGCGGCGGCGCCGGCCTTCGTCGTCGTCACCGGCCACCGCTTCCGGCGAGAGGAGGAGATGGAGGTCGGAGAAAGGGACCTCGTAGATGTCCAGCGCCGTCGCCTGCGCCGTCCCCGCCATGGGCTGGAGCTCGGAATCATCCAGAGCCGAGAGATGGTGTTTATAAACCCCAATCAATTCTAAAAGGCCTCCCCTTTACAAAATGTGTTCCTTAAAAAAAGGTTCTTTTGTGCAGATGGTGTTTATAAAATGGAGATTTTGTACAGACAAATGAGACAATGGTTCATAATCTCCATCTGTCCCAACTCCCATGTCTTGAATTTTCATCTATCTTAACTTGTGCATGGAGTGTTTCTGCAGAACCTTCATCTATTGTAGTACCAACTTGTTGTTTGGATTTGATATGGCTTGATTAAAATTGTATGTATGCACATTGCATATTCATGATCCCAAGAGCTCAAGGCACAAAGACAAGCATAAAAGCACACATCCATTAAACTGATAGTTGGATGCTACTAACTTAGGTTCCATAACAAGGAAGCCAAGGTCATGGTAAGCCCAACACAGAGCAGAGGTACTTCATAGTTCATACTTCATACACACGTAGGAGTAGCTTATTATACATAATTAACTGCAGCATACCATACTACTAAGTGAAACTAAAGCAAACTAAGTAGGTTCATAGATAACTAAGCGAAAGCATTGGTGTAGACATATGCTGCGGAAGCTGATCTGCGCGATGCTCATATCTCAATGTCACCAACAGATGAAGATGAGTTATCCTTCGACAGTTTGTCGATTGCTCCCAGGACACGGCGACTGTTTGACAAGTCCAGCCTTTCAGCCTCTACTATGACACGCTTCACGACGATACCGTTCTCGGCGACCTTCTTAATGCTCATCTTGAGCAGATATTCACACCCAAGAATCCCCTGCATGATTTTCTCAAATTCTTGGCCATTTTGCACAGCATCTTTTATTGTGTAAAACTCTTGTGCCTTGCGGCCAATTATGTCCCTGGCCGCCTTTTGAGAGACAGTAGCATAGGTAGAACCAGTATGATCATGAATCTGACACACGATATGATACCTGTACTCACAAGTTTTGGACCTCCTAAGACATCTGTTGCACCACCACCAATCACCATCAGCTGTGACCCTTTTCTTGCATTGCTCGCCATTAAACATCAAGTCACAGGCTGGGTAGCAACAGGCACCAGAGCATACAAATGAAATTGTAGCCACAACGGTGGCCAAATCAGGCTGACTTAACGTCCCAAAGTCCTCATCATTGATCTGCACAATGGTTTGGTAAACATCGTCCTCCTGCTCGGCTGCGTACCATCGCCTCAGCTTTTCTGCCGCGGGTAAGTCAGGGTTTATTTTCAACTGGCTTGAGCTAGTTGTGCCCACAGATGGTCCATTGAAATGACTGATACGGCCACCCTTCACAGCAAGTATAGGGTTCAAACCAGACTCCCACTGTGAATGCAGCAGCTGTCCTTCAACATCACAGAAGTTTCCCCACAGGGTTATTGGCACGCTCCGACCAGACATGTCCTTCAGCTGAATGGTCCTTTTATGGGCTTCTGGGCCATTTTTCCGCGCTATTGTAACAGAAGGGCTCACTGATGTAACAACCCCAAGAAAATCTACCGTGGAAGAACAGTCCAGATTTTCTATTTCACTGATCTGTCGGAAATTGTATCGCTGCAAAGGGATGCTGCCATCATCACCAGAACAACTTTCTACAGATGTTGAAGCATCCAGAATCAGTTCATGCTCATGGTTTAAAGGGTTGGCTTTCTTTCGGAGTACAGGTTTCACCGATGCTCTAGATATCAAGTACACATTTCCAACCACAATTTTGTCATAATATTGGTCAACCAGTGAATTGAAACATGTTGCACGAATTTCATCACCCTGGGCATCAAGTAGATCGAAGGAGAAGACTTTCCCTTCGCCAAAATGCCGGACCTCAGTCTTTCCAGTAACCCTACCTTTGATTGTCCATCTGGCTAGGTATGGGTTTAAATTAGCAATTGGGATGGCAGGACCTTCATTGTTAGTAACAGGGCCTCCATTCATATACATTGGAGGTGTTTGTTGATACAAAGGATGCACACGGTACCCATAAGTATTACCAGGAAAGCCAAAGGCCCAAGGAACTGCAAGCCTTTGGCCTTTATGAGAGTTCAGTGAAAGCTGCTGCATCTTGGCATAGATTGCGTTTTGTGATTGCATTGGACCATAAAATCCAGAGAACGGCAGATTCTTCACAGCATGCTCTGCCCTTGCAGCAGTAGAAGATCCCAACAAGCCTTGACGAGGAGAATATGCTATATTGGTAACACCTTGCTCAGCCCTTGAGATCATGCTCCCATGGATGCCTAGGCCATCAGAATAGGATCCGGTCTTAGGTTGAGGAGCATTAACCTCATAGATTGTGGGACTCCCGATCAGTGTGCACTCAGTTCGCAGTATTTCAAGCTGGAGAACAATGATGACCCTGAATAGAAAATCAAATACACAACAGAAAAGATTATATAATTGTTAATGGACAAGACATATATAAGTAAAGAGAGTTTCAAGGAATGGAGCTCCATTTACAGAAACAAACTATTTAAGGAAAACAGAAAAAAGCATAGGAGTTACAAAGAGTCACACCAGAACTAGCATTGAGAATATGATAAATACAAGTAAATAAAATAAACTGGTAAAGGAAAACTGGACTCGAAGCTGCGCAATCGGCCATTTTAAATTAAATGACCACAAGAACAACACACAACCACAAGCTTAAGAAAGCAAACTGTTAACAACAAGGTATTTTATATATTGCTCCATTAGTCCGACATGAGACCTAAAACCAACAGTTTCGCAAAGCAGCTAGGAGCATCGTTTGATCACAGTGCACTACCGAAGCACTTAGCACAAATCAACAGTTAACCTGTCAGACACTTTTTGTCCTTGAATCCTTGCAAACAAAAAGGAAAAACAGTTGATACATCAAATCCATGTAGAAATACAAAATAAATATATTCACAGAAAAAGTAGCATTCCAAGCCTGCTTATAGGAACCCACAAGTTTGGGCATTGTACTAACTGACCGATTACAACAGATCAGGTCGAACCAAATAAACTGACCAAGCAAAACCAAATAAACAAATAATTTTAGTTGTCTTTTCAGTTTTTATTGTCTATTCCAGTGAAACAATCCATGCTGTTTGGTGTTCACTGCTTAGTGCAATTTTCCATTCCCAGAAAATATTGATTAGGTAATAGATGTGAACATATCTAAATACATCATGTTTAAAGCATTAACCCACCCTATTCCCACGGCCGTGTACCGACAGGTGCAAAGTGTGCATTTGTTCAGGGCCTCCAAAAAAGTAAATTTCACAGAACCACAGGTTTTGAGGCAGCCTTCTCACGGAGCACTGGTAGATGCTAATCTGTCCACAGAACCACAACTTTTGTGTCCAATTGTCTCAGTCCACCCAAAACACGGGTTTAAGCTCGTTTGACACTATTCTTACAGGGGGCCCGCACGTCAGGCGTCACATTTTTTCATGAGACCCCTGGGCTTTTTCTTTTTTTCCTCGCCTCGTCAGCCTCGTCCTGTTCCATCTCTTCTGAGGCTGCGGAGGCGGCGGAGCTTCTTGTTGCGCTCGCGCTCGTGGAGCTGTCGGAAGTGGCGGGCGAGGTCGGGGCGGGTGGGGAAACGGCGGCCGCAGACGCCGCAGGAGTAGGGGGCGGGCGGGGCCACGACGCCCGCGCGCTCGGCGCGGTCGAGGGCGCGCCGGTCGCGCTGGTCGGCGGAGACCCAGGCGGGGAGGTGGGTGAAGGCGTGGCGGTTGGCGAAGGCGGAGACGGAGTCGACGCGGCCGAGGAGGGAGGCGCGGCGGGCGGCGGGGCGAGGCGGGCAGCAGGGCGGCGGCCGGGCAGAGCGGCTGGGCAACGAGGAAAAAAAAAGAAAAAGAGGGTCCGATGAAAAAGATGCGACGCCTTGCGTGCGGCACCACCTGTAAGAAATAGTTTCAAAGGAGCTTAAACACGTGTTTTGGGTAGACTGAGACAATTAGACAAACAAGTTGTGGTTATGTGGACAAATTAGCATCTACCAGTGCTCCGTGAGAAGACTGCCTCAAAACCTGTGGTTCCGTGAAATTTACTCACTCCAAAAACCAAGGGCCCCCAAGTTGAACCATAGTATTGGCTAGCTATGATTAATTAACAGCAAATTACTAGGCCAAATAAACAGATGAAGAAAAATTAAGGTTCGTAATGACTAATGAGAAGAACTGAGGGTCTGCTAGCGGGGCTTCCCTATGTTCAGTCTATCCCGGACGTGAACTGCACATTTAACCGCAGACTGATTATAAGTAACTCCTCGAATTCCTGATTTGTTATCTTGTACTCTCCCTATTCATAAAAAATGTAGCACATTTTGTACTAAGTGCGCGGCATATTTTATGGATCGAAGGGAGTATTCAATTTCACACTTTGTTTTTTCTCCGTCCAACGCCTCGCACGTAACTCTCAGGTCACCACAATGCTGCAGCCAGCCAGCCAGGCTCAACTCACCCAAATCATAAATCCTGATTGTTTGCAGCAACACTAGAATCAACAATTAAAGGTTACACTAGAATCAACAATTAAAGGTTTTCTTTTTGTTGTGCTGCATGTTCATTGTTATTTTAGGACCTCATTTTGCTTTTTGCACCGGGGCCTCAAATTCCTCGATATGGCCTGCCTATTCCCTTTCCTACACAAGAGCATCCTAGTTGCAATTTTAAAGCCAACGTGCACGAGGGTTAGGAAAAGATCAGGGAGCCTCAACACACAGAGTTGTTTACCTCCCATGAGGCCATTACCTTAACATCTATAATCTAGTTTTGGTAATACCGGTTCCGAACTACCATACAAGAACTCGCCTTATCTGTTCCAAATCGGAAGTATTAAGGTTCTTATACATGAATTTTGGAAATTCCACCAGGTGAAAGCACCAGTCAGACTGGATGATTACCCCCTTGGTTCATCGCAAACATACTTAAAACTAGTAGTACTAAATTTTTTGAGGCAATTACATATGACAACAAAACCAATTCCCAAGAGGGCATGCATTTTCAGCATGTAATTCAAGGGAACAATAATCTACAAAGCCCGCGACCTGCATGCATAGGCCAATCACAAAAATAGATGATAGATTCCCCCTCTCTCGCGAGTACCAAAATGTTTTTTTTTAAATGTACTGTGTAACAGACAGTCACCGCAAATGCGCGATGTTGCTTCCGCAGCGGCCATACTCCTCGGGGGCAAAAATGCAGCACGGAAAAAGAAAAAACCTTGCAAAACCCAGAGCATTCCTCCTTCCCCTAATCCGTACAGAAACGAACCGATTTGGATTTACTGCGGAGGACACGTAAGAGCGATTGGATTCGTGGTGGGCAAACCTTCGTTGGTGGTCGCGGGGGACGCGGTAGTCGAGGATCCGGAGCACGGAGCCGGCGCGGACGAGGCTCTTCGTTCCCACGGACGCCGCCAGCAGCGCCTCCTGCGAGTGCGCGCCGTCGGAGAGCAGGAGAAGGTACCTCTCCGTGGCCGCCGCCAGCCGCGGCGCGTCGGAGACCTGCAGCACCGGCCGCGGCGGCAGCTGGCCGAGGGCCCCGTCCTGCGGCGGCCGCTACATCATCGCCGCCACCGCCCCGTGGGTTAGCTCCACCCCCATCGCGTTCCCTCCCCCCATCCCGCACGCCGCCGGGGATGTGGGCTCGCTGGACCTCGGTAGAACCTAGAAGCTTCCGGAGGAGGACACGAGCCGAGAGAGTGTTGAGTCGAGGGGAGAGAGTTTATTGGTGAGAAGAGGGCAGTGGGTCGTTGCGAATCTCGAGGATCCAAATCCAATCCAAACCGTCTGTTTAGGAAAACGATCAAAGGAAGCAGCCATCCTGGTGGAAGAAAAATAAAAATGAAAACATTTTTTTCCTAAAAGAAGAAAAGAAGGCCTTCATTCATTCATTCTCTGAATTAACGGTGTGGTACTGCTCCCACGAAAAAGAGTGCAGTACTCCGTCCGACCCGTAATACTCGTCGTTGATTTAATATAAAATTATAAGTAATAGACAGAAGGAGTAGTAAAAAGTCATCGATTGTTCAGCACTACATGTCTCTTTATGGACCACCGCACCACAAAAATACCATGCGAAAATCTTGATTGATTTTGATGGGCATTTTAAGTTTCCAAATACACTTTTTGTGGAACTGACCATTTAAATTTGCGTAAGCAATACCGCACGCATGTACTTGCCTGTGAATTCCCCATGGAAGTTTAACGTCCAGCTGGTTGTTAAGTGATGCCTGTGGCCAGAATCTGGTTCTGTGGGCACAAGTTTCGGCCCAACAATTGCATGTTGAGATGATGATGAATCGACGATGGACCGTTTAATCTCTATAGCCAGTGTTTTTTCTTCCTTTGGGATTAGCTGAACGGAAGGGGAGCCTCCAACCTTAATTTTATACTAAAACAGAGCCAAAGCAGGCTTTAAACTTACAAGAAGTTGTGCAAGAAGTACAGGGAGGTAAGGGAAGACAAAAAGAAAGAGAAAAAACAACAAGAAAAAAATCCCTCTTGTCAGGCCAAGAATCTATCAACCGTTGGGCAGCTTGCTTCTCGTTCTTCTTCGTTCTCGCAACCCAAAATTTTGAAAGTGTCCTAGCATTGTCGAATTGTACGTACAGTGAGTAGAATGGAGGAGCAATTGAATTGTACGGTACACACATGTACACCGTGATGTACATATAGATTTCGACCCAAACAACAAAAACAACAAGGGAAGATGGATACACACACATATATGCGGAGTTTACGAGAGATTCAGTCTAACGTGCTTCAGATAGTCCGCTACCTGACTCTTCACCTCTTCCTTCAATTCATTGGGAACATAACCACCCAGCCGAATTTCCCTGAGGCTTGTGAGGACTGGCAGCCTCGAGATTTCCTTCAGCTCCTTGCACCTAACAACTTGCAGCAGCTTGAGCCTAGGTGTTGCCTCTTCTTCAAACAACACCGATTCAAGAGGCAATGTAATAATGTATGAAGCTCCAACACCACGAGACTTGGGAAAGATGAGCCTTGGAAATGGAGCTGCTTCCCAATAAACGACATCCACTTCAGGCGTAGAACTGCAAGATTTGGTAGCACTCCAAGGGCTTGTATGGTATAGTCTTGCTTCAAACTGGAACACACTAACGTCAACTTGGAGAGATTTTGAAGCTGATGGATCCATGAGGTTACTCTGACCAGCTTGCCCTGCAGCTTGAGGCTCTCCAGGCAGCTTGGTGGCAACAAACCCTCATCCAAACTACCATCCAACTCGTTCAGAATGCCCACACATTTCATTGACATAGATCGAAGTTGATTGTGACTAGCAATGACAGACCACAACTCCTTGCTGTTGTTGCCGCTGACACCAGTCACTCCAAGCTTACACAGCTGAGTGAGCTCTTTCAACTCGATCAGAGTAACCTTTCCCTTGCCCCGTTCAATGTTGACAACATCCGGTGTGCGCAGGGCCTTCAGCGTACCAATCCCTCCAGGAACTTCAACACCATCGCCAACCACCGCTGGAAGGCACCCGATTGGTATATACTGAGCTCGGAATCGGGGATGTGCCATCTCGATCTGCATCTTCTTCAAGGCCCAAACCATGGATCGGAGGCGTCGACGGCGAGCTTGTGGCTGTGGCCTTGTGGGAGGAAGAAGAAGAAGACAAAGCGGCTTCAATGCAGCCGCCCAAATCTCTGTCCGGCTTGACTGCCCAAAGCCCATCATCATCATCCTTGTCTCCGTTTTTCCATTTCCCTTTTTCTCGGCCAGAGAAATACGGCACTATGGATAAAAATAACCCAAAAGCGAAACTAGTTCACGAAATAAACTCTTTGTGAAACTATTTCACAAAAAATAATCCTTTTGACTAGCGCCCAATACAGTGGCGCTATGCTAGATGGGATAGCGGTCAACAGGGAAGCATAGCGCCTAACACAGTAGGATAGCGCCTGCGACAAAGACGCTATCCTATGTAGCATAGCGCCTATGCGTAAGGAGCTATCCTATCTAGGATAGCGCTTAGGTGTTAGGCGCTAGTCGGGTTATTTCTGTGAAATAGTTTCGCAAAGAGTTTATTTTGTGAAATAGTTTGGTTTTAGGTTATTTTTATCCATTTTGCCGGCTTAATAGCCGCACGATTGATATTCGCCGAATAACCGATGGGCAGAAAACAAACTCGATCTCCGCCGGTCTACCACTCTCACTCACCTCAAGGTCACTGACGAGGGGTTACCTTCGACAATGCCCATGTTGATGAGCTTTAGATCAGGGAGAAGACACGTAGCGTGCGTATCGGTGACTCCGTCGGCTAACAAGGACACAAGGGACACGATTTACCCAGGTTCAGGGCCCTCGGAAGGTAATACCCCTACGTCCTGCTTGTCTGAGATTGATATTGATGGTGAGATTACAATGGAGCCGCTGGGGCTATGGTGCGCAAAGTTAATCTGGCAAGGATGGATGTATGCGATGCGTGCTCGTGGGTGTTCGATGATCTTGGCTCCCCCTCCTAGTCCTTTATATATGGAGGAGTCTAGGTCTCAGGGAGAGTCCAAACCCATTACAATGGTAAGATATGCTAAGTTTAAAGCTTCCTTATCTCGAGTTGTCGAGATTGGCATGTTGACTCCAGGAGTTGTAGTCGTCCACCTCATGGACCCCGTGGTGGGCCATGACGGGTATCTTCGAGCTGAATACGTGATTAGTCATAACCACGTCAGTCACCACCACCGCCGTCGACGTCAGCTCCTCCTAGCAGCTCACCGTTGCCGGCATCGGCTCCCAAAAATCACCACTGAATCAATCCCCAGCACGCAGACCCACCCTTCCCCAACTCGCCTCGTGTTGCCTACCGCCTGCCGCCGGGTAGTGCTCCTCCTTCAGCGGATTAATCCCCTGCTCACCGTTGCCGCCTGCCGCCGGTTGCCTACCGCGGATTAATCCCCTAGCTTGCGAGGCCAGGATTTGAAGAAGAAACCGAGCGGGATTCCTTCAGCAAGTAACCGAAATTTCAGATCTTGGATACGCCGTGTCGTTCCCGGACTCGAAATTGCTTCTTCTACTCGAATTAGGAGCGTGGCATAGTATGTGAAACATAGTATGTGAGTCTATCAAAATCAGAACTCATAAAACAATAATACACCACGTGGACATGGCTATCATATCTACTGTTATTAAGTAATAAAATTTCCTTGTCGACTTTCATTAAGCAAGAAATATGAGTAAAGGTACGACAATTAAGACATCAATGAGCAATCATACATGGACATCAACAGTAGATATCCAAAATAACTAAGAGTGCAGAAGTTGCGTCTCTTGGAGAACCAGTCTTTGCAGGCTATATCGTCATCGATTGCGCAAAGTTACGTTGGAACGCTACACACACCACCTCACACGGGCGTCGCCGTCGAAGATTCGCCACCGATGTAGGCGACAATTGACCCGTCACCACTGCCTCCTATAACGTGTTTCTCAGACCCCGTAAAAAATGCACAATTGGCAAGTCATTGGCACCGCTGCCTCTAATGATTCAGAGTTAAATTAGTTGAAATTTTGCAGATTTATTTTATACAGAGACGCAAATACAAATTCTAAGGGCATCTTCAATAGCAAGCCATTACTAATTTTCATCTCTCTCCTCTTTCTTTTGTTTATTCTTTTCTTTTTTTAATGGATCAACATGTCATTCTCTTTTCATTCTTGGTACCCGTACACAAGCTGTTACTTCTACAAGTAACTAGTACTAACTTTTTCTCTTCATCTCTTCGCCACGTAGAACTAGTACCTGCTTAGTACCTCCTATTGAAGATACCCTAAAGGACCAAACAATGTACATCTAATAACGGTTAATAATTTGTCTTAACTTGATGCAAGGGTTACGGCATCTAACATGAGTTTGACATTTTTTCATACATGTATTCTTAAACATTACGAGTAATCGTGTTATTTTCACCGTTACGGTGCCGTGGCTCGAAGGAATCAGGCTTCGGACGGCGACCGGTTTAACCTTGGACCGGCCGGGCGATGGCCACCTATAGCTGTACCCCTCTGCTCCTCTCGAAAAAGAAAAGAAAAGCTATACCCCTCTCCCCGTCTCCTCGCCGAGCCCCACAGCCCCCTGGCTCCGTGGATCTTCTTCCTCCTCGCGCGAGCGCCGTCTCTCATCCCGCTGCCCCCTAGCTCGTCTTCCTCCTCGCTCGAGCGCCTCCACCGCAGGTTCATCTCCCCTTCGATTCTCTCGCTCCCATCACCCTACGAACGGATTCCGCCCTTTAGATCCCCGTTTCATAATCTTCCCCAATTCGTAACGGATTCCGCCTCCGCGTGGGTGATCTATATAAGTTGAGACAGGGGCCTTCTCTTTCCTCTGAAGAAATTTGCCAGGTTTGTGCAACGACCAGGTCTCTGAAATTAGGGAGTCGTTACTGAAGAAATTTAGCCAGGAGTCTGCGTGAGGAATTTGTGAGTTTGGCCGAAGATCTTTGCAGAGAGGCCCTGCTCCCATGGAGTTGTGTAGCGTCGCCTCGATAATGAGCTTAGGGAGTCTCGCTGTACAACGGACACGTCTGTGCTCCATAGCCTTGAGAGTTTTGCTGAAGCTGCTAGGCTTCGCTCCCAGTTCACTGAAGAAATTCTGCAAAGATGTCCATCCACCATTGACCGAGGCTATCGTGGGCACATCACCGGAGCTGCCTCAGGACGTCTTGATGGGTATCTTTGCCACCCTTGAAATCCCTGACGTCATACGTGCCGGCGCTGTCTGCCCCTCTTGGCACTCTGCATTTACCAGCCTTACAAGCCTTGGGCAGTATAAACTCCCACAGACGCCATGCCTGCTCTACACTTCTGAATCTTCGGATGATAGCGCGGCTTACCTCTACAGCATCACCGAAAAGAGATCGTACAAGTTAACTCTTCCCGACCCACCTATCCGCACTAGGTATTTGATCGGGTCCTCTCATGGCTGGCTGGTTACTGTTGATGAAAGATCTGAGATGCATCTTGTCAATCCCATCACATGTGAACAGATTGCTCTCCCTTCAGTGACCACCATCGAGCAGGTGAAGCCCATCTTTGATCAGTACGGTGTTCTCCACAAGTATGAGTTCTCGTGGCACACTGGACTGCGTGGTTCTAACTCACCATCGATTTTTGCTCTTGACAAGCTGCGGGACGTACTCCACTATAAGGCGTTTGTGTTCCCTGATACATCCACGGGAAGCTACATTGTGGTGCTCATCCATAATTCAATGTTCCAGCTATCATTTGCGAGGGTAGGGGATGATAAGTGGACCTGGCTGCCACCTAACGAAGACTATAGCGATTGCATGTACAAAGATGGCCTTTTGTATGCAGTGTCTGTAATGGGAGAACTTCACACCTTAGATCTTAGTGGCCCTGTGGTCGTTATGAAGACGATGATAAGCATACCCAGGAAGTATGATTATGAGTACACGTACATTGTCCAGGCTCCATGGGGTGGTCTACTGCTCATTTGGAGAATCTGTGAGGATTATGAATTAGAACCTGATCCTGGGGCATCTGTGTTCTGGAACACTACAGAGTTCAGAATATATGAAGTTGAGGCTGCAGGAAGTGAACTTAAGGAAATCAATTGCTTGCGTGACCATGTTTTGTTTCTTGGGCATAATCAATCACTCTGTCTCGGTGCTGAAGAATACCCGTCTCTCAGGGCAAATCACGTCTACTTCACTGATGATAATTTCTTGTGGACAACGGGATGTAAGAATAATCACCGTGATATGGGAACTCTCAACCTAGATGATAACAGCAAGGAGGAACTTGTGCCTCCACAGCTTTGGTCCAACTCTCCGGCTCCTGTTTGGATTACGCCTGATCTCAGAAAGATAAACTTGGATTCACGGGGGGGTTGAAAGAACAGTTTGCTAGGTTATTGGGGCTGCTAGAAGAAGTTTTCTACAAAATGCTGAAAGGGCCATCGGACTGTACGTCAGCGCGTCATCATCACTTGACCGCGGCCCTTGCACACAAGATTGGACCTAGTTGTTTTTTTGGTTGTATTTTTGGCAATGCCAATTTCTTATCTTAGCGTGTTGGTATGAATTATTTAACCTTAATTATTTCTCGACGTCCAATGAGTTCGTCGATCTGTGTTTAGTACTCTGCTTATATAAAGAGGGCACCAAAGGACCCAGAGCTTATATAAGTCTCAATCCCAAAGGGGATAGTTTTGCGCTTCGTCCTAGCTCCACGATAGCGCAGGCCTCGTTTGCTTGTCGTCTTGCGTCTGCTGCAGACCCTCTGTCAGTCGCATGCGTCGTTTTTGTGGCTGGGCCTTTATAATATCTTTGCTCTCAGTTTGTATCTTCTACTTGCTTGGGAACAGCAATTGTTTAAACTTACCAAAGGGCATAGTCTGAGATATATCTTTCTTTTGCCTTGGTATTGTAGCTTTCTTGTTACATTTATTGCTCATGATGTTTTGGAACTGCTCTCCAGTATGCAGCTGTGATCCGTAGAGGCTGCTAATTGTTTTGGTTGTCGCTTCCATTTTTTATGACATGAAGATTTGTGAGCTAAATAATATATCATTGGCGTGTTCCAGTTTCCATTTTCTTAATGACATGAAACAAGCTTCTCTGGTTAATTTGTCAAATCTTCGCTAAGCTTAACTTTTGAAGGTAACTCCTAATGAATTCTTTTTCCTGACATTATACTGTTATTTGATCAGTGCAAAAAGGAAGATGCAAAGTGTCACTCTGTATTCATATTCTGTACTTGTAATTTTAGCGGCCGCATATGACTAGGTGAAGGCAAGTCTCGATTCGTTCAGTTCAAGGTTAGCCCAATTTTTCAGTAAGTATATGAGAATCATGAGCCATCTTTAGACATCTTCCAACACTGCAGACTTTTATTGATTGTCTTGGTCAGAAATTAATTTGGTATTTGCACCCACCGATGCCAAACACCCTTATCATTTGAGGGAAGTGTAGGCAGAAAAGTAGAATATGGAGTGAGGATAAAGAGACC
The DNA here is from genome assembly GCF_000005505.3 of Brachypodium distachyon. Classification (NCBI taxonomy): domain Eukaryota; kingdom Viridiplantae; phylum Streptophyta; class Magnoliopsida; order Poales; family Poaceae; genus Brachypodium; species Brachypodium distachyon. The sequence goes on along the minus strand of NC_016132.3, from coordinate 38,851,472 downwards.
TATCTATCTACAAATTCTAGTTGTTCAACAGTGTGCAATGACAAATTTTTTGCTTATTCATCTGATACCCTGTAACAAACTCTGGTTGTCAGTTGGTCAGGTATACACAACATAAATTACTCTTTACCACCTCAGTGACAGAAGCATATAGATTTTCAGTTCACCTGTTTAACTGGCATGTTTCCCAATTTGTTACAGATTGGTAAATATCCCCACCTTCCATATGTTGCTCTCGGTGGCTGTCAAGGTGCTTTTTCGTTTGCGCCGGTGTCAGCCAATTTGCTTGCTTTGTTCCTTCCTGCCATGGTTCATTCCACTGGGACGTCGGGCATTATGCAGAGAAATTCATTCAAGTTGTCAGTGGAATTTCCAGGAAAAAGTTGATAAGCTATTCCGAATCCTGGCTCCTGTGTTCCTCCTTGGACTATTACTGTCAACCTTACCACTCAGGTCAGCGCAGCTTGAGGTAGTGTTGGAACATCTTCCCGTGTTGGAACATCTTCCCTCTTGTCCAGAGTTGTCAGATCGATTCAAGAATAAAAGGACAATTAAATTTATGCAGGGTATTATAAATGAAGGATCCTTGTGCCTGCTCCTACAGAAATTTGAGCAGATCATTGTGTATCATTTGCAGTGACCACAGGTTTCTTATAGAATAATTTTGCCTTTTTTTGTATCCCTTCTAGCAGTAACGGAACTAATATAATTTTCTAGGCTCTTTAAATTTTTTTATTAAGAGCCCATACAAAAATTTCATTAGTGTTTATATTGAAAAATTATATAAATTTACATCGATCTATACCCAGTTTTTCTTTGTAAAGTTGTTGGTCCTGCTCAGTGGTGAAGTTTGGGTCATTTGCAAGCAGCTTAGTTCACCAATAGTCCCCAGAAGACTGGTTCTGAAGCTTGATTCTTGGCATTGAGCCTAGAACAGTCTGCAAAACAGAGGACCTGATGTGTTTACATGATACAACACTATAGTTTCTGAAATTGTGCGAGTTGAAATTTGAGTACTCGAGAGATATGGATAAAAATGAGGAGAACTTGGAAAGAAGCAGCTGCAATTTTACATCTTGTGACTTATTTTCTGACAAGTCAAAGTATCCATTAGACTATGTTGTGTTTATTTTTTGCAAGACTTAGAAATATGTTTACCCCACTCGCCATGGTAGAAATATGTTTACCCCACTCGCCATGGGAATATCTTTGTACTGCACTTACCACTAAATTACATTCAACATCTATCAATAACTATTGATATAGTAAACGTACAACTAAAACTGATTCAATATAGTCGACTCTCACCTGAATGTTTCCATCTCCATGATAAAGGCACAATCCAACTCTTGAGTTTGGTTGATAATTTTGTTTTGTTAAGAATGAGTTTTTTTTATTTCCCTCATGTGGCTTCAGACTGGTTATCTATGCTTGCAAGACAAGGATCAAACCGAGCAATGCAAGAGTAAGGAAATGTGAAGAGTGTAGCCAAATAGAAATGCTAATCTCACCTGTAGAGAGTCATGCGAAAGTTGATATTTTGTGGACATAAAAAGGAAGTACCTTGGTCCTTAGGAATAAAGGGCCTCAAGCACCTTCAGGAAGAGCAGATTCATGATGGAAGCATGCTAGAACCGCAAATGTACTGAAAATGTTGTATCTTCTTTCAGGTATAGCCTTGATAGAAGCTGGATTTTTTTAACGTATATTAGTCAAAAGTTGTACATATGGTGCTATGTATATTTGTCAAGTTGTACATACAGTGCTTGTGTGTTCGTAATTCTGAATGCAATTGATAAAATATGAAGACATTCAGTATAAAGGAGAATGATTTATTTTGTCGAGCCATCGTGCCGATCACATGTGATGAGCTATTACTGTTTTGAGTGCTTCCGTTGTAGTTGTGTGATGTTCTACTGTTCTACTTATCATCTTCTCCATTTTCCTAAATTCTTCTCTTTGCCCAAGTATGGATGTATCTATTCTTAGAATCGGAGGGAGTAATTGATATAGGTTCAAATTTTAATAAAATGAATTTAACTGCCAGTGAATACACATAAAAGAAGAAAAAAAAGTTTCCAAGCATCCACTAGAACGGAAGCGGATCATTTGCAAGAATCCATGGCTAAGCAAAAGGTGCCTGTCAGTCGTATGTTTATACATGCTTACACCAAACTATATACATCATCAAACAAAAACAAAGAAAATAAATCACAACCGAAATACAAATTCCACGAATTCAATTACACGGGCGAAGCGCGCCTTTTCGTCTAGTTATGATTGAACCAAAGGTAAAACGGCAGTGGTTATGATTGAACCAAGGTAAAACAGTAGTGGTTCTGCCAAATAAGAATTCCCAGAGTAGTACTGTCAGCTATCGCACCGAACCTTTCGGTGGAGCGGATCAAGTTTAACTAGCACAAGTAGCACGAGAGCTACTGAGTTTTCTGAACCTATATCTATCAATGTATCTATCTATCTTGCAATAGCAGACACCCATTTCTGTTGTCGTCATGTCCGAGGAGGCGAAGCTTCTGAGGCGAACTGTCACTACTCCTGCTCCGATCTTTATCTACACTGCATTGACATGGTCTGATCTTTCTCTACACTGCATTGACATCAAGGGCAAAGTGAGTGACTGATTAGATTTTTTAGGTCCCATAGCTCCTAATAGCGGTAAACGGTACAAAATGACGAACTGAATTATTTAAATCAAGGACAGTAGTGGAGATATGAATATGCGACTTATAAAAACAAGATTCCAAGAATATAAGCTACAACGAACAAGTTTTCTCTGAAGTTTACTACTAGCTCCGTTCCTAAATTCTTGTCGAAATATTACATGTATCTAGACGTTTTTTAAGAATAAATACATCCATATTTTGACAAATTGAAGACAAGAATTTAAAAACGGAGGGAGTAACATACATCTACATAAGCTAATGATTATGTGGCGTGCAGAATTGGATGATGTGCAGTTGACGGCGAGAAATATAGGCTAAACGGGATGTACGAAAGAAGGATGGAACTGACAGTTGACAGCTAGTTGTACCTGCCTGAGCCGCGTTCCATCAGTCGTGCGGCAGAGTGTGACAGAAGATTACGTGACGTGCCTGATCAGGGCCTGCGCGCACCCTCGCGTTGCAACCCGCCACGTTGCAAGGAACACCAAGCCCGCCTTCGCGAACATGGTGTTGTCGGCAGTGCCAAAACAGCTGCCAATGGCAAGAAATTAACACTAGCTCAAGATTAAAGAGAAGATTTTCTTTAAGTACGAGATCTAGAAATTAACTACTCACATCACAGACAATGAACTTCTGGGACTTCTGAATCTCGAAAATACAGAAGTGGCACACGGTCTGCCTCGCCGAGCACTCAGGCACTAATCTGCAATAGGTGATATAGTGATCGACAGTCCCATCTGGGACTACTTCACCATTGACGATCTATGGAAAAAATGAAGAGCAAAAAATATTCCTAATTAGTGACCATCAGCAAGACGACAATTTAGTGAGCAACATAGCAAGAGATCAAATCAGCCATGACAATAATCTGAACATATATAGCGGATAGAGCTTACACATTCAAATAAATATTAGGTTATCAATAACTGTGTTACCATGTCAGGAAAGAAAACAGAAAGGTATTTGCAGGCAGGGACGGAGAAATCCACATTATGCAAGTCAGGAGGCCATTAGGGCTAATTTTGCTCAATTTAGAGACAAGTTACACCTATTATTTCACAACAACAAAAACCCAAGGGAAGAAAGGCTTTCTGGATAGTAACTCTACTGATTTCATTGCACTGTTTTAAGTTAAATGATTCATGCGGAAGTATTAGCACAAATATATGGAGCAAAGAGATAAAATCATGTGGTCACAACAAAATCTATTAAGAGCAGGAACACAACCCAGTGAGCAAAAAGCAGTTCGTTCTCATATTAAAATAATGGGCATGAAAGAGCTGACCACTGTTGAATCACTGAATGCAAGAATCCGGCTCTAGCTATGGGATACAGATAATCATCTATCAAAAGTAAGTCATCGTTCATCAAGTACATTGGGGTAGGTAGAACATGTTTCAATGCACATAAAAATTAAATGCTCATAAGGAGACGACACAGAAGATTAGCTCCGAGTCAGGATATTTCTGTCAATACAAACCAAACATTCTGTTCGATGCAGACAACATAAAACTCAGGATGTTCTTTCAATTAATCATGAAGTAAGGACACTAGGTGCAGCAGGTTTTTTCTGTAAATAAGAAGTTCAATAGATCCCAAATATTGAGAATCTTATAATTAGGAGGTGCATTTGGCTGCCAATAAAACTAGAGGTAAGTTCAGTAAGACTAGTACAAGCAATGTTTGTCTTGATCATATCCACAAAATTCTATTTGTCACATACACAATTGTATTTACACATACATGAAGGATGAACACATAAGTATTAGTACTGACCACCAAAGTGTGCAGTGGAGCAGAAAGTCATCACGAATGACTTGAGAACTAAATGAAAACGCACATAACTTCCTAAACCGAAATTTCAAGTTACAGTTTGTCAACACAAGCTACACAAGAGGCACCAAGATTTTAAGGAATCAACATCCAAATCTACTCCAAACAGGCAATTGTAGCACAATCCTCTCCCTCAACTGTAACGTAAGCATAATCAATGGGACAAATTTCAAGAAAGATTTCAAGGAGAGGGACTTACGAATTGCTGAGGTGGTGGTGGCTGTTGAGGCGGCGGCGGGGGTGGGGGGGGGGGGGCGTCGCCCAACGATGATGATCAAGAAGCTGATGAACGAAGCGTGCGTGGCCCCGCGCTGGCTGTGGTGGCGGCGGCCTTTGTACTCCTCACGTTCCATGTGTCTGGCGGGGTGGACTCGTACGCAGCAGGTGGCGGAGAACGATCCGGAGGAAGTCGAGGCCATGGCGGGGTGGGCTCGTACGCAGCAGGTGGGGAGGTGGCTGGCAATGGCGAGCGCGTGCCGTCGACTGGAGATGATGGCGTCGACGGCGGCGGCGGCCTGTGCCCGCGCTCGCCAGAGAAGCGGGTCGCGTGCGGGGGACACGTTGTCGCACCAGGCCCTCCTGGCCATGCGTGTCGTCACACTGTCCCTCGTCACGTTCCTGAAGGGGAGGAGACGCCAGGCAAGGTGCACAGTGGCGAGGAGGGCTCTGGAGGCACTGCCGTCGACCGCGCTCCGGAGTAGACGGTGTACGGATCCGCGTCGAGGGAGCCCTTCCTGGAGCGCCTGCGCCCCGTCTCCCTGAGGCCGCAGCCTCCTGGCCATCGCCGGGTTCTTGTCTTCTTGGGTTTGGGGCGACGGGGAGGCGAGGGGAAGCTCCAAGATCTTGGATAGGGCGGCAGGGAGGCGAGGATTGATGGGGCTGGGGAGCATGAGCGATGGACAAAAAATTGTTTAGGTACCGCGATTCGTAAAACAACATATAACATTTAATATTTATATTTTATAGTTCCAAACTGTATTTTAATGTGCTTGTTTGTATTTTGAAAGATTGTTATAACATTTTCTTAACATTCAATATATAAATGGATTTTATGAAAAAACAATGTCGCATTGTATACAGGTATAAACTATCAAGTGTGTAATAATCTTAATGCTATATATTTTTCTAATAATCCAATGTTCAAGTAAGCATAAATACATGGAGGTGAATTATGAAGTTATGTCTTTACATGCAAGAGTAAATATATAGTTATATTTTTCTCCAGAAACATCTACATACTTATATATTTAACAAAATAGATATTCGGGTTTGATATACCCAAGTTGCATAATTTTTAGTTAGAGATAAGTTGATTGTTCAGCCGTTGGATCTAGATTGTGTTTTAAAATTCGCAGCGAAAGGGAAATGAGTGACTTTGATACTATCGACAAAAAATTAAATCTTTTACTTAAAAATTCAGGCGCCTGAGATATGGACACACCCATAGATATTTGGCAAAATAAACAGGGTAAATTTCAAGAAACCACGGTTTTTAGGACCCGTCTCACTAGCTCCAGTTTTTGCTAATTTGCCAATAGAACCACACATTTTTGGTCAGACTGTATCAATTGTTCACAAATTTTTTACATCACATGAATTATTAAACTACATTTTCTTAGTTAGGCCTAGGGTGGGAGCTCTCAGCTCATTTATCTCTAACGTTTTTTTTCTTTTTGTTTTTTAGAACAACGATCTGACTTTGTTTATTCAACGAACAAAATAAAACTGATCAAAAAATTAAGGCGACAACAAAGATTTCGCATAAACCGAAAATTATAACAAAAATCTTTGAAGTCAAGTTCTCTAGTCGCATCGATCGCATTTTGATATTTCTCCAAATTTTTGAAGCCAAGTTCTCTAGCCGCCCTTTCTGGGGAGGAATCCGGCGAGGGTTCGAGCGGAATCCGCGGAAGGGGAGCAGGAGCGCGGTGGCGGTGGCCGTTGCGGTTTGGGGAGAAGGAAGGGGAGGAACGGAATGGGGCTTGGGGCTCCTTTTTTTTTTTATATCGCTTCTGGTTGCTCTGGTCGGGTCTCCCTCTCACGTCGCTCCATGGGCTGGGGCCTGGCCTAGAGTGCCTCTCCTGGCGACCAGCCCAGCTCAAGGCCCATTTGCGAGAGATTGCGACCTAGGACGACTACATCTTTTTCTCCAAATCCTTAAAAAAAAACCACCTAACATATACCCCTCCATGTGCATCTAATCTGGCATCAAAAGTCTCCAAGCAATCTTTGTTTTCGAGTTGTTGAATTTCAGATTTTTTTCACCCACATCTTCTGACGTCTTCTGGAAGTTCCTACCAATGCTCGTCCATGTGCATCTAACATATACCCCTCCATGTGCATCGAAAGTTTCCAAACAATCTTTGTTTTTCGAGCTCAAACACCGTGACTATTGATTCCTCAGTGGAGGAGGAAGATGAAGATCCCATGCATAGCAGAGGGACAAGAATTAAGAGGCTCCCAAGGAAGAGATCAACAAAGGAGAACTTCACCCAGATCCAATCCCGCTAGCAGCTGAGAGGGTCGTTGACAACCCTCCAACGGGTTTTGGAAGAATCAAGCGCATAATTTTTTTGAGGCAAGTTCGCCCAATTTTCAGCTAGTCTTTGTTGTAAAGTACACAGTGATGTACATACAGATGTCGACCCCAACAACAATAAAATGAAAAACAAGGGAAGATGGCCGATACACACACACATGTATATATATGGAGTTTACGAGAGATTCACTCTCACGTGCTTCAGATGCTCCGCTACCTGCTGCCTCTGCACCTTTTCCTTCAATGCATCGCGAACATAATCACCCAGCCGAACTTCCCTGAGGCTTGTGAGGACTGCCAGCCCGGAGATCTCCTTCAGCAGGCACCGATCAACCTGCAGCAGCTCGAGCCTAGGCATTGCCTCTTCTTCAAACAACACCGATTCAAGTTTAAATAATCCCTCAAGCTCCAGCACCACGAGGCTTGGGAAAGATGAGCCTTGGAAATGGAGCTGCTTCCCATCGAACGACCACCTCTTCAGGCGTAGAACTGCAAGATTTGGTAGCACCCCAAGGGCATGTATGGCATCATCTTGCCCTAACATGGAACGCTCCAGCGTCAACTTGGAGAGATTCTGAAGCTGATGGATCCATGAGGTTACTCTGACTAGCCTGCCCCACATCTTGAGGCTCTCGAGGCAGCTTGGTGGCAACAAACCCTCACACAAACTACCATCCAACTTGGCCAAATTGCGAACACTTTCCCTGACAGAGATCGAAGTTGATTGTGACCAGCAATGGCAGACCACAACTCCTTGCTGTTTTCCGCTGACACCACTTACTCCAAGCTTACGCAGCTGAGTGAGCTCTTTCAACTCGTTCAGAGTGGCCTTTCCATTGCCCCGTGCAATGTTGACAACACCCAGTGTCTGCAGGGCCTTCAGCTTACCAATCCCTCCAGGAACTTCAACACCATAGATCATCCTATCATCCAGATATAACCATTCTCTGCTAGGCACAACATGGTAAACCGGTATAAGTTGAGTATATCATGCATGTCCAAATCAGCATCTAAAACTTGTGGTCTCAAGAAAGCAGGACTCGTACACAGCAAAAGTAAACAAGACTTGTGCCACAAGTTCTTCAACAGAGAAACACCATCAAGATTTATGTATTTATGAAATATGTCATCCTCTCCTTTGACATTGCCAGTTATTCGCAAACATTTAGTTGTGCGAATGTGCTGTAGTTTAAGAAGCTTGGTGATTGTTGCTGGCAACTCAAATATACGCATACCTCTAACATCTAGTGTTTGGAGGTGCTTCAAATTCCCCAAAGAATTAGGCAGGCAGAAAATGTTCATACATTCTCGTAGGGAGAGGTAAATGAGGTGACAGAGCTGCCCGATTTGATCAAGATGATGATGTCTTAACCCTCTTGTGTCTTCCAAATCGAGCACTCGGAGGAACCTCATCTTATCAGAGATGAAAAATGGTCTCCACTCTCCAAACACAGTCAATGACCGTACATGTGACAAGTCCAGCATGCTCTCCAACACATCTTTATCCCTTTTCCAGTTGCTGCCTATGACAAGATGCCGTATTGCACCTTGTGTACTGCTCAAACAAAACCCTCCTCCAGTGTGAAAACAAAGTTTTCCTCCCTTGCCTTTGAGATGCATATTTCACGGATGATATCATGAAGTTGGCAAGAATTGATTTGCGCACTGTAATGATTCACCTCTTCCCCTGACAAGATCATACTCCTATCAAAAAGCTCCTCGAAGTACTTACGACCAAGTTCCTCTGCAGTCATGCCATGCTTATCCCTTGAGTAACCCTCTGCGATCCACCGCCTCACCAAGCGATCCCACCTAATTTTGTGGTCTTCTGGAAATATGGACAGATATAAGAAAACAGACTTCAGATGGTATGGCAAACCATCATAGCTCCTCATAAGAACTGACTTTATTGTCTTAAGCTCAGGATTGATCTCCAGTTCGGAGCTAATATGATCATTCATCTTCCTCCATTCAACAACAGTTTTTGGCCTGCTGGCGAGGAAACCACCTATAGTCGATATTGCAAGGGGAAGTCCATCACATTTCTTTAGGACAAGCCTTGCTTGCTTCATCATATCAGGGACTAACTCAATGGTTTCACTGTTGTCCTTGAATACCTGCAACGCATATGGTTTTAGTTGTCAAAGAAATTAATGTATTATATGTCAACACATTTCAGTTTTGGTACTTGCATCGAAAAATTTGTACTGCAACATAAATATGTTTAAATTTGCACTGTGCAGAAAAAGGAAAAATATTGAGCTTAATTTACAAAGAATGTTTCTTTGTTTTTCATACAGTACACATACATTGCATACACATTTTTAAACGTGACTTATCATGTTACTTATCATGCAAGGCGAACAGATTATTTTTACAAACGATATATACATACTCATACATAATAAGTACAGTGTACATGAGAAAAAGTGTAAAATTGTATGACACATAAATGCATAACACCACTCATGTTCCGCCTACCCTGATTTGGTACACAAAACATTAGCATCTTGACATGGGCAAACTTGGCACCACACGGGCCAGTGGCCAGGTGGTGCAAAGCGGCAGCGGTCCCTTTCCACTGGTGGTAGCATTATGCGGCTAGCGGGCCAAGTCAGCAGCTCACAAGTGGCGGCTTGTCAGCGAATCCGTGATGTTGCGGAGGCGTGGTTTGGCGCAGTGTGTACCATGTTCTATGTAACGAGCCAAGTCCCACTAAAGTTTCTCACATGACGAGACATGTAGCAGGCCAAGCCCACATGGACGTGCATGTGAAGTGCGGCATGTCTCAAGGGCTGGTAGCTGCTTTGCATGTGGGAGGGGGTAAATATGTTCAATGAGCAATTTTGGTACCAAGCACATTTTTAAAAATCCTAGACGTTGCTCACAGTATGTTCACTAGTAGCTAGACTGAGGTTGGTTCTAAAAGTTCCAAATTAACTTCGAGACCCAAGGCCTCAAAATGTCAGGTCTGTGACATAGTACAGAATCATGTCATCTATTTGGAATGCAGTGGGCAGTTTCCTAGCTCTAATATTTACTTCTATTGCACAAGACTATTGAAGTTCATACTTTATTTTCCAAGAACATATCAGCTTTTAAACTTATAAAATCTGAGTTAACGGAAAACTTAATGAATATATTATCGTATGGAAGGGCAGAAAGAATAAAAGTTAAAGAAGCACCTTTCTTTTAAAGAGCTCAAGTGCATCATCATCTTTGAGACCTTCAAGACTGTACATATTCTTGTATTCACTTGAACAGTGTTTGGCGATATTTTTCTCCCTCGTGGTGACTATGACCCGTCTAGCATTTTGCAAACAATTTTCTACCAAATCCCATTCTGCAGTGGATGATATATCATCAAGAACAATGAGGCACTTCTGTGTATTTAGAAGCCGATTTAACTCCTCCTTCAAGTCTAGAAGTTTCATCACTGCTATGTTTTCCTTCTTTTTACCAGTCGCTGTTGCACCAGCAGGATCTTCCTGAATATCTTTCTGTAGTTGCAAAACTAAGCTTCGGATAAGCACTTCAGGGTTGAATGGACGCAATGCAGTGGCCCAAGCCTGCTTCCAGCCACTAAGTTGTGGGCTTCGATAGACAATCCTGACAAGAGTGGTTTTTACAAGACCTCACATTCCCCACACAGAGATCACCTTACCGTCTCCCTCCCCCCTGGTCGGATCAATTAATCCAATCACTTTAGATTTGTCTGTTACTCGCCCAGTGAGCATTTCATCAGTTAGTGTCATTGTCCTGCTTCGATGAAACTTCTTTCCATCAGTTGAGGCAGAATCTTTGCCTCTACCTGCATCCTTAGGTTCTTGATCTTCCTCTTGTATTTCATTGGTGGGCACTGGTCGATCAGTTTTGGCTGTTGTAGCTTTGATTGAGTCAGAGATAGGCACATCAGAACTTGGTGCCGATATAACCTAGACATAAAGACGATATCTGAGCAAACCAAACGTTGAGCAATTTATGTATCTGTACTCTACATATTTCACATTAAACACAAGCTGAGAGGTACGAGAAATGGTAATGTAAAATTGATGCCAGCAAAACTATAAAGTTTGCTTAAAAAACAATGGACTTACTATATAAAATTTTAAGCCAGTCAATATGTTAGGGAACTCTTCCATGTACACAGTTCACAAAATAAGTAACATGAGCGCTTACTTTATGCAATTTAAATTATTTTTTATGCTTAAAGTTTCAGTTGCACACAGCAAAGGTTTTAAAAGGCTGCTTCGTTCATGTTTAGCATTGCTAGGAGGCATGTCCAATGATTTTGTCACAAGTTAACATATAGGGGCAAATCTAAAGCATCACCATAATTCAAGTCTAATGTATATCTTTCAGCGTCTAATTCAATTGAAGTTCTTCATCTATAGACTTTGGTAGGGGGGTTTGTTCAATTAAACGGAAAATAAACAGAAGAATGAGTCATCACCCATAAAGGAAAGAAAGAAACATACTAACGTCGGAAGATATAGTAGATAAGAACTTACCTTGTGGTGGTGGAACAGATAAAGAGTTTGATCGGATGACAACTGCTTGAACACTGACACTTGGTAAGGTTTCTCCGTGCACAAGCTTGCAATTTCAGCTTGCTGCATAGAGACTATGATTCTGCTTTGTTTCTTGTTCTCGGGGAAGAACTTTTTTATGCAAAACCATTCCACTATCCTGGACAAGTCATCAATCACAATTAGGTAACTACTCTCACTCACTTGTGCATCAAACACATCAACCATCTCACTTTCGGTCATGTTTTCCATCTTCATTAGAACATTAACCCCTGTAGTTTTTCTTTTCCATGACTCTCCATGTTTCTCAGGAAAAATTTCATAAAATTGCCTCACAAGGCACTGGATGAACTCTTTTGGATTAAATGGATGCATCAACCTAATCCAAGCGCGAAATCCAAACTTGTCCAATATCTTGGGGTCGTCATAAACCTCCTGGATGGCAGATGTCTTCCCAAGATCGCCACTTGTTCCCCACACTGCAATCACCCTAAGTTTCTCCTCCTCACTGGTGATCAACTGGTGGAGGTCCATCTCTGATTTTTCCTTCTCCAGGTCAGCAAGCCTTGCTTCGTTGATGCCAAACATTGCCGCAGCGGCAATGCTGGCCTGCTCCTCTGCTGGAGAAGGCTTGGAGCCGGAGCTCTCCTTGATGAGGCGGTAGCGCAGGTTCCTGTTGCTCACATCCTCCATCTTGGCCCTAAGCTCCTTCACCTCCTTGGCGATGCGACGCCTATCCCCCACGGTGTGCAGGCTACACCACCATGTTAGGCAAACCGAATCATATATTCGGTTACCATATTCTGTTATCCTCTTCCATATTTAGTGCTCGAGATATTGCATATAATCGGGCCATTTTGGTAGAGGGTTAGCGTTGATTCTTTCCATGTATATCTTGTACATCTGCCTATATATATGAGATAGCAGGAAAGCCACGATTGTGGGCAATCATTCTCTTTCTATTCTCTCTTTCATGGTATCAGCCAAACGATCTTCCCCGCCTGTCTATCTCCACTACCGCCGCCGCCCTAAGGTTGTGCGCCGCGCCTCCTCTCCCTCCCCTTCCACTGCAGCCATGTCCGACGACGGCGCCCAGCCTCATCCTCACGCCGCCCTATGGGCTCAAGCCACTGCTGTTCAGAACGTCAAGAGCCTCATCCCGGTCACTCTCAACCTCAAGGCTTCGAACTTCACCAAGTGGAGCAACTTCCTCCAAATCGCCGTCACCCAATACGCCCTTGCCGATCACCTCTCCACCGCTACTCCTCTTGACGACGAGGAGTGGCAGCGGATGGACTCCACCGTCCTATGCTGGCTGTACGGCTCCATCATGCCCGACATCGCCGACATGGTCATGGCCGCGGGAAGCACGTCCTTCGCCGTCCTTGGCGGCATCGCCGCCCTCTTCCGCGACAACCAGCAGGCGCACGCGGGCTACCTCGGCCAGAAGTTCCGCAACATAGAGCAAGGGGACAAGAGCGTCACCGCCTACTGCCTCGAGCAGAAAACGGTCGCCGACGCCCTCGCCGACGTCAACGCCCCGGTCTCCGACAACGCCCTGGTGTGGAACACCATCAAGGGCCTCAACGACCACTACAAGGACATCGGCAACCTCGCACCCCTCCTCACGCCTTTCCCCACCTTTCTTCAATTCCGCAACATGCTTCTTCTCCAGGAACTCAAGCCCTCCACCACGAGTTCATCCTCGCCATCGGTCTTCTACGTAGCCCCTCCTGTTGGGGGCTCTCGCGGCGGCCCTGCTCCTCCGCCGCAGCAGCCTCACGCCGGGCGCCCCGGCTTCGGCTCCCCTTACGGCGTCCTTGGCAACGCCCCTGGCAACGGCTCCGGCCGCAACAAGGGCAAGAAGAAGCACCACGGGGGAGGCCACGCCCCTGCCTTCCCGAGCCTGCAGCACCCCTGGACCGGCGCCATCTACATGCACCCGATGGCCGGCCCTAGCCACAGCGCCGGTCTCCTCGGTCCGCGCCCCCATGCCCTGCCACCACGCCGGCCCAGGGCTACATGGCGTTGCCTGCTCCGTCGTACGCGCCCACGACATTCACCTACGACGGCTACCAGGCCTACGGCACTCCCTCGACACCGACATGGGACCCCTCCACCCTCGCGAGCCACTTCAACACCATGAGCTTGCAGGCTCCCCAGGAGTGGGTCATGGACACTGGAGCATCCGCTCACATGTCTTCGGACGCCAGTAGTCTCAACTCTCTATCTTCTAATCCTCCACATAAACATATCATGGTCGGAGATGGTTCCTCTATTCCTGTCTCTCACTCCGGTCATGCTTCTATTTTTACCTCCTCTCCTCATCTCACTCTTCGTGATGTTCTTGTCACTCCTCGCATAGTCAAAAATCGAATTTCTGTTCGTCAGTTTACTCTTGACAATTTGTGTTCTGTTGAATTTGACCCTTGGGGTTTTTCTGTGAAGGACCTCAGAACAGGCGCCGTGATTCTCAGGTGCAATAGCTCGGGGGACCTCTATCCAGTCACCACCTTGCCGCACGCCCTCACCGCCCTCACAGCCGACTCCACTCTTTGGCACCGCCGTCTTGGTCACCCTGGCCCCGACGCGTTCCGGCGCCTCGTGTCGTCCTCGTCGCTCCCCATTAATAAAGTGCACAGGGGCTCTAGTTTATGCCATGCTTGTCAACTTGGTCGTCATGTCCGTTTACCTTTCTCGCCTTCTACCACTCGTACTCTTAGGCCTTTTGAATTAATCCATTGTGATTTGTGGACTTCAAATATTGAGAGTGTTTCCGGTTATAAATACTTTCTTGTCATTTTAGATAATTTCACTCATTACTTGTGGACGTATCCCCTCCGTAAAAAATCTGAAGTTTTTCCCTTCTATCTAACTTTCGTGCTTATGTTGCCACACAGTTTTCTCTCTCCCTTCAAGCCATTCAGTGTGATAACGGACGTGAATTCGACAGCCGCGCCCTTCAGGACCTCTCCACCACACATGGGGTTCTTCTGCGCTTCTCGTGTCCTTACACTTCCCCACAAAATGGTAAAGCCGAACGTATCATTCGCACTGTTAACGACATAGTCCGCACACTTTCCATCCAAGCGAGCATGCCTCCAAATTTGGGTTGAAGCTCTTCATGCAGCCACGTATCTCCTAAATAGATTACCTACCAAAGCATCCACTGCGCCATGTCCCTATTTCGCCCTTTTTTCTAAATCACCTGACTACACCCTTCTTCGCACCTTCGGATGTCTATGCTATCCCAACCTCTCCTCCACCATGCCTCACAAATTGTCGCCCTGCTCGGCAGCCTGTGTGTTTCTTGGTTACCCCTCTAATCATCGCGGTTACCGCTGCATGGATCTCGAGTCTCGTCGCATCATTATTTCTCGCCATGTGGTCTTTGACGAAACTTGTTTTCCTTTTTCCCCAAATTTTTCTGTGTCTACCCTGCAGCAGTCTTCATCACCTCCGGATGACGACACGATCGACGTACCTGCCTCGGTCCTCGTGCCACCCATGCACGCTAGGCTGCGTCGGTCTGCTGGGGCGCGCCGGTCCGCGGGACCGCCCCCAGCCTCCCCTGCGCCTGCTGCTTTGACGCCCCGGACGCCGGCCCACGCGCCGGCCTTCTCGGGCCACTCCTCGCCGGACCACGCGCCGGCCTCCTTGGGCCGCTCGACCTCCTCCACGGCCCAGCATACGCCGGCCCACGAGCCCGCGTCCTCCAGCGACGCCAGGGCTGACGCGCCCTCTGGCTCCGCGTCTCCTCAGTCGAGCTCGCCTTCGACACCGCGTTGGCCGCCGTCCCCGCCACCTGGCCACCAGATGCTCACCCGTCGTCAGGCTGGCAAGGTCATCGGTCCATGCCTGCGCCTCAACCTCCACGCTGCTCCGGTTGTCGCTCCCTCACCAATCCCTAAGTCTGTTCGTGGTGCTCTCAAAGACCCGAACTGGCTGGCTGCTATGACTGCTGAGTACGGCGCCTTACTCGCCAACGACACGTGGGATCTTGTGCGTCCTCCCTCCACCGCCAACGTCGTCTCTGGCAAGTGGTTCTTCCGTCACAAGTTCAAACCGGACGGTAGCCTCGATCGCTATAAAGCACGTTGGGTGCTGCGCGGTTTCTCCCAGGAGCACGGCATTGACTTCGACGAGATCTTTAGCTCCGTGGTTAAACCAGCTACCATTCGGGTTATCCTCTCCGTCGCTCTCTCCTCCAACTGGAAGATTCGCAAGCTCGATGTCAAGAACGCCTTCCTCCATGGGCGTCTCGACGAGGTGGTCTTTTGCCACCAACACACTGGCTTCGTCGACTCCGCTCACCCTGACCATGTGTGCCGCCTCAACCGCGCTTTCTATAGTTTGAAGCAAGCCCCTCGTGCGTGGTACCACCGCTTTGCGATCTTCATCACCACCCTCGGCTTCACCTGCTCGAAGTCTGACACCTCGCTCTTCATCCTCCATGGTACACTCGGCACCGCTTACTTGCTCCTCTATGTCGACGACATCATCCTCACGGGGTCTACATCGCTCTTACTCGAGCGACTCATCGCCGCCCTCAGCGCCGAGTTTGCCATGACTGACTTGGGCGAGCTTCATCACTTCCTCGGCCTTGCCGTTCGACGTGACTCTCAGGGGTTGTTCCTATCTCAGACTCAGTACGCTCTCGAGATACTCGAGCGTGCTGGCATGAGCTCCTGCCACTCTGCTTCGACTCCCGTGGACACATCGCCCAAGCTCGCCGCCGAGGCCGGCCCTCCTGTCGCCGATCCTTCAGAGTACCGGAGTCTTGCTGCTGCCCTCCAGTATTTGACGTTCACTCGACCAGACATCGCTTATGCCGTGCATCAGATATGCCTCCACATGCACGACCCACGTGATCAGCACTTGTTGTTGGTTAAGCGAGTTCTTCGGTACGTCAAGGGCACGCTTCACCATGGACTGCAGCTCACTCCTTCGTCCACGGATCGCCTCGTCGCCTATACGGATGCGGACTGGGCGGGCTGTCCGGACACTCGTCGCTCCACCTCCGGCTATTGTGTGTTTCTTGGCGATAACCTCATCTCGTGGTCGTCCAAGCGACAACATACAGTCTCCCGCTCCAGCGCTGAAGCGGAGTATCGGGCTGTCGCCAACGCCGTCGCTGAAGCCAGTTGGCTCCGCCAACTTCTCCAGGAGCTTCACCGACCTCTGCGCAGTGCTACCATCGTCTTCTGTGACAATGTCAGTGTTGTCTACATGTCCACGAATCCAGTCCAGCATCAGCGCACCAAACACATCGAGATTGACCTTCATTTCATTCGAGATCGTGTTGCGCTGGGGCATATCCGCGTTCTGCATGTGCCTTCGTCTCGACAATTCGCGGACATCTTCACCAAAGGCCTACCATCACCATTATTCTTGGGCTTCCGATCCAGTCTCAGCATCCGAGATCTCCCGTTGCGACTGCGAGGGGATGTTAGGCAAACCGAATCATAAATTCTGTTACCATATTCTGTTATCCTCTTCCATATTTAGTGCTCGAGATATTGCATATAATCGGGCCATTTTGGTAGAGGATTAGCGTTGATTCTTTCCATGTATATCTTGTACATCTGCCTATATATATGAGATAGCAGGAAAGCCATGATTGTGGGCAATCCTCTTTCTATTCTCTCCTTCACACCAAGATGCCTTCTTCTCCGAGTACAGGGCGAAATCCATGAGGCTGTCCTCGACGTTGTAGGCAACGTCGCGGACCTGCTTCACCCAGGTGGCAAGCACCTTGTGTTGGCCACGTTCTTCATCAGCGGTCATCAGGAAGGACTGCATCATCTCGAGCTCGTCCACAATGAAGGAGACATCACCCTCAACGCCGAGCTGCAATGCGACCTCCTCCGCGGCCTTTGACCTAGCGTAGCCCAGGGCTCCATCGAGCACGGCCTTGCCCAGGCTCACCACTGTCGTCTCCATGCGCTCTCGTAGCTCTCAACTCTCAACCTCTGGTTTGTGAGTTTGGCTTCGGTGTGCACGCAGCCAACTGCAAATGACCTCTTTTGGCTTTAGTGGTGGTAGGGTAACAAAAACTAACAAGCATCTGGTTCTAGCTTGAATGTAAGGAGTTCCTTCACATTCGATGCTAGCCTATGGTGGAATGCAAAAGTGATACTGAACTTAGCTGCTGTGAGAAGCATCTGATGCTGTACTAAACTTGAGTGAGGAGATATGGACCTTCTGGGGGCACGCTTCTTGCAGGAGGTCAGGTAATAAGGCATCTCCTTTGGCCTTCAGTGGCACGCCTTGCCGGGGAGGTGACCTCTCTGTGCCGAAGCTGCCGTGACGATGCTTCCCCGCGAAGGAAATGTCGCCGCCGCCGCTGCCACCGTCGTGCCGTCTTGTGCGTCGGCACGACCTCCGCCGCCGAAACCTCGTCGGCCACGATACCGGAGCGCCGCCGCCACTGTAATCGACGGCCGGGTGGCGGACCCATATCGCACCCCGCTGCCGTCGCGCCAAACCTCGCCGCCGCGGCCGCCGCCACCACCTCGACGCCTCGAACACGCGCCGGCGCATCCATCATCGAATCGCAGGAGCACGAGGAGCGAAGGGAGGGGATTCGCGGATTTTGGGGACGATAGAGCAAAGCTTACTTTGGTGCGTTTACGCTTTCAAGTGCATAGAAGCGTATTCCACCTATTTTCTCCACAGAAAGACGCACACTGGCAACTGGGCCCCATGCAAACTTGGACGAAATTTTGTCTTGATTCCATTCATGTTTTGTATCCATTCAAATTCAAATTCCGAAATGCCCATCCATCCCTTTCCTCTGATTCTCTTGTGTAACAACAGAAACAGTGGAAGCTTATACCAAGCCATGGAAAAAAGAACATGATAAACAGAGGGATTCTGAATTGGACTTGAAAACTTGGAAGCAACAACTTCCAGTTAGACAAGAAAACTCATGGCATCAAGAAGGATTCTTCCATATCACGTTCACGTTTACGAAACGAAGAATTCATGTTTGTATCCTCCAACGGTTTTTGGAAGTATCAAGCACGTCAATTTTTTTAGGCAAGTTCCCCCAATTTTCAGCTAGTCTTTGTTGCATTTGGATCACAGATTGTTTTGTAAATGAAATGTCATGTATATATCAAACTGATCTGAGTATAGCCTCAAAATCGAAAAATGCTCCGTAAGTCCTTTGTGTATTCTAGGAAAATAGTTTAGGCAAAGACACCGAACACCAAAAAAAAAACCATGTCTTTTTTTTGAAAATTCCACCATTCTATTAGTAATCGTCAACAACAGTGAAAAAGCTCCTTGACTGCTCACGACTTCCATTTCCAAGCGCCCTGGATGGCGGCATACTGATAGAATCGATCTCTAGAGTTTTTTTTGCTGCTACTTTTTTGATGGTTGATTCATTCATGTATCACCTTGTCTGAAGCATGATTGTAATACTTTGATACTATTGCTACTCTTTAATAAATTAGCTGTGTGCCTTGATGGAGAGGCCAGAGCTAGGCTCCCCACTTCAAAAAAAACCCTCCAAAAGCAATAAAAATATAAACATATGTTTGGACCACGTCTAGTCGTCCTAGGAGATCCGTCAGTTACATGACTTCACACGCTCTTCGCCAGCACTAGATGCATCACCGGAGCGAGGACATGGCGGGGAGGATCTTATTCTGACTTCACGAAATAACTGTCGCCTCACCATCCCGAAGAAGACACTAAAAAATGACTTAAACGGCGGATGGAAGCGAAGCAGATTGGCGGTGTCGCCGGCAAATGGGACAGAACCCTAGATGGGTTTAGGGTCGCCGCCTCTTCCTATCGCCTCTCCGTGGAGACCCGCCATACGTGTTTGTATAATTCGATCTTAGCAAACAACGTACGAAAAAAAGCATGTGGTTGATATGTGTAGACATAAAACACGAACCCTCCGTACTTTGCTCATTTGCTAAAAATGTGCCTCCTCTGCTTCCTTCACTTTGGAGTAGGTCTCGGCGGTCTCTGCGATTGGCTCTGGTCTCTTCTTGGCGGTTTTCTACGGCTAGTTTGTCGCCTGCCCTCCTGCCGCCCATGTAGGCTGCCGCCGGCACCAGCGCCGCCGCCTCGCAAAGCTCCTCCGCCGTCTCTAGACTCGATTTCTAGGGTCCGGTTCATCGGCCGCTTCTCCTCCCAACCTCCGGCGACGCAGGCAGGTGAGCCGATCTGCCGATCCCTTCCCTTTCTTTGTCCCTCGCCCGCAGCCTGATGTAGTTGGTTTCCTGCACGAGACTGCAATTTCTGCTAGGTTGATTCTCTTCATCCTTTCCTCTCTAATTTGCTGGCTGTGATATCCTTAATTAGTGAATCCTTGTTGCTAATCTCTGAATTTGGATTGGATTTCTCAGTACCCTTCAATTTTAGACCACAATTCTTCTGGTTTTCTTCTTCCGGTTTTCGTTGAAATAAGCTTTAATTGTTCTTGAAAAATATTGCAATAATTAAATGGCCCTTGTGCTGTGGTGACGTGTGATCAATTTCCACGCCCTTTTTAAATAAATTCCACAATGTAGTGAGATGTTTTGCATCCATACATGGATCAGTACCTGGAACTGCTGGATCGGGCGAACAAGTTGGGCTGGTGCAAGCCTCCAATTGATTGGGTTAAGCTTAAAGTTGATGCATCTTTTAATGCTGATTACTGTCCGTGCTGTGATTAGGGATCATCATGGCGACTTAATTTGTGGCTGCAATTAACTGGAAATTGGACCTTGTAGCGGATGTCGAAGCTGCATGCGGTCCACGTTGGCTTGGAGTTGGCTGCCCTTCTCAGGTTCCGATTCACTGATCCTTGTCCAAGCTCTTAATTAATGCCGCTTGTAACATCTGCCACGAGTAAAAATACGCTTACATATTGTGATACTTGAAGAATGAATGTCATTCCTTTAAAAAAAGTTATAAGTGTGTAATTACACTTATTATTTTTTCTCTGCATGTATTTCTCCTTTTAGACGCGGCATGGGGATGGTTTAATTGTCCCTCATTATTGTTGGGTACTTGCAGTTATTTGAGGTTACTTAACCTCACTGTATGGTTCGCTTCATCTTAATCTTTGGTCTCCATATCTACTTGCATGCAGAAAGAATGGTTGTATAAGCACGCAGCTAGTATTATATATTGCACATTTCAAAATGTTTATCTGTCCCTGATTTACTCAGAACCACCGCTTCTATGTCCATACATAAGCTTCATCATTTATTTTTTAGAAAAACAGTACAGACGCACGCAAGCAATCACACACACTTACGTACACTCACCGGTATGAACTATCCCATGCATAAGTAAGCTTCATCCATTTTGATCCACACATAAACTTTCATGGTGTCCACCGTGAGGATAAAATAAACAGACCGCGCGCAGTCATATGTCAAGTTGGCCCTTCCTTGAGAACCGGCCTCCAGGCATTAGCAAACTACAAGAGATGATTTTCCCTTATTGTTTAAAAGCCAAAAGAAGCTCTTGCTGCGGCGATATGAAGCAAGTGCCACAGAGTACAGGCGCTTTGACTGGATCTGCGAGTTTCACGCTGAAATGCGACCTTGCAGCTGGCATCGTCAGTGAAATACACGGCTGACGTGCATCTAGTCAATTACTTCTTCCGTTCCATAATTCTTGTCTTAAATTTGCCCAAAAATAAATGTATCTATGATTCTATTCCTAAAAATTGTCTAGATACATGTAAGATTTCGACAAAAATTATGGAACGGAGGGAGTACAATGGAGGAGAATTCAATTGTACGCTACATATATATGCATGCTGTACAGTACATATAGATTTCCACCACCACCACAACAACAAAAACAAGGGAGGATGGATACACGCACACCTACATGTGGAATTCACGAGAAATTCAGTCTCACGTGCTTCAGATGCTCCGCTACCTGCTGCCTCTGCACCTCTTCCTTCAATTCATCGGTAACATAATCACGCAGCCGAATTTCCCTGAGGCTTGTGAGGACCGCCAGCCCCGAGATGTCCTTCAGCTGCCTGCACAAATCAACTTGCAGCAGCTCCAGCCTAGGCATTGCCTCTTCTACAAACAACACCGATTCAAGGTAACCTAATCCATCAAGCCCCAGCACCACGAGGCTTGGGAAAGATGAGCCTTGAAAATGGAGCTGCTTCCCATAGAACGACATCCACTTCAGGCGTAGTACTGCAAGATTTGGTAGCACCCCAAGGGCTTGTATGGCATCATCTTGCTCCAATTTGGAATACTCTAGCGTCAACTTGGAGAGATTCTGAAGCTGATGGATCCATGAGGTTACTCTGCCTAGCTTGCCCCGCAGCTTGAGGCTCTCCAGGCAGCTTGGTGGCAACAAACCCTCACCAAAACTACCATCCAACTCGTGCCAAGAGTCCACACCTTTCACTGACAGAGATCGAAGTTGATTGTGACCAGCAATGGAAGACCACAACTCATTGCTGTTTTTGTCGCTGACACCAGTTACTCCAAGCTTACACAGCTGAGTAAGCTCTTTCAACTCGTTCAGAGTGACCTTTCCCTTGCCCCGTGCAATATTGACAACACCGAGTGTGTGCAGAGCCTTCAGCTTACCAATCCCTCTAGGAACTTTCAAACCATACACCCGATCATCCTTGATATCACCCGTCTCTGCTAGACACAACATGGCAAACCGGTATAGGTTGAGTATATCATGCATGTTCAAATCAGCATTTAAAACTTGTGGTCTCAAGAAGACATGACTCGTGTACAGCAAAAGTAAACAAGACTTTCCCCGCAAGTTGTTTAAGAGAGAAACACCAACACGATATGTGTAATTATGAAATATGTCATCCTCTCCTTTGACACTGCCAGCTATTTCCAAACATTCAGTCGTGCGAAGTTGCTGTAGCTTACGAAGCTTGGTGATTGTTGCTGGGAACTCAAAAATGTGTGTACCTCTAACATCTAGTGTTTGGAGGTGCCTCAGATTCCCCAAAGAATTAGGCAGGCAGAAAATGTTCACACATTCCCTTAAAGAGAGGTAAATGAGGTGATGGAGCTGTCCGATTTTATCGAGATGATGATCTCTTAACCCTACTGTATCTTCCAGATCGAGCACTCGGAGGAACCTCATCTTATCGGAGATGAAAAACGGTCTCCACTCTCCAAACACAGTCAATGACCGTACATGTGACAAGTCCAGCCTGCTCTCCAATACATCTTCATCCCTTTTCCAGTTGCTGCCTATGACAAGATGTCATATTGCACCTTGTGTACTGCTCAAACAAAACCCTTCTTCCAGTGTGAAAACAAGATTTTCCTCCCTCACCTTTGTGATGCCTATCTCACGGATCATGTCATGAAGTTGGCAAGACTTGATTTTCCCACTGTAATGGTTTACTTCGTTCCCTGGCAAGATCATACTCCTATCCAAAAGTTCATCAAAGTACCTGCGACCGAGTTCCTCTCCAGTCATGCCATGCATATCCCTTGAATAACCCTCTGCAATCCACCGCCTCACCAAGCGATCCCACCTAATTTTGTGGTCTTCTGGAAATATGGACAGATATAAGAAAGCAGACTTCAGATGGTATGGCAAACCATCATAGCTCCTCATAAGAACTGACTTTAGTGTCCTAAGTTCAGGATTGATCTCCAGTTCGGAGCTAATATGATCATTCATCTTCCTCCATTCAACAGCAGTTTTTGGCTTGCTGGCTAGGAAACCACCTATAGTCGATATTGCAAGGGGAAGTCCATCACATTTCTTTAGGACAAGCCTTGCTTGCTTCATCATCTCAGGGACTAAATCAATGTTTCCACCGTTGTCCTTGAATACCTGCAACGCATATGTTTTTTTTTTCAGTTTTGGTATTTGCATCGAAAAATTTGTACTACAACATACATTCTGTTTACTTTTGCACTGTGCAGAAAAAAATGCAAAATATTGAGCTGAATTTGCAAAGATAATCTTTTAAAAAAATGTTTTTTGCAAAGACACTCCTGTCTTCTTCATGCAGTACACATACATTGCATACTCATTTTTAAACGTAGAGATAACTTATCACCTTATCACGTCAGGCAAACAGATTATTTTTACAAAAGATTTACACATACTCATACACTACATAGGAAACTCGTGCGTGCAGTGTACATGAGGGAACAGTTTAAAAATTGTATGACACGTATGTATAACACCATTCATGTTCATCCAGCCCTGATTTGGTGCACAAAACATTAGCAGCTCGACGCAGGCACACTTTGCATCACACTCACATGAGCCAGTGGCCGCGCGATGTGAAGTGGCGGCGGTCCCTTTCCTTTGGTGGTGGTAGTGTAAGGCTGCTGGCTGCTCAGGCCTGGAAGCGGCCAAATCAGCAGCTCAGAAAGTCAGAAGTGGCATGGGCGCATCCCGTGATGTTGCCGAGGGGTGGTCTGGCGCAGACGTGCAGTGGGTACCATGTTCTACATAACAATGTAGGTCCTGCTAAACTTTCTGTCATGACGAGCCATGTAGCAGGCCATGTCCACATGGATGTGCATGAGAAGTGTGGCACGTTTCGGTCGCACATGGCTCGAGGGATGGTGTGGCTGCCTTGGATGGTGCACTTGCCGCGGCCGTGCCACAGATGGCACATAACTAGCATGGCGCACATCTCAGCTTGGGCATACTAGAACAATTTTAGAATAAAGATTGTTTTCCTATTCTATGGAGTGTCGTGTCGCCTTAATTTTGAACTCAAACAGACGCAGAAAAAAAGGAGATAAGTTTTCCATTCAAAATGGCATTTATCCTTCGCTGCATATACAAAGTTCACTAAGCATTTGTGTCCTTGGTAAGTTCTGTTGTTTCTTTCATACATGTGGAAGACGGTGGGGAGAGGATAAATTTGTTCAATGAGCAATCTTGGTACCAAGCATTTTTTTTAATCCTAGATGTTGCTCACAGCATGTTCACTAGTAGCTAGACTGAAGTTGGCTGTAGAAGTTCCAAATTAAATTTGAGACCCAGGGCCTCAAAATGTTACGTCTCTGAAATAGTAGTACAGAATTGTGCCATCTATTTGGAATGCAGTGGGCATTTTCTTAGCTCTAATTTTATTGCACAAGACTACTGATGTTCACACTTTACTTTTCAAGAACATATGAGCTTTTAAACTTATAAAATCCAAGTTACCGGTATGAAGAAAAATTTGTATGGAACAGAAGAAAGAATAAGTTAAAGAAGAACCTTTATTTTAAAGAGCTCAAGTGCATCATCATCTTTGAGACCTTGAAGACTGTACATATTCTTGTATTCACCTGAACAGTGTTTGGCAATATTTTTCTCCCTCGTGGTGACTATGACCCGTCTAGCATTTTGCAAACAATTTTTTACCAAATCCCATTCTGCAGTGGATGATATATCATCAAGAACAATGAGGCACTTCTGTGTATTTAGAAGCCGATTTAACTCCTCCTTCAAGTCTAGAAGTTTCATCACTGCTATGTTTTCCTTCTTTTTACCAGTCGCTGTTGCACCAGCAGGATCTTCCTGAATATCTTTCTGTAGTTGCAAAACTAAGCTTCGGATAAGCACTTCAGGGTTGAATGGACGCAATGCAGTGGCCCAAGCCTGCTTCCAGCCACTAAGTTGTGGGCTTCGATAGACAATCCTGACAAGAGTGGTTTTTCCAAGACCTCCCATTCCCCACACAGAGATCACCTTACAGTCTCCCTCCCCCCTGGTCGGATCAATTAATCCAATCACTGTAGATTTGTCTGTTACTCGCCCAGTGAGCATTTCATCAGTTAGTGTCATTGTCCTGCTTCGATGAAACTTCTTTCCATCAGTTGAGGCAGAATCTTTGCCTCTACCTGCATCCTTAGGTTCTTGATCTTCCTCTTGTATTTCATTGGTGGGCACTGGTCGATCAGTTTTGGCTGTTGTAGCTTTGATTGAGTCAGAGATAGGCACATCAGAACTTGATGCCGGTATAACCTAGACATAAAGACGATATCTGAGCAAACCAAACGTTGAGCAATTTATGTATCTGTACTCTACATATTTCACATCTAGCATGAGTTGAGAGGTACTAGAAATGGTAATGTAAAATTCTGTAAAACTGGTGCCAGCGCCACTATAAAGTTTGCTTAAAAAATAATCGACTTACTATGCAAAATTGTAAGCCAGTCAATATGTTAGGCAAACTCTTCCATGTACACAGTTGACAAAATAAGTAACATGAGCACTTATTTTATGAGTTTATGCAATTTAAATTATTCTTTATGCTGAAACTTTCAGTTGCACACAGCTAAGGTTTTAAAAGGTTGCTTCGTTCATGTTTAGCATTGCAAGGAGGCATGCCCAATGATTTTGTCATAAGTTAAGATATAGGGGCAAATCTAAAGCATCGCCTATAAATTTCTGCAAGTCTAATGTATATTTTCAAGGTCCAATTCAAGTAAAGTTCTCCATCTATAGACTTTGCTAGGGGGCTTGTTCAACTAAACGGAAAATAAATAGAAGAATGAGTCATCCATAGAGGAAGAAAGAAACATACTAACGACGGAAGATATAGTAGATAAGAACTTGCCTTCTGGTGGAACAAATAGAGAGTTTGATCGGATGACAACTGCTTGAACACTGACACTTGGTAAGGTTTCTCTGTGCACAAGCTTGCAATTTCAACTTGCTGTGTAGAGACTATGATTCTGCTTTGTTTCCTGTTGTCAGGGAAGAAATTTTTGATGCAAGACCACTCCACTATCGTGGACAAGTCATCAATCACAATTAGGTAACTATTGTCACTCACTTGTGCATCAAACACATCAATCATCTCACTTTCGCTCATGTTCTCCATCTTCATTAGAAAATTAACCCCTGTAGTTTTTCTTTTCCATGTCTCTCCATGTTTCTCAGGAAATTTTTCATAAAATTGCCTCACAAAGCACTGGATTAACTCTTTTGGATTGAAAGGATGAGTCAACCTAACCCATGCACGGAATCCAAACTTTTTTAATACCTTGGGGTCATCATAAACCTCCTTGATGGCGGATGTCTTCCCAAGATCACCACCTGTTCCCCAAATTGTGACTACCCTAAGTTCCTCCTCCTCACTGGTGATCAGCTGGTGGAGATCCACGTTTGACTTTTCCTTCTCCAGGTCGGCAAGCCTTGCTTCGTTAATGCCAAACATTGCCGCAGTGGCAATACTGGCCTGTTCCTCGGCTGCAGAAGTCTTGGAGCCGGAACGTGCCTTGATGAGGCGGTAGCGCAGGTTCCTGTTGCTGACGTCCTCCACCTTGGCCCTAAGCTCCTTCACCTCCTTGGCGATGCGGAGCCGCTCCCCCATGGTGTGCAGGCTGCACCACCAAGACGCCTTCTTCTCCGAGTACAAAGTGAAATCCATGAGGCTGTCCTCAACGTTGTAGGCCACGTCACGGACCTGCTTCACCCAGGTTGCAAGCACCTTGTGCTGGCCGAGCTCTTCGTCGGCGGTCATGAGGAAGGACTGCATCATCTCGAGCTCGTCCGCAATGAAGGAGACATCACCCTCAACGCCGAGCTGCAGGGCGACCTCCTCTGCGGCCTTGGACCTAGCATAGCCCAGGGCTCCATCGAGCCCGGCCTTGCCCAGGCTCACCACCGTCGCCTCCATGTGCTCTCCTGGCTCTCAAGCTCTGGTTTGGGAGTTTGCGATTGGAGAAGCTTCGGTGTGTGCACGCAGCCAACCGCAAATGCCTTCTTTTGGCTTTAGTTGGTAGAGTAATAGTACAAAGTAACAAGAAGCATCTTGTTCTAGCTTCAATGTAAGGAGTTCCTTCAGATTCGATGCTATGGTGGCAAGCAAAAGTGATTCTAAAGTTAGTTGCAGTAAGAAGCATTTGATGCTGTACTAAACTTGAGTGAGGAGATATGGACCTGCTGGGGGGGGTGGGGGGGGGGGGGCACGCTTCTTGCAGGAGGTCAGGTAATAAGGCAACTCCTTTGGCCTTCAGTGGCACGCCTTGCCGGGGAGGTGACCTCTCTGTGCTGAAGCTGCCGTGGACGATGCCTCCCCACGAACGCAATGTCGCCGCCGCCGCCGCCGCTGCCACCATCGTGCCGTCTTGTGCGTCGGCACGACTTCCGTCGCCGAAACCTCGTCGGCCACGATACCGGAGCGCCGCCGCCACTGTAATCGACGGCCGGGTGGAGGACCCGCATCGCACCCCGCTTCCGTCGCGCCAAACCTCGCCGCCGCCGCCACCTCAACGCCTCGAACACGCGCCGGCGCATCCATCATCGAATCGCAGGAGCACGAGGAGCGAAACGGAGGGGGAGGGGATTCGCTGTTTTTTGGGACGATTGAGCAAAGCGTACTTTGGTGCGTTTACGCTTTCAAGCGCATAGAAGCGTATTCCACCTATTTTCTCCACAGACAGACGCACACTGGCAACTGGGCCCCATGCAAACTTGGACGAAATTCCATCTCGATTCCATTCATGTTTTGAATCCATCCAAATTCGAATTCCGAAATGTAACAATAGAAACTGTCGAAAGGCCACAAAGAATTCAGGTTCACATCAAATGTACATTCTGAACTGGACTTGAAAACTTGGAAGCAACAACTTCCAGTCAGACAAGAAAACTCATGGCATCGAGGGATTCTTTCATATCGCATTCACGTTTACAAAACTTAGAATCCATTCATACATGTTTGTATACATCCAAATTCCATATGCGTGGTTCGACACCGCCGCAAATGCAACGCAGGAGACTCAATTCATCTAGGCTACTGAATTCTTGTGTTTCTTCAGAGACCACAAAACTAGTAGTACCTGAAGTTTCAGAACTAGCCGGGGTACTTGCGGACGCAGTCTCCCTCACTTCAACTAAGCTTTTGGCGTCTAGTTTATAAATTTCTATACACAATTTGCTAAATTTACAACGCCACGACAAAAGGATAAAAATAAAAAGAAACTTCATCCCTTGAATGGCTTATCAAAAACCAGGTTGTGGCACGTCGAGTTGCAGGGATATTCACAATCTAGCTCCTTCACCTCTCTCCTGTCAAAGAACCAGTCCCCTGCTGCTTCTGCGATGGTCTGTTGTTCACCAGAATTATCTTTAGAATTGAAATGATAGTTGTGCAGGAAATGAACCAAAAAAAGATTGAGTAAAAATCTAATCTCTTCACCATCATAACCGGTTTTGCTAAATATTATATGCAGCAAGAATGAACTAAGTTCAGGCAATATGGGTGCAATCTAGAACATACGGACATAATGAAGGGCTCATATACTCATTTAAAAATGAAGATATTCATTTTTTTCTATAGATCGTGAGTCATCATTGAACTGCTCATCTTATTAGTGACAGGAAACCTGGTAATTCTTGTTCCTGGTAATTTAAACCCAGACCGCCAAACTCCGAAACGCCTCATCAGCTTATGATCAACATAATTGGTCAGAAGGCCGTGCAACACAAAACGTTTCAGATTTCATAGCCATTTCCCCCCAACTCCAATCCAATCCAGACAAACCTTGATGATTTTCATCATTCCGGAAACTTTGCAGCATCCACCATGGCACCGCCTGATGACGTTGATGACGGCCTCAACGCTGATCCCGCCCTTCATCGGCGACCGCACCACCACCACCACCCTTCATCCATGTCCAGGTTAATTATGCAGGCGGGTGCCTGCCTTTGCATTTTTGCATAACCACAAGCAACAAGCCAACAGTGATCACCCGTACACGCAGTTGAAATATATGCAAACACTGCAGCTTTCCAGTTGGACCTGCACTGTTTAACTTGCTTAAATTGATTAACAAGCGCAGAATAGAAAAGTATAACAGGCAGAGGCAGCAATGGCATCAAAGCAGGTTTCAAGTAAAATCCAGCCATGATCTTCATTCCTGCAAAGGCCTGTGGCTGGCGGCCTTCTCTGCGTGTGCGACGTGCAACAACAAGGAGACATGTTAATCTGAAACCAAGTAGCGGAGGGTGGCTTTATGATTGGAGGTCCCACCTGAGACGCACGTTAGAATTTAGAAGAAAAATATTGACCTGCATGCCGGGTGTGGACATGTTAATTTGGAGGGGCTTGCGATTAAGAATTTGATTGAATTGGATATAATTAACCCAAGCATCATCTAACCATTAATTATAGTGAGACAGCTGATGGCATAACCACTCCGCCGAAATGACAAGAATAATATACGGAGTAGACAATTTACAAGTCATGCTAGAACTAATTAACCACTCCCACCACCCAATTTTCAATAAACAATTTCCTGGCCAGCCGGCAGTGTTGAAATGTTAACTTCTGACGAATTCACTCTCTGGACGTTCGACATGACACATGATGGTGAATGACCCATATGCTACCAGGACTAGTACCAACAAAATTGAGGAACGCCCAGTTTCCCTTTTCATTTTGAGGAAGAAGACTTGTAGGCCAGCAACCTCCATTGCGTTTCCTAGCTAAAAGACACACACTACACTATCACCAGTATAGGCCACAGCAGTTGCACAAAGAAATTGAGCAGTCAGTTACTATTGGCATAGGGAAAGGTAAATGCTGTTACCAATCGATCTAATTCCAGCAGAGGAACACAAGCACGCATATCAAGCTTTGAAGAGAAACCTAACCGTTGAAAATGCAAGCGCCGGGGGCGAGGGGTCAGCGAGCCCTTACCTCCGTAACTCCGTTCCCGGAAGCGGATCCCGTAATGCGACCAACGGATGAGGCTGGCCCTGTCTTGGGCGTCCAACACCAACGCGGCCGCCGACGAAACCAAACCACCGCCGACGCCGGCCCAGATCGCCGCCTCATCGCTCCCCGGCCGCCACCAGCCAGGCCTCGTCGTCGCCGCCGCCTCCGGCAGGGACGTAAGCGTACAGGTTTTGTCTTTTTTTTTTGAGCGAAATGTAAGCGTACAGGTACAAAAAAAACGCTGGGATATTAAGCAAACAAAGAAACGGACGGAGCAGGCCCAACAGCGAGAAGGCCCGATAACTAAGGCCCAACAATGAAGCGGCCCGACCAGTATAGGCCCAGTGTCCATTTTCGTTTTGAGAAATAAGCCTTCTAGGCCTGGAATCTCCAGGCGATTTAGGTATGGATCAAAATAGCAACCTGCAACCAGATAATTGAACGGGAGCAGAAACATCCAAGTCTGGAAGCTCAAGAACCCTCCATCCACAGATTTCAGCACATTCCGGCCATTCCAGATACGTACTTTTTACAGTGTGAGCACAACATAGCTTATTTTAGATCTGCTATGCCTAATGTCACTCACAAAGATGTCAGAATATTACACAAGGATCTATGAAATGCATAAGGTGTCGGGCGCTGCACTCCAAATTGTGGTTTCCAGCGAAGATAATTTGCAGTCAATTGCACTGCATCGTCGGGTGATGCTACTGTATTACATCCTGCAGTGCTTTGGTAGGCTTTTTTTTTTCTCTAATGCAACACTCAAAGAAGAAGAGGCAGAAGACTGGTACAATATCGAGACGGCAAGAACAACGCCATCAAATGACAGATAAAAAACCCACTCCACCAAAACCTAGCTAGTTTGGACTAAAAAGCGGTTGCAGCCACAACAAACTCCCTGCACAACACCAAGCCTAAAAGACAAAGACATTGCGCACAAGACAACAACAACGGCTTCCCGCCCACCGCCAAGCTTCTCGAATAATGACCGCAACATCAGGACCGCCCCGAACTTACCCACGGTCACGCCAAGAGAGAAGATCGATGGGTGGGACAGCAACAGGCCAGAACCGAGGAAGGGGATTGTCCAAGGTGCATCGAGGATGGGGTGCATCGCGCCCAGAAATCCAGCATCTCAGGCATGGGACGGCACCATCCCCCACCGCCTCCATGCTTGCTGAAAGGTTCCAAGGCCACCAACGCTCTCAAGGAAAAAAAAAATGACATTGCAGCGCCGTCGCTGTCGGGTCTGTCAACAAGACCAAGGGTTTCTCCCGGTGTCAAAGGAGACAGAGCCGCAGAGGAACCACAACGACGCTTTCAAGCGCTTTCAAGAAGATCATGACGCCCGTCGTCGTCGACGTCGGCAAAAGCCACGCAGGAATTTCTCCCCGGCCCATGACCACGAACTCCGATTCCATCCGGTAGCTGCCGAGGGGATCGTGCCGACGGGTCCACAACCGAAGGGAGGAGAATCCACAACTGCAACCCCCATCTTGGCCCGCACGAGCCGGGTCGCACCTCCAGGGAAGCCACAAACAGCATCCGCAGCACCGCCCGCACCACCATGGCCGCGCCCCAGGACACCCGCAGAGCCATGCGCCCACCGCGGCCGAAAACCGGCCGCTCCCCAGCAGCAGCCGCACACAAGGGCCTGACACGCCCCCACCACCGCCGAGCAGCCCGCCCTCACCACGCAGGTGCCATCGCCACGCCGCCGAGGCACCGCCCGTCACCAGATACGGCACCACCTTCTCCGGATCCGGCGACTCCGCCGCGGCCCCGACCCGCCGACCGAGACGCCCGACCATCTAGCTGCCACCACCGGAGCACAGCCCATCACCAGATCCGGCACCACCTGCTCCGGATCCGGCGACTCCATCGCGGTCCCGACCCGCCGACCGAGACGCGTGACCACCAAGCTGCCGCCGCCACCATCGAGACACGCCGGACGACCTCCACAACGAAGAAGCCACGGAAGAGGCCTCGCCGCCACCGTCAACCGCACGAGCTTTGCCCGGCGGCGAAGGGAGGTGGGCTAGGAGGATTGCGGCGGCGGCTAGGGTTTTTTCCGCCGCCCAAGCCGCCCCTCGGACGACGCTGGGGCTTTTTTTTTTTCTTTCTATTGATGTAGGCCCTGGAGATGTCAGTATTGCACAGCAATGCAATTCAAATGGCCCAGATTGTTTTTATTAACATTCATTAGTTAATAAAACAAACTGGGCCATTCATTAGTATTGCACAGCAATGTAATTCAAATGGCACCCGATTGGTATATACTGAGCTCGGAATCGGGGATGTGCCGTCTCGATCTGCATCTTCTGCAAGGCCGGCGAGCTACCCAAACCTAGCGCCAGTTGACTTTAGATTGGTTTAACTGGCCGGCGTGTTGCAGGAGTACAGGATTGACTATTCCAATGGAGAGCGAGACGGTTAATTCTTGGTCCAGCGGGTTATGACGGTTAATTTGTCGACTGAGCCCGACAAATTTGTTTGGAGTCTTACCCCCTCGGACGTCTTTTCTGTAAAGTCTATGTACGCGGATTTTATGGATGGGCAAACGGTTTTTCGTCGAAAATATATTTGAAAGTTAAAGATTTCCTCCAAAGTCAAAAATTTTATGTGGTTTCTAGATCGGCAGGTTATTTTAACTAAAGACAATCTTGCGAAACGAAATTGGCAAGGAAGTTTAAAATGTTGCTTTTGTGATGCTGATGAAAGCATTCAACATCTTTTTGTCTCCTGCCCTCTTGATCGTATTATTTGGCGCATCATTTTTATTACTTTTAATCTTCCACCCCGACATCAATTACTAATTTGTTTGGTAACTGGTTTAATGGGGCAGAGAAAAAACTTAAAGCTCATATGCGGATGGGAGTTTCGGCTTTCTGTTGGCTATTTGGAATTGCAGGAATGATGTGGTTTTTAATCGATCCAGAGTTTACAACTTTTTGCAGGTTATCTTCAAAGCTACGCACTGGATCCGTCTTTGGGCTTTCCTGCTCCCTGTGTACCTGCGGGGACTTATGGATATTGGATGCAACCGGCTGGAGACGGTATCTTGGGATATCTTCAACCGGACTGGCTAGTGGTGTACTAGACGCCTAGATTCGTCATGATTGATGTTTTTAGCTGGCTTATTTTTGCATCCACGATCGCTTGTCGGTGACTTGTAACACCCACTTTTTATAACTTTGCAATAAAAATGGTTGTATGCATCGATTGATGCAGAGGCTGAGATTTCCACCTCTTTTAAAAAAAAATGGAGAGCGAGACGGCCAAAGCCCATGCATCCATCCATCCATCGATAAACAGAAGACAGTCCTATGTTAAGTGTTGCTCTTTCTTGAGAATCAAAATTCAGTGAACATCTGCATCCTCGAGCCATTAGCAACCGCACTACAAGAGATGGTTTCCCATCTTGATTGTGGTTGCAGTTTCTTCTTTGTGGAATTAACATCTTTCCCTGTTCTACCATTAGTTACAACTAGAATAATTGACTGTTTCAAGATTTGAAAACATCAGAACTGGATGAACCCCCAATCCTGTTCCTCTCCGCATGGGAATCATCTCACTATAATAATACTCTTTCCATCCCAAAATAAGTGACATGGATGTCAGTTATTTTGGGACGAAGGAAGTATGACCGTTTAATTTGTTGGTGCTCATTACAACCATAATATGGTGAAGAGATCGTCGTCTCAACACGCATATGAATATGATGGACCCGTTTAATCTGTTCTGCGGAGCCATATCCTCACAAGAAGCAGCAGCAGCTATTCAATAAGCCTGGATGGATACACACAAAAAACAAGGGAAGATGGATACACACACATATCTGTGGAGTTTACAAGAGATTCAGTCTGACGTGCTTCAGATGCTCCGCTACCTGCCTCTTCACTTCCTTCAATGCATCGCGAACACGACTACCTAGCCGAATTCCCCTGAGGCTTGTGAGGACTGGCAGCCCTGAGATTTCCTTCAGCTTCATGCAGTCATAAACTTGCAGCAGCACGAGCCTAGGCATTGCATCTTCTTCAAACAACACCGATTCAAGGTTATCTAATCCAAGAAGCTCCAGCACCACGAGACTCGGGAAAGATGAGCCTTGGAAACGGAGCTGTCTCCCCCAGAATGACACCGCCTTCAGGCGTACAACTGCAAGGTTTGGTAGCATCCCAAGGACTTGTATGGCACCATCATCTTGCTGCAAACTGGAACGCTGTAGCGTCAACTTGGAGAGATTCTGAAGCTGATGGATCCATGAGGTTACTCTGACTAGCTTCCCACACAGCTTGAGGCTCTCAAGGCAGCTTGGTGGCGACAAACCCTCACCCAAACTACCATCCAACTGGTACCAAGAGTGCAAACCATTCACTGACAGAGATCGAAGTTGATTGTGACCAGCAATGGCAGACCACAACTCCTTGCTGTTTTTGTCGCTGACACCAGTCACTCCAAGCTTACGCAGCTGAGTAAGCTCTTCCAACTCTTTCAGAGTGGCCTTTCCCTTGCCCCGTGCAATATTGGCAACACCCAGTGTGTGCAGGGCCTTCAGCTTACCAATCCCTCCAGGAACTCCAACACCATCCAGCCAACTCACATAGAGGGAATCAGTCTCCACTAGACCCAACATGCTGAAGCGGTATAGGTTGAGTATATCAAGCCTGTTCAAACCAGCATCTAAAACTTGTGGTCTCAAGAAAACAGGACTTGTGTACAGTCCAAGTAAACAAGCCCAGCCCAATTTGGTCGAAAGATAAGGAGCACGCTTTCTATACTTACCAACTATGTCAGCCTCTCCTTTGACATTACCTCTGCCCTTCAATAAATCAGTTGTCCGAAGGTGCTGTAGCTTTCGAAGCTTGGTGATTGTTGCTGGCAACTCAAATATGTGTGTACCTCTAACATCTAGTGTTTGGAGGTGCCTCAAGTTCCCCAAAGAATTAGGCAGGCAGAAAATGTTCGCACATTCTCGTAAAGAAGGTAAATGAGGTGATGGAGCTGCCCAATTTCATCGAGATGATGATCTCTTAACCCTACTGTATCTTCCAAATCGAGAACTCGGAGGAACATCATCTTCTCGGAGATGAAAAAAGGTCTCCACTCTCCAAACACTGTCAATGACCGTAGATGCGACAAGTCCAACATGCTCTCCAACACATCTTTATCCCTTTTCCAGTTGCTCCCTATGACAAGATGCCGTATTGCAGTGGACATCGGCCTGCAGACATTAGCAACACTGCAAGTCATGTACGGATTATCATCAAAAGCATTCGTCTGAACCGATCCATGATATTTTATCATACAAAGACATAACTCTGAATGCACGTACACCAATCTGACACTGAAAATACATCGTGAAAATACATGACTTGCAGTGTTGCTAATGGCCAATGCAGATCGATACACACATTTTAGCATCCCTGCAGATCTGATTATGGAAATACAGCCATGAGATGTACATAGAGATTTCTGCGTACACCATTACGAGAGACTCAGCCTGACGTGCTTCAGATGCTCCGCGACCTGCCTCTGCACCTCTTCCTTCAATTCAGGGGCAACTAAATCACCCAGCCGAATTTCCCTGAGGCTCGTGGGGACTGCCAGCCCGGAGATTTCCTTCAGCGAATGGCACCGATTAACTTGCAGCAGCACGAGCCTAGGCATTGCGTCTCCTTCAAACAACACCGATTCAAGGTCCAGTACTCCATAAAGCTCCAGCACCACGAGGCTTGGGAAAGAAGGGCCTTGGAAACGGAGCTGCTTCCCATTGAACGACCCCCACTTCAGGCGTACAACTGCAAGATTAGGTAGCACCCCAAGGGCTTGTATGGCATCATCATCTTGCTCCAATCTGGAACGATCTAGCGTCAACTTGGAGAGGTTTTGAAGCTGATGGATCCATGAGGTTACTTGGACTAGCTTGCCCCACAGCTTCAGGCTCTCGAGGCAGCTTGGTGGCAACAAACCCTCACCCAAACTACCATCCAACTTGTCATAACGGGACCCAGCTTGCACTGACAGAGACCGAAGTTGATTGTGACCCGCAATGGCAGACCACAACTCCTTGCTGTTTTTGTCGCCAACACCAGTTACTCCAAGCTTACGCAGCCGAGTGAGCTCTTTCAACTCGTTCAGAGTGGCCTTTCCCCTGCCCCGTGCAATATTGACAACACCCAGTGTGTGCAGAGCCTTTAGCTTACCGATCCCTCTAGGAACTTCAAAACCATACACCCGAGCATCCCAGAAATCACCAGTCTCTGCTAGACAGAACATGGCAAACCGGTATAGGTCGAATATATCATGCATGTCCAAACCAACATCTAAAACTTGTGGTCTCAAGAAAAGAGGGCTTTTATGCAGAAAAAATGAACAAGACTTGCCCAACAATTTGATCAACAGAGGAACTTCATTAAATTCTTTGTAATTCTCAAATATGTCAACCTCTGCTTTGACTTTGCCGGTTATCAGCAAAGATTCAGTTGTGCGAAGGTGTTGTAGCTTAAGAAGCTTGGTGATTGTTCTTGGCAACTCAAATATACGTGTTCCTCTAACATCAAGTGTTTGGAGGTTCTTCAAATTCCCCAAAGAATTAGGCAGGCAGTAAATGTTCGCACATTCTCGTAAAGAGAGGTACATGAGGTGACGGAGCAGCCCGATTTGATCCAGATGATGATCTCTTAACCCTACTGTATCTTCCAAATCGAGAACTCGGAGGAACCTCATCTTATTGGAGATGAAAAACGGTCTCCACTCTCCAAAAACAGTCAATGACCGTACATGCGACAAGTCCAGCATGGTCTCCAACACGTCTTTATCCCTTTTCCAACTGCTGCCTATGACAAGATGTCGTATTGCACCTTGTGTGCTGCTCAAACAAAACCCTTCCTCCAGTGTGAAAACAAGGTTTTCCTCCCTCGCCTTAGATATGCATATTTCACGGATGATATCATGAAGTTGGCAAGAATTGATTCTCCCATTGTAATGGTTTACTTCTTCTCCTGACAAGATCATGCTCCTATCCAAAAGGTCATGAAAGTACCTGCGACCGAGTTCCTCTCCAGTCATGCCATGCATATCCCTTGAGTAACCCTCTGCAATCCACCGCTTCACCACGCGATCCCACCGAATTTTGCAGTCTTCTGGAAATATGGACAGGTATAAGAAAGCAGACTTCAGATGGTACGGCAATCCATCGTAGCTCCTCATAAGAACTGACTTTATTGTCCTGAGTTCAGGATTAATCTCCAGTTCGGAGCTAATACAATCATACATCTTCCTCCATTCAATAGCAGTTTTTGGCTTAGTGGATAGGAATCCACCTATAGTCGATATTGCCAGGGGAAGTCCATCACATTTCTTTAGGATAAGTCTTGCTTGCTCCACCATAGCCGGTAATAAGTCATTTTTTCCAGTGTGATCTTTGAATACCTGCCACCAGACATAATTAACAAAGTTAACTAGTTTTTATTAAACAATATATTTTCTGAATTAAGGATATGAAATATTATGGACTTGGTTATTCAAGCTTCGGCGTGGGATTTCTAGAAGCCAAAGCCCTGACCATAAGGGTAAGTTTACGGTGAAAATGTTCTCTCCTCCTTTATTTAACATTTTTGTAGGAATTGACATCTTATAACGGTCAGAAGAAGGGATGTACTTGAATTTCTCTGGAATTTTCTTGTATCTTAAGTGTGGACAAAATATCTTGATCCTAAGTATTGCTACTATTCAAATGTGCAACTGGGACCATGATTGTGAAGAAAACAAATGTATGACTCCTCGAGTATGGTGAGAACATTTGACAGTACAACTGACACGATGAGGCAGACAATTTAAGCAACATACCGGGGGCATGTGAATTTGTGAGTTGGTTACCCCAAGACATGCCTAATTACAAACTCAAGAGAAGATTCGCATTTCTGTATCATGTAAAAAAAGTATGGAAATAAATAGCGCACGACTTGGCCGCTATAGTGGCGCAATAGCGGCAAGGAAGCCGCGGCGCGATGCTGTTACGGTTGCCGCGGAATCAAAGTTAATACCTAATTTTGCAATAATTTCTTCATTATATAGCAGATAAGTTTAGATATGGCGCTAATTTTTTGTACACGGTGACGCGATTGCGGCGCAATAGCGGCCGCTATAGCGGCTGGAGGATGCCGCCGCGAAATGATTTAGCGCGCGGTTTAAAACCTAAAAAACACAGCTGAGGCACAAATTGCTCCTTCCGCTCTTCACACTTTATTAGGCAGGACATAGACTGCAATATTTTTATGCAACTCTTTACATGTACTCCCTCCGTCCAACAAAGGATGTCTCATCTTTGACCAAATTTGAATGTATCTATACACTAAGTCATGTCTAGATACATTCAAATTTTGACAAACTTGAGACATCCTTTGTTGGACGGAGGAATACAAAGTACTCACACATTTGAATGAGTGATTTGTTTCGATATGTTTTGAAATGCAGATTTTTTTTAAAGGCTGGAGCCATATCGGTGTCATACATATGTTAATTCTGAAAAATCCAATTTACTTTGAGATTCAAGACATCAAATTGTTAGCTCTCTAAACTAGCACAGAACTGTGGCGCCTATTTTGAATGTAGTACACATTTTCATAGATCTAACTTTTCGTGTGTAAAGGACAACTACGGCTTAAACACTTTTCAAAGAAATAAACTTTTATGCTTCTTAATTATGCATTAAGAGAAATTTCAAGCTTGCGGATATAATGTTACCTGAAGCAACGCTACGAGTTAAGCAAAATGTTGAGCTTAGGAGTAGCAAAACTACTATAATGTTAAGAAACACTCATATGAACGAAAGAAAGGATACTAGTTATAGAAGTACCTTCTTTATGAAGAGGTCAAGTGCAGCTTCATCTTTCAGAGCTTCAAGACTGTACATGTTCTTGTATTCTCTTGAACAATGCTTGGCAATATTTTTTTCTCTTGTCGTGACTATAATCCTTCCCGCGTTATCCAAACACTCTTTAATCAAATCCCATTCATAGCTGGACGATATATCATCAAGAACAACAAGGCACTTCTGTATTTTTAGTAGCCGAGCTAACTCCTCCTTCAACTCTTGAAGTTTCATCACTGATATGATTTTCTTTTGCTCTTTAGTTGTTGTTGCTTCAGCAGGAT
This sequence comes from Brachypodium distachyon, assembly GCF_000005505.3. NCBI lineage: Eukaryota > Viridiplantae > Streptophyta > Magnoliopsida > Poales > Poaceae > Brachypodium > Brachypodium distachyon. The sequence goes on along the minus strand of NC_016132.3, from coordinate 38,812,076 downwards.
CTTCTTGAATATTTTTTTGAAACTGCAAAGCCAAATCCCTAAGTAGTGCTCCAGCATTAAAAGGACGCAATGCAGTGGCCCAAGCTTGCTTCCAGCCGCCAAGCTGTTGGCTTCGGTAGACGCTTCGGACAAGAGTAGTCTTCCCAAGACCCCCCATTCCCCAAACTGAGATCACCTTACGTCGTTGATTGTTGCCCGGTTGGCCAATTAATTTGATAAGAAGGGATTTCTCTGTCTCTCGCCCACAGATCACTTCATCAACCAGTGCCAATGTCCTGCTGCGATCAAACTGCTTTCTAGCAGTTGAGTTACTAACTTTGTCTTCACTTTCATTTTTAGGTTCTTGGTCCTCCTCCAGTATTTCACTGGTGGGCATTGATGTGTTTTCCTCGGTACTACTAACATCGTTTGAGTCAGACATGGGCTCGGCAGAACACGATGCATGCATAGCCTGAACCAAAAACCAGATCTATCAGAATTTATGTACTTGCACTCTAGATTTTCACATGTACAATACCTGATTGTCTTTAAAATATTGAGGAATTTTAATGCATGCTTTTGAGGGGAGTAGTACGACCAACAAATCATCTATAGTTTATTTACATATCCCCTGTTCAACTTCAAAGTATCATGCATTTTTCAATTAGGAAACATGTCAAGAAATTTCTCAGTTTTAATTCTCTCAAAATTTAAAGGTTTGTAAAATATCTTTCAGCACCAGGATTGATTCATGATTTCAATGAATATGGCAATATGTTTGCATATGAAATCTTGGTATGTAAAGTACCGATGGGACAAAGCTGTGCCTGTGTGAAGACAAAAGGAAATTCTATTTCTACCACCATCCACCAATATTTATACGTCCAATATGATAGATAGATATGCAATTCAAAAATTGAATTTCCATCAGCTGGCAGAGTCTCACCTTCAATTTCTCCTTCTCGACGGCAGCAAGTTTTTCTTCGTTCATGTTGAGTATTGCCGCACTAGCACTGTTCATGCTGACCCGCTCCTCTGAATTCTATAATTAGATGTGAAATGAAAGAATAAGCCATGCAAAGATTTAAAAAATAAATTATTAAGAAGACAATACCAAAAAAATAGAAGATTACCTTCTTATGGAACAGATAAATAGTTTGATCACACGACAACTGCTTGAGCTCTGACACTTGGTACGGTTTCTCTGTGCACAAGCTTGCAATTTCAACTTGCTGAGTGGAAACAATGATTCTACTTTGCTTCTTGTTATCAGGAAAGTACTCTTTGATGCAATGCCACTCTTCTATCGTGGATAGATTATTTACTACAATCAGGTAGCTATTGCTACTCGCTTGTGTATTGAAAACATGAACCAACTCATTCTGATCCATCTTCTGCATCTTCCCCAGAATATTAGCGCCAATACTTGTTTCTTTTTTGGGGTTTGCAACCTCATCATGAGAATTTTTATAGAACTGCCTCACCAAGCTCTGAATAAACTCTTGTGGATTGAAAGGATGCATCAACCTAATCCAAGCACGGAATCTAAACTTTTTCAACACCTTTGGGTCATCATAAACCTCTTGGATAGCTGACGTCTTCCCAAGGTCACCATTTGTTCCCCACATGGCAACCACCCTAAGTTCCTCCTCCTCACTGGTGATCAACTGACGGAGATCCCCCTTCAATTCTTCCTTCTGCAGGCCGCCAAGACTTGCTTCGCTGATGCCAAACATCGCCGCACTGGCAATGCTGGCCTGCTCCTCTGCTGCAGTAGGCTTGGTACCAGCGGTCTCGTTGATGAGGCGGTAGCGCAGGTTCCTGTTGCTAACGTCCTCCACCTTGGCCCTCAGCTCCTTCACTTCCCTGGCAATACGGCGTCGATCACATGGGTTGCGGGGAATGCACCCCCAGAATGGCTTCTTTTCTGTGTGGAGGCCAAAATCCATGAGGCTATCTTCCACCTTGTAGGCCAGGTCACGGATCTGGTTCACCCAGGTCAGGAGCACCTTGTTCTTCGCTTGTTCCTCGTCAGCCGTCATCAGGAACGACTGCATCATCTGCAGTTCATCCGTGATAAAGTCCACATCGCGCTCGACACCAAGCTGCAGCGCGATCTCCTCCGCCGCCTTGGACTTGGCGTAGCCCAGTGCACCGTCAAGCACGGCCTTGCCAACACTCACTGCCGTCGCCTCCATTGCTCTCCTTTCTCACTACGATATGGAGGTGAATGGTAGATGTGTATCTAGCAGCTGATCAGGGCAGGTGGATTAATAAGGGGAATCAAGCTACAAGCCTAAGTGCCTGATGTCAAGTTGGCAATTCTCTTCTTCATAACAAGACTTGCTGCACGGTGTGCATCGGAGTCCTAAAAAGTTTTAGCTAGATGGCCAGCTCTGCTTAAACTAACAAGTCTCCTTCATTAAAGCAAGGACATTTGACTGGGCAACAAACTCGAGGTGGCTGAATATTTTACAGTAGTGTTTGCTGGTGGCAAGCAAGCAGGTGAGGTATTTGTCCCCAGTGACCAACTTAATTATACAATTTGAACAAATGAAAATGCACTGTGTGATAAAATAACATTGGTTTCCTGTCAAGAAATTTTGCAGTCAATTGGATTGCATTGTTGGGTGATACTACTGTATTATCAGGTCAGGTATATAGATCAATCAAATCTTTTCTTTTCTTTTTTGGAAGAATCAAATCTTTCTATTAGCTAGCAGTAACAGATAATTCTCAAACCGCGTAGTTTCAGCAAGCTACTACTTAATAAATCAACACAACCAGTTCAGGTTGAGTATATTTCTCAAACCGCGTAGTTTCTGCAAGCTTTTTTGAACAGCGCGTAGTTTCTGCAAGCTACTACTTAATAAATCAACACAACCAATTCAGGTTGAGTATATTTCTCAAACCGCGTAGTTTCTGTAAGCTACTACGGAGTACTACTTCACAAATCAATACATCCAGTTCAGGTTGAGTATATCAAGCCTGTTCAAACCTACATCTAAAACTTGTGGTCTCAAGAAAACAGGCCACCCGTGGACAGCGGAAGTAAACAGGATGTGCCCAATTTCCTCAAAAGCTGAGGAACACGACCTCTATAATCATACAAAAAAATGTCATATCCTCTCCTTCGACGTTATCTCTTCTCTTGTAATAATCAGCTGTATGGTGTTATGCTATGCTATTCTGAAGAACAAGTAGCGGAGGATGGCTTTATGATTGGAGCTCTCAGATGCACGTTATAATTTAGAAGAAAATATTGACCTGCATGCTGGCTGTCAACATGTTATTTTGGAGAAGCTTGCAGTTAACAATTGATTGAAGCATCATCTAACCATTAATTATAGTGAGACAGCTGATGCCACAACCACTCTGCCTAAATGACAAGAATATAGACAATTTACAGGTCGTACTAGAACTGATTAATCACTTCAACCATCCAATTCAATTACCAATTTCCTGGCCAGCCGGCCGTGATGAAATTTAACTTATGACGATTTTCTCTCTGCAAGTTCGATATGATGGTAGATGGCCAATATCTACAAGGTACTACATCCCAACAAAATTTACCACGCCCAATTTCCATTTTCATTTTCAGAAAGAAACCTTCTAGGCCAGCAATCTCCAGGCGATTTCCCAGCCAAAGACAATTGATCAGATAGTTCTGAAATTTGGGTCAATAGGATTGCATTCTTGGGTGCTGCTACTGTATTATCAGGTCAACAGTCACCGATAATTCTGAAACCACATAGTTTCTGGAGGCTACTGCTTAACTCATTATTTTCGAAAAGGAGGTTCAACTAATGCTTGAAATAATCAGTTGTACGAAGGTGCTGTAGCTTACAGAGCTTGGTGATTGTTGCTGGTTGTGTGTGAAATTGTGAATCATGTGATCAAGAAAAATCAATGTTGATATGTACTAATCTGAAGACCAAGTAGCAGAGGAAGGTTTAATGATTGGAGCTCTCAGATCAGACGCACACTAGAATTTAGAAGAGAACAATTGACCTGCTGTCGGATCTTGACATGTTGTTTTGGAGGGGCTTGCAGTTAACAATTTGATTGAATTGGATATAATTAACCCAGGCAGCTAATGCACAAACCACTCTGCCTAAATGCACAAGAATATAGACAATTTACAGGTTGTACTAGAACTGATTAATCACTTCAACCACCCAACTTCCTATAACCAATTTCCTGGCCAGCTGGCCGTGATGAAATGTTAACTTATGACGAAGTCACTCAATGCATGTTCGATGCTACCAGGACTACGCACTAACAAAATTACCTACGCCCAATTTCCATTTCCATTTTCAGAAAGAAGCCTTCCAGGCCAGCAATCTCCAGGCTATTTCCGAGCCAAAGACATTGGTCAGATAATTCTGAAATTTGCAGTCAGTTGGATTGCATTGTTGGGTAATAGTATAAAAATGAAATCGTTTTATTAGCAGCAACAGATAATTCTGAAATCGCATAGTTTCTCCAGGCTACTAAACGTTTCTTCCGAAAAGGAGGTTCAACTGATGCTTGAAATAATCAGTTATATGAAGGTGCTGCAGCATACGGAGCTTGGTGATCGTTGCTGGTTTTGTGTGAATCTTGCGACCGAGAAAAAGAAGCTTCTATTGTAATCTGAAGACCAAGTAACGGAGGACGGCTTAATGATTGGAGGCCTCAGATCATATGCACGTTAGAATTTAGATGAAAAATATTGTCCTGCATGCCGGGTGTCGACATGTTCTTTTGGAGGGGAGGGGCTTGCAGTTCACAATTTGATTGAACTGAATATATTTAATCCAAGCATCATCTAACCATTGATTATATTGAGACAGGTGACGCCACAACCACTCCGCCTAAATGACAAGAATATAGACAATTTACAGGTCATACTAGAACTAATAAATGGCTCCAACCACCCAATTTCCGATAACCAGTTTCCTGGCCAGCTGGCCGTGATGAAATGTTAACTTATGACGAAGTCACTCTCTGCATGTTCGATATGATAGTGAATGGCGCATATGCTACCAGGACTACGTCCCAACAAAATTGCGTACACACCCAGTTTCCGTTTTCATTTTGAGGAAGAAGACTTCTAGCCCAGCAATCTCCATGCGATTTCAAGCCAGGGACAACACACTACATACATTTACATTACCAACAGTAATAGGTCACAGCAGTTACACAAAGAAACTCTATAGGAAGCTTCAATTATATGAGCAGTCTGTTACTATCGGCAAAGGGGGGCGGATGGTCTGCAAGAAGGGGGCTCTGCGAGCTGGTCTGCTGTTACCAATCGATCTAATTCCAACAGAGGAACACAAGCATGCATATGAAGCTTTGAAGCCAAACCTAACCGCTGAAAATGCGATCCCTTACCTCTGTTCCCACTTCCCAAGCCATCTCCTCTGCTTCGCGCAATGCGACCAACCGGATGAGGCTGGCCCCGTCTCGCGCGTCCAACACCAACGCGGCCGCCGACGAAACCGAACCACCGCCTCCGCCGGCCCCGCTCGCCGCCTCATCGCTCCCTCCCCGGCCGCCGCCAGCCAGGCTTCGTCGCCGCCCAAGAAGGAAGAACGAGCAGGAGTGAAAGTAAAGTAAAGCGTATCTCCATCTTACGCTTCCTCTGCGTAAGACGCGTATTCCTCCCGGTTTACGTTTACGTGTGGGTCTGGGTCTGACCAGACCAGCAGAAACAACCTCTTCAGAAATCAGAACCAAGAAAAACTAGTGACATTTTTTGGCCTTGAGCTAGTGACACAACAACGTCGATCTTCCTGCAGTAGCTTGCAATTAATCAAGCATCAAGCCTAGCATTTGCATCATTACAATCCCAAATCCAACAGTAACATCCAGAGAAAGAAGAAAAAGCATATGCATATGCAGACAGTGGAGACTGTTTTTGTAATTGCAGATGAAAGACTGTCAAATTCAGCAATCCTGCTGTCAAAACTCAAAGGAGAGATAAGTTCAGTGCTGTAGAATATATTGCACATTTCAGAAATGTTTATCTGTCTCTGATGTAGGTCTCGCTTAGAACCACCGCTTTGATGGAACTATGGACACAAACACTACTGCGTGGTATCAAACGGATGCTTGGTAATTTTCCATCCATTTTGATCCATACATAAATTTTCTCCAGTGTTCATCAGAGGGATAAAATAAACAGACGACAGTCATATGTCAAGTTGGCCGATCATCGATAAACAGAGAGGCATCTTACTTTGGTTTGCTGCACATGCAAGCAAACTGAGTGATGTTCTTCCCTGCGAACCAAAATTCACTGGACATCGGCCTCCAGACAATAGAAATACTGAAAGAGATGATTTTCCCTTTTTGTTTAACATACATGTAGTCATGTATCATCAAAAGCATTCGTCTGAACCGATCCATGCTAGTATTTCATTCCACAAAGGCAGAGGCAGTAGTAACTCTGAATTCAGGCCTGACTCTGAATGCGCAGAGGAAACAAGAGATAACATTTATTTTTTATTAGAAAGCCGCGCCCAAGAGCTGCCTCCTGGACTAGAAGCCATTCATCGGCGTCCTGGTCAGAGTGCAACGCTTTACCTGTTTCCCATCTTCAGAATGACGCGGGTGCCTGCCTTTGCATATCTACAAGAAACAAGCCAACAGTGATCACACGCGGCTTTGACTGGAATTTGTTAGAGAGTACAGGCACCCGTCGCAACTTTGACTGGATCTGCGAGTCAGGCAGGCATGCATCGTCAGTCACATACACATACACGGCTAACGTGCATGTACAATGAGTGGAATGGGGAGCAAATCAATTGTACGGTACACACACATATATGCATGCTGTACAGACAGTACGCCGTGCATGATGTAGACAGAAAAACAAGGGAAGATGGAGCTCACGAGAGATTCAGCCCGACGTGCTTCAGATGCTCCGCTACCTGCCTCTTCACCTCTTCCTTCACCGCATGGAGACCATAAGCAGGCAGCCGCATTTCCATGAGGCTTGATAGGACTGCCAGCCCGGAGATTTTGTTCAGCCCCCCGCACCAACCAACTTGCAGCAGCTCCAGCCTAGGCATTGCCTCTTCTTCAAACAACACTGATTCAAGGTAATGTAATCCATGAAGCTCCAGCACCACGAGACTTGGGAAAGACGCGCCTTGGAAACGGAGCTGCTTCCCATCAAACGACCCCTCCTTCAGGCGTAGCACTGCAAGATTTGGTAGCACCCCAAGGGCTTGTATGGCATCATCTTGCTCCAATCCGGAATACTCTAGCGTCAACTTGGAGAGATTCTGAAGCTGATGGATCCATGAGGTTACTCTGACTAGCTTGCCCCACAGCTTCAGGCTCTCCAGGCAGCTTGGTGGCAACAAACCCTCACCCAAACTACCATCCAACTCGCACCTATCGTCCACACCTTTCACTGACAGAGATCGAAGTTGATTGTGACTAGCAATGGCAGACCAAAACTCCTTACTGTTTTGGTCACTGACAGCAGTCACTTCAAGCTTACGCAGCTGTGTAAGCTCTTTGAACTCGTTCAGAGTGGCCTTTCCCTTGCCCCGTGCAATATTGACAAAACCCAGTGTCTGCAAGGCCTTCAGCTTACCAATCCCTCCAGGAACTTCTACACCATCCAGCCAAGAAACGAAGGAATCAATCTCTGCTAGAGACACCATACAAAAGCGGTATATGTTGAGTATATCAAGCCTGTTCAAACCAGCACCTAAAACTTGTGGTCTCAAGAAAATAGGACTAGCATACAGTAGAGGAAGAAAGGCCAAGCAAAATTTGGTTGAAACAAAAGGAACCTGCTGTCTGTACTTAGCAACTATGTCATCCTCTCCTTTGACATTACTTCCTGGCATTGTCTTCAATAAATCAGTTGTACGAAGGTGCTCTAGCTTACGAAGCTTGGTCATTGTTGCTGGCAACTCAAATATTTGTGTACCTCTAACATCTAGTGTTTGGAGATGCCTCAAATTTCCTAAAGAATTAGGCAGGCAGAAAATGTTTTTACAATCTCGTAAAGAGAGGTAAATGAGGTGACGGAGCTGCCCGATTTGATCGAGATGATGATCTCTTAACCCTAGTGTATCTTCCAAATCAAGCACTCGGAGGAACCTCATCTTATCGGAGATGAAGAAGGGCCTCCACTCTCCGAACACAGTCAATGACCTTACATGTGACAAGTCCAGCATGCTCTCCAATACATCTTTATCCCTTTTCCAGTTGCTGCCTACGACAAGATGCCGTATTGCACCTTGTGTACTGCTCAAACAAAACCCTTCCTCCAGTGTGAAAACAAGGTTTTCCTCCCTCGCTTTTGTGATGCATATCTCACGGATCATATCATGAAGTTGGCAAGAATTGATTTCCCACTGTAATGGTTTACTTTGTCCCCTGGCAAGATCACACACCTATCAAAAAGTTCATCAAAGTACCTGCGACCGAGTTGCTCTCCAGTCATGCCATGGATATCCCTTGAGTAACCCTCTGCGATCCATCGCCTCACCAAACGATCCCACCTAATTCTGTGGTCTTCTGGAAATATGGACAGGTATAAGAAAGCAGACTTGAGATGGTACGGCAAACCATCGTAGCTCCTCATAAGAACTGACTTTATTGTCCTTAGTTCAGGATTGATCTCCAGCTCAGAGCTAATACAATCATTCATCTTCCTCCATTCAATAGCAGTTCTTGGCTTGGTGGATAGGAAACCACCTATAGTCGAAATTGCAAGGGGAAGTCCATCACATTTCTTTAGGACAAGTGTTGCTTGCTCCATCATAGCTGGGGCTAAATCATTTTTATCCGTGTTATCCTTGAATACCTGCAAACAGACATAATTTACAAAGTTAACTATCTGGAGTAAATAATATAGTTGTTGAATTAAGAATATGAAATATCATGGACTTGGCCGTCCTAGCTTCAGCCTGAGACATAGAAGCCCACTGACCCTATGGGTAAGTTCTGTTGGATTAAAAAGATTACTATGAAACCTTTCTCTCCTACTTTGATTTTGTTTGGTGCTTCCATCTCATTACTATTACGTAGAAGGGATGAATTTGAATTTCTATGGAATTTTCTTGAACTTAGGTGTCGACTAAACATCTCAGTCCTAGACATTTTCAAAGATCTAATATTTCCATGTAGAGGAATACTGGGGTTTAAACATTTTTACCAATAAGACATCAGCTTCTATACTTCTAAATTCAGAATTGCTGTAGCCTAGTGTTACAGTTTTGTTTTTTCAGCCCTTGGGCTCTTATGTTTTGCTGCCGGATTCTGCAATACCCGCGCCATCTTGGCGTTTTTTCTCATAAAAAATGACACAAACATAGGTGTGTGTTCGAGAAACAAAACAATACAACGTGCATGAAGAAAAACCAATACAATGTGAAGTGAAACTCATATGAAAGGAAAGAAATGATAATGGTTATATAAGTACCTTCTTTACAAAGAGGTCAAGTGCAGCTTCATGTTTCAGACCTTTAAGATTGTACATGTTGTCTCTTGAACATTTTTCAGCAATATTTTTTTCTCTTGTGGTGACTATGATTCTTCCAGCATTGTCCAAACATTTTTCAACCAACTCCCATTCTTTAATGGTTGATATATCATCAAGAACAACAAGGCACTTCTGTACCTTTAGCAGCCGAGATAACTCCTCCTTCAACTCTTTTAGTTCCATCACTGTTATGCTTTTCTTATGGGCTCCAGATGCTATTGCTGCAGCAGGATCTTCTTGAATACTTTTCTGCAGCTGCAAAACCAAATCTCTAAGGAGTGCTGCCGCGTTAAAAGGGCGCAATGCAGTGGTCCAAGCACGCTTCCAGCCACCAAGCTGTTGGCTTCGGTAGACGCTTCGGACAAGAGTAGTTTTCCCAAGACCCCCCATTCCCCAAACTGAGATCACCTTACGTCCTTGATTGTTGTCCGGTTGGCCAATTAATTTGATAACAAGAGATTTCTCTGTTTCTCGCCCACAAATCACTTCATCAACCACTGCCAATGTCCTGCAGCGATCAAACTTCTTTCTAGCACTTGCGTTGCTAACTTTGTCTTCACTTTCATTCTTAGGTTCTTGGTCCTCCTCCAGTATTTCACTGGTGGGCATTGCTGTGTTTTTCTCAGTATTACTAACTCCGTTTGAGTCAGAAATGGGCTCGGCAGAACACGATGCATGCATATCCTGAACCAAACACACATCTATCAGAATTTATATACTTGCACTATACACATTTTAACATCTACACTGCCTGATCATCTTTAAGGTATTGAGGAATTTAATGCATGCTTTTGAGGGGAATAGTACGCCCAACAAATTATCTACTCCCTCTGACCCCTATTACTTGTTGATTCAGTACAACTTTGTACTAAATCTGTGGCAAGTAATATGGATCGGAGGGATTAGTTTATTTACATATCCTCAGTTCAACTTAAAAGTATCATGCATTTTTCAACTAGCATAATTCTACGACGAAACATGTCAAGAAATTTCTCCGTTTCAATTCCCTCAAAATTTAAAAGTTTGTCAAATATCTTTCAGCACCAGGATTGGTTCACTCATGATTTCAATGAATATGGCAATATGTTTGCATATGAAATTTTGCTAAGTAATGTTCCGATGGGACATAGCGTGTGCCTGTGTGAGGACAACAGGAACATTGGGGCTGTTTGGTTTGAGCCCACAAATGCCTTGCCAAAAATTTGGTTGAGGTTTTGCTTGCCCATGAGTTGGCCAAAAAAATGAACTAGAGTTGATAGTGGGGCATTGGGTTGCCAAGAAGTTGGCTTTCATCAAAACAAGAGCCAAATTTTGGTCAATGACCAAAAATTTGGTAGGGTGAACTTTGATCAACATCCAAACGTACGCATACTACCAACATTTATATAAGCCAAATATGTCCATAGATATGCAAGTCAGAATTGAATTTCCGTCAGATGTCGAAGTCTCACCTTCAATTTCTCCTTCTCGATGGCAGCTTGCTTTTGTTTGTTGACGTTAAGCATTGCTGCACTAGCACTGGCCACGCTGGCCGGCTCCTCTGAATTCTATAATTAGACAAGAAATGAAAAGAAGAATGAGCCATCCAAAGATAAAACAAACCAATCTATTACAGAAGACAATACCAACAAAAGAAGAGTACCTTCTTGTGGAACAGATAAATAGTTTGATCACATGACAACTGCTTGAGCTCCGACACTTGGTACAGTTTCTCTGAGCACAAGCTTGCAATTTCAACTTGCTGAGTGGAAACAATTATTCTACTTTGTTTCTTGTTGTCAGGAAAGTACTCTTTGACACAATGCCACTCTTCTATCGTGGATAGGTTATTTATCACAATCAGGTAGCTATTGTTACTCACTTGTGTATTGAAAACATGAACCAACTCATTTTGTTTCATCTTCTCCATCTTCAGAAGAATGTTAGCGCCAACACTTGTTTCTTCTTTTCGGTTTGCAACCTCATCATGAGAATTTTTATAGAACTGCCTCACAAGGCTGTATATGAACTCTTTTGCATTGAACGGATGAGCCAACCTAATCCAAGCACAAAAACCGAACTTTTTCAATACCTTTGGGTCATCATAAACCTCCTTGATAGCAAACGTCTTCCCAAGATCACCACTTGTTCCCCACACAGAAATCACCCTAAGTTCCTCCTCCTCGCTGGTGATCAACTGGTGGAGATCCACCTTCAATTCTTCCTTCCCCAGTTCAGCAAACCTTGCTTCGTTGATGCCAAACATTGCCGCCGTGGCATTGGCAATGCTGGCCTGTTCCTCGGCTGCAGAAGTCTTAGAGCCGGAACATGCCTTCATGAGGCGGTAGCGCAGGTTCCTGTTGCTGACGTCCTCCACCTTGGCCCTAAGCTCCTTCACCTCCTTGGCGATGCGGCGCCGCTCCCCCACAGTGTGCAGACTGCACCACCAAGACGCCTTCTTCTCCGAGTACAAAGCGAAATCCATGAGGCTGTCCTCCACATTGTAGGCCATATCACACACCTGCTTCACCCAGGTGCCAAGCACCTTGTGCTGGCCGCGCTCTTCGTCAGCCGTCATCAGGAAGGACTGCATCATCTCGAGCTCGTCGGCGATGAAGGCGACGTCGCCCTCGACGCCGAGCTGCAGGGCGACCTCCTCGGCCACCTTTGACCGCGCGAACCCCAGCGCCCCCACCAGCACTGACTTGCCGATGCTCACCACCGTCGCCTCCATGGCTCAATGCAATCGCAGCAGATCTGCTGGATGGGGGAAATGGCTCAATGGTTTCACTGTTGTCCTTGAATACCTGCTACGCATATGTTTTTAGTTGTCAAAGAAATTAATATATTATATGTCAACACATTTCAGTTTTGGTACTTGCATCGAAAAATCTATACTACAACATAAAATATGTTTACATTTGCACTGTGCAGAGAAAAAGGAAAAATATTGAGCTTAATTTACAAAGAATGTTTCTTTCTTTTTCATACAGTACACATACATTGCATACACATTTTTAAACTCAGACGTGACTTATCATGTTATCACGAAAGGCAAACAGATCATTTTTACAAACAATATATGCATACTCATACATAATAAGTACAGTGTACATGAGAAAAAGTGTAAAATTGTATGACACATAAATGTATAACACCACCCTGTTCCGCGTACCCTGATTTGGTACACAAAACATTAGCATCTTGACATGGCAAACTTGGCACCACACAGGCCAGCGGCCAGGCGGTGCAAAGCAGCAGCGGTCCCTTTCCGTTGGTGGCGGCTTGTCAGCGCATCCATGATGTTGCGGAGGCGTGATTTGGCGCAGTGTATACCATGTTCTACGTAACGAGACAAGTCCCACTAAAGTTTTTGTCATGACAAGCCATGTAGCAGGCCAAGCCCACATGGGCGTGCATTTGAAGTGCGGCATGTCTCGAGGCGAGGGATGGTCGCTGCTTTGCATGTTTTGGGAGGGGGTAAATTTATTCAATGAGCAATTTGGCACCAAGCATTTTTTATTAAAATCCTAGATGTTTCTCACAGTATGTTCACTAGTAGCTAGACTGAGGTTGGTTGTAAAAGTTCCAAATTAACTTCGAGACCCAGGGCCTCAAAATGTCAGGTCTGTGACATAGTTGGAATGCAGTGGGGAGTTTCTTAGCTCTAATATTTACTCCTATTGCACAAGACTATTGACGTTCATACTTTATTTTCCAAGAACATATCAGCTTTTAAACTTATAAAATCCGAGTTAACGGAAAACTTAACGAATATATTATCATATGAAAAAAAACTCGTATGGAAGGGCGGAAAAGAATAAAAGTTACAGAAGCACCTTTCTTTTAAAGAGCTCAAGTGCATCATCATCTTTGAGACCTTCAAGACTGTACATATTCTTGTATTCACTTGAACAGCGTTTGGTAATATTTTTCTCCCTCGTTGTGACTATGACCCGTCTAGCATTTTTCAAGCATTTTTTTTTACCAAATCCCACTCTGCAGTGGATGATATATCATCAAGAACAATGAGGCACTTCTGTGTATTTAGAAGTCAATTTAACTCCTCGTTCAACTCTTGAAGTTTCATCACTGCTATATTTTCCTTCTGTTTACCAGTCACTGCTGCTCCAGCAGGATCTTCCTGAACATCTTTTTGTAGTTGCAAAGCTAAGCTTCGGATGAGCACTTCAGGGTTGAATGGACGCAATGCAGTGGCCAAGCCCTCTTCCAGCCACTAAGGTGTTGGCTTCCATAGATGCTCCAGACAAGAGTGGTTTTTCCAAGACCTCCCATTCCCCACACAGAAATCACCTTATGGTCTTCCTTGCCCTCGGTCTGACAAATTAATTCAATCACTTTATATTTCTATGTTCCTCGCCCAGTGAGCACTTCATCGGTTACTATCATTGTCCTGCTTCGATGGAACTTCTTTCCATCAGTTGAGGTAGAAACTTTACCTCCACCGGCATACTTAGGGTCTTGATTTTCCTCCTGTATTTCATTGGTGGGAACGGGTCGATCGTTCTCGATAGTTGTAACTTTGATGGAGTCAGAGATAGGCACAACAGAACTTGACACGGGTATAACCTGAACATAAAGAAAATGCCGTATTGACGAAATCAATACCGTATAAAACAAGGGAAGATGACCGATACACACACATATACAGGGAGTTCACGAGAGATTCAGTCTGACGTGCTTCAGATGCTCCGCTACCTGACTCTTCACCTCTTCCCTCAATTCATCGGTAACATAATCACCAAGCCGAATTTCCCTGAGGTTTGTGAGGACTGCCAGCCCAGAGATTTCCTTCAGCTCCCTGCACCAATCAACTTGCAGCAGCTCCAGCCTAGGCATTGCCTCTTCTTCAAACAACACTGATTCAAGGTTAAATAATCCATAAAACTCCAGCACCGCGAGGCTTGGGAAAGATGGGCCTTGGAAATGGAGCTGCTTCCCATTGAACGACCACTGCTTCAGGCGTAGCACTGCAAGATTTGGTAGCGCCCCAAGGGCTTGTATGGCATCATCTTGCTTTAAACTGGAAAACTCTAGCGTCAACTTGGAGAGATTCTGAAGCTGATGGATCCATGAGGTCACTCTGACTAGCTTGCCACACAGCTTGAGGCTCTCCAGGCAGCTTGGCGGCCACAAACCCTCACCCAAACTACCATCCAACACGTCCTCATAGGACCCACCTTGCACTGACAGAGATCGAAGTTGATTGTGACCAGAAAGGGCAGACCACAACTCCTTGCTGTTTTTGTCGCTAACAAAAGCCACTCCAAGCTTACTCAGCTGAGTGAGCCCTCCCAACTCTTTCAGAAGGGCCTTTCCATTGCCCCGTGCAATGTTGACAACACCCAGTGTCTGCAGGGCCTTCAGCTTACCAATCCCTACATGAACTTTAACACCATACACCCGATCATCCCAGAAAACACCAGTCTCTGCTAGACACAACATGGTAAACCGGAATAGGTTGATTATATCATGCATGTCCATATCAGCATCTAAAACTTGTGGTCTCAAGAAATAAAGACTCGTATACAGGAAAAGTAAACAAGACTTGCCCGACAAGTTGTTCAACAGAGAAACACCAGCACGATATGTGTAATTATGAAATATGTCATCGTCTCCTTTGACATTGCCGGCTATTCGCAAACATTTAGTTGTGCGAATGTGCTGTAGCTTAAGAAGCTTGGTGATTGTTGCTGGCAACTCAAATATACGTGTACCTCTAACATCTAGTGTTTGGAGGTGCCTCAAATTCCCCAAAGAATCAGGCAGGCAGTAAATGTTCATACATCCTCGTAAAGAGAAGTACATGAGGTGACGGAGCTGCCCGATTTGATCCAGGTGATGATCTCTTAACCCTACCGTATTTTCCAAATCGAGCACTCGGAGGAACCTCACCTTATCGGAGAGGAAAAAACGGTCTCCACTCTCCAAACACAGTCAATGACCGTACATGCGACAAGTCCAGCAAGCTCTCCAACACGTCCTTATCCCTTTTCCAGTTGCTGCCTATGACAAGATGTCGTATTGCACCTTGTGTACTGCTCAAACAAAACCCTTCCTCCAGTGTCAAAACAAGGTTTTCCTCCCTCGCCTTTGAGATGCATATCTCACGGATGATATCGTGAAGTTGGCAAGAATTGATTTGTCCATTGTAATGATTTACATCTTCCCCTGGCAGGATCATACTCCTATCCAAAAGTTCATCAAAGTACTTACGACCAAGTTCCTCTGCAGTCATGCCATGCATATCCCTTGAGTAACCCTTTGCGATCCACCGCCTCACCAAGCGATCCCACCTAATTTTGTGGTCTTCTGGAAATATGGACAGATATAAGAAAGCAGACTTCAGTTGGTATGGCAAACCATTGTAGCTCCTCATAAGAACTGACTCAATTGTCCTAAGTTCAGGATTGATCTCCAGTTCGGAGCTAATATGATCATTCATCTTCCTCCATTCAACAACAGTTTTCGGCCTGCTGGCAAGAAAACCACCTATAGTCGATATTGCAAGGGGAAGTCCATCACATTTCTTTAGGACAAGCCTTGCTTGCTTCATCATATCAGGGACTAAATTAATGTTTTCACTGTTGTCCTTGAATACCTGCAACGCATATGTTTTTTCTAGAGTTGTCAGGGAATTGATATATTATATATCCACCCATTTCAGTTTTGGTACCTGTCGAAAAATCTGTACTACAAGTCTACAACATAAAATATGTTACATTGCACTGTGAAGAAAAAGGCAAAATACTGAGATTAATTTGCAAAGACAGTACTGTCTTTTTCATACGGTACACATACATTGCATACACATTTTTAAACATCGACATAACTTATCACCTTATCACGTAAGGCATACATATTATTTTTACAAAAGATATACACATACTCATACGATATAGGACACTCGTGCATACAGTGTATATGAGGGAACCGTGTTAAAATGTATGACACGTAAATGTATAACACACACTCATGTTCCACCTGCCCTGATTTGGCGCACAAAACATTAGCAGCTCGACGCAGGCACACTTTGCACCACACGGGCCAGCGGACTGGCAGTGCAAAATGATGGCGGTCCCTTCCCTTTGGTGGTAGCGTGGCGTGGGTGCACCCCATGATGTTGTGGAGGCGTGGTCTGGTGCAGACACGCAGTGGGTACCATGTTCTACGTAACAAGGTAGGTCCTGCTAAAGTTTTTGTCATGACGAGCCATGTAGCAGACCAAGCCCACATGCATGTGCATGAGAAGGGTGGCACGTCTCGGTCGCACATGGCTCGAGGAATGGAGGCTGCCTTGGACAGTGCATGGGCCGTGGGCCCGCGGCCGTGCCACAGATGGCATACGACTAGCAGAGAAAGTGATACGCACCTTGGGCATAATAGAACAATTTTAGAATAGATTGATTTTGTATTCTATGGAGTGTCATGTCGCCTTAATTTTTAACTCAAACTGACCTAGAAAAAAAGACGATAAGTTTTCCATTGAAAATGGCATTTATCCTTCGCCGCGTATACAAGGTTCACTAAGCATTTGTGTCCTTGGTATTTTCAGTTGTTTCTTTCATACAAATGGAGATGGTGGGGAGGGGGTACATTTGTTCAACGAGCAATCTTGGTACCAAGCGTTTTTTTAATCCTAGTTGTTGCTCACAGTATGTTCACTAGTAGCTAGACTGAGATTGGTTGTAAAAGTTCCAAATTAACTTTGAGACCTCCTGGTCAGGTCTCAAAATGTCAGGTCTATGAAATAGTACAGAATTGTGTGATCTATGAAATAGTGCAGAATTGCGGCGGCAAATGAGGCTACCAAAGTGTGGCCTCAAAATGTCAGGTCTATGAAATAGTACAGGATTATCTGATCTATTTGGGATGTAGTGGGACAATTGACGATCACGCTTTATTTTTATTTTCCAAGAACATATCAGCTTTTAAACTTATAAAATCTAAGTTAACGGAAAACTTACTGAATATATTATTACATGAAGCAAAACTCGTATGGAAGGGAAGAAAGAATAACAGTTATAAACGTACCTTTCTTTTAAAGAGCTCAAGTGCATCATCATCTTTGAGACCTTCAAGACTGTACATATTCTTGTATTCACTTGAACAGTGTTTGGCAATATTTTTCTCCCTCGTGGTGACTATGACCCGTCTAGCATTTTTCAAGCAATTTTCTACCAAATCCCATTCTGCAGTGGAGGATATATCATCAAGAACAATGAGGCACCTCTGTGTATTTAGAAGTCGATTTAACTACTCCTTCAACTCTTGAAGTTTCATCACTGCTATATTTTCCTTCTGTTTACCAGTCACCGCTGCTCCAGCAGGATCTTCCTGAACATCTTTTTGTAGTTGCAAAGCTAAGCTTCAGATGAGCACTTCAGGGTTGAATGGACGCAATGCAGTGGCCCAAGCCCTCTTCCAGCCACTAAGTTGTTGGCTTCCATAGATGCTCCTGACAAGAGTGGTTTTTCCAAGACCTCCCATTCCCCACACAGAAATCACCTTATGGTCTTCCTTGCCCTCGGTCTGACAAATTAATTCAATCACTTTAGATTTCTCTGTTCTTCGCCCAGTGAGCACTTCATCGGTTACTGTCATTGTCCTGCTTCGATGGAACTTCTTTGCATCAGTTGAGGTAGAAACTTTACCTCTACCTGCATCCTTAAGTTCTTGATTTTCCCCCTGTATTTCATTGGTGGGAACGGGTCGATCGTTCTCGATAGTTGTAACTTTGATGGAGTCAGAGATAGGCACAACAGAACTTGACACGAGTCTAACCTGAACATAAAGAAGATAACTGAGGGGGGAAAAAAGTTGAGCAATTTATGTACTTGTACTCTACATATTTCACATTTAGCATGAGCTGAGAGGTACTAGAAATGGTAATGTAAAATTATGTAAAACTAGTGCCAGGACAACTACAAAGTTTGCTTAAAAACATAATGGAATTACTATGCAAAATTGTAAGCCAGTCAATATATTAGGTAAACTCTGCCATTACACAGTTGACAAAATAAGTAACATGAGCGCTTAGCTCTATGCAATTTAAATATTCTTTATGTTTAAAGTTTCAGTTGCACACAGCAAGAGGTTTTAAAAGGCTGCTTCATTCATGTTTAGCATTACTAGGAAACATGTCCATCATTTTGCCATAAGTTAAGATGTAGGGGCAAATCTGCATCACCACTTCTGTAAGTCTTATGTATATCTTCCAACCTCCAATTCAACTAAAGTTCTTCATCTGTAGACTTTGTTAAGGGGGGTGTTCGATTAAACGGAAATCAAATAGAAGAATGAGCCATCCATACAGGAAAGAATCAAACATACTAACGAGTAACCACGGAATTATAGTAGATAGTAACAATTTACCTTGTGGTGGAACAGATAAAGAGTTTGATCGGATGACAACTGGTTGAACGCAGACACTTGGTAAGGTTTCTCCACGCACAAGCTTGCAACTTCAACTTGCTGTGTACAGACTATGATTCTGCTTCGTTTCTTGTTGCCGGGGAAGAAAAAATTTATGCAAGACCATTCCACTATCGTCGAGAGGTCATCAATCACGATTAGGTAACTATTGTCACTCACTAGTGTGTCAAACACATCAACGATTTCACTTTCGCTCATGTTCTCCATCTTCATCAGAACATTAACTCCTGTGTTTTTTCTTTTCTGAGTCTCTCCATGTTTCTCAAGGTGATTTTCATAGAACTGCCCAAGTTGCGGAGTAACTCCTGTGGATTCAATGGATGCACGAAAGAATCCATGTTCTTTGTCTCTCCAAGTTTTTCAGGATTTTTTTCATAAAACTGCCTCACAATGCTGTAGATGAATTCTTTTGGATTGAAAGGATGACTCAACCTAACCCAAGCATGGAATCCAAAGTTTCTAAACACATTTGGTTCATCATAGACCTGCTGGATAGCAGATGTCTTCCCAAGATCACCACTTGTTCCCCACACAGCAATCACCCTAAGTTCCTCCTCCTCACTGGTGATCAACTGGTGGAGGTCCATCTCTGATTTTTCCTTCTCCAGGTCAGCAAGCCTTGCTTCGTTGATGCCAAACATTGCCGCAGTGGCAACACTGGCCTGCTCCTCTGCTGCAGAAGGCTTGGAGCCACAACTTTCCTTGATCAGGCGGTAGCGCAGGTTCCTGTTGCTCACATCCTCGACCATGGTCCTCAGCTTCTTCATCTCCATGGCGATGCGACGGCGCTCCCCGGCAGTTCGCGGGCTGCACCACCAAGATCGCTTCTTCTCTGAGAGGAGCGAGAAGTCCATGAGGCTGTCCTCGGCGTTGTAGGCAAGGTCACGTACCTGCTTCACCCAGGTGGCAAGCACCTTGTGCTGGCCACGTTCTTCATCTGCAGACATCAGAAAGGACTGCATCATCTCGAGCTCGTCAACAATGAAGGTGACGTCATCCTCAATGCCGAGCTGCAATGCAACCTCCTCCGCGGCCTTGGACCTAGCGTATCCCAGGGCTCCATCCAGCACGGCCTTGCCCAGGCTCACCACCGTCGCCTCCATGTGCTCTCCTGGCTCTCAAGCTCTGGTTTGCGAGTTTGCGATTGAAGCAGCTTCGGTGTGTGCACGCAGCCAACCACAGTTGCCCTCTTTTGGCTTTTGGCTTTAGCTTCAATGAAAAGTAACAAGCATCTGGTTCTAGCTTCAATGAAAGGAGCTCCTTCACATTCGATACTAGCCTATGGTGGAAAGCAAAAGTGATTCTAAAGTTAGTTGCCGAGTGAAGCATTTGATGCTGTACTAAACTTATATGAACCTGGGGGCACGCTTCTTGCAGGAGGTCAGGTAACGCATCTCCATTGGCCTTCAGTGGCACGCCTTGCCGGGGAGGGGAAGTGACCTCTCTTTGCCGAAGCTGCCGTGGACGATGCCGCCGCCGCCGCGGCCACCGTCTTGTGCGTCGGCCGCTGTAATCGACGGCCGGGATGCCGACCCACACCGCATCGCACCTCGCCCCGCCGCCACCTCGACGCCTCGAACACGCGCCGGCGAGGCGGCGAATCTGCACGGGAGTCGCCACCAGAGCATCCATCATCGAATCGCAGGAGCACGAGCGAGCGAACGGAGGGGATTCCCTGATTTTGGGGACGATTGAGCAAAGCGTACTTTGGTGTGTTTACGCTTTCTAGTCATAAAAGCGCATTCCTCCTATTTTCTCCACACAGACACACGCCACTGGCAGCTGGGCCCCGTGCAAATTTGGACGAAATTTCATCTTGATTCCTTTCATGTTTTGAATCCATTCAAATTCGAATTCCGAAATGTAACAATAGAAACTGTCGAAAGGGCACAAAGAATTCAGGTTCACATCAAATGCACATTCTGGACTGGACTTGAATACTTGGAAGCAACAACTTCCAGTTAGACAAGAAAGCGCATGGCATCAAAGAGGGATTCTTTCATATCGCATTCACGTTTACAAAACGAAGAATTCACTACTGAATTCTTGTGTTTCTTCAGAGACCACAAAACTAGCAGTACCACATCTGAAGTTTCACAACTAGCTGAGGTACTTGCGGATGCAGTCTCCCTCACTTCAACTAAGTTTATAGATTTCTATAAAAAATTTGCTAAATTTACAATGCCACGAACAAAAAGGATAAAAATGAAAGAAACTTCATCCCTTGAAAGGCTTATCAAAAACCAGGTTGTGGCACGTCGGGTTGCAGGGATATTCACAATCTAGCTCCTTCACCTCTCTCCTGTCAAAGAACCAGTCCCCTACTGCTTCTGCGATGGTCTGTTGTTCACCAGAATTATTCTTAGAATTGAAATGATAGTTGTGCAGGAATGAACCAAAATAGATTGAGCAAAATCTAATATCTTCACCATCCTAACCAGTTTTTCTAGATATTATATGCAGAAAGTATGAACTAAGTTCAGGCAATATGGGTGCAATCTAGAACATACAGACATAATGAAGGGCTGATATACTCATTTAAAAATGAAGATATTCAAAAACAAATCTCTATAGATCGTGAATCATCATTGAAATGTTCATCTTATTAGTGACAGGAAACCTAATTCTTGTTCCTGGTAATTTAAAGCCAGATCGCCAAACTCCGAAACGCCGCGTCAGCTTATGATCAACATAATTGGGCAGAAGGCCGTGCAACACAAACATAATGTTTCTTATAGTGCAGTTGCACTTTTTGTCTGTTCATTTTTTTAATCCCTATGGAGGATAGAAATGGTACCTTGTTACTGACTCTAGGAGAAGACGGAGAGTGCCATGTCAAGGAGTTTAGCGACTGACAGTGTACAAAGCAGGAGTCAATAAAAATACCCCAGTCTTTTTTCTGCTTGAGTTCACTCATAGCAACATGTAGTTCTTCCCTAAAACCTGCAAAGATTTCATTTGACATAGAAAAACATGAAAAAAGATCCTGAAAGATAGGCAAATTAATCATAGAGTAAGATGCAAGGTGAATCGACCTTGGAGAATTTTAAGTTGGTTAGGATTGCACTTGCTAATATCCAACCTACAGTCTAACCATGAATGTTTAGGGTCCGATGCTTCTGGTGCCAACACATGTTGTACCTGGAATGAAAATTCAAAATTACCTTGTCGATTGATATTTCAACACAACATTAGAACGTCTCTGATGGAACAGTTGAGAATACCTGCCAGGCGTCATATGCTGGATTAAGAACAAATACTGGTGTATGGATGGCTTTAACAACTTCACGTGGAAAGAAGCACTGGCATACATTTAATGATGGTACTTAGCATAACCTAATCTCGGTGGTAAAATAATGATACAAATGTCGCAGATAATTGCAATGTCGTTAGTTGGGAATGCAGAGACTAACCTGGCCTGGATCCTCGCTTGAACTGCAGTGCAAAAACCTCCTCTTGAGATCCTGAAACAAAGCATTCAGAAAAAGAAAATTTGAATATTAGAAATGGAGATTTTCAAGGCAGATAATTGCAATGTCGTTAGTTGGGAGGCAGTGAAGGAACTTGGAAAGGGACCTGAAGACGGACAACTTCACTATAGAAAGCCCGCAAGGTTCTTTGCTTGGAAATGTCTTCTCTGTAATGAAGGAAATAACATAAGTTGGACAACAGCAAAGCAGCACAATTTTCTGTTTTATAAAGTTTTCTGTTATGACATAAAAGGGAGTAATGTCACAAGGAGAATAGGATACTGCAGATGTGCCCTCACTCACCAATGACAAAACCTACAAGTTAACATTTCTGCTTGCTGATGGGACAATGCCTTGAAATGAACTAGTATCTGAAAAGGCACAAATGGGACCATGCACCAATCTGGCTGATCAAGTGATGATTCAACTATTTAAGAACTAATGAACAATATGTCCTCTCACTTAACAGTTTTAACTTTGTCATGCTTTAGCTTAAGATCTCAGAGTTCATATGCTCAATTTTTGTACACTGATTATTTGGAGTGCAAGTATTTTTGTAGGCTTAGTCAGGACATTGACTAGTTACTTTGTTCATGCATGTGAAGAACTTACATAAAAATAAAGAATAAAGAAGGCTTGGGGAGGCAGATTGCATTCAAAGCAGTCAAAGGTGGTCTGAAAACATACACATCAAGGAAAAAACCACCATCCGCAAGACACTTAACCCTAGAATCTTTTGGCAGCAGTGCACGAAAATCATCACAGTGAATGTAAGTGGCTAACCCACCAGCAGAGCATCCTGTTAGAAAAGCCTGAAGGCTGGAAATAGCGTATCAGCATCATAGCATCAATACAAGAGTCAAGTTGCTTATGGGCAAAGACAAAGTAATGGGTGTATCAAATCAGTATATACTGCTATGAATCATATCCAGTCATTTTGTAGGCATGCAAATACATATGATGTGGTGAGAAAGATGGGTTGAGATATTCAAATAGTCCCTACAATAGATCACTAACAGGTATAAAGAATGAACAGAACACATCGGTGAACACAAAAGTAAAACAAGGTTATTGCCATTGACATGTAGTTGATCTGTTTTATTTATTTACCAATACCACAAATCAGACTAAAATTGTATTTTCCAGTAAAACAATATTTAACAGATTATCCAATAAAACACCCAAATTTATCAAAATCCAACCTTCCATATTTTTATCAAGTTAACCTAAACTCAAAACACATGCATCCATGGAGAACAAGAATCAGAGTTACATCCTTATAGATTGATTCATACATTTGAATCATGCGTCCACACGAAATAAAAAAGCAGGGTTGTGCTTGCGAGAATGACCTGTTTAGCATGTTTGAGCCCCTTCAGTAGAAGTTCATCCATAACTGCTTTCCAGATACGCTGGCCTCTGAAAAAGAATTTTGTGCCGTTCTGTAACAAATCACAGAGTACCCAGAAATCAGAATACCTGCTGAGTGATTAAAACATCTGTTGTAAATAGGCAAACAAGACCTGAAACTCATCTTTGACGTTCCCAGAAAATGATGCCCCGTCGCAATACCTTATCTTCACTTTATTCCAGTCATAAAAATCTGCACATCAAAATAGATGCTCAATGAGAACCTCCGGATTACAATTAACTGAAAATAGTGTTGCAATACTGTACCGAAAGATGGCCACTTTACTGGCGAAGCAAAGGGAATAAGGGGTGGAATATTTGCACTGAGATATTGAATCAAAGCTCATCGGTTCAAATGGGCAATTGGAATACTGTCAAATGAATCAGACCAGTTCAAATGCATAACTAGAATACTACAAAATAATATCGATGCCTCTCTTTGAATATGGTATGCAAATAATAGATGATTCGAGTAACAAATAGCCAAAAATTCCAACACAAATGATATGAAGGAGCATACTGCTACGTAGTATGGTATTTCTGTTAAAAGAAACAAACGAATGAAATATAATCTGATTGATTATGATGCAAAATAAAAATTCAAAAACCGATAGGAAGTCAGTAAGGACTTGGTGATGCTGCAAATACGACTTTGGGATTGTGATCATGCCGGAACTTTTGAGTAATAATTAGACATAAACAAATTAGGTGCAGCGCAAATTTGCTCACTGGTAAATGACAACTGATATAAAGAGGAAATGTTTAGCCTTCGTGCAAAGCTGGGCATCGCCATTTGATCTATATGAACAAGAAATTCACATACCTGGATTTTGAGCTTCGTCATCACTCAAGATCCCGGCAAACTCAACCTGACGTTCCATGTACCGGGAAGAACCCAACATTGATTTCTGGCGTGAAGCACATGACTTCAAATTTCTGCACCAGCCTCCACCCTGAAGCTCAGAGAACACAGAAATTTCAGGAAAATGGAAGCATTGGGAGTTTGGAACAACCAATGGCAAGTTGGCAACAACAAAAAACTACTGCAACCAGAATGTAATGTGCAGACAAGAAACTGACAGTGATCTCCGGTGCCTAAATTTCAAATCCAGAAAGTTTGAGTTTTCCAAAGCTAAGCTAAGCGTTGATCAGCATCAAGTTTCAAATGGAAACACGGTTAATATGCACCTACTCCCTCCGTTCCATGATTCTTGTCGAAATATTACATGTATCTAGACGCTTTTTAGGAATAGATACATCCATTTTTGGGCAAATTCGAGACAAGAAATATGGAACGGAGGGAATAGAATTTTACACGCCGCATACCTCCAGGTGGATGAGCCAGCTCTGAGAGCCACTGCCAGAGCCTCTCTGCAGATGGTACCCTGGCGCGCTTCCGTCCAAGCACACTGCATCGCAGATCACATCCACAGCAGAAAAAAGCTCAAACTCTGAGAATTCCAATCAAACACGAACCTAGTACGACAGATGCTAGCTGACTTAGACAGCAGCAGGAACCCGCTGCGACGACAGGAGGGAGGGGCGGAGAGCTGAGAGAGGACTCACGCGCGCCCTTCTTCTCGGCTCGGCGGAGAAGAGTGAGATCGACGAGAGCGCCGGAGGAGGAGGAGGAGGAGGAGGGGGCCGCGCGGGGCGCCACGACGGAGGCGTAGTAGGAGAGCGCGAGGAGGAGCCCCGCGGCGAGGAGCGCGGCGGCGAAGGTGGCGGCGACGGCGCCGGCACGGCCGCGACGGCGCCACCAGAGGCGCAGGTGGCGGCGGCTCGCCGGGGCCGACGACGGCGACATGGGGCGGCGGGATGCCGGATCTGCTCGCACGGAGTGGAAGCGATTCCAACGGGAGTGGTCGGCACACTGAGGTAAAGGTTGCATTTTTGTTGCTGTTGTTGCTTTAAAAAAAAACTATAGTACTGTACGCCTTGACCATTTAGTTCGTGAAAAATCTAAATAAATACCTCCCGAAAATGCCAAGATTTGTGTGTCCTTTTTGTTTTGGTAAGGTTTTAAAAGTTTGGAAATGCTTAATGCAAATTTGAACAGAGTCGGCTCGCAGAAAAAAAAAGAAATTGGGTCGAGCTTCGTGTATGTAAAGTAAATATTCCGTTGAGCGTACAGTAGTCACGACATTTTGGGTATGGCAAGCTCTAAATCAATTTTGCGAGGAATTGATTAAGAGCGTTCCATTTCAAATCTGCCATTGCTCGGAGGTCTCTTCTTAGAACCAAGCGTGTACTATGATCCGAGTCATTTTCTTTTCTGCTTGAAATTTATATAACTAAATCATACTCCCTTCGATTAACTAAAAGTATCGCCCGTTTAGTACAAAATTTGTACTAATTTAATACAGAATGGACAACATTTTTTATGAATCCGAGGGAGTAGCTCCGGTAATGGAAATTGATATGATGGAGAGGACCGTTGTTTCAAAACAAAAGGATCCGACAATCAAGAATTCAAAAGATTCTCATAACCTCCCATGCTTGTTCGCTGCTCGCGTACAAGTATCAAAATTTAGCTTTGAACTAATCCCTGTAAAAAAAATATTCAAGAAAAAAAAATCTTGTAAAGGAAAACTTTAGACTACATCCTGTGTGCTACCACTAAAATTTAATTTGCAAACCATCCATCCATCTGGATTAAGATCTCCAAATCTTCCCATCCAAGGAGATGATGATGACGGAGACGTCGTCGTGGTACCGCCTTCGGTCATCCCCATGCTGCACCTCCAACAACTCATTGAACTCCATTCCTGCATCATCACATAAAAAAAAGTTCATAAGTTTTTTTGTTTTTGTTTTCAGTGAGAAATAAAAACATGTTTTGCAAGCTGTTTTAGAAAAAGAGTTGTGTCTCTCCCATGGAATGCTCACCGGCTTGGTTGGCTGCGCGGAGGAGGATCTCGTGGCTGAGGTACTTGGCGGGGTCCTCGTCGGGGTACCTTGCGGTGAACGCCTCCACCTGCGCCACCGCCTCCTCGTTGGTGAAGTACTCGAAGAGGCCGTCGGAGGCGAGGATGAGAAACTTGTCACGTGGCCTGAGACGGTGGTGCCGGAGGAACGGACGGCATGTAATGTACGGCGAGGACCCGACGTAGTCCACCCGGAAAACCTCCAAGAGAGCATCGTTCCACCTGGGCTGCGACAACAAAGTTGAACAGGTCATTAATTAACGATTTTGCACCGAGAGGTTTCATTGTCGGTCGTTTCGAAACTGGTCGGTGCACGGAAGTCAAGGTTCCTTTGCTTATTTTTCGGCAGGGATGAGCCATGCAGTATCATTTTACATGTGCATAATTCAACAAAAATAGATTTGGTTACATATGTGCACAATCTTGTATCACTGTTAAAGATGGTTACTGGTTAGTTAGGTTAGGTGACTTGACATTTCCAAAAGAAAAGAAAAGGTGTACTTGGCAGTTAACAGTTGACAGAGAAACACAGACCTCTTTTAGGTAGCCAGCTCCAAACGCTCTTGTGACCTGCAGCGAGCCCTTCACTCTGCCATTGACAATGCAGGCAGGATCATCCAGGTGCTCACTCCTTATCCTTCTCACCTCCTGCAATCCCAACAAATCAGGCATCAAATTTATTAGCGAGCAGGAGATCAAGAACACCTTGTATAATTCAGAATGGCAATTGATATTGCTGGATCGGTCGAACACCTTGTAAGCGCTGGTGCTGTGGTCCATGGTGAGCTGCACGGCGACGAGATCGCCGCCGCCATCCGCCGCCCCGTCGAACCGCCGCCTGATCTCCTTGGCGCCGGCGCCGGGGAGGTCGCGGCGCGCGAGCAGGGCGCGGCTGTCGCCGACGTTCATGGCGTACACGTCGGCGCCGCGCACGAGGACGACGAGCACGCACGACCCCGCCATCCCCAGCTCCGGGCACTCCGCCGCCCGCGCCTCCGCGGCCGCGAAGTAGGCCTCCTCCGTCCGCCGCAGCGCGCGAGCCATTCCGTCGAGCACCTCGCGCTCGGACATCAGGGAGGTGGTGTGCTCGTCGATGGCGGCGTAGAGGTTGGCGGCGAGGTAGTCGGCGGCGTCGGGGCCGTTGAAGCCGTCGTAGATGCCCACGAACATCTCCTTCTTCTCCGTCTCCGACGACGAGGAGACCACCACGTGCACCCTGTCCTCCCCTGCCTCCCCCCTCGCCCACTGCGCCCTTCTGTCGTCTTCCTCATCGCATCCGTTGCTCTCGATCGCGCCGCTGCCGTTGGTGGTGTCCGCTATGGCGTGCTGCTGCGTCTTCTTCTTGGAGGGGACACGCGGCAGCAGCGGCAATGAGGCGAGGGCGCGGCGGAGGCGGTGGAGGAGATTCTTGGGGGCCGACTCCTCGAGCTGCTGGCACCGGCGGCGGCGGCGCGTGGCGTAGAGGTCGGCGAGGATCTGCTCGTCGGTGCGCGCGGCCTGCCGCGACAGCACTCCGGACGAAGCCATCGTCGTCCCCGACGACGAGGACGGGGACGGGCAGTAGTCGAGCGTCCGGAAGGAGAAGGAGTTGGAAGACGAGGAGCCGCCGGACAAGTGGTCGGCGTTGAGAACGGAGGAGGAGGATGAGGCGCCCAGCGTGGACTGGTTCGAGGGGAGCAGGACGCCATGGATCGTCGCGCCGCCCAACAAAGCCGCCGGGCCATCTTCTCCGCCGTCGAAGCTCAGGATGTGGCCGATGCCGCCGCCATTAATGGCGCCACCATCAACATCATCGGCGGACCCGCCGCCGGCCGCGAAGCAGGGGGTGGCCAGCCTCGTCGCGCGGTTGCCCATGGTCGTCGCCGATCTGGATGCGCATCGGCGCCGCCGGGAAGACGGTGGGGGAACGGGGCGGCAACGCAAGGCAATCCGATCCAAGGCAAGGATGATGAGGAGGAGTTGACATTTAGCGTCAGGGCGATTTGTTTATGGAGTTGACCAGGATCTATCTTTCGATACCTGGATTTGTTTTCTCGGGTCCCTTGTCTTAAGCTACAAGTTGACTTTTGATTTCCTTAATAGAGTACTTAGTGGAGCATCAGAGTGGATATCAGCATCTAATTAGCTCCACGCGATCTAGTCTATTAGGAGTACAAAAAAGTCACTGGCTTGCTCGTGTGACAGTAAAATAGTAGCCTGCCTACGGCTGGCCATGGTAATCCAAATCACTTCTTTCGTGGTGTGGAGCTCCGCGCGGAACGGTCGTTTCGACATGTGTCTGGGTTGTTCCTATCTCCTCTCTCATTTTCCTTCTTTCTCTCATGATCCCTCTCCCAACCGAGCGAGCCAAAGATGGCGACACCTCGGCCGGCTGTGGCGGCGATGGCGCCTGTGCGTCGGGTGTATGTGCGCGCTGGAGAT
The DNA here is from genome assembly GCF_000005505.3 of Brachypodium distachyon. NCBI lineage: Eukaryota > Viridiplantae > Streptophyta > Magnoliopsida > Poales > Poaceae > Brachypodium > Brachypodium distachyon. The sequence continues at coordinate 38,782,938 of NC_016132.3, read as the reverse complement.
GGCAATGCCGAGGCCAGGCACATCAACAATGACGAGGGTGAGGCGGAGATCGAGCAGTGATGACGACAACGACAAGGAAGGGAAGGAGGTGATGGTGAAGGTGAGGTAAAGTCGACACCCTAACTTAGGGTTTCACAGTTAGGTGCTGCCGGAGTACGGTACCCTGGGCTTAGAGGGTGGTCAGAGCGGCGGTGGCACACCAGCCGTGGTGACGGTTGGGCAGGGTAGCGCCATGAGGCTAGTGTGCTGGCCGTGGGTGGCGGGAGGCTGCTGGTTAGGGCCAATGCTAGCTGGGGGATCACGTGGCAGCGGATGTGGCTATATATCCTCCATCCCACACACGCACCTGCTGACATTAGGGGATCTGCTCATGCGTGGTGCGGTTGTCTAGTACCTAGGAGCGCCCTGTAGTAATGGTATGTATGCTTTGAGCGCCGATTGTGGTAGAGGGCAATGTCGTAGCTAAGATTTTGAGCCAGGGTGGTCCAACTGACCAAAAAAAACCACACACATATATATACCATCCTAATATATGTTGGATGTCTCTGCCTCCACCTAATGCCTCTGCACGCCATCGGCCGCCTTGTGTGCTGCCATTGAACTCTTAAGGTTTGGAAATTGGGAATCTAAACGTCTGTGTACGAGTAATTGGGTCGAAAAGTGTGCGATCAGGATCAACGAGTATATGACACATACAAAAGAAAAACAAATACGGCACACACCCGAGAAGATACCAATCTAAACATTGGATATGTTTTCATAAATTTTGGACTGAATTATATAGCTATATAGATTAATCTAAAAATCCAGGGTGGTCCACCCCCTAGCTACATCAATGGTAGAGGGCAACATAGCGAGTGAAAACTCTCATTCAGTTCAAACTTGTAAATTATGATCGTACGTAGACCATTAGATAAAAAAGACACGGCCCAGATCAAATGTGGAAATCCGACACCTTGGCCGGCTGTGGCGGCGATGGCGCTTGTGCGTCGGGTGTGTGCTGGAGATGGCAATGCCGAGGCCAGGCACATCAACAATGACGAGGGCGAGACGGAGATCGAGCAGTGATGATGATGACGACAAGGAAGGCAAGGAGGTGATGATGAATCTGAGGTAAATTCGACACCCAAACTTAGGGTTTCGCGGTTAGGCGGTGACGGAGTACGGTACCCTGGGCTTAGAGGGTGGTCGGAGCGGCGGCGGAACACCAGCCGTGGTGATGGTTGGGCAGGGTAGCGCCATGAGGCTAGCGCGCTAGCCATGGGTAGCGGGAGACCGCTGGCCGGTTAGGGCCATTGCTAGCTGGGAGATCGCGTGGCAGCGGTTGTGGCTATATCCTCCATCCCACACACACACGTGTTGACACCGGGGGATCTGCTCATGCGTGGTGCGGTTGTCTAGTACCTAGGAGTGCCCCCGTAGTAATGGTATGTATGCTTTGAGCGCCGATTGTGGTAGAGGGCAGTGTCGTAGCTAAGATTTCGAGCCAGGGTGGTCCAACTGACAAAAAAAACCCAACATATATACCATCCTAATATATGTTGGATGTCTCTGCCTCCACCTAATGCCTCCGCATGCCATCGTCCGCCTAGTGTCCTGCCATTGAACTCTAAGGTTTGGAAATTGGGAAACTAAATGTCTGTGTTCGAGTAATTGGGTCGAAAAGTGTGCGATCAGGATCAACGAGTATATGACTCATACAAAAAAACAAATACGGCTCATACCCGAGAAGATATCAATCTAAACATTGGACATGATGTGGGCTATATTTTCATAATTTTCGGACCGTATTATATAGCTATATAGATTAATCTAAAAATCCAGGCCACCCCCTAACTACATATATGGTAGAGGGCAACGTTATCCAGTGAAAACTCCCATTCAGTTCAAACTTGTAATTTATCATCGTAGAAAATTAGATTAAAAAAACACGGCCCATATCAAATGTGGAAATCCGACCACTTAAACAAACTCTTGCACATAAATGCTAGCCATTGATTTTAAATGCTTGTCAGACCGACTTCCGCGTTTGATATGAACCATACATTTTTTATCTAATGGCGTATGATGAAAAGTTAACAAGTTTGGTTAGCCGTGCCAGAGAGCGAACAATAGCGTTGTAAGCTCGATATCGATCGTTACAATAATGCCAGAAAGATTGCGGTAAACACCTGATATCACCCCCTTCTCGGTATGCCATGCCGACATTTGCAATGCGTCATCCATATGCTTGGATTGTATATACACACACCCATGTAGTAATATTTAAACATCTGCCTACGTCTCACTTCCATATCAACCGAAAATTTCTAGGGTTTCTTTTAGGGAAAGGACAGTCGATCTCCGTCATTCGATTAGAAGAAAGGCACTGTAGAGGGACCAAGAAGGTCCCCCGAGAGAATAGGGGGAAGCAAAATCGAAAAAAACGCCCGAGACAGGGCCTATCCTCCCGGGTTAAGCAAGCACGCCCTGAGCCTACTCTGGTATTCCTCCCAGACTAGATATGCTACCTGAAGCGCCGTCATGGAAGAGGCCCGGAAAATCCTCATGTTGCGCTCCTTCCAAACCTCCCACCAAGTGTAGATGAGCCGGCCGCTCAAATTTCTTGAGCTCACTTAGGGAGACCACTAATGGCCCCGTCCCAAAGCTCGTTGATGGAGTCGGACGCCGAGATGGTGGCGGGGGGGGGGGGGGGGGGTGTCCTAGCTCCAGCACTGAGGATCGTTTCTAGAAAAATTCTGCAAAGGGGGTAGATCCGGTTGTGAGCCCATCGCCGGCGCGCCAAGTTGTCCGCGGTCAGAATCCTACCATGGATCGCCGTCCAAGCGAAGAACTTGCACTTCAGCTCTGCCTGGGCCGTCCAAAGCTTGTTGGAGCTGAAGGGAGGGGTGGATCCGAGGAATTGTGCCTTGTATGCCATCGCCGCCGTGTACGTACCCAAGCTCGTCCATCGCTAGGAGATTGTGTCGCGCTGCAGGGAGAGGGCCACCGTGGAGATGCTGCCCCATAGCTCAATGAAATCAGAGAGTTGTTGAGGAGTTTCAATCCTCGGTAGGGAACGGATCCGTGAGCGGGCGGTCGCCTCCGATGGTGACAAGTTTACCGTGCGTGCTGAAGGAGTGCTCCGCCACCACCATGTCTTGAGTAATCTCCATGACGCTCTGGTCCTCGGCCAGACGTCCCTGAAAGTCCCCGTCGCCAGCGATGAGCACTGTAGCGTAGGTGCGGGCGGCGGTAACCGCGCTGGCGTGGTGGTGGGCGGCTGGAGGAGGAGGAGAGGCCCGCGTGGCGTGGCAAGCGTCCTCGACGTGGCCCGGGCGGTGGCACCTCCAACAGAGGCAAGGCTCGTAGCACAGGGAGGCTTTTGTGGTGAGAGCTGAGGCAACAAAAGCATCTGCCCCGCATCCTTCTTAAGAGGGCAGTGCAACGCTCCTTCTCCCTCGTCGTGGAAGCCAGCCGGGCAGGCCCTCGGGAGTCGGGCTTCGTGTCCCCACCAGTGAGGACGCTGCACCAAATGCCAGCCGTCATCATGACGCCTTGAATCGCCGCCGTCTTGACACGCCGTCTCCGATGGGACAAGACGAGGCACCGCATGAGGCTGGTCATAGTGCAAGTAATTGGGTAGTAACATAGATACCAACTAAGCATTTTGGTGACATGGCATGTCAATAAATGAAAAAAGAGAGGGAGGTGGTAACTAGATATGTTACCATAACATCACACAAATCAAGACAAGATGAGTCTACAAGATAATTAATGACACAATGCATGACACCACACATAAGTCACTACTCACTATGGAGGTAGTAACTTAGACTAGTAACATATTCATGTTACTACTCTAAGTTAGTCCCCACTATGACCAGCCTGAATTGCGTTCGCGTGCGGTGCGGGGAGCGGAGCTAGAGTGAATGCGAGCTTGACCTCTGGGCGGCAAACCGGGGGGAGGAGAGGGCAAAATCCACCTACCGGCCCGGCCGGCCCCAGCGCCGGAGTAAGTGCTCGCATTGAAGAGCCTGGGTTGTCCGCGAGTAGGGGAACCAGTTGGAGGCGGTGGCAAAACCGCCATAATTGGAGATCTGTCCGGGGAACTCGCATTGAAGGAAGGAACCTCCACTGGGCCGGCAGGCGGGGATCTCCGCTACGGAGGCACGTAGATCCGGGGCGAGTCAGGTTTGGGCCGCACCAGAACCGACCGGATCTGGGGTTTCGGCGCCCGCAGCAGAGGCAAAGAGTCCGGCACGAACTCGCCTTCCTCTTCCTCATCGCAGGCATCAGCCCATGGGAAGATCTGGTGGCTACGGGGGCTGGGATTTGGGGTAGGGGCGGTGGTGGCCGGATTCGCCGGCCAGGTCGCGTCGGGCGGGGAGGGAGGGGGAGGAGCCATCTTTTCTCCCTTGGCTCTTGCTATTTTCGCACGCTCAAAAAAGTTCCAGGGTTAGATTAATAATTACCTAAGATCGACCATTACAGCATCGCCAAAGACCTGCATGGTTGTTTTAAATTTCTAAACGAATTTTAGCTATACCAAGCTAGCTCAATTATAGCTACTACCTAGCTAGCAATGGTGTTTTAAATTTCTGAACGAATCCAAGCTTGTGCTAATTAATTAAATGACCAACTGGGATCGATAGGGTTGGGCGATCGAGTGGTTTAACCCCAAAAAACTGAAAACAAAAGGAGAAAGTCATATGAGTATGCATGTGTGCAAAATGAGACGAATATCCTGCGGATCTTAATCGGCTTGCACTTCCAACTACCATGCAGCATGATACTCTCTCCGTTTCATAATTCTTGTCTTTAATTTGACCAAATATCGATGTATATATTCCTAAAAAGTGTGTAGATACATGTAATATTTCGACAAGAATTATGGAACGGAAAGAATATCTAATACTAGTTGATAATTCGTTAATGTTCTATGGCATGTTGCATGCGTCTGCATTATTTGAAACCGCTGGCTTAATTAGCTATACCTGATCCTAGACTACTTCCTAGTACTGCTACTATTATTTTAGCAAACATTTAATTAATGTATTTTGTATATATGGTGTGTTTTTTTGTGTGAAAAAGAAGTATATATGGTGTTGATCAGTCTCTGATATAGTATTGGGGATCGAGGTCCCTCTCATATGTATAGCTAGGCTTTATTTAAAAGTTGAAACCACCTTTTAAAAGTTAAAATTAACAGTACCTTTTAAAGCTGCTTTTTGGAACCCAATTTGCTAGCACCATTAATTAATGATGATGCTCGAGGGAATTCGGTCCACATCGTACGTACGTGTGCGCCATGGACCTGGATTCCTAGACACGATTAGAACTGCTTCTTAATGCTCGATCGTACATATGCCCGATGGTATATATGCCTCTGGTTTCCCGTCAGCTGTGTTCATTTCCCTTTTCGGTCTATTCTTTCAGGACAAAATTAAGCCAATTCTTTCAATTAAACTACCAGCAAGGTTTATCATGATCACGCAACTAGGGTGATTTCTTGCCTTAAAGAAACAATGTTTTCACCAACATACACATGCATGGACATACTGTCAGCCAGTCCGGATTTCGAGACCAGATGAACTCACTTCTTCTTAGAAAAGCTGCAACTTTTAAGTCTTTCATTTTTCTTTATTTTTTTTGGAGTGAGTTCAATTAGGTTACATAAGCATATGTGATGCCTCCCTCTAGCCTAGCTAGGTGTGGTAAGCTACAGGGCTAGATCAAGCCGTACGTCGCCTTCACCACCATGTTCGTCATGTCCATGTCCTTATCTGCACACTGACTCAGCTTTTGTACTACTCGCATCATGCCTAGCTTAGCTAGCAACTTGCTCATCTTCAGTGTCACCATTCATCAGAAACTGTACCGAAAACTGTTTGGCTGCATTCATAATACAGAATCGAGCCATTTAAGTGTGTGCGTTTCTCGAGGAAAAAAAATCCCCAGTTCTGTTCTCTTTTGTCGTATGAGGGTATGAGGGTATGTCCACAGTTTTCTGTCAGCTGGATCGAGTTGAGGCAGCAAGCATTCAGAAACAGAGGCAGCAGCAGGCAGCACGAGTGGATCAACAACATTCAGACACATATATTAAAACGTACAGCCTTGATCGAGCGAGGCATGAGGAAGGACATGGATCGTGTCGGATGAACAATACGGTCGTGATCGAGTTGGTGACTTGACAGAAGATTTTATTTTATTTAGCAGCTAACTGGCTAGTAAGCTAGCTAGCTGGGCGGCGATGGTGGGTGCATGCTTGCAGTGCAGTTGTCCTAGATCCTGGATCGATCCTCATTCCTCATGGTCGCTGGTGTGTGGCTCTAGTTGCAGGTGCAGCAGGAGCAGCCGCAGGCGGTGCCGCACTTGCAGGTGGTGCAGTCGCAGCCGCCGCTCTCCTCCCCGCCGGCCATCTCCAGCCCACCAGAGCTCCTGCATATGCACAAATTAAACGCAACAGTCAGTTAATTCCCTCTGCTATTTGGCTAGCTTGTTGCTTAATTTCAGTGAAATATGATTAAGCGTGAGTTCATATCGATCGATTATGCATACCCCTTGTGGGTGGCGGTGGCCATGACCACGGTGGTCATCGTGGCGCCGGCGCTGGCCTCAACGTCAGGGAACATCTTGCACCTACATACATATGCACATGGTTAATCAGATTACTCTGCCGTCTCATAACAGAAGAACTGTGGAACAAAATGATACACGCAAGAGCAGAGAGATGAGTACCCGCCGCAGCCGTTGCCGCACTTGCAGCCGGCGCCGCACCCGCAGTTGCCGCCGCAGCAAGACATTCTTTCTGACGACTGAGGAAGAAGAGGCTAGCTGCAGTGAGTGAGTGAGGAGCTCAGTTAAGGATGTTTCTGCTGCTTGGGTGAGGAAGAAGAAGGAGAAGAGGGAGGGTATTTATAGGCGGGGAGAACAGAGGGGGCGGCAAAGGATCGATGGACGGGAGCGCGCCAGGGACCACGACCACCGCTTTTAATCGGAAACAGGAGGAATCATCAATCAATCAATCACACGCCATCCGGAGCCGGATAGAATTCACCTCTCTCACTTTCTACCTGCCTTCTGATTTTGATCTGATTATTCTCCCCTGCTCTGTTCAAATGGATGATGGATGAATGAATTTACCTTGATCGATCTGCGTGCCTTCATAGGTTAATGTGCTGTGAGAATGATCAAGTACTTGGGAAAATATCTCTGAAACTTTACTACTCTCTGTATTTCTGTACGTGCATGATTGACAACGGACGGACGGATGGCTGGTAAGCGACTCAAACGCACGATCATCATCACCCTACCCTATGCCTGCAGCAACAGCAAGCACCGATCGAGGGTTGGCAAAGGTAGGTATAGCTAGCTTACCTAGTATTATTACCTTTTGGGATCAGATCAACTGGGCATACGTAACCCACAATTAACCAAGTGATCTATCTGCAGATTACGCAGAGCTGGTGTGGTTAAACCGGCCTGGACACAGGCCCGGCAGGCTCACTCATTCACACTCACTGGCTGGAACAGCAAATACCTATTCAGAGACAGAAATTTACTGTAACTGTAGTACCCAGCTGCAGTTGATGCAATCATCAGGTCAGGTCACTTCCAACAGTTTCTACCGACGGAAGCACAGTTTTTACTGTTGGAAATTATTCGCTCTGCCGGCCACACCGACCGACGCTCATCGATTGATATAGATCGAGGTGAAAGAAAATTCACCATCTCATCACGGGCCGGCACCTGAAAGATCTCAACTCTAAAGTAAATACAGTACTGTGGTAAATTTACTTTCTTCTTTGCGTAGAGAACATGGACAGCATCTTATATACAGATCGAGGCGATACCTGATCGATCACCCGTCGTCGACAGGTAGCTTGCTTGGGAAGAGTTCCCTGCCGAATCGAAACACCATTGATATTGATATTGTTGAGGGTAAAGAAAAGCTTGGAATGGACTGATGAAGCAGCTGAGAGCTACTCATCATCATGGAGCATCACGTAACGTAAAGGCAGTAACAAGATAACAGTAGTAGGCGGAGCACGTAATTACCTGATGACTCAGAAATTGCCTGATGATTCTGAAATTGCAGAAATTACCTGATGACTCAGAAATTGCCCGATGATTCAGAAATTGCCCGATGATTCAAAAATTGCAGAAATTACCTGAGAGTATCATCAGAGATTATGGCATGATGGAGGACCCGTCACCAGCCCAAGTTTCCGGCAGCTTTGCAGATATCATATGCTTAGCTCCTCAGCTTCAACAGATCACCATGCATACTGATGGATCATGGATGTTTTCATCTAAAGAACAAAAATCATAAAACCACAGGTAACATAATCCCCGAATATTAGGAAATCATAACGGTTGCGCAAGAACATTTACACACAACGGCCGCAGACATTCATGCCCTACGAGGAGGGCAAATCTGGATTTATTAATTTAATTGAACCGACCACACACATGGCTTCCTTCAATCAAGAAGTCCTTATGCATTGTTCTCCCATAAATATATAATGTAATACCGCCACAAATGAATAACGGTTACATTGCTAGGTGAGGTAGTTGATGAACTCGACGGCGGTCGTGATGGCGCCTCCGGTGATGGCGTCCTTGACGATCTTGTCCCGGTGGCTGTTGCTTGCCGCAGAGATCAGAGCGCCGCTCACGACACTGCCGATCATTGCATTTTTCTATGAGATCGTCCCATCCAAAAAAGTAAGAGAGAAGGACAGAGATCAATTAGCAGCAGCTGTAAGATATCTTAAGTGAGGAAACTAATCTTCAGATTGACTCTAATCATGCAAGAACAGTATAGTTTTTTGAAAGAAATGGTGGAACAACAATATTGCTTGGTTCTAAAAGAAATAAATTTCTAATGTGTGAGATGTCTAACGTATCAGGACAGTGATAGCTAGTCTTGCATAATCTAAAAACATAGCATCAAGATGTATGAGATGCTACACAGCAGTGGTCTGATATTCTCTTGTACAGCAAACGATATTATCTGAATCTTGCATAATCCAAGAATGTTAGCCAAATAAAAGGATCTACATTTCAAGTGCATAGAAAGTATTGTTAATTTGTGACGATAAGGCAGGCAGGCAGATACATTTTCCTTCACATAAAGGTCCAATGGATTACAACAAACACGTAAGGTTCGTTTTCAGAGAATTGTTACCCAGCCAGAGCGACCACGGATCCTTTCCACTCCGTACTCCACGCCTACATAAACTCCAGTAACAGTACCTGCAGATTAGTCAGAAAAAAGCATCTGAATCTGACAATCTGTCGGCGAACATAAGAAGAACTGATGAATTATTATAATTTTTCACAAAATGGAAGAATTTCACAGCTCCAGGCCTCAGCATCCAGAGGATGCACAAAACCATGTAGCAGATGAATGATTAATGCCAATGCATTTGTCTGAGGGGGGAAAATTCACTTAGTTACCCCAATATGCACACCATGTACCTGATATGATTCACAAAATATAAATCAAGAGCTTTGCCAGATCGTCAAAACATGTCTGCATTGTTTTCTAAAAAATGAAATCCTCTCCATCAGCTGCTTATATGCCTTGTTTCTTTTACCACTTGCTAATCTCTGTAACTCCACATTTAGTGATACTCAATACAGCTCCTGATGGTACTCAATATACCTAGAGAGGGAGCTCCAAACCACGCCCAGGATTAACTGCTGAGTCTACCGTATCAGCTGGCCCCATCGAAAAATTGGTACTTTGCAGGGAGAAATTTTATTTGTTCCCGATGTTTCGCTTCACTTGAAAAGAGAAACATCAACAATGAAATAGTTGAAGCTTCAAGTGAAATGATAGTGCCATTCACTTTGCATGTAATATCCGGCCTTGACTATATCACCTTTCTGCAATAACATTCTGATGATCTCATTTACAAGACGAGAGCTGGAAGCGCAACCACTCTTCTCCATTGATGAAAACATGGTGTCTGCTTCTTCCACTGATCCTTCTTTTAGAAGATTACGTATCATTACTCCGTAAGTAGAAACATTTGGTACCAACCCACTGGTTGATATTGCTGCAAACAAATCGTTAGCTTCTTCTCTTCTTTGAACCTTGTATAATGCATCAATCATGGTATTTAGTATTGTAATATCAAACTTCAAATTTATTGCAACCAATTTGTCAAACAGGGTGGTTGCTTCATCAGTGCAATCATTTCTAATAAGTCCTTGAAGAATTATGCTGTATGTGGCAATGCTCATGGTCATTCCACTATCGATCATCTCAAGAAACATTTTCTTCGCAGCAGCACTTCTCCCGGCATGAAATAACCCATCCAGTACGAGGTTATATGTCACAGTTGTAGGTTTGACTCTCTTATGCAACATTTCTCTGAATAGAATCAACCCATCATCGATCTTTCCACTTTTACAATAGCCATTAACAAGTGTAGTATATGTAACAACATCAGGCTCAGTGCCATCTGATACCATGGCATCTAGTACTCCGAATGCTTTTTCCATCTTGCCAACTAAGCAATATCCGTCAATCAGTGAGTTGAATGTAAAAGTATAAGGCCTGTCACCTATGTGTATCACCAAGTCGAAGACATCCTGTGCATCCATAACCCTTCCTTCGTTGCATAGACTGTGTATTATTGAATTGAAGAAAGTGATGTTAGGACGAGGAATACCTTTGCTCATCATTTCAGAAACCAATTCCTTCACTTTTACCAAATCACCATGTGCACAAAAACCCTGAATTAGGGAGTGATAGACAGCTGTGTTCGGTCCTACTCCAATGGAAATCATCTGACTGAATTTTTCCATAGCATCAGCCAGCCTACCCATTCTACAAAATGCCGCTATTACAGTTGCATAGGTGATTACATCTGGAGTCACTCCTTTTCCCCGCATTTCCGTAAATATGAGCATAGCTTCATCCATCATTCCACGTTTAGCATGTGCACTAATTAATATGTTGAAACAATGACAGTTGGCCACAATACCCTTGTCTGCCATTGAATGGAAAAGATTATTCATCTCAACCAACCTTCCTTCGGTGGCATACCCGTGAAGCAGAACAGAATACGAGACGATATTTGGCTTGTGGCCCTTGGCGGTCATGTAATGAAAAATTTCTGCAGCTTCTTTGCTTCTTTGATGCTTGCAAAGGGAGTTCATCAACGAGGTGAAAGTTACAATATCCGGTATGAGACCCTCGCTTATCATTTCTCTGAACATTTTAGCTGCCTCTTTCCACCGGACAGAAGTGGAATATCCATGGATCATGGCATTATATGTCACTTCATCTGGTTGAACACCGCTATCAACCATCTGCCCAAGGACCAACTCTGCCTTGCCCATTGCTCTGGCCTTGCACAACGCATGAACGATCGAGTTGTATGTAACCACATTAGGCACAACCCCCGTTCTGCACCATTTCATTGAACAGATTGCATGCCTTGCTTACTTCACCTTGTTTAAAGAAGCCGTGGATGACAGTGCTATATGACACCACGTCAGGGAAGCAGCCAGCTCCTTGGTTTGCCATCCTCAGGAGCAAGATCTGTCCGTTTTGCATAGCAGAGGCACTTGAGGAAGGTGTTGGCCACTACCCTCTCTGTTCTCAGGCCTGCCCTGAGGAGGCGGGCGAAGAAGGCAGGCCCTAGTTCCGGCCCTGAGAGAGGCGCGACCCGTGGGCCGGCTTCTTCTTGGCATAAACGGTTGAAGAGGGCGAGGACCAGGGCGGGTGCTTCGCTGCACGCGACTGAGTCCGGTGCACGGGCAAGGGCGGCGAGGAAGCCGTTCAGGGCGCGATTGTGGACCGGAGTGTCCTGCCGCAGCAATTCGTCGAACAGGTTGTGTGCGTCGCCCGTTCTGAACGTCCCCGCGCTGTGGCCGCGGCGAAAGCGATCTGGGGATCCCAACGGCGTGAGGGCGGCGAACTGGAGGAGCAAGTGCGGCGGGGGAGGAGCTGCTGGTGGGACATCGGCGTGGTGAAGGAGGAACGGCGGAGGCCGGGCATTGGCGCGGTCGATGGAGAGGAGAGGCGGCGGAGGATGCTGACCCCGGACACCGGCGAGGCGGAGGAGGAGGAGCGGCGGCGGGACATCGGCGTGACGGAGCAGGAACGGGGCTTCGGCCGGCGTTCGTGCTCCAGCGCTCGGAGTACCTTTTTTCTTTAGGCCACCATGCTTTAATTAGATGCTGGATGGATGCAAGCAACATCCGTACATAGCGATTAGAACTTGATTGAGTTTTTTTTTTGAGTGTGTTTTTCTGGTTAATCTGAATTTCTTGTACTACACAACACAACAGCAACAGGAAGGCAAATCTGAATTTATTGATTAAACTGACGGAAAAACACGGATGGATGGCTTCAATCAAGAAGTCCTTATTTGTTGTTGTCTGACAGACTGATAATATGGATAGAAACACTGCCGAACGAATGACGGTTACATGGCTAGGTGAGGTAGTTGATGAACTCGGCGGCGGTCGCGATGGCGCCTCCGGTGATGGCGTCCTTGACGATCTTGTCCCGGTGGCTGTTGCTCGCCGCGGAGATCAGAGCGCCGCTCACCACACCTCCGATCAGAGCGTTTTTCTACGGGATTGACCCACCCAGAAAAAGGTAAAAGAGAGGTTAGTTAGCACCAGCTGTTAGATATCTGTAGTGAGCAAAATAATCTTCAGATTGACTGCAATCATGCCAGAATAATATAGCTTGGTTCTAAAAGAAATAAAATTCTAATGGGTGAGATTTCTAACGTATCAGCACAATGTTAGCTAGTCTTGCATAATCTAGAAACAAAGCATCAAGATGTATGAGATGCTACACAACAGTGGCCTGATCTTCTCTTGTACTAATGTTCAGCAAACAATACTATCTGAATCTTGCATAATCCAAAAATATTAGCCAGATAACAAAAGGATCTACATTTCAAGTTAATCTGTGACCATAAGGCAGTTATGCAGATACATTTTCCTTCACATAAAGGTCCAATGAACTACAAGAAACACAGAAGATTCATTTTCCGAGAATTCTTACCCAGTCAGAGCGACCGCGGATCCTTTCCACTCCGTACTCCATGCCTACATAAACTCCAGCAACAGTACCTGTAGATTAGTCACAAAAATCATCAGAATCTGCCGGCAAGCATAACAAGAACAGATGAATCATTATTATTATTCACAAAAAAGAAGAATTTCATATCTCCAAGCCTCAGCCACACAGCCGTGGAGCAGATGAATGGCTGATGACAATGCATTTGTTTTTCCAATTTGTCCGAGCCAAAAAATAAACAAATAAATTTCCACTTAGTTACCCCAATATGCGCCCTCCTTGCACATTTTCTTCAGCTGCACACACATTCAGAAGAGCATATCAGTGCACTGGAGTTGGCAAACCAATCGACAGAAAACAGCCATTATGGAATCAACACTTACTGTATGCTCAAGCTTGTTCGTTGAAACATTCCCTGCAAAGTAAGGAAGCAATTAGATGTTAACTCACCCCAAAGTTGAACATCACACTTGGTCCTCCCCACAAAAAAAAAAATACAAACAATCCAAGCAAAGCCTAAGGTGTATATTTGTACATACGCTCCTATATATGCATACGCTAGGGAGAAATCTTGCTGTACATTTGAAATATTACATTGCAACACAGTGGTAGCTGTTGATCTGAAATCTGGCAGCAGCAGCTGGCCGGCCGGGCCGGCGAAGAGTTTATCTGAAATCTGTGTTGTGAACCTACACTACACATATACGCTACGGCCGACTGACTGAACCCGTGTTCCCCAAATGTATGCTAACTTGGGGGACAACAAAACAGAGGCAGGGCCCTAATCTAGTCGGACGCAGTGGAGGAAGAACTGATCAAGACAGGGGGATTAAGAGGGTAAATAAAGCAGTAGCAGTATACCTTTGTGGAGGCACTCGAAGGCGTCCTCGGCGGCCACCTTGCAGGCGCCAACCTGCACATACACAAACATTGGGCGCGTCAGACCATGGATACTTGGATACAGGATAGATCCACATTGGAGGAATCGGGCGAGGAGGAACGGAGGATTTGATGCAGAAGGGAGGAAGAAGGCGTGCGTACGGCTCCGATCTTGATGAAGCCGTCGAGGGTGCGGTTGAGGAGCGGGTTGCCCGTGTCCACGGCCAACTCCAGCTTCCGCGACCCCGCGGAGAACCCGCCCCGAGGCATATTGGCTCACTGTCAGACCCAGGCGGCAGGCGATGAGGGTGTGCGAGGAAGAAGAACTGAGGAAGAAGAAGAAGATGCAGCAGGAAGGGGGAAGATAAAATACAGTGAGATGCGGCAGTGTGGCTGTGAAGCCACGAAATCTTCTTCTTTCGTCGTCACGGGCTCCCAAGCCACCGACACGTGTCACTCACTCCACGGACTCTCGCCTCTTGGTCTCGGACCAAGACAAAGCGTCCTCCGTCCATCTGGTTCCGTGTGGGGTCCGTTTGCAAGATGGACGGTGCAAAAATGAGGAGGGCCCTGTTTCAGTGGGGTACACTCCAATCAAAGTCGCTGCAGGAACGGACGGTGCAGAATAAACGGGTGTCTCCGTGAGAGCACTCAAGTAATACGTACACGTAATACTCCAATGTACGTACGTAGATAGCACTCCAGCAAGTACTCTCCAGTTATTAATTAACACATCTCCAGTGGCTGGAACTTATCTTCTATAGCTGAAAGAATGACATTCATTTCATCTATCTATTCGGGTAACAAACCATCTTCAAATTCAGTTACCTTACCAGAGATGGGGGAAAGAAAAAGAGACAAGAAAAGTGCTAGCAGACAAAGATCAACTCAGTTTGCTTATCATGTGCATAGTGCACCATAAGATGACCTGCTGCTACTACTACAAGTGAAGAGGGGTAATAAAAACAATGTGGAACTGCTCAAACTTGGAAATCAAATCGGCACCCAATTCCAATGACTCTACAGAGAACAACACATCGAATTAGCATAGCGATGATATAACAAGCTTTTAGAAATTCTGATTGCCATCTAAATCAAAAGATGTAGACCTCGGTTTCTCATGAATCCATAATTAAGAATTGACAACCACTACACACCGGGGCTAAAACCATGAAATAAACACACCAGCTCATTTGTTGCTTGTCCACTAGTATATATCAGTATATCTTCCATCATTGGAATCTCACCTCACATGATAAATTCATACCTCGAAGATATAAATAGCTCCTGTTTGACGTCCTCCATGCTGTCCGGCAGCTTCTGCATCATCTCGACAAACACCTCCAAGTATTCACGCCCCAGCACACCAGCGCACTCCGGCTGTCGGGGATCGTCACACCGGAAAGACCGGAAATGCAGACTCTCAGCCGAAAACGCTCGCCGGAGACACGAGCGACCGCCGTGTGTGTCCACAGAGCGACCGCATGAGAGGGACGTCGATGAAGGTGAAGATGTCATCGTCGTCTACGTCATCGATGTACATGTCGATGGCGATGGCGATGCATGGCCGGCCCCATACCTGCATCAGACCTCATGATATGACCCTACCCTCGCCTTCCGGCGGCAGATCGATGGTCGTCACCACCTCGTCGTCCACGCTGAAAGAACCCTCGCATTGAAGGTCCCTGTTGTAGCCTGAAAATTTGATCAGCTTCACCGATGTCGCCACGGGTTCTTGGCCTCCGCCGCCGCCCCTGGCGAAGGACAACACCGTGAATCTGACGACGTCATCCTGTCTCTCCACGATGAGCGCCTTGTAAGCCTTGCTCGCCGGGCTGTACCCGAAGCCGCACAAGCGAAGAGGGCGCCACGGCCACGGCGTGTCCGCCGGCAGGGAGACGCGGACGGCCTCCTCCTCCTTGGTGGCCAGGTTGACGATGAGAGCGTCGAAGAGTCGACTGGATCCGGGTTGCCACGCCCAGGAATCCTTCACGGCGGTCAGGAGGACCAGCCCGTTGCACGTGCCGCCCAGGAATCCTTCACGCCGTGCTTGATGCTGAGCGCGACGCCGCCTGAGACGACGTGGAGCGCGTGGTGGCGGTGGCGCCGCCGGCGACGATACGGAACGCGCCGACGCCCGGCCGCGCCGTCCCCGCGGGGGTTCTCGTCGAACCGTATGAAGCAGGCGGCGCCCTGGAACGGGTGCGGCGCGCCCCCGAGGCAGCGGCGGCGGCTGAGCCAGAACTCCGGGGCCGTGAGCAGGCGGCGGATGCCCCTGGAGAGCGCGCCGCGCATTTGGTCGGCAGCCGGGAGATGATCACGTCGGCCAGGAGGTCGTCCCACAGCGCCTGTGGCGTCTCGGACCCGCCGCGATGGCGAGCGTTCTCCCTTTCCATGGCCAAACCCTAGCTAGCCCTAGGCTAACCCCCGCCGCCGTTGCTCCTCTGGAGGAAGAAGAAGATGACGTCGCCTCGAGAGCCAACTGGGTTGTTCACAGGTAGGCCCTAAATGGGCCCTATTTCCCTTCTCGGCCCATCTCGGCCCGGTAAATCTTTCCAAATCCATATCTGCTTAAACAGCCCATGGGCCAGCCATAGCTCTTTCCGCTTGTCTTGGCCGCCTCTGCTTCTTTCTTCAGTCATCCCCCACTTCTCTCCCCCAAGAAAGAAAAGAGCTGAAGCATGGCCACCACCGGCGCCCCGGCCGCCGCCGCCGCCGGGAGCGAGGACGAAGACCAGGCCCGCATGGACGCCATCGTCGAGAACCTCCAGACCCGAGACGCGTACGCACTAATCCCCCCTCCCTCCCTCTTACCCCTTTCCGCTGCTCTCGATTAGCTACTGCTTTGCTCGATCCCCTCTAATGGCGACGGCGGACGGACGGAGCAGGGTGCGGCTGTACAACTGGCTGTCGCAGCGGTGCTTCTCGGACTGCGTCACCACCTTCTACCGCAAGGCGCTGGGCAAGGGCGAGGGCGACTGCGTCCGCGCCTGCGTCCGCAAGTACCTCCTCGTTTCTACCGCCTCCGCCGCCCGATTCGCCGAGGTCACCGCCGACCCTTACGCCGCCGTCGCCGACGACGAAGACTGATCCAGCCCACCTGGCTCCCCTCCGCTGCTGTTGGGGAATGAGGAATTTTTTTTGTCTGCGCTTTGTTGATCTGCTGTTAGCCCTTCTTCAGCTCAGTTCTCTGAACTTCAGATGTAGTAGTACTTGCCAGTTTTGTGATCTCTGAAGAAACGTGACAGTTCAGTTGCCTAGATGAAATTGCAGCGCGCTTGCGGCTGCGGCGAACCACGGGTTTGGAAATTCTGATGGATACAAACATGAATGAATGATTTCTTCGTTTTATAGATGTAATATGGATGAGTCATGCTTCCTTGATGCGCATGCATTTCTCTTGTCTAACTGAAAGCTTGCTGCTTCCCAGTTTAGCTCCAGTGCAGAATGTGCATTGATGCAAACCTGAATTTTCGATATTCTGCTTCATGTACCTTTGTTTATTATTATCAGGTTCTTCAATATCACTGTCACTGCCATGTTGCATACAAGTTCATGCTTTTCTCTTATTATTATTCATAGCCTGCTACAAGATTATAGAAGAGAACTGGGGGAGAGGAATGGATGGGTTGAAATTTCTTGTTCCAAGGTTGAACTCAACTTCATGTTGTTCTGTGATATGCCATAACTTGAATCCTTCATGTCCTGTGATGGTTGATATTTACTTGGGAATGGTTTATCAGGGAGTTCATTCAACTTCATCTTGGCCAATTTAATGTTGATGCATGGTCATTGGCGGACCATCTTGCATGCATGAAGCAACTACCCATGGTGTCATGTTTAGTTCATGCACAACCGTTAGTTTGCATAACAAAAGCATGAAAATTTATACCGCTCCAGCCATGACTTGGTTTATATATAAACTGAGGTAGCGTCCAACCCAGTGCATAAATAGCTAAGGGGGTATGTTTGATGATATGTCCTGTGCAACTTCTTTTAGGAATATGGATCGTTTTAGGTAGCTGAGATATTAGAGGATAACTGATATGCTGTGCTAAACTTTCTTGTCAAGTAGCTCCTACCGGTGACGTGCTCTATCGGGGCGCCAACTTAAGGTGCTCATCTTGATCCAATGTATACAAGTCTTGGAGCAGTGCAATTGTGTGAACTCAATGCTCACGGTTGTCACACAATGGCTGTGTATTCCAATTGAATGAAGGAATCGATCTATATATCAAGTACAACAACATGTCGAAGGACACCAAGCAATGCAATTGGAGGGACATCGAGAACATTTTGGTTTGCTCAGAAATTTAGATCACAAGAGTAACGTAGCATGTACCACAACAAGGATGAGACAGAGGAAGCCCTCATGTATTGTATTCACATTACACATACTAGCAAAAGAACCCGTTCGATGCTACGGAACAACGGAAAATGTATCAAGCACGAGCCGGTGGAGGCGAAGTCTGGACATTGATTTTTCGATTGGATTGATTTCCATACTGAGATTGATACCAAGATTTTTTGTTTGGGTTCGGATTGATTTCCATACTGAGATGGATACGAAGAATTTTGGATTTCATGCTAAGGAGATTGATTTATTTAGGACTGTTCGTATTATGTTGTGACAAATTTGGACCGTACGATAACTTTCGGTAAATCTAAACCGTAGAATTTCTGCTACTGAAATCGTGAATAAGGCGGGAGGGAAAGAAAATAAGGGGCAGTGGCATATTGATTGTAATTTTTAACGAAGTTGACCGACCAACACCGACCAACGGCGCCCACTCATCACCACCGATTCCAATTTAATATTTAACTAGCAAAAGAACCCGTGCGATGCTTCGGAACAACGGAAAGTGTATTAAGCACGTGCCGGTGGAGGCGAAGTCTGGACATTGTTTTTTCGATTGGATTGATTTTCATACTGAGATTGATACCGAGATTTTTTGTTTGGGTTCGGATTGATTTCCATACTGAGATGGATACGAAGAATTTTGGATTTCATGCTAAGGAGATTGATTTATTTTAGGACTGTTCGTATTATGTTGTGACAAATTTGGACCGTACGATAACTTTCGGTAAATCTAAACCGTAGAATTTCTGCTACTGAAATCGTGAATAAGGCGGGAGGAAAAGAAAATAAGGGACAGTGACATATTGATTGTAATTTTAACGAAGTTGACCGACCAAGACCGACCAACGGCGCCCACCTATCACCACCGATTCCAATTTAATAGTTAAATTCTAATAAATTCTAGCGTAGCAATAAGTTTAAAAGAAAAATAGAAAATAATCATAAAAGTCCAGAAGGCACTGAAACAGGAGCTCTGATTATTCTGTTTCAAGTTTTGTTTATGTTGATTTCTAATTTCTGAATGGAAATAATGCACACAGTTAGACAAAAAAAGAAGAAGGGATAAATCATCTATACAACTCTACGTTTTTTGTCTGGGGAAAGATGAGGATACTCTCGATCTCACTGCGGCACTTATCTCTGGCCGTCGATCCGGCCGTTTGCACAAATGGCAAGGAAAAGCAGTAACGGAAAAAAGGTTTCTCAATCGGGATGTCAAGATGGCATCTGGCTCGGGCTGGTTGATCGTAGGCGTACTTATTTATTGATCGGAGACCGGTCAACGTAGAGATCAGATCGAAACATTGATCACATAATTTGATTATTTCCTTGGCAAATTCATTTGTTTCAAGCACGGTAAAAGATAAAGGACGGACATATATAACCTTCAAGATTCATCCGAGAAAATCCAATCGTTTTCAGCGGAAGCTCTTGATGATCATTAGGGCTTCGGCAACTTCGCGGCCTCGGCATCCTGATGACGACCTCATCGGCGATCCCACCAAGAGCTTCCTGCTGGACTACACGCCCTTCATCGGCGACCGCACCAACGCCACCGTCGCCCACGCCCTCCTCCGCCACCCGGCCACCCATGAGCCCATGGCGCTCATCCGGGCTTCCTTGTTCATCTCCCCCCCGCCCCGCGTCTCCAGCATCGTCCTCGATTGCGTCGGCACCCTCTTCACCAACGAGCCCCGCGTCGTCGCCTCCGACGCCGCCGGCCTCGTGCTCCTTAGCGTCGCCGTAGAAGATGGCATGATGTTTACTCTCTCCGTTTCATAATTCTTGTCGTTGTTTTACTTGTACTAAAACAGCGACAAGAATTATGGAGGGAGTAGATCCGAATTCTACATGTACCGGCACGGCGCCCCATCGCTAGATCTGGTCCCGCAACCCGACGACGGGTACAGGGATCTGGTCGACAGATACAGCATCGTCGCCCTCCTGCCTCCTCCTCCTCCTCCTCCTCCTCCCCCAACGGCGGCGGTGGTGGCTACCGCCATGAAGGCAAGATCTGGGGAGTTCGAGCTCCGGGTCTTCTGCTCCGACACCAAGACATGGGCTCTCAAGAGGCCTTTCTTGCCGCCGGATGCTGCCTGCCTAGTCCACGACAAGGAGTTCGACTTCCTGGTGCACAAGACGATCCCCTTGGGCGACAATGTCGTGGCGTTCGTCGATTTGTTCAACGGCATCCTCTTCTGCGACGTGCTCCATGCCGGCGGTGACGACCGCCCTGAGCTCCTCCATGTCCCGTTGCCACACACAGCTCCCCGGCAACCGCCGACATTCTGCTCGGTGCCATTGATTCCTTGCGATGTCGCCGTCGACATGTCTGACGACATGGTCGTCCACATCAAGTACATTCAGCTGGAGTATTGCCCCGACACATCTCCTTTGAAGGCCACCACATGGGTTACTAAACTTACTACGTTTAAGGCGGGCACGAGCCCTTGGAGCAGAATCCGTAAATGGCGCAAAGAACACAAATTGTTGGATCCTGCCAAACTATCGGTCGCCCGTGGCGTGAGCCTTGCTGGACTGCTGCCTGATGACGATGCCTTGCAAGATGACGAAAAACCCACTCTCGGTGACCTCTTTGTTGATACTCCCTTGTTTAGCTTGAACGAAGACGGCGTGGTCTGCTTCATCGCCAAGAGCAGTTTCACGGGGAGCCAAATGTGGGTGATGGCTGTCGACTTGGCCAAGGAAGAGCTGCGAGGAGTCATTCCTTTACCTGCCAACAGATACACATGGCTATCCTACGCAACCGTCTCCAGCCATCGCTATGTTGCCGCTCCGACAGGTTCTCATTGCAATGTTGCAGCTCCAACAGGTAATTATATATACAATTGCATGGCTAATTCATCTTGCCTTGGTTATATATTTTTTTTACAGGCTTAACTAATCAATCAAGCCTGCCTCCAGTAAGCGGCCTCGTTGCACACATGAATTAATCGCATCGCATCCTCTAAATTATATATGAGTAGATAGGTTCAGTCATCAATTAGCTTTTACTATCTATCTTGTTCTAGTCCTAGCTAGCCCAGGATCTGAGCTCTAGCTAGAACACTAGATCTGCTAGTGCAGCTTCTTTTTTTTGCGAGAATGCTAGTGCAGCTTCATTGTCGTATGGTTATATCCTAAAATGGTACTGACACATGCATAGCTGTCCCCTTTGGTGTTGTGTGACTGGAGTAATTGGTGAGCAACAATAGTGCACAAAACCGAGAACATAAAGCATCGTGATCCCTATTTATTTCTGCAATCACAAAATAAAAATGAGCACCTGTGATTACCTGGTGTTGTTGGTTGTTCTATTAGTCTTATATAAGTGGAATTGGTTTGTAGATGCTAGCACACCTGCTGGTGCAGGTGCAAAGGGAGACCTGAAGCAGCTAGGAGAACAGCCAGAGTCATATCCTCACGCCAAAAAGAACAAGAAGCTGAAGAAGAAGAAGCAGCAGCAGCAGCAGCAGCAGTAGTTCTGGGTGTCATCCTCGGTTGGTGAACAAGAAGAGAAGGCATCATGCGTGGGAAGCTCAAGGTGGGGATGATATTGGACTTAAGTTAACGAGCAATGAGTGAAGTTAATTGGGAATATACATACTTTGCAAATCAGCTCTTAGCTTAACCCTGATGGATGAATGTCTATGTCAAACAGCCTCTAGTTTGTGTCAGAGTTTGATGTTTTTAATGTTATTTTGGAGTGTGCATCAAGGATGATGGATTTAAGGAAGACCATATCGTACTCGCTCCGTGGGACAAAGCTTGTTTTTTTTTTGACGAAAAGGCAACAGTGCTGCTTTTCATTAATTAAGACGAAAGAACAATTTAATAGAGTTAATTACAAAGCCGAGAGGAAGGGGGGAGGGAGGGGGGGGGGCAGTTATAAACTAGGAAGAACACTCGGGAGGACGAACCCGGACAAAGCTTGTTTGATCTATTCACTTTTGCACACGAGTTAAAGTGTGTGGTTCTGGGCTTGGCTTCAGCACCGACGGTATCCTCGAGCTCTACACGCTTAATACATCAGCAGAACTGTGGATTTGTTTGATCTATTCACTTTTGCACAAAAACACCAATGCTGCTTTTCTCTTCAATAGAATGCCTCCTCATAATTCCTGGCATGCGACTCAGATCCCTGCTGCACCGATTGGCTGCATAGGCTAGGAAGTCGGTCACAGGTCTAGCAGCACGCGCACGGCATCCTCCTCCCTGTGTAGTACTCGGCAAGATTAGGGAGATGAGACGGGGAGAAAAGGGGGCGGGATCGGTTCGTGGGGCGATGGGAAATAATTTCCATGCTTCAATCTGAGGAGAAACTTCAGATGTAGGAGTACTTGTTTTGTGATCTCTGAAGAAACACTGCAGTTCAGTAGGCTAGATGAATTGCAGGGCGATGCAGCTCTTGCGCTTGCGCCTGCGGCTGTGTCGAACCACGGATTTGGGGGATGGATACAAACATGAATGAATGATTTCTTCATTTTATATACGTAAATGGATGGATCATCCTTCATTGATTCTCATGCATTCTCTTGGCTGATTCAAAGCTGCTGCTTCCATGTTTCAACTTAAGTTCAGAATGTGCGTTGATGCAGACCTGAATTTTCAGTGTGCCGCTTCATGTTTATTAGGTTCTTCAATATCACTGTCACTGCATACAAGTTCAGTTTTTTTTTCTAATTCATACCCTGTTACAAGATTATAGAAGAAACAAGGGGAGAGGAATGGATGGGTGAAATTCCCTTGTGCTGGATGAAATTTCTTCTTCCAAGGTTGAACTCAACTTGAGTCCTTCATGTCTTGTGATGGTTCATGCTGACTTTGAAATGGCTTATAAGCGTGTACATTCAACTTCATCTTGGCCGATGTAATGTTCATGTATGGCCATTGGCGAACCATCATGCAACTACCCATGGTATCATGTTTAGTTCATGCATGACCATTAGTTTGCATAACAAAAGCATGAAAATTTATACCGCTCCAGCCATGACTTGGGTGTATATATAAACTGACCACAGTGAATAAATAGCTAGAGAGGATATGTTTGATGCGATGTCAAGTGCATGTAATCGGGTAAAAATTCTTTTCGGCATATCGATCGTTTTAGGGAGCTGAGATATTAGAGGATAACTGATATTTTGTGCTAAGTTCCTGTCAATTAGCTCCTACGGGTGACGTGCTCCGTCGGGGCGCCAATCGTGAGTACTCATCTGTTGATGCAATATCCTTGGTCTAGCGCCCGTGTAGTGGTGTGAACTCACTGCTGACAACATAAGACCCACGGTTGTCAGACAATGGCTATTTTCTTTTTTTCAAAGGAACTAGGATGGGCCTAAGCAAGTCTGAACCATTTCAATTGAATGAAGGTATCGAGATATATATCAAGTACAACAACAACATGTGCCAAAAACAATGCTTCAAAGGAAAACTAGTTAGGAGCTTAAGAGGAGTACCGGAGGGTGCCAACAACCAGAACAATGCTGGAAAAGGAACACCCCAAGGCCATCGGCCCAATGCAATCGGAGGGCACCGAGCAATGCAATTGAAGGACATCGAGAATTTCATAAGAGTAATGTAGCATATACCACAACGAGGGTAGCAGACAATGAGACACGAGTATTGTATTCACTGGTTATACATATTCTAGCTTAACAAAAAGTAGTATTTAAAAAAAAATGATGTTTCAAGATTTCTTTGTGTTGATTTCTGAAAGGAAAGAATGCACCACAGTTAGAGAAAAAATATATATGAAGGGATACAAATATGAATGAATGATTTCTACGTTTTGTAGACGTAACATGGATGAATCATACTTCCTTGATGCTCATGCATTCTCTTGTCTAATTGAAAGCTTGCTGCTTCCTTGTTTCAACTCCAGTTCAGAATGTGCATTAATTGATGTAAACCTGAATTTTCGTTGTGCCGCTTCACGTACATTTGTTTATTGTTAGGTTCTTCAATATCACTCTCACTGCATACAAGTTCAGGCTTTTTTATTATTCAATCATAACCTGCTACAAGATTATGGAAGAGAACGAGGGGGGAGGAATGGATGGGTGAAATTTCCTTGGCGAACCATCATTCATGGATGAAGCAACTACCCATGGGGTGTCATGTTTAGTTCATGCATGACCATTAGTTTGCATAACAAAAGCATGAAAATTTATACCGCTCCAGCCATGATTTGGGTGTATATATAAGCAGAGGTAGCGTCCAACCCAATGCATAAATAGGTATGGAGGGTATGTTTGATGGCGATGCCATGTGCATGTAATCGTGTAAAAATTCTTTTAGGCATATCGATCGTTTGAGGGAGCTGAGTCGTGTATAAATTCTTGAATATCGATCGTTTCAGCGAGCTGAGATATTAGAGGATAACTGAAATGTTGGGCCAAGCTTTCCTGCCGAGTAGCTCCTACGGGTGACGTGCTCTGTCAGGGCGCCAATCTCGACCGCGATGCAGTGGTGTGCTAACTGGGTACATACATGGGCAAAAAACAACGGTATAATGGAAAACCAGTCAGGTGCTCAACAGGAGTATCGGAGTGTGCCAACAGCAAGAGATGCTTAAAAAGGAACACAAGCAACACCGAATGCACATGGAGAACATTTTGGTCTGCTCAGAAATGTGGTTCATGAGTGTAATGTAGAAGACTATATTCGCTGACACATGTTCTAACTAAACAAATAATAATATATTTTTTCCTCAAAGTTTGTTTTTGAAAAAATAAGGATAAAAGCGTGACATTAGTGGCAAGCTTGTCTACACTTGGTGGGGAGTGTGGAAGGAACGCAATAGGCGCATCTTCAAGGGGACTGCGATGCCGGCTCTTGAGGTGGCCCTCCTCATTTGGGAGGACATCCGTGTGCGGAGTTGTGCGTGTTCGGTGGACCCGGGAGATTAGGCTCTCCCTTTCTCGGTTTTTCCTTTTTCTTTTCCTTTTTCCAAGGATCCTCCTTGGATCCTTTTGTACAGTTCTACTTCTTCTAATTGAATGACAGAGATCGACCGTCTTTTTCTAAAAAAAATAAGGATAAAAGTCTACAAGGTACTGAAAACATGAACTCTGACTATTCTGTTTCGAGATTTCTTCGTATTGATTTCTGATTTCTAAATAGAAAGAACGCACCACAGTTACACAAAAAATGAAGGGACAAATCATCTTACAACTCGACGTTCTCCTAGGGTGCTTGGTGGGCTTGGAATCCTCGATCTGGCCAAGTTCGGCAGGGCTCTCCGCCTTCGCTGGCCGTGGCTCGCGTGGGCTGATCGTGCCCGCCCTTGGCTGGGACTCCCCTCCCCTTGCGGCCAAGCGGACTTGGCGCTCTTCAGGGCATCGACGAAGATTTCCCTTGGTGCGGGAGAGAAGGCGTTATTCTGGCACGATGCTTGGCTCCCAGACGGTTCCACTCCGAGGAATAGATGGCCGGTCCTTTTTGCGATTGCCTCCAGAAAGTTGCATGGTCCAAAAGGAATTGTCTAGAGGAAACTGGATTCGGGACCTTCTTCGCATCAACAGAACGGAGCAACTTTCGGACTTCGTCGCACTTTGGGAGTGCATCCAGGGCGTCCACCTCTCCGAGGAGAACGATTCCATCTCCTGGAGATGGACCCCCTCGGGCTCATACACCACCGCCTCGGCATATCGTATTCAGTTTGCTGGCTCACTCCCCCATTTTGAGTCAAGGAAAATTTGGAAGGTGATAGCGGTGCCAAGCTGCAAATTCTTTGCATGGACGGCGGCACACGGCAAGATCCTGACGGCCGACAACCTGGCCTCTCGGGGATGGCCCCACGACCTGGTGTGTAAGCTCTGCCATATCCACGGGGAGACTATCATCCATCTTTTCCGCGACTGCAGTTTCACCACGGAGGTTTGGCGACATATCCAGACTTGGAGCTTGCCCAGCCCTTCGACCACCGACATCAACGCCCACTGGGAATGCCTCATTCACGGCCTTCCAAAGAAGGAGACGAGGACACTGAGCGAAAGGCTCATCACCTCCTGGTGGGGGATTTGGAAGGAACTCAACAGACGAATCTTCCGTTCGTCGGCCTTGCCCCCTTTAGAGGTAGCTTATTTGGTTTGGGAAGAGGTGCAGAGCCGTTCTTTGGCGAGCTCCATTGACCCGGGAGACATCTAGAGTTTCCACTTGCGTCTTTTTTGTTTTGCTTTGGTTTCTCTTCTCTTTGATCCCCCCGGGGATTGAGAGCCTGTACAGTTCTATTTTTTCTCTCTATTCGAATGACGGAAACGACCGTCTTTCCCTCAAAAAAAAAACAACTCGACGTTCTGGCTTGTGGTTACGTACTGCGTACATGGTTCTGAAATGTGAACAAGATCATCAAAGATTTATAATAATAGCCTGCTAAGCAATTTTATGAGAAGTTTGAGATGTTCTCCCGTAGAGGTCTGAGCTTATACTCTGAATGACCCCTTGCTCCCATGATCATCCGCAGCAAACTTCACCCATCAGTGGTCAAATTAAGTCCAGTATCATCCCGATCTTGAGCTCCCATATATGATGCCTTCTTCTTCTTGTTCACCAACCGAGTATGACACTCTGCTGCTACTTCTTGCAGGATAACTGGCTGTTCTCCTAGCGGTTTCAGGTCTCCCTTTGCAACTGCACAAGCATATACTATATGTTAGTATCCACCAACCAACTCCACTCATAAGACTAATAAAATAACCAATGGCACGAAGTAATTAAAAGTGCTCATTTTTATTTTGTCAGAGCAGAAATAGTTAGGGATCACAATGTTTCATGTTCTCACTTTTGTGCATATATCATTGTTGCTAACAAGATCAACTAGCCCTGCATTGTATATACAACTACAACAAAATCAATTAGCCATCTGTGCACTGTACATTGTTGGGGCTGTGACACAGTGTGGACATTGAGGTGATTGGAGATGGTGGTGTAGGATAGCCTCGTGTATCTCCAGGCCGGGAGAGGAATGGCTCCTCGCAGCTCTTTCCTGGCCAAGTCGACGAGCATCACCCACCTCTGGATCTCCTTGAAACCGCTCTTGGCGATGAAGCAGACGACTCGTCTTGGTGCAAGCTCAACAATGGCCTATCGACGAATAGGTCACCGCCAGCGGGTTCCGAGTTCAAATCCTCATCACCAGGGAGCAGCCCAGCAAGGCTGACGGCACCGGCGACCGAGAGTTCGGCAGGATCCAACAACGTGTATTGTTTGCGCCAGTCATGGAGCCTGCGCCAAGGGCTCGTCGCCGCCTTGAAGCTAGCAACCCATGTTGTAGCATGCCAAGGAGACGTGTCGAGCTGATACACCAAGTGAATGTACTTGATGAGGATGATGCTGTCGCCGGAGACGGAGACGGTGTCGATGGCGACATCGCAAGGGATCAATGGCTGCGAGCAGATGGTCGGTTTCCGGCGTGGAGCGGTGCGCGGCAGTGGGACATGGAGGAGTTCCGAGCGGTCGCCACCGTTGAGCGCGTCGCAGATGAGGACGCCGTTGAACAAGTCGACGAACGCCACGCTGCCGCCGGCAGCAACGGGGATCACCTTGTCCACCAAGAAGTTAAACTCGTTGTCGTCGTCGTCAGCTAGGCCGCGGCGGCAGAAGGAAGCGTCTGGTGGCAGGAAAGGCTTATTGACAGCCCATGCTCTCATCTCGGAGCTGAAGACGAAGAGCTCGAACTCCCCTGTAGCCTCCATGGTGAGCGCGGCGATGTGGTAGCCGCCTGATTCGCCGCCGCCGGCGTCGGGCGAGGAGGAGGAGGGCAGGATGCCGATCCTGCGGTGCCTGTCGACCAAGCGATTGCCGACCCCGTTTGGCTGCGGGATCCGATCTAGACGGGGCTCCACCGCCGCCGCCATGGCCGGGATTGTACATGTAGTACTCGCTTGAAGGGCTTACACGGAGGGCGACGCTAAGGAGGACGAAGCCGGCGTGGGAGGCGACGACGAGCGGCTCCTCGGTGAAGCGGGTATTGGCGCAGTCGAGGAGGACGCAGGAGACGCGGGGCGGGCGGGCGAGGAAGAAGGAGGCCCGGATCCCCGCCATGGGCTCGTCGGTGGCCGGGTCGCGGAGGACGCCGTGGGCGGCCGTGGCGTTGGTGCGGTCGCGGCTAGTGTAGGGCATGTGGTCCAGGAGGAAGCTCTTGGGGGAATCGGCGTCGAGGTCGCCGCCGCCGTCGTCGTCAGGCGGCGGCGGATGCCGCCGAGTTTCCGGAATCATCATCAAAACTTTGTTTGGACTAGTACAGTGCCCGTGCGTTGCCACAGACTCTTAAACATAAACGCCTACACTAACAAAGAAATCATGAAAACTTCTTGCTACTCCAGCTAATTAGCAGAGAAGAGAAACAATACTGATCCGGAAGCTCGTGGGGGGCACCGGAGGCGCGGGGTGACAGTGCAGCGGTGGATTTGGCGGCGCGAGTGTGGATTTGAGATCAGGCTCAGCATCTCGCACGTGTCAGGGGCGGACGAAGCGATTTTTTCTTTCGGACTCGTGGTTCGGTGGGCTAGACAGTAAAAAAGACCGATCCCCCCAATTGGGCTGGGCACAGGCCGAAGCCCAAATCACGCGACGGACGACGACCGACGAAGGAAACACTATCCCTTTATTATTAGATAGTACAGTGCCCGTGCGTTGCCACGGTCACTTAGAGTGCGTTTGGTTTGTGAGATATCCATTGACGACGTGTATAAAGATATTTCTTTTCTGTGTTTGGTTGTCTAACATGGATGAGCCAGGTTGCCGTTTGGTTTCTAATTAACCTGGATGAGCTGGATTGTGGTAACATTTGTGTGCCAAAATGAGATTACCTCCTCAATATAATGATAATGGATAAAATTCTCCAAGATTTAATACAACATTGATATGCGTATATGACCAGCAACATAAGTCACCGTTATTACCAACATAAACAAAAGAGAAGAGAAGGGGGAGGGGTCAGTAACGAACAGAACAGAGAAAAATAGAGACAGGGAGAGACGGAGAACGACAGAGAAGGGTAGTGGAGGAGGAACGTGCGGTCGGTGCAGGACCAGCTGCTCGATGATGGGGTGCACCAAGGAAACGCTTCTCGCGGGTCTACAGCCACCGCCCCCTCACCCAGCTCCTCTGTTGGTCGCCTCGTGCGGGAGGGAGCAGCGCTGACGGTGGGAGGGAGCGGCGCCCGGGCGGCAGAGAAGAGTAGCACCGATGGCAGGAGGGAGCGGCGCCCGCGGGCAGAGAAGAGTAGCACCGATGGCAGGAGGGAGCGGCGCCCGCGCGGCAGAGAAGAGTAGCACCGATGGCAGGAGGGAACGGCGCCAACAGAGCAGACGTGAGACACGTCGGTGGCGGGACGTAACGTCGCATGCACGACAAAGCAGAGCAGCGCCGAAGTAGGGGGGATAAGTGCCGGTGGCGGGCGGAGGGAAGGCAGGAGGAGATGGAGGAGGACGGCGGTCACAAGAGGTCAGGAGGAAGAGGAGTAGAGGCAGATCGGTATTGGGGTCAGGGAGAGATCTGAGAAAGGAGACGCATATATGCAGAATAGCCCATATAATTTGGACCGCGGGTTGAATTATCAAAACTTGAAGGGGCAAATTGCAAAGTTCACGGACGGACGACGACGAAGGAAGTGTTCCTCCCTTTATTATTTGGGTAGATTGGATTCAAGGATGGGTTGGGCTTTTTTTTAGCCGTATATGAGGGGAATTTGATAATTGGGCCGGGACGGAGTTGCTGGGCTTTTGTTCATACAGGGCCGAATTGACCGTATTTGATCACCGGTGATCACAAGGAATAGTTTTCTAGGAATCTCGATCGAACTAAAAAATGTAATCAACCCAAACTGTGCTCTTTGGATAAAATCCAAGAATGATTTTAGATTTTATTGATCTGTTCTGTATGATGATTCCTTCATTAGCACGTATACGAGAACAAAAAAAATGATGGCGCCATATAAGAACATGCATGCGACATGGTGCAATGTTCACTAAATTATACTCTATCGATTTTCCTTCGATATAAAGAGTGAGGATTGAAAACAACAACAATTGATCCTTAACAGAGCATTCACAAAACAAATTGAATGGTCATATATATTATCCCAAAACGGGTAACTGTGTGTGTGGATCACACTTACAAAATAACACTGTTACATGCATTACAAAAAGGAAACATCATGATATGGTAAATAAAAGAAATTAAATAATTAATACGCGATGGCCGGTTCAATCTTGTCGCAGTACTTCCTAGCCCCACCCTGGACAAACTCGGCCTGAGGGCGCTCGGGGGCGAGCTTGCTGAGCTTGGCCATGGCGTTGCCGAAGAGGCCGTACCAGATCTCGGGCTTCTCCTTGTACAGCTGCATCGCGGCACCGGCGGCAAAGTTGGTCCTTAGCGTCCAGTCGGACTTGAAGAGCACCATGTTCTGCAGGTTAGCGGCGTAGTAGCTGTTGTCCAGGACGCCTTTAGGCGTCAGCTTCACCCCCGTGGCGTCGTACCTGGACGCGCTCCTAACGTCGTCCATGTCGCGGACGTTGTTCTCCGCCGTGGCGGCCATGTCCGGCGACGGCTTTGCCCCCACAAGCGCTTGCCATGATGCCGGGTAATAATAAGTCGAGGTTTTCCTGTCGATGGCGTTCCGGTAGTCGTCGTTGATCTGCGAGGATGGGGTGACGGTGCCGTCAAGGCGGTCGTTGAAGGTGCCGCGGTGGGATCGGCCGATGGCGTGCACGCCGGAGAGGACAACGAGCTCCTCCAGGCCGAAGCCCGCCTTGCTCTGGAAGTTGGCCAGGAGGAAGTCGAAGTCAGCGAAGGGCGGCGGGAGGACGCCGGCGTCGGCCGCGTAGGAGGTGGTGGAGTCGTTGCGGCCCGGCCCGTCCACCTCGTACACAATGGCGTAGTTGCTGAGGATGGCGGTGGCCTCTCGTGCCGCGAAGACGACGGCATCGGCGCAGCTCACGTAGTTGTAGTCCACGGAGAGCGCGTCCTTGATGGATTGGATCACTCCCATGCCTCGGAGGCCGCCGTTCTGTGGCGCGTGGATCTCGTTCTCGCCTTTGGTCATGTTCAACAGCACCGATGCGTCGCAGCCCTGCACATATTTATATTTTACGTAACGTCTTACATTTAGGAACGGAGGGAGTAACTTGCAATTATATCTCCTTTTGTAGCTGGGAAAACTCTTTCATTTATATTATATATGTCACCTCTGAATTAGAGGAGTTTTTGCAAGTATCTACAGATTGAATAAATATATACTACCAAAAAGTCACTGCAATATATGTGTTAAAAAAGCAGCTAATATTTTCATTTAGTTACCTTGACCCAGCAGTCGTGGAAGAGGATCCGGATGAGCCCAGGGGCGTCGAAGCGGTTCTCCTCCACTATTTTTCTCACCTTCTCCTGCATTGTTACGTCGTACCGGCCGTCGACCACCGCCACCGCCGGCTTCAGGAAGACGGCGGCCAAGGCCACCATGAGCACCAACACTGACCCCTTCGCCATGATCACAAGCAACAGCTATATATATCAGTGAGTACTTCTTGCTAGCTATAGCTAGGAACTGTGATCAGATGCTCAATTCAGCTGTGGGATGATGCAATTGAGGTGAACAAAGGGGGGGTATATATACTGCTGAGCAAGGTTTATTATATATGCAGCTCTAGCCCCATCTACGTGGTGACCAGCTGCTGGCGTCTAAGCGAGTCAACGTGTCCAAGCTGGAAGAAATTCCCGCGCCAATTAATTGGCCGTCGTTAATTCTCGTCAACTTTGCATGCCCACAGACATATGCGTGCATGTGCTCTCAAGTGGTCGATGACTCCTGATCTCTTATTTCTCTGTTTCTAGCTATGTTGGATTTACGTATACCTATGTTTTGTTTTGTGCAGGGGTACATTGTAGCTAGTAGCTAGCTAGTACGATCTTCTTCCTTTGCAAACTCAACAATTTTGGACGTGTTATGTAAATCTGGATATATGTTATATCCAGTTTTCAATGAAACTTTACTAATGGTGATTTAACACTTTGTTCGTCTACCTTTCTTAGGTGATTCATTCGTCTACTTCACAATGCTGCAAAAGGTCACAACAACATGGCATGCGGCAGAGGATCTGGGTGTCATAAAATCGGGGAAATGATTTGGATCTACATCTAATGTCTAAAGGAGCTTCCTCGCTCGTGGAGAAATTTTGCAAATGTTGAATAATTAGGAGGTTTAACAAGCCTATTTTTTTAGGGAAAATAACAAGCCTACATTCACAACATGAATAATGTAGCTACTACTCAGAATCAACAAGAAGGTGCAGATCACGTACGGGATGTCAGACTGCAAGTTCTCCTTGTTGTTGAAAGTGTGTTTGTTGTAGTCGAGGATGTGACCACCATGGTCGATGTTGATACCAGCTGCAGCAGCAGCTGCCGTGGCAACCGCCAGCTAATGCCACATATATTTGGACGTGCATGTTATCTAGATCTGGATAAATGTTATATCCAGTTTTCAGTGAAATGGTGGAACTAATTGTTGTTTAGCACTTTGTTTTATTCATTACAATGCTGCAAAAGAGAATTAATGTTCGGCGCTGCAACAACAACAGGCATGCGGTAGAGGATCTCTGGGTGTCATAAAATCGGAGAAATGGTTATTAGAGCGGTTGGATCTACATCTAACGACTGAAAAAGCTTAATTAGGCTTCGTTAATTCCTCCCCAAATGCATATGCGTGGCGCGTGGCTTCCACGTTTGCCGGCGGGAACCCTTGCGGGCGGCGGCTATGGCACATTCCGTGCAAGCTAGTTTAATTTCGATCATCTGTAGTACCACTACCAAAGCTGGCAAAACTCTGTCCCGTTATTCCCGTATACCATATTGGACAATCCAAGTGGAAGTGGAACACATGCCTCACTAGCTTAGTCTTCTGGTATGACGCTCTGGTGGCCGTTAGATGCGGAGCTAATCTGATCCGATCGACACTCAAGATGTACACACGCGCTTCCTTCACCCCCTCACGATCAGCTGTAGAATTTCAGATGTACTCCCTCCGTCCCATATTAAGTGACTCAAATTTGTCTAAATATAAATGTATCTATGTCTAACAAGCGTCTAGATCATGTAATAGAAAGTGACTTAATAGAGACGGAGGGAGTAATAGTTTGTGATTGTGATCTCTGAACCGATGGAACTCAACAGTTCAGTAGTCTAGATAAATTGCAGTACAATGCAGCTTTTGCTTTGCATTTGCGCCTTTTTGGAACCACGGATTTGGAATTCGGATGCATAAAAACACGAATGAATTCTTCGTTTTTGAAACGTGATAGGGATGAATCCTTCCTTGATGCTCATGCATTCTCTTGTCTAACTGAAAGCTTGCTGCTTACTTGTTTCAGCTCCGGTTCAGAATGTGCATTGATGCAAACCTGAATTTTCTGTCTGCCGTTTCATGTACCTTTGTTTATTATTATTTAGGTTCTTCTACAAGATTATAGAAGAGAACTGAGGGGACAGCTGGAATGGATGGGTGAAATTTCCTTGTGCTAGCTGGATGAAATTTCTACTTCCAAAGTTGAACTCAACTTCATGTTGTTTCTGTGATATGAGTTTGACACAACTGGAATACTTGATGCCATGTGATGCTTGATGCTTACTTTGAAATGGTTTATTAGCGCAACGTTGTACACATTCAACTTTAATGTAATGTTCATGCATGCATGGCCATTGACGAACCATCATTCATGCAGCATGAAGCAACTACCCATGGCCATTAGTTTGCATAACAAAAGCATGAAAATCTGTACCGCTCCAGCCGTGACTTGGGTGTATATATAAACTGCATCCAACCCGGCCTGCGCATAAATAGGCAGGGAGGATATGTTTTTTATTTGAGGCAATCAAGAGTTATGAATTACAATAGAGAGGATAGATAATCACGTCACAAGCCGGCGGCTATCTTTAAGTCATCGTTTTTCAATCTGTAGGACCATAAGGTTACATCTTCAATTAGGAGGCGAGTGCTTGACCGATCGTAGTGTTGATATTCTCAAACACCTTGGCGTTTCTCGTCTTCCAAATTCTACAGAGTATTGATAGGAGTATGGTAGGCCAGAAGGAGGATGGGAGATTGGCCGGCAGTGCAAGGTTCCACAATCTGCAAAATACCGCACCTTGGGGCGATAGACCAATGGACTGCCAGAACAGCTGAGACCACGGGCAGTGCAAGAACAGGTGCGCCCTGTCTTCGGAAGGATCGGGACACCGAGCGCAGGCTGCGGACTGGATGATGGATTTGTGAAGCAAATTTTGCCTTGTATTGAGCCGATTCTTGAAGAGGAGCCATGCGAAGACCTTCACGCGATTAGGAGCAAAGGACTCCCAGATCCACGGAGCATTAGCATCCGGCGTGTTGTGGACAGCGGCCAGGTACGCTCCGCGCACGGACAGCGGCGATCCATCCCGCATAGCTCTGATATCGGGCGCCTCAGACAACTGGAAATCCTGCAACAAAACCAAGAGAAGAGGAAGCTCGGCAGCAGCTGCCAAGGTAAGTCTATTCCGCAAGCCATGTTCCACTCCAGCATTAATCAGCCACGAAGGCATTAGGCTGTGTATGGTGGGAGAAGAGAGCTGGAAAAGCATCTGCTAGAGGCTGGGGTAGTATCCAAAATCAAGCCAGAAGAAGGTTGCATTGCCTAAGCCTACAGTGCATGAGGTTAGGGACCTAAGAAGTGCAATATTAGAAACGATAATTTTGGCTAGGTGGGAGGAGGGAGAGGTAGCTGAAAACAAATCCGGCCATTGAGACAACAACCAGTTCTTCCAAGGGAGGATATGTTTGATGCTATGTTATGTGCATGTAATCGTGTACAAATTCTTTTGATTATGCATATGGATTGTTTTAGGCTTACACACGAGTTGAGATATTAGAGGATAACTGATATGTTGTGCCGTGGTTCCTGCAGACGACGTGCTTTGTTGGGGCGCCAGTCTGCAGTGTGTCTGTGTTGAGTTGAGGTCGTTGCTCTAGGACGTGCAGTGGTGTGAAGTATGAGGACTCACCGACAGCATGTTAATTTGCTAGTGTCCATTTGGTTTGTTCAGAAAGGTGGTTCATTAGAGTAATGTAGAAAAGACCAATTCTTGTTAGGTTATCCCGGCTGTTTTTCGTTTTGATAATCATCTACTTCTTAATACCTCTTACGGTCAGCTGGTCAATTGGGTGTGGAACAGTTTCAACTCGGGTCATGACGCTCACAGCCAGCCTAGGCTGCTTTGCCGAAGGATCAAAAGAGTGCGGGGTGAGACGAAAAAATGGATGCGGTATACTCGGTCTCCGGCTATTTTGGCAAAAAACTGCCTCACCGTTATCTACTTCCGAGCTCTCCCTCCACACGGCTGTCAAGGTCTCTCTTCACCGAAATAATGCCTTGCAGGCGAGCTATTGGCGACAGCGCGCAAAAATTAAGGACTGTGCTCTGGGAGACGAAAGCACAACCTATTTTCACATGTGTGCCTCTATCCGTCTCCGCAAAAACCAAATTAAGATGCTGGATGTTCAAAGATCTCAAATTTTCTCTCATGATGCTAAACAGTCTGTTCTCAAAGATTTTTTCTCTTCCATTATTGGGGTCCCGGGGGCTTCTTCCTTCGAGTTTGACCTTGTTAATCTTCTTAGCACCTCTCGGCTTCCTGCCTCCCAAGCTCAATATCTCGTCATCCCATTTGCCCTTTCCGAGATCAAAGATTGCCTGCTTTCCATGAATGATAACTCCAGTCCGGGCCCTGATGGCTTTGGGTCTGCTTTTTATAAAAAGTATTGGCAGTTAATCAAAGACAACCTCCTCTGCCTGTTGGCCAAGTTCTTTGATCATTCGGCGGACCTACGCTGCATCAATAAGGCTTATATCATGCTTCTCCCCAAAAAGCAAGGAGTTTCTTCCCCCGACCACTTTAGGCCGGTTTCCTTGCAAAATTGTTTCTTAAAGGTTGCATCCAAATGTATGGCACTACGCCTTCGCCCCCTTATCCCTTCCCTCATCCATCTTGACCAAACTGGTTTCATTCAAGGAAGAAACATATCGGAAAACTTCATCTATGCTACGGACATTGTCCAAACCTGTCACAAAAGGAAACTTCTGTCGATTGCTATTAAGCTGGACTTTCAAAAAGCCTTTGACTCGGCCTCTTGGGTTGCCCTTCAAAAAATCCTCCTCGCCAAGGGGTTTCCGGCCAAGTGGTGCTCCTGGATCGCAGACCTAAACTCTTCTAGTCAATCTATTGTTCTTCTTAAAGGTGTTCCAGGCCCTTGGATCCAGTGCCGCTGAGGTCTGTGCCAGGGTGGACCCCTCTCCCCATTCCTCTTCATTTTAGTTGCGGATGTGCTTCAACGTCTCTTACAAGCAGCAAACAACGATGGGCTTATCTCTCACCCGATTGATGACTCCTTGCCTTGTCCGGTACTACAATACGCTGACAACACTCTCATTATCCTTCGCGCAGATCAATCCCAACTCATTAATCTTCGTGAGGTCCTGGAATTTTTTTTTGTCGCCACTGGTCTACAAATTAATTACCATAAAAGCATTTTCGCTCCCATCCATGTTCCCTCCAACGACGCTACCGCTCTAGCCAACATCCTCGGCTGCCCAATTTCCTCATTTTCTCAAATCTATCTCGGTCTTCCGTTGTCCACACACAAGCTTAGGCTATCCGCTTTCCGACCAATCATCGACAAGGTTGACTGTTGGCTTGCCGGCTGGAAAGGGAAATTATTGTCCATTGGTGGTAGAGTGATCTTGGTTCGTGCGGTCCTCCAGGCGCTCCCTTCCTACGCGATGGGTGCCATTCTCCTTCCGGCGGGCACGATTCATGATATCGGCAAATGCTGCAGGGCCTTCTTTTGGACTGGTGAGGACCATGCGAACGGGGGGAACTGTAAGGTGGCTTGGGACGAGCTTTGCGCTCCGACGGATAAGGGGGGGCTAGGGTTCCGGTGCCTTCGCACTCACAACTTCTGCCTCCTTCTCAAACATTTGGCTAAGGTCCACTTGCCTGGTGCACCTCCTTGGGAACAGCGATTCGCGGCTTCTTATGGCTGGTCCCTTAATCGTGACCTTGGCGACTCTCACTCTCTTGATTCTTTTGTTTGGAAAGATCTTATGGCCGGTCTGGACCTTTTCCGTCATATCACCAAGGTCAAAATCGGTGATGGTCTCTCAACATCCTTCTGGCTGGACCTTTGGTTGGGCGATGACACTCTTGCTTCACGATTCCCAGCCTTATTCTCCCATTCCCTTAGACCAAACATCTCTGTTGCCTCAGCGATGCTCTCCTTGGACAGTCTTACAACTTTTCGGCCAAGGCTTTCCCATGCTGCGCTTATTGAACTTGGCGACCTACAATTATTGCTCGATCCTGTGGTCTTGAATTTACAGGTCAACGACTCACGCGTGGGTAGGTTGGATGGCAAGGGCCTTACCACGAAATCTGCATACTCGGCCTCCTTTGTGGACAGACGGGATGACCCTGTAGCTCCCGTGCTATGGGCGAACTTTGTTCCCAACCGCTGCAGGATCTCTGCTTGGTTAGCTTGCAAGAATCGGCTCTTCACCAACGATCGCCGGTTTCGTCGTGGGCTGACCGACGATGACAAGTGTCCATTCTGCGACCGGACTGAAACCACTTCTCACATGCTGCTTCACTGCCACTTGGCTCAACCAATTTGGTCTGCCCTTCAGGCCCTGCATCATGATGCGTCTTCTTGTGAGAGCCTCGAAGAGCCTCTCACGGCCCGACATCCCCCTGACGAGGTCCATTCTACTGTGCTATTGGCGGTTATCTGGAATATTTGGAAAAGAAGAAATGCGATGGTCTTCAACAATCTGATTGAACTTCTGCACTTGGTTATCGAACGGTGCTCCAATGACATCGCCCTCTTGTCTCACAAGATTGGCTCCTCGGCTCCAAAAGCTCTCATGAACGACTGGTCTATTATGTTAACTCATTTAGCAACACTGCTGTAATCTCCTAACCTTCTTTGTTATTTTCTTCTTCCACCTCATTCCCCTTGTAAAGTTCAGTTTTTTTAATAAAAGTTGTGCAGGCTGGCTTTCGCCCGCCGAAGTTCGGGTAAAAAAAATGTAGAAAAGAGCACAGCAAGTGTAGCAGACAAAAACTGTGATATGTTTATTGTAGCCACTGATTACATATATCCTAGCTTAACATTTTTTTGTTTTAAAAATGGGCATAAAAGTCTAAAAGGTACTGAAAACAGGCACGCTGACTATTCTGTTTCAAGAGGTTAATAAATCATCCTACAACTCTATTACTTTCGGGTTTGTGGTTAATTACCACAGGCTTCTCGTGAAATGTGGAGAAGATCATCACTGATTTGTAATGATAGCGCTGCTAAGAAATTTCATGATAAATGGGATGTTCTCCCGAAGAGGTCTGAGCTAATACTCTGAATGAAAGTATTGCTCCCATGATCATCCCAGTCCCAGTGTCATGGTGGTGTCACGGCAGATGCCATATGATGGCTTAACTTGGGGCCAATGGACGAAGGAGGATCCGGAGGAGGGAAGACGTGAAGAAGAACACGCACGATTCACACAAGAACACATAGATTTACCCAGATTCGGAGCGCTCTTGCCGAGGTAAGACTCCTACTCCTACTTTGTTGTATTAGCCGAGATAGGCAAGCTCTACAATGATGCTCCTTGAGCTGTATTCTTGAGGAAGAAGAAGAAGAAGAAGAAGAAGAAGAAGAAGAAGAAGAAGAAGAAGAAGAAGAAGAAGAAGAAGAAGGGGAAACCCTCGAATGTCTAAGTGCCCGATCTCCTCTTCAGGGAGGTGTAGTGCTCTATTTATGGGCCAGGCATGTCACACTAACATGCGGGCCGAGTCTAACATCACCTTCCTTGGGCCCCGCCGGGCACGCGGCTCGGTTCCCTCCAGCCAGTACCACAGGGGACAAGACAACTTTACTTTTCCCTGTCAGCCTGCAACGGGTACAACTATCCTCTGCCGGCTTCCGTCAAAGATTCCCTTTCGGTGCTTCTCTAGCATGGTCACCTGACACCGGTACGCAGGCGCTGACTGCTTTTCTGAGATGATGATGGCGCTGCTTTACTTTGCACCACGTGGTCAGGATAAGACCGTTGAAGGATCTTGGCACCGCCGAGATCAAGGGGCTCGTCCTTATCCTGCAAACTTACAAGATATGAAAACTATGCCGGCATACGTTTCTATGCCGGCTTTACCTCCGTTATCTCGGCTAAAGTTGTGTCGCCATGACTCTACCCGGGGTCATCCCCCCGACACCCAGCAAACTTCACCCTCCGGTGGTCAAGTTAAGTCCAATATTACCCCCCATCTTGAGCTCCCATATGCAAGATGCCTTGCTCTCTTCAACCGAGCATGACACTGTGAATAGATACTTGTGAGGAGGATATGACTAGCTATTCCACTAGCGGTTTCAGGTCTCCCCCTTTGCAGCATGTGCAAAAATTTGAGTAAGTTCCAAAAGGCAAATTGAATGGTCATGTTATTTCAAAGCGTTTACGGCGTGGATTACATATGTAGGACAACATAACTTTCAGAACATGCATATGTATTACAAAAGCAGGGCAAGCAAAAAAAGGTACAATTATTAGTACTAGCATAAGTAAATTAAACAATAATTGACAAACATGATAGGTAAAGTAACGAATAAATCAATGTGCATGCAAGCAATGCATGTCTTGTTCAAATGTTGGCGCTTGGGCGGGCCGTGCGTACGTGTCGTTGGATCTCTCCTAGTAGCTGGTGCCATCGCATCTCGCCCTGGGCACACTGAGAGTGGGGCCCTCGGCAGGGAGCCTGCTGAGCTTGGCCATTGCCTTGCCGAAGAGGTCGTACCAGTCGCCGGGGAATTTCTCGAACCTTTCCATTTGTCCCCGCGCGGCCGGGTCCGTGATGAGCGCCCAGTCGGAGTTGAAGAGCACCTTCTTACCGAGGTTGGCGGCGTAGTAGCTGTTGTCCAGGACGCCAGGCACCGTCTCAGGTTGGTCGATGTCGCGGACGTTGTTGTGGATCGCCTTCGCCGGGCTTGCATTCGACACCTGATCGATCTTTTTCTGGTAAAGGACGTCGATCTCGCCACGGGCCGCGACCTGCAGGTCCAGGCGGTCTACAAAGGCCGGGCGGTGGGCCAGGCCGACGGCGTGCGCGCCAGAGAGGATTACGAGATCACCGGCACCGAAGCCCGGCTTGCCGCCGAAGTTCTTGGTGAGGTTCTTGAAGCTGGACGAGGGTCCGAAGGGCGGCGGGAGCGCCGCCGCGTCGTCCTTGAACGAGCCGACGGCGTCCTTGTGGTAGCCCGGCCCGTCCACGGGGTACGCGATCTTGCCGTAGCTAAGGATGTAGCACGCCTCGCGCGCCGCGTAGACAACTGCGTCGGCGCAGGTGACGGCCGGGTAGTCCTTGGTGAGCGCGTCCTTGATGGCCTGGATCACGTCCAGGCCCCGGAGTCCGCCGTTCTGGACCGCGTCCATCTCTGCCAGCCCATCAGCTCTCTTCAGCAACACGGATGCATCGCAACCCTGATACAAACCGTACGAATGTGTTATTTCATTCTGTTTTTTGCTGATGAGAAGTTACTTGTCTTTTAATTAGAAAATCAGTCGACTTTTTGACCATCAAATCTTAATCCAACGGCAGCATGTGAGAGAAGGAAAAATTATGATGGCAATCAGATTTTAATCCAACAGTTCTGATGCGTCAACTGAGATTTATACTTAAAAATCTGACGGCTGAGATAAAACCACACCCTGTTTCATTTTGCTACATATGTTCATGTA
This sequence comes from Brachypodium distachyon, assembly GCF_000005505.3. Classification (NCBI taxonomy): domain Eukaryota; kingdom Viridiplantae; phylum Streptophyta; class Magnoliopsida; order Poales; family Poaceae; genus Brachypodium; species Brachypodium distachyon. The sequence continues at coordinate 38,741,846 of NC_016132.3, read as the reverse complement.
CCCATGATTGCCGGAAACATTTGCAAATGTAACAAAATGCCCCTGATTACTTTACCACCGAAAAAGAGAAACATGAGCACTAAATAACTGCAATATCAAGAGTGGCTGTTTGAATAATTGTTACCTTTACCCAGCAGTCGTGGAACACGAGCCGGATGAGTCCAGGGGCGTCGTAGATTCTGGCATTCACTATACCCCTCACCTTGCCCTCTATATCGGTGTTATAGCCATCAGCAACAGCCGGCTTCACCTGCGCGCCCAGGAGGAGGATGGCAGCGGCAAAGGCCACGAGCACCAAAACAGACCCCTTTTCGCCGCTCTTCGCCATGATCACCTGATCAGCTCTGGATGCTTCAATTGGGGTGAGCAAGAGGGTGTATATATACTGCTGAACAAGGTGATTGTTTATATAAGCTTGTGATCCGTGCAGCTGTTGGTTAAGAGATATGAATCGATCTGTCCAACGTGCACGACAATCATCCGAGTTCTTGCTCTTGTTCCTCTTCAACTTCCGATCAACGTGGTGAGCATGCAGCTGTTGCCGCCTAAGATATATAGCTTGGTCAACATGTCCTAGCTGGAAGGGAATTCCAGCTAGCCAATTAATTGGCCGTCGTTTAATTCTCGTCAACTTGCGTATGCAAATGCTACCTTATAAGCATATCGACTTGACTTATTTTCTCTGTTTCTGCGATGGATGTGTGTGTATATTTGACCGGTTTTTTACTGTGTTAGTTACGGATACAAGCAGGATCCCAGGTCAGCTTTTCATTTCTATTCAATTTCTTCTGTTCAATTGAATACAAGATTTAAAAATTGAACTAGAAGGGAGGTTAGGGGGGCCCCTTTGCAACCCCAGTGTTAAATATCCGGACGTGTTCAATGTTCTTCGGGTCCCCTTTTGCATCCCCAGTGTTAAATATCCGATGTGTTCAATGTTCTTCGATCGCCAGGCGACTTCAATATTTTTCTTATATTTAAAACCAAGACACGAATGCAAACTGAGATCAACATTTTAGGTCAACCTCAAATTAACTAAGAACATGTGCATGTACCATAATATGTGGGCAGAAAAATAAGAGTATATATCTCATCAATGCATTGGGAGCATTGTTAAGAAGACGACGAGTACGCCGGCGTGATCCTCAGCACCATCAGGGTGCGACGACGAGTATGTGTGCAACAAGTACAACGAGTACGGATGGAGACGACTAATCGTTCCGTTCCTAAATACTTGTCGCCGTTTTAGTACAAACTTGCACTAAAACAACGATAAGTATTTAGAAACGAGGGAGTACAAGATGTTCCAACCGTCTGGCCGCACACCGTCATCGAGTCCACCGGCCATGGCACCTTGGCGTCCTGCTGTTGGCCGCATGGAGCACCTTCTAATCAAGCTCTACATAACATGTCAGTTGTCTTCTAATATCTCATATTTTAATATATTTCCAAGAACACATATGTATGGTTAGATGCTAATACAACAATTTGTAGGTACACAAATGCAGACAGCACAACAGTACATCAGACGAGTTACTACTCAATCTTCAGGCTGATGCATATATAGGAGGACACTCCCTCGATTTATAGACCCAACTAATGGGGCGGTGTTCATGCTTCTATGATGCAAATCAATAGGCATACGTGCATGCATGAACATTGCACGCGTTCGTACAAGATAGCATGCATGCAGATGGTGGGTTCTGGGCATGCGCCCATGCATGACATCCTGAAGCCGTTTTTACATGTGGCTACTAAGTATTCTAAATATAAGAAGTCCAATTTTGTGATAAGTCAATTTTTTTCATGTTTGACTAAATTATATAAGAATATATAAAAAGGGGTACGAAGGGCCGCGAAATGGAAAGATGAGAGATCAAGGGGTTCTGGAAGATTAATTACATTCGCAGTGGCTATCTATCCTGTCGGCCCAATACGATGTGGCATGGGTCAACGCTGCACGTCACCCGGTGAGACGCGATCACGCACATTTAGGACCTGTGATAAACCATTAAAAAAGATATAAGAATCAGACGTGCATTTTGAAAGATATAAAACTAACTTGATACCTATAAAAAAAATTAGCACCATGGATGTATTTTACTCCTATTTTTTATAGCTTAGAAAAACAAACAATTAAGTTTTTGATAATTACACAGAAAATCGCTCTTAGTGGATGGGTAAAAAAATGTAAGATTTTTATTTTTATTTTTTGTGTTGCATAAAAAAGTGAATTCCTACATATATGATATGACGTTACTTTGTATTTGCCGCTCCATCTTAATTTTTAAACTCTGTACAGCTCGTAACCTTGTGAAAGTAGATGAGCGCAAGGCTTTCAATGTTTTCATGCCATGCATGCAAGGCCATGTATTTGCATAATATAAGGAGTAAAATGCACCCGAGGTCCATATTCTTTCTCGGAAGTGTCAAGTAGGTCCCCAATCTTTAAAATGCACGTTTAGGTTCTCATTGTTTGTTAAATGGTTCATCTCAGGTCCCTCGCCTGTATGCACAGCTCCGGCCGCATGACGTGGCTGCCACCTAGGCTTTGGGCCCACACGTCAGGCGAACACATGGCGCTGCCACCTAGGATTAGTGACATCTGCATGTATACAAAAATGGAATCTTTTTACCACTCTTGCAGAACACATCCTTCTCTTGGTAGCCACATTTTTCTTTCTAGGAACATTTGCCACGCGAGGGGTTTCCTGTAAGATTGTAACGCCACGTCGTCGCCTGACGTGTGGGCCCAAAGCCTACGTGGCAGCCACGTCATGCGGCCGGAGCTGTGCATACAGGTAAGGGACCTGAGATGAACCACTTACCAAACAATGAGGACCTAAACGTGCATTTTCAAAAATTGGGGACCTACTTGACACTTTCGCAAAAGGATAAAAACCTCGGGTGCATTTTACTCTAATATAAGCATGAATATACCCACACGTTGAAAGGGAAATGTCCCCACGGTCGAGGTGATCGTTGGCATGAACCACCTCCCCGTCAAGATTTGTCGTATCGTTGCAGTTATCCTCTAATACTTCACTTTATTTTTTAGATTTACAATTAACTTAAATTATAATGCAAGATATTTAAGTTTTTCATATATTTTTTTGCAAACATTTTTTTGTGAACTTTCATGTATATATGTTTGAGTCAGAAAACACATTTAAAATGAAAATCTTGAATATTTTTGTTTAAAAAATGAGCATGGATATTTCAAGATTTATTCGTCCAACTGGATTCGCGACACAGAGCATAGTTGTGAGAAAAATTGCATTGATCGAAAAATAAATCACACTCTCATTAAAAGAGACTCACGCGGTTGCATTTTTCAGTTGGCAGAAGATTGAGAAGAAAGCAAAGGATAAAGTGCTAGCAGACATTGTTATGAATAGCAGTGCTCCTGCCGGGACTGCGATGATCAACAAACGCTGAAAATGTACATGATTGCTTTGTCGCTGGAGACAGCCAACCATTTGGAATCTGGGGAGAAGGCGATGCCGTGGATGTATGCTCTATCTTCACCCATCCTCACCGCAGCGAATTGGTGGCGACGATTCATGAAGATTGCCTGCAATGTTTTGTCGCCGCCTCATCATCGCGGATTCATGGAGTTCCTGAACGCCAGTCGCGCTTCATCCAGTCCGAGGGGTTTGTCCCCCGTCTTCACACAGCGCAAAAGCACCAACCCCTCTCTACCCTATTGAAGGACCAGAGCGAGCACAGCCGGCCGGGGTGCACGACGATGATCTTGTCGCGGTGGACGCTCACCGCTAGGACGTCGGCCGCCTGCACCGTCACTTCCTCCGTGTACGGCCAGTGGTAGTTCGTGTGGCCTTATGGCCCTTGACGGAGAACTTGGTCTCGGCAGTGTCAAGGCTCACGACGAAGCACCTCGACTCGTTTAGGTGGAGCATGCAAGATGTAACATCTCAGTTATCTTCTAATACCCCAAACTCATCGATGCATGAAAAAAAAACGTATGTACGCCATGCTTGTTTTTTTACATGGCTGGCTACTTGCACAAACAAAAACAACTGATCACAAACTACGCTAACGGGGGCATGACACAACCTCAATTTATAGATCCAGCGGTTAGCTATAATGTGTTATCATGCTTTTTCGTTATGCAAATTAATGGCCATATGCATGATAATAACGTGCCTTCATCTTACGAATTACTGCCTAGCTCCAACTGGCTTTCATATATCATTGGACTTGCATGGTAACAACATACATGTCTAAAGTCATTTCTTATCAACATGCATGCATGCATCATACACCACTGGATTGAACTGCATGAATAAAGGGCTCGTTCTGAATATATAAATGATCAAGGGAAGCCATTGACGGTGATCACGGCCACTTCCAGTTATTTTAAAACTCAGATACTCCTTTTACTCCACACGTATGCTTTATTCCATTGCAAACCATTTACGAAGTTTTATCACCTCCTGACGTGTATTCTCAACACTATTATGAGTTACTGCCGGTTGTTCTAAAAAAATTGATAGTATCTTTTTCAATATAAAATTATGGTTATATCGGAAGATGAAGAGGCTAGGAGGCCTTGCCTTTCTTTACGGGGGAAAGATACAAAGCGTCCAAACCCAAACACGTACGACCTAGGTGATATGTACTGGTTACACAAGTAACTTGTTGTTCGGTGTGTACTTAACTTTTGCAATAATCTATACTATTAAGGATCAAACTTTCGTAATTGGTTCTAGAACACATATCCTTCCTATTGGCAGCATCCACAAAGAAAGGTGGGAACACTCGATCAGAGACTCAAAACAGTAGTGGTATACAATTTCCTCCAAAAAAAATAGCCGCCACCGTGTGTGCGCCAGCTGTGAGCCTTGTTTGTGAGAACTGAGATCAACAAAGACACCTGTAGTCGATAGTCACACCACGCAAAGGGAAAAGGGACACATTCCCTCAAAAAAAAAAGGGACACATTGAGCTTGCTCCCGTTAAAAACTGAGCACAAGTATGAGGTGCATAAATCTTAACGCATGACAATATCCACGATCATAAAAAACGGCCCAGCCCAGCCCCCGCGTCGCTCCTTAGGGTGACTCGGGTGGCGATTTCCCTCGAGTGCCGCCACCGTGACTCAGCCCTCTCCGCCACCTCGCCGCCGCCGGAGGATGCCGGGCCGGCAAAGCCCTCAACGGCGGACGACGGCGGCGAGGCTTCCCCTTTCCTCTCCTAGCAGCAGCGCGGCTCTTCAGGGCGTCTTCTCCAGGGCGATGCGGCGTGCTCTAGGGCATGGCTGCGGGTTCCGGGGCGAGGCTGCCTGGGATCTGGGGTCGTGAGCCCAGATCTGTTGGTGGAGGCACAGCCGGCGGTGCATTGCCGGCGGCGGCGATGTCAGGCGTGGTCCGACGAGGACTGGAGTGGGCCGGTGAAGTGGCTGGGGTGGGCCCGAGAGGTGGCCGGGGCGGCGCCCCTGTGGTCGGCGGCTATGGTTCTGTGCTGCGCGTTGCCGGATCCGTGGTGGGGGGGTGCCTTCACAGTTTCTGCAGATGGTTGGAGGCGTGAGTTGCGGAGTTCCGGCCGGTGGGCGTCAGGCTCCGTGGTGTGTGACGGGCTCCATCGGCGTCGTGGAGCGGTGGCGGAGGAGGCCTCCGGTCAAGCTTCCTCAGCTCTTTGGCTTGCTGCGGTGCTCTTTTTGTCTGCGGTGGGTTGTTGGTGTTTGCGGGTGAAAATCTTGCACCAGCTTCGTCAGTGCCAGCGACGATGGCGTTTCCAAATGTCATTTCCCTTCTTGAAGGCGTTGTCGTGCAGCACCGAGGCATCCCATCCTTGGCATCCGAGGTGCCTCCGAGCGAAAGCTTTGGTCCGGTTTATCTGGACCGGACAACTGCGGCGTCTTCGGACGTCGTACCCTTCTTGGAGGAGTTGCCTTTGGAGCCCTCGTCTGGCGATGACAGATGCTTGCAGCGATGTGACTGGCTCGAGCTTGGCCAGGGATGCCGGCATCGAGTGGGGTGGGCTCGCCGTTGTACGAGTTGTTTCTGTCGGGCTGACCTCTTCTTTGTTTCGGTCGTTGGAGAAGCCCTGTTTCCTTCTTCTGGCGTTAAGAGCTGCTCACTGTCCAGCGTCGTTGGAGCGGACAGTGGTTCACCTTTGCGGTTGCGACTTGTGTATCGGTTTTGTTCTGTAATGCTCTTTGTCAGGGTTTTTGTGTGGTTTTCCTTGAATAAGCCGTGCATTGTGATGTTTTCGGCTCGGTTTCTCTTATAGACGAAGTCATTCTATTCTTCTTAATGAATTGCAGCAGCACCCTGGCCTCTTGATGAGGTTCCGTAAAAGAAAAAATAATATCCACGATCCGGCCCGTCTCCACTATTCACAGGAATCTGCCTCAAGGTGTGTATAATGAAATGGATGACGCCACTCTTTTCTTAGCAAAACTATAATATTCACATGCGTGGAAGAGAAATAAAAAAAAGTTGTGCGTTGCCAATGAGAAGGATCATTCTGCTCCCATATATCCTTTCACATGTCCAATCCGTCAAATGAGCCGTCACCTCTTCTTGGATCATAACTACAACCACTCATCATCTCCCTTGCTAGCTCCCGCCCCGACACCTCCCCCGCTAGGTGTCGTCCCGCTAGCCCATGAATAGGCTTGCCTCCGCTTTTCCTCCTCGTTACAAAACACAGTTTCTTCGGACAACGAATTAATGATACTAGCAAAATCAGCATTTCGCCAATTAACACATTAATTTGCATATGTTCTTTAATTTTGAGTTAGGTGTGTACCGGTAATTGGTAACCACACTTATCTTTTCTTGTGACGGAAAGGTGTCAGAGACAATTAATAGGCCCCTCTTGCCATGTAAGGTACTTTGTGTTAATTAAGATGTCCGCAAGCAATATAAATGCACCGTATCCCGTGATGAGTTGGAAACAAGGCAACAAAGTGACGTAAACCTATCTTTAATTATGTGGCCACGCAAACTAGATAAGGTGGGATTTGGTTAATTATTGTATGACATGTCATCACAATTTAGTGGCGGGGTTGATTATCGGAGTATCATGTATATCTACCCTAAGTAATACTCCTTAATTATCCCACTATGGGAAGACTACAAGTAACCAAAAGTTTAGTTATGTTCTAACTACCCAATTTTAAGTTTTGATATTGGTCTGTCATCTCCCCAACTGTATGCACACAATTAATTGCACATACCATTCAAGGTTACATTCAAATAATTTGACTAGGATATTCTCCCTCCATTCAATAGTACAAAGCATCCGCGCATTCCGGTGTTTAGCTTTGACCATAAATTGAACCAATAATATGTGGTTTAGTTGTTATAAAAACTAGATGATGCCCCGCACGTTGTTGCGGAAATTTTTAGTTAACATACGTGAGCCCATATTGTTGAGAACATACATGAGTGAAAAAATAGCAACAAAAAAGTATCCAATGAAAATGTATAAATGTATAATGGAATTGTATGATAGATTATAGATTCTTCACTTAGTGGAATAACTTGATTAAAAGTAGCATGCATGCATGTGCAAAAAAAAATGAGTTTTCCACTAAATAGGTGTGAACAAATTAATAGTGTGATGATGTGGCATGCTTGCATGTTGAGAGAAATCAAGTAGTGGATTTCTCCTACTTAGATATAGAAGATTATACCATTGGAAATGGTATAATTTTTTTAGCACAAAGTCCACGTATCATTGGTCCAATTATTGCTGGTGCTCAAAGTTGAATCTCGAATAACTTGTGTGTGCGTTATATTATGAAGTGGAACCTAAGATGGATCGATCTCGATCTTCTGGCAGCCCGTGCTCGAGTTGTGACGTGCTGACACCATTTTTCTCCTTTCCTCTCGAGCTAGCTACCACACAACCCTTCCTTTCCTTCTTACAAGGAAAGGATTTGTTCGATGCTACTTTGCGTCTTTCTAACCCCTTTTATAGGCGCGGGAATGGCGATAGGTGGTAGTGACGCATTAGCCAACATGCTATTTTGGAAAATATTATGGGTTGCCAGATGACCGTCCTTTCAATGTAGGGTTGCAACTGGGCTCCCACTTATGTCCCACTTCTAGTTCGATTGTTCAATTTTAATTCAAATTTTGAGCCAAGATTTTATACTAGCAAATACCAAATGAACTAGAAATGAGACTTAAGTGGGAACCCACTTGCAACCTGCCTTACATCCATCCGACGGTCGGTATTGGATATCCAGGATCCAGAAAGATGCAAACGTATCTTATATAATCTACCTATGTGTCTAGAACGTAAGTACTCTAGATACGTACACATATGTGCGCGTATGATACGAGTGGTCGCTGCGAGCTAGCGGATGGCCTGATGACAGCTAATCCTCACACGTGGTATATTAGTCACAGGGATTGGGTTAGCTCTTGTACTTAGCTAGCTAATACTCACCGTTGCGCAATTAGCAATTCCCATTACTCGATCCATCTTTCATGCCCTTCCCGTTACGTCTTGGATCTTGATGACATGCAGCTAGCATTAGCATTAGCATTAATTAGGCAAAGCGGCACATCCATCGAGATTCCATCCATCCATTCATTCGGAATGTAATGGGAAAGAAATGAAGGAATATATATGGAGTAATGCCTAATCCATCCATTCCCTGCTAAACATGTAAACCTCGTGCGAGAATTAATCACGTAATACGCATGCATGTACGTCAGCGCTCACAATGACCACACATACCATATGTACGTATGTCCACATGTAGATACGAATCTCGACACATAAATAGACATAAATACGTTGCAATCTTTTAGATCCTGAGTATCTCACATCGACCGTCGGATGGACAGACGATGGCGATCCGAGAAACCATAAGATTCTCGAAAATATCACGCGGTTAATGCGTCATTAATGCCTACCCTGCTCCGGCGCCTATAGAAAGGGTTAGAAACATGCAAAGTAGCATAGAAGAAATCCCGAAAGGAAGATTGTGCAGTAGCTAACTCAAAGGAAATAGAAATATGTTAACAATGCCGCCGCGTCGCAGGCCGAGCCTGGGCCGGCAGAAGGTAGCAATGGAGCCGATCCAAAGCAATAAGGCCCGCCAGGTGTGTTTCTCGAAGCGCCGTTTTGGGCTTTTCAAAAAGGCCAGCGAGCTCTCCGTCCTCTGCGGCGTGGAGCTCGCTGCCGTCGTCTTCTCGCCAGGCGGCAAGGCTTTCTCCTTCTGCACCCCTTCCGTCGACGCCGTCGTCAACCGCCTCCTCGTCAACAACAACAACAACGCCGCTGCTCCTGCTGCCGGCGGAGGAGGAGGTTGGTCTTCTTCGGCTCCGGCGGTGGCGACTGAAGGTTCTTCTTCTTCGGGTCTGGCACCAGCGGCCATGGCGGCGGAGAAGCTGGTGGAACTAACCGAGGCGTACGCGGAGCTGAGGGCCATGATGGAGCGGGAGAAGCTCCGCAAGGAGCGTGCGGAGGAGGAGATGGAGAGGGAACGCGAGGCGGCCGGGTGCCCCACCGCCGCCTGGCTCGACGCCGACCTGGCGGAACTATCTGAGGCCGAGCTTGTGGAGTTCCAGGCGGCACTATTGGAGGTGAAGAACGCTGTCGACCTCCATGCTGACGACGTGCTCCGCGAGACCCTCACCGCCGCCGCAGCTGCTCCTGCTCGTTCACCTCTCGCCATGCCCATGCCCAGGCCTCGCGGATTCGCTAACAGCGTCTACGAGGTCGGTGGTTATTCTTCAGGCAACAACAATGGCGGGGGATTCGCTAACAGCGTCTACGAGGTAGCCGGTTCTTCTTCAGGAAACAACAATGGCGGAGGGGCCACCATGGGGGAGATGATGCAGATGGACAACATGCTGCAGCAGCTGAATCTCATAGACCAGATTCATCCGCTGCCGCCGAGAATGGGCCAGATTCCTCCGCCGGGACTGGGGTTCCCGGAGACCATGGACCTTCCGCCGCTGCCGGGAATGGGGTTCCTAGACACCATGGACCTTCCGTCGCCGGACTTCGGCCCAGACGGCGGCTTCATCGGCCCACCACCTTTCTGAAGAAGAAGAATGAAGAGAAGAGACCTATCCTGAGTCCTAGTCCGAGTCGGAGTCTTCATCTCCCTGCATGCGTGCATGGACGGCGATCGTGTATCTTTAATTTTAGTTATTTCGTCAGCTGGCCTGTCCGTCAGCGTGTGTTGCTTTTAGTCAAGTCATTACTCACTAGGAGTACTTATGGTATGCACATCGTGCAAGTATTCTTGTACCCAGCTCAGGTCGTGTATCCTTCCATTTATTCGTTAATGGAGAAAAAGCCGAGCTTTGAAATTTATAAAGTCACTAGGAGTTACTTATGGTATGCACATCATGCAAATATTCTTGTACTCTGTATGGAAGGAGTATTATGGAATGTGTGCTGTGTCTTGTTAAAATCTTTCCTTGTATTTCAAATTCAGTATTATTTTGACAATTAATACCTTGCTTATTACATATCAGGTCCATCGAGAGATCCATATTACTACCATATTAGTCCTGAGCTAGCTAGCTCACCATGCATGCATTAGCACCACCCTTTAATTCTCTAGATTTGGAACTCATATTAATTGTGACAGACCGAAATTTGAAAAACAAAAATTAACAAGAGTACACACCTTACATCATACTAATTCCATATATTTGTCCAGAATTTGAGACATATATTTTTCATAAATTAATTTATTATCTACCAAACTAATCACCTTAATCTTGAGATTATTGGTGGCAAGCTAGTAAAGAAACCCATTGGCTAGTGCTTATACACGTTCCTATCCCCGTGGCTCCACCTTGACCACGCCCCAGCTGAAACCATTCCCCGTCACCAGGACAAATTTTTGCCTGACCCCGTTTCTGTTCCGTGTGTTGAGCCGTGAGCAAACTACAACGATGGTACACTAGCATAAGCAATCAATAGCTAACAATCTACGCACAGATACAGTAGCATGCATTTTTCATGTATACATGATTAAAAATCACTTAACACAAGCACGCAACTATCAGCTTAAAATATTCTTGCGAGTGATATTTCTAAAAAACAATATTCTTGCTAGTGACAGGAAGGAAAACCCGCAATTGCAGAAGTTCAAAATAAGGTAAAAATTATGTACCGTGCGACGTGATGGTCGGATGCGGCGGATTGATTCTAGTCACTACCCCCGCCGTCACCAGACACGAGTCTCCCTCCAACGTCCCTGGTTTAAACAAAATCTTCACACGATGATTTGGAGAAAATTGAGGGAATAAAAAACTTGAAATCCATCGCCGTACACAACAATAAGCTTACCGAAGAGGAATAATCATCTGGAGCACGCAAGGACTGAGGAGAGGGAAAGGAGGAGGGCGCCGCAAGAGCTTCGTATTGTGTGACGGCGCGTGGGATCGGTGGAGGGTCGTGTTAGGGTTTGGGAGGAGGGCGCCGCAAGAGGTTGGTGATGGCGGTGGCAGCGCAGGGTAGGTGTCGGGTTGTCTTTAATGTTTTGGCGGTTATATAGCAACCATAATGCTCTCTAGATGGCTGGATTGAGATCCGACGGGTATGTGCGTGGCGGCGTGGCGGGGCGGGTGTGGGTTGTGTTAGGGTTTGCGAGGAGATCAATGGATCGTGATCTGACTGCTATGTGTGGCGGCGCGGGGTGGGTGTGGCCGTATGGTCATGCATGTCTGGGTTTGGGAGGAGATGGTTGGATCTAGATCTGATGGCTATGTGTGGGGTGGGTATTGGTCGTTTAGGGTTAGGGTGGGTTTCTATATATAGCAATCATGCATGATGCTCACCTAGATGGTCGTCGGATCCACATCGGATGGTTATGCGTGGCGGGGCACGAGGTGTGTGTGGGTTTTGTTGATCGAGATCTGACGGCTAGAAAGTCGGCTATGTTAGAATCTTTTTTGGGTGGCTATGGATGGAAGAGGAATATATTTTTCTAAAAATTGCATCCTAGTCCCTATCTCCTTCCCGACCGTCCAATCCAGGGGGGAGTGGGGATTGGCATTTTGCTTCATCACACTCATGAGTCACAAAAGTCGGTTTGATATCTTTCGTCCGTGACACTCACAAGTCACATCACACAATCTGCAAACAACAAGCATGTAATTAAACTGCCATTTTCGCAGCAAAGGATCGACCACACATCCAGCATTGCGATGAATGGAGAAAAGAGAATGCCTTGGAAATAAAATCATCGCACAAGATTGGCAAGACATGCATGAAGATGCTAGACGGGCACAACATGCAGGGGTTTGTACAATGAAACATTAATCTTGACCATGGAATGGAGGCAAAATTGCTTGCTTGCATATGCATAATGGTCGTGGGGTCATAATGGTCCGATGAAGACGATGTCATAGACGAGCACCGCAATGGCAGCACCGGCGAAGGGAATATTTCCCCGGTTCAATCAAGACCTTTTGATTAGTGTTCACACTACCTCACGGTAGACGTTTGCCCGCACTTTCCTCAAATGTAGTTATTTTTGGTTTTTAACCGTACTTTTAGCATTTCAATCGCAGATTTTGCCTATAAAAATGTGTCAAATATTTTTGCCAACACGAGTATATTCAACACTTTTAAAATGCCACGAATATAAATTTGACCCATTTTAAAGCCAAATCGACGCACTTTGGAATGCGGCCGGTTATCTACCATGACGTAGTGTCAGTGCTTATTCAAAGGCCCACACAAGCAAAGCCCAGTTGTGGACAAAGCAACACAAAAACGAAAGAAACAACTACAGCTCATAAGGATCACGCGGAGTATTAAGATCGGACTGTTAAACAAGAAGATCTTGTAGTTGTTGAGGTTTAGTTGTAACCGAGTTGTAATCAAGGATCGTCTGTAGATAAGGACGAATCCCTTAACCTAGCTGTTGTAACTAACCAGATGTAAATCCCCCGGCCAGGGTTTTCAGCCTAAGATCAATAAATACCACGCGGCCTCCTACGAGAGGAGATATGCTTCCTAATTTTACATGGTATCAGAGCCATCCTCTTCCCACAATCCCGATGGCATCTAGCTCTTCTTCCTCTTCGAGTCTCAATCAGCAGGTCTCTGAGAAATTGACGCATGAGAACTATGTGCTATGGAAAGCACAAGCTCTTCCTCTGGTCCGCGGGGCGATGCTGTTTGGCTACCTCGACGGCACCACTCCCACGCCACCAGAGAAGCTCGAGATTCAGAAGGGAGACCTGACCGAGAAGGTCCCCAATCCTGCCTACGCGCTATGGATGGCGCAAGATCAGCAGGTTCTTAGATAATCTCCTGAATTCCATCTCAAAGGAGGTGCTCCCGCAAGTCGGACCATTTCTCGTCAGGTCTGGAAAGCTCTTGAGGACATGTTCTCCTCGCAGTCCAAGGCGCGGGTAGTCAATATCCGCATGACGATGGCGAACCTGAAGAAAGGTTCGATAACTGTTGCTGAGTACTTCAGCAAGATGAAGGCCTACGGAGATGAACTGGCCTCCGCTGGCAAGAACCTTGACGATGACGACATGGTGTCATACCTGCTTGCAGGACTTGACATCGAGTACACCCTTTTGGTTACCTCTGTTACTAGTGACCTTAGTTGTAATGGTAAGGTTTCCGTGAGTGATCTTTACTCGCAGATGGTGAGCTTCGACGCAAGGATGGAGATGCTCCAAAGTGTCAACGGCATCAACAACTTTCACTCCTCCGTCAATGTTGCAACGCGAGGTGGATGCGGTGGCGGCGGCGGCTACAATCAGCGTGGCCGTGGCGGGCAAGATGGCCGTGGGAACGGCAATGGAGGCCGTGGCCGCGGCCAACCTGGCGGAAATCAACGCCAAGGAGGAGGAGGTCGTGGGTCACGAGATCGTCCTCAGTGCCAGCTGTGCGAGAAGTACGGCCACACGGTGCTAGATTGTTGGCACCGTTTTGAAGAAAACTTCGTCCCCTACAGCAAGACGGCTGGCTCGGCAACAACCAATTATGGTGTTGACTCGAACTGGTACATGGACAGCGGAGCAACCGACCACATCACCAGTGAGCTCGACATGCTGACCATGAGGGACAAGTATCACGGCAACGACAAAGTGCACACAGCAAGCGGGGTAGGTATGACCATTAGCCATGTTGGTAGCACTGTTATTCCTACTCCCCATAGAGATATCCACTTGAAAAACATTCTTCATGTTTCCAATGCCTCCAAAAGTCTGATTTCACTAAATCGTTTTATCTATGACAATGATGCTTTTGCTGAACTTCACCCCACATTTTTCTTGGTTAAGGATCAGGCCACGAAGACAATAATTCATCGCGGTAGAAGCCGAGGAGGTCTCTATCCATTCCTACCACCGCCATGACATAGCCTTCCCCAAAACAAGCTAGTTTTTGGAGTTTCCAAGCCATCTCCCACAAGATGGCATCATCGATTAGGTCATCTCTCCTATGATATAGTTCAACGGGTGCTTAAAAATAATGAGTTGGCTTACTCTAGTGAGTCTTCAGTTGAGTCTGTTTGTGATTCATGCCAGAGAGCTAAGAGTCACCAGTTACCCTATCCCATATCTACTAGTGTGTCTACGTTTCCTTTAGAACTAGTTTTCTCTTATGTCTGGGGACCAGCACCATGTTCTGTTGGAAACTTTACATACTATGTAAGCTTCATTGATGATTTCAGCAAATTTTCGTGGATCTATCTTCTTAAGAGAAAATCAGATGTGTTCTCTGCTTTCATGAACTTCCAAGCACTTGTTGAACGTCAATTTGATCGAAAGTTTCTTTGCATGCAAACCGATTGGGGAGGCGAATATCACAAGTTGAATGAATTCCTTCAGAAAATTAGCATTGAGCATCATGTTTCCTGCCCACACACGCATCAGCAGAACGGCTCTGTTGAATGTAAACACCGACATATTGTTGAGACGGGATTAGCATTGCTAGCCCAAGCCTCCATGCCACTAAAATACTGGGATGAAGCCTTCCTAGCAGCCACTTTTCTAATAAACCGCATGCCTACTAGAACACTTGGTTATGATACTCCACTAAACAAATTGTTTCATCGCACTCCTGAATACAACTCCTACAGGGTGTTCGGATGTGCGTGTTGGCCACACCTGCGTCCCTACAACTCTAGAAAAGAGTTCATATCCAAGCAATGTGCCTTTTTGGGCTATAGTGCACGGCACAAAGGATTTAAATGTCTTGATATATCTTCCAGAAGAGTATATATCTCTCGTGATGTCATATTCGATGAGGCTGTGTTTCCCTTTGCCTCTCTCCGTGAAAATGCCGCGCCAAACTTCGACAGGAAATCCTCCTTTTGCCTCCACATTTAGGAAATCTGGGGAGTACTAATGGTGCTAACCAACATGCTAATGATTATTTTAATTATCCTGATTCTCCTCATATTTTTTCGGAAGAACATGGTGCAGCAGATAACACACGGGAGGATTCCCCAAGCAGTTCTGGTGCGGGCACAGCTCCCGAGCATGATTCTCCCGCCAACAACCTGCCAGCATCTACCTCGGATCGGGAGCCACAATCTCCCTCGAATCGCGCGTCCTCAGGTGGCTCCTTTGCCGGCTCCACCGACTCGCCCCTCCGCACCAATGACGAACAGTCACGTGCTGAGCTTCCCACCACAGCCGACGCCAACGGGGGCGGCAGTCCTTCGCCTGAGCCGATAGGATCGACCTCGGCTCCCGCATCACCACCCGAACCTTCTGTGCTCCACCAACCTGAAGTCCCTGCTGCACCTACTCATCGCCGAACAAGACTTCAACATGGTATTATCCAGCCTAAGAAATTATTTCCGGGTCTAATTCGGTATGGATTATCTTGCACGACCAAAGAGCCAGGAGATCTGGCCTCTGCCTGACAGATCCACACTAGAAAAATGCCTTGGATGAAGAATATTCTGCTCTCATGCACAATCAAACATGGCACCTTGTGTCCCCTCCACAAGGTATGAATATCATTGACTGCAAATGGGTCTACCGTGTCAAGAAAAATTCAGATGGCTCCATTGATCGCTATAAAGCTAGACTTGTTGCCAAAGGTTTTAAACAACGCTACGGCATTGATTACGAGGACATGTTCAGTCCTGTGGTCAAGGCTACTACTATTCGCATTGTACTTTCCATTGTTGTATCTAGAGGATGGTGCCTTCGTCAATGGGATGTCAAGAACGCGTTTCTTCATGGTGTTCTAGAAGAGGAGGTTTATCTCAAGCAACCACCTGGGTATGAAGACAAGAACAAGCCTGGGTATGTTTGCAAACTTGACAAAGCTCTCTAGTCTTCTCGGCTCAGCACCCAACTCATTCGGCTTGGTTTTACTCCCTCCAAGTCAGATACCTCCCTCTTTATTTTTCAGCGGGCTAGTGTCACCATATTCTTACTCATATATATTGACGATATAATTGTCACTAGCTCATCTGAGGACACTGTTGCCGCTTTGCTTAAGGATCTCCGCAGTGAATTTCCTCTTAAAGATCTTGGCACCCTGCATTATTTCTTTGGTATCGAAGTAAGGTAAATCATGGTGATCTACTACTCACCCAAGACAAATATGCGGCAGATTTATTGGCTCGGACAAACATGATGATATGCAAGCCCTGTCCAACTCCCCTATCATCCATGGAGAAGCTATCAGCGTTTAATGGTGAACCTCTCAGTAATGATGATGCAACCAGGTATCGAAGCAGTATGTGCTCTACAGTACCTAACTCTCACCCGGCCCGACATTGTCTTCTCTGTTAACAAGGTATGTCAATATCTTCATGCGCCAACCACTGATCACTGGACAACGGTAAAACGAATTTTGCGTTATGTCAAGGGAACAATGAGTCTCGGACTTACTTTCAAGAGATCATCCTCTATGCTGGTAAGCGGCTTCTCTGATGCAGATTGGGCCGGATGCACTGATGACAGAAAGTCTACAGGTGGGTTTGCAGTATTCCTCGAAGGAAACCTAGTTTCATGGAGTGCCAGAAAGTAAGCTATTGTCTCTAGATCAAGTACAGAAGCAGAATACAAAGCTCTTGCAAATGTGACTGCAGAAATTATCTGGGTGCAATCTATATTAAAGGAGTTGGGCATTTCTCAGTCGAGAGTTTCATGTTTATGGTGTGATAACTTGGGAGCCACATACTTATCAGCAAACCCAGTGTTTCATGCCAGAACAAAACACATAGAAATTGATTTCCACTTCGTGCGAGAAAGGGTTGTACAAAAGGCTTTGGAAATTCATTTTATCCCTTTAGGAGATCAGCTTGCAGATGGATTCACCAAGGCGCTGCCGGTAGGATTGATGAAAAAGTTTATACACAATCTCAACCTATCTGGCTATGTTGAGATTGAGGGGAAATGTTAAACAAGAAGATCTTGTAGTTGTTGAGGTTTAGTTGTAACCGAGTTGTAATCAAGGATCGTCTGTAGATAAGGACGAATCCCTTAACCTAGCTGTTGTAACTAACCAGATGTAAATCCCCCGGCCAGAGTTTTCAGCCTGAGATCAATAAATACCACGCGGCCTCCTACGGGAGGAGATACGCTTCCTAATTTTACACGGACAACTGGCACAGTCGACTTATTTCTCGTCAAATGTCCCTAGAGGGCCTGAACACAGACACACTCTAATAGATATATTTGGCAAGGGCTTACATTTTGTCTGAGTCCTCCAACAAGATAGCCGCCCTACGGATGGGCATCAAACCATAGAGATTTGCCCGCTTTCATGCCTCTTTGCTTTTCACACCACTACCCTGAGATCTTTACCGGCAGGATACAAAGTCACATTGGCGGCTTGGCGGAGCACATCTCCCACGACGAAGACCTCCATTTCAATCTCGATATGGCATCTCAGTTATCCTCTAATATCTCAAATCCTACACATATATGGACGGCTAGCTACATACACTGACAAATGATCAAAGTATGAATGTTAGTGTGCATAGACACATCCTCAATTTATAGGCCCGTCTTTCTAGATAATTAATGTATTACTCATGCTTTAGTTATGAAAATCAAAGGTCATGCACTCACACAAACTGCCTTCACACAGGATAGTCGGAATATCCACCTGGAAATAACATGCTTAAAATCACTCCAGCTTGCATTATATGTGCATGATGGAGCTGCACGAAACAGATCTCTGTGATAAATATCGTGTTCCACAAAAACAAAATATGCGTGGAGATAATTTAGCAATTTAGACGGTCTCTCACTTTACTCCGTTGTTTGTAAACAGGATCGAGGGTACATCCCATGGATAACATTTGGCCTATCTCATCCTATTTTCCATTCATAATTTTTCTACCCACTTAACGCCGGAAAAGAGGGACTAGCATGGTGCGAACACCATTTTCTTTCTTTCTAATTTCAGTGGTCTCTGGAATTTGAGTAAATTTTACAGAACCATAAGTTTTGAGGCGGGCTTCTCAATGAGCCCACAATTTTGCTAATTTGTCCGCAAACCACACGTTTTGTGTTCAATTGTCTCACTTCACCCAAAATAATGGGTTAAGTGCATTTGGCATCATTTCTTACATGTGGGTCCCGCATGTCAGGCACCACATCTTTTTCATTAGAGCCCTTGCCTTTTTCTCTTTTTCCTATAAACTTTCTTAGCTAAGTTTACCAGAATGGGGCAGTGGTCAGATCTTGACACAAGGTGCTGAACGGTGGCATTAGAGAAAATACGGGACCAGCCCTAGGGGAATAAGCCACTGCCCTGTCCAGTCTAACTCGGACATTTTCCTTGCCCTCCTTGTTATTATATGTCCAGGGGACACCACTATAGCCGAGATCGAAGAGGTTGCACAGCTCTCCTCCAACTAAGCAAAAATAACATACTCCCTCCGTCAAACAAAAGATGTCTCAAGTTTATGAAAATTTGGCTGTATCTAGACATAACTTAGTGTATAAATGCATTCAAATTTTGTCAAAGTTGAGACATCCTTTGTTGGACGGAGGGAGTATTAAAATTCGTACAGCCTCCTTGTATCACCTTGTTATTCTTGCTCTTAGATCAATCTCCCTGGAGCCTCCGTACCGGTTCCCAAGGATGGTTTTATTCGTCTGTTCTGTATCATTATTCCTTTGCATATAAGTACACACGACACATACATGATACATGCTGAATACTGATTCCCTTCCATATAGAGTGAATATTGAAAAAACAATTAATTGATCGTCACTGTGAACTAAGCCTACCTCAGGTGGTTTGGTTCCTTGTGGTGGAACCAATCCACCCAGGTTGAAGTCATAGACTTGAAATGAGTGTCACATTTCCTTGGATTATTTAAGGATTTAACAACGCTATTCTTTCAGTGGTAGGTGGCGTATTCGTCAACAACGAGGCGTCTACGGTGACTTCGTTAATATCTCAAGATCTGCCGGCTCAGTCTTTGAAGATGCTCATAGGGGTAGGATGTGCATGTGTACGTTCATAAGGGTAAGTGTACGCGCGTGTTGTGAGCATCTGCGTTTGTACTGTATTTTTAAAAAAAAATTGATCCTCACAAAACAAATTGAATGGTCATATTATCCCAAAACGGGTAACCGTGTGTGCGGATCACACATACAAAATAAACTTTGGTAGTACATGCACTCGATCATTAAAAAAAAGGAAACGTGATGATACGATAAGCAATTAATCAAAACAAACAAAAAAACCAATTAATAAACGTCCGTGCGTGCGTGCGATGGATGGCTTTAATACGCGATGGCCGGTTCAATCTTGTCGCAGTACTTCCTGGCTCCACCGGCGACAAATTCGTTCTCAAGGCGCTCGGGGGCGAGCTCGCTGAGCTTGGCCATGGCCTGGCCGAAGAGGCCGTACCAGATCACGGGGTTCTCCCTGTAGAGCTTCATGGCGGCAGCGGCGTCCTTGTTTGTCCTGAGCACCCAGTCGGACTTGAAGAGCACCATGTTCTGCCCGTTGTTGGTGTAGTAGCTGTTGTCCAGGACGTTCTTGGGGCTCAGCTTCACCCCCGTGGCGTTGTACTTGGTCGCGCCCCTCACGTCGTCCATGTCGCGGATGTTGTTCTCCGCCGTGGCGGCCATGTCCGGCGTTGGCTTTGCTCCCATGACTGCTTGCAACCATGTCGGGTGAGTCGAGGTTTTCTTGTCGATGGCGTTCCGGTAGTCGTCGTCGATCTGCGAAGAGGGGGTGACGGCCTTGTTGAGGCGGTCGTCGAAGGCGGCCCGGTGGGCTCGGCCAACGGAGTGCGCGCCGGAGAGGATGACGAGCTCGTCCAGGCCGAAGCCCGTCTTGTTTTGGAAGTTGGTCAGGAGGGTGCCGAAGTCGGCGAAGGGCGGGGGCAGGACGCCGGCGTCGCCCGCGACCGAGATGTTGGAATCCTTTCGGCCCGGCCCGTCGACGTCGTACGTGATGGTGTAGTTGCTGAGGACGACGGTGGCCTCGCGTGCCGCGAAGATGAGAGCGTCGGTGCAGCTCACGTTCTCGTAGTTGGCCGCGACGAGCGCGTCCTTGATGGCTTGGATCACCCCCATGCCCCGGAGGCCGCCGTTCTGTGGCGCGTGGATCTCGTTCTTGTCTTCAGTCACGTTCAGCAGCACCGATGCGTCGCAACCCTGCGGTGCAGATTCATACATGCCCAAGTCAGTGCAAATGGACAAAATTGAATACTTCCTTCGATCCATAAGAGGTGTCGGGCATTTAGTACGTACAAATTTAATACAATTTTGTACGAAATCTCGGATACTTATTATGGATCGGAGTCACATATCTATTTTCAGTAAGTCAGTGCAAGTTGGTTGTGTGCATCACTTGAAAAGGAAAAAGAAGTAAGCAGTGCAATATGTTAAAAAACAGCTGATTTAGTTCTTCAATTACCTTGACCCAGCAGTCGTGGAAGAGGATCCGGATGAGTCCAGGGGCGTCGTAGCGGTTCGCCTCCACTATTTTCCTCACCTTCTCCTGCATGGTTGTGTTGTAGCGGCCGTCCACCGCCACCGCCGGCTTCAGCTGCGCTGCCAGTAGGACGGCAAAGGCCACCAGCACCAAAGACACAGAACCCTTCGCCATGATCACCAGCTACAGCTTTGTTAGTTCTTGCTATCAGATGCTAACTCGATCTCAGCTGTGGGATGATGTAATTAGGGTGCACTTAAGGGGGTATATATACTGCTGAACAAGGTTATTATCTATGCAGCTCGTGATCCGTGCACCTCATTGTTAACAGATACGGATCGATCTGGCCAACGTGCACGACAATCATCCAGTGCTCTTCTTCAACCCCCATCGATCGACGTGGTGAGCAGGAGCTGCCGTCTAATTAAGCCTTTAACTTGGTCAACGTGTCCAAGCTGGAAGGAATTCCAGCCAATTAATTATGTTGGGCGCCGTCGTTAATTCCTCGATCATCATCAACTTGCATATATATGCAAGTAGTCCACTTCTCTTATATCTCTGTTTCTACGATGGACAGGTACATCTATCGTATGTTTTGTTTTGTGGGTACTCCTTCCGTTTCTAAATACTTGTCGCTGTTTTAGTGCAAACTTGAACTAAAACAGCGACAAGTATTTAGGAACGGATGGAGTACATTTTATCTCCATATATTTTTTTAGGATGGATGTATATCCATGTTTTGTTTTGTGGATACATTTTTTTGACCCGAACTACGACGGACAACAGCCAGCCTGCACAACTTTATTAAAACCAAAGAGCATTACAAGGAGAGCCTAAGAATATACAAGAAGGGTAGGGAAGGAGGAGTAATTACAAGTTGTTGGCCAGGTGAGCCAACATTATTGCCCAATCAGTGAGAAGGGTTTTCTTAGGAATAAAGTTACAGCGAGAGGACCAGAGATGGATGTCGGAGGAGCATCTCTCTATGAGCAAGTACGGGTCTTCGACAATGTCCCTGAAGACCTTGACATTCCGTCGTTTCCAAATATTCCAGAGCACAGCAATGAGCAAAGAAGCATGAACTTTGTGGATACATTTTGACTAGCTAGTACTACTATATCTTGACATATTGACATTGATACTACTCTATATTTGCGTGGTGCGTTATAGCTAGCCTATGGCACGTTCGGTGCAAGCTGGTTTAGTTTGATTGTCTCTAGTAACAAAGCTGGCAAAAATCTATTATTCCCCTTGCACATAGATATCGGACCAATTAACAGCAATCCATGTGCATCGTCAGCAATCACACCACGCGCACGCACCTCTTGTACTTAGAAGATTCAACAATGCTGGAGTAGTATATGCTTCCAGGACTTCAGATGGTTGGGGTCTTTTTTTTTTTAGGGGATTCAGATGGTTGGGTTGGGCCGCCTTCTCAAGTCAACTGTGTCCATCAAAGTGGGCTCACTTTTGCGGCCTGGCCTCCAGCCTTAGCCCATGGGCTCGATGGGAAATCTCTTCCCTTGCTGTCGCTTGTCCGGCTACCGGGCCTTTGATCCTCTCTGCTTGGAAAGGCACACGAGGCCACAAATTAGATCGCAACACTCTTCTCCAGAAGAATATTGGATCCCGAATTCCCGATACGGGCTACAGACTACAGAAGCTCCTTGGGCCAACGCAACGCATTCGGCCGGCGGCAAAGCGGCCACCAGGCCCACCAGCATTCCCGGGACCGAAAGACAAAATCAGAGGCCTGGCCAAGAAGCTTGGATGTTCAAACTCCGTCCTGATTTCAGCGTTTCTATGTCTAGGCTGACATGGTTTTGACTCAACTCGTCAATAAAGAAGCTCTTGACTTTACCGTTGACTGTAGCCCACGCCAACGTTACACGCATGCATTTTCACGCTTGATGTTTTCAGTGACCAAATTTATAACACATGCAGGAGTTGTTCGAATCTTGCCGCATATTAATTGTCGAAATGTTACATGTATCAAGACGTTTTTTAGCCATAGATACATCTATATTTGGATAAATTTGAGACAATTAATATGAATTGGATAGAGTACTAAAATTGGCTCCGGCGATCGGTGGCGTTCAGTTTTGACAGCCGGAGTGTAAAATGTATATGTTTTTTTTTAAATGTACCTTTCAACAAGTAGGAGGACAAAACATTATACTTTTCTCTTCCAAAAATAACCAAATTACAATACATACATACTGGCATAAGTAAATCAATTGGTAGACAAAAAAAAACATGATATAAAAATTACCAAACAAAAATTTATAAACGCGTGCATGTCATATGCTGCTCAAATCTTGGCCCACGCGGGCCGGCGAGGACGTCGATCTCTTCCTCCGGATCGTCCTAGCTTGCCGGATTGGGGGCGTTGCATTTGATCCTTGGCACCTGGAGAACATCGGCGCCCTGCGCGGGGAGCCTGCTGAGCCTGGCCATGGCGTCCTCGAAGAGACGGAACCACATGGTGGCGTCGTTCTTGAAGTTCGTCATGTTGTTGAGCGCGGCGCCGTCGGTGGTGAGCGCGAAGTCGGAGCTGAATAGCACCTTCTTGCCGAGGTTGGCGGCGTAGTAGTTGTTGTCCAGGACGCCCGGCTCCGTCTCCGCCTTGTCCAGGTCCCGGACGTTGTTGTGCGCCGTCTTGTTGGGGCTGGCGTTCGATATCACGTTGACGTCGTTCCGGTACTTCTGGCTGATCTCATTGGCATTGGCCGTGAGCCGGGCCTCGAAGTTGGGGCGGTGGGCTAAGCCGACGGCGTGCGCGCCGGAGAGGACCACGACGTCCCGTGGGGTGAAGCCCTTGCCGTTGAAGTTGGCCGCGAGGTTCGCGAAGCTGGCGGTTGGTCCAGGGAGGGCACCGGCGTCGGCCATGGAGGACGCGTTGGTGTCCTTGTGGGAGCCAGGCCCGTCGACGGCGTAGACGATGTTGCCGCCGCTGAGCACGTTGCAGGCTTCTCGCGCCGCGTAGACGACGGCGTCGGCGCAGGTGACGGTGCTGTCGTCAAGGGACAGTGTGTCCTTGATGGCCTGGATCAAGTCCAGGCCACGGATGCCGCCGTTCTGCGGCGCGTCCATCTCTGCCTGCTTGTCGGCTCTCTCCAGCAACACGGACCCATCACAACCCTGCAGGTGTCACAATGAATGAAGGATCAAATCGCCATTATTTGTTGAGAAAAGTACTTTTTTCGTCCCTCAACTTGTCGGAAAGTTCATTTCTCGCCCTTCAAAAAACAATTCGTACTTTTTTCATCCTCAACTTTCAAAACCGGATACTATCAGTCCTTAAGGCTATCCGAAGCGGTTTGTCTAGCCACGTGTCTAGTTTGCACTTAATCCCGTGACCGCCGAGTCTGTTGAAATTGCCGTCGTTGTGCTCTGGATCTCGTCCAGGCATTAGTTATACTTCTCCTCCATCTGCATCATCCATATCTTGATTGAAAAAAAATAAGTGAAAAAACTATACGAAAACCAGACACGTGGTTAGGAAAAGCACTTTGGATGGACTGAGAGACTAAAAGTGTCCGGTTTTGAAAATTGAGGGACGAAAAAAGTACGAATTTTTTTTAGGGACGAAAAGCGAACTTTCCGACAAGTTGAGAAACGAAAAAAGTACTTTTCTCTTATTTATTTTCCTAACTAACTAATTTCTCAGTTTTGAGTTTTGAGAAGAGATGCCAGTGCAATGAATGAGCTAATCGTGGCTGTGTGCATCATTTTGATGCAGACACCGGAGGTTTCAACATTAGCTCTTTCCAAGCAACACACCGATCCATCTCAACCTCTTTTTTGAAAAAAATATGAACGAACAAATTAGCTGCTGCCAATAGTTAGTTAATTACCTTGACCCAGCAGTCGTGGAAGGCTAGCCGGATGAGGCCGGGGGCGACGGCGCGGTTCCTCTGCACTATGTCCCTCACCTTAGTCTGCATGCCAATGGTGTAGTCGCCGGCCATCGCCGGCTTCACGTTCACCTGCGCGGCAAGGAGGATCGCCACGACAGCCGAGGCCAGGAGCACCGAAAGAGACACATTCTCGTTGCGCTTCGACATGATCGAATCGAGAGATATATCTCCTAATTCAGCTCCTCCAACCAGCTGCTAGCTAGAGCTACCTAGATTAGTTCTTGCAGCTAGCGAACTCAACTGCTTCTCGATCGGCTGTGGATGATTCAATTGAGGTGAACAACGGGTGTGTATATATACTGCTGATGCAGCAGTAGCTAGCAGTGATAGTTCGATCCGTCGAACGTGCACGACAATCATGGGGGAGTGCTCATTCAACTCCGGTCGATAGATTAACGCGTCCAAAGCTGGAAGGAATTCCAGCCAGATTGGCCGTTAATAATGCTCGTCAACTACTTGCATCAGCGCGCATATATGCTCCAGCAGTTGACTTCCCTTATTTCTCCAGTTTAGAAAACAAAATGATGGGTCTCTTTTCAAGCTAATGCACATGAACCCCCAACCGCAACAATTCTAGCTGGTGCCTCTAAAATAAAAAGAGAATGTCGGCGATAGACTAGCTTGTGAAGAATGTCGACAGTAAACTGGCTCGTGAAGAATGTCAAGCACAAGGACTAGAGTAACGGTTTGGTATCTAATTTAGTAAATAGCAATACTAGCTACAGTCCACTGATGACGCCATCTTTCACCTCCAGGATAATCTAGCTAATGCTATATATGTAAGTATGTCACTTATGTAACACCCTAGCCACCCAGGGACTAAATCGAAGTAGTTGCTCATGGATGTTCTCTAGGATCGATCTAGACTAACCCACGAACCGATACAAAAGTCTCTCTTGAGTACTTAATTTGTCCTCACTCGTGTCTACCCTGGGGTATTCATACCCATATTGTTTGCTGTCAAGCACGGTTAACTCAGAGGTAAGTGAAATCATATACTCCTATATATTACAAAAAAGCAAAAAAAAACTACAATATTTTACCCGCAAAAAAAACAATATTTCACAATCTTATTAAGGCATGCGATGGATGTTAAAAGATTTCGCAAATCACATTGGATACCCACTGAGGAAACATTTATAAAAAAAATCCGGCTAGAAAGAAATATCTTATCTATTCGGGGCAAGGCAGTGTCAATTAATACATGCATGCATGTTTGAGTAGTGTTCCTCTTTGCATGCATTTATCCTTCCTAGAGACCCCAAAAGGTGTGAGCTAAATTGATACGGCAAGGACATTAGGGGAAGGGGAAACTTTCGGCCATGAACAAATAGTTGGCATGGTGTTCTTTGGCGGCACCCCAGCATATATACCATTAAACTGATTCTTCAAGAAGGGTCAGACCGGCCCTTAGCTCAGAGCCTCAGCATCGAGCTAGCTAGTTACTTGTACCGTTGCGTGTTGAGTTAGCTTAAGACACAAACCGTTGTACGACTTTTTTACCATCAACTCCAGGTGATGTGGAGAGTCTGAAAAGTCAATGGCTAAGTTTACCTTTGTGATAGAAGCTAGATTCAAAATATTTAGCAGGAAAGTGCCGGCAACTATAAAGGTCGTAATAAAGTTAGATTCCAAATTGCGGCTGTGGACAAAGACATCATTCCCCATTCCTAGCCGTATTTTTCATAACACAGAAGACCGGTGGATTGCAGCAAGACGGAGAGCCCCTAAACCACTTCGGAGGGATTTTGACACCTTCGTCATTCTGTGCATTGGAGAATTTGGAAGGAGCGAAATGCTCGAGTTTTTCAGCAAGTGTCGAATACAGTGGGCAAAGTTTTCGATCTCATCATTGAAGATCTCCTCTCCTGGCGTACTGCGGGCTGTATTGAAGCTTTCTAGTGCTGTGGGGTGTTTGGACTTTGAAGCTATTGTTTAGTTGTTTTTCTTGGTGTTTTGCCCTTTGGGCCTCTGCCCTCCATTCATGTAGTTCCTCTCTACATGCTGTAATTCCGCTCTGTACTCTCTCTTTTTCTATCTTAATAAAATTTGGTCTACCGCCTTTCGAATAAACTGACTCTTGTTTGAATAATTGCTGACGTGGAAAAAGAGAAGAGGATAGAGAATAAAAACGCCTCTCTCCAAAGAGTTGAGTGATCTTGGCCGAAAGCCGACTAGGAATTAATCAACTAAGAATCGCTAGCTTTGTGTACACCATCACAAATAATTTATGTAGAGTTAGTTCAAGAGATGTAGCTAACGCGTTATATGATTGTCCGAAAAAATAAATTTTTTTGTACTGTCAACGCCTGCACAACATGGAGAGTCCTAAAAGTCAACGAGCGACTCTAGTTTTGTGCATGAATTTTTCTGCTCTCACCCATGTCCAAAGCTAGTTCAATTAGACAGGACATAGAGAGTTGTAGCTAGGACGACTTTCGAATAAGGTGGCGATTACTTTTCTCTCATTGCTCGCCGCCGTGTAGGTGAGTACAGTTAAGCAAGTACTGTAGAATATTCGAAGACTTTGAAATAAGTTTGCAATTCCAGTTGCTAGCTTCTCCCACGTCTGCGACCAATATATCCCAGTGTCGGTAGCTAGCTAGCTAGCTTGCTAGATGCACTGCATGGACGTTCGATCGATCCAAGCTGCAGGTTTCATTCGATTATTGCTTACCAAAGTCCAAATTAAGCTGGCAAACTCGGTTATGATCTACTCCCTCACTCCGTTCCATAATTCTTGTCGAAATCTTACATGTATCTAGACATCTTTTAAGAATAGATACATCCATTTTTGGGCAAATTTGAGACAAGAATTATGAAACGGAGGGAGTATTATTTTTGCCAAAGTTGGAACACCATTATTATATATCTCCACGCGCACGAACCTTGTACAGGTCACAAGTAAGTAGAATTTTTAGAATTTTCTAAGGCTTTGAAATAATTAAGTTTGCCTGTTTCTGGCCAGTTGTTGTCCCAGTGAGGCTTCTTCAGGCCAGTTTGCCGACGAAAACCATCGCGGTCATCGTCCGGTCGGCCCGGTCAGCTGGGTTAATTAAAAGATCTAAACTGGGTTTACATAAAAGATTCAAGGGAGCGTCTACACAGTGCCTGGGCATTTTAGCCTACGGAATGCCCCCACCTAATTAGCAAACCACCAGGAAACCCAATTGTCCTTCGTGTTTTCCTACTAGCACCTCCATGCCTCCCCAAAAATCCAATTACTTTACTACTTGAAATTAAGCTAGATATTATTTACATCTAGCTTGCACTAAAAATTCAGACAGATCATCACGTTCAAAAAAAAAATCAGACAGATCATGTCGATAAGTCATCTAAATTCGAAGAAAAGAAGAGGTGTTACATTCAAAAAAGTGATCTTCGCAAAAAAAAAAGTAGTGAATGTAACTTTTAAGAAATTGTTACATCGTCTAATAGAAAGTAGTTAATGTAACATTTAAAGAAATGTTTTACAAGAAGTGGGAGAGTGGGTGTAACTTTAAAAAAAAAGTACATCTGAAGTGGTGAATGTGACTTTCAAATGAACAACCATTATTCAGTAAAAAATGTAAGAATAAACCCAAAGATCATCCAAAGAAAAGGAAAAATTGTTAGTCGACTATTCACCCGTCTAGCTAGTCGACCATATCGATATTTCATCCTCAAACATTTAGACATGCCGAAGCTCGCTTTGTTTCGCTCAACTGAAACAATTCATAGGAAGTCCAAGCATATGTGTTGAGATGTGTGAATTCATTGGGAGGAGACATCATTAAACCTGCAGATTGTACATTCACACCCGTGCATATCCAAAAACCAGAGATAAACATTTTTGGCCTCACCTCAAAGGTTTGATGGGATTGACGGATGACATATCCCCATTATAGTTCCTGCTAATCAGACCGTGAACTACACTCGACGACATGGTTACACAAGTTCAAGCAAAACGGCGCTACTCCATCTTCCTCGGGTGGAGCCAACACTAGGTCGGGAGGTCGTCATCGCGGCCGGCTGTAGATGGACGTTGTTGGAGCAGCACCTCCGTTGACACCACCTGTGGTGCAGCGCCGTTGCGCAAACCCACAAGCTTGTGGGACCAGTGCTGCCATAATCTCTGACTCGACGTCGCTAGGAGTGGGGTGGGTCGTGGCCGCCGTCAGGAGAGTTGTGGGGCGGCGGCTTCGCCCTCCAGATCAGGAATAACAAAGGATTTTTTTACCTCAAATTGTTTTTTGGTCTTGTATTAATTGTTATCGAGTGTGGGGTTTGAACAGGGTTTTTTTTTTGCAAAACCGTGTTTAAGTGGTGGGTTTGATTCCCACCTGTCATCTGAACAGCATGTTGTAGCTCCGATGGCTTATGAGTAAAGTTCGTAAGTTCCCACAAAATAAGAGTTTGCATTGTATACGTCTCCCCGTATAAAAAGAACCAAACCAAAATTGATAAACGCTCTAGCTTGCATGTCTTAGTGAAAAAAAAGACGTCTCTTCTCTTCTCGTACTAGCTAGTTGGGGGTGTTGCATTTGGCCCTGGGCCCGCCTGTGGTGCCCAGTGGGGGGAGCCTGCTGAGCCTGGCCATGGCGTCCTCAAAGAGGGGGTACCACGTGGCAGCATTATTCTTGTAGGCAGTCATGTTAGTCATCGCGGCGCCGTCGGTGGTGAGCGCGAAGTCGGAGCCGAAGAGCACCTTCTTGGCAAGGTTGGCGGCGTAGTAGTTGTTGTCCAGGACGCCCGGCTCCGCCTCTGCCTTGCCCAGGTCCCGGACATTGTTGTGGGCCGTCTTGCTCGGGCTCGCGTTGGACGTCACATTGACGTCGTTCCGATATGCCGGGTCGATCTCGGCGGCGGGGGCCGTGAGCCGGGCCTCGAAGGCCGGGCGGTGGGCCAGGCCCACGGCGTGCGCGCCGGAGAGGACCACCACGTCTCGGGCCGTGAAACCCTTGAGCTTGAAGTTTGCCACGAGGTCCGAGAAGCTGGCGAATGGGGAAGGGAGGGCGGCCGCGTCGGCCTTGGAGGAGGCGACGGCGTCCTTGTGGGAGCCCGGCCCGTCCACGTCGTACTTGATCTTCTCGCCGCTCAGGACGTAGCAGGCCTCCCGGGCCGCGTAGACTACGGCGTCGGCGCAGGTGACGTCCGTGTAGTTCACGGCCAGCTTGTCCTTGATGGCCTGGATCACGTCCAGGCCGCGGATGCCGCCGTTCTGGACCGCGTCCATCTCCGCCGTCCCGTCACCATTGTTCAGCAGCACCGATGCATCACAACCCTGGTATTAAAATATTATTAAATAAAAGGTTTTGGCAAAGTTGGTACAAACTGGACAATAATGTCGAAATGATCGAAAAAAGGATTTCGGCAAGTCAGTACCATGTCAGAAATTAAGCAGCTTTGATGATTACCTTGACCCAGCAGTCGTGGAAGACGAGGCGGATGAAGCCGGGGCTGACGGCGCGGTTGGCCTTCACTATATCCCTCACCTTGGTCTGAATGTCAATGGTGTAGCCGCCGGCAGACACCGCCGGCTTCACCTGCGCGGCAAGGAGGACGGCCAATGCCGCCAGCACCAAAAGAGGCCCTTTTTCCCCTTTGCGCTTGGCCATCATCTCTTAACTCACCTCTAAACTTGCAACAAATTAAGCTAGAGCTGCCTATATTACTTCTTGCAATTAAGCTAGCCAGGAACTCAATTAACAATGCTTCTCGGCTGTGGATGATTCAATTGGGGGTGAACAGTCGGTGCATATATACTGCTGTGCTGACACAAGCTAGGTGCGCAGATTGTGATCCGTGAAAGCTTATATAATTGAAACATGTGGATCGATCAGACGAACATGCAACAAGATCATGGATCGAGTGCGCATGCCTTCTTCTAACTCCGATCGATCTCGATCAACGCGTCCAAGCTAGCTGGAAGGAATTCCAGCCAGACTGGCCGTTAATAATTCGCATCAACTACTTGCATGCCCATAATATGCTCCATAGTTGACTTAAGTTCAGGAAAAAGTAATTAATTATGATATGGATCTTTTTCCAAGCTACTAATGCTGTAATGCACATGATCCCAACGCAACAATTCTTGGTGCCTCGAAAATGAAACAATTCTGGTATCCGATTGCTTAATTAGGCCTTGCAAAGTTGGTGGAGAATGTCGGCGCTAGACTGGTGGCTTGCAAACAATGTCGACAATAGACCGGCTTGTGAAGAATGTCAAGCACATGCATGGGCTAACTAATGGTTTGATCCCTCATTTAGTGGAAGGGCCGGGCCGGGCTGGGTTAGCTGATGACACCATTTTTCACTCTTCATACTCCAAGATAATCTGGCTAATCAATACTATGTAACCACACCAGCCACTCAAAGAGTGGCGATGGTTGCTCATAGCTACTCTCTAGGATCTAAACTGGCCGGTGCGCTTTGTCTTCACTCGTGCGCACCGTGGGAAATTTCCTTGGAGGCCATTCATACAATATTGCTCTAGTTTTGCACAAAAAGAAAATTATTGCTCGTAGTCAAGCATGCTTATTTGAAAGGGTTCTTAGAAGATGAGTTCCCAGAAAAGGCGATGCATCTTGTTGGTATGGGTAGGTAGTATCGTCAATCCTTTTAAGCATTCCTCTTCTCTAGCAAAAGCCTCAGATATTCTATGCTAGAAATTTGGAATTTGTGATGTATACTTTTTAGCAAGTTTCATGACTGAAAAATAACTTTTACAACAGTGAAATATTCTACTGTCGAAGAGATGCAGTGCAAAGGAGTTAATATCTTATTTAAGCATGCATATGGAAGTCAAAAGACTTAGGAATTCACATTGAAGACCCGATGAGGAAAAAGTGAAGAAAAAAAAAAGCTGGTTGGAAAGAAATATCTTATGTATTCAGGCATAGCAGTATTAACTAATACTCCATCCATTCGTGAAATGTTTTGGTGTGATCCTAAGTTTGACTAAGTTTATAGCAATATTTACTAACATCTACAACTTTAAATTTATTAAAGCTATCATGATATAACTCTTTATATGTTAGACTTCTTTGACAGTCCTTGTAGATATTAAGTATATTTTTTTATAAACTTGACAAAACTTTAAAAAGTACTTGTCTTGGGACAAAAGTGGAACATCTTTTTTTTTTGAGGAACAAAATAAAAAGGTAGTACACGGGAAAACCGATGGACGCAAAAGATGGATAGTGCACACAACTTGTACACCGACAGCGTCCTTGCTGTACGTGCAAGCCAAAGACATGCCAATTTGCCCCAAAAAAAAGTTCCGTGAGATCGAGCAGCTACAACCACGTTGACTCCCTCCTGAGGTGGATCACAACCACGAGTCATGGGCCGGGCCGCATGGACTAGAATATCCGAACAGGCCAGAGACCGTTAGGTTGAAGGATGAGGGACTGATGTTTTGGCAGCCAGTTGCCCCTTCCTTTAACACGACTCAACGGCCCAGATCGCTCCTAGCAAACAAAAGTTTGTCCAACATAATTGAAGATTTTTTTTTTAGAACAACATAATTGAAGATTGACGAGTCCAGATTTGAACTTCTCGTCTGAGACAAACTCAATGGTGAATACGGATATTATTAGTCGTGCGAACGTCTCGGGAGAAAATTGTTTCAATGTTCAGATATTTTAGCATTTGATGTGTGATGATATCAACAAAAACTGTGGCAGGACCGTACATAAGCGCACTCTTGTGGCAATCTAGACAAAAACTTTGGAACATGTATTACAAGTAGAAAAACCGCAAAAAGGTGATGGCATGAGTAAATCAGTAAACATAACATGATTGAAAATATTTAATAAATCAAAATAATCAATAAACGTGCA
Organism: Brachypodium distachyon; assembly: GCF_000005505.3. NCBI lineage: Eukaryota > Viridiplantae > Streptophyta > Magnoliopsida > Poales > Poaceae > Brachypodium > Brachypodium distachyon. Next base: position 38,709,253 of record NC_016132.3, on the reverse strand, counting down.
CGCGTGAAAATGTCTTATGTGGTTCATATCTTGACGCGGGCATCTTCTAGTTGGCGGTACTGCATTTTGTCCTGGGCACGGCGAGAGTGGCGCCCTCGGCGGGGAGCCTGCTGAGCCTGGCCATGGCCTCGCCGAAGAGGGCGTACCACGTAGCGGCGCTGTCCTTGTACTGTTGCATCTCGCTTGCGGCGGCGGTGTCCGTCCTGAGCGTCCAATCAGAGTTGAAGAGCACCGTGTTCTGGAGATTGGCCTTGTAGTATCCATTGTCAAGCACCCCCGGCTCCGCCTCGGCCTTGTAGAGGTCGCGGACATTGTTATGAACCGCCTTCGTGGGGCTTGCGTTCGACACCCGATCGACCTCGCCCTGGTACCAGCCGTTGATCTCGCCGCGGCCGGAGACGGACTTGTCGAGCCGGGACTCGAAGGTCGGGCGGTGGGCCTGGCCGACAGCGTGCGCGCCGGAGAGGACCACGACATCCCGGGCCGTGAAGCCCTTGGCGTTGAAGTTTGCCACGAGGTCCGTGAAGTTGGCGAATGGTGGCGGGAGGGCGCCGGCGTCGGCCATGGACGAGGTGAGGGCGTCCTTGTGGGAGCCCGGCCCGTCCACGGCGTACTCGATCTTCTTGTCGCTGAGGACGTAGCACGCCTCCCGGGCCGCGTACACGACAGCATCGGCGCATGTCACGTTCTTGTCGAAGGCGGCGAGCGCGTCCTTGATGGTCTGGATCACGTCCAGGCCACGGATGCCGCCGTTCTGCGGCGCATCCATCTCCGCCTGCTTGTCGGCTCTCTCCAGCAACACGGATCCATCGCAACCCTAGAGATTATAAATTGCATCCATTAAATTTTTGAAAATAGAGAAAAGTAAATAATGTTTTCGATATGTCAGCACAATGTCAAAAGTTTTATCTTTAGTTAGTTAGTTACCTTGACCCAGCAGTCGTGGAAGACGAGACGGATGAAGCCGGGGGCGACGGCGCGGTTGGCCTTCACGATATCCCTGACCTTATTCTGCATGTAAGTGGTGTAATCGCCGGCCACCGCCGGCTTCACCTGAGCGGCCAGGAGAACCACGACGGCCAAAGCCACCAGCACCAAAAGAGACCCCTTGTTGTTGCGCTCTGCCATGGTCACGATCACCTCTAGGCCTAGAGCTGCCTTAGTTCTTGCAGTTAAGCTAGCTAGGAACTCAAATATGCTTCTCGAGTCTCGACTGTGGAATAAGGGTGGACAATTGGGGTATATATAGTGCTGAATAAGGGGATTATTTCCCAACTATTTATGCGCATAGCGATCTTGTTGTGATCCGTCGTGACTGCACGACAAAATCATGGAGCGCTGCTCTTCTCCAACTCCGATCAACGTGGTGAGCAGATGTCGCCGTGTCTCAGCTAGCTTCAGTCAACGTGTCCAATTAAGTTGCCATATTGGTCGTTAATTCTTATTGATCAGCTTTGCATGCACATACATATGTGCTCAAGTAGCTAGCTAATCGACGTTGTTTGTCCGGACTTTATAGGTTCGACATCATTAATTTATCTAATCTCGTCATCTAGCTACGTCGACGTACTTAACAGTGGACTAACTATGCTTACTACTGTCGTTGACGGGTTAGACGATGTTACTCGTTCCAGCAAATCTGGACGCCATTCTTGCAAAATGTGGTCATTTCCGTGGCCTCCGCCCATGGGCTCTCAAGGCCAATTCTCGCCTTGCGTTGGCCCAACTGGGTTGGAAAACGAGGCCACAAACTGGACCCTAGACAGAGAGTCTGGTTTTACGCCATGCGGGCCATTCTGTAGCCTTCTTACTACCTGCCGTATCAGGGTCCCCCTCCCAAAAAAAAAACCTGCAGTATCAGGGTGGCCCATCTATATTTATTCCTTTTTTTTTACCAGTATCTATATTTGTTCTTTGTATAGTGCAGGACACTACGCATGCACTTTCAAAAAAAAAAAGCACTTTTACTTTTGCACTTTGTAATCTTCAAGCCAGCAAGCGCGCCCGTCGGTGGCACGGAACGGTCGGTTGTGTGTGCAGCCAAGCACAAAAGCTGCAGCTGTAGGCATCGAGCCGGTTACCTCTAAACAACCACTTCAGTGCTGGAGAACTACACCAACAGTTCCTTAATTTCTGGTTGTATCTGAACATTCCACATACAAACAAATAGGAAAACCAGTTTCTGTTTGGTAAAGGAATCAACGGTCTTCGACTTCACAAGAGGAACAACATATAAAATTTACTTCATTAATTTGTTTGTGTTCTTATTACATGATCTGGATGGTACTCCAAGCGGATTAAAAGACCATACATGAAAAGAAATCAATATCACACACACGCAAAAAAAGAAACAAGAGAAAAAAGGAGAATAAAACATAACAACAAACGAATGATCAAATTCGAGCGACATGAACGACGACGATGCAATTTAATTAACTAATCCAGGGAAATTAAACCTCAGCGGCAGATCGAAAATGAAGAAGCTGCAGCTAGCTAGTGGTGGTTGACGTAGCGGCATTGCTTCCTGATCTCTCCCTGGCTGCCATGGGGCATGGGCAGCTTGCTGAGCTTCACAAGGGAGTCAGAGAAGTCCTCATCCCACAGCGTGCCGTTCTCGGCGTACTCCTTGACGTGCCCCAGCGCCTCCTTCTCCGTCAGCAGCTCCCAGTCGGAGTTGAACGTGACGATCCTGGCAAGGTTGTTGTGGTAGTAGCTGTTGTCCAGGAAGTCATTCACTTTCCTCAGCTTCGGCACGAACCCCGGGATCGCCGCCGCCACCGCCGCCTTGTCCTCGTCCCGGATGTTGTTGGGCACCAGCGGGTCCGGCCCCGCCGCGCACTTCCGGGCCAGGAGGCCCCGGTAGGCCGGGAGGATCTGGGTCGGCGGGGCCGTGAGCCGGGCCCGGAGCGACGAGCAGTGGCCCACGCCCACCGCGTGGGCCCCCGAGAGGATCACCAGCTCCTCCACCGTGAAGTTCTTGCGCGCGAAGTTGTGGATGAGCTGGGCGATGGTGAAGGTGGAGTCGGGGAGGTCCTGCTGGGCCTCCGCCGCGTGGGAGTGGACACCGTCGAGGCGGCCCGCCAGGACCGGGAAGGTGACGTGGCCGTTGCTCAGGAGGGACGACGCGTCGTGGGCAGCGTAGATGAGGATGTCCGAGCAGGAGACCGTGCCCGGGCACCGCTCCTCCACCGCCGCTTTGATCTCGTCGATGAGCTCGAAGGCGGCGAGGCCGATGTTGATCGGCGCTGTCTTCTCCGTCGATGGGTTCTCAGGTGTCGGGTCCAGCAGCACCGACGCGTCACAACCCTGCACGATACGCACGTACAGCACATTAATTATCCATATGATCACTCTGCTTGAGCTGCCTAATCAATCATCAATGATAAATTCTTAACCTAACTTAACAAGATATTGTTAGCAGACAAAGCATTTATTTCATTTCCCTAAGTACAGTACTGTTAACTGAGACGTGTAAGTACACTGTAAGTGTGCATGGATCGGTTGGGAAGTCATTTTGCTAATGATAATTATTTTAACTCCATGTGGAGATCTGAAACGTGATGGTTAACTTTAGTTGTTGGAAAGAGATGTACATATGTATTGTCTGCAATGTGGTGCATTATTGGGCAATAATTGTCTATGCTTATGGACCGATAATGTGACCATATAAAAACAAAACAGTTATGTTTTCCAACCTGGAATTCACTCATCAATTACTTTAAACACAAATAGTATTAGGGGGCTTTCTATTGACCATTTGTGTGGGCGATGGACTGAGCACTACTGGTGCAACGAATGATTGATCTTGGTATAGGTATGCTTTCTCTTTCTCTTTACAGTAGCTCTCTCGTTTTTTCTTTTGTTTCCTTTTGGTGGCAAAAGAACATGATAAAAAAAGCTAACCAGCTCCTGTCCGTCTAGACCAGGATATTTATACACAATACAAGATAATCTTAATTATGCAGGTTCTCTCAAAAGAGTGGATTATGTTACACCCATATGCATGCATGCATGCAAAGTTCATCAACTCTCTATGTAAACAATTAATGAACGGCACCGGTAAGAGTGTCAGCTTAAATTATACTTACACCCATGCAATCTTCATACGCATGCATCACAATATTTGTTGCATTGCATCGTAGCTAGGTTGTAATCTAGTGCAATTTTTTTTTGTGAGGAATTAAAGATTATCCAATCAAACACTTGCCAGGGGAATTAATTCTGCATCCCTAACAGGAGTACGACACATAACTGCGGATTCCTAAGGCTTTAAGACGCATCATCATCAGGCACATGGGGGATCGGTAATATGAAGTGAAAAGAATAAAAATTAAAGACAAGGACATGCGCGTGGAAGAAAAGCAGAGGAAGAGTCGAAGAGAGCCAAAGATATCGCATAGCTAGCTAATTAGCCATGTCAAATTATTGGTCTCCAGTTCTCTACACGTCCAAGGAAAGTATCGAATTCCTTTCTGCTCTCCATGCTCGCCTGGCTGGGAGTGAGTGAGCAACCAGCGCACGATTCTCGAGGATCATATTCTGGATTTCTAGCTTGAGCTTAAGCCTAAGCTAGCTTAGCTAGCAGCCATTGAAAGTGCAGGAGGGAGTAACGTGCTTCCATGATTAACATCTGGGCGTGACAATGACGCGGGAACCAACAATTTTGAAATTCGTCGCATGAAAGAAAGAAAGAAAGAAAAAACCCAACAACTTTGAAAGTTACGCGCGGCAGGCCCGTGCAGCTACTGCTCTTAATTTCCATGCACATTCTCCGTGCTAGCTAGATTAATGTGACACACGTACTACCGTGCTAGCTTATCTGTTGGATATGGTTTGGTAGCTTTGGTACTATAATAATCTACTAGTACCAGTGCTAGCTTCCAACTTGTTCATTGGCGCCATTAGAATATATTGACCATTTTTTTCATAACAGTCGGTTAACTAAAGTTTTGTTAGTGTCGTGCAGCCTTCCGAACAGCAGAGAGAATTAGCCAGAGAGTTATGCATGTCAGCATCAGAGGAAAAGACTAGCAAACACATTTGATCACGAGCTATGCAAACGCTAATTAAGTGGCAGTGGGCCAGTGTCAGTACTGTGCATGCATGTGGTACGGTGTAGATCGATTGACAGTCCTTTGCTGGACCTGGAGAGAGACTTGTAATTTCTTTACTCTGTTTTTGTTAGCTAGCTATCCCCGTGCTTGTTGTAGTCCACAGTTACGTGTAAAATTTTGCTCTCTTGTTAGCTAGCTAGCTAGCTAACCCCGTACTAGAGGAGGTACGATGCTACTTCCTGTGCTTAATGGATTTACCAGTTCAAAAATGTTGCTCTCAATTCGAGTAGTAGAAGATTTAAACGATGAGTAAAAACCAGTGCAAACCTAGCTTAGTGCTACGGCATTAACATGTCAAGGACTTGGTTTTGCCAGAGCTAGCCAATGAAAACGATTGTGTGCATCGATCCAGGAATCTCTTCCGTTCCGGAAAAAAAACCCGATGACGGACGGAGGAGCGGCGTACGTACCCTGACGAAGCAGTCGTGGAAGATGAGGCGGACGAGTGCGGCGCCGTTCTTGCGGTTGGCCTTGATGGCCTTTGCCACGTGGTACTTCACCACGTTCTCCACCCCCTTGCAGCTCTTCTCGTAGTACCCAACCTTCAGCTCACCCCCCATCGCCTCTGCCGCCATCGCCGCCGCCATCACCAACACCACGGCCACCGCGGCCGCCTTCGTCATCATCCTCTCCGGCCAATTAATTAACTCCACCGACAGAATTGAAGCAGCTGAGAGCTAGCTCAAGAGCTGCCTAGCTCGATTTTGAACTAGCTAGCTAGTGGCCGGCACACGCACACTGCTAGTTGCAAGTGTGTGTGTTTGTTGTTGGTGGCGTGTGTTGGGCCGTAGTGCGGTGCTCAGTTCATGGAAGGCGTTGGGAGCGTTGTGTGTGCTATATAGCGATCGATGCCGGTATTTTTAACGGCTGGCGATTTTCGATATGGCCGGGGATCTTTCCCGTGAGGTGACAGCGAAGGGCCAACATAAAGGCAAACAACAGCGATCGACGATGGAGGCCATAGGTCCCCTTTGGCCCCTAGGGTACGTGTATCAGGCGACGTGGTGGTACACACACAACTTGTCAGTTAGGACTTACTTTTTTATTTGGCCTTTCTGTGTGTCTGATCAGGTCGATCACCTGGCGTAAAAATGATTAATTTCAGGAGCAACGCCGTCCCATAATTTTTGTCTCAAATTTGCTCAAAAATGAATGTATCTATTCCTAAAAAACGTCTATATACATGTAATATTTCGATAAGAATTATGAAACAGAGAGAATAGCTAGCTAGTCCTAGTACACTCGTATGCATCGGCCCTTAGTTCCATGCAAGAATTTAGGGAATTTTGGCAGGTATGCAAATATTTGGATTTTGGTACAAGTATATATATATTTCTAACTGTTTTCTTTGGGGGTCAAGTTCTGGAAAAAAAATTGTTACACCTTTCTTGGTCATTTTTGCCAATGTTGCATGCAGAAGCAACCCTTTAATTAAAAGAAACTACAAACCGGAATAGCTGAAATTTCAGCGAATTTGATGGTTTGTTAGTGGCTGAAATATTTCGGATCGAGAAGGAAATTTAACAGCAAAAGTGCGACACATGGCCGGTGTGGCAGGAGATATGCAATTCGTGACACCGTCCTTAGTTTAATTTCCGAAAATACTAGTCTTCGCAGTGAAAACAAATTAATATCCCGAAAAGAACCGATAACGACTAATAATTCGAGATGATGATGTGTGTGATACACATCATTATCATGTGCCATTATATATAGTTGAGCACAATCTCGATCGTGTACATCAGTACACGTACAAATATGGCGTACGTACACGCCGAGCATGCATGCTGCATATATGCTGTCCATATATAGCTTCAAGATCGACGAGTACGTACGTAAGTTGACCATTCAAACTCCAAGCATAGAAGAGTCTCCATCGGAATAGGAATACATACGTACGTCTTAATTATAATCTCAACAAAGCAATCAAACACGAACAAGACAACCAAGAGATTATCTAACACTACTATAGCTAAGCTAGAGCTAGCTCGCGACTAGTAGGGCGATAATCTCACACGGCATACGTACGCCTTTGGAAACGTATATACGGAGTATACCTTGCTTCCTCTCGTATACATACATACGTACGTACGTACGTACGTACGCACGCACGCTTTCCGGCCGGCCGTAGCTAGCTAGCTCGTGGATGGAAGTATGGAACTCTCTCGCTAGCTTCCGGCTGTGGCGTCTCGATCAGACGGTTCTCGCTAGCTTTCGGGCAGCTGGGACTCCGTCGGTAGCCGACGGATGGATCGATCCGGCAGTGGTAACCGATGGATCCATGCATCCGAAAAGCTTACTCATTCGCTGCCAATTCGATCTTTCGACACACACGACATACACAAGACACATGCATATATTAAACTGAACATGCACCACACATGCACGTCAGGTGGTTGCCACGTTCCAATCCATCCCATCAATCAACCAAAACCCAATTACACGATCGCACGCGCGAATGTATGTATAGCACTTGGTCAGTCAGTCAATCAGTCCATGGATCGATCTCCATGTGATCAAGGTGCTGGCAGGCCGGCCATGGCTAAGTCCTGTCACCCAACCTCCGTTCGGACTTTCTTCCTCCTCCAGTCCGTAATAAATGTCTCAGGTTTAGTATAATTATGTACTAACTTTGTGTAAAATATGAGACACTCGGTTAATTCGATGGACACCACTCTAGTACGCAACCCATAAAACGGAACTCGATGGAGATCGCTCCGCCGGGCAGCCCGGCCGCCGAGTTACTTCCAGCTCCATGCCTCCATCTGGATCTGTTAATCTTAATTTGCAAGCGAGAGAGATCGTAATCAATCGATCGTATATATATGATTGTCCACGATCCAGACTGAATATTACAGGGATGCACATTTGTGAGTTGCGACATCTCGCTCAGTCAATCTTGTCGTGTTGCTATCAGCTGCAACAGCACTATCTGCGTGTGTGTTTTTTTTTGGGGGGGGGGGGGGGGGGGGGGGCATATCGATCGATCGACCCAGTAAAGCTGGCTTAATTTGACGCTTCTTTTCCTTGATGCTGCTGGTAACTGGTCAATTTCATGCAGGTAGGCTAGGCTAGGAGAGTAACGATCTCTTTGCCTCCATATAAACATTTAAAAGTTGTCCCGATCTTTTCCATCTTTTTCTCGGCTGCATCCGTCTTATGCAAGCTGGCCTGCCGGGATCGATCCAGATGAGATGAAGCAAATGCAACACGCAACTTGTTTAATCCCTGCGTGCCTGAAAGCTGCAAGAGCATCCGGGAACTTAATCAAAATCAACAGGCCGGCCACTTGGTCACTTGTGTGTGTGGTCCACAAAGGTATATAGCAAGGAAGAAGGAACTTAAGATGCATTGCATGTCAGCTGCCATCCATGGGCTTAGCTTAGCTTGCCACGAACCTGCTTTATTCTCGCGACTTTGCGTTAGAATACTAACTTACTTTCGCTTGCTGGCATGGCCATTTGCTCATTTTGTAGCAAGGATCGGGCGATCGGCTGGGCCTCACAAGTTCGATGTCCTGTGATCCCCACTACTTGGATGCTATAGCTGGCTTGGAGCATATGTAAATTAATTCCTAATTACCAGCTTAATGAGTGAGCATATATATACCAGAATTCAGACAGATTGATTTCTGATGGAAAAGACACCAAGCTGATTAACTATCCTGTCCATGACTCATGATGGAGTGTAAAGCCCAAGAGATTGCATATATCATATATCCTCTCCATCTTTATTCCATCGTGAGAGAGGTAGCTTATTAACATCATTGTTGGACACAGAGACTCCGACAGATTATAGTAATCTCCCTCTTTCCTTTTCTTGCAAAAATTAATAATTAAGCGTGGGTCTCTTAGTTAGGAGTTGAGTACTCTTAGGAGTTCAATTAGAAAGTCGCCACAAAAGTTTGTGGATCACGGTGTCCTATATATATTAGACTATATGTGCACACGCACCAATCATGCTAATTAAATCCGTTAGTGGATCATGACTCCGTATTTGGTTAACTAAAACATGCCTGGTCGATACTGGTAATGCTGTGTGATGTATGGTTGGTGCAGCACATTTTAGAGGCCATCTGTTTGTTAATTTACTTGCGGTATTTAGTTCGGTTTCTATGCATAGGAAAGAAACCTAGTGTGCAATAATCACAACATTTAACTCAAGCAGAAATCAGAATATAAGCTTACCAAAAATGAAAGGGGCGCTTTACCCCTAACTCATCATGGAGCAACCTTTTTAAAGATCAAAGAGGTTGTCAGGGGGATGACTCCGGGTAGGGTCATGACGACATAACGCTAGCCGGGATGAAAGAGGTAGTTCTAGCCGAGGTACAGGAAGTCAGGTCGACTTAGGTAATCTCGCCGGCATCTCCAAGTTTGGCTAACGCTAGGCCAACATACCTAGCTTATGTCGGCCCGGCAGTTCTATGCTGCCCAGCTCGCAAGATCAAGATGAGTACGGGAGTCTCGGCAGGAGCCGAGATCCCTCAACGGTCTTATCTCAACTATGCGGATGGAGGAAAAGCAAGCTCATCATCACCCCGGGAAAGCGGTCAGCGCCTGCACCAGGATGTCAGAGGGCCACGCGCTGGAAGCACCGAAAGGAGATTCCCTGGCAGAGCCGGTAAAGTAAAGAGGTCTTGTTCCCCACCGCGCGGACTGAGGGAACAGGGCCGCGTGTCGGCGGGGCCCCCGGATGGCGACAAGCAACCCCGGCCCGCAGGATAGTGAGCCGGGAGACGCCCATAAATAGACCCTCGCCCCTTGGTGAGGGAGGGGGTTCTGAGAGATTCAAGGGATTCCCGTATTCTTCTTCTTTCTCTTCTTCTTCCCCAAGAATACAGCTCAAGGAGCGCCATTGTAGAGCTTATCAATCTCGGCTAATACAACTAGGCAGGAGTAGAAGTCTTACCTCGACAAGAGGGCTCCGAACCTGGATCGATGTGTTTTTGTGTGATTTGTGCGTGTTCTTCTTCACGTCCTCCCTCCTCCGGATCCCCCATCGTCCGTCGACCCCAATTCAAGCCATCCCATGGCATCTGCCGTGATGCCACCACGACAGAGGTTATTGCATGCCACTGCTTAATTATATATCATGAAAAAGCTATATACCTATTTAACTTTCACCATTGTTACAGCGCTAGCGAACCACCGACATTATTATCCAAGCTCCCTGTTAAGATCATTAAATTGGGAAAAATCCAAAGCTGCAGCATCTGACCAGAAAAAGGGTAAGATTCTACTCGGACCAAATCATGCTAATTAAACCTGTTAGTGGTTCATGACACACTGTACATATTTTAGCTGATTAAAGCTGATGCATGAAATGTGTGATGCTGATCATATATAATGCTGGATGATGTATGGCTGGTGAAGGACATTTTAGACATAGTATACATGTTTGTTCTTGTCTGCTTGCTTGTTTACGTATGGTGTTTTGGCTTTCCATGAATGTATATTGGACAAAATGGGGTGTGGCGTGTGTTATTGGCTAATCAAGTCGGTCAATTAATGGCATCATGATGAACACTCGAGCACACAGTGAGGTTGGTGAGGATTGGTGCTCCCAAATTTTTCTTCCTTCCTTTTCTTTCATTTAAGTTGGGACATCACTGTTAGGACGTCCATGATCTGTATGGGTACTATGATATACATAATAATGCATCTGTGATGCCATTGATGTTATTATCAACACTTATTTTGTAGCTAACTAGGGCTAGCTTCAGCCGACTGAAGCCCCTTCCAAATTCGACAAAACAGGTACCAAGTCCCTACTACTAGCATCGGTGAATACGTTGTCTATGCACGGAGGGGCAAGGTACTCCTTCCTTTTCAAAAAAGCTAATTTTTTTAAAAATAATACGAATTAAATAATTATTTTTGAAAAAAATACATGTTTTTCAGAATTTTCAAAAATAATACGCCGATTAGGTCCAGTCGGCCTGGCCAAAACCGATTAGGGGCAGGCCGACTGGCCCTAGTCGGCCTGGCACATGCCGAGGGTGGCCTAATTTTGTAAAAAATTTAAAACACGTATTATTTTAAAAAAATGATTAAATAATTTATATTATTTAAGAAAAATTAGCTTCAAAAAATTGATACTACCGAGATAATTTCAGTAATAGTAAGCTATCTTAAAATCCAATCAATAGAGTTTAAATTTAGTAGACAAAAGGGATAACCACCTCCATAGTGTGACTTCGTAACTATCTAAGCAATATAGCTTATTTTTTTGTTCTCTGCGATTATATTCTTCTTGGATTTCAGCCAAACCCTATAGTACCAATTAACTCACCACTATGCATGCATCCACTAAACAGAAGACAACAAAAGTTACCAACACAAACCTATAGGCTATGCATAATACATTTTCATCATCACCGCCATAGCTCATAATCCACCTCACAAGATGTCATGGAGTATGATTTCCTACATGATTTCGAGACATGTTTTTGGATGCATGGTCCAGAAAAAAACTAAATACATGTGTTTCTGAGGAATATGAAGAGGAAGTCGAGAGAGACAGAAACAAACATTTGACTTCTCAAAGGAAATACAAACCGAGATGTAGGCTGTTGCATGTTACATTTCATATCGAAATGGGGTCATGAGAATACATTTCCTAAGAAAAAATTGATGACTCCAATCCTAGAATCCAAATGGTTTATGTACGGAAATTCTCAAATATATAAGATGTCCCAAAAGTTCTACGAAACTAGTGCAATCCCAAGAGGCCTACATCACTTTTGCCGAATGAGGATCCACCAATATGTTTGGACTACTTTTTAGCGCAGTGTTCTGTGAACTGTGTTGTGTACTCTTAGCCTACATGCGAGCCCACCCCAGTTTTATTTTTATTTTTAGAGAGAGAAGCCCACCCCAGCTCTTCATATAGTATGCCCCAAATAAGATGGGCAAAAGCCCACAAAACCCTCAGCCCAAAAGACCCACATGGGCTAGCCCACACAGAACCGCCTTACCCGCCGTTCGCTGACTACGGGGCCCAAACAAATTCGCACTAGTAATGCGACCCACACTCGCTCTTGAGCTCTTCCTTTCTTCCTCCTCGATCTCCAAAAACTCTCTCTAGTCCCCACGGCCTCCGCCCCACATGGCGCCCCACGCCGCCGCCGCCGCTGCCGGGACGACAAGGACGACGATGAACGTGGCCACGGCCGTGTACCGCGTGCAGCTGGCCCTCCTCGACGGCGCGGCTGCCTCCAACGAGCCCCTCCTCCACGCGGCCGCGGCGGTCCTCTCCCGCGCCGACTACGACGACGTCGTCACCGAGCGCTCCATCGCCGACGCGTGCGGCCATCCTCCCTGCGCCAGCCCGCTCCCCGCCGCGGCGGCGGCGGCGGCGGCGCCGCCGCGGTTCCACATCTCCCTCCGCGAGCACCGCGTCTACGACCTCGAGGAGGCCCGCAAGTTCTGCTCCGAGCGCTGCCTCGTCGCCTCCGCCGCCTTCGCGGCCTCGCTCCCGCACGACCGCCCCTTCGGTGTCCCGCCCGACCGGCTCGACGCCCTCGTCGCGCTCTTCGAGGGCGGTGGCGACCGGCCGGGGCTAGGGTTTCGGGAGGTCTCCTCCGGGAAGGACAAGGATGAGGGGAGGAAGTTGGAGATTCGGGAGAAGGAGGCGCCTGGGCTTGGGGAGGTGACGCTGCAGGAGTGGATTGGGCCGTCGGACGCCATCGAGGGCTACGTGCCGCGACATCACCCCATCCCCGAAGGTGATTGTTTCAGGCTAAAATCTCCCATTTGCATTGAAAATTTTGGAGTTCGATTGTTCATTTTTGGCATCTTAGTATGTTGCCGTTAGGATCAAATTTTGGCATCTTAGGATCAAATTTTGGTGTATCCAAAAAAACAAAATGAATTAGTGAGAGCTTGTTGATTATTATGACCATGGATTGGAAGGTGGATCAGTGGTCCAATGGGCCTAATCTGTCTCGCCCTCAATTCTAGGAATTTAGATGCAGAGGCAAATTTATGGTGGCAAGAAATAAGCAGAATTTCATTTTTCTTGTTCTAAGTGTTAAAGGAAAGCATCCAGGTTATCTCATGAAATTGAACACAAGAAACAAAATCAGGTTTTCATGAGAGGCAGCACGCCTGTTAGTTGCTTATATTCAATAATGTTCTAAAAAATGGTGTAACAGTGTTACAAGAGTGACAGTAGTTTTACTTGCAGGCACGTTACTGTACATGAAAGGATGCTTATCTCTTTCCCTTTGTTCGGCCTTTATTAAGTTTCGAACAATCGAAGAAACAGTGAGCTTGTGTCTGTCTTTCAGGGCCAATGCCAGAAGCTAAACAGAGAAAAACTAGTAGAGCTGACCAGTCCAGAAATAAGAACTTGGATTCTGCAACTTCATCTTCAGTTGAAGCACCAGTGAGCTCAGAAGTAATAGCTAAAAAGTTAAATGACATGGTCCTTGGTGACAACACAAAGACAAAGAAAAAGCAAGTATGTGAGACCCCATCAAAGATGTTCAGGCCGGATGAACATGGCGATATGTTGTTGTCCTGTGTAACAGATTCCATTGCGAAACAGCTAGAGGATGTAGTTTTGGAAGAGAAAAATGACATGAAGAAAGAGAGACCAACTAGAGCATCATCAAGGTCACGCAAGAGTAAGCCTGCAAAAAAACCAGCTGGAAGTGATGGACATGAAGTGGGCTTTACTAGTACAATCATCATGGGGGATCATGTTTTGGCAAAGATGGATCAAGGTCCTGTGGGTCAATATAACTTTGCAACTTCTATAGCAGATAATCAGCCATCATCATCATCATCATTATCATCATCACCAACTCAATATACAGCAAGAGATTTAACGGGTGCTTACACTGAACAACTGAACAAAGAATTCAGTAAAGCAGTGAACCTCGGAAAAGACGAGGCGAGTGATGAAAAGGTTAGAATTGTACCAAAATCTTCATTGAAGGCTGGAGGATCCAAGAACAAAAGTCAGTCTGTGACATGGGCAGATGAGAATGGAAGCCTCTTGGAAATAAGTAAAGAATATGTAATCCATTCAGATGACAAAAAACATTATAAGGAAGACATTGATGGTTCACTAAGGCGTGAATCTGCAGAGGCTTGTGCAGCTGCGCTTATTGAGGCAGCAGGAGCTATTTCTTTAGGCACATCAGAAGTGGAAGATGCAGGTGAACATGTATTCTTAACCTCGTGATGCCTCGAGGCACACAATACACTTTTTATTTATTGATGTACTAACTTTTACCTTTGTGGACACAGTTTCTAAGGCAGGAATCATCATATTGCCTGACATGCTTCACCAGAATCAGTTCAAGAGTGACAATGGCAAAAATACAGTAGAAAAGGAAATATCTGAAACAGATAATGGTGTTGTGAAGTGGCCAAACAAGCCTGTTTTTCTAGACACAGACATGTTTGAAGTTGATGATTCTTGGCATGACACACCGCCAGAAGGTTTCAATTTAACTGTAAGAATCCTTGAGAAAGAAAGTACCAGTTTTGTTTGATTTTGATTTTGAATTCAGAATGACATCCATTTCTTTTCAGCTGTCTGCTTTTGCAACAATGTGGGCTACACTATTTGGATGGATATCCCGGTCATCTTTGGCCTATGTGTACATGCTTGATGGGAGCTCTGTGGAAGAATTGTTGATTTCCAGTGGGAGAGAATATCCACAGAAGACAGTTTCCAAAGATAGCCAATCATCTGAAATTAAAAGAACTTTAGCTACTTGCATCGGTAATGCACTTCCAGTGCTTACATCAAATTTGAGGATGCAAATCCCAGTTTCCAAGTTGGAGACTACTCTGGTATGAATCTATGTGAGCTTGATATGTAGTTAGTCCAAAGCCATATCTTGCTAGATATTAGATGCATATTTGAATAGCAATGTGTTACTATGAGCTTCCCAGTTTCCCACTAGTCTGGTACGAACCGAGAAACAGGGTTATTTTTTTATGTACACTTATTAGTCCAAAGCTATATTTATCAGCTGTACATATTTTTATATGAATGTTTCTTAGTTTCTTAGCCTTGCTGCTGAATAGACTTCTGAGAAGCAAAAAGAAAAAAATCTATTTGTAGACTTATACATGACAGTAATGGGGATCCCATATTTTTTTTCTAGAAATTATTGAATGATATTTTGCTTCCATGCTCACATAGATGACACACGAGTTACACTTCAGTTTTTTCTACTGGCTAGTACAAGAGGATGATCTGCAATACCTGAAACCTTACTGTGAATACTGAATAGGCTTTACACATCTGGCTTAAAAAAATTTAGGAACTAAAAGTCAGTCTAAAAAAGACCAGTATGCACTAACAATCAGCCGGTTAGCTTGATTCTAGTGTCTGGTAATTTTTTGGGTTCTTCATGCCCATGGTGGTTTGATGCTTCTGGATATTCTAATGTGAGATTTCAATGGCACTAGGGATACTTGATCGACACTATGTCTTTTGTTGAGGCACTGCCTCCTCTGAGGTCAAGGCAATGGCAATTGATGGTCCTGGTGCTGCTCGATGCACTCTCTGTTTGCCGGCTTCCTGGTCTTGCTCCAGTGATGTCAGATTCGAAGCTTCTGCAGAAGGTTATCTTATCTTTCCCTACTTCTGTGACTGTACAAACACAGGGACGTGTATGCCTTCAAAGACATATGATTGTTTTCTGTTGCATACCACAGGTTTTAAACTCGTCTCAGGTTAGCCGAGAAGAGTACGACTCTATGGTTGACCTCTTTCTCCCATTTGGAAGATCCGTGCAGACACCCCCACCAAGTCAGCCTGTACAAGTTCCGTGAATCGTCCAGGAGGGGATCAATCCTGTACTGAGCACAGGGTCTGGACGTATGTTCAGTCGTAGTAAATATAAGTCGTTCCATGCCAGCATCAGAAGCACGACAGTCAATTCAAATACCGCCACGGCGACAGCCTCCACCAGCAGGTTCTCTAGAACACGTATCACAGATATCGCCGCCTTGCCATTGCCTGCAATATTCCTCTCCCGTTGCTATCAGCTGCGTGCGTGCAGAGTCTTGTTTCCTGTCATTCTCAGGGACTCTACTTTAGGCCTTGGAGAGAGCAAGAGATAACTGCTCCGAGAGCAATGTTTAGTAGTATCACATCATATCTTCCTGGACTTGCCAACTCATTCAGAATCAGTAGTGCGTCTGTTCTCTCCAAACGAAAAGGAAGAAAAATGTAGTTATGTTATCTATAACCATTTGACTCTAGGTTTTGCAGCTTGGTCCATCCGTGTGTCACCTGGCTATCTGAATGCCAACCCCATTTGTGAGGTGCCGCTGTCGCTGTATGCGTATATGCATTTGAAATTCTGCATCGCCCATCACCTTCAGTTACATTGTCAAATGTAGTGGCTGTTCCTACTTTACTTTCTACTCTCCTTTTCGGGAGTTGGCAGCTGCGAGGCCGCAAGTGCCATGAACCTAGCTGTTATCGCTGCTGCTCGCTGATTTTTATGTTTTGTTATGTGAGAGAGTAGTGAAAAGTATTCGGGTCATTGGGACTTGGGAGAACTGAAAAATCCAAGTGTGGATTATGTAAAGGGCATGCTAAGTTGTCCTGGACTCCTGGTGCCATAGATCCACTACCCAGGAAATTTTAGTACATATCCTTTGACTTGATCATCATGGCTATCCAAATGACACACCCTAATGTTCATATTACTATGGTTAAGTAAGTCAGGTTTAGGACAATAACTAGGGCTACTCAATCCCTAAGAAAACAGGCTGATCCCTGGAACGGAATAGATATATGTACAACCGGTGGCCAGTAACAACAACAATAAAAGGAAAGAAAAAAGAAGATGAAATAATGGGAGGATACATACACCTACAAAACTGCTGGCTGCTGCCTCAACAACAAATGGGAGAAACTAACCAGAGGGAGCAATTACGATTCCTCCACCAGTGTCAGCATATTTACAGTGTGAGAACAATGAACAAACCTATGCTAGGTTTGCTGGGCTAGGTGGCTAGCGGTCGGTCTCCAGCCAGCTCCTTAGGTTGCAGAGGGCCTCCGCTGACAGGCCCTTGCAGCTCCTTGGCCTGGCTGCTGCTGGAGCAGGTGGCGGCGAGCCAAGCTCCGAGGCGAAGCAGACCACAATCACAGTGAGGTTGTCTGCAGTCTCAAGCAGCTTCGCCTCCATGACAAGCTCCTGGGCACACCGCTCAGGGTCATCATGCTGCCGGAGCCCCTGCCGAACGACACTCACTGCGTGCTGGCTGGTCATCACATCCCAGATCCCATCACAGCCCATGATGAGGAACTCATCACCCTCGCTCAGCGTGGCGTGCCGGAACTCTGGCTCCGCGATCAGGGGTGATGTGGAGCAATCGGGCATTTTCATGTCCCAGTCACCCAAAGCTCGTGTCACAGAGAGCACTCCGTTGAGGTATCCATCCTCGATGTATCCCCCTGACGCTGCGACCCTTTCACACTCCTCAACGTAGTTTGCCCTGTGATCTTGGGACAGCTCCATTGCTATGCCTCTCCGGCAAAGGACTGCACGGCAGTCACCAGTATTTGCAACCAACAGTTGCCTGCAAGTTAGATCAGACCCCCAGACTGAGCATGCCTCGCTGAAGCAAGAATCGTGTAATTCTAGAAATTGGAACTGCTATTAGTACTGCACATCTTACCTCCCAAAGACTAATGCAGTGAGTGCTGTAGTTCCAGAAGAGCGGCTGATAACTAAATCATCAGCCAGAGCAAGATCGGCCTGCAAGAACGCGCTGCGAATACAGTTCTCAGCGGCCTGAAGGAATATATCATCCACTTGGGATGCTTGTGGGAACTCCCTGTCCTCAAACAGGAACCTAATTGCATGCCTTTTCATGTAGGCTGCAGCATCCGGACCCCCATGGCCATCAAAGACCTAAAATACAAACACAAGAAACAACACGATCCATTCAGGCACCTGTTGCTGAGGATATAACAGTGATAAAATGCATCAAGTATCTAAATAGTACTGTAAATCAATTACTAACTTACCCCATAGAAGGCACTAGGCACTGGACACACCAACAGCGAACCAAGATGAGCTGAAAGATCATCTATCCGAATGTGTTCATCTTCCATGTACCTCCTCGGTCCTATATCAGCAAAGCTACCAGATCGAATAATGGGCACAAACGGTATCGTCTCAGCAGACACACTCGTTGCACCATCCACACTTGCCAGCCCCTACACCAATTGCAAAACCATTACACCTTGTTGCTTGATCACAAACAGCAACACATCATACAACTTTTATTTAATCTGCTAAACGAGCACGATGAAAACCAACCCTGCACATAGGCTAAACTACTGCACCAAATTGGTCCCAATCTCACTTGAGCTAAACAGCAAAGGGCCTCACTCCCCAGTTACTAACTACGACAACAGTTGTATGAAGCAATAAACTGACATTTTCTGGCTTGATTAAGAGCTAACTTGAACTTCCGCAAAAGCTCATATATCACAGCTCAACAACCCTACACACCAAAAAATATGGCTCCAATAATTTGGGCACCCATCTTCTCACTCCTGTGGCCTACAACCACCCCCCTAGAACTAGACCCCCCTAAAAAAGGAGCTACTTTTCCTATGAAAGTGTGTCAAGACTTTTGCAACCACAAGCAGATAAGCATTCCTAGTAAGGAAAGTAAGAGATTAAACTCCCCTAGCCAGTATAGCAAGCAAACTTCGAAAACAGCATGGCAACAATAATTCATAACAACACATAAAACTTTGAGCTGATTATATCCACAACCACAAATCTATCTTACAAATCCAGCAAGAACTATTAACTGTTAACTGATTTGCTTAAATTTTCCGATCTCCCACAGTTTTACAGCCTCCGGAGACTAACATACTCACAGCAGAGAGCAAAGAGGGACAGGAGCTTCAGAGGCGGAACTCACCATGAGAGGCACCTCGACGGCGACCCCGACCTCGACCTCGACGCCCACCTCCGGCGCGGCCACCGCCGACATCCCGACCCCTTTGGCGACGCACCGGTGGTACTGCTGGACCTCCAACGCCTGCGCCGGCTGCTGATGCATCACCTCCGCCTCGGCCACCATCTCAGCGCACCCACAACTTTCCCGACCAGCGACCAGAACAGCAGAAATCCCCCAACAAAAAAGGCAACAGCAACCGCTCGATCTGCAGCGGCAGAGACGTGGAGAGCGCGAGGACTTCCGGCAGACGGCGGCGCGCGCGCTTCTCCTGCGATGCTAAGGGGCAGGGCGGTCTCGGTGGTTTCTAGGACACGGTTTTGCTTGATCTGAGGAGGGGAAGAAGAAGAAGAGGAAAATGTGTAGAGAGGAGGAAGAGGGTGGTTGGCTTTTGTCCCGTGCTCTGCTCTCCTCTGTATGGAGGTGACCGGCGGCGACCGGTGCGTGGGAGCGCGGGTGACCGGCGCGTGACGGTCGGCGCGCAAGCGGCTGACGCGCCGACACGTGGGTGCCGACCTCAGCGCAGTGTTGCGATTCACATTGATGTGTTTGGTTGACACAAATGTTAATTAAGTAGAGGGAATTACTCCGTGGTTGATAAAGAAGAGTATTTTCCCTCAAAATAAATAAATAAATAAGAGTATTAACAAAATAAATTAATAAGTAGGCAGGTGCAAGCGTTCGTATTTGATTTTAGTTGCATGTCACGTAGGCTAGGCTGTCTAGAATGCTACTCCCTCTATTTGCATTTGTAAAACTTTCAAGACGGTTTCTTAAAGCATCTTATAAATGGGAATAGAGAGAGAATTACACAATGATTGTTTTTTTTCTGATTTCTGAATATGGGGAGCAAAACAAGAAGAATGCCATCACACACGTTCTCTCCTCTCTTCTCATGATGTGTTCCTTTTTAATTTCTTCTTTTTCGTTGGCTCTCCCACTGCTTACCGTCTTACTCACGCTCGTCTGAGTGTCATGACTCCTTTACAAGTTAAGAAGTGTTGTTGTGAGATGTGCCACCTATGTGTTGCATCGCATTTGTAATGGAGAAAAGATATTCGAAAAATTCGATGGTTGACGACCATTGCGCCCTTCCGTCAGCTCACTAGACTTCAATCTTGTCGCATGGGAATTGACTGCTCTAATTTGGTGATTCTATTCCCCACTGGCTTCACCTTGCATGACATGATACCCCCTCCCCGCCTCACCAGAAACCTTCTCCTCCAACTTTTGTGGTGTTGTCATCATCTCTCATACGTCACCTTAAATTAAGCAATGGAAGTGAAATGAGATCATTCAAGATGGATGTTGGTTGTATCTGTTCGTCAGCTCCGTCTTGGTTGTCCCGCTAGATCAGTCACCTTTGCTTTAAGAATTAAGATGTCTGACATGGTTAATATGAATCCTCATGGCAAATATGTCATTTTGGACACTTCATGATACTTTTCTCGTTTAAAACTTTTCTTAAAATCAAAAGGCACTTATTAGGTTTAATTTCTACGTAGGATTAATGGTCAGTCTATATAAAGATTCATTATATCCCAATGAGTAGATTGTCTTGTGCAAATGGTGCATTTGCATCCATGCTAAAAAAGACCATATTATACCAGAATATATCTATTTCAGCAAAGAGATGGATAAAAATTTGATACTTCGAAGAGGGGAAAGGACAAATGGTCGGTGTCCTTTATTAGCTTGGAGGAGTGACCGACAGTTCCTTGCACGCCATCATCAGCTTGTTCGAACTATCCACGTATGCTTTCACTTGCCATAGAAGTAATTAAATAGAAGTAAGATGGAATCTTGTTACGCGATAATTAATCGTCATGTCCTTTGATCAATGCGGCTTTAATTGCTTTCGTGCAAAATGACACAAAACTTATTTTGTTCAGTGCTCATCAGTGACACAAATGTTGAGGATGACATTACATGGTTAATTAATTAAGATAAGATGGCTAATTATATGAGGGAGTAGTGTAAGAATATCCTTCCAGATTCTTAATTAATTTATGCTTGCAAGTGAGATTAGCTAGACGGCGCCTTCTAGATTCAGCTAGAAGCTTCACCGATAACATTTTCTCTCTCCAAATAGTTTTGTCAAGCTCCGCCACTGCTAGAAAGCACTCTTAAAAATAACAGTGTTTCTACTGTAATCCTTAAAAATTAACAGCAATTCTAGTGATCACCCATCCGGGGCCAAACACATGCATGCTGACGCAATTAGTGTTCTCACCTGGTTCATATATAGATGACACCAGCCGGTGGCTTTCTTTGGGGATAAACAGTGATTACTTTTTGCAGTTCCCATCCCTTTCCTCGATGTTTTCTTGATGTGTGCAAAGAAACGAGCCCTCGTGGACCAAATTGTTTCCGTCGCCAACTTGCAAGAGACAGGTTAGGAGTAGTTCACTTCGTTCGAACTTTATGTATAGGACTATAGGAGTAGGAAATCGATCCATCAAGGAACCAAGTTGATCGATACTTTAATTCTTAGAATATTTCAGCAAACTGAGGCCACTGCACACTTAAAACTGCTTATGGATAGACTTCTTTTCCCAACCGTGCAGTGCATGTTTTGAGGTTTTTTCTTTTTGTATGTCTACAATACAATTGGAACTTATTGGAACATCTTTTAAGGCCTAGTTTTTTTTTCATCAAATAACGTTCGACATTTTGACACAAACATAGAATGTCCTAGCTCCTTTTGAATCAAAGTGCGTAGTAGTATTTACTTTCTCTATCCTTCTAAAAATGGATGCACATATATGATACTGTATATTTTAAGATTTAAATTTGACTTTTAGTTCGACTAATAGCAGGTACACGTACCATAAAAATTATATCATTCGATTTTGCGCTCAAAGATTTTTTTTTACGACATACGAAGCAGAAGACATTAACTTTAAGATCGATGTGCTCCTAATTTTTTTTTTATTTGGCCCGTGGGAGGGTGACGAGTCACTGCCGAAGAACAGGGGTGAGAAGGAAAGATGAGAGGCCTTTCTCCTTCTTGTCTGAAGTTTCCGTGAAGAGTGTCTGACTCTACCTGTTGTCACGGTGCATCCGCATCAGCATCATTCAGCATTAAGTAGTTTTGACGACTTGTTGAAAACAGGAAAAATACCTATCAGCGACACTGTAGTTTGTGGATCAGTTCCTGCGGTTTTTGTCCAAATCTCATGTTTGACTCTCTATGTCTTATCTCTAGCTAGAAGTCGGAAATTTCTTCCATTGATGGTGACAGACATTGCTACTTGCTAGCAATTGGCGTCTGTAGAAATTTTGTCAGTCTTTTTAGCACAAGGAGTTCAGTCTTCAGTATATGTCTGATGTTTCACTAGAAGAAAAAACAATGATAACATATTTTTCTTTTTCTTTTTCTCGAAATAGCAATCGCGTACCTTCAATAATGCACTGCACGTCACAATAATATAGGCTGACTATTCACTCCGTTTCAAAATAAATGGCATGGATTTATATAAGAAATAGGAAAACTCACTTATTTTCGAACGGAGGAAGCGATACAAATGGGAGAAACTCATTTTTTATTTACATCATTGATTTTTTTTACAGGAAGATCGGTTTTTTTTTTTGAGCCAGAAGATCGGGTTGTTGTTCTGAAAGAGTCCTCTGCATTTACCATTGCGTCCACACGGGCCAGCCCAATACGCATTCTCAAACGGCCCGCCCATCTATGAAGGCTGATCAATGTTCGTAATGGGCTGGGTCGGATCGGACTTGCATGTGGGCTGGAATCCAAGGAAACAACTCAAGAAAAAGAAAAGCATC
Organism: Brachypodium distachyon; assembly: GCF_000005505.3. Taxonomy (NCBI): domain Eukaryota; kingdom Viridiplantae; phylum Streptophyta; class Magnoliopsida; order Poales; family Poaceae; genus Brachypodium; species Brachypodium distachyon. Next base: position 38,686,389 of record NC_016132.3, on the reverse strand, counting down.
ACGAATGTGCCTCGCCCACGGTGCACGGCACGCCAGGTACCACCGCTCGGACAGTTCTCTCTCCCCTGCTCTCACTCCAAGAACAGGCGGAACAATGGATCAGCTAGCTTGCTGCCACCACTTCCTCTCGCACTCTGTCTCTCGTATCTCTATCCGGCTCTTCGTTCTCCAATGCTGGGCCTCTAAGGCGTTAGACTGCGGCTGGTTTCCTAGAGGCGCTAATGGCTGATGTTCTGATGTCGCCCTCCAGGTGTTCGACGGTTTGCCTGTACTGAACGAGGATGTGTATATATGTCCATCGCTGGTATCCACCTCTGCCACTGACTTGTTTTTCATTTGCAGGTTTGCCAGGTCATAATCGATCCTAGCCGGCCGTCGCTTCTGGTGAGTTGTTCTTATGCACCAAATCTTCACTCGATTTTACATCTGATGATTGCATATAGTAGTATCTAAGTTGCTTTGTCGTGTGAACTCTATGGCAGGTTTGCAGCCAGGGACAGAGAGGAAATCATCTAATTCGTGGTTTTGTCTTCAGCACATTTTCAGTTGATCAAGGTACTGATTGCCCTCTTATGCTTGCTTACCGATGCCTTCGTATGCAAACAACGTCAGAACCTCTTAACCCACCATACAAGAAACCCTCACATCTTGTATTAAAAATGGCCTTGTGATGCTAACGCTGCTACCAAGAAGATTCTAAATATGTATACTTGGTGTGAATCTATTTTGTTAGTTCTTAATGACTAGATCACCTTCATTGTGAATCTATTTTGCATTGTGTTTGTAACATTGCATCCAGTACAACAACGAGATTAAGGCTCAGTTTGGCATTGCCGAACTGTGCTGCGCTGAACTTATTTTATAATCTGCTGTGAAAAAATACACACAAAAGTATGGAAAAGTTGGTTAGCCAAACACGAAAATAGTGAAAAGCGGGTGAGAAAAACGGGATTATGAGAATCCACCGCAATGCCAAACGCAGCCTAAGAAAACAAGACCCGTATTGCATCTGTTTGGGCTATATAACGATAAATTTGCTACTTCTGTGTCAACTGCATGTGGTTGAGAAGCAAGTGTTTCCTAACTTTGTATCACTAGCAACACTACTTTGACTTGCTCTCAACTCTATGACCTATGTCTCTAGGTAGCAACCATATTACTTGATGTCAGCTATCAGTTACTTGTATAGATAACTGCCAACAGAAGGTCTACATTAATGTATTGTTAATTCTAGGAATTCACTCATTCATCCAGAAAATGGGAAGGGTCTATAGTGTCTATTGTATGATGTATAGTAGCTAGAAAAACGTAAATGATAGACACATGAATAACCAAAATTCATGAGTTTATTATTGCGTCTAATATTCGATATGCCAAATAATCCAAGTTAGTGCGGACTTGATATATATCTTCCTTATAAAATTGGTTTATTGTAGGAGGATTCTGTTTCCTAAAATGTATTTCGTTGTGTAATTTACTACTATATGTTTGAAATTCATGCATTTTTGGAAGAAAATAAATGTAGGATTCTAACATGAGAATTAGTACTATATATCTTATTACGATGTGGGAATCAGGTAGCCCCATGAAAATATACATGAACGATGTATAGTACTCGCTGTGTTCCATTTTATAAGATGTTCTAACTTTGTCCTAAGTCAAACTTTTTAAAGTTTGACCAAGTTTATAGAAAAATGTACCAGTATCTACAATATCAAAATTTGATGGGCTAGATTATGACAGTGCAGATTAATCATCGACACTAGATTTGTATACCAGAGACAACTTCATTGTGATATTTTTTTCCTGTCAATTGCATCGGTAATTTTGCAAGTTGCTTTTAACTTGTTACATACCTCTCCAAAAGTCATCTCATATATGATTAGTGATTGTAGTTTCTTTACCAAACTGAGGTACATATTTTCATTATTGGAATTAGCAGGCAGGACACCAGAGAGACATAAACCTCCATTATCAACAATATGCAATTGTCAGTTAGATTGGTGCAGCTATGGAGCGAATGGGAAATCAGATTGCTTGTGCTTCTCAGTTTCACGCTGCAACTCTTCCTCTTCTTCACAGGGGGTCTTAGGCGGAGAAGCAGCGACAAATTGCTTAGATTCTCTATTTGGTTGGCTTATTTGGGAGCAGACATGATTGCATTTTATACTCTTGGTCAGATCTCTCGACTTGGAGATTCTATGAATAGTAGGGATCCGTTTACTGGGACCATGTCTTTGGCATTCTTTTGGGCACCTTTCCTCCTTGTTCATCTTGGCGGACAAGACACCATCACCGCCTTCTCATCTGAGGATAACAATTTGTGGCTGAGGCATTTTCTAAATCTTCTTGTTGAGGTCAGCCTTGCATTATATGTCTTTTGGAAATCAATGGTGAACAGCAAACAGCTTCTAATTCCGGCCATGTTGGTGTTTTTTTCTGGAATAATCAAGTATGCGGAGAGGATATGGGCTCTCAAGTATGGTAGTAAGAATGACCTTAATAGCACCACTAGTAACTTCGAAAACAAGCATTTGCCACCACTAAGTGTTGACAAAGATAGATATTGTGACATTGTTTGCTATGCTCTCCATACGGCATGCTATATTCGGGGATTCCTTGCAGGACGTGCAACTTTTCAAATGGGACATGAAATTCGGTTTACACTAGTAGATTATTTTGGAAGATTCGCAGAGCATGGGGCAAAACTTAAGATCATCGAGATGGAGCTTGCAATAATATATGATGACCTCTACACCAAGGCTGTAGTGTTTCGGACATGGACAGGTAGCATTTTCCGTTGTGCTGTACAGATCTCTACAGTGGTTGCTTTTGTGCTCTTCCGTATAGATAGAAAAGAAAGCTACAGCAGAGTAGATGTTGCAATAACATATGCATTACTCACTGGTAGCATTTTTATGGAATTTGTTTCAATCTTCATGGCAATGATCTCACCATGGGCATGGGCATTTTTGAAAGCACGGAATTTGCACTGGCTCACCAACATGTTTTGGTCTATTTTCAATACTGTTCAACCAGAGAAGAGGCTGTGGTGGTCAAATTCCATGGGGCAGTATAACCTTCTGCTCTCCATTTTCTCTAATGAATCACCAACCATTGGCGTAATAATAAATATCATGAATTATATCGGTTTGGCTAAGCTCTTGAATCGCTCATGGCACACAAAGGATATCGCTCTTGAATCGCTAATGAATCACCATCACGTCTACATATCCGTGACCGCGCGTGACGAGGGAACAACTCTTCGAGTCCTCAACCTTCATATACCTGATGCAGCCCATCAGGGGGTCCACTCGAAGGCCCAACAAGTATATGCAGGTCGAGTCCCTCAAAGTGCGGTTTGAGTCAAGGAACATGATCTTATCATACCAGAATAAACTGATTTGATTGTAACCTTCCCGATTATCACGCCCGAGACCTAACCGCCAGTATATAAGGCTAGGAGGGGGAGTCGGGAAGGGGGACCTCTACACATTCATGCCAGATCCATCTGCGCATCATAGCTTCATAGCTCTTCTAAAATCCTGATCAATACAATACACCAAAAGCAGGACACAGGGGTTTCACCTTCCGAGGGCCCTGAACCTGGGTAAAACTTGCGGCTCCCCTAGTCTTTGTTAGTCGACAAGATCGCTGGTGCACTCCGTGCTCTCCTTCAGTCGAAAACCTTTGAATCAGGGTACTGCCGAGGTAGCCCCTCGTCAGCGCGCCCCTCCCGTGGTCGCACTTCCACCTTCCGCATGGGTGGCACCTTAACCCGGTGAGGGTTCTAGTGCCGCCCGTGCCGGCTTCTGGCCGCACCAGCCGCAAGGAGATACGTACGTCACCGTCGGTCGGCCCTGCCGGCCAACCTCTGCCGCGTTAGCCCCGGACTTGCCGAGGGGACCACTGGTTCCAGAACAAGCATGACATCTGGTGGCGGAATTACTTCTTCGCCTCCACGGCGGTGGGTCCGTCGGTGGAGGTGGAGGAGGAGGCGGTGGCCATGGTCAAGGAGGAGTTGGACGAGGACACCCAGTTCCTGGCCGCCTTGGAGGCGTCCATGGCGGAGGATCGAGGAGGAGGCCATGGTCAAGGCGGCGGAGGAGGCTTCAACTGAGCATGTGGCCCGACCTCGGCGCCGCGTTGTACGTGTCCAGGTTCCCTGCCGGTGAGGCAGTGCATGCATGCGATGGTGGAGTCGAGGGAGGAGGCCATAGTGGAGGTCAAGGAGGAGCCCTGGTCGCTGTGGCCGGGGCAGGAGCCGCAGGAACCCTGGTCACGCCGCTGCCGGAGGTGATCCGCTTGGATTTGGATTCCGAGCGGATAACCTCTCGTAGGAGCAATAGTTTTAATATTTTATGTAGTAGTTTTAGATTTGAATTTATGTAGTTGGAACTACTATATGAATGAAATATTCTAAGTTTATAATTAAAATGGGTCATTGTGCTGGGCGTATTTTGCGACCCAAACGGACACATGCCTGTTTGTGTCCGCCACACGACCCAAAAGGACCAGAACAGACACATTTTGTGTTCGTTTTGCGTAGGCCCACTGGAGTCGCCCTAAGACTATGACCGAACATTCCATTGTTAGTTTTTTCTTTGTAATTAATAATTAAGCTTTCCTTGTCCATTCCATAAGAATTAAGACCCTGAAACTCAAACATAATGGATGCATGGATAATGTATATATGTTGGTGAGTTGAGAACCTCTAAGGCGGCATCGATCCCCATTGCCCACGCCGCGTATTTGATCAGAAGCTCTACCACTTCCAGATGGCCCGCCCTCGCCGCCAGGTGGAGCGGCGTATCTCCGTCGTTGTTCTCGCTGAAGGCGAAGGCCACGTTCTTGTCCATGCAGAGAAGGAACTGTTGGACGAACGAGGCGTGGCCTTTCGACGCCGTGATGTGAAGCGCCGTGTTCTTCTCCAGCCTCGTCGTGGAGCTAACGGCGTTGGGTCTTGTGGCGAAGAGCTTTATCAGGCTCGCCACGTCCCCTTTCTCCGCCGCCGCGAGCACTGGGTGTGCTGATGTGTTGCAAACCACGATTAGAGCCACACATAAGTAATTAAGTATGATCAAGTGCAAGCTGAAATTAAGCATAAACATACCGGCATCCGCGGCTCTCCTGAACGCCGCATCCATGAGCACTGCATGCATTGGAGGAGGAGAGGATTAACATGGAAAGAAGAAAATGTCGGAAAAAGAAAAGACAGTTAAAGAAGCACATCAACCTTCCATTTTGGGAACAACAGAAAGCGTGGCTAGCTGCTTCAAGCTTGTATTATCAGAGGAGAGCAACAAGTTTGGGATGAAGATACAACATAGTGTTACTGGTGAAAATTGATGATCTTTTATTTATTGTCAAGATGGACAACTGGACAGGAAGAAGAAGGAATCGGAAGTTGCTGGCTAGAGAGGTGCATTCCTTTCTTCGGCAGGGAGCAAATTGCGCTTTACATCCTTTTCGGCTGATGCCTTCTCAGTTCTCACTTTGCTTATGAACAAAGCCTCGTATATATGTATATGGAATTATGGATCTCTCTGTATATCCGTGGTATATTTGTGTACTCCGCTACTTATCCTGGTCTTTCTTCAACCCCCGCTTCTTCTTGGGTGGCATTGTTCATACGATTTTTAATTAAATGGAATTATGGATCTCTCTGTAAATCGTGAGAACATGTAAGAGGGTGAGGAGTCATTGCCGAAGAACAGTGGTGACAAGGAAAAATGAGAGCCCTTTCCCCTTCTTGTTCTGTGGCTATCCCTTTTCTTGTCTGGAAAGTTTCCATGAAGAGCGTCTCTACCTGTTGTCACGGTGCATCAGCATCATTCAACATTAACTAGTTTTGATGACTTGTGCAAAACAAGAAAAAAAAAAACTCTCTATGAGCCACACGGTAGTTTGTGGATTGGGTGATAGAGTGGATCAGTTGTTGTGGTTTTTGTCCAAATCTCCCATGCATATGTTTGACTCTCTGTATCTTATCTAGAAGACAGAAATTTCTTCCATTGATGGTGATAGACATTGCTAGCAATTGACGTATGTTGAAATTTTGTCAGTCTTTTAGCACAACGTACGAGTCCAGTCTACAGTATCAATTCATATATAAGTTGTAGTATACGCTTAGTACTACAAATGAATAGTATAATATATTTCTTTTCTTTTTTGTCAGTACCAATCATGTATGTGCTATAATGCACGTTACACAAATATATACACTGAGTACTACAAATGGAAGGAACTCGTTTCTTTACAACATTGATTTTTTTTTGAAGGAACATTGGGTGGTTGTTCTGAAAAAGTCCTACCTATACCACACAGGCCAGCCCAAAACTCATCCTCAAAATGGCCGGGCCGGGCCATCTATGTGGGCTGATCAATCTTCGTAACTGGCATAGATGACCCACATAGAACTCTTGTGAATGAGTTTTTGGTTTTGGGCTGGATAAATATTCCCTGCAGGGTTGCAGGAGGGGAGCCAGGAAGCTTGTTGCCAATGACCAGATACTGATGAGGAGTTTCAATGAAGACACATCTGCGACTACGTCTATGGTGGTGTCGTATCTGCCGACACCTTGATGAGCTCGGGCTGCTTGAGGAGTTTTGGTCCTGATTGCTCTGTTGAAGCACTGTTATGACTTGCTTTTGTTTCTGGTTTTGTATCTTTAAACAGCTGAACTTCTCTTGGTTTTCTGAACTGTGTCAGGGCAAGTCCAGCAGTTCTCCTAAAATGTCTCCCCTATATATCAAAATAAGGAATTCTCCTAAAAAATTTCTCCCCTAAAAATTGTTCAACTCCAGCAGTTCTCCTAAAAGATCTCCCCTATTCTATTTGAAACCCAACGGCTGCCTCTCCAACGGCTAGTTTTTGAACGGTCAGATTTCTAACGGCTAGTTTTTTTTATCTATATATACATGATCAGCTCGCTCTCATATCTCTCACAATCTTGCTTCTGCCTCCTCTTCTCACTACCCCAAACTGACAAATTTCTGACGGCCCCGAACCGTCAGGAAACAACGAAAAACCGTCAGGAATGGCTGTTCCTGACGGGAACCGTCAGGAATGTGCCATCAGGAACAAACCGTCAGGAATGGAAGTTATTCCTGATGGTTTCCGTCACGAAAAGACTTTCCTGACGGCGATTCGTGACTGGCGTCATCAGCCACGAAAGCGGTCAATCGTGACGGTCGGGCCGTCAGGAACAGCAGTTGAGAACATAACCCGTCACGAATGTTTGGACGATTCCTGACTATTATTCCTCACCATCAGGAATTGGGACCGTCAGGAAATAATTTCCTGACGTGTCAGGGAAGTACATAAACTGTCAGGAATATCTGTTTTACAGGCAGTTGCATTCTTTCCTGACAGTTCAATACCGTCAGGAATCTGCGGTTGCAATCAGTAGATTTTATTTAGCATAATTTATACAGAAAAAAACTACATATAGAATTAAAACTTGACAGCAACATACAGAGATGCTCAAACTGGCCACATAATTCATATTGGAGATATCACAAGTTAACATAGATAGCCATTCATGCATGTTCCAGGAAGAGTAGTTCACCATTGACATACATGCATACATCATTTAGAGAGTTCACAAAAAAACACAACACCTAGTACAGCTGCAGTCTACTTCACACATCAGTAGAAATTATGCTGCTCCATCTACATCATTTGGAGGATGCGCTGGAGTGGCATTGAGCCCTCTCGATTGGGGAGTAGTTGAACACCCTTCAGCATGAGACGATCCGGTCGGTGGAGTACCACCTTGGTTAGATGGAGAAGATACCGCCTGAAACAACATATGATATCAGTATTTGAACAACTTATGTGATATGTAGATGGAGCAGCATGCCACACCCTGTAGAGGACTCAAGAACGTTTAGAGATATGCCAAGATGTTTGAGTGAAATAAGACAATGAAATTAGAGTGTGTATATGCTATGTGTAACAAGCATCAAATCTTGGGTCAGGGTTGAACTAGATGAAGGTGCAGCTGCACATACTCATCCCTAAATTATAAAGATGTTTATAACAGGAACCAAATACTATTCTCACAAGTAAAGAGACACCGCACAAATAGGAGTAACATCGATCACTACTTACAAGATCGTCATCACCCATAACTTCTTAGCTACTTCAGTTCACTAGTTGTGAGATCAGTGTTTAATTAGGTGTAGGATATGTAGCCCAACTACAATGAGAAAAGCTTATGACAAGTGAAAAAATAAAAATGCAGAAATAGGAGTAACATCGATCACTACTTACAAGATCACCATCACCCATAAGGGCATCCTCCAGGTCTTCGGGCACAGGAAGTCCAGATTGAGCATATAAGAACTGCAATCAAAATAGTGGTTCAGTTTATGTGCAAATTCGACACTCTTGAGACACGCAAATCAAAATATTTTGCCACAACATCTTACTTTGAGATGTTTTGCCACAACACCAACTGTTTTGCACCTCTTTTCCAGCTGCTGATGCCTCTTCAGTAAATCTTGGTAGGAGAGCGAGTTTGCTGGCCTAATGTTATGTTGTTTAGCAATTGCACGAACCTCGGACTTCTTTATTGCACTATCACCTATCGCTAGACGGCCATGGGGCAGTCCACCACCAATGGAGTATATTACTTTGGGATCAAGATCACGCTCCTGCCAATCTTCTGGATATGCTTCTTTAAGACCATCATAGTAGTCATCCTTGTACCATGATTACATTTATTTGAGAATAACAATGAGAATACTAATTCAGAGATGGAACAAAGGTGGATTTACTTACCAAACGCTTTTTGGCCTTAGGGTTCTCAATGGAGCTGCTACTTCCAGTCTCTTTATATTTCTTGAGTCCTACTTTCATCAGCTTGTAAGTGTTGATGCTTGTTGCTTGTTCAGGACCAAATGTCTTTGCCTGCATAAGAAAACATGCTCTCTTTATAAAGTCCAGGGACTGCATGCATAAAAAATCACAAGAATTTGAATGGAACAACTTACAATGAAGCTTTTGGTACGGATAAAATTTCTTGACCCACCCTTGTTTTGAGCAACTTCATCTGATATAGTGCGCGAATGTCGCCCAAGCTTCTGTTTCTCCTTGTATTCAGATGAGCACCAATAATCACATAGGCTCTCCCATGCTTCAACATCCTTACACCAATCTAGTTTAGCTCGCATATATCGAGATCTAGTAAGCTCTTTGCGACATGCCTCGCGATCTTTGATAGGCTCATCAGCGATTTCATTTTAGTACTTCTTTACGGCATCCTTACGGGCCAGGTACAACACTTGCTTCAATTGTTTCTTTGCCAAATTCTGAAGAACATGATCAGCTTCTATTCTTTGTGCAGGAGTATCATTTTGTAGTTTGTAGATGCTCTACAAAAAGCGCAACACAAATTACATAACTTTCTACATTTATATTTCAGAAGGATGTAATGAAATTTCTTTTTTTCCCTCTAAAACTTACCCAAAATGTTGGAAAAGAAGTTCTCTACAAGGAAAGAAAGCCATTACAAGTGTTCTGAACCAGCTAAAGAAATCAGGGCACTTGTTGTTCTTGAACCCTTTAACCGAAGTTCAAGAATTTGCTTTTCTGTTGGTTTGCTTCGACCATTCCAATATTTTGTGTCGTATTGTCTAGACAGAAAAAACATAAATTATTTAGGCACTCAACTTATTCCTAATATTTATGCAAGGACAGAGAACACATACTTGAAGAAATCATCCATCTCCTCAAGGTTTGTCAAGATGTACATGAAGGCTGCATTATATTCTTATGTTGTGAGATCATAAAGACCCATAAAGCTGATGCACCGTCCAGGGTGTTTAAACATTTCAAGGTCACAAGAGGACTCAAATGTTGTTGCACCATCATTATATCGAGTTGGCCGATTTCTAACTGAGCGCACATATGGTTTAAAATAAAGAGAGAAAAAAATTGTTGCCTCCTCAATTAAGTGAGCCTCAGTTATTGATCCCTCAACCCTTGACCTATTACGCACTTTCTTCCTAAGCTTTCCAATACTCCTAATTGAATGAAGAAAAAAACAGCAATAAATAAATGAAATACACAAGGACTCATAATATATTATGGTTTCATGAAATGTACCTCTCAAATGGATACATCCATGTATTCTGAACAGGGCCTGCTAGACGGGCTTGGCGGGGAAGATGAATCATTAAGTGTTGCATAGAATTGAAAAAACCAGGGGGAAATATCTTCTCCAATTTGCAAATTATGACCACAATGTTCTGTTCCAGATTTGCTACTGTGTCTTTGCTGAGCTGTTTAGCACACAAGCGCCTATAGAAATAGCTAAGCTCCGAAAGACAAACCCAAATATCTTCAGGAATAAACCCACGGAAAGCAGCAGGGAGCAAACGCTCCATGAATATATGGTAGTCATGACTTTTCAGCCCAAATATTTTCTTATCCTAGTTAACACCCCTCCTAAAGCTTGAAGCATACCCATCAGGAAACCTCAATTTTTTAAACGAGTTTAAAATGATGACCTTATCCTTTGCCTGAATGCAGTACAGAGCCCTTGGCTTTTCCCATTTGCCATTCCCCTTTAGCTTTAAATGAAACTTGGGTCGATTGCAAATCTCTTGCATATCAAGCCTTGTTTTGTCATTATCCTTTCTTTTATTTAAAACTATGTTAAAGCATGTGTTCCAAATAGCTTCAGCAACATTTTTTTCATTGTGCATCACATCTATGGTGTGTCGAATAAGCAATTTTTTGAAGTAAGGCAGATCCCAAAAACAACTAACATGTTTCCAGTTGTGTTCTTTGTTATATGTGGCGGTATCACCTACTCGCGCTTGCACTTGGGCATACACTTCCTCACCTGTTAACCGCCTCGGTGGTCCATGCAGCACTACTGTGTCTTTTCGGAAAGCATTAGATTGGGTTCTAAACACATGATCTAAAGGAAGAAATCTCCTATGACAATCAAACCAGCATCCCTTTCCACCTTTCTTTAATTGGAATGATTCTATATCACACCCACAGTCATAACATGCCAATTTACCATGGGTGCTCCATCCAGCAACCATCCCAAAGGCAGGGGCGTCATGGATTGTCCATAATTGTGCTGCCCTCATATTGAAGTTTTGCTTCCCATGTGCATGCCATGTTTGAACACCATCCCACAGTTTGGCTAGCTCATCAACCAAAGGATGCATAAGGACATTCAGATTAGCTCCAGGATGTTCAGGACCAGGGATAACTAGTGCAAGAAATATGTACTCCGGGCGCATTATAACTTCTGGTGGAAGATTTAAAGGAACCACGAATACTGGACAACATGAATAAGAAGCAGCACCAAGACTGTATGGAGTGAAACCATCTGTTGCCATAGCTACTCGCACATTCCTAGCATCTGATGCGAAAGATGGTTCCTCTGCATCAAGATGCTTCCATGCTTCACGGTCATATGGATGCACCATTACACCAGATTTAGAGCGAGGAGTTTCTTTGTGTGACCGCATCATTTTTGCTATCTCCAAATGAGCATACAACCGCTGCAACCTATCGGTTATGGGCAAGTACCGCAACACTTTTATTGGGATCTTGTTTGAACCTGCCTTATAACGAGGGGACTTACAAACATCACACTTTTCTTTCCCTTCGTTATCTTTGTAATAGAGCATGCAATTATTGGGACACACATCTATTTTAATATACGGCATCCCAAGACACTCTAGCAATTTCTTGGACCTATAGAAGTTTTTTGGCAAAGATGAATTGCGTGGCAGCAGCTCATGGATCAGTTCTAGATGAGCATTACAACAAGATTCAGAAAGGTTGTGCATTGACTTTATGGTTAACAAACGTGCTATGGCAGACATAGTTGAGTGCGTTGTATTTTCATGCACCAATTCCTTTACATTTTCAACCATTCTATAGAATGCTTTGGCTGATTCTATTGGTTCCTCTTCAACTCGAGGTTCACAAGCTGCTAAGTCAGCGACCATATTGTCCATCCTATCAATTTCACCCACTTCAGCAAATACATGGTTTCTGGTCTGGACACGTCCCTCACCATGTTCTTTCCAAACAGTGTAATTCCTCTTGAAACCAAAAAAACACAAATCCAAATCCACATCATCTCTGATCTTCCTAATATAGTTCCGACAATCTGCGCACGAGCACTTAATCTTTCCATTTTCCACTACATTTGGCTTAGAAAAGGCAAGATCTAGAAATTCCTTTGTGTTCACATACCACTCATCGGTTGATTTACCACGTTTCCAAACCACTATACATCCAGCCTCTATCAGCCATTGCTAATTCTAAATGAACATGCACTTAGTACTCATACCATGGACCTATAATAGCAAGCAATTAATAATTTAACCTCAAATATTAACACATGAGGTGTAAAATATACACACACTTTAATTGAGAGTGAGCTAGCACTAAGTACAGTACTCACAATGCTGCTGTCTTTTAACATGTCAATTAGCAAATTGGCAAGTGGTGCCATAAAGGAGGGAGTTCTACACATTCCATCATAATATAGTATTTTGTTGGGTTAAAAATTACCAAGTTTTCACAATCCATCCATAAAGAATACACTGGGATCATAAAAGAGTAAAATTTATCTAAAGGCAAGGTTTAAAATAACCTTCACAGGACTACTACACTCCATGGATGACATATAAAAATGACAAACAACATGCTTTGTCTCAATTAGAGTGCCAAGCATCAAACAATTAGAGTCCGAGCATTAAACAATTAGAGTGTCAAGCACTAAAAAATACCAGCCTCAATGTAGAAAAGGTTAACAATGACCGAAGATATACATCTAGGGATCAGTACCTGCTGAACTGTAGAAGTATTCTTGGGGGAGAGAGATGGTGCTGCTCAGAAAGTTGGACAGAAGAAAGGGCGGTTGCAGCAGCTACTGGGAGGGAGCTGAGGTTGCCGCAAGATCTGGAAATTCGCAGCTTAAATCAATTTGATTCAATAAGAACCAGAGGAGATAGATTGCGACCAGAGTTTACCTTCGAGCAATTTCACAAGACCCGCTGGGATGTCAGCTCCGGGCAACATGAGAAGGGGAGAGCCGGGGGAACGTGAGGAGGTGGAGAAGATGGGGTCAATGTGAGAAGATGCAACTAGTAGCCGGATGAGGGAAGGAGGCGGCGCAAGCCCCAGGGTCCGGAGGCGGGGCGGCCGGCCATGGCTGCGTGCGCGGCGTGGGGATATGAAGTGCGGCACGGGCGTGGAGGAGAGGAAGGAGGGGCGGGCGTGGAGGAGAGGAAGGAGGGCGGGCGGTCGTGGAGGAGAGGAAGGAGGGCGGGCAGGCATGGGGGAGAGGGAGGAGGGCGGTCGGGCGTGGAGGAGAGGGGGGCGGGCGTGGGGGAGAGGAAGGAGGGCGGGCGTTGAGGAGAGGGAGGGGCGGGTGTGGAGGAGAGGAAGGAGGGCGGTGCGGGCGTGGATGAGAGGAAGGAGGGCGGGCGGCGCGGTGGTGGCTAGCTCGGCATGGGGTTGAGGTGGAGAAGGAGTTCGGCGGCGAGGTGCGTGGAGGAGAGAAGCAGCGGCTGCGGGGAGAAGGAGACCGGTAGCGATTTTGACCGATTGGTCTACTTTCGTGATGGTGGGCCGGACCACGTCAGGAATGCCCAACTCTTCGCGCCAAAAGCCAATATTTTTCCCTCGCACGTGCGCTGGAGGCCCGCCACAAGCCATCATTCGTGACGGTTGGCCGGCCCACGTCAGGAAAGCAAAAAATTGCGCGTGAGCTGCAGCCGGAATTTGTTCCTGGCGGCCTAAAGACGTTCCTGACAGCCCGTGCTCACATTCCTGACGGTTCTAGTGCACCGTCACGAAATAATAACACGTTCCTGACGGTTGTCCGTATTCCTGACCGTGATTTACGTAGCCATCAGGAATACCTACAACATTCCTGAAGGTTCATTTTCTCCGTCAGGAAACGGTATTTGTTCCTAACGGCCCGCACGCAACCGTCATGAACGTTGGTTGCCGTCAGGAATTTGTCAGTTTGGGTAGTGTCTACTTCGTTTTCACCATATCTCTTGCATCTTTCCACAACAAAATGAGTCGCCGCCGAAGCTTGGCACGTCAATTTTGCGAAGATTCCTCGTCTGATGAGGAGGATCTCATGATGGTTATAGTCATAGCCAAGGAAGAATAGGCGGGGTTGGATGCTCCGCGCCATAGAGGTTCACTTCCAGGACGACATTCTCTTCAGTGCGAATTTGCGGAACGCTTTCAGTGTCTCCACAAAGACTATTTTGCTGTGAATTGTACCTTCAACACAAGGATGTTTCGCAATAGGTATGTAACCGGTGCAATTTTGTTTATTTTCCGGCATACTAGTCGCCCTTCATGTCTAATTTAAGTTTTTCGCAGCAGGTATAGAATGCACCGTCCTCTTTTTCTCACAATAGCAAGAGCTCTAGAGGAACATGATAGCTATTTTTCCTTGAGAAGAAATTGTGCCGGCACTCCTGGTTTACATCCTTATCAAAAGTTGACCTCCGCATTCAGAATCCTAGCTTATGGGATATCAGCTGATGGTACTGATGAGTATTGTCGGCTAGCAAAGTCTACTGCTTTAGATAACCTTAGATCATTTTTGCGTGCTGTGATCGAGGTCTTTGATGGTCGCTACCTGAGATCTCCAAATGCTGAAGATACTGCTAGATTACTTGCAATTGGAGAGCAAAGGGGATTCCTCGGTATGCTCGGAAGCATCGACTGCATGCATTGGCAGTGGAAAAATTGCCCTAATGCACACAAAGGTTTTTTTGTTGGCCATAATCGTGTACCCACAATCATTCTTCAAGCCGTTGCTTCACAAGACCTTTGGATCTGTCATTCTTTCTTTGGTTTACCAGGATCCGATTTCTGAACATGGGAGAACTGGTGATACCTTCTCGTGAAAAGGCAGCTACATTGACTCAATTTCTTCAAGCTCACGGCGCTATTTGAAACAAAGAAGTTCATTGTCAGCGTCAAGTTGGTCTAGTTGAGCACTTGTGGCAGATCCACAGAGAGATGTAGCTTTCATAAGTGGTAGTAATAATGTAGTGTATGAGATCTTTAATATGTTTTTAAATCATGGTGGGGTGTAAGCGGTGCATGTATCATTTTCTACATAATGCAATGTTTTTCTATATAATGCACATTAGCAAAATTGCAACAATTTCATCTATTTCTTCCCCTCTCCCTCTATTTCTATCTCTTTCTCCCTCTCCACCTATTTCTTATCTCTTTCTCCCTCACCGTCTCTGCTTCCTCTCCTTCTTCCCAACCGAGCACCCCGCCTGCGCATCTTCCTCTCCCTCACCCTCTCTGCTTCCTTTCTACCCCGCCTATGGCTGCCCCCCCCCCCTGCTGGCTGCCGCCCGCATCTGGCCACCGCCGCCCCCCTGCTGGCCGCCAATGTCGCATCTGGCCGCCGCCCGGATCTGTGCTTGCCTCCGCGCCTGCCTCTGGCCGCCGCCCCTCGCGTCTGGCCCCGGCCGGCTCGTGGTGGGAGAAAGAAGAAGGAGAGCGGGGACGTGGCGGCAAGCTCGTTTTGGCGGGAGGGACGACCTCGCGTCGATAGGGGGAGGGATCGGGCTCCCCGATACATCGGGGAGAAGGAGGCCTGGATGGGGGAAGCCAAAATTTGGGAGAGGCTTTAGGGGAACTACTGGATGTTGATTTTTGGTTTTTTTGCCCCCAAATTTGGTATAGGGAGGCTTTAGGGGAGTTGGTGGACTTGCTCTTAGGTTGTAGGATAGGAGCAGGTTTTTGTCCCGTAGTCAGCGTTTTGATTGCAGACGCTGGTCAGCGGGTTGTTTTTGCCTCTGTTATTTTCCTCCCAATTCTAATCCTGTCTCTGTGTGTGACAACAACTTTGTATTTCCGTTATTTTGGTAATGGAAAAGGGAGAAATCCCAGGTGGAAAAAAAAATCCCTACAGGGGCGGCTACTGCAAACATTGGTTTTTGTATTTCTCAACCACAAAACATAGTTTTTTTTTTCTTATAGCGAACACTGGCGTGCGTTTGGACGATCGGTCTGAATTCTGAAAGAGTCCTACACGGCCCATTCGTCCACACGGGCCAGCCCAAGATACATTCTGAAATGATCGGGCCATCGAGTAAAGCCGATCACCGTTGGTAGTCTGCCTCTCGTATCTCTAGAGCTCCCGGCTCTTCATTCTCCAATGCTGGGACGGACCTCTAGGCGTTAGCCTCGCAAAAAAAAAACTGAGTAACTTCCTACCACTGATTCAAGACAAGAGGACAGCTGCTCGTCCACTTCGAATTGCATGCCTCCACAGACTTGGTTAAATGAGCTGAATCATCCATCAGCTGGATTTGATTAAATAAGCTAATCAACAGAGCAATAAAAGACTCGAGAACAAGAGAGCAATCAAGTAAATGAACTGTCCACGTTTTTTTCATGAGAGTGCAATGCGGACTGATCAGGGGCGAATTCCCCTACATATATCCCAACAACATTCGAATTCGAAGCTCAGATCAGAGTGACAACACAACCCACAAGCCAGTCGGTCCCTCCTCTCCGAGTCCCTCAGCCATGGCAGGCCAAGCGATGAACGATCTCAACAATCTCCTGACCGGCATGTTCACTGCAGTAAGGCGCTCTTCTCCGCCCAGATGTTGTTATTCGTCACTATTACGGTATTATACCATGTGTTGAAATTAATCTTATTTGCAGTGCTTGAAAATTTTAGATTTGTTTTTTGCCCCAACCGACTGTGCTATCTTCCTCGTTGCCCCCTCGTCGATTTTACTGTCCTAGGCTAAGAGATCAGGGAATTAGCAGGGTAGTTGACGTAAATTGTGACTCGGTCAGTCGTGGTCGTGGTCACAGCGTTGGTCCGGTCACTTGATTAATCGTTACTGCAGAAAACCCCATCCGTGATCCCCTTTAGTGGTGGTTAAAACGGACCAAAAAACACATCGCCACTGGAAACCTCTCGAGGCATCCACGAGGGCTACCAGTGGCGGTGATAGTCACCGCCACCGGTGCTACACTAGCAGTGGCGGTGATTTTGTTCACCGAAACAAATCAACGCCACTGGCGCTGCTCGTGGATGCTCCATATGTTAGCAATGGCGGGCACCTGAAAAAACCGCCATTGGTGAGTCCGCACCTGATGGGTTAGCTACTCGGCCAACCGTGACCTTCTCTTGACCGCTGCAGCACCAAACTAATCGCGTTTCGTACTCCAGCGGCCTGGGAAGTCACTGTTGACTGGTTAGCCACCGATAGGATGGGCGGCCGAATCCATTTTATGTTGGTCAGATCGTTTGTAAACAAGCGAGGTGGGACTAAATTTCTCAATAGTGGCGGTTGTATCTTTGTCACCGCCACTGGCTATCTTCCAGTGGCAGGTCCAATAAAATGACCGCAACTGGTGAGTCGGCACGTTATGGGACTACCCAGTCAACAGTGATCTTCCCTTAGCCGCTGGAGCACCAAACTGATCGCGTTTGGTATTCCAGTGCAAGGGGAAGACACTGTTGACTGAGTAGCCACCGATAGGATGGGCGGCCGAATCCCTCTTATGCTGGTTAGATTGTTTGTAAACAAGCGAGGTGGGACTAAATTTGGGGAACTGGTGGGAGATCACCAGTGGCGGGTATAATCTCGGGTATAATCTTGCCTGCCACTGGTGAGGCCTCCAGTGGCGGTTTATTTCTCCGCCCGCCACTGGAGGTCACCAGTGGCGGTTTATTTCTCCGCCCGCCGCTGGAGGTCACCAGTGGCGGTTATTCAGTTTGCCCGCCACTGGAGACCTCACTATATATAACCCATGTACGAGCGCTAAGCTGTTCGAGCTCGTGCGTCTGTTTTCGACCAGCTGCGGCTCTGCTTCTCACCGGCGGCGAAGCCCTGCCAAAATTTGATGGCGGCGGCCGGAAGGTAGCTCTCCCCCCTTCTCCTCCCTCTTCCTCTCCCTTCTTCCTCCTCCTATTCTTCTCCAATTTTGCAAAATAGCCATTAATGGTGCCTTGGCCGCCGGCGGGAAATTCGGCCCCGATCTCTCTCCGGCGGCTCTCCCGGGCTGCCCCCGCTGTCTCTGGAGCTCCCCCTCACCCTAGTGATGATCCTCCCTCTCTCACTCGCTTTAATTTTGCTCGGATGAGCTCCCTCTCTCTCTCTAGATCTCTCTCTCTATGCAGCTCTCTCTCTAGCTCTCTCTCTATATATAGCTGGTATGGGGGAGCTTAGCCCCTGGGGGTTAGCCCTAGGGTTAAGCTTAACCTCGGGACCGGTGTACGTGCATGTTCAAACATATTAAATGTGTGTTGACACCGGCCTTTGTGCCGTGTATTTCTTATGTGATGTGATACCGGCTGTCGTGCCGATGTGGGTGGGGGTAATTTGTTTTTGATGCAGGCATCGAATTTCGTAGTGCAAAATGCTATTTTTTTAGCAAAGGTCATGCCGAAATTTTCCATTTTTGTCGAGCAAGCTGATTTGTTTATTTTAAAAAAAAATTGTGTTGTAGCTCGATGGGCCGTGCTTGGATGTACGAGGACAGGTTACGTGTTGAGTGGATAGAGTGTCTGAAGACTTTTGTCGATGTTGGCGTGGAAGATATGCATAGGAAAAGGAGTGATAAGATGTGTTGTCCCTGTGTGAGATGTCAGAACAGCAAACTGTACGAGGCAGAGGATGTGGAGATGCACTTGCTCATGCGGGGATTTGTGTCAGGTTATTCAAGGTGGACTTCTCACGAGGAGGATGGCATTGAAGCCGATGGTGGCATTGAGATGGAAAACATGGAGTCTGATGACCAGCCTGGTGAAGAAGCATACCGTGGCCTGGATCCAGTACAGGACGTTCCAACCGCAGGATGGTTGAAATGCTGGATGATCAGCATCTGCAGAATCAGTTGGATAACCCCGAGGATGAGAGGGTCTCCCGTAAGTTCGAGAAGCTGAGGGAGGATGCCGAGACACCGTTATATGAAAATGCCGGCGTGGATAAGAGTGTGCTAGAAGTAATGCTCGAGCTTTTGCGTATAAAGACAAAATACAACATCGTGGACTCGGGATTCACGGAGATTTTGAGTTACCTACGTACGGTACTTCCTCCGGGCAACAAGTTGGCTAAGAGCACGTACGAGGCGAAGAAAGTTACATGCCCACTCGGGTTAGAGGTCATCAGATACCATGCTTGTCCGCTGGACTGCATCATATATAAGGGCGACTACAAAGACATGCACAACTGTCCAGTATGCAAAACATCCCGATACAGGAAGAAAGACTCCAGTCCTGACGGCGGCGAGGAGGAAGAATTGAAGCGTGGTGCGCGGCAAAGACGGTCTGGTATCTCCCGTGTGGCACCAGGCTGGAGCGTTGGTTCCACAACGAGAAGCCAGGTGGTTCATCTACCACGATGCGACTTAGGCGGATATCGATTCTGAGGGCGTGTATCGCAACGATGATGGAGTCCTCAGACACCCCGCAGATGTGGCTCAATGGAGGACTCTGGACGACGAATTTCCCGAGTTCGGCGCAGAGCCCAGGAACATCAGGTTCGGGATGAGTACGGACGGGATCAATCCGTTCGGAAACTTGAGCAGCAAACACAGCACATGGCCGGTGATCCTGTTCATATACAACCTCCCCCCGTGGCTTGTCATGAAGAGGAAGTACATCCACCTATCAATGCTCATACAGGGCCCTAAGCAGCCTGGAGCTGATCTGAACATGTATCTGGAACTGCTGAAGGATGAGCTCAAGGAGATTTGGGAGAAGGGTCGAAAGGTTTGGGACGCTCATAAGAAGGAGGAGTTCACCCTTCGAGCAGCTCTCCTGACATGTGTGCATGACTACCCGGCGAACGGGAACTCATCGTGCCAATCAACACATGGGTACAAAGCGTGCACAAAGTGCGGGGACGAGACAGACAGGTTGTTCCTGCCAGAATCAAAAAAGACTGTGTACATGGGACACCGTAAGTGGCTGGAGATGAAGGACCCGTGGAGGGATGATAAGAAAAGCTTCAACGGGAGGGCAGAGAGGCGGCACAAACCGAGGGAGCTGACTGGACACGAAGTATACGAAATTGTCAGGGACCTCGAAGTCGTGGCCGGGAAACCACAACCGGCTGCAGGTCCAGATGGTGGCGGCCTTACGTACAAGAGGAGGTATGTGTTCTGGGACCTGCCTTACTGGCGGTTCTTACAGAGCCGTCACACCATAGACGTCATGCATGTCAAGAAGAACGTGTGCGACAGCCTGTTGGGATTGATGATGCACCACGCGGACAAGTCAAAAGATGGACCAAAGGCACGGAAGGACCTGCAGTGGATGGGGATAAGGGAGAAGCTGTGGCCGATAGAGGAAGAGGCGCCGCAGGAAAACAAGGATGGTGAACGCACGATATATACGCGATGCAAACCTGCGTGTCATAGTCTGAGCAAAGCCGAGCTGCATAGAATATGCGAGTGTCTCCATGGCATCAAAGTTCCATCGAACTACTCATCCAGCATCAAGAAACTCGTTGACATGAAGAGCCACAAGCTGGTTGGCATGAAGTCTCATGACTGCCATGTGATTCTCACGCAGCTACTTCCGGTTGCAATAAGAGGCTACATGGAGCCATGGGTGAGAGAGACGGTCATGAAGCTCTGTGACTTGTTCGACACGATCGGCCAGAAGTCCATCACGGTGGACCGTTGCCTGCAACTGAGGGACGCAATGATACAGATATTGTGCGAATGTGAGATGTTCTTTCCCCCAACGTTCTTCGACATTATGGTCCATCTGATGGTCCACGTCGCCGATGAGATCTTGTTGTTAGAGCCATCGTTCCTGCACAACATGTTTGGGCCCGAACGATACAACGGGGTGCTGAAGCGATATGTTCGTAACAAAAGGCGTCCCAAAGAAAGCATCATGGAAGGCTATCATGCAGAAGAGTGCATTGAGTTCTGCACTGATTGGTTGGCGGACCGCAAACCCATAGGGGTCCCCGAATCACGACATAATGGGAAGCTAGAAGGTGAAGGTGGGCTTGGCCGGAAGGAGCTTGATGTGCATGCCCGCCAAAGAATGGACGACTTTATAAGAGCACACACAATGGTGCTGCAACTCACGCCAGAGGTCGAGCCGTTCATCGACATGCACATCGAAGAACTTCAAAACCTCAACCCTAACAGGAATGATGATTGGATCCAGCGAAAACACAATTCTACATTCGCCATGTGGTTGAAGGATCTTTGGTATCCGAGGACTGCGGCGAATGAAGATGAGAAGATTTTCCAGAAGTTGTCACGGCTTTCCGACCGCAACGTCGTGACATACCAGTCGTACGCAATGAATGGGTATACGTACTACACCAAGGCTCAAGACCGTAAGAGTACGTACCAAAACAGCGGTATAGTGCTCGTAGCTGAGACGGGGACCAACAGCGAAGGCCAGACTGAAGCGTACTACGGCGTGGTCAAAGAGATCTGGGAGCTTGACTACACCTTCACCACCATCGCCATGTTTCGCATCAGATGGGCACGCGATGTCGGGCATGAAGATCATAGGTTCACAATAATGATTCTGCCAAAAGAGATTCCCCGTCATCAGGTGAACGTCAAAAGAATCTCGGCACTGCATGAACCATGGCAGTTTGCTTCCAAATGCAAACAAGTCTTCTTCGTAGAAGACCCGATAGCGAAAAACCGCGTAGTCGTGAGGAGAGGTAAAAGGAGCATTGTTGGGGTCGACGGAGTAACTTCACAACAAGACTATGAAGGTTTCCCCGATCCCACGACCAGGCAAGAAGAAGAGGTGGCATCACAGACGATCTAGACAAGAAAGAAGTCAAAATTACCCACACAAGACGGGGCCTACGCCAGAAGCAGCCACGATGAGGTCCAAACGTATAAGAGGAAAGAGAAGACAACAAAGAAGAAAGACAAGATTGTCTAATAGTTCACTATTTGTGTAATTTTCAATGTAATTTGAATTCTAACGAGGTTCGAATCTTAACTTGTTAAAATTTGAAAACAAATGCCGTAAATTTGTTCGCTATTCTCGTTGATGATTTTCAATGTAATTTGAATTCTAACGAGGTTCGAATCTTAACTTGTTCAAATTTGAAAACAAATTTAAAAAAAGTTTTGAAGCTCGCCCGGGTCAACTAGGGTGTTCGGGTTCGGGCCCAGCCAGGCTAACCCGGGAGCAGCCTACTACCTATTAGGCCAGAGCGGACACGGGCCCACGGGGCAGTTATCCGAGCCCACAAGGAACAGTACAGGCACCGGGCCCACGGGCCAGGCGAGGAGCATAGGAGACAGGCGAGACGATTAATAGGAAGCTGATGGGAGAAGGGAGGAAAGCCTTATATGGTGGTCGAACCGCATGTAAACTAGCGAGGTGGGACTAAACTCCCACCTCGCCTCGCGCGGAGCCCACAGAAAGACACCAGTGGCGGTTATTACAAGGAAAACCGCCACTAGAAGGAACATCAGTGGCGGTGATTTCCGTGAAACCCACCACTGTTGCGTGCTACCAGAAAAGGAGGCAAAAAAGTTTTTTAGCCCGCCCGGTCAACTACGCTGTTTCTGGTTCGGGCCCAACCAGGTGAACCCGGGAGCTGCCTACTACCTACTAGGCCAGAAGAGCACGGGCCCACAGGCTATAATCCGAGCCCACCAGTGCACACAGAGGGTACCGGGCCCACAGGCCAGGCGAACGGGAGTAGAGGAGAGAGCGGCATTTGTTTTTATTCGGAATCTGCAAAGGTAAGGGGAGGAAGCTATTTATGCTAGTCGCACCGCTCGTAAACTAGCGAGGTGGGACTAAACTCCCACCTCGCCTCGCGCGGCAGCCCGCAGAAGGGGAACTAGTGGCGGTGATTACAGGCAAACCCGCCACCGGAAGCATCCACCAGTGGCGGTGATTTTGCTGAAAACCGCCACTTGTGTGTTATAGGCCTTGGGATTTCCAAAAGCTTCTCAACCTCACCAGTGGCGGTGATTTTCCTAAAACCCGCCACTGATAATTATTTCAGAATGCACTATTAGAAGGTATCAGAGATATCTAACTAGATGATCCCAATATGTTATTCTTATGGGCTTCATTTGGAATTTTGACACCAAACTTCATATACAGGCATATTGTTGTGTGAGCAGCCTCCATGCCAAATATCAGATCATTCTGAGCAATTTTGTAATTTATAACAATTTTTAACCATAGTACACACTACAAAAGCATAAATATTTGAATTTCAGCAATGTATTTAGCATTGAAATATTTGGTGAGACAAGAAATAATTATTATACACTTGAAAGTACAAGTGGCATAATTTTCAGAGATACACAGAATATGATAAGAATATAATACTAGAGCTAAAATAATAACCAGTGGCGGGTATATGCAACACAACCGCCACTAGTGCATCGAACAGGGATGTGGTTCAACTCACTCCTGTTCCAATTACCAATGGCGGGGTTTTCACACACCCGCCACTGGTGTGTCTCCAATGGCGGGTTTCCAGAAATACCCGCCACTGGAGCTCTCCTGCACCTGTAACCCTAGGAAGGGTCTCCAGTGGCGGGTATCCGCGAAATACCCGCCACTCGAAACCCTCCCCATATATATTACAGGGGGAGACTTCGCCAAAATTTCATATTCCAGACGCGCGTCTTTCCCAGACTAGCAGCGCTCACGGCCGGAACCCTAGGCGAAGCCCTGCCGGATTCGAGCGCCGCCGCCGCCGCCGCAGCCCTCCCTCGACGAAACCCTAGCCGCCGCCACCACCATGTCGGAGTCGCAGAAGGGCACGAGCGGGGAGTCGCAACGGATGACAAAGAGCGGGAAGCCCCTCGCAACGCAGGCCCCCCTGCCGGCCGCCGGATCCGGCAGACCTGCCTTGCCGCCGCCCGGCCCGCATCGCCGGGGGCGCAGCCGGGCCGCCTCGACGCCGCCGCCTCCACCGGCCGCCTCCGCGGAAGCCGCCGACCTCGCACCCGCCGCGGCCCCGGCCGTCTCCGCCGCCGATCCCGTAGCCGCTGCCCCCGCCACCGCCATGGCCGCCTCCACCCCGGCCGCCTCCGCCACGGCCGCCCCAACCCCGTCCGCGACCCCGACCGTCTCCGTCGCCGCGACCTCTGCTCCCGCCGACCCCACGGCCGCCGACCCCGCCACGACCGACGCCGCCACCACCATGCCCGCTGCCCCGACTCCTCCGCCGGCTGACGAAGCCCCTGTCCCGGTGAGTCAAATTAGTTCTATAGTTAATTAGGGTTGAATCTTGCTGTTTTCTTAATTAGGGTTGAATCCTATTGTTTATGTTTAGTTAGGATTTAAATATTGTTATTTATGTTTAGTTCTATAGTTAGTTAGGGTTGAATCTTGCTGTTTTTTTTAATTAGGGTTGCTGTTTATGTTTAGTAGCCGTTTAAATATTGTTGTTTATGGTTAAGTATTGATGTTATTGCTGTTTATGGTTAATGATACGTGCATGTGATCCCGACCATCGTGTCGCTTGATATGAGGAATGTGGGCCCGGCCATCGTGCCGGGTCGTTGAGAAGGGTCCGGCCATCGTGTTGAGGGGGTATATGTGGGTGGGAGTTTTTTTTTATGCAGGTATAACATTTGGGTAGACTCATTTGTTGTTTTACAGCAATGGTCATGCCGAAATTTTCTTGTTTTACAGCATAGGTCATGCCGAATTTTTCCGTTTTTTTAAATTACTTTTGTAAGTGTTGGATAGGAAACTCAGGCTCGCGTTGAAGCGGGGGCATCTTCCTCGGGTTCGAAAATTGCCATGAGCGAGGAGCAGCTGTTCCTTGAAGGAGCCGAGGAGCAGCTGCTCCTTGAAGGAGCAGCTAACAAGGAAGAAGCCCAGGGTGCGACGTCTTAGGCTACGGAGGCGACTACTCAGTCGAAGTCCAAGCAGGGGGCGAACAAGGTGCCGAGGGAGTCGTGG
Source organism: Brachypodium distachyon (assembly GCF_000005505.3). Lineage (NCBI taxonomy): Eukaryota > Viridiplantae > Streptophyta > Magnoliopsida > Poales > Poaceae > Brachypodium > Brachypodium distachyon. Next base: position 38,661,448 of record NC_016132.3, on the reverse strand, counting down.
GTCGTCACCAAGCTGAGCAAAGAAAACTACCCGGAGGAACCGGTGGAGGCCGCAGAAAAATTCTCCAACACATGCAATGCCATCGTACAAGGAGGAGTACTGGGAGAGGTTCAAGGAGTGGGTCGGCTCAGATGAATTCAAGGCCTGCCAAAAATGGTACAAGGAGCTTCGTGAGAAAAGGCTCTTCGACCACCGCCTCGGCAGTCGTGGACGCCCCAAAAAGGAGAAGGTGTGGGCGAAGGAGGACGCCGCATTGGACCAAGCCGGTATACAGCCGAGGGTCCCAAATTTGCTTCGCGGTGAGCGCTCCAGCAAATGGATGCAGTCGCCCATGACCGCAAATCAGTGGGCGGGCCTGGAGCCTGTGTCAGAGAAGCAAGAGGCTGCACTCGTAAGGCCTCGTTCTGACATCTTCTTTTATCGGTTGGGCTTCTTATACTCACATATAGCATTAACACCGAGCATGTTGTTTTTTGTATAGGGTGCAATGGCAGAGTGGGAGTCGGATGGCTCACACTCGTCTATCAACCAACAGTGGGATGATGCCATCAGCTACGCTCTGCAACGAAATGAGCACGGGGGCCATATGCGAGGTGTCGGTTCCGGGCCCTTTCGCAGCCAGATGGCGAAAGAGCAAGGTTCCCGCAAACGCAGAAGGGCGTCCAGCAAAGAACAGAGCTCAAAGGACCTAGATGAGAAGATCCGGGTGTTGGTGAGGGAGGAGCTCAGGAAGCTGATGCGGCTTGCAAGGGACCAGCGTGACGTCGACAACTTCATCGATCACGGTGTTTTCCCGGAGGTCATCCAACCAACCCCACCCGCATCGGATCCGTCCCCGCGAGGGAATAAGAGCACCTCATGCTCCGGCACCGAGTGCCAGCTTGACCCGCTTGGGCCACCCGACGAGAACCTCACAGTAAGCGTCTTCGCCTGCTACGAAAAATTGAGAAATACCACTATCATGCTCCAATCCATTAATGATGTAGCCATGTTTGTCATGCCTCGGAAGGGTGTTAAATGCCGGCTACACATGCCGACGGTGGGGAACCCTTTGGGCGCGCGTGGGTTGCTGATGCCGCGTACGGCCATGGTGCACCACGTGACCCTGCGAGACGACATGGTCAGGGTGCAGGTGGACTTCGTGCTCAGGGGCTTCGAGGGCGAACCGGTCCCTTATCCTCCGCACGAAGAGGTGACGACCCTAAGGGATTGCGTCAACTCCTACCTCATCTGTCCTAGGAGGTTGGTGGTCCTCGCTACGGAGCCGTCTCCATCTCCGTCCCCCCGCCTCGGTCCGTCTCCACCCGCCCGGCGCATGACGTCTCCGTCACCGCTTGGCGCCTCACCCGGTCCTTTTGACTACGAGCCCACGGAACGAGACTTCTCACCTGCGGCGGAGTGCAGCGACGACAATGCAGGCGAAAATCCTCCGTCGCCGCCCAAACCCGAAGTCCCGAAGCCATTTGCACCAAGACCCGTCCCTTGAAGAGCCGCAGCACAATCGGCCCTGTTGGAGAGCCGTCCAAGTGCCCCTGCTGGGATGCAGGTCCCCCAGAAACCGAACAGTTCCGATTTCCTGAGACGCAAGAAAAACAAAACGGGGACAGGCGGCAAGGCAAGCAAGGGCTCCTCCAAGGAGGCGAAAGAGTCGTCTTCTACGGGAAGACAACCAAAGACCGCGCCGCAGATAGAAGAGATTTGGGAAGAGCGTCCAGACATTCTGAAGATGCCCACCCACCCCCGTGTTGGAGATAGATTGCCTGATGGGTCTTATTTCGTGGACAGGCGATTCTCCCAATTTTTGTTGTTCCACCCTGGACAACCGATGGTGACTCAGGATGACCTGTATCGCCTGCCACGGGAGATGCAAGAGCTCCATGATAAATACATGAATGTGGCATCATCAGGCGCAGACCTCCAGAATCTGGAAATCAGAGTTCGAGTGCCAAAACATTATGGCTTCTTCGACTCCAATATGGGGGAAATCCAGAAGGAAAACGACGTTACCTTCGGCATTGACTTCCTCGACTTGTTTCACCTCTTCAACCGCAAGTGCCTCGACAACGCCATATTAAGACTGTGGTGTGTACACTACACGAGGGAGGCCTATAGGGTGAAGTAATATGAGATGGCCGTCGCCGACCCCCTACTCTTCAACGCCACTTTGCTTGGTCCAGACCCATTGTTGGCCGAAAGTAGAAGGTTGGCGATTGAATACCTCACTCAATTCATTTTGAAGCACAGAGACCGCCATTTCGTATTGATATTGTACCATCTACAGTAAATTGTTTTCAATTCGCGTGAATACATAAATCTTTTTCCATCGGAAGACTTGCTTGTTATATTATTTGGCTAATACAATGTGCGTCTTTTTGTGAAACAGCGGCCATTGGGTGACAATCACCATCTGCCTCAATATGGGAGGGGTCACATATTTTGATCCACTAAGACGCAAGGGGAATGAACCACAACGCGACTTTGGGCCCATCAAATATGTCATCGACTCAGTCTATCGCGACGCGGTGAAATGGTACGGGATGACTAGCTTCAGCCGCAATCCTGACGCTCCCCTCAGGCACAATTTCAACTTCCCCTGCGAGCAATAGCCTGAAGGATCCGTCTACTGCAGTTACTACTGCGTGCACACTATTTAGCAGATGATCAACGACTTCAAGCCGAAGGGGAAGAAGACCTTCGAAGAAGTGACGAATTGGTTTCTGGCCAACGCCGAGTTAGTGCACAACTCTGAAATTCTCGTGTACGAGATCCAGAAGGACATCGGCGAAATCCTCAATAAGGAGGTCCTCAAATCGAGCGGGGATTACTACGGCGGCGGGATTGTCAACAAAAGTGGCTAAATTGTGTGGAATACTTTTATTTGTGGCTCATTCTTTCAAACACTTTGTATGACTTGAATGTTTAACTCGTGTGGAACTTTGTAATATATTTGCTGCTATTTCTATTTCTTTGGTGTTGTATATTGTGCTGCTGTTATTATCTGTGCTGTGCTGTATTCCTGCTATTTCTGTGCTACAGGAATATTTATTTTTATAAATAACTCATTTATTTTTTTCGGGAAAAACAGTACCAGTGGCGGTTAAGAACCACCGCCACTGAACACATAGCAGTGGCGATTAGGCAGGACCGCCACTGGACAAAGTTCGAGTGGCGGTGTCCATAGACCGCCACTGGAAAATGTCCAGTGGCGGATACTTCGCCCGCCACTGATGTACTCCACGCACTTTTCGGGTGGTGCCGGAGGGATTTACAGTGGCTGTTTGTGGGTATTCGGTGGCGGGTATTTTACCCACCATTGTTGATCTCGGAGCAGCAGTGGCGGGTATTTTACCCACCACCGGTGCCAAAATCTCTAGTGACGCAGAGTTGGTGGCGGGCCTGATCACCGCCACCAACCCCATTTTTTGACCGCCACTGGAGGGGTTTTCTGGAGTAGTGTCACTACCACCCTCCGAAGAGAAGGTGCACCTACTCTTTATCAACTTTCTCTACCACATTCTTAGCAAGTTTGTACCCACTAACTTTTGTTATTTAGCACCATTATTTGACTCCAATTGATGGGGAAACTGGATGTGTCTTTTTTGTGTTTGTTTTGGTGTTATAGGGTTCGCTGGACAATGAGTTCAACAGGCTGAAGCAGCTCCAGGACTCCAGCAGAAACCCTGGCATGGTCAGTGAGCTAGTCAAGAACTTTTGCGTGGACAGGGAGCGGACCATTGGCGAGCTCGCCTACCTGCTGTAAGTGCCACGCTGTTCTGTTCCCCCATGTCATGTGATTGCAATCGTTTGTATAGGGTGCTTGGTTTGACCTTGGAGGATTCTGTTGCTATGTGTGCAGAAATGAGCAAGTCGTGGACTATCACCGGGTGACCACTTATGCGTATAACATCAAGGGACGCAGTTCAAGGTGGTGCTCTATTAAATTTTATTTTGCATGCTTCAATTTTTTTTCATGTTCTCGTGAATATATGTTTATGCCATATTGTAGGAGCAATAGTTGTTTCGTCGTCTTAGCATGCAAAGTATAGGGTATTAGACCCATGAAATTAGATGCTAGATCAAGATGGATAGTGTCATGTTTTAGGGTTTTAAGGTGGGTCATATTTTAGGGTAATTTTAAGGTGTAGATCCTACAGAAGGGATCTATTTCCCGCATTGACGGGAAGCTTGTTGCTCAAATAGGGTGTTAGATTCCCATTCATGGATAATCTAGATGCATGGAGTCAGATCATGTTGAGGAAAAATTATCGCATGTTTGGTCATTGTAGAGTTTTGTGGCATAGATCTGCAGAGTTAACGTGATTCATTTCCCGATTTGATTGGACTTCTTAAAGGAGCCTAGTTCCATTTTGGGTGGCGCTTCTGCTCAATATGGGGAGGATTCACTTCCTTTTGTCATCGTCGACATATTAGTAGATCCCGCAAAGGTCCGTTTATGTTGTAGACCCAAAAATGTTCACAAAAGATACAAAAGAAGGGTAAAATAAGCGAGGACAAATCACGGAATCTGGAGAGCAAATCACCAATGCCCTTGCCGTCGATCAGGTGCCACAGCGCCACCTCATTCTTGATCACCAACATAACCCCCGTGGGAAGCTCAAATAATATTGTTCCATTGAATTTGTTCCTTTTTTTTCGATCTTCGAATAAATTTTGCATAGGTTGTGTCGCAACTTCATATAGATACACATGTATCTAGACTTGTCTTAGTGTGTAAATACACGCGTATTTATTATTTAGACCAACTTGCGGCACTTAATATGAGACAGGGAGTATAATATTATCTGATTCATAAGGTGGGACATCCTAACTGTACAATTTTTTTTTTATTTTACAGCATTGGTGCTAAGAGAGTGGCGAATGCTAGCATTCAGTTATGTGAGTTCTGTAAGGAAAAGAACAAACAGGGGTTAGTATATTTACCGTTATGTCATAGAATTGCCATTCTCTACCAGTCATATTTAGATCTTCATACTCAATGTGAAGGCTAGTGTGCTCCATTGTGGCCTCACATGTTACTGGATTAATTTTCTTTTTCCTTTGTCAGATGCCTGACGGCAGTAGTCTATCTGGAATGAATTTTGTGATCTGCGTAACAAATTCAACACCATGCTTCAGGTATCAACTCATTTGCTAAAAATCATCTCAATCTCTGTCGCATCTCAGTAAACTGTACTAACCATATTTACTTGAAGTACTTTTATAATAAAGTTTGCTTTATGTGTGAGAAAATGAAGGCAATATTTAAAATACTTAATTCTAAAAAATGGAATATGTCGATGCATGGAGTTTATACAAATGCTTCGGTTCATATGAAACAAAATGAACAAGCATGTAAATGAAATGAGCAGCTTGTTTAGATGCGAGAAAAAAATAAGTAGTTATAATTGCTGAAGAAGCATGGAGATTCTATCTTCATTTCTATAATTTGTATCTTTTTTTTCCGAAAAGGAGGGAATACCCCCGGCATCTGCATCAATCGATGCACACAGCCAATATAATTTGTATCTTGACAGCAGGATTTTAGGACTATTGGAAGTCTGAGTTGAAAACCTGTTTAGGTTATATCTGATAATTAATAGTAAGGATCATGTCTGCATCCTAGCTTTATCTAGGATACATTTTCATGATAGACCCAAAAATGCACTCATAAACCTGATGTTTGGCTTCTCTGGCCTCTATTTTGATGTTAAACTGATGGCCATAATCATTCCTACGTAGTAATTACCTTGTTTTTAAGTCTTCTGGACATCATAGTACTATATATGCTATATCAATAAATGTAATGGTGTTATGATGTAAGAAGTTCATAGTCTCATAGGGTCCTAACATGTTTTTCTGTTTTTGAATGTAGCTGGAGAAGCGGGTCGAGGCCTACTTCCCGAGGAAGTAAAACTGGAGCAAAAAATTTAGCTGACACAGCACTGCACTCCACTGCAAATTTGAAGTCGTTAGAACAGACTTGTTTAGCTTAGCTTGTAGCTTTATCCTGGAGTCGTTTGCTTGCTTCAGCAGTTATCTATATTTAGCGTCGCGCGTCAGTTAGCGTCTCTGTTTCGTTTAGAACTTATGCTGCCTGTGTTGTTTTGTTTTCCTGTTTGAACTATAGTAGCTGTTGAACTCTGTTAATTACTGTATGGTTTGCTTCTCATTCAAATAACGGAACCGTAGGGCACTTGAGGCTCCCTTGTGATGCAAAAACCAATCATCTGCTGTTGTACTCTTGCGAATTGTCAATGCTCAATCTGGTGACTTGGTGCCATCATCATATAACGAGCAAGACAGTTCAAGGCCATGCGCCCTTGAGGTTATCTCATCCACCTCAGCATCTCTCGACCCGTATCGTCTCTGCTTTCCCCATTGTCAGGATCTTAAGTTGGACGAGATCGAGGCCAGGAAGGGGGCAAGCGGTGCAACAAGGATGGGGATTGAGTGTTCGGTCGATCAGTGAAGATTTCGAGCATGTGCCCGAACAGACCAAATAGTGCGCACTGTAGGAACGAACCCTAGGCTGGGGTTGCCCTCGGTTTTTCTGCCGCGGCAGGAATCTGCAGCTCAGGTCTTCTTTTTCCTCTAGCGATCTGCTTCTCTGGTTCGAGCTGCTGCTCTCTCTCTAACTCGCTAACGGTAGCAACAAACAAGGCAACATAATACACGATTTGGGCCTCGAGCTCTACTACAGAAAGTGATATAGGTGACGCATTATAAGTGGCGGCGGGCCTCCCCAGCCTGCCACTGATAACCCTTCATCAGTGGCGGGCCTCCCATGCCCTCTACTGAAAATGTTGTTGACGTAGCAGCCGGAAAGACGCCAGTGGGAGCCAAAAGACTCTGTCAATGGTGATCTAAGAAACAAACCACTGCACCGTCCTGGAAAAGAAAGCGATGAAGAGGGTTGCATAATCATCCCAGATCCGGCCGCATGGATCCGAGAAGACCTGGCCTCACTAACTTCACGATGAGGTCGAGGCTCGCCGATCAGAAAAGCAACCAAAAATCGAGGACAAATGGCCACCTTCCTCCTCCGGCGAGGTGCGCCGCCGTGCCCTCCGCCATCCAGGCAACCTTCATGTGCCCGTAGAGGAGGCTGTCGGGGCGGGGTGGAGGAGGCCCCAGGCGCTGGAGGTGGCGGCGGCGGGGAGGAGATCCCGCAGCGGGCAGCGGCATCGTTAGAGGAGATTCGGCGGCGGGTGGCGGCGGGGCGAGGAGATCCCGCTGCGGGTGGCGGTGGCGGGGGAGGAGATCCCGCGGCGGGACGGATGGAGTACATACCCACAGGCCACTCGAGTTCTTCCACGGCATGGCGGACTGGCGCTGGGCGGTGGCTTCGGGGGAAGGGAAGGAGAGACCGCGGTGGGCGGCAATGAGAATCCCATGGGAAAAAAGCCGAGGGGTCCAAGAAAAAAAAAAGAAGCCGATGGGTTCAAAGAAAAAAACATCGGACCTTACATGTGGACCCGACCTGTCTGTTTCGCTGTCAAACTGGCTAATTCGGTAGATTTGGGTTTTCTGAAAGTAATTAGCCCTAAAGTTGTGGTTTTCTGTTACAAACCCCTAGAGTCGTGTCCGAATGAAACCCTAGCCCAAAAAGGTGAGTTTTGTGAAATTTACTCAAAATTCTCAGACCTTAAGAGATGATCGATGACTTGGTGTTCTCCAATGGGGTGCAGCATGCATTAACCCAAATGATCGCGCATTGTACCGAGCTAAATTTCATCCTATTATATTAACCCCGTTCCACCTGAATGCAAAGTTTGTCGCTTCAGATATTGAAACGGGGTTTTCAGAATTCCCATAATACATGCCTTTTAGCATTACTTTTCCTACCTATATATATGAAAATTAAATGATGTGAAAAACCTAAGAATGTTATTTCTATGTGATAAAAGTCTTAAAACTTCGTGTATATCACTGGCCAATGTTTTTACAGAGAACACTAGCGTGGGTTTGGACGGTCGGTCTGAAAGAGTCCTACCCGGCCCATTCGTCCACACGGGCCAGCCCAAGATACATTCTGAAATGACCGATCAGGCGATCACGTTGGTAATCTGGGTCCAAGAACAGGTCGGATAATGGCATAAGCTGTGCCATCACTAACTCCCTCACTCTGTCTCTCGTATCTCTAGAGTTCCCGGCTCTTCATTCTCCAATGCTGGGACGGACGGGCCTCTAGGCGTTAGCCAGCGGCCAGTTCCCTACAGGCGCTACTCGCAAAAAAACAACGGAGGAAGTAACTTCCTACCACTGTGTCAAGACAAGAGGACAGCTGCTCGTTCACTTCGAATTGCATGCCTCCACAGACTTGGTTAAATGAGCTGAATGAATCATCCAAATTCCTAGCTGGATTTGATTAAATGAGCTAGTCAACAGAGCAATAAAAGACTCGAGAACAAGAGAGCAATCAAGTAGATGAGCTGTTCACGTTTTTTTCATGAGAGTGCAACGCGGACTGATCAGGGGTCGAATTCCCCTACATATATCCAAGACCTTTCGAAGCTCATAATTAAGTCATATCACACAACACAGCCCAACCAGTCCTCTCCTGTACTCCCCTCCTCTCCGAGTCCCTATGCCATGGCAGGCCAAGCGATGAACGATCTCAACAATCTCCTGACCGGCATGTTCACTGCAGTAAGGCTAGCTCCCCTCTCCGCCCAGTTGTTGTTATTCTCGTCACTATTACCATGTGTTGTGCAGTGCTTAAAATTTTTAGATTAGTTTTTTGCCCCAACCGACTGTACTCATCTTCCCCGTTGCCCCCTCGTCGATTTTACTGTCCTAGGCTGAGAGATCAGGGAATTAGCAGGGTAGTATTGACGGAAATTGTGACTCGGTCAGTCGTGGCCGTGGTCACAGCGAGCGTTGGTCCGGTTTCGGCGCTCGGTTTTATCAGAAGGACCGTGCACCATTAGCCCATAGCAATTAATATGTACTATATACTGGGAGATGGTTCATCCCTATTCTTCAAATTTTGTCAGCCGTCTTTTTTGTTGCCCCAAATGCAACCGACTGTGCTCATCAGCCCTCGTCGATTCCTGGCCCATATGCGCGTGGTTTGGTATCGTCAGGGGTTCATGCGGACGCTGCAAGCGGCCACCCCGTCGTCGGCCGTCGGCCGCGCTCAACCTTGTCGATCGTGGTCGTAGCCGTAGGGTGATTAAGGTTTGATAGGTTTGAGGGTATCTTATTGGGGTATTATACCGTCTCTAAGATCAACGGTGGAAAGCGGGGTACCTCCCAAAGCACCGTACCCTTGGGGTAGACTCGATCATTTTTAGTTCATCTCCAATATATAGTTGGGGGGAATTTCAGACCTTTTTTGTGCGTTTGTTTTGGTGGGTTAGGGTTTGCTGGACGAACGGTTCCAGGATCTGCTCAATTTCGAGGACTCCAGCACTCCTGACATCGTCAGAGAGGTCGTCACATACTACTCCGAGGACGCAGAGCAGATGATTGGTCAGCTCACAAATCTGATGTAAGTGTTAATTACTTTGTTATGTCCGCACATTTCCCATGTCATGTGATTCACTCTCTCGTTTGTATAGGGTGATTGGTTGAGCTATGTTAGAGGATCTATATATTTTGCTATGTGTGCAGGGACAAGCCAAGCGTCGACTATGTCAGGATTTACGAAACTGCACATACGTTGAAGGAGTGCAGTTCAAGGTGGCGCTCTATCATATTTTATGTTTTTAAGCTTCAACATTTTTCATGAACTCTCGAATATATGTTTGTGCAATAATAGGAGCAATGGTTTTAAGGTGGTTAACCAACAAAGTGTCTTTGTTATCTCAGTGTGTAAGTAGGGTATAATTATGATGCTACAAAATTGGTATGTTTTTAAGGTGTAGAACCGACAAATTAAGTTATCTGTTTCCTGCATTTATCGGGCATTTTGGTGTGCGACTAGGGTATTAGATCCCTGTGGATGGGTAGATCTAGATGCATGGAGCCCTATCGTCTTGGGTCAAAATTATCGTCTGTTTTGGTCATTACATATATAGAGTTTTATGGCATATATATATCAGACGAACAACATACATACATTTCCCAATCGATTTAAAGGCTCAAAGATCGTTTTTCACGTTGGGTGGCGCTTGCGATCAATATGGGAGGGTTTGCGCGCATCCCATTGCCGTTGTAGGTCTATGATGTAGTAGATACGATACAACATACAAGATTCGCGCTCAACATTATGTATACTATACTTATGGAGAGAATTCTTTTATATTGGAAACTAATATTTCTATGCACAATTAAGTCATTCCCTTTTGCTAGATGTAGGTAGGTCCATGGTATACATGTAATAAGTTTGATGTCATCTAAGTTTGTAAATAATGTTGTATATTTTTTGTATTTTGAAGCAATTTGGCGCCTGGGCTGTCCTTATTGTTTACTTTCGTATGTTCCAGTTTTGGTGCGCACAGAGTAGAGAAGATTTGCATCCAGATGTGTGAGTTTTGTAAGGAGAAAAACAATCATGGGTCAGTATATTATATCAACAATTCGTAGTATTGCTGTTTCCTACCTGTCTCATTATATTTAGATCTTCACTCTATGTACTGGCTAGTCTGCTCTATTGTGGCTTCACTGAACTTTTTTCCTTTGTGGATCAGATGTATGGAGAAACTAGATACTGTTAAAACCGAGTTCTGTGATCTGCAAAACAAGTTGCAGACCATACTTCAGGTGTGATCTTCTTTGCTAATACTCATCTCAATATCTGTCGCATCACAGTAAACTGTCCTACCGTTCTCAAGTACTTATATACACTAAAGTTAGCTTTTTTCGAGAAGGAAAATGCACCCTAGTCCTATGCATCAACTGATGCACAAAGTCTTTAAAAATAGCAAATGGTAATATTTAAAGTACTTAAAATATGGAATGTGAATGGAGTTAATTAATACAATCCCTTTGATGCATATCGACAAATGAACGTTAATGAAGTGAGCAGCTAGTTTACATGCGTGATATAAATTAGTAATGATAATTGCACCAGGTGAACAAGCACAGAGCTGCTGTCTTCAATTTTCTAACTTGGTATCTATAGTACAAACTAGTATTTAGGACTAGTGGAAATCTGAGTTCAGAACCAGTTTATGTTATCCTGTATCTGAATAGTAATGATTATATCCACATCCGAGCTTCATGTAGGGGATGCATATAAATGATAGCTCCGAAACCATGCATAGACTTGATGTCTTATTTTTGTGTCAAAATGTTGGGTAAAATCATTTCTAATTAGTACTTATACCTTTAGTTTAACTCTTTGGGCCAATATATTAGTAATAATTTCATCTTGTTATATGATGTAAGCTTTTCTTATAGTCGCTTGCAGTGCTCACATGTTTTTCTTCTCTCGAATGCAGCTGGAGCAGCAGGTTCGGGTCATCCTACACCCTAAGAAATAAATCGGACCGACAAACTATCTAAGCAGATAGCCGCATGTTTCTGACGATGCAGCACTGCACTGCACCTTTGTAGTCATCAGAACAATCTTGCCCAGCTTAGCTTGTAGATTTGCAAGAGTGGTTTGCTTAATGCTTCAGCAGTTATCGCGCGTCTAGCGTCGGCGCATCAGTTAGCGTCTCTAGTTTCGTTTCGAACAGTCGCCGTCTGTGTTGTTCCTGTTTGAACTCCTTGGTTGTTGAACTTTGCCTGCTGATTTGTTTTTAATTCAGATAATGGAACCGGAGGATCTTGAGGCTCCCCGATGATGTAATAAAAACAATGATCCGCTGATCATCCAGCAGATTGTCAGTGGTTAATCTAGTGACCTACCATCATCGTTGTTACGAGTAAAGTAGGACACTCATTGCTCCCATGTCGCACTTGAGCAGGGCACCATTGCCTCTAGCTTACTTCCTCCGTCCACAAATAAGTGTACGTTTGGGTTTTAAATTTGTCCAGAAAAGAGTGTACTTCTCTCTTTTCAAAGCACTTTAGACTTAGACTAAGAAAAATTGCTTTTCTCTCATTACACGGAAATCAAACCCAATAACATTTCTTCATGCACTTAGCTCATCGGAGGTGGGGGAATTAGAAAGGAGAGGGATGGTGGTTGGCATATTCCCAATGCATTTTTTATCTCAATGCTTAAGTTTCTTGGAAAACCCCAAACGTACGCTCTTTCGCGGACGAAAGGAGTATACACCTCAGCCACAGCGTCTCTCGCCTCCGCTGCCCCAATGCCATGATCTAAGGTTGGACGAGGGCAGCAATGCAGCAGGGAGAAGCTAGAGGAAAAGCGAAGAAACGAGGGTGAGGCAAATTTCTGCGTCAAAATGCATACATGGGCATTGAGAGGTCAGATGATTAGTGAACAACTCGTGTGCGCCTGACCGAACCAAATAGTGTGCGTGCAGTTTTTTTTTCCCCCAAGAAGGAAGATGTGGCACAAATACAACAATATAGGCCTACTTGCTTAATGTTAGATTCAAAATTTTCACGAATGTAGGAGCTGATCGTATGACTGGGATCGCCCTCTGTGATTAGGCCTACCCAAACGGCATTAATACTGGATAGGTATATCCTTGAGGGGTTCGTTCCTTCATGAAACTGAAACCACTCATGAGCTTTTTTTGCAATGAAAGACGTTTAAAATTGATGGGGTCCTCTTTAAAATTGACTTTGAGAAAGCTTATGATATGGTCAATTAAATGGCTTTTTTTGCAACAAGTTCTACAGATGAAAGATTTTGCTCACAAGTGGTGTCAGTGGACCTCTTATTTGGTTCAAGGGGGCAGTGTTGGAGTAGCGTTAATGGTGACATTGGCCATTGCTTCCAAACTCGAAAAGGACCGAGAGATAGTGCGATCCCTTATCTTCGTTAATTACTTTTTAATGTTGTTGATGATATGTTGGATGTGCTCATTGTACGGCAAAAGACGATGGCCAAGTTGTAGGACTCATCACTCATCTTGTTCAATGATGTTTCTATTCTTCAGTATGCAAATGATACAGTTATCTTTATTGAAGATGAAGCTAATCTTATGTATTCTCGAACAATTGTCAGTCCTTAACATAAATTTTCACAGAGTGAGATCTTTTTTTTTGGTAAATCTAAGGATGTGGAATCTGTATAACCAATTTTTCGGGTGTGAGTCTGGGGCGTTACCTTTTCACTATCTTGGAATTCCTATCGATTCATCACCGCACATTGTGCAATAAAGAATGGAAATCAGTTGAAGACCGTTTTGACAAGAAACTTGGATGTTGGCAGGGTAAGTTGCTCTCATACGGAGATATACTTGTCCTTACCAACTCCGTTCACACGCTCCCTATGTGTATGCTATCTTTCCTCGAAATACCCGGGGAGGGGGGGGGGTATGGAAACGTTTTGATTTTTTTTCATTCTCATTTCTTGTGGCAAATTGATGAACATGCGTTCAAATGTCGGTTAACGGAGTGGAATATTAATTGTTGTCCAAAAGACCAAGGTGCTCTGTGTGTTGAGTCGCTGGATATAAAAATGTGTGTTTCTTCAGCAGATGGTTGTTAAAATACTAAATGAAACGGGTATAAGGCAAGAGTGGCATAATAAATACCTGATCACCGCAGTACTGTATCCCATGCCCATGACAAGTCCAATGATTCCCCATTTTGGAAAGGACTCGTGCGGGTTAAAGATGAAATTTTTCTAGCGAGGATCGTTCATCATAAGGGATGGATAGAGCATTCGCTTTTGGGAGGATGCGTGGCTAGGCGCTACGCCTCTCTCTCAACAATACCCCTCTTTATTTAATATTGTGCAATGAAAGGTGTTTTGGTTGCTAATGTTTTAGCAGCAGTTCCACTGAATATTTCGGACGGAACTTAACTGGTGATAAGTGGACTGATTGGTTGTACTTAGTCCAGCGCTTAATGAGGGTTCAACTATTTGCTGAGCCGGATAGGTTTTCTTGGAATCTCACTTCTCGGGAGCCTTTTCGCGAAATCAATGTATGAGGATTTTATGGAAGGCCACACCATCTTTCTTTGAAAATATTGATGGAAAAATAAAGTACCACTGAAAATAAAGATTTTTATGTGGTTTATTAATATAATTTTTTGCTTACTAAAGATATTTTGGCTAAATGAAACGGGCCAACGTTGTCCCCCATGAAACGGGGTTATAAAGGACGCCGGTCTCCACCGCCTCCAGCTCTTCCTCTCGTGAACCCTTCCATCTGATGATCCAAGCAAGTGATGGAAAATCCTCGAGCGCTTGCTAGTTGAAGTCGGAAAATGCCGGGACGAAATAAATGAGCTGGAACATATAAGAGGTATCCAAAGAAACCGACCTGGATTCAACCAACAAAAACTATAATTAGAAATGAAGCTCAGGACAAAGAAAGCAGTCAACTTTGAATTGCCTACGCAAGAGGTGAAATGAGGTAGATAATGAGCAATAAAGACTGCAAGACAAGGACAGCCGTCCAATTGGAATTACCTAGCTGGACAATGAAGTAAGTGAGCTGTACGTGTAAAAAAAATGAAGTAATTAAGTGAGCTGTCGTTCTTTTTGAGAGAGAGTGATGCAGAACCAGACTTGGGATCGAATTCCATATAAATGCCCCAACACGGAGCTCAGATCACACAAACACACAATCCACCAAGACTTCCGAGTCCCCCGGCCCAACTACTCCATCATCCGCTCTTAATCTCGCTTTGCTAATCCCAGCAGCTAGCCATGAACAGCCCTATGTTCGAGCTGTCGAATCTGATGGGGTTCATGTTCAGTGCGGTAAGACTCTCCTCCGCCAGTCTCTTGTTTTCTTTTGTTGTTTTTTACGCTAAGGTGCTAAGGAAACGAAGAAATCAAGGAACGTCGTCCGTTCCCGACACCAAAACTGTTTGAGGCCCTTGTTGAGACTTGAGATGATAAGGCAAATATCATCCCGATCTAGAAGTGGAGTCTAGCCTCTAGCTGATTCCCCAGTGCCACCACCCCGGTTTACTCAGGCTTCAATGCTTTGTTGTTCATCATCCATCAGCTCGCTGCAGATCTCAACCATGAGCAGTCCAGGGTCGTCGTCTCCTTCCTCTTCGACATACGCCTTTCCTTCAACGAATATTACCCATCCCCAGCTGACGTGTTTGCTTTCCTTTGCCTTCTCAGCAACTCCAGCGCCTTTTTTCTCAAAGAACACCACCGCTTCAGGACAGTGGATAACTTTTTTCTCAAAACAAGTAGCATTTCGTGATCGCCAGATATCCCAAAAAATAGCTCCCAATCCTTCCACAAAAAATTTCTTGGCCCTAGCTAGGGAGCAGTCGACCCACCCAGATAAAGTATGGCCAACAAGATTGAGGAATTGAATCAGTTCGGTGACAGCCAATATATACATACCCACGCAACTCTAGCCACTGTAAACTCCAAAAACAAGTGTTCCAATATGTCTCATCTCTATGGCAGAGAAAACATTTGGGACTTTCAGGCCATTGTCTCTTGATCATTTTATCTTTAGTAAGAATAGCATTCAGAAAAATTTGTCGGAAGAAGATTTTAATCTTTAAAGGGAGCTTAGCTTTCCACAAAAAGGAATAGTTAGGGCCCACAACAGTACTGCACAAATGCTTATAGGAAGACTCAACAGAGAAGGTTTAACATTCAACAAGTCCTTCCAGCATGCATGGCCGGAGAATCGTTAATGTTGCCAAAAACAGTAGCAATAGATCAATGTGCAAATAGTTCTTGGAAACAATAGACTGCCATATCCCAGACGTTTGCTCTAGGTGCCACCACACTTGCAAATCAAACTAGAATTAAAGGATTCAATCTTCCTAATGCCCGACCCACCCTTATCTTTAGATCTGCATATTACTTCCCATCTGACCCAAGTAGTATTTTTTTTTCTCACTACCACCCTGCAAAGAGAAGGTGCACCTACTCTTATCAATTTTCTCTACCACATTCTTAGCAAGTTTGTACCCACTAACTTTTGTTACTTAGCACCATTATTTGATTTCCAGTTGATGGGGAAATTGGATGTGTCTTTTTTGTGTTTGTTTTGGTGGTATAGGGTTTGCTGGACAATGCGTTCAACAGGCTGCAGCAGCTCCAGGAATCCAGCAGCAACCCTGGAATGGTCAGTGAGCTAGTCAAGAAATTTTGCGAGGACGGGGAGCAGACCATTCGCGAGCTCGCCAACCTGCTGTAAGTGCTACGTTGTTCTGTTCCCCCATGTCATGTGATTGCAATCGTTTGTATAGGGTGATTGGTTTGACCTTGGAGGATTCTGTTGCTACGTGTGCAGAAATGAGCAAGTCGTGGACTATCACCAGGTTACCATTTCTGCGTATAACATCAAGGGGCGCAGTTCAAGGTGGTGCTCTGTTAAATTTTATTTTGCATGCTTCAATATTTTTCATGTTCTCGTGAAAATATTTTTATGCAATTGTAGGAGCAATAGTTGTTTCGTCGTCTTAGCGTGCAAAATATAGGGTATTAGACCCATAGAAATGGTAGATCAAGATGGATTGTGTCATATTTTAGGGTTTTAAGGTGGGTCATGTTTTAGGGTTTTAGGTGGGTCATATTTTACGGTTTTAAGGTGTAGATCCGACAGAAGGGATCTATTTCCCGCATTGACTGGGAAGCTTGTTGCTCAAATAGGGTATTCCCATTCATGGATAATCTAGATGCATGGAGTCAGATCATGTTGGGGAAAAATTATTGAATGTTTGGTCATGGTAGAGTGTTGTGGCGTAGATCTGCCAAATTATTGTGATTCATTTTTCGATTTGATTGGACATCTTAAAGGAGCCTTGTTCCATGTTGGGTGGCGCTTCTGCTCAATATGGGGAGGATTCACTTCCTTTTGTCGTTGTCGACATATTAGTAGATCCGACAAAGGCCCGTTTATGTTGTAGACCCAACAAAAGGGATCCATCCTTTATGAGACAGCTCACTGTTTTACAGTGTGTATGGATGAGGTCTTGCTTGATTGGACAGCTCAAAGAATATATATTTGTTGACAAAAAAACACAGTGCTCTTTATATATCAAAGGAGGTCGACGCGAGATCGACCAAGCGGAGAAATACAACGTTCACAAAAGATACAAAAGATGGTTAAAATAAGCGAGGACAAACCACGGAACGTCATCCGATCTGGAGAGCAAGCCCTTGCCGTCGATCAGGCCCCACAGCGACGCCTCATTCTTGATCACCAACATAACCCCGCGGGAAGCTCAAAGAATATTGTTCCATTGAATTTGTTCCTTTTTTCTTTCAATCTTCCAATTAATTTTGCATAGGTTGACGTACATTTGTCCATTAAATATTATCTGATTCATAAGGTGGGACATCCTCACAGTGCAATTTTGTATTTTACAGCTTTGGTGCTCGGAGAGTGGCGAACGCTAGCATTGAGTTATGTGAGTTCTGTAAGGAAAAGAACAAACTTGGGTTAGTATATTTACTGTTATGTCATAGAACTGCCATTCTCTACCAGTCATATTTAGATCTTCATACTCAATGTGATGGCTAGTGTGCTCCGTTGTGGCCTCACAAGTTACTGGATTTTTTCCTTTGTCAGATGCCTTATGACACTAGAGTCTATTAAAAATGAGTTCTACGATCTGCGCGACAAGTTGCACACCATGGTTCAGGTATGACCTCATTTGCTAAAAATCATCTCAATCTCTGTCGCATCTCAGTAAACTGTACTAACCATATTTACTTGAAGTGCCTCTATAATAAAGTTAGCTTTATATGTGAGAAAATGCAGGAAGTATTAAAAATACTTAATTCTACGACTACAAAATAGAAGATGTCTATGTAGTTGATATATACAAATGGTTCGATTCATATGAAAAACCATGTAAATAAAATGAGCAGCTAGTTTAGATGCAAGGAAATAATATTAATTGCGCTGGGTGAACAAGCATGGAGATGCTATCTTCATTTCTATAATTTGTATCTTGAGAGCAGTATTTAGGAGTATTTAAGGTCTGAGTAGAAATTAGAAAACCTGTTTAGGTTATCTGAGATATATTGACTAGCTTTATCTAGGATACATTTTCATGATAGCCCCAAAAATGCATTCATAGATCCTGATGTTTGGCTTCCCTCTATTTTGATGTTAAACTGATGGCCATAATCATTCCTACATAGTAATTGTACCTTGTTTTTAAGTCTCTGGGACATCATAGTACTATGCTAGTAGCAATAAATTTAATGGTCTTATGATGTAAGAACTTCGTAGTCTCATAGGGTGCTAACATGTTTTTCTGTTTTTGAATGCAGCTGGAGAAGCGGGTCGAGGCCTACTTCCCGAGGAAGTAAAATTGGAGCAAAAAAAATTAGTTGAGCCGCATGTTTCTGACGACAGACGACACAGCACTGCACTCCATTGCAAATTTGAAGTCGTTAGCTAGAACAGACTTGCTTAGCTTAGCTTGTAGCTTTATATATCCTGGAGTCGTTTGCTTGCTTCAGCTGTTATCTATATTTAGTGTCGACGCGCGCGTCAGTTAGCGTCTCTAGTTTCGCTTAGAATTTATGCTGCCTGTGTTGTTTTGTTTTCCTGTGTGAAGTTTGAACTATGGTAGGTGTTGAACTCTGTTAATTACTGTATCGTTTGCTTCTCATTCAAATAACAGAACCTTAGGGCCCTTGAGGCTCCCTGGCGATGTAAAAACCAATCATCTGCCGTTGTACTCTTGCGGATTGTCAATGCTCAATCTTGTGACTTGCTGCCATCATCATAATATAAGTTGGTCGAGAGCAGCGATCGAGGCCAGGAAGGGGACAAGCGGTGCAACAAGGAAGGAGAATCAATGGCGGTGTCAGGCTGAGGGATCGATGGTAGGGTAGAGGGGGAGGCGATTTACGCATCCAGGAACACATGGGGATTGAGAGTTTGGTTGATCAGTGAAGAGTTCGAGCATGTGCCCGAACAGACCAAATAGTCTGCACTGTAGGAACGAACCCTAGGCTGGGGTTGCCCTCGGTTTTTCTGCCGCGGCAGGAATCTGCAGCTCAGGTCTTCTTTTTCTTCTTCCTCTAGCTATCTGCTCCTCTGGTTCCATCTGCTGCTGCTCTCTCTCTCTCTCTAACTTGCTAAAGGTAGCAACAAACAACGCAACAGAATACACGATATGGGCCTCGAGGCTGCCTCTCACAGCTCAAGATTTTCTCCTTCGTATTTCTCCCGTTTCTGTTACCAGAACAACCGAGATTACAATGACTTATATAACCATGCACACGATTAGGAAACAAACTAATATAATCCTACCGGCCGGCCACGTCTACCGCTGGAACCTCTCCATATCTTCCTTTTATTTTGCCCACGACGCATGCAGCTAACAGTTCCATCGCATGGGCACCTCCTTGCATATATGACCGAATCTCTCGATCCAAATTAAATGGATCAGGCCCTCGCGCTCCACCTCTTCATGCATTCGTCCGCTTCACACCGCTATGCTGCTTCGCACAGCACCAGCATCACACCTTGCTTCTGCCTCGCACAGAGCTTGGCATCTCACCTCCCCGAGCGCTCAAACGGAGCTTCACCGGGCTATAGATCCTAGAACACCTAAACTACATGCATGCTGGAAATTTTGGTGGTCTACCACATTGCTCTACGCTTTTCCGTGGTGCCGCTCACAATACCGCAATCTGAAGCTAAAGGGTAAGAACCTTCTTATAATGCATCCATAGATAAGAGTCCTAATTTTAAATCCTCAGATTTAAACTAGTTTTCAGATAGAGTTCAGATTAAACTACCAATCATGATAGCTAGGGACCATTGCTTGTGGATTCTTCAGTATCTATTATATACTAAAACTATATGCATAATGGATCGATTCCGAAAAAGATAGGATGCTATAAAGTCTAAAAGAACAAAATTTCTAGCCTTTGATCTGACGTGGAGTAAATCAGAGCAGTCTAATCCCGTTACTCGCTGTTCTGATTAGACGGCTCTGACAAAGCGGGAAATGTCGAGTTCGGCAGCAACCGGAAACGCACTGTGAGTCTGTGACTTGACTGACTCGGTCAAGCCACTGTGGTCTGTGGGGCAAAAATTAACCAGCTGCCACCCTAATATTCAACCTACAGAAGCTAAAACGCAGATCATCCAGACATGGCAAAGTTTGAAAACAACGCCTTAGGAACCCAACACAACAGGGGCCAAAAGAGGGAGGCAAAACCAACAGGCGAGTAGTGCTACTGCCAATCCCATGCCCAACGAAGATCACCCATCCCAGGTAACGAGTTTGCTCTCCTTTGCCTTCTCAAATACTCTAGCGTCTTGTGCATCGTCCATTCGCCCCATCCTTCATGTCCTTGCATGCATCGGCTGCTTTTGGCCGGAGGCCAGCCCTGTACTGCAGAAACGAACACAACAAGAACACGACCGCTTCAGGACGGTGGATGAACTTTTCTCAAAACAATATAGCATTTCCAGATCGCCAGATAGCCCAACAAAACAGCTCACAACCCTTACATGTACAAAGAATCTCTTGGTCCTAGGGAACAGTCAACCAACCCAGATAAAGTATTGCCAACAAGATTGAGGAATTGAATCAGTTGCTAGGAAGTGGCCAATACATCCACACACAACTCTGGCCATTGTGCACTAAAAAAACAAGTGTTGCCATGTCTCATCTTTAAGTAAGACTAAAATGTTTCCCACAAAAACCACACTTTTTGCGTTTACTAACTCCCACCCGTCAAATCAGACATATAGAGTAAATTTCAGAAAACCACACGTTTTGCGTTAATTTTCTCATAGAACCACCATTATGACTAATTGTTTCAAGGAACCACAATTTTGGGGAAGACCTTCTCAGAAAATCCTGATTTAAGAACATTTAAAATAGTTTACAATTTAAACATTCTAAAATGAGAAAACTTACAGATGGGTGTATATGAATTTTATCCCTACATCCACCAATCATATTGAAAATTAGGCTTATGAAAATGGAAACAATGTAAAACATGACATTCTCAATTGTGAGCGGGCAATAAAGGTTATCCAATGAAAATAAATAATCCCTAAACCAATTAGGAATACTAATAAAGACCACGATTTGAATCGATACAGGAACTATATATATATATATATATATATATATATATATATATATATATATATATATATATATATATATATGAGAAAAATAATAAAAATGTGTAAATGAAATAAATACATAGCACAAGGACAGCTATCGACTTGGTACTGCCTAGGTGGACTTTGTTAGTGAGCAATAAAGACTCGGGACGAGAAAAGGCCAATTACGGAAATAAATAAATTAATAAGTGGACCACAATTTCCGAGAGAGAGTGCAGAGGGGCAATAGGGGGATCCAATCTATATATACCCCACACATCCTAAGCGCAGATCACACAACATAACCTATTGCAAGTTCCATTCACAAACCCCCTGAGCCCTCCTGTCCTCCACTCTCCTCCTCCCTTCAACCTCCGGCCGGTGAGCCATGGATGCCACGCAACAGCTCAATGCCCTCATGGAAAATATGTTCAGCACAGTGAGGCTCTCCACCCACCTACTCTAATTTAGAACCATTAGTTGCTCATCTCTAATTGATGGGGAAATTGACATTTTTTGTGTGTGTTTCCTTTGTGGTATAGGGTTTGCTGGACAATGAGTTCAACAATCTCAAGCTGCTCCAGGACTCCAACAACCCTAACGCTGTCAGTGAGGTTATCATGATCTTCTGCGATGACGGGGAGCAGACCATTGCTGAGCTCGCAAAGCTTCTGTAAATTCTAATTTGCCCTGATCTCCCATGTCATGTGATCGATTTCAATCGTTTGTACATGGTGATTGGTTGATCTCTGTTGAATGATTATGTTGCTATGTTTGCAGGAACCAGCCATCTGTGGACTATGAGAGAGTGAGCACTTTTGCGCATAAGATCATGGGGGCCAGTGCAAGGTTGTGTCCTTTGTTGTTGTTGTTGTTGTTGTTGTTGTTGTTGTTGTTGTTGTTGTTGTTGTTCTTATCATGCTTCTATATTTTCCATGTTCTCGTGAATATATGTTTGTGCAATTGTACGACCCATAGTTTGTTTTCTTATCTTAATTAGTGTGCAAAATATAGGGTATTAGATCCCATAGTGGGTAGATCTAGATGCATGGAATGTCATCTTGGGGGAGAACTATCGTCCATTTGGTCATCTTATGGTTGTAAGGTGTATATTTGAAAAAGAGATCTATTTCCTGCATTGGTATCGGGCACTTGGTGCACAGATAAGGTATATAATTTCCAATGCATGCATAGATAGATCTAGATTCATGGAGTCAGATCGTCTTGGGACTGAATTATCTCCTTTTTGGTTATTGACATATTGTAGACTTTGGTGGCATATATCGGACTACCATGATCTATATTTCCTAATTCGATCAAGAGCATTGTTCGTGAAAGCGATTTTGCTTGATTGGACAGTCAAAAGAGCATTGTTCCATTGAATGTGTTCCACCTTTTGTTTGGATCTGCCAATTAGTTTCGCAGAGATTGAAGTCCGTTAGTCCATTATAGTTCTGATTCAGATCCGACCAATACGAATTTAGATGTATCCATGTAATTTTTTTGGCATTGATGACAAAATCTTTTAAGACAATATTGGTTGTAAATTTTTGCATTTAATAGAAGTTTGGCGGGATGTCCTCATTGTGCATTTTTGTATGTTCAGCGTCGGCGCTAAGAGAGTGAGGAACACTTGCACTCTGTTATGTGATTTCTGTAAGGACAAGAACAATCATGGGTTAGTATATTTAGCACTGTGTCAAAGAATTGCTATTTTACCAGTTTCATTTATATGTTCATACTCAATTTGATCACTAGTGTGCTCCATTGTGGCTTCAGCTTCACAAGTTACTGATTTTTTTTTCCTTTGTCAGATGCTTGAATACACTGGATTCTGTGTGGATTGAATTCGATAATCTGCGCAACAAATTCCACACGATGATTCAGATTGATCACCTTATTTGCTAAAACTCATCTCAATCTCTGTCGCATCTCAGTAGATTGTACTAACCATATTTACAGGAACTACTTATAATAAATTTCGCTTTATATGCGGGAAAAAGAAGAACATATTTAAGAAACTTAATTCTGTGAAAATACGATATGTTGATGCATGGAGTTGATACACAAATGCTTTGATGCATATGAAAAAAAATGAACAAAGCTTGAGCAGCTAGTTAATTAATTTGGATGCGTGACAATAAATTAGTCGTGACAATTGCTCTGCGTGGACTAGCATGGAGATGCTATCTTCATTTCTATACTTGCTATCTAAAGAGTAGTATTTAGGACTAGTGGAAATCTGGGTTAGAAACTGGCCTGTTTAGGTTATATATCTCTTATATTTATCTCCATCATAGATTCATCTAGGCTACAGTTTTATGATATAGCTTTAAAAGATTACTCAAAATGATATAGCTCCAAAAAAAACATTCATAGACCGGATGTTTTTGCTTACCTCTATTTTGGTGTCAGAATGTTGGCCATAATCATTCCTAGTCATATATATTGGTAATAAATAATGTGTTGTTAGGATGTAAGTTTTTCCTAGTCTCTGACGGTCCACACATGTTTTTCTGTTCTGAATGCAGCTGCAGAATCAGATCGGGGCCTATTACCCGAACAAGTAAAACCGGAACAACAAATCAAGCAGGGCCACAAGTTTCTCACGACACAGCACTGCACTCCACTCCACCTTTGAAGTCGTCAGAAGAAACTTGCCTAGCTTAATTAGCCTTGTAACTTTCCTGGAGTCATTTGCTTGCTTATTCAGCGGTTATCAATCATCTAGTGTCGACGCACCAGTTATCTTGTATCGCCTATGTTATCTTGTTTCCTGTTTGAACTCCGTAGTTGTTGAACTTTGTAAATTACTGTCTGGTTTGGTTTTCATTCAACCGTTGAGAGGCTTCCTGGTGATGTAAAAATTAATCATCCGCGCAGTCATCTTGCGGATTGTCAGTGTTCAATCTGGTGCCGTCGTCATCATTATGAGTACTAGATGATACCCCGCGCGTTGTTGCGGATATCTATATAGATATACGTCACTGAAAATATGTACATAGTGCAAAATAATAAACTTGCAAATGGCAGCTAGCACATGCTCAAGTTCAATCGAAATTACAATAGAGAATATATCTTCATATAAATTCTAGATGTGTCTTGAAAAATTAAAAGAGATGCCTCAAACATGTCTCAATGGGACATGGTACGATAGAATTTTATAAACATAAATGTTAGATGTGGGTGTCAAAATTAGTTTGTTAATAGTTGTTAGGTCTTTGTTTCAAGAACAAAACAAAATGAAACATTTTGTCGCCGAACTGAAATTTGGACTTGCACCAATACACACATCTTCGTTATCATGAAACCAAATGGATCCTTGAGGAATTTGAAAATTTATGTTCCTCGTGAGATACAGTACATAAACCTTCAATTATATACCTTATTCTCAGCCATTAATATCTCTTGATAGGCTGGCCTCATAGAAAGAAAGAAAAATGAAATGATGAATCTGAATGCTAGTCATACATACGCTGCTTGCTATCTGTAAAGTTGCCGATGTCTCAAGAACAGACTTCTTTATGGTCTTTCCTTGTGAAAAACTGATCAGATATATGAGTCTTGTCTTGTCTTTTTCTGATATAGTACACAATACTCATAATATGTCGGAAAAATAAAACATAAGAATAGGAAAAAAATTCGAAAACGAGGAATGCCCCCGGCCTCTGCATCGATCGATGCACACAGCCATATATTATTAAAATTATCCATCATCCAAAGTACAAGTAGCCGGTTACCAAAGGAAAATTACATAGAGTGAAAGGAAAACATCAAAATCCTTCCAGCCTAAGACCTGTGCGCCAGCCAAACCGGCTAATTAACTCCCGTGCGACCGTCTCCAAACGGTTGCACCCAGAATCCATACATTCCTGAGTCTCCGTCCGATGTAGTAGGGACCACATACGGAGCAAATGGGACACCCGAAGAACGACCTGCAAGAAGTTAGCCACTCTCTTGTTATGAAAAACCAAATCATTTCTACAATTCCATATAGACCAACATATCGCACACGTCCCTACAAGGATGAGCGACGCAAAAAATTTCTCAACACCCCTAAGCCACCGCCCAAACATATTAGTAACACAAGATGGCGGTGGTAAATTAAATGTCACAAAGACGGTTCGCCACACCAAATGCGTCATCGGACACTAAAAAAAAAAGATGTTGAATGGTCTCATCTTGATCACAGAAAACACACTTCTTGCTACCACCCCAATTCCTTTTGACCAAATTATCCTTAGTAAGCACCACCCCCTGACATAAGTACCAAGCAAAAAAAATTAGTTTAAGAGGAACATTAAGTTTCCAAATAACCTTATGTCGAAATTGGCAATCATTATCAATAAACGAGTTGTACAGCGACTTCACCGAATATGACTCAGAAGAATTCAGTTTCCAGGTAAAGAAATCCACTTGATCCACAAGATTTACAGACTTGAGTTTATGACACAACTCCAACCAAGCCACCAGACGATCCTCAACAATTACTCTACGAAATGCAATATTAGGAGGACCCGCCCCCAACACTTCAGCGACCGAAGCCTTATTGACACGGATAGATCAAAGGTTTTTAATGACACGGATCCCAGTACTTCTCGTCTTGCCCTGCTCCTTCATGCGTAGTTATTCATCATCGGTGCATCAGACCAGCAGGAAGAGGACCTCGATTAATTCATGGAAGTTTCAGTTACAGAATTAATGGAAGATGAATAGAGTGAGGAACCGGCGCTTAAGTTTCGATAGGGTAAAAAAGTGGATGGGCTGGGACGATGGAAATCGAAGGCCAAGTAGCGCAGGCCCCAGGATCGGCAGGGCATCTGTTATTTTTTCTGCTCTAGGTGGGCTGCCAACTTGGCCCATGAGTACTAACGAAGCCCATATTGCGGGAAGGCATAGCTGCTGCGTCCGTCCAAAGACACCCTGGGCAGCCATAAAGTCGGAGCGTTACACGGGCCGGGTAGGCCCATTACTGCCTTGCATGCATTATTCCACCCTTATAATAATAAGCAGGTAGCACAATGTACAAGCCCATTGTTCTCATTTTTTTTATGATTTTCTCACCACAAAAAAAGCTTGCGAGTTTCCAAATGAGAAGTACTCCGTATGGAGATAACTAATTAAGAGCGCACATTTTTTTTTCAGAGAATCAAAAAAGAAACGCTACTCACTCAAACCTGTGTGACAATGCTACGTAAAATAGCAACTGTCGTTTCCGGTGGATCAACAAATTAATTACAGTACAAAAAAAATGGAAGCCTGGCAGCTGATTGCCGTCTGGGTCGGTTGGGTCAGTTGAGCCAGCCGGCCTGCCGGCGAATGGACGATTGCCAATCATGTCGGCCCGGTCGAGCTAGCCTTCTTCTTTCTTTTCTCTGCGTTAATTCATGATTATTAGTTTGTCTCTGTGTTGTTAGCATTATTAGAGCTAGCTGCAGATCGCGGTGTCTGATCAGTTCCTGAATGAAGTAGTATTGTTTTTCTGAACAGATGTCTCAGATCCTGACTTGTACTACTAGTACATTATTATATTGTCTATACATTTCTGTTAATGATTAGATCAGGCCGTCACTTGCAGACGGATACTCCGGTACTCGTACGTAACAGTTCAGTAAACTGGAGTAAATCTCAGCGTACGTTGTATATCTCTGTTTATTTATCTAGATTTGATAATACCAAGTACATATAGTAGGTATCATAATATTATACGTACGTACGTAGACGGTACGGTCACCATCGTATTAGTGCATCGTTAGTCTATCTGAAAATTCTTTTTTGACGAAAAAGCACGGCGTGCCCTTCACTATCTGAAAATTCTAGATTTTGATTAAAGAGCACCGTAGGTAGTTTGTACGTACGTTCAAGAGCATCATCCATGCCCCACTTTGCGCAATCTAGCTAGCTAGTTCCATAATAAACTGGGCAGAGGATTTTTATATGTGACTTCTTTTTTTGTTGAATATTTTGTCAATGGTTACAAATCACAATCTAACTAATTACCGGGACAAGCTTACACAAGTTGTGCGATCTAAATTGCAGTTCTCTGTAATAATTCGTTTTGAGTTTATGATGCACTGTACTCAACTAGAGTACTCACTCAAGTATCTACAGCTAGCTATTGCTTCGTTTACCAGCTAATTCATGTGTTCCAAGGCCTTTTACTTTGGAAAAGTTTAGAACTAGGCACAAAATCAAAAGCTGCCATGGAAAGTCTACAAACTACTCCGTATGTCATTCAGCGGTGCTAATTAATAATCCCCCAAATTTCTTTGTTTTGGGGACAGTCATGATCGCCAAAGCATTGATTGTCAAGTTGGTAGGTGTCTTCTAATTATCTGTCCCTGCCAACTTTACAAAAAGAAACAAAAAATTATATGAATGAAAAAAAAATACAAGAGGGGGAGGTCCATACTATAATAATAAAAATATGAGAAAGCCCAAAGACTGTCTTAAGAAAATAAAATAGGGGAGCCCACAGTTGTTCCAAGATTTTGAAGAGTACTCCAGCATTTGCCAATTAACAATGTCAGGCCTTTAGTTTACAAGAAATATAAAAAATACTTCATGCTTTGTAAGTACTCTATCAAATACTACTAGGAATATTTAATTTTGCTTTCCTTTTGTTGTGAGCAGCTGGGCAGAGTGGGTTCCATGCTCCGACCAAGACAGCCTGTATTGCGGACCTCCAACCATATTATTTTCTTGATTAAACAACAGAGAGAATATCCAATCAAGTGCTTTTTTTTCAACCCTTGATGTGTCGTGTCCCCATGATTTGTTTGTCAAAAGGAGATTGAATTATGCTTCACATCGGCATTTTCTAATTATTATCAGAATCGATCGCTTTGCTTGCAAAAATGGGCACACATCAGAGTCGATAGTACGTTACGAAGGATAGCAATTCTAAATTGAGAGAACAATCTTATTTCTATTTAGTTTCCAGGACGAGTTTAACTCACATGGGACCTATAATAACGAGTGTTTCTGTCAATCTTAGGAGCCTTAGATCTCCATTAAAATTTAGGATCCAAAGCGGATGACAAAGCAAAAATCAGAAAATAAAAGATGCATGCTGAGTTTGGAATCCCATTCTAAGGAGTGACCTTTGAATATTTGAAACTGACTGGAAGTAAATTAATGTAAAATCAAGGAAATTTGCATTCTAGCTATTCTATTAATGTAAAATCAAGAAAATTTAGTGCAACTTCATACTAAATCCGCGACAAGTAATATTGGTTGGAGGGGGTAGTTTCAAAATGGCAATGGATAGTTCAAAAGTGGATATCCAGCTCATGGATCGCGGGTATGGAACGGCATTTTGCTCCATGGATATCCAGCCATAGATACCCGTCAAGTCGTGGAGCGGGCACGGATAGCTCATTCGATCCATGGATACCCGGTATTTAAAATAATAAATGAATTACTCACATGTAGGTCCATTTTTCAACCATATACTCATATAAATAGTTTCCTTCCCCCACAACCATAACCTTAATTTGACTCTCAATCTCCCCCCCCCCCCCGCCCCCCTTCCCCTCAATCTTCCTTAGATCTCAGCCGCCCTCATTTATGTTGTATATTGCATGGATATGAATAATCCACGGATACCCGGATACCCATGAATATGAATGTGGATATTGTTTTGCATCGATGGATATTTTTGTGGATGGATAGTTGGCTCGGGGATGGATATGGATATGGATATGGATGTGGTCGACCCGTCCAAACCCACCCCGTTGCCATCCTGAGAGTAGTTTCCTTCTAATGTGTAACGTCCCACGTATTTGACCTCCCACGATGTTGTACAACAATTAGTCTTTATCCTTCACGTCAGGCCTCTTTGATTCGTAGAGTTTTGAACAATAAAAACTATCAGAATGCAAAACAAAGAAGTAAAAAAAAGGAAGTTTTGTAGAATTTGATTTTTGATTCGTAGTAATATAAATGAAAAACACAGGAATCCTAACAAACAAGGTCGAATCATAGTAAAACCAAAACTAAAGTTGCCATGTTATTATGCCGCTAAATATGACTTGTTCTACGAAGTTTTACTAGATCAAGAGACCAAGAATAAAGCAAAGTTTTACGAAGAAGGAAAAAGAAAAAAAGAATGTAGATCGAGAAGGAAGCAGCGTTACGGGGCCCACAGGCAGAGCACATGACACGAGGAGGGCGCAGACGGACCGGGAGGAACCTTTCAACGGTCAAACGGACAGCTTCTCTTAATTAACACGATTAAATTAAATAAATAAGCCAAACGCTAATTTGATTAATTAATTAATTAATCAACCAACCAAAAACTCTCTTTTTTTTTTCTCTCCTCTGTATTAGTATGACCTCTTCTTCCCCATTCCCATTTGCTCTGCTCGCTCGCCTCGCCCGCCCGCCGCCCCCCCAATCCTCCCCCCACGTCGCGCGCCGGAGCTGGGGAGGGAGGGGGACAATTCCTCGCCGCTCGGAATCCGCATCCGTTCTCCCCCCTAAACGCGTCGGGGGAAGCCTTCTGATCGGGCAGGTGAGGCAATCGATCGATCGATCAATCCTAGCTCGTTTTTTTTTGCCGTCCCCTGTTTCTGGATCCGGCGATTCCGGCGGGTTGTCTTGCGCGAGGGGGAGGGAGCTGTGGTTCTCGTCGCCGCCGTGTCCCGGACGCCGCGATCGGTCCTACGGCGCTGCGCTTTCGGCGGTGGATTCCGGGGATACGTGCTTGCTTTTCTTTTGATTTTCTCATGTAGTTTGAGAAATTTTGGGGGCCGTGAGTTCGGCTGTTTTCTCTGCGCACCTGAATGTGTCCTAGGGCGGCGAGATGGTGAGGGTGGGTGCCGACTTGGATGCAAATTCGGTGATCTGGATCGAGAATGTGTCATTTCATTCCTATGCCTGCCGTCGTACCAAGCAAGCAGAGACGAATCGGTCGACAAGGTTTCCGAAGCTGAATACGAGGATCGGCTTTGCTGAATCCTATCTTGTGTGGTTCTGATCAGAGTCGAATTGCTGACGGGAAAGGGTGCTGTGATATCAGATATGTACAAGCAGTAGCCTTCTTATTATCCTCGACTGTTCTCATGTTTCCAGAATTAAGTTGGGCTATGGAGAAGAAACTCTCCAATCCCTGTACCATCTTGACATCTTCAAGCCTATCGAGCAATAAGAATTGTCTGCGACTGGAAATGGATGTGCTTCCAAGTTCCAACACTTGGCCCGACCACGTCTTTCTTTAGATGATCAGCTTAGTTACACCTTTGTGGCTTACGTTTAATGCTGGCCTTTGCAGGTTAATTGAGTACGGCATCTTGAACGGTGCCTATATCTCATATTTAGGTAATTCTATCACGGTATGGCCTCGGTGGGTGCGGTGCGTCCTTCGTCCATGGGCTTTCAGAATGACACAAGTACCAGTGGTGATGCCGACAGGCTTCCGAATGAGATGGGCAATATGAGCATTAGGGATGATAAGGTAATCTCCACAGAGTGGTTTGCCACTTCATCATTCTTTCCTTTTTGTGGTTGATCAGTCCCTAAGTTGGTTTCTAAACATTGCAGGACATTGAAGATATAGTAGTCAACGGCAATGGGACAGAACCAGGCCATATCATAGTCACAAGCATTGAGGGAAGAAATGGGCAGGCAAAACAGGTACTTACAAACATACATAAATAGCGTCATGCCAATCCTCCTTGTAACTCAATAAGTTCTGTCTACTGAGTTATGTATCTGCACTGCAGACCATTAGCTACATGGCTGAGCGCGTGGTTGGCCATGGGTCATTTGGAACTGTTTTCCAGGTTTGTTGCTGGATAAATCAAGTATTATTTAGTTGTTCTGTGTGCTAATTTGTGTACCCGTACATTTATTTAGTAATCGCTGATGGCCCCAACTACTTTTTCAATGATCCTACATAGGCCAAGTGTCTGGAAACTGGGGAGACTGTAGCTATAAAGAAGGTTCTTCAAGACAAGAGATACAAGAACCGTGAGCTACAGACGATGCGAGTTCTTGACCACCCAAATGTTGTGTCTTTGAAGCATTGTTTTTTCTCAAAGACCGAGAAGGAGGAGCTTTATCTCAACTTGGTTCTTGAGTATGTGCCGGAGACAGCTCATCGTGTCATTAAACATTACTACAAGATGAACCAACGCATGCCTTTGATATATGCAAAATTATACATGTATCAGGTAAAGTTTATGTTTTCTGACAGCAAGATCTGTTAGTCTATTCAAGCACTACTATGCAATGACCATAACTTATAAAATGGATTATAATTCACAGATATGTAGATCTTTGGCATACATTCATAACTGCATTGGAGTGTGTCACAGGGACATCAAGCCTCAAAATCTTCTGGTACGTATATAGTTATAAACTGACCAAATACTTGCTGACGTATATGTGCAGTCGAGTACTAAATTTTGTTTAGTCAGTTGGTTTGATAAATATTACTTTTGCCAGGTGAATCCACATACGCATCAGTTGAAATTGTGCGACTTTGGCAGCGCGAAAGTGTTGGTATGATCACACGTTACCTGACGTCCGCATGACATTGACATTTCATGCCTTCTTATTATCTTGTGTTCCTGTAGGTAAAAGGAGAACCAAACATTTCCTATATCTGTTCAAGGTACTACAGAGCCCCAGAGCTCATATTTGGTGCTACTGAATACACAACGGCAATTGATGTTTGGTCTGCTGGTTGTGTCCTTGCTGAACTCCTTCTAGGACAGGTAAGCAACCACACGTATTTAAAGTTATTCTACCAACCAGCTTATTTAATCTGTCTGCCTAAGACTCGCTCTCTTTTAAACAGCCTATATTCCCCGGCGACAGTGGTGTTGATCAGCTTGTTGAAATCATCAAGGTAAACTTACATTCTTTCTCCCAAGGAAATTAGTGCTTGTTAGTTTTGCTTCAATTGACGTCATTTTTCTGTCAGGTTCTAGGTACCCCTACAAGAGAAGAAATTAAGTGCATGAATCCAAATTATACCGAGTTTAAATTCCCGCAAATCAAAGCTCACCCATGGCACAAGGTAGGAACCTTGTGTTAGACTGTTTTGTTGCATTTAAGGCTGCAGTATAATATTGCTGTTTTTCCCCGCCAGATCTTCCATAAAAGAATGCCTGCTGAAGCAGTAGATCTTGTTTCTAGACTTTTGCAATATTCACCAAGCCTCCGGTCAACTGCTGTGAGTATTGCTGCATTGTTTGAGCAAATATTGATGTTTTATTTCTTGACATTACTGTCATGTTAAAAAGAATTGCATCACTCTATCTTATGAACAAACACACTTCTGTGCAAGCTGTAGTTGCTGACTTGCTGTCACTTACATTGCTACTTCCCCTGTTACAGTTGGAAGCATTAATACATCCATTCTTCGATGAACTCCGGGATCCAAACACCCGCTTACCAAATGGGCGTTTCCTTCCTCCCCTCTTCAACTTCAAGGCCCATGGTAAGTCAGCAATATCAACTCACTTGCACTAATTAAAAGTTCAAAACCCCATGTCCAGTACTTATCTTTAACACGGGTGTGGTGGATTCTAACAGAGCTGAAGGGCGTGCCAATGGACATCTTGGTGAAGCTCGTTCCTGAACATGCTCGGAAGCAATGTACCTTTGTAGGATGGTGATCTGAGAGGACAGCTTGAAGATTAGTTCAGAATCAATCCAATTGTCGTCTGCTAGAAACCCGAGGAGTTTGAGATTGCCAGCAGTCACACGGGATATAAGCGATGACGCATGTGATTATTATTCTTTTCTTTTTCCGCTTGAGACCGCAATGTCATGTATTCTTTCCCCCTACTTGCGCTGCAGAGGTAACAGATTACCCACGATTATGTAAAGTAGATGACAAGTGTTCAATTGTTCTCCCTTGAGCCCATGTATCAGTTTGCAACTGAATTCAGTTTGTCAAGTTTGTAGAACCATGAAAGGAAGGATGCACCCTATGTATGGGCGTACGGCCAATGTTTGCCCATGGATCGAGGCTATGAATTCATTCATTTGTACTCTGCATATTCTTTTCTCAGATACTGTCCAGTTTTCAAGTTCTTCTATCCGGTGACAAAAGCATCTGAATAAGTTGACTAGTCTTCTGGAGAATCAGCAATTTCTTGACCTTTCATATATCTCTACTTGTCTCGTGTCGGCATTATCAGCATGGACACACACGGAAGTTACACGCTGATCAGTTCACATGCACTTGTCGCAAGAAAATAAACGCTGTGAAGATATGATTTTACGAAAATGCAGATACAAATAAACACAAAACATTGTTTAAGCAACTCAACTTGCATGTACTGCCATACTGGCGTCTGTACCTCAGAACAGCAAAGGCAAACCTTTGATCATTGCTAAGGAGAAACTCTTGCCAGCGTGCAGACAAGCAGATACAAGACACACCATCCACCCTGCTAATTCACATGTCATTTTTCAGATTAACACTAAACCAAGCATTTCTGCAGTAAGAAATAAATGTTATAGAACTAGCGGTCATCAGCGAAATGAGAAGCCACTGCTCCGCCCCAGTTTATTAAACGATCAAACATTTCTGTGGTAAAACAAGCCAACAACTCTAGAGACAACACAGAAAAAAATATAACCAGACTAGAACTTGAGCAAACAAACAAGACGCAAAGGATAACTATGAACCGAGACGAAGAGAACAGTGCAGACAATAGAATAGTGCAAAGTTAACTCATCATATAAGCATACAGACAGTGCAAAGTTATCTGGCTGCCAAAAACATACATCTCCATTCTGCCATTTACAAGTCTACACCACCACATGATGCTACATCAAATCTGGAAGGCTAGGAAAGAATGGTATCATCAACTATTGTGCAAGGCTCTCACTATCTTGACAACACGAGCATATTCATAGAATTTATTGGAGTCCATGCCCATAGTTGCATTTATTGTCCTCCCACCTCTGCAAGAACTGTAGTTTCCACCAATAATTAGGTCAAATCCACCAAACTCTTTTACTAGATCTTCAAGTACAATTGTTTTTAGCTTCCAAATGCCAACAAATTGTCTCAGCTCTCCGGCCTGATTAGTTCTACGCCACCATTTTCTCAGGATCTTCCTATTCACATCAGACTCCTCGACTGATACTATACATTTTATTGGAATACCGAGACGATCCAAAGCCACTTCTGCACCTCCTAGTCCACTGTAAATGGATAACAATCTCAAACCATTTGGATACTTAGACTTCAACACGGACAATAGATATGCCAAGACATCTGTTTGAAAAGTATATTTCATAGCAGCAAGTCTATCAGGAGTATTTAATTCAAACTGCTCAGTATGATTACGCGGATAGCCTAGTATGTGTTCTAACTGATGCGGCTCCAAAGGACTTAATCTATCCTTGCCAATCCAAATAAGATTTGACATCTTACATTGCTGCATGATATGAGCCTGCTTCTCATGTGAAAGTACTCCTCGGGAATCTGTCATTATTTTCCCCAACTTCTCACACATCTGCTCAATCTCTGCCACATCCAAAGTAACAACACCAATGTGTTTTCTTGTGTCCCATGAGGGCCACCACTGTCTTGTGAATGGCAATGCATCTTCAATTGTCATTGGTGACTTCGGAACCACAATATGCCTTGTCTCCATCGGAAGGTTATGAAGGTAACCCTCTCTTCGCATCACGGCCGAGAAATACTGACTATTCAGAAACTCAGGCTCCACATTGAATAAGAAATCTGACAATTGATGCCACGTGCCTTTGGGGATGTCGACAACATTTCCATACAGAAAGTATGGGGGCTTCGCAATTTCAGGACGGACATCAGGTCGAGGGCCAGATGCCATTGCATCAAATTCTTCCTTCACATACCCATTACTAACTGACCCAGTACAGCCACTCAACCATGGGGTTAGGCTTGGCTGGTTGCCAGGACGACTACTGGAAGCCCCACTGCTGTTGTCTGTGAAAATAGATTTAGCCCTTTTAACCCCTATCTTGTCATCCTCGTCGTCATAGTAACGTAACCTCTGATGGCATGTTGAATGCTGATTTTCTGTGCCACCCAGGAAATCAGATTCAATTTTTACCTATACAGTACAGGGGAACATAAGAGGCCAAATTAGAAATGAGAGCAGTTGTTAATTAGATTATACAAATATGTTCTGCAGCCATTAGGACCACTGTCAAAGAAAAGAGCTTTGCATATGAACATGGGAAGTCAGTGGTTGCAGGATAACATATTTTACTAAATCATGCAACAGGATGTGAAAATCCGAATTAGAAATGAGAGCAGTTGTTAATTGGATTACGCAAATATGACCTGCATCCATAAGAACCACTGTTAAACAAAAATACAGCTTTGCATATGAGCATGGGAAGTCAATGGTGCCAGAGTAACACAGTTTACTAAATCATTCAACAGGACATAGGAAAACATCATATACTCCATCATTCGTGTAAAAAGTTGATCTAACCTCTAGTATGCTGTACATTGTACACAAACTTATCACATACAAGATGATTTAGGACAAACAAGGCTCTCAAACAGCATATGAGTATTAAATTCAAGGCACTGAGTGTTGTAGCAGCGCATATTGAATATCATTGAGTTACCTCAGTCTGCTTAATACTGTTGTCGATTCGTCTTGCAAAAATTGAGTCGGCCAGCTCCTGAACTGTTGCTTCCTGACCTGAAAAGGGTAGGAAATGTAGCATTTTAAAATTTGTAGGAACTAGTCACACCAGTCTTTCAGTAATAAACCTACAAGGTAAAACTGGAAAATTTAGTGCTCATGATGAGGACATGAAGGGCTAGAGGGAAGGGGAGACAGGGTCCAACAGTCATGCATGGGCTGCTCAAGCTTGCTACAAGTAGCCCTACCTCCCGCTCCTCACTTTAGCCCTTACTGTCCTAATCAGCTTACTAACAACAAACTGACACGTTACTTTAGCAAGACATAGCTCCTCCAAGCGTGTTGAAATTTGAAAAAAAAAACAGCCTTAATAATGTGCAGTAAAGTTATCAATGAAGTGTGCAAATATGAGATCCCTTTCTCCTACCACCATGTTGCATAGAAGGTTTTGACCATGTGTCTGCACATGCCATATATATACCAGATTAGGTTCTCTAAATCAGATGGAATGTAATGTCCGAATCAACTCTAACAATGTCTGTGCAGCCACATTACATCCAAAGCAGGCATGCACCTTTAATATTACATATGAAACTAAAAGGTTCATGTTTGACAAAAACCATGCACAACAACACACAGATAGAACTTGTTGAATGGATGACAGAATGTAGTTAACATAAATACTATTAGCATCAATCACATGCCAATGTACCGACAATACTGAAAGTGGAAATGGGAACTAACCCACTGAATACAATTTTAAAGCATTTTCGACCTACCAGAACTATCAATAGCACCTGATACTTCTTCCTCAGTAAAACCCATCTGCAGCAAATGGAGTGTCTTCTCCATGACCCCGAACAACGATTCAGCCTTTCCCTAAAAATAGTAATTTTAAAATTTAAATCCCAAAGTTCTGAGGTTGCTTATGTCTGTAGGTCATTCCAAATCCAATCAAAAAAGGTTTTGAAGTAAGCAGAACAAACTGTAAATATAAGTGGCAAACTAGAGACATGTTTTCAATCCTATATGAAATTTGTACTGACTATAATATTGAAAACATGTGATGCATGCAGTGCACACTGCTACAGTTATGGTTAGACACATTTCTAGAGTATATTTCATGGTTTGAGTGGTTGATCTGAAATTGCCTTTAGAATTACCTTGATAGAGTACATACAGGACGCAAATTTTCATAGTCAGATAGAATGTGATGTTCTACTCTAAAACCAGTACCAACAGTAGATAGCATAATGAATCTTGACTCTTGCTTACATCGACATATTATAAAACCCATTGCTTGCAAGTGTAATACATATTGTAGAGCTCATATCCCGATGGGATAATTAGCTCTAAGTGTTGGACTTAAGAGGTATTGGAGTGAAGAGGTATCCTGGACAGTTACTGGTATGGCCCATTAGGCCCACCTAACTAGATATATATATGTGGGTGTGTTCTGTCCCAGGGCTCTAACCCTAGCCGCCACTGTGAACCTGAGAGGTGAGCTCCTGCCCCTGTGACTTCATGGTATCAGAGCCAAGTTCACAGCTAGGGTAGGCAGGCTGAGAGGGAGAGAATCCCTTTCCTAGATCTGCTTAGGATAGGAGAAGCCCCTGTGACTTCATGGTATCAGAGCCAAGTTCACAGCTAGGGTAGGCAGGCTGAGAGGGAGAGAATCCCTTTCCTAGATCTGCTTAGGATATGAGAAGCAGGGGTGAAGGAGAGAGCAGCTGGAGCAGCAAGCAACAGGAGGTGCATCTCAGGCGGAAGAGATGGGAGATGTCACCAAGGTGTTGGAGCAGCTGGTTGAGCTTCTCACTGCCAAGGCAGATGGTGCCTCATCCTCAGGTATTTCTATTCCACAGCCTGAAGTAGTTCAAAAGGTGGAGTTGATGCCAAATGACATCAAGCTAGAGGGAGTCTCAAACTATTTGAGTTGGTCTAGAAGGGGGCTGCTGATATTGGGGACAAAAGGGCTGATAGGCTACGTGAAGGGTGAAGTGAGAGAGCCAGTGGATAAGTTGGGGAAAGAATGGAAGAAGTGGAGTATTGTTGATTCGCTGGTGCGGGCATGGATGCTGAACTCTTTAACTCCAACCATTGCTGCTTCTTGTGGAGTCATTATCCAGTGCAGTATGCAATATAGATGTGGATGACCCTGGAAACAATGTATTCAGGCAAAGGAAATGTGATGGTGATAGCCCACGTGGAGGATATGGTGCATGATATGAAGCAAGGAGAGAGATCGGTGCTGGAATATGTGGCAGAATTGCAGCATCATTGGACTGATTTAGATCACTACGATCCATTGGAGTTGTCACATGCTGAATGTGTGTCGGCTGCTCAGAAATGGATTGAGCGCAGGCGGGTAATGAAATTTCTCAAGGGGCTGAACCCGGAATTTGAAGGGAGGCGTGCGGGACTGTTTCATCAACCCACTCTTCCTTCACTCAAGGAGGCCATAGCAGCAATGGCTCAGGAGGAGGTGAGACTAAAGATGACGAAGAGTGAAGGGACTGTTCAGGGACGTTAGGCATTTGTTGCAACTGAAAGAAAAGAGACAAGGGACTGTTTTAATTGTGGGATAACAGCCATCTGAGTTATGAATGCACAGCTCCAAGGCTTGGAAGAGGAAGAGGCTATAACAAGGAAAGTTACCGAGGTGGAAGAGGTAGAGGTGGCCACAACAACTCTGGACTTTCAAGGGCACATGTGGCAGCTGCAGAACAGGAAACTGCAAGTGCATCGCAAGGGGAGTTGAAGAACAAAGGTCAAGTGGACAACAACTTCGGAAACTTTGCTCATGCTGTCTACACAAAAGAAGGTAACTCTGCAAATGCGTCTATATTTCCCCATAAATCCTTCTCAGATTGGATACTCAATTCTGGAGCTTCAAAACATGTTGCGGGAACTCTCAATGAATTTGATTCATATATCCAGTATCCACCCGAACATAACGAAACAATTCAAACTGCTGATGGCACCTCACAACCAATAAAGGGAGTCGGAACAGTTCAGTGTACACCATGCATAAAATTGTCTTCAGTACTACATGTTCCAGCTTTTCCTGTTAATTTGGTGTCATTAAGCTCATTAATTGACCAGCTGGACTGCAGGATAACACTTGACAAATACATGTGTTTGATTCAGGGGAGGCAGACTGGCAGGAAGCTTGGGACAAGATCCAGGCATAATGGGCTGTGGTATATGAACTGAGGGGCATCCAGAAGCACGGTGCTTGCAGCCATGCTGGGAGAAAGGGAGACGATGGCAATTATCCATCACTGTCGAATGGGTCACGTGTCTTTTGAGAAAATGAGTAGAGTGTTTCCTGATGTAATGAGTGGGGTTGATAAGAACAAACTTAAGTGTGATGCATGTGAATATGCAAAACACACAAGAACCACTTATGTTAGCAGGGGTCTTAGAAGTATCTCTCCATTTATGTTAATCCATTCTGATGTATGGACATGTCCGGTTGTTTCTGTCAGTGGGATGAAATATTTTGTGACATTTATTGACTGCAATACTCGTATGACATGGATATATCTCATGCGACATAAAGATGAGGTATTCCAATGCTTCCAGGATTTCTACTCCTATGTGAACACTCAATTTCATGTGCAGGTGCAAGCGATCTGGACTGATAATGGGACAGAATATGTGAACAAGAAATTTGGTACATTCTTGTCAATGAAAGGTATACTGCATCAGACTTCTTGCCCAGATACCCCACCACAGAATGGAGTTGCAGAGAGAAAGAATCGCCAAATTCTGGAAGTTGCTCGCTCCTTAATGTTTACAATGAATGTTCCAAAGTTTTTGTGGAGTGAAGCTGTAATGACAGCAACTTCTTTAATCAATCGTACTCCCTCAAGAGTTATTGGCATGAAGTCACCTTGTGAGATGCTACTAAGGAGAACAATTTTTTGGTTCCACCTAAGTTATTTGGCTGCACATGCTTTGTTCGAGATCACAGACCTACAGTGGGTAAGCTGGATCCGAAAGCAGTAAAGTGTATCTTTGTTGGCTATTCTGCAGGACAACGAGGTTATAAATGTTGGGAGTCCTATAGAACGAAGAACATTTGTTAGTATGGATGTTACCTTTTGGGAATCTGAACCTTACTATGGGGAGAAGACAGATCTGAGTGCTTTGTTTGAAGAGCTTGACCATCAGCCATTGTCTACAGATGTTCAAGGGGGGGAGAATGGACACTCGCAACAAAGACTACCTCGGCAAATAGTTGGGGGCCCTATTCCCGTGGCTGTAGCTGAGGAAAATGAGCAGAGGTGGCCACGGGTCAATGAGGAAACTAATCTACAAGTGTATACGAGGAGGCGTCAAGGTGAAAACACTCAGCTAGGTCAAGTAATTCACAGGCAGGGGGAGCAAGGGGAAGATAATCCGGTAAAGGGGGAGCAATTTGATGATGGTCAAAATATTGACAGCTCGTCTGAAGAGAGTACGCCTGAAGGGGATTCTCTAGATCTGCCCATTGCCTTGAGGAAAGGAACAAGGGAAGCAGCAAGTAGGCCAATCAACCGGTATGGTTTTGAGCATGACATAGGCAATTATGTCTCCTATGCTGCCTTGTCTCCGTCGTTCAAGACTTTTGTGGCGTCCCTACAAATAGTGATTGTTCCTTAGGATTGGAGAGCTGCAAAGCAGGACCCAAAATGGTTTGGGGCCATGATAGATGAATTGGAGGCCTTGAGAAAGAATAAAACCTGGGAGCTAACTTATCTTCCCAAAGGGAAAAAAACTGTTGGATGCAAATGGGTGTTTACTGTAAAGCAAAACCCTGAAGGGAAGATTGAAAGATATAAAGCAAAGCTAGTAGCTAAAGGATACAGCCAGACGTATGGTATTGATTACGATGCGACCTTTGCACCAGTTGCAAAAATGAACACCGTAAGAATTTTAATATCATGTGCTGCTAATTTTGGTTGGCCACTGCACCAACTCGATGTTAAAAATGCTTTCTTACATGGTGACCTACAAGAAGAGGTGTACATGGAGATTCCACCTTGTTTCTCTACACCTGAAATGGTTGGGAAGGTATGTAGATTGAAGAAGTCTCTTTATGGCCTAAAACAGTCTCCAAGGGCATGGTTTGACAGATTTAGGCAAGCAGTGTGTTCTATGGGTTACGGGCAGTGTAATGGAGATCACACCGTTTTTTACAAGCATTCCAAGCAACAGATCACTATACTCGCAGTTTATGTAGATGACATCATAATTCCAGGAGATGACAAAGAGGAAATAGCAAGACTGAAGAAGTGCTTAAGTGAGACGTTCAAGGTTAAGGATCTTGGTCAGCTTAAATATTTTCTTGGTATAGAAGTGGCCAGATCTCCTACAGGAATAGCTTTATCTCAGAGAAAATATACCTTAGATCTCTTGAGTGATGTGGGCATGTTGGGTTGTCGGGCAGCTTCAACTCCGATTGAACAGAACCCCAAATTGGCAGCCCAAAGTGGTGAACCCGTAGACAGAGAGAAGTATCAGAAATTAGTTGGACAGCTCCTATACCTATGTCACACAAGACCAGACATTGCATATGCAGTAAGCGTAGTAAGCAGATACATGCATGACCCAAGAAGTGGACATCTTGATGCAGTGCATCGCATTCTTAGATATTTGAAAGGTTGTCCTGGCAAGGGATTGATGTTTAAGGGTAATGGCCATCTGAATATAGATGGATACAGTAATGCAGATTGGGCGAGTTGCTTGGATGACAGGAGGTCAACCTCGAGATACTGCGTTTTTGTTGGTGGGAATCTGGTGTCTTGGAGAAGCAAGAAACAATCTGTGGTCTCTAAGTCAACTGCTGAAGCTGAGTTCAGAGCACTATCTCAAGGACTTAGTGAGATGTTGTGAGTGAGAAGCCTTCTGCTTGAACTGAAGGTATTTAGAGGTGGACCTCTAAATGTTTGGTGTGACAACAAGTCTGCTATCAGCATTGCCAACAATCCCGTTCAGCATGATAGGACTAAACATGTTGAGATTGATCGGTTCTTCATTAAAGAAAAGCTAGATGAAAGAATTA
This sequence comes from Brachypodium distachyon, assembly GCF_000005505.3. NCBI lineage: Eukaryota > Viridiplantae > Streptophyta > Magnoliopsida > Poales > Poaceae > Brachypodium > Brachypodium distachyon. The sequence continues at coordinate 38,619,728 of NC_016132.3, read as the reverse complement.
TCAAGATAACTCATGTGAGCTCAGCGAACCAAGTGGCAGTGTTTGACAAAAGGCTTGGGAACCAGAGAATGTAATCATGCTTGTGACAAGATGGGAATGATCGATATAAATCACCCATCTTGAGGGGGAGTGTTGGACTTAAGAGGTATTGGACTGAAGAGGTATCCTGGACAGTTACTGGTATGGCCCATTAGGCCCACCTAACTAGATATATATATGTGGGTGTGTTCTGTCCCAGGGCTCTAACCCTAGCCGCCACTGTGAACCTGAGAGGTGAGCTCCTGCCCCTGTGACTTCACTAAGTTTACTTCAGGTCTTCCGAGATTGAGATTGAGAAGAAATAGCATCTACAAGAGAAAAACAAAAGGCACCAAAAAAAAAAACCTCAGTTGTCGCGTCAACATTTTCATTGCCTCCAGTGAATCCTGCTACTTGAGCAGTGACAATGGTATCCACAAGCTGATCTAGTGGTGCTTCTTCACCTGCAATTAAGCATGTTTTAGAATACTATTCTAGTGAATAATACGAAGAATAGACTGATGGATCATCAGACACCAAAGATGCCCAGGGTACATAGTTTTAATTGATGGTGTTTTAATAAGAGTGTGGTACAGCTGCTGTTTAAAAGGCTGGGCTAAACAGAGCAACAGCACACAACCCAAGCAATGATGAAAATAAATATTACTTCTAGAAATGAATGCAGCATCACATACCTAGTTGGTTGAATGCCCAATCAACTTCTTGTTGGGAGAAATTCATTGCGCTTAGTAAATACGACCTCCTTTCTGAGAAGGAGTCAGGCTCCGGCTGAACATAGAATTCTCAAAAGATCAGTTTAAAGAGTTTGACAAGCATTACCACGATAAGTCAATAACAGCTTGAGCTAGCAATCACCTTGATTTCTTCATGAGGTTCTTTCATGGACCCTAAACGAGAAATGTTTTCTTCACTATCAGAGTCAAAGAGACTCCCCAAAGAACTTGACGATTCAGAACCAGACTTCGTAAGGGACTATATAACACCAAAATAAATTTGAGATTTTTTGAGTCCATAACTTATTTATCCTTCTCGGTGTGTGAGATATGTATGCACTACTGTGGCAGTGCGAAAGAAATCAAATGGAAACTGAAAAATCAGGTGCCAGATTGGACAGCACAGGAAATCCCTCTAACTACAAGGCATCCTTTTAATTGCTTCGAGATGTCCCTTCAAGTAAAATTACACAAAATGAAGATGCATAAAAAATCCCCTCCGTCTGTTCCTAAATATAACATGTTCTAGTTTTGTCCTAAGAGTCAAACTTCTTAAAATTTGACCAAGTTAAAAAAGTACCAACATCTACAACTCTAAATTAGTTTTATTAAATTCGTCATGATACATATATTCATAGTATACCTATTTGATACTGCAGATGTTAGTAATTTTTTCTATAAACGGAGGTAGTAGGTGAAACATCAACGGCAAGTATTTCAAGCTCTTGGTGTCATACTCATAAGTAGTAAGTATAAACCCATACAAATATTGTTTAGGGACTAAGGACAAGGATACTGCTGGATGAGAAAAGATAACTAACACCAAACGAAATAAGTTTACTTTCAGTATCAGTATTGAAAGCCTACTAGCATCATATGCACTTTTAATGCTAAATATTTATAATACTTGTAAAAAGTAGCAACACAAAGGCCATGGTCGAAGCCTTAAAAGCAAACTATTCAAGCAAGGACCGAAGAAACAGAAGACAAAAAAGAGAAGAAAATACAAAGAGGTAACCACGTAATTAGGACAGAAAATATTTAGTACAAATCAAGAACACAATATTAGTGTTAGACACTAAGAAATACCGTCTTCAGTCTTAATGTATCAACCAAAGAATGCAATTGGTGAATCATAATTACTTACAGAATGGAACAAAAGAGATTCCAAGATAGCATTAAAATCTTTGTCGCCTGCATGGAAGATACATATGTGATTAGTATGGAGATCAGTAGGCATTTGGATTTCATTTAACTGTGTTGACCACTCGGGATGTTTGATATCACTTCATGCATTAGAAAAGGAATTCCATAGAGAATAGCATACCATGTTTCTGAAGCATTTTGTCAACTAACGTTGGTGGAAATCCCATACCAATAAATTTTGAATAACTGGAAGAAGAGCTTGGCTGACCATCCTACAATAAGAGTGAAGAACATCTTATCACAGTTTTCTTCGACGGAAATCAATGTTATTCCAACACTCTGGTAGCCATGCGCATTGACAAAAAAAACTGGCTTCTTCTCCCAAATATCTGTGTTGCTACTTGTGTAGTCTCTTGTATGGCGTAGCAACTGGCAACACCAAGCATTGTTATGTGCAGGGGCAAAGCCAAGAGGGGCCGCGAACAGGGGCTTCCCTCCTAACAGTTCAGTTCTAATAATGATGAAACTGCTGGTATTTGTGCCCACTTCACCCTCTCCAATCTCAAATGCTATTTGTGCCTGGTTATACGTGAGAAGTTCCTATTGGGAACTCCTTTTTTAATTTTTACTTTTGCTCTCACTCCTACTGCCATCTCGTGTGCGAGTTTCTTTTTCTTCTCCTCTACAGTTCCTCTTCTCTCTCAGTCTCTGTTCTTCCATGGGCTAGGCGACCAAACCAAATAGCCAAGAACCCTGCTCGGAACATCTCTTATTTTTCGCTCTCAAATTCAGTTAAATGTGGAAATAGATGTTTTTTAACTCATGTGGGAAAAAGAGTTGTAAGTCGTCTCATAGTCATGTTGTTAATCTTTATCGACGGAAAGGAGATTGCAATAGAATCCCCAACAGATGTGCTTATCGATGAATTCAGTGCGACATGATGCCATGTTCAAATTGACTAAGAATGTTAAATATCCATATTATTTTTCGTGCTACCTTCCATTGTAAATCTCTGTGTTATCCTGCTACAGTCACTGAATCTTCATACTGTATGCACACTTTTTGTTTTGCATTTTAGAGTTGTGCTATACATTCGTTGTGCATATTTTCTGGCTCCGTCACTGTGCGCATGGTGATTCTCTTGTCCTATTTGCAATATATATCATAAGATTTCAGGTAGCGTTCTAGTTACTCTCAGATACTCAACACCGTAAATCAACTGCATCAGCTTCATTAGTGTCGATAGCAATTCACATTCTTAAACTGCAGGTTACCAAAAAATAATGTCAAAATTGAAATAATTAGATTTGTTTAGGTGGTTTTGTTTCAGTGCCATGCCTATTCAAGTTACTGCAAAACAGGACAGATCACTAATTCGCAGAAATAAAAAAGAAGACTTTGACATCATTTATTCAGTTAGAAGCAGCTCATTAAGGTATTGTTTTAAGAAGAGGTAGCTTATTAAATAAAATTCTACAACTATACTCCCTGCATCCCATTAGTGGGCGAATAACTTTTCCTCAAAATTCCTAAGCGCTCCCACTTTAGACAAAATTCTCCCAAAAATGCCCCTGTGAGCAGCAGCCCTCCTCTGCTAATCACGCGATGGCGTCTCAATTGCCTTGCGACCGAACATGTTGCCTGCATTTCGATTTCTTCATATTAATTGCTGGATGCTTGATGACTAGCCGTGCTATGCAAGTGGAAGCAGATGAGGCGTGGCCACAGATTTGCGAACGAGGAGACAGGGATGCAGCAAGTGAGAATTAACTACAGAAACAGCTACTCCCTCCGATCCATAATAAGTGTCTCAGATTTTGTACTAATTTAGTACAAAGTTGTACTAGATCTGAAACACTTATTATGGATCGGAGGGAGTATTAATTAGGGGTAACATTGGAAGGAAACCATGCACTGGCCCACCTTGATCTTTGCAAAATAGTCAGGCGCCCTCTAAAACAGAATGGAGGGAGTATTGAATTGGGGCAAGATGCCTGAACATCCTGTTGGTTTAGTTGGTCTTCTAGAAACAGCCAGTCAGCATAATACAAGCAACTCAAGCACATATAGGTAGGAAATGACACCCATTACGCAATTGTACATTCTTACTTCCACCTCAAGCATTTCTTTCTGCAATGCCCCTATAAAGAAATCAAGCCTGATAATATATGCATTATATACCAAGCACTAAACTCGTCTCTGTCCTTTCCCTAATGGTTTATTGTGACATGCAAACAGTACACCACCAAACAATGCTCCTACCCTACAAGGTTCCAAGGCAAATTACCTCCTCCGCCTTAACACCAGCATGTGCCGTATCAGGCTGCGGGTCCACAGTACCATCCCTAAGAGCACCGACGGAAGCGCTAACACCCTCGTCCTCATCCTGATCTTCAGTTTTGACCTATTTAACAAGAAAAGTAATAGAGTGAGTGCAGCAGCAAATGAGGAACACAAGTGAATACACGAATAACCAAGGTCCCGACTACCATCTTGATCAAATCCGCCTCCAAAGCCGCATACTCCTGCAAAAGACAAGGTAATGACAACATGAATATAGCTCTAGAGTAAAATATTTATTTACCTTCAGACACACACATTCCTAAAATATTTATTTACTTTCAGGCCCAAAAAAAAAGAAACTGAAGGATCATCCCCCCCGGCCTATGCATAATGCTATGCACATAACCTAATATTATTCAAAATAACAAATAAAGAATGTAAGCATCCAGGGACGGACCCACATATGGCCAGCCGACGTGTATAGTGTGTACATGTGTGTGACACTACTAATTTTACTAGGTGGACAACCCCGCAAAAATGCAAATTGATTAAATGGACACCAGACACACCAGGCAGCTCAACCAGCAGTACGGCGATGTCGTCCGGCCCAGCTAGCAACTGTGAGCTCCCACGGCCCATGTGGCTAGCAGCATGGGCCCAGGCAGCCTGTCTATACTAAACCACGATCAATCTATCTTATCACTATGTGCTCTCCATTTAGGCTGCAGACTCATTCTCAGCTCGTTGTCATCTGCACAGATCATCAATCAAGTCGCCGGAGAACACAGATTGAAGGCGCGTGCAGTCTCCCTAAACTGCCCAGGTATGCCATGCCTTTGCTTTGTACGATTATATCCCCAACTCTTCTCAAACTGTAGGGGTTACTCACAAAACTAGAGGCAAAATTGCAATTTCCTTGAGTTGTCATGTTTTCTTTCAAACGCCCTTGAGTTGACATGTTTCTTTTCTACCATTACTGGCTAACAAACAATGTCAATTGATTTAAACTCTATCCAATTGTGCAATTCAACATGTACTATAACTAAAGTCAGGTGCTGCCATGGTTGTATTTCTCTCTATGTAAATATACCTTGTCTTATATGTAGTGGTCGAATTCTCGTGGCCGGTCGTCTTTTTTATGCTTTTGAGTCTTTGATTCTTTAGTGTTTAATTCCACACGATCAACTAATATTTCAACAAGAACCCTTTATTTGGTAAGCATTTTTGCCGCTGCGCCTTATCTTATGTATGGTATTGCTTCATGTCACATATCTGCGATATATACATAGGCATGGGGACAATTTTGTCCTGGGTCCTCCCCTGTCAACATCTTCAGGAAGCGAGTGACACTTGTACTCCGGCCTGCACTAGAGCGCTTTACCGCGACAGAAAATGCTCTCTTTTTTGCGGGTAAACGCGGCAGAAAATGCTAACGGAATGTTTCCCTAAAATCCTGAAAACGAAAGTTCGGTTTTTAGACCGGTTTTGGTTTCCGGATCAAAACAAATAAACCGACAAAACACCGAACGATTCATGTATCCCCAAACGAAAACACCGATCAAATCGGCATAGATCAAACAAGATAACCAACAAAACAAAACGAGCACCATTTGGTTCAATCGATCAACAGAACAAGCACATACTAATAAAAAGAAAAAAGAACATAAAACAACTGCCAATCTGTGGCCAGGATGAACGAGACGGCCGGTGGTGCGAGGTGGTGGTCAGACGGAGCCGTGGAGGAGGCCCACCCCTCCGGTGATGCGCGGCCAAGATGGATAGATAGGCGAGGAGGGCGGCGCTCACCTCGCCGGATGTGGCGGAGCAGAAAGGCGGCGGCCCTGTGCGTCGGCTCGCTGGGGACTAGCACCGCTGGGCAGGTCTCCAGAAGTGTCGAGCCCAGACTGTGGTGTGGACTGAAAGAATAGGGTTTTTTTTTCTTTTGAGGGCAAGGTTGTGCCTGGAGACTTGTGGGCTGGGCCGCTTCCTGGGCTTAGAGCACCCTTGAAATCTTTCTCAATTGTCTAATTAGGGTTTCATGACGAACATAAGAGCATCTCTAAAAAAAAAACATTTGTGATCAGAGAGGATGTGGAGCCCCTCTCTTGTGGCATTGATAGGGAGGACAGTAGGTTGAGATCCAGGTGGATAGCTTCTCACTATGAGAATTAGTTTCGGGTAGATCCTAATTGGAATCATGTAGCTTTCATGAAAGTTGTCAAGAGGGACATTAACTTTGAAACAACCAAGAGAATGACATATGGAGCTAAACTCCATGCCCAAAAAAAAGTGCTAGGTGATTAGGACAACGGTACCTTAGAATTAGGGACTGCTTGAAAACATTGTTGATCAAGAATCCATGCAACAAAGCAATTGTTTGAATAGAGTCTATGCTAGAGCCTCACCTAAATCTCAGATTCTATGGTCCGTTTGTGAGTTTCCATCCACAAATTCAAAGTTTTTGTCAGGTTGTAGACCATTATTTGGGTTAGATGGCTGTTTTGTGGAGCTAACAAATGGTGCTCAAGTGTTAGCAGCTTATGCCAAAAATAGAAACAACATGTTTCCTCTTACGACTTTGGAGCGGAACAAGAAACATACTGAGGACTGGACATGGCTCCTACAAACACTTGAGTCAACAATTGGACAGGGTGAAAAGCACGGTGGATGGACCATTATGTCAGATTGGCCGTAGGTAATATTATTTACAATACTCTATTATTTTACTTATGTTGTGCGTTACCTATGGTATGTACTAAATAATCTATTTTGGCTAATAAAATATCCCACCATGTGCTCTTATTAGCTCAGTTTTTTTCAAGAATGTGAGCAAGTGTATTGCAAAAGGCATGTGCTTGCTAATTTTCAAGTGTTAGCTTCAGTGGTGGTGTCTACATGGAATATTTTGACAAGATTGTCTATGCTTACATTTTGGGTGAGAACATTGTTGTCATGGAACAATTGAAAGCATTTGATGAAGCATGACAGTGAGTAAGTGCAAATTCCTAAAGAGCATGTCACTAGGCATGCTTTTAATTCAAGGTCCAAGATAGATCTTGTGCTCAACAACCTTATTGGTGAGGTTTTCAACAAGTACTCCCTCTGATCCATATTAATTGTCGAAATATTACATGTATCTAGACGTTTTTTAGGCATACATACATCCATATTTGAGAAAGAGGGATCAGAGGGAGTACATCCTTAACTAGAGACAAACCAATAGTTACCATGTTGGAACTCATTAGAACAAGGGGCATGACAAGGTTTTGTCTCAAGAGGAATGGGCTGAGTCTCTTAGATCGATGGATTATCACACAAGTTATGAGTGAGAAATTGGAACGGGTCAAGAGCAAATCAAGAAATTGGAACGGACCCGAGCACTGGAAAGGGAAAGGAAAGGAGGCCCGAAGAACATACCATGAACCTCGATGAAGATCCGCAGTGCCTCGAATTGACTGGCAGCTTCAAATTCGCCGCCCCCTTGGGTTTCCGTTTCGCCGGTCTCTTCGTCCGCGCCATCTGAGCGCGAGCCTCTTGCTCCCCAACGAGAAACCACTGAGTTGAATCCGCTTTGGCACCGGTAGTCCTCCGAAGCTAGGTCGTCATCGCCGCTACCTAACCATAACCAGAGAGAGAGAGAGATGAACGAGACTGGTGTGATGTGGTCCAGACAAAGACCAAACAGGAAAGTGAGTAACATGCTTGAGAGTTAGGACAGGAGTTTGCTCCGTAAGCCACGCCGAACACGCCCACGGAGAAGGCGTCACCCCTGTGACATGCCAATTGAGTCTGACAAGTGGATCCTACCTATCAGAATTCATGGGAAATGAGTGGGAAGAAAAATACAATATAGGATAATTAGTGTCACAAGTTTGCTTAGATGTGATAAATTTTAAAAAAATCCTTAAATGATGTAGAATGTGTCATAAAAATGCAAATACGGAATAAAAATGGAATTCACTCGTTTGTCTGTGTGTATGTTGCTGACTAACAAGGCAAAAGAAAAGGGCATCGCAGATATAAATTTCCAACCTCGTTTATGAGGCAAGGACGGCGTGATCTGTAAGTATTGCATAAGAATGGACATCTCTGTACCGTCCGTGCCTCTCTGTACACAGAAATCAAACCATCGATCTGCCGACATGCTTTTGAGCCGGAAGAAATCTCGTAGCCAAGACCCTTTCTCTGAAAATGTGTTTTTTCTGAACCAAAGAGAGTCCGGAGAAATGTATAGCTTACGAATAATCTTTGTAAGCAGACAATCATGCATTCTGGATCTCAAGATTTTTTACAAAACTCCGTAAGCAGCCCAATATTCCATCTCCTCGTTATGTTTAATTAAGATCAATATATAATCACTAATCCCGCAAAAAAAATTACCTTTAAAGGAGTTTAAGGGCTTCTGATCAGATCGCTGGAACAAGCAGTTGAGATCTGAGAGTTCTGCTGGGCAGAGTTGGTTGTCACATCATACACATCTAACATGCCATAAAATTTTAAACTCGAATTCGATCCATGACTTGATGAACAAAAGAACAAAACAGGCTACAAATAGTATCAGATTCAAATACAAAGTACGGTTCCATTTCCCTTAAAAAAAAAGTACGGTTCCATTTGTAAATGAATGCTTGAGCGAGCTCCATGCAGCTTGAGAGCACAATATGATTAACGACGCTCTGAAGAAAATATGTGTTTCCGATATGCATTTACTGGAGAGAAAACACAAAACTCGCAAGGTTAATGGCAATATTTGAAGCTCCGTCATCCCCTACTTGTTTTGTCAGGGATTTTTCTGGAAGTTTTCATTCTCAATCATCTGGTATTCTCGTTGATGGCTAATTGCATTTACAGGATGGCAATATTTGAAGCACCATGCAAGCATCTTCTTGCATTCTAAATTTCCAACTGATGACTAGGTCCTAGCCAGTCAAGAAAAACAGTTGCAATCGTTGTGGCCAAGGTCACATGCTGGCATTGCTCAATCACGTTCTCCATCAGGACAAACTACATGTCAATTGTCAACTCCCCGACACTAAGCTTCTCTTTTTTCAGCGAACGTCGGGAGGGGATGCCTCTGCCTAACTTTGTTACTGCAAAAGCAGGAACAGTAGATGCAACTATTACATCTGAAAGCGCAAACAGATACTCCCTCCGATCCGAAAAGCTTGACGCGACGGCCGGAGGAAGGGAGAGGGATTTTGTGAAGTGGCTGCGTCAACAAATTCGGACCATAAGAATTATAACGTAGATGAAATCTCAGCGCCAAGATCCCTCCTCCGAAAATGAGCTTCATTTTACCGGAGTAGACCAAGTGGATAGAGTGCGGAGAAATGTGCAACTAGCTTCTGAATAAACTACTCATACGGAGTACAGTCTACAGACAGCCATTCCGGATCTCAAGATTTTGTAATGTTTACTTAAGACTTAACCACCAATCCCCCAGTTTACTACTGTAATCGCCTCCAGAAGATCGAGCTTAAGAGCTCCGGATCAAATCGCTAGAACAAGCTCGCAAGCAGACGAGATCTGCGATAGCAAAGTACAGAAGAACATGGTGAGAGTTCATGGAGGTCTGGTGATAATAATCCTCATCCTGCTCCTGCAGTGGTGTGAGCTCCCTCGGAGGGCGCATGGCAGGTGCGTGGTGTTCAACTTCGGCGACTCCAACTCCGACACGGGCGCCTTCACGGCCGCCTACGGCCTCTACCTCGGCCCGCCCGCCGGCCGCCGCTTCTTCCACCGCACCACCGGCCGCTGGTCCGACGGCCGCCTCTACATCGACCTCCTAGCCGAGAAGCTGGGGATCGCCTACCTCAGCCCGTACCTCGAGTCCTCCGGCGCCGACTTCACCGGCGGCGTCAACTTCGCCGTGGCCGGCGCCGCCGCCGCCAGCCACCCGCAGAGCCCCGGCGCCATCCCCTTCACCATCGCCACACAGGCAAACCAGTTCCTGCACTTCAAGAACCGGACGACGGAACTCCGGCCGTCCGGGCGGGGCTCCATGCTCCGGGAGGAGGACTTCCGGTCCGCCGTCTACTCCATGGACATCGGCCAGAACGACATCACGGTCGCCTTCCTCGCCAACCTCACGCTGCCGGAGATCGTCGACCCCGACGGCGGCGGCCCGCTCGCCGCCGCCGTCGCCGAGATCGAGCGCGCCGTGCGGACGCTCCACGGCGCCGGCGGCGCGCGCAAGTTCTGGGTGTACAACACGGGACCCCTGGGCTGCCTGCCGCAGACGCTGGCGCTGCGGCAGAGGCCCGGCGACGAGCTCGACCCCGCCGGCTGCCTTGCCCGCTACAACGCCGCCGCCGCGGCGCTCAACGCCGGCCTCGCCGCCGCGTGCCGCCGGCTGCGCGACGAGCTGCCGGAGGCCACCGTGGTGTGCACCGACATGTACGCCATCAAGTATGACCTCTTCGCCGCGGGGAGCGGCAAGTACGGCTTCGAGCGGCCGCTGATGGCGTGCTGCGGCCATGGCGGCCCGCCGTACAACTACGCGAACCTCAAGACGTGCGGGCAGCCGACGGCCACGGCGTGCCCGGAGGGGGAGAGGCACATCAGCTGGGATGGCGTGCACTACACAGAGGACGCCAACGCCATCGTCGCCGACAAGATACTCTCCGGCGACTTCTCCACGCCGCGCACCAAGCTCGAGGCACTGTGCGAGTGCTAGTTAATTAGCAATTTAGCACACAAAAAGACTTGTAATTGAACATCATTTTTTTAAACAAATAATAATGATACTAGAAGAGCCAGTTCGCTTCCGTATTCTTGTTTCCCGTCTTCGGATGGCGCTTACGTATTTCTAGTTAACAGCCTTCGAGGCTGAGCATCCGAGTAGTCAGTAGACGACAGTTCGCCACCGAATCATCGGCTTCCCCAAGTCTCTCCCCGGCCGCCGCGACCGCCGACGACTGCGTTCCTCATGCCGACGGCGACCTCCGCCGCCGCCGCCCCCATTCTCGGCGGCCTCCGCCGCAGCTACGCATCTCACCCGCGGCCCTTCCCCACCGCCCGCCTCCTCCCCTCGCGCGGGCCGAGGCCGCTCGTCCATGTCGGCTCCGCCGCTCCTCGTCGCCGCCTTACCACCGCCGCGCGCGCCGAGAGCGCTCCCGCACCAGGTCAGGACTCAGGAGAACCCTTCTCCCCCATCTCGCCGATACGCGATATTTGCGCCTCGGTTGGGTTCCTTTGATCGAGGATTCCCTTCCATTGGTTTTTCCCATCCAGGGTTCCTGCCGGACTCGGAGTTCTACAAGGTCGAGGCCATCCTGAGGTCAGTCAGTAGTGTCAGTACACCGTTGAGCTCCCGAAGCTTTCGCAGTTTGTTGGCTGATGTATGTTGAATTGTGCCGGCTTGGTGCAGGCCATGGAGGGTCTCGCATGTGTCGTCGGTGAGTGCGGCATGCCGATGGTCGGAGTTCTTGCACGTAGATGGAATGCTCGGTCAAACAGGTTCACGGGATTTCTGCAGGGTTTGCTGGAAATGGGGATCAGAGGCGTGACCGTGTCCGATGTGCGGGGTTATGGGGCGCAGGGCGGATCCACGGAGCGGTACGAAGGTATTGCCTTGAACTCCATCATTGTGCGACTACGTTGCTAAGCGCCAATTCACTGTGTGTAGTTTCTGCGCCTTTAATTGTGATCCTTGTGTTGTAGTTCCATAGGGTTGCATTGAATTGTGATAGGAACAATTAGACAGCTACAAATTAAGAAAATCATTGCCAGCCCGTGTTCTCTTTTGGTTGCTGTGACCTGTGATGCAGAACTCCCCCAATTTGGAAATAATGTTGTAATCAGGATTGCCTGACTTCATGGCTGTTAGCCGTTCTGTGCCCCGATAGGCTCTTACAAGTCACAACAATTAATAAAATTGCTCGCGTGGTTTCTATGTTCTGAATTCGAAACAAGTTGTGCAGATAGGGCTGAACTTTCAGGAATTGAAAGCAACCCATGTTTGATAGATTTGTTGCTGTTAAGATCACAAGCTAATTTATTGTGTTGTAATGATTTCAAGTTTTCAACTGGTCCAAAAAGAAGAAGGAAATCATTTCAACTCAGCTGCAACTCCATAATGTCACAACATTGTTTCATTTCCTTTTTTATTAAGGTTTCCAGCAATCTGGATGGTTGGTTTATGAGTGCAAGCAAAATGAACTAGGGAAACATTGATGCATGCATAAGTTGATATCAGAAGTAGAAAGATGTCAAATGATTTAGAAGTTACTTTTCAATTTCGGTTGTTAGCACCTTGCTCATTCCTTGGGACCTCAATACAGCCAACTAACAAGGATGTGCAGAAGTTTTCTTGCAGTTTCGTTTACTCAAGTTGTTCATTCTCATTGAAATTCTTATAGCCTTAAAGCTATTAATATGAGCAACTTATGAAATGTTAGCTCTGTCTTTGTATATGCAGTTTTGAGTTGGGGTGAATATTTGTTCAAGTTGTTAGCATATCACGAAATATGGATTGGATTGCCAATCAACTTCTGTTTTTCATGTGTATTCATGAAAGAGGCTGTGATTGTAGTATTGTGCTATGAGTAGCAATCTTCATGAGAAAATTATGAAAAAAAAGGCCATGGACAAGAAGCATGAAAACACTGGAATGCTACATGAGGAAAAAGCTATAAAAAGGAAAATCATCGAGATAATGGAGAATGATTCGTGATGTTTTAGCATACATATCAGTAGTGATAAATTGATATTTTACAGCTTGGATTATCTTAATTTTTACCTAATTGATCGAGTATGTTTACTCTGCCTATGTGGAAACTAGTTTAATTCATGCAGATCTAAGTCCTCACTGCTGACGCTAGCTCGTTGTTGGTCTGCAGGGTCAGAATTTGCAGAAGATACATTTATAGCCAAAGTGAAAATGGAAATAGTGGTGTGCAAGGAGCAGGTGATTGCTTCTTTACCTTTTTTAGTAATCCTCAAAAGTGCACTTGGGTTTCCTACCTGCATAGCTACGCTTGTTGATCAAAATGTTGAAATTAAGTAATTAACTTTGCAATTGTTTCCCTCTTTTTCTATGACATATTTTGCTTCTGTTCATTTCTATGATACTGTGATAATATTGAAATTTGGTAATAAACTGTGCATTCTTCAGGTTGAGCCAGTAATTGACAAGATAATTGAAAAGGCAAGAACTGGAGAAATTGGTGATGGGAAAATATTCTGTAAGTGCATTGTTTTGGTGACCCCTTTTAGCTATGATATATTGCGTTTATCTTACTCATGAACAGTCGTTTGTTGATTTGCCTAATATCTAGTGGATCTGTCTGGGCTTCAGTGCTTTGAGCACTGTGCTGTCACAAAGGGAGTTTTGTTACTCCCATTATATTCTTCCTCTGTATCTTTATCCACGACATACTATACATAGCTAGAAAGTGTGACTAGTTAATGTACTAGCTTGGCGTTCTGAAATGAATCTGCAAGTTCAGTTTCTTGGAGGAACTACTCTGGTATAACCAGTCTCTGGGGCAACATGCCTTGCAGAAGATACTGAAGCATTGCCGCATGCATAATTACTGATGCTTTCGCACTGCCTGTGTCTCTTTTCACAGTGATACCCGTCGCGGACGTCGTAAGAATTCGCACCGGCGAACGCGGGAAGCATGCAGAGAGGATGATTGGCGGGCTGTCGGACAAGTTGGCCCCGGTAATACCAACCGTATAAGCAGTATTTGCTTGCTTTCTGGTTATGGCCTGTAAGCAGAACGCCACAGGTACATTCCTCAGCGTGAGTGACTCTGGTCATAACCTCCGGAAAATAATCTGTAACTTTCTGTCAGAATCCATGTAAATCCAATCTGAATCCTCAAAATGTGCACTTGGGTTTTCTTACCCGTGAATGCTTATCTGCACCAACTTGGGTCTCCTCCCTATAATCTCTTCTGTCTGTGCACCGGAAATGTTTTTTCTTCGGTTTGAGGCTATACTGGGCTGGGCTTTCACAGTGCTTTTCTACAATTGTACGGCCCTATCCGAGCTAGGCCATTGCGATACGTACCCACCTATGACATAACACAGAGCGTACAACTCTGTATCTATTACTATCTATTAAATTGGATTCGCTCAAAAAAAATCTATTAAATTTGAGTTGGTGATTGGCACGGACACGGTAGGTCAACTTTGTTAAAATTACAACAAATATGTCACTTTCCGTTATTTTCTCTTCTTTTTGTCTTATTCACGATTCCTCCTCCTCCACCTTACGACCGACGCCACCGCGTCCGCGCGAGCCCATGCTCGAGCCTTCCCCTCCACCCTCAGCCCGATTTTTCCTCCTCCGTCTTACAACCGATGCTAACCGACGCCACAGCACTCCGAGCAAAGCCGTCACGTCGCCGCCCGCTTCACCTGTTCTCCCACCACCTCCACCGCCGCCAGCCGTCAGACTCGTGGGAGACGGCCGACCTTGACTGCGTCATGAGCTGCTTGCTCCATTCTGCCTGTCGCGTCAACTCCTCACTAGACCTCGCAACCTGGTGCAGCCGCATGACCGCATCCCCCAGCGTCCCAAGCGTCCCGACCTTCTCAGCCTTCGCCAACCACCTGCGCACCCCTTGCAGCTGATTCCAGCCACCGGATTCCGTAGCAACGCACAGGCACACCTGCTAGTTAAGTTAGTACTCCAATATAAAATCTGAGACACTTATGGATCGAAGGATTACTGGAAATATGGGATGGAGGGGTGAGGCAAAAAAAGGACGGGGACATGGAGGGGTGAGGCAAAATAGGATGTGGATATGACCGAATGGCAGGCAGGCAGGGTGAATTTTCAACTTGTACACAAACCGTACCATCTCCGTCTCTCCCATTCGCCTGCCACTGCCAGGTCGCTGTACCACGTGTACATTCCCTGAGTGTGCCAACTTTTTTGGATCAACACATTTGGATGATGCTGACCGGGCAATGCACGAGCAGTTCAGATCAAGAGTTACATGTCAAGCAAGCAATTCAAGCAACCCCGCAGAGAAAAAAAGCACAATAACACGCACGCGTGCAAACTTTCGTGAACGCTCGGATCCCATATTCTTTCCACGAAGTCAAATCGATCCCAGCCGTCCGTGTCCATCTCGATGGGCGTTGCGGCCAAATCTATCCTGACGGGCTCGAGTGTCAACGGCGACGGATAAGGCAGGCCAGATCTTGTACGCGTCGAGCTGAATTAACTAAAACAAGAATTAATTAGACTAATGTGATGGGGCATAGGGTTGGCTCTCTACTAATTGATCAATTCTCTCGATTATTATACCAGCGTCCGTGCTAATGACAAGAACACGGGATGAGTGTAGTTTTTTAGTTAACTTTACTTTTAGCTTTCTATCCGCCACTGTGGATTGACTTTTTTACGGTTGACACCGGAGCAAAGATCATAGCCTAAGATATTTTCTGTTCGAAGTACTCCCTCCGTCAAACAAAATATGTTTCAACTTTTACTAAATTAGAATGCATCTATATATTAAGTCATGTCTACATACATCTAAATTTTGATAAACTTGAGACATCTTTTGTTGGACGGAGAGAATACTAGAACGTGATTAGAAAATTTACATACTGCTGATAATAAGTTACATCCGTGCTATTAATTACAGAATTTTAAAAAGTTTAGATGTCAATGATTGATTTGTCTTTCAAGCCAGCACACGCGTTGAGGAAAAGCAAGGAGAATTGTAACGTGTGTTTCTAATTTAAATCACGTTTAATTTCAGCGCTGTTTAAGGACAAAATGTCAAAGGAAGATATCATAGCTAGCAGCTATAGCAAAAACACACGTTTTAATTCCTTCTTGTTCTTTTCCTGTCGAGTTTTCACTTCAATCGCATATCAGACTACTGTTGTTAGTGGGGTGAAAGAGCTAGAGAGACTGACGTGCCACTCAGCTTCACCTTTTTCAGTTTTTCCTTTCTCTTCCGGTCTCCTCCATCTCTCCCTGCCTTTCTTTTTGCAGCTAATATTAGCCCAAAGTCGTATGCTTGTTCATCTTGCCAACCAGTACAATCCTAATCATTAAGCCGGCTTTGCAACGGCATTACCACCACTAAAGAAGCAATTTTCATATCCTTGGGCTCAGTTCAAAAGTCTCTCAAATTGACCTACTTTTTGAAAGTAGTACTAGTTACCGGCCGTTTTAACGAGAGACTGGTTAATTAATTAGTTTGATTAGTCAGGGTGGTGAGGGATTATTTAATTGATTCGACTATTTTATGCATGAGATATTTATTGTACAGTGACATTCTAGAAACCTGCACAGTGACTAGTAATCCCATTTGTCATCTACAAGTAATAAACTAATTACTAATAAGTATATTTGACCCATGCTGCATGCATGTTCCAGTAGCAGCAGCCATCACTTTAACAGCAAATTAAGTAATCGTTGTTAGCAATGCAAATGTCATCATTTGGCAGCCAGCTGCGGCAGGTTAGAGACTTAGAGTAAACTCATCTGGTTCGTACTACATTTCTCTAAATTATTGTTCAAGTGACGGCTAGTCGTAAAAATATAGAACCCGGCCTCTGTTTTGAAATACATGTCATTTTACCGAAAATCATGGATATTCGCTCGCCCTCAAGCATGAGCAAAGTGTTAATGTGTTCTTGACAAAATCATTTGTCCAAGTATGGCACAATTTTTCATCCATAATGTGTGTCGCCTAACATGTCATTATTTATATACCAGAGAAGTACTACGTGAAACCAAAGTCATACTCTTCTCCTGTAGCTAAGCCCTCGAGTCTTAAGAATCCTAACACCGACACTTGGTCAACCAATTAAGATTAGTGCATCCAATTCCCAAGTCAAACGGCAAGCTGACCTTAAAACGTCAGTAGAATACGCTAATTGGATCCTACCACCCGGTATTAGTAAACGAGTTAGTACTATTAGCCTGCTGGCTTAAAAGTGGTCTAAACTCTAATTAATTAAAGCAGCATCATGCAAGCAGCAGGGCAGAGACTGCAGCTAAGGAGTTGAATCCACTGCACAGAGGCACAGAGCTGGTCAAAATATTGTAACAGAAACTAATGAGACCAGGAAGTGGATGATTAAACAATTAGACAGAGGAGGCGTCTTGGCCAAGTCAAAGAGGCTGCAGCTCACATGCTTAATCGCTTGGAATAGTAGTAGAAGATCCCAATTGAACATGGGAGGACTGAATTAAGAATTTGAGTTTGGGGTAGGATCAATATTTGTCGCCAACATGCATGCATGTGTGGTGTACATGACAAAGTTATTTGCCAACATTTAGTTATTGTTGTTTGGCTGCAGACACTTAGGCCATCTGAATGAATTATTTGGATTTTTTTGCTGTTGGAGGTTTATTTACTGGTGCACCTTTCAATATCATGACAATAGACTAATTAAAATATAATCATTTTAAACTTTTAAATTGGGACATACACACACAAAAATCAGACTTTATTCCCACCATGGATTTTGCCATTACCCTTTTTCCTTAACATATATCTTTTCAAACAAAATAGTACAAGAGATGGATTGACTAGCTTGAAAGGAAATTAACCTGTATGAAGTATGAACTCAAGTTAGTAGTACTTCTGGTCATAAATCAAACCAGCTGGTTAATTTGGTCCAAGTCTCTTTTACTTGCCCTGCCTTCTTAATTTTGACTGAGTAATTTCGTCTAGTCTCCCACTAAACAACACCAATTATGAGAAGACAGCCTCTCACTATCCTAAGCTAAAGAGTAGTGAAGCAAACACATGCCCCCAAGAATGCTAATTTGCCAGCGCCGTTTATTTTATTAAGAGGCGGTTTTTGGACGCCGCCATGGAATGGGCTAGCCACACGTGAGGAGGAGCAGAGTTTTGCTTTGTACGAATGGTTTGTAACAGTACCTTTTTATAAGAAAATAAAAAGGCTTGTGATAATAGCTTTTCATATATTTAGTACGGCTTTTGGTTTTTGCTCAGCAAAATATATTAATTAGATGGATGCACTAGCTTGAAAGATCCTTTTAATTATTTTAGTACCAGGTTAAACCGCCTGTGTAATGAGGAGATAACTTTTTTTTCTTAGTAGTATAAGATGTCCATTCATGTTTTAATTTTGGCAATTTTGTGAGGACACATACCATGTGTAGATAGCAGTATTAGAGCATCTTCAGCAGGACCCCTAAACAGGGTCCTATCTCCCTTTAGGGACCAGAGGAAAAAAAAAAACATCTACAACAGAGCCCCTACGTACATCCCGCCCCTAAAAGAACACCCCAAGCCCCCAATCCCAGGGGTCCGTAGGGGGAGCCCCTATTCTCTTTCCCCCCCGCCATGTCAGCTTTCTTGCTCCCGTGTGCGTGCACTTCACTGGACGGCACCACTCCGCACCGCCGGCCGCCCCTGCGCTTCGCCGCCGGCCCGTTCCCCGCCACCCCTTCCCCCGCACCCCCGCGGCCTTGCCCCGCGCCGCCGGTCCCAGGGCCGCCGCTGCCTGAGATCGAGCCAGCGTCGAGCCTCGCTCTGCGCGCCGCCCGTCCGCCTGGCCTCGTGCCCGCCTTCCCCTACGCCCCCGCTCGGCAACTGCCCACCGCCCTCGAGGCCGCTCAGCGCTGCCGCTCCCGAGGGGAAGCCCCTAAACAATATTTAGGGAGCCCCTGAACAACATTTAGGGAGCTTGTTTTAGGGGCTACTGCTGAGTTGCTCTTAGCCGAGTTGTATCGGGTTCTTAATTTATGTCCTTAAGAACCGAGCAAATGCTCACAAAAGAAACTTACCAAAATGCATGCAGGAGAAAGTAACAGTTATATATATATTTATATATATATATATACACTTCCAGTATATTCTGACTTGAGAATATAATCCAAAGTTCCTTTTGCCGTTCAAAGATGCCCCGGCCCTCCAATCTCCAACGAACTCCGGAAGTATTCCGGATCAATTCAGCCTTTGCAAGTTCATCTCGATCGCTTAATTCCCTTTCGGTAGTGCTAGTATATACATATATGGAGTATTATTGGTCAGTCAAATTAAACTAAAACACTAGCACTCTGGAAAGTGCTCCTCCTTTTGCAAGAGGAATATATTTAGATGTATAAGATATATTCTCTTATTATTCCGCTGGACCCAGAAGTGGTTTCGTAGTATCTTGATCGAGAAGACAAGACACGCCTATGATGAGATGTTCCAAGCAATGTATAGGCAATAGGGCTCTAGAGGAGAAGGAAGAATTGAGAAAAAAAAATGTAGCTAGCTAGCTTTGGCCGTACGTGGGCGGGTCAACGGTCAAAGGTGGACCGGCGGGAGACGGACACGCTGATTTCTTAACCCGTTTGAGTTTTGTTTACTCTGGCGACACGCGCGCACGCACGCCTTCTTCCTTCACTTTAGGCTTTAATTACCACAGACCACAGTCACTGGCTAGTCGTCTTCTCGCTAATTCCCTTCTCGACATCGATCGTCCATCCCTATATAAACCCAATATATCCGTCTCGATCCCTCCACATCTCCTCAATCAATCAAGCTCTAGCTCATCTACTAGCTAGCTCGATCATCCATACATAGCTCCCAAAATTAACACTCCACAGCTAGCGGCTCTACCACTTAGATACTTCTTGTGGATCGATCGAGCTCGGATTGATCGTGCTGATCATGGACATGGACAAGGAGTACTACATGGGCATGGAGGCGGCGATGAGCCCGGGTGGCTCGTCGGAGCCGGCGAAGGCGGTGGCGGTGGCGGCGACGGCGAGCGAGGACGAAGGTGACCTGAGGAGGGGCCCCTGGACGGCGGAGGAGGACGCGCTGCTCGTGGACTACGTCGCCCAGCACGGCGAAGGCCGCTGGAACTCGCTCGCCCGATGCGCCGGTGAGTACGCTAGCTTAAGTGTAATTCTACACGTTAATATATACTAGAAGTCTAGAGTAATCTTTCTTCTCTGGAGAACATATCCTGGTACATGTCACATCTGCTTTAATTTTGTTCCTCATCACATTTCGCAAGCTAGAGATAAGATGAGGTATACTAGCATTCCCCATTGTTAGCCAACCTAAATTAATTAACAAGCTAGGAGATACATAATTTTGTCTTGACATGTGTGTGCAGGGTTGAGGAGAACGGGGAAGAGCTGCCGGCTGCGGTGGCTGAACTACCTCCGTCCGGACGTCCGGCGGGGCAACATCACGGCAGAGGAGCAGCTGCTGATCCTGGACCTGCACTCGCGCTGGGGCAACCGCTGGTCCAAGATCGCGCAGCGGCTCCCCGGCAGGACGGACAACGAGATCAAGAACTACTGGCGGACCCGGGTGCAGAAGCACGCCAGGCAGCTCCGGTGCGACGTCAACAGCCGACAGTTCCGGGACGTCGTCCGGCTAGTCTGGATGCCCCGCCTCATCGAGCGCATGCACGCCGACGCCAACAACGCCGGTGTGCCGCCGGCGCCGGAGACGATGACGACGACGATGGCGACGCGTGCTGATCATCGTCATGGGATGAGTAGGAGTGAGCCGATGATAGGACGGGCGGCGGATGCGACGGCGGAGATGAGCCCCGACGACACCTCTAGCACGCTCCGGTCTTCGGTATTGACGGCAGAGATGGTGTCGACGATGCACGAGGGGCAATATCGTCTCTCTCCGTGGGGCGCTGCAAGTGCTGTCACCACGAACAACGCGGATGGTACGGCCGTGAATTGCTTCGTGCGAAGGGATGAGGGGGCGATGGGCGGCGATGATCACGCGATCCATGGCGGTGACGATGAGCTTGGCGGGAGCTGGTCGGAGCTCCTCGCTGCCACGGGACTACCAGAATTCGAGTTCGGGGATTTCGACGACAACTTGTGGAGCCTAGAGGACATTTATGCAAATTAAATTCATAGAGTGACTTGACTAGTATATAGTATGCAAATTAAATTCATAGAGTGGTCTTCAATTATTTTTTTCCCATTTCTTGCTGGTTTCCTTTTGAGCGCATCCACAACTGTACATGCAAAAAAATACAGTGCATGATGCACTTCAAGCTTTAGTAATACCCTCCCAAGTGTCTATTTCAAATCTACAGATTTGTGAATTTTGCACAGATCACAAATTAACTATTTCTTTACGAAAATTTGTAGGCACGTAGAATACATCTATGTTTACAATGGAAAATATTTCAGAATTTTTTGAACCTCAGAAATATGAATATTGTTTTAAAATAAAGAGCTCCAAAAGCCATTTTTCGCTAAGCAAGATGCTATTGATGTAGTTCTATCGGGTTAATTAACAGGTTTCTGCTTAAAGCATCTATGATTTAAATGATTTTAAAGGGATTTTGGAGGGTTGCAATCGATCCTAGGGATTTTTTTAGGTGGTTTTTATTTGTATCATCACATTTTATAGGACTTTTTTTTTCTAAAGATACTCTGCACTACATTTCAAGCCTCTTTGATCAAATAATTTTCATAGAAATTTAGAAGAACTGAAACTTACGGAAAAAAAATCTTATGTTTTTTCCTTATATTTGTAGGGTTTGTAACTCGTAGGATTTTTCTATTAACGACTCCCATATTATATATGAAATATATCTAATAGGAAAAAATTGAGTGACTCAAGCCCCCAGGAAAGATTCCTCTGTTTTTTCTGTGCATGTAACCAAATTATCGTTCATGCAAACTCAATCATGTGAGATTCAAGTAAGCATCATAATGTATCTTTGCGGTTTTTTAAATCTTGTGAATAAAAAAAAACCCTTCCAAGAGGATCTTTCGTTCATTTTGACCCTTGGAGAGATATTCAGTGCATGTTTTCCTATGGTGTAACTGAATAGTCCTCAACGAAAACTCTTTAGTACAATTAACAGTCCTTGGTGGATAGGGGGAGTGATAATCTAAAAAGACCATAGATTATAGTCAACCCCATCCATGAGAATCATGATTCCTCATCGTTCATCACTACTACTGAATAACGAATGAACATATGGAAAGAGAGCTTATATACGCATGTCCTTCCTAACACAGAAGAGATTGCACAAATTATATGTTTAGTTTGTCATGATTTGAACCTGCGTGGGGGATACACATCCATCATCGATACACTTGAGTTTTTTTAGGACACTAAATATATATGAGAACCAACTATTGGTTTTTGATGGTTAAGACAGTGGTTAATTGTACCCAGCCTACCAGTGAATAGATATCCCAAGTTGATGCCCAGCTGTGTAGGATCGGACTCCGGACTTTAAAAAAAATGGCATCTTCTGGAGACATCCTTGATCTTAATTTGTCATACATGCCATGTTGCGTTCCAAACTTGTCTTTGCAGTTTTGTTGTGCGAAATGCCTAAAAGCTTGTGCCTTGTACAGCTAAGCTAGCTAGCTACACCTCTCCAATGGTTTGGTTTCCTTTCCCGGATCAAAGAAAGAAAAGAAGAAGCAAAATACCACTAGCTCCATGGTGTGATGAAGGGGCGCCTGCAGGGTCGGTGATTTGGAGAGATTCCACCACGTAGGACTACACACATACCACTACATAATTTGGAGCTTGGACCAAGCTAAAGATATCCACAGATGACACTGCACTATTCTTCGTGATATAAGCATATAGAAGTACTACAAACTAAACACGAACTTTGCTCCTTATCCATATCCGGCCCATAGCTAGTTAGCTTCCTTTAGCAAAGGAGACCTAGCTAATGGTTTTATGTATAGTTAGCCTGCACCAGTACGGCACTGATCAACAACATTTCTATAAGAAGTTGTGATAGCCCATCCAGTTCAGGTCTTAGACTTGACATATGGGTGTCACATTTTCCTGCACTATTTCAAGATTTAACCAGTGCTATTCTTTTAGTGGTAGGTGACGTATCCGTCAACAGCGAGGCGTCAACGGTGACTTCGTAAATCTCTCAAGATCTGTCGGCTTAGTCTTTCGGAGGTGCTCATAGGGCTAGAGTGTGCGTGTATGCGTTCAAAGGGGTGAGTGTACGTGCGTGTTATGAGCGTCTGCGGTTGTAAGGTGTTCCTCAAAAAAATATTTAAATAAACAAGAAATGCATTAACTTTGACATGTAAAAATAGTAAGTAGCAGCGAACAAATAATTGGAATATACAAACAGAACTGCACATGAACGCCTGGAGCCGTATGTAGTACTGTCTAGTTGGGATTTTGCAGTGCACTTTTTTCTTGAGGATTTTACATAGAGTAGTTTGACTGCGCATGTAAAAAGGATGTCGCCATAAACGTGCAAGGGAACCACGGGCGACGCCATCCAGCCAGAGCGTGACGTGGCGGTCTCCTGGGCGGTCAAAGCTGCGGTCTCCTTGCCCGGTCGTCGGGTCAACGCGGTGACGTCGGCGACCAGATAAGGCAGGCCAGGCCCACTCGTGAGGATTCTTTAGTTTAAGTTTACGCACGCAGGAACCAAACGACCGGCCCGTGGGCCCGCCAGCAGAAGAAGCTCATCGATCCTGGCCGTCCGATCAGTTGATCTGTACGACGAGAGCGTTCGATGAAGACTTCGCTTTTTTTGCCTTTGGCTAGCTTTCCCTGGAACTGGTTTGAACGCAGCTGCCTGGCATCATGCATGACCTGTTCATCCACTAACAAATCCTAGCTAATTTAGCTCTTTTTTGAGGGGACGAATGATTGGTGTGTGCATATGTGCGACAGAGGACGTATCTGTCTCGCTGACTTGTAGATAGTTCAAGATCAAAGTAATTAACCCGACGGCCAAGAGATACAATGAGACTTGCGATGTGAGATTTAGTTTCATTATGCATGCGGGTAAATTTAAACTTTGATTCATCACAGTGCACAAAAAAAAAATACTACACCCTTTCTTCTATTCCTTGTAAGATGGCGATTTTGGAAGGCCAAACATCTTACATTTACATTTGGGAAGAGAGAGAGACGGCTAGTACGTGCGCAAAGACATTTAGTTCTAATACCTGAGTTTCATGCATCGAATCAATTTGTCCAAAAGCTCAAACGATGAATAAAAGATGACAATATAACGCACTTATATTTCAACGGCACAGGCGTGCACACACATATCTGCACCGGCCCGGATGACCAGATCGATCTCTCGTTACGGCAGAAAATGAAAAGCCTGATGATTTGTCCTGCTAGATTTCCCTTAAAAAACACGTGCTGCATGCTGGGTGTTGCGTGCGTGCAAAGCTCGGAAGACGTACGTACGTGCGGTGCGGTAGCAGTGGAGGCTGCTGTCAGTCGGTCAATGTTTGTCAACTACTCGTACACCCCAATTGAACGTACATGCATGGAGTATTGGAGTCAACCGACCCATGCGCGCGTGCATACGTCTTGTCCACGGTACAGTATATATACCTAGTGCTGAACTGCACTTAATTCTTCTCGAAATTTTACAGGGAATACATATATTTATTTATTTTAAATTTGAGAAAAGAATTATGGAACGGAAATGGAGTACTCCGCAGTACGGTTTGCTGATGGAAGCATCGCGTATTGCACTGAGCAGGCAGTTGACCAAAGGAAGCGTGCCCATGCGGTAATTAACAGGGCTGGTGATTTTGATGCCAGCATTCGGCCCATATTTTTAGAAGATGGCTTGATTCTTGGCCCATCCAACGGAAGGAACAGTTTAGGCCTGTTGGCCCATGTTTTTTTTTTCTGTTAGAGAAATTGGCCAACGATTTCTTTTTTTTTGGCTGCTGCGGGAATTTGGTCCTGGCACTGCAAACTTTTAGTTTTATGATCACGCGACTTTATTGTTTGTGTTTGTTGTGTCTTACTCGATCGTGTGTACGTACTTTTACTCAATCTAATATAAAGTCATGTCATTTCCAGGAAGAAAACACACATTTAATTAATCAAGAGTGACCGGCATGCAAATAATAATGCAAATCCATTGGCTGGTGAAAGAGAGAAGCAAGTGTTTTTAATTAGCTAGCCAGAGCCGTACCCTACGCACGTACGTAGCTGGAGAGAGCCGATTCGATTCTTCAATTTGCCGAGTAAGATTCCACGGCACTAAAACCAAACCAAACTCTCTCACGTACGTACGACAAGGCATGGCTAGCAGAGCTTTGGCCGGCCGCGCGGTGTACGTGTCTTCATGGGCATGTCCCGCGCGCCAGCATTTCATTTTCACGAGAAAATGAACCAAAATTGAAGACACACACTACATATAGACACGCATGCACGGGCCGGGAAATTAATGGCAAGTACCCTGGCTAGCTAGCTAGCAGCTAGAGCTATATATACTGTGACCCGGCATGGCCGGCGCCAGGGGAATCTAATCTATCTAAGCTAGCTCCGATCCGTCCATCCATCCGTCAGATATGATGGACCGTCGACCGATCATGCAATGCAATGCAATGTGCTACTAGCTAGCTGCATGGACGTAATCAATATTGCTGCGTGGAATAGTGGCACCGTCACGTCGAGCCTGTGCGTGCAATGCATGCTATAGCGAGCGAGGTAGCGTGCGGGACAAGTGTCAGATTTAACTACTAGTCGACCACACACACTCTTGAACTGTGCTCCAGGCCATGTCGACCGGTCGGCCGGCCTGTGCGCGCATGCATTCAATTTCAAAGTGTGTGGCATGCATCTTATAGCTACTTACCCACCTGCATTAATTAACTGATCAACACAGTCGTCCAACCTTTTTCTTTTTACCCTTTTTTTTAATGAGAGTGACAACATAATAATACAGATCGAGTACGTTGATTGATTGAGAGATGGGGTCAGACGCACAAGATCAATCGAATAATCGAGTGCATGTCACGGGCCGCCCGGCTCGCGTACGTACGGCACACGATCGAGCTAGCTAGCAGCGGTACGTACGTAGCACTATATGCGTGGCAGCCCACACATGTGTACGTGGAGATCGAGACAGAAAGTTTATGCATGTGGACATGTGCGTGTATGCAGGGTAGTCCATGCATGCACAATATGCACTCTCATGCAATTGCAATGATTCCCCCGGAGAAGATTTAGCCTGCAATCCTGCATCGATCTGTGCATGCATGTATGTTGGCAGCTGGGAACCCGGCCTGATTCAAAATCCCCTCTCATGAAACCACGGGGGGCAGATTAACCTGTCTGGCTGTCTCTCTCATTCATATGCTAAAAAAAACTCATGTGTCAATGACTTGGTTTTTTTGGGTTCAAATTTTCTGGAACCCATTTGGGTTCATAGTTATTTGGGTTGCAAGATCAATATACCCGTTGGGTTCATAATTTTCTGGAACCCATTGGGTTGATCCTAACCCATTGAGATTTCTAGCTTAATTATTTTTTTGGGTTCATAACTGACTTAGTTTTTTGGGGTTCAAATTTAATTCTAGCTTATTTTTTAGGTTCATTCCCAGAAAATTTTATTGGGTGCAAATGAACCCAACAAGAAAAATTACTGCGTTCATGTGTCAATAATTAAATAAATTATACTTATTGGGTTTCATTTGAACCCAATGGCTACACCTCCGCCCCTGCCTATGCGTGAGGTTATTTTTTTTTACTCTGTACATCCATACTTTAATTTTTAAAAATATAAGGAGCAGGTGATCCCGGGATCCTTTCGTCCGCTCTCAACATACATTACTACTCCATCCGTTTCACAATTCTTGTCGTGATTTTAGTTCAAATTTGAACTAAAACCACATCAAGAATTATATCGGAGTACATGGCTAAGGTCACTCAGCTCATGCATGTTCAAATTAATGAGACTTGATCATGTATGCTGATACATGTTTTGAAGCTACTAAAACCAAGACTCAAACACCACCACTCACAGGAATAAACTTAATTAATTAACACTGAAGATCTTTATTCAAATCATCTCTCATTGAGATTGTCCGGGAAAACATGCATGCATGGAGATAGCTCAGGAGGGATAGAGGGGAGAAGGAGGAGTGAGGTTGGAGACACTCAGCGATAGGAGAAACACAACGGGAGGGCCTTACAAGGTCAAGAAAAGGCCTTACAAGGTCAAGAACGTTAATTCTGGCACGAGGAATTACCAGAAAATGGTTTAACTAAGGGTGAAGTGCGGGAGTTCAATTTGAGGGATAAAAGAAAGCTCAGTCGGGATAACACCGGCTTATAGGCTAGGAGGCCCTTATAGCTTTTACTTTCCACTGCATATGCGGCATCTTGATGACATTTCCCCAGTTTAAGAAGTCGAATGCTGCTCTTTGTTGGCAATGATCATGGACAACAAAGATGCTGGATGCTTCTCTCCACTTGTAAATCTGGGGAAAAAAGTGAAAATAATGAAGATAAAATCGTTGCATTATTGCACTATTATCTTTGTGAAAGTAGAGGTAGCATGCAATAACTTACAGGGATGTTACGGATGTTGCCAGTCCAAGATCTAGGGTTTTGATCATCCAGTAGTGTATCCTCATCCTTTAGTACCATCTTTGAAACAATCAAACACTGCATGCATGTCATGTCATGTTGCAATGCATCATGGTCGTCATCAACTCCTCAATTAATTTAAGTTCAAAAACAACGTAAAGAACAAATAAATTGAAAGGGATATCGAGATACACAGAGGCCAACAAGATCACAAGTAAACAATGATTTAATACAGAAGTTCGAGAAAACACGGAGAGGGTAACTGGAACTTGGAAGAGCAACACATTATCCAAGTTGTAACATACGTAAGAACTAGATCATAAACTTTTAGTTTCTCTTCAACAAACTTGTACTACATTTCTAACCCAAAATTGTACTCTAGTGATAAAATACAAGAGTCTGGGTACAAAAAAGGAAGAAGAAGAAAGCATTACACCTATTAGCTTAATTAGCTACATGCAGAAGGAAGAAACACTCAAGCTTCTTGCATATCCGGGAAGAGAAAGAAGAAGAGTCTTGAGGGGAAGGAGGGGAATGGAGGTCTAGTAGATTAGATCTCACCTGCTGCTGGAGTTGGGGAAGAAGATATCTGCAGATACTTAATTCAGAGATGTAGCTAAGTAGTACTAGCGATAGAGAAGACTCATCTCTTTGCTGCTGGTGCTGCTGCCCCTCACCTGCTGGGTTCAGATTTATACTGCAAGAAGCCAAGAACAAAGGGTAGTGGGATATCTAATGGATGGACACAGAGGGCCTCCCTTGAACTGGATGTAGGCCAGGACAGGTGGCTCTCTCTTTAATTTTAGCTTGGCTTTCCACGAGGGGAATCTTTGTCCTTTCCCCCCTCTTCCTCCTGATCCCCATCTTTTTGTCTTGACCGTGCTTAGAGACATGCATTAGTGTAGCTTGATTGGATCAACTCGCTAGCTACAAGTTGTCTGACTACGTACTGTAGCAGTACGTAGTCAGTAGTATATACCTAGATGTCTGGGGTTGATTTTCTGTCTGTTGACTAATTTGGAGTTACAAACATGCAAGCATATGTGGCTATATGCATGCTGATTTTCTAATTAGTTGTCACTGGGACCGGCCTAGGTTAATCTTAGTTAGTTATATACATCTAACTCCCAATTAGCACTAAATCTCTCTCTCTCTCTCTTCCTTTTTTTAATTAGCTAGGTATTCTTCTTCAAGCTCAATTAGTCAAGGTGCGGTCTCTCATTTTTTTTATGCAACTAATTTCAAAATTCATTCAATTGTCCTTCAATCCCTATTCATCTCCACCTTGACTCACCCGATAGGCTACATGGAAACATCAAAATCATTTGCCTGGTAAAGATGACTAATTACACAATGATTAACTAGGCTTTTAAGAATCTAAATGTACATATATTTTGAAAAAAAAACTTGCCTACAGTACATGTACATATACAAACTCAGAGGCCGGTGGTCATCGATCAGTATATATTGCTGGAACTGAGAGTGCTCCAAACTCTGAAGCCATCTGATGGCATGCACGTGGAGGAGCGCGCAAATTAAAGCGAGGGGATGGAAGCAGCTAGAGCCATATATACTTCTCATGCTAGTTCCCATAAATCATGCAGATCGATGCAGGAGATAGGTAGCAGCTCTTCCTTTCTTTCGGCTCATGGGGAACGGGAGAGATCATGGAATCAAGAACGAGCGAGGTCGACATGTTGCAGAGCCACGGCTCCTGCTTTCACATGCCTAAATTAAACTACACACTGTACCCTGGCCCAGTGCTTATGTTAATTCATGCCAACGCAACGGAAAGTGCTAGGCATCCCGTTATACAAGGTCAACACCCCTCCTCGCGTGTGACGGGATGACAAGTCAACACATGTAAACTCAGAAATGTCTTAAGAGGCCAATACGACTTGAACTTGCTCTGATACCATATGTCAAGCTTCATGCGCTAACCAACGCAACCAAGAGGCCGATCTGATGGAAAGGGCTAGTCAGCCCACTTATAAACTTCAACACCATTGATCCATAGAGGTACGTAGCTGTTGTGCTGTGTTGCCTGTCATGCATGGTGTCATGTGACAGATACCATATATGGTAATGCATTGCAGTTAGTGTGGGAAGCCTGGTCATAACAAGAAAGGCTGCCATGATGCAAAACTTGGTTTGAAACCAAAGTAGGAGCTGAAGAGGAGGGTAAGAGCACACCCTCTGTCATCATCTTCATCTTCAGAGGACGATGATGATCCACCTCCTAAGGTAATTACTGTTTCATCCTTTTGTCCATTTCTTTTTTATCTCAGAAGGGCAGCTCAGCAGTCGTATGCATTTTGTACCAGATTGACAGAACAATTGGGTTGGACAGAGTGAGGCATGAATATGGACAAGAAAAACTGTCTGAAATGATGGAACAGGTAATAATACATAATTTCCCAATATATGTGTATTAACTATGGTCTTTCTAATTCAAAATTAGCTCATAATTAGCCCATTTCTCAAACTTGTAGAGAGAAATGTCACAAAGAACAGACACATATGCGCCATTGCCCAGTTCACAGTTCATTGAATCACATGTTGAAAACCTGGATCCTGTACCATCAACCACTAAGACAAACGGAGGAAGCCTGCAAAGGAAACTTGATGCCATGAAGCAAATGAAGATGAAGGCTGTAGAGGGAAAAAGAGAAGTGGCAGATCAAGCAAAATTTGATGCTGCTATGAAAGATCTAGAGGAAATAGAAGCTAGAAGAAAAGAAGAACTAGAGAAGAAGGCAGCTGCCATACAAGAAAAGAAGGTTGTAGCAGCAGAGAAGAAGAAAATTGCAGCTGAAGCTAGGCAGGTTACAGCAGCAGAGAGGCAGAAAATTGCAGAAGAGAAGAAGATTGCAGCTGCAGCTGAGAAGAGAAGACTTGCTGAGGAGAAGAAGAAAGAGGCTGCAGAGAAGAAGAAATCAGCTATGGAGAGGAAAGAGGCTGCTCAAGCTGCTGCCTCTGCTAGAAGAGCTGCTGGAGCTGGAACATCTGGCCGTGCAGCAAAGAAAGGAAGAAAAGATTCCATGTTTGACTATCTGGCTGGGTTTTAAGGCTGTAGAGAGGCTGCTGTTTTAACAGACCTGTAATGCACTAATTAATGTTGGTTATTTCTGTCATAAAACTGTAATGCACTTATTCTGGGCCACTCTTTCATTTTGGTGCTTATGGTCTAGTTCAAACGTTGTTGAGAATCTGTAAATTTTGGTGGTGACCTGTAATGCAGCAAAGCTTTTGTGGCAGAAATTTGAATCAAAATCTGTCGACAATTCCATCAAATTTTGCATTATATAAATTGCAGTCAGACGTTATCAAAATCTGTAGAAATTCAGTTCAAATTATGACCAAACTCTGTACAAATCATGCCATTGCAAAATCTTGACTTGCAACAGAAATTACACAACACACTTTCTCATTTTAATCGAAGGGCCATTGGCCGAAATTTTATTAAGCAAGAAGACAGGTGTGGGCAGGGGAGTTACAAAGAGCAGGAGAGCCTGAGCTAAAGAAGCTACAAGGACCAAAGCTACAAAGAGCTACCGAAGTAGCATACCAGCCAGAGCTAAAGAAGCTACAAGGACCAAAGCTACAAAGAGCTAGTCCGTACAGAAGTAGTATTCCTCGGTCCAACAAAGTATGTCTCAATTTTGACTAAATTTGAATGCATTTATACACTAAGTCAATACATTTAAATTTTGACAAACTTGAGACATCTTTTCTTGGAGGAAGAGTAGCATATTATCTTCGGTCAAAGTCTGAAAACACCTTCCACCTTACCGTCTTCGAATTCCCTTCTTAGCTTCGTGAGCGTATTCAGAAATACCTTAGAGGCTGGCTATGGAAAGGTGATCTCAATTGTGGTAGTGGAAGCTGCCTAGTGCGCTGGTCCACGGTCTGCTCGCCCAAAGAATTTGGTGGCCTCGGTGTGCTTGACATCGACAAATGTGGTCGCGTTCTTCGTCTGCGTTGGGAATGGCTGCGGTGGACCAAGC
Organism: Brachypodium distachyon; assembly: GCF_000005505.3. NCBI lineage: Eukaryota > Viridiplantae > Streptophyta > Magnoliopsida > Poales > Poaceae > Brachypodium > Brachypodium distachyon. Next base: position 38,588,258 of record NC_016132.3, on the reverse strand, counting down.
CGGATAAGCCGTGGGCCGCGGTTGCTTCTTCCCTCAGCAACGCGGATATATGCCTCTTCGCTGCTATTACTTCTATCACAGTCCGTAATGGTCATTTTGCTAATTTTTGACATGATGCTTGGCTCTTTCGCCAGAGGCCCAAGGATATTGCCCCTGGCCTGTACAAGCTTGCACGCCGCAAAAACCGTTGTGTTAGGGATGCAAGATGGCAATCCAAGTGGATCTCTGACATTGCTCATGGCGTGAGTCCTGCCAACATTGGTCATTTCATCTGCCTATTTGTCCTCCTCGATGAGGCTCCGCCCCTTCTTGATGGTGATGATACTATCACCTGGAACCTAACGTCGAGCGGCTCGTATACTGCGCATAGCGCCTACCTTGCCCAGTTCCAAGGGATCACCAGGAAGCCTTTTGGGGCCATGTTCTGGAACATTTGGGCGCCCGAGAAATGCAGTTTTTTCGGTTGGCTGGTTGTTCTTGGTAGGATCCTACCGCTGACCTCCTCACTCGGAAGAACATCCCTAATGATAAGTGGTGCCTTTTTGTCATAATAGTGAGGAGACGGCAATTCATCTCACTACGAAATGCGCTTTTGCGCGTTCTATTTGGACCTTGATTGCCGGCTGGACGGGTATTCAGTCCCTCCACCCGAGTGCATGGATTGACACTTCCTCGGTGTTGCTTTGGTGGACCGGGCTTTATTCGGTTAAACATTTGGGTAAACAGCCGGCCAAAGCAGTTGCCTCTCTGTCCCTTCTCACTATGTGGGAAACTTGGAAGGAGAGAAATCGGTGTATTTTCCAACACAAGCTTAAATCGCCTTCTGCTGTTTTCCTGTTGATCAAGGAGGAAGCTGCCCTCTGGGATCGCGCGGATGCAAAGATTGGTGCTTTGACATCTGGAGATGATGATGTTCCTTGATTTCAGTTGCTTTGTAACTTAATCTCTCTCCCCCTTCTCTTGTTCCTTTTTTTTTCTTTTCCGTATTTTGTGTAAACCCTAGGGTTGATTCTCTCAACCCTCCTATTGGCAATAAATAGTCCGCTGTGGCTGTTTGCTTAAAAAAGAAGGTCTGAAAAACGACCTCATTTACAACCAACTGTGCAAGATTACAGAAAAAAACTCAGAGAGCTGAAACACAACCGGCAGTTCTCCAGGATCAACTCAATCTTCAGTGCAGTGGTCCACCAATCTTCACTGTTGCTCAAAGCGATACCTGGGATATGAAAACACACTTTCTCATTTTGCAGTCGGGGCAGCAAATTAGTGGTACAGCTGGCCTGTGCCGTCGCTTCTCCGCCGATGAACTAGCTCGATGGAGAGACATCGCAGCGGGGACGGGATGGATTCTGTTGATGATGTGCAGCGGCGACGTTCGCCCAGCAAGGAGGAGGGATAGCGGCGAGGAGCGGTGATGGCGAGGAGGGATAGTGGCGAGGAGCCGGACACGGCTGCACGAGCTAGGGATTTGAGAATGGAGAGGATGGGGAAAGGAAAAGAGGACGCCACGCTGTTAAATATGCGGTTCGTATACGGCACACGTCAGCACAAAACGGTTCGGAATAGAAATTAGGACTGTATAAGCCCCACTTAAACAACACTGTTCACTCCGTAAGAGCAACTCCAGCCGTCCTCCCCATATGGCGTCCAGCCTGCCACAATTGAAAAAACCCCTAGTCGTCTAGGTGGTCCATCCACGAGTCGCGCCGCCGCCGTCGTCGCCTTCATAACTCGCCTACTTCACCGGCACGAGTGTCGGCGTGGCCTTCTTCGCCTCCTCCTTGGCCGCCTAGGCCGCCAGCGCACTCGTCGGCACGCTGCCCCGGGCACTCCTCCAGGTCGGAGTTGCCACGGTGGTCGATGGCGACGCTCTCGTACTTCGGAGGAGGCGCCCACTCCTCCGGCTCTAGCTTCAGCCACCGTGCTCTGGCCGAGGAGGAACCCGGGTGTGCCCGAGGACGAGCCGGAGCCACCGCCCAGGTAGCGGTGGTGTCCGGCCGGTGGAGGAGGGAGACGGAGGGCCGATGGAGGAGGGAGAGGGACGGGCGTGCCTCCGTCGAGCTGCAGCTGATTGCCAGCGGCAATGTGAGCGAGGACGCCGTCGATTGAGCGCCCCTGCCAGAAGGCGCGCCGGCCGTCGATGTTGGTCCGCACTGTCGGGAGCGGCACATCGTGGACGCGCGCCGGTGCTCGTCGTCGAAGAGACCGGCCGAGGCGGTGCCGGTCTCACGATTCCACTCCGCCGACGCCTGTTGCTCCGGCGTTAGGGCGTGGACCCAGCGGTCCGAGATGCGCTCTCGCAGGCGCGCACCCGTCTGCACCGGTGGGACGGGCCCGACGCCCTAGCTGAGCTGCCAGCCGTGGGGGAGGCGGCAGTCCGACGGCGACAGGTAGGCGGCAGTCCGAATCGCGTCGGCCTCGTCGATGTGGAGCCAGCGATGCTCGTCCTAGTGGGCCATGGCGAGGTCGAGGGAGGAGGAGGAGAGAAGACGAGGGAGGAGATGGGTGAGGTGGATGAATGTCAACGTCGACGGCGCTGCCTTTTATAGGCGCCGCCGGGGGTGTGAACGCGGCGGGAAACGGCATTGGGAATGCGCGTGGAAGCTGACGAGACTGGGCGGCGGTTTGATCCGGCGACTGCCATAACTCGCCTGCGAAGTCGAGGCGAAGCCGTGGACGATTAATGCCGAAGCCGGTGAGAGTAATAAATGGCGCTGACAAGACGGGCCCACGTCATAAAACGCGCGCCGGCTACTTTTGGAAATAGGAAAACTGGCTGGGTCTGTTTTTGGACGCCGGCGCGCCTATTTCGCGTTTGGGGGCTGGCTGAAGTTGCTCTAGCAACGAGACTCAAATTTGAGGACCAAAATGCACGTATTCTGCAAGTTTAGAGGACCAATTGTGCATTTCACTCGTTTCACGCAGAGGAGGAAAACAGGGCAGTATAATTTGTCCTTTCTTTTCTTTGCGCTTGCGCATCTCAATGCCGAGCGCCCCGACGGCCCAAAACCCCGTCGCTGGTCTTCCTCCTCCAGCGAGCGCCGCCACCCCGTCCCGCTGCCGAGCGCCCCAGCCCCCTGGCTCCCTCGCTCGTCTTCCTCCTCGTGCGAGCGCATCCACCGCAGGTATCTATCCCCCCTTCAATTCTCTCGTTCCCGACCGTTTCTCCTCCCATCACCCCACCAACAGATCCCGCCCTTTAGCTTCCCGTTGCGTCTCCTTAATCTTCCCCAATTCGTAACTGAGGCAAAAATCAAGGTAGGGCGGGCACTACCGGGTCCTCCGCCCTTGGCAGCAGGTTGTGCTTTTTTTCGAGTTGGGCTGGATGGATGAATGGGATTTTTTGGGATAGAATGAGGAGAATAAGCAGTGGGCTGCTTGGTTGAAATCCATATATGTACATACATAATCAATTTTGTAGTGGGTGCACAAATGAACACCCTTGTACGGCTGTATCTCTGCCCCTGTCGATGGGAGACAAGGTCGTGCGTCTGGGGTGGGATGATTGTTCAATGTACGGTATTGTTAGGATCTCCCAGAAAAATCATTGAGATTAAGTGAGATAACACAGGGTCGGAATGCTTCGCCATACCAGCCTCGCGTTTTTTATTTCTGCTTGTAGCTTGTAGTGGGGCATCCGAGGTAGGCCTTGTGTATGTGTCTGTCTAAACTGGCTGACCTTGAATCCGTTTCGCAGGATTTTTGGAGCATGAAATAAGATGCTCCTCAAAAGCAAATTCAAGCTGGCCACGGCTGTCGGCATCGTGTTGTCGATTCTGTCGCTGCTGGTGCACCTTTTTCTTGCAAACTATTCTGCTGGCGGGATCACAAACCCTAGCGTGCTTAAGGATCATGTCCTTCCATTTGGATCGGTAATTCATGAGTTATGACTTCCAAATTATTTTGCAGTTTGGATGCTAACTTCGGCATTTCGTTTCATATCTTAATGCAGAGTTGCTTAGGAGCTAATATCTTTTTTTCTTGCTTCGTGATTTCGGCAGAGACCCCGACCCCGTAGATTGTGGGGACCATTGAGTACACTCGATCACCTACACCCCTATGCAGAACCTAGAAAAGTCTACCCTGGTAATTTGGTTCTCAACTCTCACCTACCATATATGATTTTGATTTCCTTTTTTCCTAAATTAGTCACCTCAAATAACACCAACAAACATACCTTTTTCAGACGTTGAATAGGGGACACACTATGATTAGTTGATCCTTTTATTTCACACAATATTTTATCTTTTCTTGGATTTATTCAGCCCTCCCCTGTTTTAACGTTGTAACCACCACTCAACAGTACTATGTATTGACCTTACACACTACTCATGTCTCTAGCTACTGCAGAACTTAGAACATTTCGGGATGGTTTGGTTAATAAAATTGGTGCTATTTGTATATTCAGTAGACCCATATATCATTTTAGTTTTTTTCTTCCAATTCAAACTCTCATACTTAAACCTCCTGTTTTGTTTGATACACCATGTCGCAGCTCCAGCTATGCAGAATGGTTTTATTTATGCAAAGATTTATGGTGGCTTTGAGAAGATACAGTCTTCAGTAAGTTTCCTTCTGTACATTACCATTGGTGTTGTCATTATGCTGTAGGATCATGACATATTTCTGTTTGTTAGATCTGTGATCTTGTCGCCGTTGCCAGGCTCTTAAATGCCACTCTTGTCATTCCTGAAATACAAGCGACAACTCGTGCAAAGGGCATCAGGTCCATGTCTCCTTCCGCCTTTTGATATTCAGATTGCTCATTTATCTATTGCTTACACCCTGTCCTGTATTGACAACTAAGAATAGTTCTTTGCTTGTTTCAATCTTGCAGCTCAAAATTTAAAAGTTTTTCATACCTCTATCATGAAGAGCACTTCATTGCTGCACTTTCCAACGATGTGCCTATTGTGCGGGGTTTGCCAAAGGATCTCAGAGAAGCTAGAAAAAAGATAAAATTTCCCACAGTATCTCCTAAGAATACAGCGACTTCAGAATATTACACCACAGAAGTCTTGCCCAGGCTTGCCAAATCAAAAGTCATTGGGATAATCATTAATGGAGGTAAATGTCTCCAGGTATCCTCCAGAAGCCACTAGCTTTTTTCATTCTTTGTTTTGTGGTACATTGTGAACTTAGAGTGCTTTGTGTATGTTTTCTGCAGTCAATCCTTCCTGCAAGCTTGGAGGAACTTCAAAGACTTAGGTGCAGGGTAGCTTTCCATGCTCTCAAGTTCCGTCCAGAAATTCAGTCTCTTGGGAGCCAAATTGTAGAAAGGTGATGCTTTCTATCTTTGGTCATATTTGTAAATATGATGGATCTGTATTAGTGTTTTTAATTTTCTGTTTAGTAGATATATTGGCCTGAGCCAATATATCTGTGTTTGCCGCCACTGTAACCCCTCACCATATTGCCGGGAGACTTTCACTGCCATCATAAAGCTTCAATTCCATAGTTGTCTTCAAAATTACTGAGGAAAAGAGATGTACTCTTTGCATATCCTGGAACATTTCCTTGTTGTGGAAAGTTTTGGGTTGGTCAGTCAGAATGTAGTGTGTAGGTGTGACTATGTAAAATTGAAATACTACACTTTCAAACTTCTCTAGTTATAGGATATGGTATTTTGATCTGCTTTTGCTGTTCTGATAGCTCTGGTGTATTTTTATAGGCTGCGAGCATCTGGTCGTCCTTATCTAGCATATCACCCAGGATTGCTAAGAGATACTCTTGCTTTTCATGGCTGTGCAGAACTTTTCCAGGTTGGTAGAGTTAGGATGGTTATATTCTAATGTGAATGCTGGATGGATTTCCGTGCAATATCTATTTGACTGATTTTTTATTTGATTTTTTCCAGGACATCCATACAGAACTTATTCAATATAGAAGGAATCAGATGATCAAGCGAGGAACTGTAAAGGAACAGCTCTCAGTTGATTCAGTGTCCATGAAGATAAATGGTTCATGTCCACTCATGCCAGAGGAGGTGGGTTGCATATAATGCTTTGTTAAAGTCAATTTTGTCACTTATCTAGCCTGAAGCTTTTTGCATGCTACACAAATTTGAGTTAATTTCCACTGTTTAATAGAAATATGTAACAGTGCTACAGGCTTTTGTGTTTAGCTAAAAATCTGAGGGTGCCAAAACATGACCGACATAATAAGATAGTTATATTGCTACTTGTTGGTTTTCTTCTCAATAGGGAACCTTTAACTTGGCGACTTTAGGGTAGGGTGGTTTTATGTACACCTAAATAAGGATTGTGTCTTGCTTCTCTTCCATGAAATTATGCCAATACAGTATCCTCATTACTGTGTGTAACTCGTAATACATGCTTACTGCCAATACTATGGTGTAAACAATTTGTACTTACAGGTTGGACTTCTACTCCAAGCATTAGGTTATCCATCAACTACAATAATATACTTGGCTGGATCTGAGACCTTTGGTGGGCAAAGAGTACTTATTCCTCTACGAGCTATGTATGCCAATTTAGTTGATCGCACTTCCTTATGTACTCGGAGGGAGCTATCAGATTTAGTTGGCCCAGAGGCTCCTCTCTCCTCAGATACACCACATCCTCCATCTCCCAAGAGCGAGAAGGAACTCATTGAAGAATGGAAGAAAGCAGGGCCACGCCCAAGGCCACTCCCTCCACCTCCTGCAAGACCATTTTATGCTCATGAGAAGGAAGGGTGGTATGGGTGGATTGGTGAGAATGATACAGAACCTGACCCATCACCCATTGAATTTAGGAGGCAAGCGCACCGGTTGCTCTGGGACGCGCTTGATTATTTTGTTTCTGTTCAAGCTGACGCATTCTTTCCTGGCTTTCACAATGATGGGAGTGGTTGGCCAGACTACTCAAGTTTGGTAATGGGGCACCGGTTGTACCAAAACTCCTCTGGTATAACCTATAGGCCTGACAGGTATAACACCATTATTATCAGTAGTAGTGTTTATTACTTTTTGCTTGTAGATCAACATGTTCTTTATGAAATACCATTTTGAACCCTTATGTTTTGGGAAAAAAAAATATAATACTGACTGGCACATGCAGTAGTAAAATAGTTTTCACGGGGCAAGTTCATAACCATCTACTTCTGATCCAACGAAAGAGCTATGTATATTTAGACCTTCTAGGTCTTGTGAATTTGTTAGCGTGGCATTCAAAACCGTTTTGACAACTATAATTGTAGTGTATATATATTGCTTAATATTATGTAATTTCACATGTTGATCCAACATTTTCTTGTGAACAGAAGGACTGTTGTGGGACTGTTTCAAAATGTCAGCGATCATCTTTATCACCCGCCACGGAATTGGACATTGGCTGCACGTCAGCATCTGAATAATAGTGCAGGCATAGATGGCATCATAATGTCGGCTATGATGTCAAAACCTGCATCTTTTCTTGCACACCCGTTACCAGAGTGCTCTTGCAGAACGGCGAAGTCACCTGCCATTCAATCAGTGAAAGATAAGCACGGCGAGCTCCTATTTGGTGGTGAAGAAGAGTGCCCTGATTTGATCGTTCGCAGCCTAGCCAAGGTAGCCACCAAGAATAACGAACCTCAAAATGAGGATTACGAGGGTGAGTTGCTGGAAGATGACTCCAGCCAAGGCATGCAGGAGTCAGATAGAAGCGACACGAATAAATCCTCGGAGCAAGACGAGGAGATGGATCCAGATGATTAAAAGAGATGTGGAGCATGAAGCTACATCATACCCACCATCCGCTGTGAGCTCCAGATTATTCAGGCAGTTACCAGCTCCAGTTTACTCGAGCTGTAGCAGCATACATTGCAGGGACCTACTGGGCCAGCGGACAGTCGCTTACAGCAACACATCTTGGAAGCATCCGAGCACGCACAATAGGACTCTCGTCGACCTTGATTGCTTGCCTGGATTATCTCTGGTATATGACCTCGACACAGAACTAACAGTTGATTCTTCTCTCTGTGTTCCTTTTTTGTTGCGCATTTTTTGTGGGCGCACCCTGAAGAAATCGTTGCTGTACAAATGTCTATCGATGAGGAAGGATACATTAAATTTTTGGTGAGCTTGATATAAGCATCACGAGGGAACTCAACGTTGTGCTACTGCAAAGGACAATATGTTGCTCTCTAACAGCTGGGTGTTAAATTTTCTATATGCATACGAGCTTATTAAGTACTACGGAGTACCCCGTCCGATCCTAAATTCTTGTCCTGGTTTTGTTTAAATTTGAACTGAAACCACGACAAGAATTTAGGATCGGAGGGAGTAGTTTTTTTCAGGTTGCATTGCCATGTTATTGTCTCTCCATTTCACAATATTTTCTCCTGAACAAAGTTAAATTTATGTTTGATGATTCGCAAAAATGTTTGATGCAGTTCTTTTTTTCACCAGGTAGATTGCTAGTATGTCTTATGTAATAACGTGAGAATGATATAGTTCCATCAGATATCGATCGATGTTTTTACCTTTTGATATGCTTGAACGACAGATATGGTGTCTCCAGTTTTGGTGTGTGAGACCAGAATTCAACTGAGCATTGCAATAGATTTGGAATGAACTGAGGTAAGAATTGACTGCAAATTAGTCCCTCTTACTTAATGGTCAGACCGCCATGTTTCATTGTGCTCCATCTCTAATACTGCTGTTTCCTATAAGGTCCATATGAACTCTTATCCGTTGGTGTGGTGGTATTGTAGTCGTATCAACGGAAAGGAGTGTTCACAGAGTCAGATTTCTAGCAGGTGGTGCCAGAGTCCAGATGCCCGGATACAGATCTGGGTACTTGGTAGGACGACGGTGAAATTTGCGGCCCACCGATTAAGGATGGCCCATCACCGCACGGAGCCACAGACGACGTCTCGGGCTCGCGCTCCGCGGACCGCCGGGCCATAATTAAATTAGTACCACACCGTTTTATTAGGGAATTCAACGGCGGCATAAATAGCTACGTGCAATCACCGGATCGCCCTGAGTGCCGCGCTGCGGGCGGCACTCTGTTGGAGGGCACGGTTTGGGAGGATGAGATGGAGTAGAGAAAGGAGTGAGGGAACTTGCTGGGTTTGGGTTCGCCCTTGTGCGCTGAGCCCGTTGACCCTACTTGCCAAGCCCTCGTCTCATTTCTCGGCGAACGCGCTTGCTGGGCCCCGTACCCTGGGGCCTGTCACCCTAGGTCAACTAAGGCCCACGTGTGGGGGGCAAGCCCCTATCTCTACCAAACCGTCTATTTTTTTTTGTTTTACAAGTAAAAAATTCATCCTTTTTTGTGTCGATCCTCACATCGCTCTGTATCTGCCGGTCTCCATATACGGGAATTCCATGGCACCAGGGTCTCTCAAAGCCTCAAGACGCTCATCAACTCCGAGAACTCCAACCTTGTCACCATCTGCAGTTGTTGCTCGACTCATCGTCCATCATCAAGGGACTCTGTCGAGGTCCAAATGGCAGTAGCTCTACTCAACGAAAGTGCTTGCTGGCCCGCTCTGAGGGCTTGTGACCATAGATCATTTGTGTTATCGTTACCAAATATTTTTTATCCTTTTTTTTTGCATTTTAATCAGATTTTTACTCGGGCTTATACGATGCTTCCTCTGTCCAAGTTTATATGACCTCTCTTTAAAAATCGTAACAAAGGCATAGTGATAGAGAGAGAATAAATATAGATTTACTATTGAAAAATGCTAGCACCAAGATGAAACGTTGGTATCAAATCAAATAAAGTGAGAACCAAGAGATTTTTTTTTTGAAAGGTAAATAGATTTCTTTTTTGCGACAAGAACGGGGAGAATTGTTGCACGTAGTTAAGAAAGAGACATTTGGGAGTGCCTTATTTTTACGAATCATGACCTGCAGGATATAACAAACTTAGCCCCTCCTAAAAAGGGAATCTAGCACAACATTTAAAAGCTTAACTATGATGTATATGTTAGTAACTTGTACACCATTACAATTAAAGGGAAAGGCAATTTGATGAGTCATGCCGTGCTCTGCTAAGGTCGGTTCATCTTATGCAAACGTCACCAAAAAGTTGGTTGGAGAAATAAAAAGAGATCAAAAAGGCTTTTCCAATATGATCCATCTCACAATCCACACAACATTCCAAACTTAGTTCCACATCATTCATGTCGATCTGGTTTATTGCTTAACAACTTGTAGAACATCAAAACTTTAGTTTCTGAAAAGGATGCTATCTTGATTAGTGTGTGACATGTAAAGTGGAGAAGACAAGTCATACAGATCATGTACCAAGGTCCTTTACAACAAACCGTCGAATGATATGTGCAAGGAAGTGACTAATCATCACTTCCATTTGTAGCTAGTGCCACCTAATGCAACATACCAAGTGATTTGTTTGAGAAGGATCCAGACACTTTAAGAAAGATGATAAGGGATGGATGGTGCCATGGCAGCTATAAATATGGATGCACCATGAACATCCTCCTCCATCAAACCATCCTTCACACAAACACAAACACAAACACAAACACCAAAAGCAGTAGCCAACACCAGTCCACCATGAGAACCTTCCTCATCTTCGCTCTCCTCGCACTCGCAGCTAGCACCACCATTGCACAGCGAGAGACTAGATGTAGCCAGGGCATGGCGCAGGAGAAACCATGGTCGGTTCAGCCGGAGCAGCCGTGCCCACATCAACAACAAGATGAGAGACAACTGCAGCAGGGGCGCGAACAAGAAGTAGCACCCGTGTGGTGGCGGCGGCAGCAGCAGCAGCAGCTGTACCCATGCCAGGATTTCCTCCTGCAGGGATGCGCCGCGGCGCCGTTCCAGCTCCGGTCACAGATGCTGCAGCAGAGCAGCTGCCGAGCGTTGCAGGAGCAATGCTGCCAGCAGCTGGCCTTGATCCCTGTCCAGTCCCGGAAACAGGCCATCTACCAAGCTGTGCAAGCTGTGTTCAAGCAGCAGCTAGGACAAGGGCAGCAGGGCAGTCTCCTGTATCCTCAGCAGCAAGAGCAGACACTGTCGACGATGTGCAACAACGTGTATGGCCCACCGTATTCCCCGGTTACCACCTCGCCATTTGGCGTCGGTGCGGGCCATTGATGTGGCATCGGTACTAATTAGATAGGTGGATCACCGCTGTTTTGGTCGATCGACTGACCGATGCAGCGGTGACAAATAAAAGTGTCATGGCTCTTCATGTGTGACACCGGCCCTTACTATAGTTGTTGGAACTGATTTGGAATAAAAGACAAAGTTGTTTCTTTGTTCAGTAATGATCTGCGACAGCGAACCTAAATTGGGAAAACAATTAATAAGCTATATGTACCTCTTCTGCACGTTTAAGTAACCAGAAACCACTAGCTAGTTTTTCAGTTGTGCCATACATGTAGTGCTGAATCGGAAGGAGAAGATGCAGGACCGGGGTCTGGTGGTCATCTCCATGGTCTTCTTCATCCTGGAGTCCCCGGGGCTGCTCTTCAGTCTTCCCGATAGGTCAAATCCGTAGCTAGTTTTCAATAGGGTGAGACAACTTCAGCCAGGAGCCACCTTTGCTTCTGCCCAGAACTGAATAAGGGCATATTCGCAACCTCGGCTCTTCTCAGATCGACTACTGGAATTCGACAGGTATCCAACTAAGTGGAATCACGTGAAATTAAATTCTCTGATGTTTCATTTGTTGAGAGCATGAGTGCATGACAATGTCAAGGAAGTTGTCTATATGGCGAAGAACACATTTTAACGGTAGAGAAGCTTTTTACATCGCATTATATAGCGAGGGATGTATGGACCGATGTGGAAGTGCAACAAGAAAACAAAAGCAAAACACACACAACCAACAACAGTTTACTGTTTTTCTTATCTGGTGGACATTTCCAATTAAATTGTATTCCCTCCGTCCAAAAAAAGATGTCTCAAATTTGTCAAAATTTGGATTTATCTAGACATGACTTAGTATATAGATGCATTCAAATTTAGTCAAAGTTGAGACATCCTTTGTTGGACGGAGGGAGTACTTGCTCCTTCCAGTAAACTAAACGTGGTCATCCTGGGCACACAAAGAGTCAACATTTCAAAACTTTATACAAGGGACAGGCAAACGAGACCAATGAAATCATGCACAAGCTTTATTGCCTTAGCTTAAGTCAACAATCATTCCTACTGGCCAGACATTTTATTTTACATTTCGCTGAACATTAGCTACATATAAATATATAAAATTGTAACTGTAAGGCATTGGCCAAAACTAGCACCAAGACAGAAAGAGAAAACCTATAGTTTTGTTAGAACTATACAGCTTTGTTGCCAGGGATGACATTCATCCTGAACCGCTCTGTTAGAAGTATAGCTGCAGAAAATATGAAGTTGAATGAGCTCTGAGAGATGAAAACAATTTATCCCAAAGTGAAGATGAGCTCGAAGATGAACACAATTTATCCCAAAGTGAAGTGCAGACATTAGTTGTTGAAATTAACTCTGCAGATTGTGCAAACGAAATGTGCTTTAGAGAGATCGCAAAAGTCTAGGATACTTACCAATACATTAGATAGATGGCCTTGTTGCAGCCGGTTTTACTTGTATCCTTGTTAACTAATATACCCAGCACAAGATATCCGGAATGCTTCTGCCAGAGAGAAAGCACAAGGCAGCAGCAAGAACCAGGTTCATCTGGTAAAACAGGTCGATCATTTGGCACTGGCCGTTTGTGCTTGTGATTGGAGTGCCATGTCCAGTTCTTTGATTGAATGACTGAGCTTAGCTTTCTCATTTTCCGTTTCCCTCTTGGCTTTCTCCGTTTCTGCTTCCTTTTGGGCTTGTGCAATGTCTAGCTCCTTAATTGAATGACTGAGCTTAGCTTTCTCAATTTCTGATTCCTTCTTAGTTTTCTCTGTTTCTGCTTCCTTCTGAGCTTTCTTCTTTTCAAGATCCAACTGCTTGCAGTTCTCTTCATGAGAACGCGTGAACAATCGCACAAAATTATGGAGCGTCGTGACCACTGCAAAAGCACATGAGACTTTCTATAAGAACTCATTAAGAGTAAAGGGATTGTATCAGTTCTTTTTATAAGCATTTATTATTGGTACTCTACCCCGAAGTCACAACTAATTTAAACCAATGTCCATAAAAGATTTAAGGAAATTGAAATCATTCAAGTTTCACCTTGCTCAAACGGACAACGTGCTTTTCGTAAGAATTTATTATTGGTACTCTACCCGGAAGTCACAACAAATCTAAACCAATGTCCAGAAAAGATTTAAGGAAATTGAAATCATTTAAGTATCACCTTGCTCAAACGGACAACGTGCTGGATCTTCTCCAAAATAAAGTGCTAGAGCATCTGCATTCCTACCCTGCAGGGTTCAAAATTAGATTTATTTTATTATAAAGAATACGATGATTAAATTGCATAAATGATTGGGTACCAAGCTCTCTATTTGTCTTCTATAAAAGAGGATCAGAATTTATAAGTCCCTTGTAGCACCACACTTCGATCCTTTCCAACTACACATTTTTTAACTGACCCCACAAAAAAACATTTTTTAACTGAGATCCTAGTCGAACTAATGCAGATGAGTTAATGAAGTTTCATGTTATTAAGAATTGCAGTGAAAATCATCACTTTGAACAAACAAAAGAAATGTTGTATAGTGAAGAAGTAAATAATCTGATCAATTTTTGGCGAAGGGAAATAATTCAAAATAACAATGGAAAAAATAGCATGTTTGGAACACATGAATTTCGATAGATTTTCACATGAAATTTCTCAACCCCTAAAGTAATGGGGAAAAATTCCGATGGTCCAAAAAGGGCCTGAAGAATTGCAATCAACATACTCCAGCCACAAATAAAATATGTTAATAAATATTTCAAGGGAAAACCCAATGTACTACCAGGTGTAGTTACTCCCATGTTGAATATACTACCATATGGCAGCAAACAAGCGCAGCAAATTCTTTTACATAGTCAAATACAAAAACACTTAGTGAACACAAAATTTATAAATGTGCAAAAAAAAGAGGATCAAATGCATATTTGTGATAGTAAATAATTCGTAGAGGTAAAATAACAAAATATCTCAAATATTTACAAAAACTGGGGAAATTCATAAATTGAATTGGTAAAAGCCAAAAAACATTATAAGATTGAGAAACTAATAATATGAGATAAAAAACATTTAACAAATTTAGCATAGACTGAAAAAATTCACAAATGGTTAAGGGAAGAACTCTAGTGGCACTCCTCCGGTCCTGAGTTCGACTCCCCGTGGGAGCGAATTTCAGGCTTGTTTAAAAAATTCCCACGTCTGTCCCACGCCTTAAGCATAAACCTAAGGCCCGCCCGGACCCGGTCTCACACGGGGCTTCGGTGCCGCTGTGTATCAGTGGGGCAGGGTTTCGGGGGTTTCTCCACCTGCGTGAGATGGTCTTCTTCGTAATGCAAATGCCTGGGGGTGGCTTACCCCTTTGCAGGTTGAGTTTTTTTAGTTTGGTTGCTAAGATCCCATACTGTCAGCCTATACCTAAACTCTACATGCAGGACTAATTCCAGCACTACTGCAATGTACAAACACAGGCTACCACCAACAGCCAGGGTGTTATAGCACAGACATCAAATTTGCTCAAACAAATACACATACCACGTTAGAATAAAGTGAAGTCAAGGCTCTAACTTCAGCTTCAGCACCACTGAGAAAACCCTTTAGTGTCTGCCAAAAAAGGTACTTAATTAGATGAATCATCAGGATGGTAATACTTTCAAGAAAAAATTGCCCATTAAGTAGGCAACACACATACTTATATTGTAGTTAAACAGTTATAATTCATATTTACTAAAGCATAATTGCAGGAGAAAAGCACAACGGTTGCAGTTACCTTGCGAAAGATCTCCGACACAGGACCATCATTTTCAGATATAGTTAATTCTTGCTCCACTTTCTCGAGTCCTTTGTTTAGGGCCTGCATTTCCTCTGCTAAAGACTTCAACTGTATCTGCACCCAGTCCAAATGGATCATTGGCGTTGTCAATATCTGAAGCAGACAAAACACCAAATACTCCGTCAAATCTAATACCTTTGCTGCCAACTCCAAGCTAGCCAAATCTTTAGGGAAATCTAGAAGTTCTGGAAGTTTCTCAGAAAGCACCTGCAGTGACATGATTGAGTCATTCAAGCATATCAACTACGGTTCAGTATTCAGACTTCGTATGCAGAAAACCTAGTTGTATTTGTAAATTGTTTTTTTATCAAACATATATTAAAATGCACATGATTATGTATCAGAAGATAAACACCGAGAAGGCGCAAAACAGTAAGCAACACGAAAAGAAAAACCAAGCTTCTCAGTTCTGTGGTTATTACACCAGTATTATTAGAAAAATATTTCTACGGACTCTAGAAGTAGAAGGAAAAATGCTAATGTTGAATTTGAACGAGAAGGTTTATCCATTAAATTATTGGGTAACTCAGGAATTTTGAGCTACCTAAACCTGATATAACCAGTTAGCAGAGATGATTTAAACTTGAATTCTAAAACTGGAAAACATTCAATGTTAACTTATATATTTTATCTGATCTATGCAACTACATAAAGTTTCTTGCAAGCGAATAACAAAAGTAGCGTTAAACTATCTACATGTACATATGAACAGATGTATACCTTGGATAAATAATGCATTAAGGTCATCTTATTGTTACATGCACGTGTATCGCTTAGTTTCAGTAAGCTGTCCAACCTGAAACCAACTGCAGAACCTACAACGAACAAAAAGGAGCTGTAGTGCAGACAGGAAAAAGCTGGGCAACCAACAATCTATAAGATAAAAAAACTACTCCTACATGTTTTCTTAACAAGCTAATGGCCTGAAGAAAAGATATTAGTTCGTATCTTTATTTTTATTTAGAATTAAACAAGTCTTTATATACAATATATAGTACAAACTCCAACCAAATTGGTGCGTAGTACTCTATATTACTAGTACTCATACAGCCAGACCTCCAAAAAAAAATGGGCATCTAGCTAGTGCTCATTAGTTAGCCTCGTGCTGCGCACCAACATTCACATACTAGGTCATATAGCTGATGTACATGCAAAGTGCCAAAGTCCTACCATTGCCTACATGAAATTATTCAAACATCAAAATAATTTTCATTGTAATCCAAACTGTATAAACTTGAAAAGGAATATATAGTTATATTCCAAACTTTGTACTTTAATTGGTAACTGCACTTAACATTTGCAAATCACAAATGAACAATGTTAACTTCACAGCCAATATATTGGTCAACAACTCATACATGAGACTGCACACACCATTTTGAAATGAAGCACTTAAACTACTAATTAGGCTTCACATTATGATGGAAATGCACTGCTTCAGTCATTTGATTTAAGAGTTCTGTGGGATATAATTATTTTCATACTGGGCAACTAGTTCAGATGCCACCAAGTTATGCCTGCATACATTAGTTCACCAAGCATTCAGAATCTAAGATTAGTCTTCAGCAATTCCACAAAGTCATAAAAATGTTACAACCACCGTTCTTTTTACAGGCTGATTTGACACTTAGCTGCATATCTTGATGGTATTCATGGAGTAGATATTTTTTACACGAGGATAAACCAATGTCAATCATAGCATTTCATTGTGAATAGTGAGTCTACAGTGAAATATGATTACCTATGGCGACAACTAACAATTATAAAACTTCATTTCAAAGGCATTCATTTTAACTTACATATAGTAGTCAAATAAGGATGAACAGTGGTGCCACCGGATATTTACATAATTACCTCATGCTGGGAAAAGCATGTTTATAAATACAAAATTGTAGTTAACTAAATGTCTCGAGAACAAGTACCCATTTATAACTTTGATTACCTCTAGCAGTGCCTTGGTTTAATGCATTTCCCAAAGAAAGAATCGTCTGCATAATCCTTTTCAACTTCACCGAACCCCTTATCTGTGAGCATCATATCAAACTATGAAATGCATTATCTTAATTACACAATACTAACAATTGAATGTATTAACCTCTTCTGCAGATGAGTTAACAATGTTCAGATTTCGCTTAAGGTCAGAAACCTGAGAAAAAACTCACTGTTAAAAAATACAAATACCAAAAAGGCCAACCAACACAATACAGTTTCCTTGTAGCAAGAAAAGGAATCAGTTATCTCACTTGAGAACGGAATTGAATCTTAAATGAGAAAACTCTCAGCTTAGAGTCCACACGAGGTACTTTCATAAGCTCCATGAAGAACTGCAGCACAAAGCAGAACATTGTATCTTAGATACGATTAACCAAAAGATAATCATTGAAAGCGTGTTTCACAAGTTATCAATCATGGACATTATAGGATACCACCGCACAGATATGTTTGTGTTACAATACTCCCTCCGATCCATACTTTGTACTAAATCAGCGACACTTATTATGGATCGGAGCAGGGGCGGGCCCAGGATTCTGACCGTGGGTATTCAAAATTGTTCTAAAAATTTGCTAAATCAAAATTGCAAATATTTGCATCTGATCAGACACGTTGTTCTCTTGTGTGCAACGCAGCGCACATGAGAAACCGCAGAATTGCGAAACCACCGAATCATAGAGCAGTAGCCAACCCAAATGCGGGGACACCGAGGAGCGGAGTAAATTAGGAGGCAGGAGCAGTCGCTAGGTTTTTAGAACCAGAGACATGTCTGTTTGGGGATTTAGAAGGAGGCGGGGAGAGACGAGGTGTAGACCGACATCAATAAAGGTCGTACAGCATACAGTTCGGTTTTCAGCGATCCAAAGTCCTATCTGGACCATTGGTCCAACTTGGAGGAGGAAAGAGAGAGATGCAGTAGTCCATTTTTACACTCAATGCTGGAATACCCTTGAGTTTAGTCCCAAATCTTATTTACATGCATACATACTGAATACATAGTATACATATTCATTTTTTTGGCAAAATTTGATGGGTATTCAATTGAATACCCTTGAATAAAGCTGGGCCCACCCATGGACCGGAGGGAGTACAAGTTTCACTTAAGATGTAATAAAGTTGGAATGCAAACTGAAAGGAAGCAAGTCACCTGTTCGCATTCACCAAGTACTTGCTTATCTCCTTTGTAAGCCTGTAGTGGTTACAACAATGCATAATGAAAACTTAGAACTCAATTGATCTTTTTAAAAAAATGAACACCACTGCCTGAGTAACCTAGTTACCTTCAGAAGTTCTATTTCCTCTTTAGTTGGAGTGAACTTAATTAGATTGTCCACCTGATCAGCATCTAGGATAGTATCATCCAAAGCAAGAATAGCGCTCTGCATACAAAGTGAAAATGGGTAGGTATCATTAACGAAATACAGAGTATATGTCTGCCCAAAAGAACCCAATTACACACATTTTTAAATTTATTTCAGGTCATTTCTATGGTAAATCGATAAACAAAGGCATCACCGCTTCACCAGAAGTAAGAAATGGTTAATCACTTACAACTATTCCACTCTCTTACCATCATTTCCCTACAAAAACTCAGTGCCCGTCATGTAATGGATTATCTAAATAAGATTGTCTCAAATATATATGCTTTATTGTACGACTAATAACAACATCAAATGCCTTCGGATATTCAGATAATAACGAATTGTTTATTAGATGATGCCAGAAGTTAATTGCCCATCAGCTTACCATTAGGTCTGGAAGGGGCATTTTGACTTTTGTAAGCATTATTCCACAATTGTTAGCCCGGCGAAGATCAATCTATGATAGCAAACAACTTAGGTTAGTGAAAACGCAAACAGTAACACAAAGTAAATGATGAGGCATAAACAATAACTACAAATGTGTGCAATGACATGCAAAATTAGCCAAGATGGTACAGGCCACGAAGGAAAGGAACATAAAGAACTGGGAACCACACATCAAACTCTAAGGAATTAAGGATCTTGATTAACTGAACATGTTCTAACATGCATCTGCTGCAAGCATTTATCAAGAGATGGCTGATTTTGTGGTGAAATATAAGAATATAATGCACATTATACTGCACAACTGACATAAATCTTAAGCTACTCCAAACAGATTAACTTCTGATATATGCAAGCGGCAGCCAATAGTTGCTTATTGAAGTCTTATAAATACGAGATTAACGGTTGATTAAAAAATCTGTTTAGTAACTATTAGCAACTTAGCATAAAGCATGAAGGTCAAGCTTATACAGCTATAACATAAACCTGGTAGCATACCAAATTGAGAATACACATTCATTTCACAGATTCTACAAGGATACAATATATTCAACAGTTTGGCTTAACAATCAGGATAAATGAAGAATATACAATGTGAAATATTAGGATGAAAGGGACACCAATTCACCTTACTGATGAAGTGATGAGCTTTAGTAACAACGAAGGTATCAAAGCGAATAAAAACAAACAATTTAGCTGCCTCAGTCGGCAAATAAGAATGCAAGCCCAGGAAAGTCGATAAAATTCACAAAGATATTGTGCTTGGGCTTTGGGCTAATACATATATATTTTTTGAATTGGGTTGTTGATACTCAATAGTACTATTTCTCTTGTTAATTCAAATGAATTGGACGTTACCAAGCTAACAAGCAGCTCTCATGCTTATGGTTTAGGGTTTAGCTCAGTGCGTTAAGGTAACAAGCTGAAAAGGTTCCTCAGCAAATGTTCATCAGCTTTTCAAGCTTTGTCACCAGCCCTTCTATTAATAATAATAATTGAAAAAAAGAACATTGTAGGTAGCCAAACTAGTACCTAGCATAACAAACTACTGGAAAGGACAGGTAGGACAATAACTGCTCTAACATAAATCATAAAGGTGCTGAGAGGAGAAAGCTATAACAGCCATATCGAACCAAAATAACTCGCAGCACAACACATAAGAAGTCATATGTACCATAGGGAAAGACAGTTAGATAATCAAAATAAAATCATTAATGAAAGAAGTGAAGATCTTACAGACTAACTGGAACAATTTGAGTGCAAAAACATGTGCTACATATGCTAAAACAACTCACCAGATGAACTTTCTCTGGCTTCGTCCCAGATGCACGACTCCCCGACTTATCTGAATTCCTAGCATTTGAATTTGGTACAACAGTTGAGAAAAGATTTTCTAGTTCTGACATGTCGAACACCGGGGCTCTGCATAAGTCATAAGAAGATGCATTAGCATTGAAAATCGCAATGCATGACCACTAATTGGGCAGTCGAGGTGTTAGAAACATACTTTGAAGCTTCCTCAGCTTTTTGCCCCTCCGCCCAGAGACTGCCCTGCATTGCTCGTGTTACCTTCACCCAGTGCAGTGGCTTCAAATTGGACCTTCTAGATGTAGCCTGGCCAGATTGAAGGCTCTTAGACATTGGACCTGAAGGAGGTGCAGGTCCACGCCCCTTCGTACCAAAGAAATTAGCATTACCACCAGGAGGTGCTGGTGGAGGCACTACACTGCCAGCTCCTTTGCATCCACAACCCTGATAGCTGGCACCCTTTGAGAAGCTTGGAGCATGAGGTGGTGGTGGACCTGGAGGAGATGCCAATGATATGTCCAAATTTCCATAGGGTGGTGGTGGCGGCGGCGGCGTAGAAGCAATTCCTGGAGGTGGAGGCGGAGGCGGAGGCGGTGCTGAAGATCTAATGGCAGATGATGTTGGGGAAGGTGGTGGAAGTGGTGCAGCAGGAGGACCAGGAGATGAAGTAGAAACAAGTGGTGGGGATGGAGGTGGTGCGGCAGGTCGAAAAGCCGATGAAGGAGATGCTGGTGGTGGAAGTGGAGATGGTGTAGAAGCGAACGGGGGAGGTGGAGGTGGAGATGGAGCTGGTGCAGCAGGTCCAACAACATGTGAAGTAGAAGCAACTAGCGGACGTGCAGGCGGTGAAGGAGGTCTGCTGGGAGAGGAGTTAGGTGCAGATGGAGGAGACTGAAATAGTCTAACAGGGGATGTAGGAGCACAAGGTGGAGGTGGGGGCAATGCGGGAGGTTTAACAGGAGAAAGCCTAGGGGTGGATGGAGGTGGGGGTGATGGTTGTGCTGGAGGACTGAATAAAGTTGAAGTAGGGGCAACCAGGGGAGCTGGATGACAGTGAATACTAGGAGAACTGGAAGATGACGGCAAAGTAGGCAATGGAGGTGGATGGTGAGCAGGAGAAGTTGGTGACGAATCTTTTACAATGTTACTGGAACCTGCAACAGGGGAACAACTTTAATTAGAAACGGAAAATCTACAATAGTAAAATATATGAATATGCATTTCAGCTGAACCTGAATGATTCTGAGACGTTGCCTCAGACATCATAATAGCATCAGATGCCACCAACAACGCCGGCGCTGATGTCTGAGGAGGAGGTGGTGGTGGTGTACCCTCTGTTACAACAGGAGTACCTGCGATATCATCAAAGTTAAGACTGCAGGAAACACGAGGCTATGGTCATACAACAAAAGAATACTGTTGAGCAAACCTGTTGTTGAATGTTGTCCTGGTGATCCCTTTGATGGAATTTTGATCGTGGCACTTGAAAGATTTGATATTGTGGGTGCGATTATGGTTGAACCACAATTTTCCGAACCTCCAAATGCAGCATGGTCTTCCAACAAAGCTGTAATTCCTAGGGCTGAAGGTGAACTATGGAATCTTGGGGAAGCTGAAAGTGATCTCGGAGATGAGTTGCTAGAAAGAGCAAAACTTGACCTAGAAACTGGAAACCGCTGTGACATGATCATAGTGGGTGAAGAGCACTGTACTGGGCCATATTGCTCATCAGGCTTTTCCTGTGAAGATGGTCGCTTGGTACTGATGTCAGCTATACGTGCTATTTCCTTATGAACAATGGAATTTCCTGATTTTCCTTGAGAAATGCTGACCGGATCCATCAGGGCCAAGACTGTTGAGTGTTCAGCATTGCTTGGTTTGTTTGGAGCATTGTCAAATTCTTTGTTGGTTGGAGAACCAAAGTCCCATTGCCCTGTTTCAGTTTTAATGCCTGAATCTTTCTTGCCTGGAGACACCAACCCATGCCTCAGCTGTATATTTTCCGATGAAGTAAGCCGTTGGAAAAACTGGACTGCAGCGTCCCCTTTCGGATCTAACCAGTCCACAAAGCTGAACATCTCTTGAACCTTTGCAAATGCTTCGACTGGTAGACCCTCTTTCTCTCCTATACCTGCCGCTTCCATGGGGTCAAAATGATCTGCAGTGTCCATTTCTGAAAAAAGAATCTATAACCACACAGGATAAAGAATACATTTAGTTTCTGCACGATGTATAGAGAATAAGTTGACTGCAATAAGGATTGCATACCTCAGCTCTGAATTGTTTCGGGAATCGATCTTTAGCGTCCCACATTATGTCAATTTCATCACGATTAAGCATCAGAATGTTAGATCTGATAAATGCTGTGTTGAACATGACTCTGAACATCATCTCTTCTTGTTCCTGATCAGCATCAACGCTAATGCATTCAAGGACAACATCTCCTTGGATATGGCAGTGAATATCGATCTTAATCAACTCACAGTCTGCCTGAGTAGCACGAAAAGAAAAGGTGAGAATGGCATGTTAATAGCGAAGCAAATACATCGTTCATCGCACGTCTAGTAGCGAAAGTAGAGATGATAAACGTGATGGATTCTGCCAGTTCTCCAACAGAAAGAAAGTAGTCGACAGCTCACCCGCTTGTAAAGCCGAACGTATTTACTCCTCTTTGGTGTTGAGAAAAGAACCATGGGGTTGTCATCTGTACCAAACAGAGGATCCTGCCCATGGATACGGAATATCGGCCTACATCCATCCTCCCCATTAAATCCCGGGATGTTCCTCAGTATGACGCAGTCCAAGGTAAGCGGCCGATCGCCCGGCGGCCACTCGGAGCTCACGTTCCTCCGAGATATGTAATGCAGGTACCTTATCTGTGAAGGCATGGGGTTGAGCGGCGAGAGCAGCTGGATGAGCTCGCGGGGTGCCTGCCTGTAGACCATCTCGAGCGTCCTCTGCTCGCCGATGAACTGTTTCCGGTAGAGCAGCAGGGTGGCGAGCATGAATGCGAGCGCGGCCCAGCCGCCGCGCTCGCAGTGCATGATGAGCACGTTGTGGTGGGCCAGGGAGAGCCAGCTCTCGGCGGACCGGAGGAAGTGGTGGATCGTCTCCATGGTGAGGAGCGGGACGCCCTCGTAGTGGCGCGGGTAGTCCATGACCACCATGTCGTAGCCGGAGAGGATGCTGGCCAGCAGGCTCTGGGGTTGGCGTTGGGGTTGGGAGTGCGGCGGCGCGGGGTCCGACTCCTCATCCCTGAAGTTGAAGACCATGAAGGAGGCGTCGGCGAAGTGGCTCCGCAGCTGCGAGACGATGTCCCCGATGTAGTGCCGGTACCGGTCGTCGTCGTCGAAGACGTCGGTGCTGAAGCACGAATCGAACACTGCGCAAAACACACGGCGTTGAGGACGCCTGTCTGAAGAAACCCTGCAAAGCACGACGCATATGCGCCACTGCCGGAAATGGCGAAAGCAAATGCGGCGGCTAGGACGACGAACGGGGTGACTGAGGAGGAAGGGAATCAACGGAGAGAGGCACGCACCGTAGACGCGCTCGGTGATCTCGAGGAGCCCGTCGGGGGGCTTGCGGTAGAAGAACTTGCGGAAGAGCGCCATGCGGCGTCGGCGGCCGCCAGATCCGCGCCGAGGCGGAGGGGGGGCAAGGGCAATGCGCCGTCGTCGCTAGGGTTTGCGGCTTGAGAAAGCGGCGGCGGCGGCGGCTGGCTGCCGCTGATCGTGGGGAAGAAGGGGATTGGGGATCGGTGGGGAGGGAGGGAAGAAGGTGGCGGAAGAAGAGAAGATATCTCTGCCGTGTTTGTATGCGGTCGGGCGGTCGGTCGGGTCGGTCGGCTCTGTCTGGTGGCGCACGCTACGCTAGTGGGCGCTAGCTCCCTCGGTCTTGTGTTAACAAAAGACTTGTTTCTTTCTCAGGCTTTGCTTCCTGGGACAGCGACTCAGCGAGCACGTGCTGGGGGGACACCAACACAAAAGCCCAGAACTAGCATCATACAAGTATATCTCCTACAGTGCCAATATTGTTTTCAATTAAAGCATGTAAGATGATGCCAAGATTTTAATTTACATACCCAGATCTAGGATATTTAAGTAAGTATCCAAGCTGGATCTCGCATATATCATGCTCATAAACTAATCCACAAATCTTCGAGTGAGATCTCGCTTGCATGCATCCTGACCACATTTGTGTAGCGTTGATTTTTCTTTTTTTTCGGAAATGACGTAGTCGTTGATTTCGAAAGAGCGAAAGACGTGACACGGTGACGCTAGATGTATACGATGCGTCTGATTACGGCGTGTTTCTACTATCTTATATATCTAGATGACATGAGATGAGTGAGAGAGAATTGTCTTGCTTACCTTTCTACCTCAATGCAAGCATGTCCTTTGTTACACATATGTCTTCGGTCTAGACGAAGGGGTGAGAAAAGAAGATCGAGAAGACTGAGAGTGCTGTTTTGGCTCTTCGGTGGTGTAGGAATGACAAAAATTTTTTTGACGAAACAACCGAAGGAAGTACACGAAAACACAGAAAGAAGATACAAGAGAGGGGGAGTTTTAGATTACAGCCAAAGCAAACCTAACTATCTAAGGGACATCATCGTCACCGGAGACCAAATCGCCAAGCCCGGCCCCGCGCGATTTCACAGAGCCGGAATGACAATTTTCAATACGACACATACGGTGACACCGGAGATATACATATATGTAATATGGCTCGGTATAACAAGTTTTTATTGTCTTTCCTATAAAACGTCCGACGGATAAGAGAAAACTGTCCTTTTTGCCACTATGCATATCTTTAGATGCGGTGCCTGTTTTTGTTTTGTTGAGTTGGAGGAGAAAGAGAAAAGACCGAGAAGGCTAAGCACAGGTGCAGAAATGGCAAATTTTGATATGATGCTAACGACGACAACTAGATATATATGTGCAGTATGGCTCGAAATAACAAGTTTTCATTGTCTTATCTAGATGATGTGCAACACATAAGAGAAAACCGTCGTCTTAATCACACTATCGTGTTTTTACAGGTATCACATATGTTTTTTTGTTAACGTGGGAGAGAAAGAGAGTAGAACAATAAGGTTGGGTGCGGGTGCCGAAATGACAAAGTCTGATATGATGCAAACAATGGTAACCAGACATGTTACATATATGCCGTATACTATATGTATCCGGTTTGACAAATGGAATGATCAAATGTATACGATTTTTTTTAGAAGGCACTGGCGCAACAAAAAAAAACCAATAAAATTTATTCTCGACGCTGCCGATGAAGACCACACGACTCGTGAAACTAAATACTTCTGAATGCGCATAAGAAGATCCAAGGTTTTCCTACCTCACAACGCCGAGACGACGGAAAGAGGCAAGGGAAACCGACCAATTCCAGCGATATAATCCAGAACCCTTTTTAGTCCTAGATATGCAGTCTGTCCCTCTGAAAATCAAGCATGGGCCGGGCCCAGGCCGTCCGAGGAGCATGGCACCGCCTCGAGCGTGATGCAGGAAGGAAGGCCTTGGTTGTTTGAATGCATAAGCCCGTTTGTTCTCCTCTCTCCAGTCTCCATTCGACCGGCCCACTCTTTCACGGCCCAACACCCCACGCGACGGTTGGCATCGGCGGCGGCGGGGAGACTGCGGCGAGCAGCCAGCCATTGAGTGGCGGAGGCGCGATGTGTTCTAGCGTTCCTGCGGTGCTCCAGCCGAGAGCTAGGCGGCGGAAACGGGGGTAGGGAGGGCAGGGGGAGCGCGGCGAAGTACGGCAATGTCGGCGGCAGATAGGAGGTCAACGCGACATCTGCCGCGAGGCGTTCCAGCGGCGGCGTCGCACATGCACATCGGCCGGCTTAATTCCTTCGCGGTAAGTCGGTTGCCTCCGCCCCTCCCCTCCCTTTGCCTAGTTTAGAATTCGATAGCGTGGAAATGCTTTTGAGTTTTGAGCCTGATTTCTGATTATTCTAATCCAGGAATTCTCAGCAACTTGAATCGCCAAACGAAATTACTGAATAGGTTCGTGTTGAGTTTCCTAGCAGTAGCCAACTATCTAACTAAGCATCAAAGGTTCCTTCTCAATTCACGAGACAAGCAACTTCTATTACCATCAGCTCAAAATTCCTACTTGCATAACAAGGCCAACAAACAAAATTGGATATCTTTCTTTACGATCAGGTTTACTGCTGTACAAGTACAATGGAGGACATTAACCAACAGGCTTTTAGTGCTGTCCAATGTTAGTTTTTTCACCACTTGTAATTGTGGTTTCTCTTGTGCTAATAGAATAGTCAGTGCTCCAACCGGTTTTCTCAAGATAAAATAAAAATCTACACATAAGAACTGCGAGCCAAACATAATTAGCTACAAGGAAACACTTTCGCCACGCTCTACTCTACTCTGCATGAAGAAGTTGCCCTTTCTTCTTCCTTTACCATTCTGAACAGCCTGCAAAGAAAAACACATCTTCGTTTCTTTCCATCACATACCACAAAACAATTTTTTTTGGCAAACTTCTTACTGCTAACTATGTACCATCAGATCCTATGAAAACACATGACATTGCTACTCCCTCCGTTCCAAATTATAACATGCTCTAGATTTGTTCCAAGCCAAATTCTTAAAGTTTGACCAAATCTATGGGAAAATCTGTAAACACCTACAACTCTAAATTACTCCAACCGTTCCAAAATATAAGGTATTTTAGTTTTTCCCTAAGTCAAACTTTTAAAATTTGACCAAAATTATAGAAAAATATACTAATATCTACAATATCAAATAAGTATATTACGAAGATATATCATAACGAATTTAACAAAACTAATTTATAGTTGTAGATGTTGGTAGA
Source organism: Brachypodium distachyon (assembly GCF_000005505.3). Lineage (NCBI taxonomy): Eukaryota > Viridiplantae > Streptophyta > Magnoliopsida > Poales > Poaceae > Brachypodium > Brachypodium distachyon. The sequence goes on along the minus strand of NC_016132.3, from coordinate 38,561,406 downwards.
TTATTCTATGAACTTGGTCAAACTTTAATAAATTTGACATAGGACAAGCTAGAACATCTTATATTTTGGAACGAGTAACCATATATAGTATATTTATTTGATATTTTAGATATTAATATATTTTCCATAACCTTAGGCAAATTTAACAAAGTTTGATGTATGACAAAGCTAGAACATATTGTAATTTGAAACGGAGGGAGTAACTCCAAGCGCATCAACTTAGCATCGCAGATGCCTCAAGAATTAATATCCTTAGCATCCCAACAAGTTCAAGAGACAAAATGTTAGACCATCAACTCATACCTGCATTCTGAACGACCTCAGTATTTGAACAATGAAATCTCGTGACCTGCAAATTCAAATAACTGACACGAAGCACATACAATCCGTACAGTTTGTGCATTCTAATTTCTAAATATAAATATGCAAACAAATAACAACCGCAATAAACTGTTATTCTTTCAATAACATCCAACAAGAAGTTTTCATGATTACATGATACTACTAAATGTTACTCAATGGACGACTGCACAAATAGTGTAGATTGCAGAAAATCTATGGAAGCAAATAGTTTCAAACTCACGGGGAATTTTCGGCAGGCTTGAGATTATACTCAGCACCATCAGCAGATTGAATTGAAAATTCAGTAGGACGCCCATATGGAATATTGATCTGTAAACTTTAAATTCGGTTAGACCTTACAGAACCCACAAGTAAGAAAATGCAATGCAACGCAAAATTCAGTTAAGCCTCGGAGAACCCACAAGTAAATGTCAGAACATTACTTGTCCCCTGTGAATCACAACATACTAAACAACCAATCGCACTGCAAAATTCAACTAAAACCCCAGAGAACCGACAAGTAAGAAAATGCATAAAGAAAAACTAACTATCACTTTCCTCTCTCACAAAAAGAAGTGTTATGTTTTATCGTTGAGATCCTGCAAATTTGACCAATCATTTTTATTAAATTTGCAAGAACTACTAAATGTCTAAAATTTGTACCACTACGAATGTACCTTTTATTATTAATATACTAACATAAACTCCATGCAGCCAAACTAAATACGTAATTATTTACAAATGTAATGATATTTTAAAATATTTTATCACAAAAATGACAGTTTTTTTCCCGAGAAAACGCAAGAACCTTGCGTCTCAATATATTGAAAAGGTAGAACAGTATTTACAAGCGGATACGGCTGGGACAAACATAACGAAAAAGAAACTAGTGAACGTCCCACGATGAAGGCAGGGCAACCCTAAGACCCAAAGCGCCGACGCTCACCCACACCCTAGTTTCCTCGAAGGTACAATCATTCCGGTGTTTCCAAATCATCCAGGAAGTGAGCGGTGTCATCCAGGAAACGACAGTTTTTAGTGGGCGGAGTATAACCAGAAGGAAGAACAGAGTAATTTTAAGGACAATGATTTTTGGGAACCATACAGCTGTTGCTTGCTGGAATTTCTCTGTAATAACAACACCACGCTGTCCGTTACACTTAATGCTGTAACCTTCCCTCTTTATTGCCAATACAGCAGGTTCCCACATATCTAAATATCTAACCTGCAAAATTAATGTTTCAGTGGTTATATAACATTAAAGAACTGTAGCAATAATTGTTCGAGCCTTTGACAGACCACTAGAGAGAGACAAAACATACGGGTAGCAGAACTTCATAAGAGGCATGCCCAATTGAAAGGCTTGTCTTGATAAGCTCCTTCATTTCAGGATCTGCACAAGTAATGATTCTGTACTCAGTAACATGCTTCTTCTAATACTTTCCAGTGTTGTACTTAAAAACAACAATCACAATGAATGGAGATTATTTCAGGAACTCTTTAGGGGGCATGGAGCTCACATAATTCATCAATTAAAACAAAAACATGCATTTTAACTACAAAAGTTTATGCTCTGAACCAAAGAGACAAACATCTTCTCAGTAAACTCACCGTCAGTGATTTTTCTTTGTTCGTTAGCATAAACCTTCACGATTTCCCCCTACAAAGAAAATAACTTAAGTTAAATATTACGAGTGTCCCTGCTAAAAGTTACAATGATCAACCTTTTTTAGTTCTTAATGGATAGGAGAGAAAATCCTAATCAAAAGCCGATTCCAGTGTGCAAAATAGAACAAAAAATTCCAATTAAGAATGATCAGACAAGAGGATTTATGGACCTTTCTACCCCATTCATTTAGAGGCTGGACCTCAACGGCTAGTATAGTATCCACATCATCATCGGTAACTAAATGTGTGGGATTCGTTGAATCTACATCAAGGAATGATAATGTCAGTTTCATTTTTCTCATAGTACACCCAATAAAAATAGATAAAAGCCTCCTAGCAGCTAGTGCAGATGGTACCTTTTATGAACCTTACGGATCCATCTTCCAAATGGTGGACCCACTGCATTTGCAAACATGGAAATTATAATGAACTGACGACAAGTCCAAAAAGACATAGATTTGATAGAATATAATATTTGCAACTATAAAGTGCACCTGGAAATTACAAAGTGTGGTCCCGTTGATGGAATACCCATTTGCTGTAAGTTCTCTTCCAGGAAAAGCTTCACCTGTGATCCTTAATCCATCTATGGATGGCAATGAGTCATTCTCTGCGTTCGAGAAGAAGAAAAAGTGAGTCATCATCTTCAGGAGGTTCTTCTGAAATGTGGGTTTCAGGCTTTCAGCTCCCTCTACGGACACATCACTCTGAAGTCCTAACAAAACATGCATTTCAAAGACGGAAGTGCTTTATATCTTCCCAGTCAACTCACCCCACATAATTTTTCTTTTCTCATTAGCATAAACCTTCACGGTCTCCCCCTACAAAACAAAACAAAATGCTTCAGATAAGATTGAATATTATAAGCGTTCCACTGAAAGCTGCAATGGTCAAACCTTTGGTAATTTTTAAACAAACAACTATTTATAGCTGCCATGCCAAACTAATGTATTAATGGATACAGAGATAAATCCTAACCAAAAGCATATCGATGTAGCATATGATTCTCAATCTATAGAATTTGCTCTGTGAACAAAACCAGACCAAGCAACCGATTCCAATTTGAACACAAAATTCCACTTAAAATGATCAGATGAGAGGATTACCTTTCTTTCTTGGTCAACTAGAGGCTGGACCTCAACGGCTAGTAAAGTACCTACATCATCACCGGTAACTAAATATGTGGGACACGCAGCATCTACATCAGGGAATAAAAATGGTTATCTCAAGTTTTCTCATAGTACACCAAAATGAAGTAAATAAATAAAAGCCTCCTAGCAGCTAGTCAAGTGAAAAGTATGATACCTTCTATGTTATATACCGATCCATCTTCCAAATGGCGAACCCACTGTATGCACGATTTTTTTGCAAACATGGAAATTATGATGGACTAGAACAGGTTCAAAAAGGCAGGAATTTGACATAGTATCACAATATGTTGAACCTCAAACTATAAAGCGCACCTGGAAAACAACACTTGTGGTCCCACTGATGGAATACCCACTTGCTTGAAGTTTTCCTCCAGGAAAAGCTTCACCTGTGATTCTTAGCCCATATATGGATGGGATTGGGAGTGGCTGCGGGTCTGCAGCTGCATATTCATCTCCAGAAGGTTCAGCTCCTTGGTCATTTTTCAACTCTTTAATCACAGTTTCAGTCTTGTTCAGTTGATGGATGATATGCACTATAGTGGGCCTGTTGTGCCTGTCGGTTTCCATGCAGCCCAGTGCTATTTCAATGCATGTGTTCACTTGCTCGCAGTATGCTTCTAGTGTTCGGGAAGCACGCCATGTTTCCTGCAACCTCTTCCTCCAGTTTTCATGTACCTATGAAATCAAAGCGTAAAGCTACGATGATAAATCCTCCATTTGAGAGACTGAGCGATTGACTACAATTATTCTAAAATGAGGATACAAGTATGTTTTTGGTCCCTCAACTTGTCGGAAAGTACACACTTAGAAATAAAACTCGAGGCTCTGAATATTTGTTAGGTGGATAGAGGAAACAGCAAACTAGTTTTGCGTTGGAACATTAAACATGTTTTTTCTGAACAAGAAATACACCGATATTTAAGGAAAGGGTAACGTAAAACATATCACAGTACTTATTAAAATAACAATCGATTGATTTTGTGAAGTGGAAATAGAATTTCTTACTTGATCAAGAAACTCTTGGTGAGTCATTTCAGCCCTCCTGGAGGGGCCTCTAGGTCCTGCAATTATCTTTGTAATCACAACACCCAGGCTGAATATGTCCAACTTCTTCGAGACTATGTGTTCAAATAAGTATTCTGGTGGCAAGTATCCACTGTGCATGTAATCATACAATGACAAATACAACAAATATGTAACAAGCACATTCTGTTTCATTACGAAAAACTCGTTTGGGCTGTAAAGAAGACACAAAGTAACTCATTTGCATGAGGCATTTTCAACTTACACTGTTCCCATAAGAGTTTGTGTGATCATGGTTTGTTCTCCATCGTAGAGCTTGGATAAACCAAAATCTGCAAGTTTTGGCATCATATTCTCATCTAGCAGTATATTGTCAGGTTTTAGGTCCATGTGGTAAATTGGTTCTTTGAATCCTTCATGAAGGTATTTTAATCCCTCACAAGCCCCCTTGATAATTTTGTAACGTGTGTTCCAGTCAAGACCATCACATTCCTCTGCAAATTAATGAAATATAAATGTAGACAAATCTTATTTTCTTGAAATGCTAAATACTCCATATAGCACACTTGAAGAGGAGAAGCCTCTCGTACCAGAAATATGCTTTGTAAGGCTCCCATTTGGCATATACTCAAAGCAGAGAGCTCTGCTTATCTCGTCAGCAAAAATGGTTTCTCCCTCATGCAGCATAGGTTTATGTTGTGTTTCGTAGCAGTAGCCAACTAACCGTACAACATTCTGATGCTCGAGCCTCATAAGGTTTTCAAACTCGCGTTTGAATTGCCCATCATCGGTTCCTTGCATGTTATTATGGAGCAGCTTCACTGCAATCTCTTCACCGTTGTCATACACCCCCTACTCAAGGTCAATCATCAACATTCCATATCATTTTGAAAGCAGACAAAAGCAAGTATGTATAAGGCTCTCTTTGGCTGGTTGTCACATTTTTTAGTACATACAGAAAATATTTTGCTTGACAACGCGTATTCATATGTCGAAATAAGTGTGTCATGTTACCTTGTAAACCGTTCCATATGCACCTTGACCAATTTTTCGCCCCTCGGAGAAATTATCTGTGATTTCTTGTAATAATCGGAATGTTAGGCTTGCTGCATTTTGTAACTTCTTATCCATGTCAGTGTCTCTGCTGGTAAAAATGGAAACCCTTAAGGCTGGGCAAATTAGAGAACATACTACACTGGAGCAATCAAAGCCAACGGAGGGAGTATATATGTTGTACTCCCTCCGTCCTGAAATAAGTGTCATGGATTTGCATAAGAATCTATACAAATCAACGTCACTTATTTGGGACGGAGGGAGTATATACCACCAAAGAGAATAGTAATAGGATTTCAAAGAAGTCCTCAGTTCCACAATAACCATGAAAAGCCTTAACTAAAATGTTGACTAGACAAATTTCATGTGGCCGGTTAGCTTGACCTAGCAAGAACAAAGCACACACCACCATGGGAATCTCTGGAGCGGGTAGTACTGATCGATCCCAGAGAGAAGTATAGGTACTACTAACCTGGAGATGGGGTTGGAGTTGCAGGGGCGAAGGCCTTCCTGCAGGTCTCCATCGGAGTTGGAGCTAGGAGATGCCATTTCCTTGGTCCTTGACTTGAGGGGAGCTAGGCCGACCCGGCCAAGACGATGTGATCAAGTATAACGTAGGCTGGTCGACGGTCCAATTGTCCAATTTCATCGGTGGTGATTAGGAACGACAGGTTTGTCAATGGTAGGGGTTAGGTGGGTTGGTTCCTGGGGGTCAATTAGACCGGATAAGGGCGGCTGCCCTGGCCGCCTTGGCCACTTCGAATATATATATTTTTTAGTAGAGCCCTACTCTTTGCTTCTTTTCTCAGTGCGTGATCGAGCCACTTGGCACTGCGCAGGACGGCCCAACCCTTTGAACCAAACAAACCCCAAATGGAGCAATTGTGGTGGGCTGCAATTGTGGGGGGCTGCGATTGGCTGCTAACCACTGATGTGAGCACGTGAAGATCTCAATCGGTGACGATGGTATATCAACTAGAGAATTAATTCAGAGGGCACCACAACTGTTAAGATTCGACTCAAGAGTAGACAGTAGATATCGATGATTTGATTTGACACTAGTACTCTCTTCGTCTGGAAATTAAATGACTCTTATTTCCGGACGGGAACAACATTCTTTTTCTAGATGTATTGTATTGTTTCTTTGTTTATTCCGCAGCAACGCAGAAGCATGGCGGCTAGTAATATGTAAGCTAAAAGTTTATTGTTTCCTTCTCTTAATTATTTGGCTCATTATGTGAGGAAACGAATATGCAATCCAAGATCCATTTGAACCAACACGTTTCTCTCGAAAGATCTCGGAATCAGAGTAGTACCATTGTTGGAGGTTTCGGTCATTCTTTGTCCGCGGGCCATTCACCAGATTACTATCTCACTACTGTTCGCCGCATACTCGATTCTACTTCTACCCTCTACACTGTAGCTCAAGGGAACTCCCACGCTCTACTCCGCGGTCCACTACGACCACCGCAGCCCAAATCCCAATGCGGTCCCCGCGACTCCGCCGTCACCCACCGTCGGCGCAAAAGCCGTCAAAGCCGGAGCCCTCCGAGGTGTTCCCCTCCGGCGAGGTGGTGGAGGTGCTCCCCGACGAGCAGCCCTACCGCGCGGCGCACCTCGCCGCCGTCGTGAAGAGCTACGACCCGGACCTCCGCAGCTACGCGGTCGAATACGGCTCCCTCGCCGCCTCCTCTTCGGGGACCTCCGGCCGCCCGCTCCCGCCTGGGGTCGTGCCGGCGTCGCAGGTCCGCCCGCGCCCGCCCCCACCGTCGCTGGCGGCCTCGCCCCCCGCGGAGCACGCCGCCGTGGACGCGCTCCGGGACGGCGCGTGGTGGCTCGGCGTCGCGCTCCTCGGTGGGGGTCGGGCCCACGGGAGGGTCGCGGTTTGCTTCCCGGAGACGAGGGAGGTGGTCGAGTTCGACGCCGCCGACGTCCGGCCCCACCTCGAGTGGGTCGCCGGCGAGTGGCGCTCCCCGGAGGACTTGGTAAGAGTCACTACACCGCCGTGCAAAATGTCGTCTTTTTGTTACTAGCACTAGCATTCTGTCTCCATTCAAACTGCGGGGAAGCCCCATTTGTTCCTTTGTTGCATTGGTTAGGGTTAGAAGATGAACATCTTGCAGGGTTTTAGTGGATTGCTGCTGCATGTGCAATCTTGTTGAATGTAGCATCGATTCTATCTCTATGTGATTTGGTGTTGAGGGAGCACATTTTTGTTCTCTGCTTAGGGTTAGTGGTTGGAAGATGTTGATCTTCCAAGTTTGTGATATGCTGGTGTGTTCTGCGTTAGCATTGTAAATTGGAGACTATTGCTAATTGCTTGTGCACTGTTTTTGCATGTAGTGCCTGATGGATTGTTGTTGCATCTAGTATCTGATGGAATGCAACATCCTGGGTGTAGTGCATGTGTCCCACTGCCTGGAAGATTGCAATTCAACATATTTGTCGAATAAATTGCTCTGGGATGGTGGTTTACAGTTGTTAGACCAAAGATAGAATGTGTTTGATCGCATATGGATCATGCTGGAAAGAAGTGAGTCTAGTTGCTGTACATTTCAAGCACAGTTGCTAGTTGGTTTTTCTGGTGTTCTTATGTGCTGACAAGTTATTATTGACGTTCCTGAGTCTCGGTACAAGATGACATGCCAAGATTGTTGTGGAAGTGGCCAGTCCTGAACTATTGATGATATTGCAAATGCCTTCTGCTGAAATGTAATGCTTTAAAGGGGTTTCTGATTTCTCCTGGATATTCGCATCATCGATCAGTGTAGAGCATCTGAATTTTTTATGCTTTAAAGTTTTTTTTTAGTTCTCCGGGATATTCCATATGTCATGATAGTTTCTGATTTTCTAGCTACCGTCTTATGTCCATAGAATTAGAATTATCAGTTAGAATAGACTCAATAGAGCATCTGTGAGAATTCCTATGTGATTGCTAACATAAGAACTTTAGTCTTCAACATCTATATTTGCCCCCAGTTGTGTTGATCATGGTAGTTTTAGATTCTGATTTTCTAGCTACCGTCTTATGTCCATAGAATTAGAATTATCAGTTAGAATAGACTCAATAGAGCATCTGTGAGAATTCCTTATGTGATTGCTAACATAAGAATTTTAGTCTTCAACATCTATATTTGCCCCCAGTTGTGTTGATCATGGTAGTTTTAGATTAGATTTGCTATTCATGGCTTTTTTTTGGACTTGTGTTGTTTTTTACCTTCTTTTCTTCACTCTTCATTGATTACTAAATCACTATTATTTTTCTGTTAGGAGACATCCAAGAGAACACCATATAAGAAAGGAACACAAGTAGAAGTTTCCAAGTTGGAAGATAATTCTGTAATTGCTTGGTTCCCTGGAGTTGTTGCAAAGACTATATGGAAGGACAACCTCTTGGTGGATTACACTTCTTCGAAGAGTGATGGTAGTTCGCTGTGCAGTGAGATCGTCGAAATGAGGCACATCAGGCCTTGCCCACCACGTACATCAGCTATCTGTTTCTCCGTCAATGATGATGTTGAAGGATTCCAAGGCGATGGCTGGTGGCCAGGGATGATTATTGAGGTCCATCCCGAATTAAAATATACATTTAAGTTAGCAAATTCAGGAAAGGACCTTCAGTTGGACCAGAAGGCACTGCGGCTGCGATATGATTGGGTCGATGGTCAATGGGAGAAAGTTTCACAGGTGTGTATATAATCTTTCAACAAGCTGCATTTCTTCGAAATGTTTCTTAAGCTATTTTTTTTGCTCTTTATGTGGATGCTCCGTGGATTGGTTTTTCTGTTGATGTTTTTAATGCTAAAATCCATTCAGATGTGGGATAAGGTGAAGTTTCTTAAATCTACTTTCCTTGTAACCATTATTTCTTCTACTTATGAACCGGGCCTCTTTGGATTGGAGGATTTTCATTTGATTTTTGGATCACATGGATAGGCAACATAATTCTTATGGACCTAAGCACGAGGTCATACCTCTGAGTTTTTTCCATTATGTCTGGCAACTATGGCATAAACTCAGTATATAAAGAAAATTTCTGTGTTTTTCGTGCGGTGCAGCCAAACAGCTCCTAAATCCTAATTCATATGCCTGTGTTTTTTCAGTTCCTCCGTTTCTAAGAGTTTTATAACATTTATTGACACATAAGCTGTGTTTGGTACCAATATTTACTGAATCGGTGCATTGGAACTTTGAGATGACTGGTCATGTTCCTGTTTTGACATTTCTAATGGAACTATAGTTTGTTCAGTTGTGCAGTTCTCTTCAAATATAAAATTTGTGTGCGGAGAACTGTAAATTTTTCCGAGGGAATACTGTAGGAAAGGCTCCAGCAGTATATAATGTATTAATAAAAACACAAAGAAAAGTAACTGTGCAAGGAGGGGTGGGGGTGGGGGTGGAGGAGGTACAACGAGAAGCTAACGCACCAAACCCAGCGCCACAAGACTCTTCCCTAATCCTGACACTCTGAACCCGAAGATCCTCCTTGAACTGCAGAAGCCAGGCCATGCGGAAGGGGGACATCGTGGAAAATGAACCCATTCCTCTGCTTTCAAATATGCCAAGCCACAGTAAAAGCCTCCATGAAGAAGGTCTGCTGAAAGCCTTTCTGGCTTGCACAAGGCGCCACAGGAAGGGGGCCGAGGGGTCCCATTTAAACCAATGCTGTTCCAACAACCAATGCTGAAGGGATAGTTAAAGAAAAACGTAACATTGTTAACAAGTTGAGATATTAGATATATCTGTTTGATTCTTTTAAATTCAGAAATTGTCAATCTGCCTAAATTATTAGTTGTTAATTTATCCCTAATTTTAATATTTCCTGCGGCTACGATGTCTGCTCACTTTGTTACCTGCTTTTCTCTGTACTTATAGATTAAGGAATAATCACCTCCATTACTTGACGCGACACCCTGTCTCTAGTTAGGAGCTTAGGATAACCAAATTTAGCACCTTAGTATCTGTCTCTGTTTCTTAGACATTCTTTATAGCACATTGATGTTGGAAAACAAAGGTTCATTGTATTCTGTTTCTTGTTAGTATGTTTTACCAAGAAACATGGAGCTTCAGTTTCATTAATGGACAGCTTCCTTTTACAGCTAATTCATATTTATTATTGTATTTTTTGCAAGAAAGTTATACATATTTACTTGGGTCTCATCGTTGGCAAGTGTTTTATCTGCAGATATAGTACTAATCACTAAAAAAAATAAAGATGTTATGATCCACCGATGGCAGTTACATGAGTCAGATAATCACTTGCGCAAATCAAGCTGTTTGAGTACTGGGCAGCTGAACTTAGTTCTATTTTTAGGTAGTATCAATATGCTCTCATCGAGTAAACCAAATCAAGCTGTTCCTCCCAAGTTTGCAAAGTTAATAAATTTACATGTTCTGTTGCGTTCTAAATTCTAGATGAGTTACAAACAATGATGATGTTTTCTCGTTGCATATGTTTAAGGCAGTTTAAACTGCGAACATAGCTAACAAATGTTGCCTTTTTATGCCCTTTGGCTATCTTTCAGAATTGGTTGCAAACGGAATTTGCAAAGGGCAGTAGGGTTGAAGTCAGCAGTAATGACGAAGGTTTTCGCGGAGCTTGGTTCCAGGGAACTGTTCTTAAATCTGTTGGCCACAAGTATTTGGTGGAGTATGATGCACTGAAAGCCGAGGATGAGACCACACCTTTGACAGAAACCATAGGAGAGGAGCACATCAGGCCCTCTCCCCCAGATATCCCTGTCAGCAATGGTTTCAAGTTCCTTGACGAAGTTGATGCCTTTTGTAATGACGGATGGTGGGTTGGTGTGATATCCAAGGTTATTAGCGATCAGAAGTGCATGGTTTACTTCAAGTCTTATAAGGAAGAGAATGAATTTGGGCGCGAACAGCTGAGACTGCATTGTGATTGGGTGGGTGGAAGGTGGATGCGGATTTCCCCGGTACTCTCTACCACCTATCCATTTCCTCTGCATCTAAGTAACTATCACAAGTAATTTACTGATAACTGCTAGATAGCTAGATATCTGACCTATGCTCCTCCTGTCTTGAGGCGCAGTTACCCTCTGTTGCTATCAGTTACAGGTGTCTGTCTAACGCAATTTTTCATTGATGATTTGCATCCCCTGGCAGGCATTGGAGATGTGAAGACTGAAGAGGCATAGCCGCGTATAATACCCACAGAAATGGCTTGACTAGTTTGCCATGCTTACTGAAATGAAGTTGTCTTAGGTGCATAGAAAGGTCATCAGCAAAACGGTAGATGGCCTTCCTGCCATCGCAACTCCGTCAGCAGTTGATCTGAATGTTTTTTTATCGGCAACTGTCACCTTGCCAGTAAGATTCAACGCATTTTCTGCAAACCTAAAACTTTTGGCAACAGCAATGCTAGGCTAAGGAAACTTTTCTCTGTGAGTCTCTGATTTTAGCAATTTGAGCTCGGTTTGACGTAGACTGCTTTTCTGCATTCATCTCATGTAAACTAAATCAAAAACACTCCAACCCGGTCTAACCGCCAACGGTCCGCCCTGCCAAAATTTCATGCCCCAATTAATTGAACCTTTGGTTAGCTCTTGGACCACCTAATTTTTTCACTATACCCTTAACATAATGAATTCATTGGTTGCGTTAACAGTAAGATGAAAATATGTTCTCTCTTCTGATGGTGACAATGCATCATCACTTATTGTGCATTCTTTAGCATTGTACCAGATTAGAGAGACAGGTTTACATGATGCCATCAATGCAGACAGCATTTTCTTCCTGTGTTATGTCGTGTGTGTATGTGCATCTGTGCATGCAAGTTGTGACTGAACAGAATGGCTCATCCAAATTGCATTGCTTAGCCATCTTTCTTTCTTGAGGGGCCTGTCTTTCTCTGTCAGTTGATGATCATGCTTAACCACAGTTAAACTTGACCAACATTTTCCTTTCATAGAGGGATTGCATTTGGCCATGCACTGGAGAATCGGGTGATCTCCCAAAATCAATAAAATCGGCTTATCTTTTATTAATCAAAAATGTCACTTTTCCAGGATTTCCTCCAAAAGTACTAGTGTCAATGCAGTGCCTTTTTATTAAAGGCTGGCAGAGGAATTCATTTTACTCCTGAGATGATATGCAACTGCTCAGGACTGACCGTACTATGGCATATTTAGTGTGGTCGTTGGGCTTATCTACCCTTATTTACTACATCCATCCTATCCATCAAATCGGTCCATGCAAATCAAGAAAAATGTGGTGGAAAAAGAAAGCTACCTCTAAATTTAAGTAATATTGCTGCAAGGGAAACTTTCTTTCTTTCTTTCTTTCTCTCAAAGCAAAACAAAACAAACTGGAAACTGGAGCAGGGATAGCTCGAAACCAAACGAGTTGGGGCTTTAGTTTCTAGGGCCAGGCAATAGCAACATCAGCATACATAGCTGTGGCATGCATCTATTGCTTCATCAGCATTAACTAATCCTAGCACGAGAAGAAATGCTTTTACATTAATTGGGGCCATGGAGAAGACGATGACAAGACGCAGCAGGATCCATCCCCTTCAACTAAACTGTTGAGCTGTGCAAAGAGAGTGACAATATGATGATGAAGCAGTATGCATGTTAAGTGTAGCCAGCAAGATTACTATAATGTCATGTGGCATGCTTGTTCATCGTGAGATTGTACCGCGTTTTTTCCTCCTAAAACAGTGACCGGGACATGAATTTGGTCATGTTAAGTGTAGCCAGCAAGCCAACAATTTTGGAAAAAGTTCTGCGAAAGTTTACGATAGAGGGTATAGACTAATAAGATAGAGTGACATAACACAATTACGGTAGTAGAACAAATAATAGAGGTGATAAATTTTGAAACATTCGTCGATATGTAAGATCTCATGAATTTGATCTTAACTTAAAGGTTAAAGGCTTGTGTAGCTTTGGGGCAACCTATAGTGACACCTATTACTCCGTCACCGAATTAAAGGCGATGGGAAGAGTGCAATGTTAGATTACATTGCGTGGCTCAATTAAACAACGGTTACCGGTGACCTGTCATGCAAATAAGAGTATCTCTATCAGATACCTTAAAAAGACGGCCCTTAAAAACATACAAGGTAGACCCTAAAATTTTTTAAGGTATCGATTTATGTCGAGCGGAATAGATCCGTTAAACGATATTTGCGACGCATGTACAATACGACTGAGTAAAAAAATGATGGAGATAACATAGAAATGCTGTAAAATCCACCAAAGCTAAAATTTTCCTAGTAACTGAATATATACACGAAATTCATGTGATGTCTGTTCTTACAAAATACAACGATTAATTGCAGCATGTACAACTTGCATGTTTTCCAAGACTCGAGTTCGACCAAGAATTTGTCTAGCTATATATAGACTGTATGACACGAATTGATATTGTTGGACTTGAATTTAGAAAACGTTTCCATCCATACCAACATTGTATGGAGTAATCCACAATTAGTTAGACAAATCCGTGGTCAAAGTTAAATCTTGAAAACATGCACGCCCTATATTTAGGACTGGTATTAAATAGGCATTTGCATGGATCACCAGACGTATACTAAAATGAATAAAATAGCAAATGATGTGACACAATGTGAGTACTAGACCAGTGTCCTAAAGAAATATATGTCACAACAGAGTAAATTTTGTCAATATATATAATATGCTCATATATAGTATCAACCACATATGCCAATAAATTTCCAAAAGCAAACCACATAACTGGCAAAGCAAACCAAATCGATGTGACCCACTGCTCTCCATCCTAACGAAAAGAAAACCATGGTGATGTAACACAATCTGCCCCCAAGTTAACCCACAAAAGTAACACCAGTCTGACTGGAACTTTCTACTTCCACCCATCACACAAGCAAGAGGATCAAAGAACAAGTCGAGATCAAAATGGAAGAAACCATGAAGATGGGCAAGCAAGCTTGCATCAATGACAAGGCCAGCTGGATGCTTGGAGATGGAGATGGATGCAACCCAGTCAGAATTACTTAACTCCGGCTGCTGTGCTGCACCAACTGTACACTGTGCACGTGGAGCTGCAGTGGCATATGGTGTCTCCTTGCTCTCACCTTTTGCCCCGCCCATTCAATTTCTTTGCCAATGCCCAATGGACACCAACACCATTGAACATCATAAATGGGGTGAGGCTGGCCTGGACTGCAGCATGATAAATGGTCCCGTCCTTTGCCGTGCAGAGAAACAGTATCTGGAAGTAAAAGACAAACAGTACCCCCAGTTAAGATCGACCGTTCTGGATACTTCTTGGCCACGTGAACTTGAGATTTAACTTCATGTTTATACCCAGTTACTAGGTTAACGGCAGCAGGCTGTACACAGGGTGTGTTCTTATTACCATGTTTGAGCTAGCTGTAGATCACACACCTCTTTTGTCGAATCATTTTGTATTAGAAGAAGAACGGCAAGATCGAAGGCGCAAATTGTACAATTGAATTAATCACCCGACGGCGGCTTCGAGAAAACAACCAAAAATACAGAACAAAACCTATTTAGTCTAAACTGGTATATATGAGGAGAAAAGCAATCAAGTACTGTAGTTTGATTTCGTTAATAACCAGATGATTGCTCATTGCGCAGCACAAACAACCTCGCTGTGATCCCATATGGGCCCCAAGAGTGTAGGAAGAATTCTTCAACCTGACAAGATAGCAATATCTCAACGCAGAAGAGAAGACTGCAAATAGATACGGGAGACATGCTTTGTATTGTTAATTGCTATATATGTGCACTTTATCGGAAATAAATGTATGTGCAATATATATATAGCCGATAGGTAAAAGGAATGGTCAGTAGATCTGAGCCCCAAAAGTTCCCATAGACATCTCATATGCATGTGTTGCTCCTTGCTTTTAGCCAAAATAATGAATTGGCATTTAGTTTTAACGGCAATAGGCGTGTGGGTGGCGAAGCGAAATAAATGATCACCCATGCATCCACATGGCGCCATTGTTGCTAAAGCACTACGACGTCCTTTGGATCAGGACATGCAATGGAACGAACCCTAGCTAAGCCAGCTAACCCCATGCCGCCATCAATGGCGGCGTCCCAAGTTCTAAGCTAAAACTGGCCACCAATGGCACTGTTGCTTACATATTGCCATGTTTGATTGCTTATAGCCGAACCGATACATGTGTATGGAGGAGTATATATGGACCTTGTATTTGTTCACTGTTCAGAGGATGTATAGATCTCATTGCAATAAGTTCAGAAAATGTGTTGATGTTCTCGAGATCGTCTGATGGGTGGTTGTTGGTCTCAGATGGACTAAGCAAGTTTTGCAATTGATCAAATGATTAAAGTGTGATTAACTGATTACCCATTGCATAGGGGATTTCATGCATTTTTTTACACACTGGTATTCAATTGTTTGATGGCCTCACAGGAATATACAAATTGCTTTGACTAAATAAAGAAGACAGCATAATGGCAACTAGCAGTTGATGATAGTCAAGCCAGGTTGAGACCAATAACTGCGTAATTAAGAGAATTGTCAATTACGTGCAGGTCAGATTGGTCCCTGGTATTAAGATTTGGCGACATTTCCCTCTGTAGATCATATTTTTCCGCCAGCTACACTTAATAATTTTCCCTTTTCTCAAATCAGCTAATTTGAGGTTGAAATCAATCAACTGTCCAGTAACTTGATCTGAGCAAATTCTGTCTTACTCTTTAACCTAACGGAAAAATATCATCTCATGGTAAAAAAAAAAATGATACCAGTAGCTAAGTAAGTGGTAGGTATGTGTGATGAATGGGTACCTGCTGTGCTGCTTGCCTGGAAACATCAAATGCATCAAATGTGAACTTTGACAGCCGCAGCAGTAGGTAGCTTATCCTGTTGAGACAGACCTGGTAAGTGAGCCGACAAAACTGTAATTTCACTGGGGGGCAAAGCTTTAAAAAATGTACAATTGACCATTCATTCGTAAGAACTTGACAGGCTCAAATTTTACTCGAACACAGTAATGTTTTTAAGCAAAATTCAGACTATCAGTCAGAAATCTACCACAGTGACGGTGATAAACACCACCAGTTGACAACTGACAGGAAACTTTGATAAAGAACTTCCCAAAGTAGTACAGGCACCAGCAAACTAATTTTCCATAAAAAGACTGAGATTTAATGCTGCTACTACCTTCCAACTAAAAGGGTTCTTTGACGCCGAGTGTTCTCCAGCAAGAGCTCGTGGGTGCGCCGCTGCATCGCAATCTTCTCTATTTTACTGCAAAACATTTATAATATCGCAGTTACATCCAGTCAAATTAACAATGAATTAGTCCAAAATGTTGTGCAGGGACAAGATTATAATATTGCAATCACATCATTCATTTCTACAGATTAATGGTAAATTATCCGTGCGACTCTTGGAATTTTCTGGCTTTCTATACAGTACAGTACCATGATCTCAGTCCTACGGTTCCTCCATAAACAGGCCATGCCTTCTGAATCAAGAAAGAATTAGGTTGTTGTTGTTGGACAACCGTCACTGACTTATCACTGCAAAACTCAACATCAAGCTCGATCAGATACTGTAAACAATAAACAGCACGGTCAGCAAACAACAGCTAAACCCAGCTTAAGGAGCTGCTTGAAAGAATGATATTATTCCTTAGTAAAAAAACTTGGCATTTAAGTCAAAGTTAAACTAAACACCTAATCTTTACCAAGAAGTACCTCTTGTCTTTTTTTTGGGAAGGAAGAAGTACCCTCTTGTCCAGACACGCCTTAAAGGAAAGCACAAGCATTACTAAGTGGAACAAAATCATTCATATTTGTTGTTTTTGTTGAGTTGTACCCAGCCCTATCTTAGGGTTTTGTAAACACCACAACCTTTTCAATATATCAAGATGCAAACTTTGTTTTTTCTAAAATAAAAAAAATAGTCTCAGAGGTTAAAAAAACATTCCTGAACACATGATGATAAGATTATGCGGAATGACTATTTCTTCGTTACGTGTTGGTGACTGTCCAAGCAGGCCAGCAGATCGGGCCAACTACCCTCAAACCACATAGTATATGTATTTGGCGCCACATCACCAAGTAGAAAACAAGATTGGGTAATTACATCTGTTCACGCGCTAAGCACGCCGTGCTTGATTTTTGGAAGCTATATATGCCTTGAAAGAGTTTCTCTCTTGAATTCTTGGAAGCGGTTTTAGGACCAGTCCTAACCAAGTGGGCCCACATCATTCGGTGCACACAACCTCCCTTGGCCGTCTCCCAATTGCCCTCTGCATATATAGGAAACTCTCTCTCATCTTGCCAGCCATCTCAGCAGGGGCGCCCAGCGGCTGCATGCCCAGCCGCCTAGCTTCCTCTCAACCTTCACCCAAGATCTCTCTGCCTTCTCCAAGCTCGGAAGCTCCTTCTGTGTAAGCTCTATGTCTCCTCAAGTTCCTTCCATGTATGCTCTGTGTTCTCACCAAGTCTCCTTTCCTGTTCTCTCCTCTCTCTGTCTCCTCTCTCCCTGTCTCCTGTTCTGTCTCTTTCTCCCTCTGTGAGGGAGAAAATAACAAGAACTTTTCTTACTTTTTAACAATATATACTGTTAGCGGATAGCGTTTTCTTATAGGAACGAGTCTTGCTTTCTGGCTGACTGCACCCAAGAAAAAAAATAGATCTAACCTGAGAGTCAGTAGTTGATGTTCTTGGACACTTTCTTTATTTTCTTTTATTTTTGAAGCAAATGCTTATTTTGTTCTAATGAGAGATAACACACAAGGATCGCAATCTCTACCCACGAAAAGTGCCAGAGGTCTGAAACAGTCTTCCTTGGGAGACTGCAGTCATTGTCCAACTGGTCTGAAACTAGTTAAGGAAACGTCAAAAAGTCTTCCCTGGAAAACTTCTATTTTTCTCGGCAAATAATTAAGGAACTGCCAGGTCCTGTTTTTTCTCTCCTATTTTTCAACTATGCAGTTCAGAAAGCTCATCTCACCCTGGGTTGGGCTATTGTATTGATTATTAATTCAGTGGACTAAGAGAGTGTGGTATTCTTTTTTCTGGGAAACCAGTGTAATATTCTTTTCTTGATGGCAGTAGTTGCTAGCATTGATTTCTCTGATAGAGGATGGAGGAGACAAAGAAGAACGTCTTCACGGTTCAGGTGGAGGATGGGAAGGCTGGGAAGGATGGCCGGCCGGCGGTAGGTCCGGTGTTCCGGAATATACTGGCCAAGGATGGGTTTCCGCCACTTGACCCTGACATGAGAACTTCATGGGATGTGTTCAGGTAAATACCAAAAACAACCAGCTCATTCTTTTGCTAGATAAGCTTCTACTGCTGTACTTCGTTTTGTTCTTTTCTGGACCATAAACAAAGACAGAGAGACATGGTATCCGGTATGCACTAACAGGGTAATCCAACTTGCTGCTCCATGCCACAAGAGTTATCTTTTTGTTCCACACTACCCTACATGCTTTTTGTTTTCATAACAACAAAAACAACACTACTTTAAATGTGTGTGGTTTTCCAACAACAAAAAAGTACTGCTATAGATGTTTACAGTTGTTACGAAGATGACACTGAGGAGAACTTTATTTCTGCTTTTACCAAAGCTGACTTTTGGATCTTCATACAAGGACAGGCATGTGTTTTTCTTCGGAAGAGGACATGCACATGTGATGTTCTGTTTTGGAGCCACTATTTACCAAGAAAACTGTGCAGTAAACTACTACTGAATAGTAAATACTGAAGGTTTAAGTTCTATGTGTACTCTAAAAATATTTCTTGGTCCCTCCTTTTCTTCTCAAACTTATCTTTTTAAACCAGTCTTTGGAAAAGAAATAAGAGAATGGGCAGCAGTACTAGCACATGACTAGAAACAGAACTAAGAACATACCGTATCCATGATGTCTTTCTACCATTAATCTTCAAAGAGTACACAAGTCCCAGTTTAGCTGACTCCTGTACACAGAACCTGTAAAGAGAGTGCAGAATACATAAGATACTTGAACCTTCATCCAGTGGTGTCATTCGACGTACTATACATGACAAACCTTTTTAATATTTTACTAACCTCTGTAAAGGTTACATTTCCAATTTAAGAAAAAAACGAAAAACTAACCGCATGGAAAAAATGTAGTACAAAATAATCTTTCAGGACTCAGAAGATCTTGGTTTTGACCCTTTTTTGTTTTTATGTTTCTTCAGAACAGCAGCGGGCAAGTATCCAGACAACCGGATGCTTGGATGGCGTCCATTTAAAGATGGAATGGTAATGCGCATATACAACTACCAGTAGGATGATGGGGATAATGAAGCTTATACATCTGCTACCTGTCTATTTTCACTAAGTATTTTTAACGGAAACCTCCCCCCATTTTCTATCTTATAGCCAGGGCCCTACTTATGGAAATCATACAGGGAGGTCTATGAGGAAGTGCTGCAAATTGGCTCTGCCTTGCAGCAGCTGGGGGTGCAACCGGTAAAAAGCGGGGACTTAAGCTAACTTCTCCACTCCAAATATAAGAATGAACTCTGCAATTATTGGCATATTGTATTTTGGAGAGCGCTTGTCAAATTTACAGTAATCAGAGACAATGATGCTCATGTGCTTGATTTATGCCAGGGTTCCCGTGTTGGAATTTACGGAGCAAACTGCCCTCAGTGGGTTGTAGCAATGCAGGTAGCCATTAGAACC
Organism: Brachypodium distachyon; assembly: GCF_000005505.3. Taxonomy (NCBI): domain Eukaryota; kingdom Viridiplantae; phylum Streptophyta; class Magnoliopsida; order Poales; family Poaceae; genus Brachypodium; species Brachypodium distachyon. The sequence goes on along the minus strand of NC_016132.3, from coordinate 38,541,493 downwards.
CCATCTGCGTGTGAATTTTCTTAATCTCCTTTGACCAGGATAAACTATGCTAATCCCACAATTAACTTTGCAGGCCTGCAATGGTTACAGCATAATATGTGTCCCACTATATGATACTTTAGGTAAGCAGGAATATGATAAATAATGGACCATCATCATAAAATGTTTCAGGTCAACTAATGCAAACATTTAAAACACAAGATCTGCACTTTTGATCAGAAAAAAGTTGTTATCTATCAGCACTAATAACCGTTCCATGAGATTGCAGGTGCAGGAGCTGTTGATTACATTATTGACCATGCTGAGATTGATGTTGTCTTCATCCAAGACAAGAAAATAAAAGAAGTACAACCAAATATGTTAACTAAATCGAATACTTTTAGGATCTCCTGAATTTGGATTTGATTGTGAGTATTTCCTGTTTGCAGATACTGTCCCCAAATTGCACATCTGCTAGCAGGATAAAAGGTAAGCTACTACAATAATTACTAATTAGGGTCACTATTTTTTTTGGGAATAACTAAATATTCTCCAAAACACGTTTGCAGCATTGGTGGCATTCACTTCAGCAAATAACGAACAAATCAAAGATGCCGAGCAGATTGGGATGAAAGTGTACTCCTGGGATGATTTCTTAAAAATGGTGGGTAAAGAAACTGCATGGTGTTCATAGTTCACTCAACCAAAGTAACTATATCTATTCAGACTGCCAACATTGGTAGCAACATATGCGATGAAATGCATGTGTTAATCAAGCATCAATTCTCGAATTATATTTCAGGGAAAGGATAAACCATCTCAACCTTGTCCTCCGCAACCAAATGATACATGCACCATCATGTACACAAGTGGAACAAGCGGGCAACCCAAAGGTGTCATGCTCAGCCATGAGAGCCATGGAATGTATGTAAAAGGGGTGGACCTCTTCATGGACCAGTTCGATGATAAGGTTGTTCCTTTCTCTCAGATATAGTGATTTAAATAAGCCTAATTCCTGATTCAATAAATGGTCCTTTTTATGCATACTGTAAGCAAACTGAGTGATTTTGGGTATGCAGATGTCAACAGATGATGTGTTTCTTTCCTTTCTCCCACTTGCTCACATTCTCGATCGCATGATCGAAGAGTATTTCTTTCACAAAGGAGCCTCAGTTGGCTATTACCATGGAGTGAGCAAATCCGCCATATTAGCCCTCCACTTTCAATCTTACTGGTAATCATTTCTTATTTAATATGACCACAATGTTCTATTTTTTTGTCAGGATTTGAATGCCTTGAGGGATGATCTCATGGAGTTAAAACCAACCCTGCTAGTTGGGGTACCAAGAGTGTATGAAAAGATTTATGAAGGTGATAAAATAAAAATATTGATATTACTTTTAAGCCCATGTATCTGCTAACTCAGATTGCATGTTATGATCGGGTTTAGGTATATTAAAGGCCTTGGCAGACCTCAGACCACTCAGGAGGGTTATTTTTAATGCTTTGTACAACCGGTAAGTTGGTTAGCATCACTGATTCTTTGTTAAATACAATAAATCATGTCTGCTCACTGTATTTTCTTCAATCCAGAAAACTAGCGAGCATGAAAGCAGGCTACACGCATAAAACTGCTTCACCTTTTGCGGACATGCTGGCTTTTCGTAAGGTTTGGTGTTCATAACTAAGAAAGAATCCCAGCAGTCAAGTTATTTTCATACCTAGAAATGAAAGCTCAGAAGCAGTTGTACTCATGACTTCTATATCTTCCTCTTTTTTTTGCTGCATTTGCTTGCTCTAGGTCAAGGCAAGGCTTGGTGGTCATCTTCGCCTACTAATCTCTGGTGGTGCTCCATTGAGTACTGAAATTGAAGAGTTCTTGAGAGTGACCAGCTGTGCGTACTTTATCCAAGGCTATGGTAATGCATGTAGACCCTTTCCATGGTTCATAAATTCCTCCTGCAGACTGCTATCACTACAGAAGTACAAATACATTTGTTTCGACTCCATATGATCAAGTAGTTGCTAAGGCAAACAAATCATAGATAAAATGTACCACCAAACTTTCTGGATATAGTTTCAGTTTACGCATGAGTTCTAGATCTATTTGGAACTGAAATCAATTGACCTATTTTAGCAATAGTCATAAGAGCGTTGAGTACTCACAAAGCTGGTTTCTTATTAGGTTGAGATATTGTTTTCGACTATTTAGCTTTATTTCACACTACTGTTTACAACAGGAGGCAAAAGAGTGTGGGCATCTATTTTTCTGTATCATATCACGTTTCACGCAGATACACCAAAAATACATGGCTGAGTTATCAATCCCTTTTGGTCAATTAAAATGCACCAGTATAAGGTTAATTTTGTGGACTTTGTTCAGGTTTAACGGAAACATTAGGACCTAGCACAGTTGGTTACCCTGATGACATGGCCTTGGTTGGAACTGTCGGCGTTGCTGCCACCTACACTGAACTGCGATTGGAAGAAGTACCTGAGATGGGTTATGATCCACTTGGCGTTCCTTCTCGTGGTGAAATTCTTATTCGAGGGAGCACTGTCTTCACTGGGTACTACAAAAATCCTGAGCTCACAAATGAGGTCATGGTGGATGGATGGTTTCATACAGGTGAAGAATCACATTTTGACTTAATTAGAAGATCAAGTTAAAGTTTCATGTAGCATGTACTGACACAATATTGTTCTCAGGTGACATTGGAGAGATGAACCCAGATGGAATCATGAAGGTAATTGACCGAAAGAAGAACATATTTAAGCTGTCACAGGGAGAGTATGTCGCAGTTGAGTATCTGGAGAAAGTGTATGTCTTCCCTCAAATAATTGAAGATGTAAGGAAAAACTCCAGTGAGATCATATGATTATATACTAAGAGAGTGTATGACTCTACATTCAACATAATACTATCATTTTTGTAGATCTGGGTGTATGGTGACAGCTACAGATCAATGTTAGTGGCAGTTGTCAATCCACATGAAGAAAACACCATGAAGTGGGCAAAGTCAAATGGCTACAAGGGTTCTTTTGATGAAATATGCAAATTGGAAGGCCTTAAAGAGCACATCCTAAAAGAACTTACAGCTGCTGCACAGAAGAACAAGGTAAAGTCATTTATTCATTACCATAATGAACAATGAACATATCACAGGGTTCATCATGTCACCCATTAAATTATCCTAACATTATCATTAACATAGTCTTCAGTGTGTTTGCAATGAGAAGAAAAAGAACTCTCTATAGAGTAGACTCCTTGGTTTTTACTCTCGCTGCATCTCTAAGCAATATAGTAACCCTGTTTGCATGTCACAAATCAGCTACGGGGTTTTGAGTACATCAAAGGCGTAGTGTTGGATCCTGTACCTTTTGACCTTGAGAGGGATTTGGTCACCGCAACAATGAAGAAGAGAAGAAACTACATGCTAAAATATTACCAGGTAATATTTGTTGATCTACTGCAGTGTGATATTTGTTGTTAATAATTGTCCTATATTTGTTTCTTTTGAATGGTTCTAATTCATTGTTCTTCCTATGCAGCCTGAGATTGACAAATTATACAAAAAATTGGAGGATCAGAGGGCTGCCAACAAAGTGAAATAAAAATACGTGTTCCGTTTGGGCACATGCCAAAGGCTGAAATACCATTGTAAATCTCCTATTGAACTCTCGTAATCAAGATTATATAAGAAATAAAATGCATATTGTGTGGTGCACTTTGTGTCTATCTGACCACCCCTTGTTCCTATCTCTTTCTCTCCCTTACTCTCTGTAGATACATATGCGACAGAAAGACAATGAACCGGATGGTTGTGCTTATAAAAAATCTAGAGGAATAATAGTTTGATCAAGGAACGGTTTTTTCCCTATTTGTGCTGTGTCTGGGTCCATTGCAAAACAATGGAGACAGCTGTGCAAAAACGAGTAGGGATAATATTCTTGGAAAATTTCCTATATACTAAAATTAAGTTTCCTTTTAATGACTCAGCAGGGCAGATATGCCAGGGGAACAAGAACGACTCAGATTACATATCAATGTGTACTAACAAATATTCATTTTACACATATTACAGATTGACCATACTGAAGATGCACTAGTTAGCGAATTTGAAGAATACCTCCTGGTGAATCCTCGAGGAACATCTTTATAAATCTGACACGTGTGATCACTGTTATTGGAAGAGACACAAAATTAAATAGCTTTGTTATTGATATCAAAAGACCATTGTTAGCGTTCTAAAAGAATAACATACCTTGAAAAATTTAACCCATCAAAGAGGCCAAAGCCTTGTGTTTTCGCCAAACACAAGACCGGACTGCCAAGAAGCGGTAGAAGCAGTTTTAGCCGAGGTAGAGCTGTCGAAGTTGGCAGGGGCAAAAGCCTTGTGCATGCTCCCTTTGAATGAGAGGCCAACAGATGTAGAGGGCGTTTGAGCAAGAGCGCTTGGCAGCTCTCTCCTCCTTTTGTAGCTTAGAGTAGGTTTCCTCTCAGTTTATTTTGGTCACCCCACCATTGGTAATTTGTATTTTGCACCTTCTTGTCACTTCTTCTAATATAAAATGACATGCATTTTGATGCGTGTTCAGAAAAAAAAACTATCAAAGAGGATTTGCAGCTTGTCAGCTTTGCCACTCACTAACAAGTGTATTGGTCCGATGGTGCCCAAGTTTGTATATAACTTCTCCAAGGATATGCTTACAAATCTTCGATGATATGGTCAATCAAGTGCATTGGTCCGATGGTGCCCAGGTGTGTAAATATTCCACGGACCAACACATTCCATGTTGCTTCATTTGGACAGATACCTTCATATAACATCTTCAGGAGGTAAACCATGGCATCGTCGAGCTTATGCTGACTGCAAAGCCCCGACATCAGGCTTGTGTATGCAACTATGTTACGTGGACAGTTAACTGCGTCCATCCGACCTAACATCCAAGCAGCAGCCCTGACATTCCCTTCCTTGCAATAAGCATGAATTATTGCGTTGAAAGTGAATGCATCGGGTTGAATTCCTTGAATGATCATCCTCCCCAGAAGAATCATAGCTTCTTTGATCATTCTCATCTGACACAGACCACTAATAGTAGTGTTGTAAGATACTAAACTCAACTCAAACCCATGGTTAAGCATCTCGGTCAACATTCGAAGGGCGTCTTCACAGTTTCCTTCCCTAAAAAGACCATGAAGCAACTCATTGTAAGTCCTGTCATTTGGAGGGCATCCATATCTTCTCATCCCATGGAACACATTCAAGGCTCTCCCCGCTCTTCCAAGGTCACACAGGCTTCTGATCAACGTGTTGAACGTCAATGTGTTAGGAGGACAATTTTCCAATGACATCTTATCAATGAGATTCTCTGCCTGATCAAACATCACCTTCTTGCAAAGAACATCCACCATATTTGTATAAACAACAACATTTGGCTTGCAACCAGCGTTTGTCATGTCATTCCATATAGACATGGCAACATCTAGGTCCCCAGCTTTTGAGAAGCCGTCAATAAGAGTAGAGTAGGTCCTCACATCAGGCAAGCAGTCGCTTTTCCCCATGCAACTGAAAACAAATAATGCCCTCTTTAGATCACCAATGTGGCAAAGGCCACGAATTAGAACATTGTAAGAGATTGTCGATGGTGCCCATCCTTCAGCAACCATCCAATTCCACATTCCAAGCGCGTCGTGCACCTTTCCATCGTCGAAGAACCCTTTGACCAACACAGTGAATGTTTGAACATTTGGAACACAACCTTCGGTTACCATCCTAGCCAAAATGGCGCAAGCCATTCTCAGCTCCCTGGCCTTGCAGAACGCGCCAACTATGCTTGTGTAGGCGACAGTATCCGGCCGCAATCCCCTGTGCACCATCTCGTCAACAACCAAGAACACCTCCCGCATCCTGAACTGTCCACACAGAGCGTGAACGACGGCATTGTACGAGGCGCCCACAGGCGTCATCTCTGCCAAGATCCCCCTGGCCTCATCCAACCTGTCCAGCTTGCACAGCGCGGAAATGATTGTCGTATGGCTCACCTCGTCCGGGCGGCACCCCTTCCTGGCCATTTCGTCGAGCATCCTGCGCGCGGCGCCGACCCGGTCGTTCTGGCACAGCGCCTTGATGAGGAGGTTGTAGGTGTACACGTTGGGCTCCACGCCGGCCTTCCTCATGTTGTCGTACACGGGCACCACCGCGGCGACGAGGTTCTCCCGGAGCAGCGCGTCGAGCAGGTGGTTGTACACCCGCACGGTGGGCGCGGCGCAGCCCAGGTCGTGCCGCGCCCGGTAGAACGTCTTGAGCGCGCGGTCGGCGGCGCCGGCGCGGGCGAAGGCGCATATGGCGGCGACGAGTGCGCCCTCGGGGCACGCCACCCCGCGCAGCCGCATCTCCTGCAGCGTGTACTGGACGCCGTCCAGGTCGCCCGCCGCCGCGAGACGCCTGACCGTGGCCTCATGGGCCCTCGCCAACGCCTCTCCGGCGTTAGGAGCTGGGGACCTAGACCTCTCTTGCGGCCATCGGATTTCGATCTCCGCGCACTTGTTGCGGTGGTTGGATGCCGGCGCGGCGGAGAAGTGGCGGCGGCGGGGGAGCCGCCTGAGGAGTAGGCGGCATTTGTTCGAACACATGGCGCGCAACTAACTTCCCAAGTTCGAACAGAGTCTCTACTCGCCCCCGTTTGTGTAATCTCCTCGGAAGCCCAGCTTGAGGCCTTATGTTGAAGCCCAGCCCAGTAGAAGAAGAAGAAGAAGAAAGAAGAAGAAGAAGAAGAAGAAGAAGAGCCCAGCAGCGTAGATACAACAGCAGATAAAAAAAAGGGAAATTCTAAAAGCCACGAGAAATATTTTTTTAGATAACGGTGGAGGTTTTTGTTCTGATTCTAGGTTTTGTTGCTATGGTGAGTGTTACAGAGGAAATAACAAAAGAAGTGACAATTAAGCAATTTGATGGAAAAAATTCTAAAGAACTGTGTCGTGTTATTAAATGAGGAAAAAAAAGTTAGGACAACTAAATATTATACCATCACATCACACTTGTGCAGATAGGATGACTCTATAAAGCTGACAAATGAAATTTCTATGTCGCCACAAATACTTTATTCTCCGACTAGCCTAATCGTACCGAACTGTCGTAGATTGTTTAATTACTGAAGAGAGTAACCGCAGAGCACACAAAGAGCACTGAAGAGAGTAATTACTGTTCAAGAGTCAACAGTGACATTAAGATGGGGTCTCGACGCCGACAAACCACGCTAAAAAGCCACCATGCGCTTAACAGGAGTATTAAATGGCCAGTTCAGTTCACAAGATTGGCTTGGCTACTCAGGAAGCAACGCCATGTGGAGTTCACTGTCAGAAATACACACGGAGAGACCAGAAGAAGAAAAGATGGATCTGAATCATATCTGAGTTGGTTGATTAGCCGTCCTTGATTGCTCATTAATCATACATAACAAATGCATCTGCCATATGCTCATATGCTGTACACACAACACTGAGCAGATCTAGAGCACCACCGGTCAGAGCAGTGACACTCTCAGCTCAACTCTAAACAGTGTCAACTGAACCCCCCTGATATAGCTGTGGCCAAGAAGAAGATAAAATATAGCCAGGCACCTCGCAGCACGCTTGCTTCAGGACGACTGGACGAGGCCAGGTGAGATTAGATTACTAATATTATTACAGCTGCAAGCCTTTTATTATCATAATCATCATCATCATCATACAGCTTGCACTTGAGACTTACCAGGTGCCATGACCACGGGAAAGTCCACTGGTTAGCAGCATAGAAACCGGGGGAACACACACGCACGCACGCAGACAACGGTAGAAGGGAGGGTTCATTTACAGCGAGACAGCTTCGTGGGGCGCTGACAGTCTTCAGTAGATTTACATCGGCCTCAAAATGGCGAAGGGGGGGGGGGGGGGGGAACACACCGTCGCGCCTTGGTGCGGCCTGGGGTCATGCTCGGACGATGTGTTCGTGCCGCAGTCGTTCTCCCTTTGCTACCGATCTCCAGCCCCGGTGGTGCGCTTCTGCGTTGCTGCAAAAGGTAGAAGGAATTGAAGAACATCAGCAGCACATCAAGAGGAAAAAGTTAGTAAGCGACAATGTCTGATATAAAACAGATCGTTAGAAGCAGACAAGATATTTTTGTTTAGAGAAACACATACTTGGGAGCCGCAGAGGTGGAACTGTGAGGTCTGATGTTAGAATGGTTCTTCTTGTAGAAATGAATGGAGATCAGACTGCTATGTGCTCTAACTGAAGATTCAGGTGATCCATGGAAGCTTACGCCAGACTCTTGCCTCGAGCAAAATCCTGTAGTGTCAAAATAAGAAAGTTTAAGGCAATTGTTTTTTGAAGACCAATAAATTACAGTGATTTTACATCACATGAGTATTTATGTATACCAATAAGTTCGTCAAACTAGATGTCCTAATAGATATAAAGCATTTGACTACCTACTTAAGACATACTCTAGTTGGAGATGACAGATTTCTAAATGATATGGACGAACGATTTGACAACGTCCCAGTAATCCTATGAGGACTTAAACGCAAACAGTGTGTTAAGACTCTTGAGACATATACAGTTAATTGCTCGATACGAAATTAGTACATCCTAATATGTACAATGATACTAATGGTGAACTGAACTCGGTTATCACCAAGAAACTTCCATTTGACAAGGTTAGTCTCAGGACTAGTAAAGGTTTTACTTCATCTGTAAACATGTTTTTGTTTTTCCAATACAAACATGGCATATGAGAGATATCAGTGTACCTACTTGTTACTAATTTGGTATACCTTGCCAGAGTATGACGAGGCAGAAGATAATGGTAATGATCATGGGACAAAAGTTGCTAGTTGAGGACCCTTGTTTGGCATTCTTCATCTTCTTCAAAGCCTTCATCCGTTCAATCCTTGCCCGTTTCAACAATGCAAGCTCATTCAGCTCATTGAGGAGCTTCTGATCTGAAGCATCCAACGGCAAATGTGTCGGCGGCCTTGGCGGTCGTGGTGGTTTTTTGGACCACTTCTTCTTTGCCTTCTCGCCTCCGGAATTATCCAAAAGGCCCAGCTTCTCCTCCCCTTCAGACTTCCTGTCATCACCATTCCTGGCAGCAGCTTCCGGTGAGGGCGGGGAACCATCCATGTGCTGGTTTCTGTCATCCTTGGTGCACATGCCACCAGTCAATACACTATTTGGCAGGATTCTTCCTAAGCCTACTGCAAAATTAACATCCATTCCAGGGTTATACTCGCCAATAACAACATTGTTTCCACTCTCCAGGTCGATCAAAGTGTCCTGGTCCTTGACGCCTTGAGCTTCCATCAGAACTGCAAAAACGATGCCTCTAAAGCATCAAGAGACAAAACTCTAGCTCCCTCTTTGACCAGGGGTTGGTTGATCCTGGGATCAGATGTCCTCCTCCCAAAATTGCAAGAAAAAGGCTCTGAAAAACTGTCTGCCTGCCTGCACAGATAAGTTTGGCAACAAGTTAGGTTGGTTAGTTAAAAGTCCATACTGGGGACAGTTCTAACCACAGACAAACAAGGGTAACAAAATTCGAGCTTTTCTCCACCTGAAATACCAAACCAGCAAATTCAAACCCGGCAACACACCTAATCACGACGCAGAAACCAGCTACGTAACACAACAATGACTAGGAGCCTAGGGAGTAGGAACCACCGAATGGAGGCAGAGAACAGGGGGAAAAGAAACTTCCTTTGCGTTCAAAGACGCAAATACAGATAATAGAAAAACCAGGATGCCTAAATTAAGCAGAAACACGCAAAGGTCTCGAAACTTTAAACTGCTTAAACGCTAATCGCAGGACGCGGCCGCCACTCTACCTCGGTTACCTCCCCCCTTTCACACGACCCTTTCACAGCAAACAAAGCATCCCATTGCTTACACATGGCGAAACGAACGAACGAACGAACGATCTTTCTGTTGCTTTTTTTAGAAGAAACGGGTGAGGCTAAAAACAAAAGTGTGGTTGATCAGATTTGGAACTGGCATTTGGTGGTGGGAAGGGAACGGGGGTGTGCTATTTTTAGGTTTCTTTGGACATTTCAAGCTATTCTACAAACTGACGAAACAACAGCAGGCCAGTAAATCAACTGCCTGATTTGGGGGCGGGGCGGGAGGAGCCCGCGGCGCAACCATGGCCCCAATTTGGGGCTTGAAACCCGGCCCCCAAAAGCAGCAGCAGGAGGCCGGGCATGAATTTAATTCGGCGCCTAAACAGCCCAGCAAACGAACAAACAGGAATCCGTGGAAATATCTCGAGCTTAGCCCGAGTCAAGCGGAGATGACGATGCGCAGAAGAGAACAAAGCAGCTCAAGCGCAACAATCCAAGCACATGCCGCGCTCCGCCGATCAAATCAGGGGAGAAAAGGGACAAACCCGCAGAAAACGAAATGCAGATAAGAACGAAACCCACTAACTCGAACAAACATTGGGGAAAGTTTCAAAGGGCCGGAAGCTACAGAAGGGTTTGTTCGAACAGCACGAAAATCGAACCGAAACAAAAAAAATCAGAACCGCAGCTGAACGAAGGACGGAGAAGAACCGCTATGTTTCCGCCCAACCATGGCCCGAGGAGAGCGGAATCCACCGGATAAGCCCAACCTTTTGCCCCAAACGAATCCCGACGGAATCACAAGAAAAATAGCGCAGCAGCAGCTCAGAGTTAACAACAACAACAACCCACCTACTATAGAGCACCCGGCCAATGGCGACCACGCGGATGGATCTCCCCGCCGAATCAAGCAACGGCCCCGCGGCGCAGAGGGGAACGCCAATCCGCAAACCCACGCGGAGGGAAGGGAGGGAGAGAGAGGGGCGGCGACCTGGGGTGAGGGGGATCGAGGAGGACGGGAGAGAAAGAGAGAGGGGGTCCCGGGTGTGGGTGTGGGGATGGAGCCGTGGAGGACGACGGGTCGGGGGGGGGGAGGCGGGGGGGACGGACTTGGAAGCATCCAGATTTGCCTCGGAAATCACGCGCCCTCTTTTATTTCTTTTCTCTTCGCCTTTTATCTTTTTTTAACATTAATTAATTAAATTAATCATTTTTTAGAATCTTTTTGGGAGTGCTGGGGTTGTTGGGGACGAGGAGAGGGCCGTTGGATAGAGAGACGGACGGGCTCAGATTGATTGCGCTCCGAGAGAGTGAGGGATTACTATTTGTTTTGTCGTTCCGGTGAAATCCTAAATTTAGGAACGGCCGAGAGCAACGGATATTAGCGCAAGCACAAAGGAATATTCCATCTACTGGCTACTACTGTATCGATGATCCATGCATCCAACAAGCAGTTCACGTTTAAGGAACTTTTGATATAAAAAGATAGAATTTTTTTTGTAGAATTGTATTGTCATGTTCACTTGAGTCCCATAGAATTTTGTTTGCATCAAAATTTGTTTGATTAGATTAAAAAAATTCTTTTAAGAGGTTGAAGTGGATGTAAATTTTTCTATGGGACGTAATACAAATGAATTCTTAGAAAAAAATTCTTGTAGGATTTAATCCTACAAACAACCAACGTAAGAAAAATTCCTAAAGAAATCATTTGAATCAAAGGATACCTACCAAACTTGTTTTGGCTTCAAGAAATAGCACTATACAGAAATACTTTTAAAGTATCTGTAGGTTTATGATGGTATTTTTTCCGGAGAATGAGAATTACCAAATCGCAACAAGAATAACAAGAGTTACATGCAGCACTCCGTGGTTAACTTAAAAAACAGGTAGGGAGTAATTAATCTCTCCTCAGGTGGGAGTAATTGACCCAGCGTGCAGGTCACTCCACCCAGCTACAGCTAGCTAGCTGGAGTACGTACTTCAAGAGAGATCAACCAAGCTGCACTGCACATGGACGACGTACAAATTAAAACACAACCGTATATAATGTAATAAAACGCCATCATCTTGCTGTCATCGACCGACCGACTGCTGCTGCTGCCGTCCAGGTCCAGCCTCCACCAGCAGCTGCACGTCGGCCAGCCCCTCCTGGTGGGGACAAATGGAAAGGGGCAAACGCCCTCCGGATAACAAGAAAAAAGAAAAGCACAGATGGAATGGAGGTCGACGTGTCCTCCATGCACTCCAGCTAGCTCGAGCTATGCGAGTGCTACGCGCGTCTGCCGTCGTGTCCAGCAGTGAGCAGTCCACACAGGAAAACTCGTCTGAATCCCCACGCAGAATACAAGGAGAGAAAAAGGTGTCGCAGAAAAGGACCGGAGCATTCTTTTCTTTTCTTCTGCCAATTGTTTTTGGTTTCGCGTGCACGACTTTTTTTTTGTTCCACGACTTGAAGTCAATGCCTCGGTCGGATTGACCGGTGGTTGTTTCTTCGGTGATCGATGTGTACCAAATTTGAACACATCTATGCATTAAGTCATATCTAAATACATTTCTTTTAAACAAAAGACCAAACTTGAATACATCTATAAACTATGTAATGTTTAAATACATTCAAATTTTAACAAACTTGAGACATCTTTTGTTTAACGAAAGGAGTAGCAGCGAATCCCAGTAATGGCAATTCTAGAACCGGTATAAAAAAGTCTTGCTGTCTCTGGCGCTTTCATTTCTCTTTCTTTCACTACACTTCCTCCATTACATAATTCTTGTTGAATATTACATGTATTTAGACGTTTTTAAGATTAAATATTTTATTTTATTTTTTAAATTTGAGACAAAAATTATGAAACGGAGTACGTTTCTGTGAAGACTTTACGAACTGATGCAATGACTGAAAGCGAACGGTAAAAATATCCAGCTTTTGTTTTTCTCAACTTTTATCGACACCCGATGGATGGGCCAAAGATACAGAAAATTACCTACTCCTACTTGATGCAACGTCGGGAAGCTCCGTGGATTGACGCGTTGCAAGCAACGGTAGGGCAGGCCGCACGTGCACGTTGCCTCTCTAGGCCCACGTCGACCGTCGATCGATCCTCATCAGGGATTCCTGGTGTTGATTGCGCCGCATCGAGATCCATGTCATCATCATTTTATTACAGCACTCCGTATTATTATTATTACAGGATTCCGCTCATGGAGTAGTATGCTTTGCTTTACTCTAACATCTCTTGCTTGATTTGCTCATCAGGGGAAGACTAGTGGTTCCTAATTCTGTTTTACGCTTCGAAGGAAGGTCCACAAGTCATACACTATATTTGAGCGATGCCTGCAGACCGGAGTTTTTTTTTCTTCAGGAGCTTAAAACGAGCTCATATCGCCGGCACTTATTAGCTCCCGTGATATTATTATTTTTTCCTTGGGGGAGCTCCCGTGGGCGGAAGTTGAGTTCGGCCCACTTTGATGGTACGTACCACGAGCCCACGAGTTTCCCAAGGCCCGAGAGTCCGTTTCAATTTTCTTAACTCCCGCGCTCGCAGGCTGCTGTCCTGTGCTGTGCAAACGAGACGAGAGACGGCCCATGTCCAATCTCCTGGTATCGTTTATTTCAACAACGGAGGGGGTGATTTTCGTGGTGTTCCTCTTCCTGACGAGGATGCTCTACGTCTACTTCGGCGGCGGCGGCGGCGGCTCGATAACTACGGTGATCTCAACGTCGTCGACAACCAATAACACGACGGCGGCTGTAGATCTCTCGGGGCATCCTCACTCGCCCGTACGTGACGGATCAGGACTTGAAGGTCATGCTCCCCAAGACCGAGGACGCCAAGATCACCTCCTCCTTCTTCCAAGAAGCGTCCATGGAGGACATGTACCACCGGTCGAATGGACCGCTACGTCCACTTGGTAAGGAAATTTGACTCCACGCATTCTAAGAGACATGTAATATCATCTATTTATGAACAGAACAAAAATAGTACTCCTCCTCTTGATATACTGAACTTGGAGTATATTAATTGCTCCTCTTGATATACTGAACTTCCTTAGTGGTGCCTGCAAGTCATGGTGGAGAGGATGAGGCACGTCGAACTTGACCTGCCCTCCTCCCAAGATGCTTCCGCCGAGACCATGAGCTACAAAATGAACACATACCTCGATCTACTCGGTAATCACGAAACCGATCTTATTATATATACATGAATTAATGAAAAATAGAATGAAAGATATATATACTATTTCTGCGTGTCAAATATGTAACTGTTAATGTTGGGTGTTTTGGTTGGACAGAACATTGTGCAATCCAGCATTCGTATCGCGCCACAGTAGTACTACCAAACATGTCAACATGGAGGCCGACTCCCACCTCGTCACTAAGGTCAGCACGACGATCACATCAGCGGTGGCAACGACGGAGGAGGAGAAGAAGGCTGCATTCGGCGGCAAGATTGTCAATGGTGTGGCGGTGACGACAACAACAGAGGAGGAGAAGAGGACTACATTCGGTGGCAAGATCGTCGACGTGGCCGTGAAGGAAGAAGAGAAGAACAAGACGACGGCAATGGCACAGATCTCGGAGTTGGAGTTGGAGGTGGTGCACAGAGAGAAGTTGGTGGCCCGGGTTGCGGAGCTGGGGTAAGACGGTGCGCAAAGAGACATTGGTGGCTCGGGTTGCGGAGCTGGAGATGGTGCACAAGGCAACACTAGTGGCCCGGGTCACGGAGCTGAGCTGGAGATGGTGCACAAGGTGACGACGGTGGCCCGGATCGTGGCGCTGGAGAAGGAGATGGTGCACAAGGCGACGCTGGTGGCCCGAGTCGAAGAGCTGGAGCAAGAGATGGTGCACAAGGCGACGATGGTGGATCAGGTCACAAAGATGAAGCAAGGGCTGTTGTGCGAGAAGACCGTGGTGGACGGGCTGCGGAGCTGGGACAACACAAGGAGACCTATGCTCAGAAGGCGGCCAGGTCTCGTGCGCAGTTCATGACTTGCGCCCAGATGATCGACAAGTGAAAGGCCTGGGTTGTCGCATTGGGAGGCTCCGTGGATGACTAATAATAGCATTGAAGCGACCGCCCCCTTACAAGGGTTCGATCTCTGTGCTAGTGCTAGTCCCTGGATCGACTCACTAGCACACACAGTTTCAGGATGAAATATCATAGAACAAAGGTCTCAATATTACAACGTATCATCCAGAATTTAAAAGATACTTACAACTCGCATAACCTCACGGGTTAACTGGAAATAAAACAACTGTTTAGCAGCGGAAAACGGAAGATACAAGGGCACATCAACACCACGGTGAGAGCATGTTGGAATGTAAGCCCGTAACCCAAACATGCAGAACGTACATCTTACTCGTCGTCGGAGCTTCCTGCATCATTAAACGATGCAGCCACTAGGGTCAATACATTGATTGTATTGGCAAAATTCACTAGGAATTATACCAGAGCCTACCAAATATATGCATAATGTGGCAAAGTGGGGTTCAGGCTATTTGCATAAAAGTTTTGTTATTGAATCCTATCTTTTAATCAAATAGAATTTTTATCACTACTAGACACGGGGTAGACACACCCATGCTCCTATTATCCTAGAGCACATTGATGTGGATTCATCAAGTGCCCCTACCCTGTTCAACCATTCATTTTATTTAAGAAGTTAGAATGAGTGAAACTTTCCTTACAGCTCCACATCTAGTCGCTCAAATTGTCCGTTGCCGGGGACACGGCTAAATACTTAGTTTTGACGCTCTCGAGAGTTTGTACACATTCCCCACAAGAAACCGACGTGTTAATCCCTTGCTGTCCTCAGGGTAGAGTAGCAACGGCATCGATTACGAGATTTTCAGAGGTAATTCCCTAAACCACGAGAGAATCACGCTCCCCCTACACGGCTACCTCAGTACAATTCTTCGGGTTTAGGTTCATACAACTTACTCTTGTCTCGCCAGAGCCCATATAGCATTGTGGTTGTACTAGAAGCTTCTAAATAGGAAACTAGTCCAGTCTCTGTTACCCCAGGTGGCATTCCACATTTGCAACGTAGGCGCTCCCCGAATCCACGGGAGAGACGTCCATGGACGATCCATTCCTGAATCCACAGGAACTCGACTCAGAGGGACCCATAGAAATGGACCTGACGCCGCTAATCCTCAAAATCTTCAAAGCTGCCCACCCAGGACGGTTCATTTAATTAATTGTTTTGCCTTACATCTAACAAAACATTTCATATCGCCAGAGGCATAACAATATCATAATGTAGTTATTTCCCCCACGATACTACCATAGCCTAGCATTCATCTACAATCGATGGCAATTTGGTAGCAAGGTAATGGCGAGGGTAAACTATACTACCTGGGATTTATAGCTAGCATAGAACTACGAGTTATTCCTGATGCATCTAATAAAACATCTAGTGCATAGTAAAAATATTTAGGAGAATATTCAAAGTGAACTTGCCTTGTCCAAGGTTGTGGTAGTTCTCGCACTCTTCGCAACAACAATGATTACACTCCACACAATCTAAAATAAAAGGAACACACATAATAAACACAACATTCAACACAAAAACCATGCCATGATGCATATGCCATGATGATGCACACAAAGGTTACCTCCAAGGTAAAAAGTTTTGTTTCTATTTTGAAAAGTTTTTCAAATGGTTTGGACAGATTATATAACATGAAAGTGGTAATTAATATGCAAGAAACATGGATAGGGTTTAAAACAAAAGATTATGCGGCTTTTGTAACATAGAGCAATATTTAACTTGTATGCCATGATTATACACAAAATAACTTCTTTTCTAGTCCTAATAGACAGAGAACAAGTTTAAATAATTTTATAGCAAACTAACATGCTCAAAACTATTTTGAAACAATTCATTTGAAATTTAAACCATAAACCAACATTCTGTAAATAGCTACTGTCTAAGTTATTCAAAACTGAAATTAAACAGTGCCAAAATATTCTACACGTTGTGACAATTCCAGAAAGATGCGGAACACAATTTTTGGACAAACGGTTTGAAAGATATAAGGGTTTGAAGTTGTAGGGTATTTTCTGCAAAAGTGCATTATCTAATTCGGCCGAATATAAAATAAAATAGAAAGCCTTGCCACGTGGCAGCGCGGGATTGGCCGGGCTTAGGGTTCCGGCCGGCGGGGTTAGCTCGCCGGATGGCGGCGGCGGCGGGCGGCGCGGGCGCGGCAGGCGGCGGGTTCGCGGGCGGCGCGGGGTGCGGGAGCGCACGGGCAGGCGATGGCGCGCGGAGGGGCAGCGGCTGTGCGGGGCGGCCGGAGCGGCGCAGCGGCACGGGCAGAGGCGGCGCGCGGACGGACGGGGCACGGGCTCGGGCGGCGGCCGGCGTCGGAGGAGATGGCCGGCGCGGGGTGGCGCCAAACTGAAAAGCGAGCGTGTCACCGGATGTGCTAGGGAGAGGGGAGAACGGGAAGGTGGCCGACGATGGGAGAAGCTCACCGGAGCGGGGACAAATCGCGATGAACGGCGGTGGCAGAGAGTAACTCCGGCGAGAAATTAATCTCAAACCGAAGCGAAATTGGACGTGGGGTTTGGGGAAGTGGCAGAGGAGTTCGGGGGCTTCGATACAACGCGCGGGGTTTCGGATTTGGAGGTTCGTGCGCGAAGAAATCGGAACGGAATCGTGGGTGACTCGGAGTCGTTCGTGGCCGGGCTTCTCGGGCAGACGGTTGGAGAAGAAGATGAGCGCGGGTCCCACCGGTCAGTGAGAGCGGGCCGGCCGGTTCGGGCTGGGCCGGTCCGGTTTGCCCGGTTTCCTCCGGTTTTTCCTTTTCTTTTATCTATTTTCTGTTTTTGAACCTCAAAAATGATTCGAAGCTCCAAATCACTCCAAATAAATTGCAAAAAAAAATTTAAAATCATATTTTCATATGATCTAACTTTTGGAACAAGAATTTATCAAAATAAAATATTTAAAAAAAATACATTTCCCTATAAAATGGCTTTTAGGGCTCTTAGGTTATCAAAACAAATTATTTTTCAAAATACTTTCAAAAGCCAATTATGGGATAGCTTTATATTTGCATTAAATCCCTTTTTATCACAATACCCTCATGGGTTAAAATGCAAATACTCAAAAGCAAGATCAACGACCAAAATCAAATAAAGGCGTTTCTGCAGAAGGGTTTTCTGGGCAAGACAACCCCCGTCCCTGTACGCGCTCTAAACGGTTTCCTCACCTCCCTCGCCCGTGCTCCTTCTTCTGCTGCCTGCAGAGACAGCCCCTCCCTTGCCGTCGCCCACTTCAACCGCATTTGCTGAGAAGAAGCTCGCCCTCGGGTGGCGCTGCCCACGGTCTGCACATACACCATCCTCATGGACTGCTGTTGCTGCGCACGCCGCCCAACCGTAGGGTTTGCCTTATTCGGACGCTTCCTCAAAATGGGCCTGAAGATGGACGTGATCGTCGCCACCATCCTCCTCAAGTGCCTCTGCCACGCAAAAAGGTCAGATGATGTGGTCAACCTGCTGCTTCATAGGATGCCGGAACTCGGCATTGTTCCTAATACCATCTCATATAGCACGGTTCTTAAGAGCTTATGTGACGACAGCAGGAGACAGAGGGCGCTTGACCTGTTCCACACGATGGTAAAAAAATCCGGTGGCTGCTCCCCTAACGTGGTGTCATATAGCACAGTGATCCACGGCTTCTTTAGGGAAGGAGAAGTAAGCAAGGCATGCAATCTGTTCCATGAAATGATGCAGCAAGGTGTTATGCCTAATGTGGTGACATACACCTCAATTATTGATGCGCTGTGCAAAGCCAGAGCAATGGACAAGGCAGAATTAGTCCTCCGCCAGATGATTAGTAATGGTTTTCAGCCGAATAAAGTGAATATACTTGCATGATCCATGGATATTCAATTTTGGGCCGGTGGAAAGAGACGGCTGCAATGTTCAGAGAAATGACAAGCCGGGGTCTTATGCCAAATATTATTACTTGTACCTTGTATATGTCTTCCCTTTGCAAGCATGGAAATATCAAAGAAGCTGCGGAATTTTTAGATTCCATGGCAGCCAAGGGCCACAGACCTGATCTTGTCACATATTCTGTTCTGCTACATGGGTATGCAACGGAAGGGTGCTTTGTTGATATGCTTAATCTGTTTAACTCAATGGAAGGCAATGGCATTGTAGCAGACCAACATCTTTTCAGCATAGTAATTGATGCATATGGTAAACGCGGGATGATGGATGAAGCTATGCTCGTATTTACGCAGATGCAGGAACGAGGAGTGATTCCTGATGCATGCACCTATGGAATTGTAATAGCTGCACTTTCCAGGATGGGTCGGCTGGCTGATGACAAATTCAACCAGATGATTGCTATGGGACTAAAACCGAACGGAATTGTTTATAACTCCCTAATTCAGGGGTTTTGTATGCATGGTAATTTGGTGAAAGCGAAGGAGTTGGTTTCTGAAATGACGAGCAGAGGTATTCCTCGTCCTAACATTGTGTTCTTCAATTCAATAATAAACAGTCTATGCATAGAAGGAAGGGTTATGGATGCACATGATATCTTCGATTTTGTTATACACATAGGTGAGAGGCCCGATGTGATTACATTTACTTCACTGATTGATGGATATGGCTTAGTCGGCAAGATGGAGAAAGCATTCGGTGTACTTGAAGCGATGGCATCAGCTGGCGTTGAGCCTGATGTTGTTACGTATGGTACACTTATTGATGGCTATTGTAGAAATGGAAGGATCGATGATGGGTTGATTCTATTCAGAGAAATGTCTTCTAAGGGAGTTAAACCTACAACTATTATATATTGCATCATACTGCATGGCTTGTTTAATGATGGGAGAACTGTTGATGCAAAGAAAATGTGCCATGAAATGATCGAAAGTGGAACGACAATGGACATTTCCACTTGTGGTATAATCCTTGGAGGACTTTGTAGAAATAATTGTGATGATGAGGCAATCGCCCTGTTCAAGAAATTAGGTGCGATGAATGTGAAGTTCGATATTGCGATCATCAATACCATGAATTATGCAATGTACAAGGTTTGGAAAATAGAAGAAGCTAACGAATTGTTGTTGATGGCTCTGTTTTCAAGGGAAGGGAAATATTGGGAGGACGTAAAATTGCTCCCTGCAAAGTATCAATTTTTCGGTGGCGATACATTGGACGTGAACTTAAATTCTAGAAGGTACAGCTGAGTTGTTGCTTACGCCTTACCATCAGGTCCGTCCACGGTTATAAGAAATGTAAATTGCCTCATTGTAGAAACCGATTATTAACTCTTTCATGGATTTCATTTTGTGGTGTGTTGAAATTCCAAGAATGTGAAATATATGTGAAACTCTTAATCTTCCTTGGGGGGCTTGCGCTGTTGACTGGGGAAGGTATAAGCAGAATGGATATTGGTGCATCTTTTCTACTATGGTACCAGGCACTTGATAATTTACCTTCTTTGTAAAAAAGTCAGTTCCCTTCACAGTTCACATGAATGCATTTTTAGCTCATACCATTCTCAGTGATTTTCTATGCATTCAAGGGTTGATCTACTTTTGGTTTGAGGATTTTGTTGTTTATTTCGGGGGTAAATGGGCCCTGGAAGGCTGGAAGAAGGGACGCTTGCTGATGCTTTGTTTATTTAGGGAATATGTGCTCATGCCAGAGTCTCCTATACTCTGCTTTCAGTAGCACCAGTTGAGATTGTTGCATAACTGCGAGAATAAGTATATCCAGTATGGTTTCTTTCTGTTATTATGAACTAACTGTACTGTAGATTCAAGTATTTAACTTGTTTTTGCGGGGAAAGTATTTAACTACTTACCTCATATTGTAGATTGGGCCAAAAGGAGAAATGGGCCTGGCCTGAGAGATGGGGCTTGTGCCGCGCTGCTGCCCAGAGGTTGTTTCCTAGTGTATGTGCTGGTAAAGCCATGTATGTGCAAATGGTCCCTAGTGTAGAAAATCTGCTTTAGACGTATATGATGTAAATAAACAAATTTTTCTAGGTAGCCTTGACTAGTGTACCGTACAAGTGATAGTGTGAAGACAAGTTGGGTTTACCTTATGCTTATGAAATCTAAGTGTTATTTGAGAACTAAGGCAAGGAAACCTTCTCAGGAGCCATTTTGCTACTCGAGAAATATCGCGTTGTCGCCGACAGCGGTTGCTTTTGCGACTCGAGCTATGGCGTATCTTAAACTAAGGAGGCAAGTCACTGCTGCACTGTGTTTGTGTTTGCTAGGTTGGGGTGCTCAACTGCTCATCGATGTGATATTGCTTGTTGCTACAATCGATTCACCCAGTTCACCTTATTTGGTTCTTTACCATATATTTGTGAATTTTGATAGATAGCTATACTTATGTTTAGCAAAAGCTTCAGACTGCTGATGCTCTGCTCTGCTATTTGTGATATATCTCGTATGTTTCCTGTTGTGGAATTTGAAAGCATGTTTTATGACCGCTCTCTGGTTTAGTCTTACATTTTTATGTGGTATTCATTAGATTTGAGGAGGCAAAGAATGATTGCACTGAAGCTCTGAATCTGGATGACCGTTATGTTAAAGCATACTCACGACGAATTACTGCTAGAAAAGGACTTGGGAAGCTTAAGGAAGCAATGGATGGTATTCTACATTTTAACCCTTCCTGCTTTCCTTTTATTTTGTGTTCTAGCATTGACAAGTAGTGTGCATTACTTACTGGCAATACAGATGCTGAATTTGCTGTAAGTGTTGATGCTAACAATCCAGATTTGAGGAAGCAGTATTCCGAGATAAAGGCGCAACTCATGGAGGTGAGCAAATCTCTATTTTGATTGACATCTTACCAAACTCCGAAGTGCACTTTTGTGTCTGCATCTAAGCTGTTTGGTGAATTCGTTTTTTATTCATTGGTTATAAAATCACATTCAAGCTCAGAAGTTGTGATAAAGTACGATTTTTCAAGATGGCAAGGCAATACGAATTTTGATGTTTTTTTTAAATCCCTCTCCACTTACGAGGTTATTGCTTCTGCATTGCAGAAAATGGCGAAGAGAAGTTCAGTTCAAGCTAAACATACAATTTCTGAATGTGATAAAGCTGGAGATAGAAAAGATATGTCTTCTCATCCACTGAGTGATCTGCAGAAGGTAGGTTCTGCTGGATAATACTTCTGCAGTGTTCTTTGTTGATGAGTAAAAATATGTATCACATTCTGGCAGCTTCGTACGAGTCATGCACTTCTGTTTCTTGTAGAGTTGGTCAGGTTCCACCTTTGTTCTGTTCAACCAACCTGTTTGGATGTGTAATATTTGTTATAATTCTACAGGACGGTTTCATGGAAGTTGATTTGCCTGTGAGAGCTGCTGCTGGAATCAGAGAGTGTTCAGGTGGCACGTCCAAAGGAGCATCTGGTGTAAGCCTCAGAGATAATAATATGCAGGTGTGTTCTGACTACAGAATTTCTGGCTATCGTACTGCCCATGATATTGTGTGCGTCTCGATCCATAATAAGTGCAGGGGATTTAATATAAAGTTAGTACAACTTTGTACTAGTTATGGATTGAAGGAAGTAATAGTTAACTAAAACCAACACATATATTATTTCTGTGTTGGTACTTTCAGCTTATACCGTGGCCTAATTAGCATCTTTCACGCAATAGCCTTCATAGCATACAAGTGGTTCTACTTGCTATTTGACTCGATAATCATGTGCCTCTCTGAGACATGCTAACCACGAATACAACCATTAGAATCCTAATTGTTGGAGTATTTAATAACAATTATAATCAGGTGAATTCAATTACTAAATGTGTTCAATATGTTACTTGCAAAGAGGCGGAGCTACTATCTTGTGTAATCTTATTATGTAGACATCTTGTCGAACTTTACAAGTCCAAAGTGGAGATGAGGTATGATATTATTCAAAGGGAGATTCAAGATGAAGCCTATCAAGTATACTATCCACCAAATAAAACGGCATGTGAATCGGAGCTTTCTAGAGAAAGATATCACGAATTCAAATTGAATCCGATTCGGGTCCGAGCTCTCAGGAGACCCGAATTTGTTTTTATCACCCAGAGCACATCCAGAGTCCAAATTAAGTAAACAGGTACTTGTTGGAAAGATAATTTCGAGACCTTTCCAAAGGATCCAGCCCCACAAGAAGATTCGACGCGAGCTGACCGTGACAGACAAAACAAGCTGACGGGTCTGTTTTTCTGTTTCTTAAAGAGTTGTTGTTTTGTTAGGAAACTTAGAGATAGAGTTGGATTTCGGTCCCATGCCCAAGTTGGCCGAAAATCCATCTTCCTCCTCCTTTATATACCTCATGAGCCCCCTTAAGGAGATTTGGGTTTTGTTTAGTTAAAAGTTAGCCATCGCTACTATTTTGTGTAATCGCGTGTGTCGGTTAGGCCATTTGTTTTACTGCTTTCGGAACCCCAATTTATCGTCTCGTTAAGACATTGGTTTGATATAGTATACTCGCAATTTCAGATTGCATCTGCTATTTATCTTGTTCTTCGATTGTTTGCAGGAAGAAAAACCTTCGTGGTCATGTTGATCGTGCCCCCGCGGGATCAATAACCTTCTGGAGTTGGTGTATTGATCGCTAAGGCGCTGCCTTCTAGGTTATAGTCGGATCGTCAACGTCATCACCTACCAATTCGATAATTAAGTATCTCATCGAAAGATCGGGACACCCTCGAGACTATCACTCTCACCAATGCATAAATCTGGTATGATTGAACTTGCCGCCCTTGCATCCATTCTCTGTTTTCCCTCGTCATGTCGTAGAGTGATAGTCCATTATTCGGCGTCCCTGTGTGATTACTCAAAATTGCATGAAGATGATTTGAATTTTTTTAGTAGTTGTACAACTTTATTTGACAGTACTATGTTTGCTGCTGCTTAATTATTATTTTCCTGTCAGAACTGCGGAAGATCTGGGCTCAAACATTCCTTGCTGAAACTGCATTGACAGATAAAGTCGAAGCCCTCAGGCGGCTGCAATCCAAGTACGTTGAAGGAGGATGGCAGCAGGAAGACATGTTGGCTCTGAGTTAAGATAGTGTTGTAAAGGCAGTTCATTAGAAATCTTTAGGAACCACTTGGGGCTGTGAACCATATAAGGTTCTACTTTAAGGACATTGGGGAGTACCAATGTACCATATAGTTGTTGAGTTCTTGAAGAGGTTGGCTGAAAGGCATGTTGATCAGTCCTATGGCTACTGAGTTCTACTCGCCCTTGTGCATCCTGATGGTATGAATTCCTGACGTTGAATCCTGGTCCTGCAGCAGCACTTCTTTTTTGACAAAAGGACACCTCTTTCTTAGCTTGGAATTATGGTTACATCATCGACCGGATCAAAACAGGTAGTACAATGATGTGGGATGGATCATCCATCCAGACACCCGGAGCAGATCTAAGAACTAAGCTAGCTAGCAAAGCACTTGGTGAGTTTATGAGCAAGGAGATTCTAGATAGAGGGTTAATTCGACAACGATAGGTGTCTCCCTGTTCGCTCGGACTTTGGGCAGCCAGTGGTCAGTCAGATGGTGTGTACCACGAGCGTGTTTAGCTATTTTCTTCGGGCGGCTGATTACTGGGCTTTCGGCCCACTTCTGCTAACGGGCGGTGCCTGGATTCCCACGGCTTGCTCGGAGCGCGTCGCCCGCAAATAGTACCACATCGACACATCGACTGTTTAGTTAAACACTTTGCTGCTTAAATGGATACGCCAAGGCTCCTGTATTGCCTAGGGTGCTTGCGCTTTGGCAAGCACGCGAATACCAGCCATGGGGGCCGGTTTGGATGACGAGACGGAGTTGGGTAAAGACGAGGATACTTGCTGGGCTCGACCACGGGGCCCGTTAACCCTAGGTCATTTGTGTCGTGGGCAAGTCCTCGTCTCTGCCTCAAGCCTGTCACCCTAGGTTATTTGTGTTGGGAGCAAGCCCTTGACTTTCCCAACCTTTTTTTTACGTTTACTTGGTTTGCATTTGTGAGCTCTGAAACCCTATCGAAGAAACAGGAACCATAGATCAACATCTGGCAATAGTTTACTTACCTTTTTCGTAAGGTTTTGTGTCCTCGCGACGGCGTCCTGGCGATGGAGGCGGCGCCGTATGGAATATTGGTCTCCCGGCTCCATCCTCGTCATGGTGTAGTCAGCACGATCTGCTCCATGGAGTTAGTGGATCTCACGGTTTGTATTTTCGTTATTTGGTCTTCTTCCTCGTCGGCTCGGCGACGAATCTGCGTTTCGACAACCTGACTTGCAAGGGGTGTGTCTCCAGCCAAAGTGCGTTCAACGATCATAGGTTCTCATCGGTTGCAGTGAGCGATTCATTTGGCTATTCAAAACCTACAATGTTAGTCCAGCCCGTACAGGTTTTGTCTTCTACAGTTTCATCACGGGAGACATGGAGAAATTTCCAGATAGGGATGACGAATCTAGAGGTTTTTACTTCAAAGAATCTTGATGCAACTTATAGTTTCATTAAGGTTCTTTGTTGTCAGTTTTTATTTCAGTTTTCTCAATACTTTGTTCTCTGTTTATTGAATCAATGAAGCCAGATGTTTCTCTCTCAAAAAAAAAACTTGGTTTGCATTTGTGTGTCTTAACATCTCTAGCAGATCCTTGTACAGTCTTGGTCCGTAAATATTTTGGGTTTCGTCAGTCTGTAAAATGTTTTACTGGTCCGGTAAACTTTCCACTCACGCCCTGACTCTTCATTTCCTCCACTCCTCCGCGTGTGGACCACCGCCAAATCCGGTCAAATCTGCTCGATCCCTGGTGGAATCGTATAACTATACTAGTCCCTCTGTCCCATAATATAGGACACGCACACATCTCTAAATCCTCAATTTAATTAATTAAATATGTATTTTTATTAACAAAAAGTATACCATTAGATTCGTTATCGAAATAACTTTATAATGATATAATTTTTAATTATTTAATTTATATTTAGTTAGCTAAATTCATGATCTAGGAATGCGCGCGTGCCTCATATTATGGGACGGAGGGAGTAGTTTAAAGGATTTGTTTTGCACAACGCAAATTGACACCTTAAAAGAAGTTTAAGCTAATGGTGAAAACGGATCGTTAATCGGGTACACGTTACGGGAGATAAAGGATTTTAAATCTAATAGTTGATCGACCGAATCCGGATAGAAAACGGACCGTCAATCGGGTACGCGCACGGTTGTATGTCCGTTCAGTCCTTTTTAAAAACCGTTATCATATTTTGACGAGTTATGTAACAGAACGCATCATTATTTTTTTTTTGACGTATTCTTACTACAAAACATTTTTTGAATATCACCAATCTTCATATTTTTTTAATATGACCAATCTTCATTTTATTAATAATTTTATTGAGACCTGCCAATACAATACAATACCATCAGCTAAGCTGAGTTTTGGAATAAAACCGTCGAACCGGTGAAAACGACTAAGGTGGGGCTTGGAAGCACACTAGACTAGTTTGTTCAACGGCTTCAAAGTCTACAGGCGTGCCTGCCCCAACCTGAGAAAGCCACATGGCCAGGCAAACAGCACCCCAAGAGGTACGAAAGCCATGCCGGATGCCTCGCCTTTGCCGCTCTCCCGGCTCCTCCTCCTCCTCCTCCTCTCCGCCCTCAGGCTTATGGTCTCCCATCGCCGCCTTCGCCGCCGCCACGGAGCGGGTCCGTGCCGGGACGCTCAGCACGGAAGACGCACACGACCTGTTCGACGAATAGCTCCGCCAGACCATCCCGGTACCTGAGCGCTCTCTAAACGGTTTCCTCACCGCCCTCGCCCGTGCTCCTTCTTCTGCAGCCTGCAGAGACGGCCCCTCCCTTGCCGTCGCCCTCTTCAACCGCATTTGCCGAGAAGAAGCTCGCCCTCGGGTGGCGATGCCCACAGTCTGCACATACACCATCCTCATGGACTGCTGTTGCCGCACACGCCGCCCAAATGTAGGGTTTGCGTTATTCGGCCGCCTCCTGAAGACGGGCGTGATCGTCGCCAGCATCCTCCTCAAGTGCCTCTGCCACGCAAAATGGTCAGATGATGCGGTCAACGTGCTGCTTCATAGGATGCCGGAACTCGGCGTTGAGCCTGATAATATCTCATATAACACGGTTCTTAAGACCTTATGTGAAGATAGCAGAAGCCAGAGGGCGCTTGACCTGCTCCACACGATGGTAAAAAAATCCGGTGGCTGCTCCTCCGATGTGGTGTCATATAGCACGGTGATCCACGGCTTCTTTAGGGAAGGCGAAGTAAGCAAGGCATGCAATTGTTTCCATGAAATGATGCAGCAAGGTGTTGTGCCTAGTGTGGTGACATACAACTCAATTATTGATGCGCTGTGCAAAGCCAGAGCAATGGACCAGGCAGAATTAGTCCTCCACCAGATGATTAGTAATGGTTTTCAGCCGAATAAAGTGACATATAATTGCATGATCCATGGATATTCCATTTTGGGCCAGTGGAAAGAGACAGCTGCAATGTTCAGAGAAATGACAAGCCGGGGTCTTATGCCAAATATTGTTACTTGTACCTCATATATGTCTTCCCTTTGCAAGCATTGAAAGATCAAAGAAGCTGCGGAATTTTTTGATTCCATGGCAGCCAGGGGCCACAGACCTGATCTTGTCACATATTCTGTTCTGCTACATGGGTATGCAACGGAAGGGTGCTTTGTTGATATGCTTAATCTGTTTAACTCAATGGAAGGCAATGGCATTGTAGCAAACCAACATCTTTTCAGCATAGTAATTGATGCATATGGTAAATGCGGGATGATGGATGAAGCTATGCTCGTATTTACGCAGATGCAGGAACGAGGAGTGATTCCTGATGCATGCACCTATGGAATTGTAATAACTGCACTTTCCAGGATGGGTCGGCTGGCTGATGCTATGGACAAATTCGACCAGATGATTGCTATGGGACTAAAACCGAACGGAATTGTTTATCACTCCCTTATTCAGCGGTTTTGTATGTATGGTAATTTGGTTAAAGCGAAGGAGTTGGTTTCTGAAATGATGAGCAGAGGCATTCCTTGTCCTAACATTGCGTTCTTCAGTTCAATAATAAACAGTCTATGCAAAGAAGGAAGAGTTGTGGATGCACAGGATATCTTTGACTTGGTTATACATATAGGTGAAAGACCCAACGTTATTACATTTAATTCACTGATTGATGGATATGGCTTAGTCGGCAAGATGGAGAAAGCATTCGGTGTACTTGAAGCCATGGCATCAGCTGGCGTTGAGCCTGATGTTGTTACGTATTGTACACTTATTGATGGCTATTGTAGAAATGGAAGGATCGATGCTGGGTTGATCCTATTCAGAGAAATGTCTTCTAAGGGAGTTAAACCTACAACTATTACATATTGCATCATACTGCATGGCTTGTTTAATGATGGGAGAACGTTTGATGCAAAGAAACTGTGCCATGAAATGATCGAAAGTGGAACGACAATGGACATTTCCACTTGTGGTATAATCCTTGGAGGACTTTGTAGAAATAATTGTGATGATGAGGCAATCGCCCTGTTCAAGAAATTAGGTGCGATGAATGTGAAGTTCCATATTGCGATAATCAATACCATGATTGATGCAATGTACAAGGTTCGGAAATGAGAAGAAGCTAACGAATTGTTTGATGCAATATCAGCCACTGGGTTAGTGCCTAATGCTTCCACCTACGGAGTAATGATTACAAATCTTCTAAAAATAGGATCAGTGGAAGAAGCTGGTAATATGGTTTCACTAATGGAGAAGAGTGGCTGTGCTCCCAGCTCTCGTCTGTTAAATGATATCATCTGAATGTTGTTGGAAAAAGGGGAGATCAGCAAGGCCGGAAATTATTTGTCTAAAGTTGATGGGAAGACAATCTCACTTGAAGCTTCAACTGCTTCTTTGATGTTGTCCTTCTTTTCAAGGAAAGGGAAATACAGGGAGCACATCAAATCGCTCCCTGCAATGTATCAATTTTTTGATGAATTCGGTTGAGTACTTGAGTAGTTAATACACTGCATGTCAGCTTCACTCCTCAGAAGGTACAGTTGAGATTCTTCTTCCTTATGGCAATAAGGAAGGTATAGACGTGTGTTCTTCCACTAGGACAATGAATACTAACATAATCTTTTCTATCGGTTGGTACCAGACACCTGAGGCTTTTATAATAATCTCTCTAAAACAGTCACTCTCCTTCATTTGATGAGTGCATTTTTAGCAGATATCATTCTCAGTGATCTGCTATGTATGCAAGGGTGGAGTTGCTTTCAGTTTGAGGAATCTGATGTATTTGTCGGGGCAAATGGGCCGCAGGCAGGGGCGGAGCTGTGTGTAGCATCCGTGATGCACGGGCATCACCGTGGAAGAATTTTTTAATAGTGATTATGAGCTTAATAAGGTCAAGGCATCAGGTTAGGGTAAAAAAAAGTGCATCAGGGAGGCCATAATTTCAGTTTGGAGGGCTGCAAAGCTGAAAATTTTATGGTATATTGAAGTGATTCATCAGGGACATTTTGGCTCCAGATCCGCCCCTGGCCGCAGGAAGATGTATGCTTGAGGTTGCTGATGCTATGTTCATTTTGTGGATACACGAGCCCATGCTGGAGTCTCCCACACCCTATGATTTCAGTAGCTTTGGTGGAGCTTGTTGCATGTACAAGTGAGGTAATAAAGTATTTCGAGCGATTTCATTCTGTTATTGAGAACTCACTTCATTAAAGATTCAACTGTTTTACTGATGATGTAGGGAAAGGTATGTCCAACAATTCATCGGTGCGAGCTTTCGCTTCAGTCTGTAGGGCACAAACACCACCTCCGACAAGAACCTTTTGTTCTCGGACAAATACCTTGTGCATCTCTCTTGGATTCTAGTTCCTCAATTCCTTCTTGCTGCTGTCCTGCCAGGGTAAGGGTTCCAAGAATCTCCGCCAAAAAGAGGGTTTCAGGAATCCAAGCTGTGATCTTTACATTTACCTTCTCCTTTCATTTCTTGGTCCTCTGCTTCTCGACGTGCCATGCTCCTCTTGTAAATTGAGTTTGCAAGGAGTTAGAGTAGATTAGAAGTCACCATTGAAATTGCTTGTATTGCAATTCTGGGATTGGATGAAGAACCGAAATCTGGAAGTCTTTGAAGTAGTTGCAGGTGGTTATTCTTAGGTAGCTGAAGAAGGCTTCATTCTATATATTTCTGAAACTTAGGGTACTTGACTAAGTTGGTTCAATCGCATAGCTAGCTAAACATTCAGGGAATTTACCATTTGTGTTTGTTGCTTATGCATGTTTGGACTTAGTCATTTTCTACTAGAGTTTTATATTTACTTCAGCGCATTATTTAATTTACCAATCATTTAATAATGTCCATGTTTATGCAAGAACGGTATCTACGCTGTTATTTGGCAATTCTGTTAGTAGTGTTCAGCTGTATGCTGCATTAAACAGTAGTAATCCCATAACATTTGCATAGGAAAATTTGCAGCAGAAACGTGATAGCGAATCACCCATGTTGGTAGGTGTTTTTTCCTTTACGACTTTATGAACAGATTTGCTTCTAAGAACTCAAGAAGAGAGCTACATGTATGGCAAAAGAATATCTAGACCTATGTTTTTACTTCTATCCAGTACTATCCTGAAAAAAAGTTACTTTACCATTAATTGAGGAGAGGATAGATGTATAAGTTCCCGATGGTGATTTTGGACTGGCAGGAATGGAGTTGGCAACACTCTGCTTGGACTTTGTGATTTTGGAGAAGCTTGTGTTTGCTCACTGATGACATATATCTGCCCTTTTGTATGCAAACTCTTGTGAGTCTTGTACATGGAATGCATATTTCCTTCATGTAAACTCTTCCCTTCTTTCCATGTGTAAGACTTGAGACATTAGTCTCTGTATTTGTAAAGGAATTGGTAGTTTCTGTTTCTCTAGGACAGCTGGTAATCTGTCTTCAGTTGTTCATGTGAGGTATTATTGCTGTTCACTGGAGAAGATAGGGTAATCCATGGAAGGGCGACGAATGCTGGCCCTCCTTCGCCGACGACATGCTGCTCGCCTTCTTCAGAGCCAAGATGGTGGAGGTGAGCTCCATGGACCGAATTTTATTTTTGCTTGGATTTTGATAGAGTGTGATGTGATGTAATTATAAGCCTGAGATTGAACCCCCACAATTTTCACTGTTCTTGTGCTTGTTACATATGTTAATTTCTCTCATTGTCTGTACATAAAGCTGTAGGAGGTTGGACATGATTCTCAAAAGCCTGGATACGATGGTCTGATCGAAGTTGCGAAGTGACTCATGATCAAGGGAAAGATTGCTTTGGAGACTGAAAAATCAGCTGTATGAAACTTCTCTTCATCTCTAATCCTCTTCTGCCATATTTACCCAACTTAGAAGCTAAAGTCTGTTATTTGTCTCTCTTATCTCTATGCTTACGAATGTCAGGTCTGAGTACTCTGGGCACTATTCGTCTATCCCCCCCTCTCTTGCTAGTCCTTTCCAAAGCTCTATAAGCACCAATTGCTAATGGTGAACTTGCTTCCATGATGGTCGGCGAGTTCGTTGCTATTCTAAATTTTTTATGCAGTCCCAGTGATACTTTGAAGATTTAGTTCTCTGAAGGCCTGTAGGGACCAATTGCCTAATTAACTTACTGTGACCTAGTGTTATCGATGTTCTTTTTTATTTTACTTGAAGATGTTATTGTTTTTCGTACTAGTGATAAATTTTAGCTGTGAAGCTAGAGCAACAGCACTTTCTTGTCAGTGGTTGATGGGCAAATGTTCAGTGAATTCTGTGACGATCGTTGTCAAGTGGGTTATCGACCTTTTCTGTCTTGTATGTTTGTTTTTCTTTCATTTCCGAACAAATGATATACAATTATGGAAACTGTCAGATGTTCATGGAATCATGGTCTCATGGAGAAGTGCAAATAACTGGAAAGAAGCAAATGCCTGGTTTTTGTTTATAACGTCCCACAGTTGTCTTGCCTAACATGTCTTACAGTAGTCATGCATTGTCTTTGTCATGTGTTGTGTCCCATAGTTGTGATGTCCTTTTTCATTTTCAAAAACTGAAAGCTCTCGGAAATTGAAAGCTCCTGCAAATTGTAAGTCCTTTTTCTTGGTGGGATAGCTCAACTGTGTACTCAGCATGTAGAAAATCCGGACTCAAAAACTCTTCTTTCATTATTTGTGCAAAGTCTCGAAAATTTTATTAAAGTTCCCAAGAAAACTGAAAGATCTCTAAGATTTATCTGAAGTTTCATATTCTTTTTGAGAACACTCAGTTTTTTTTGGAGTATTACTCCCTCCATCCCATATTAAGTGACTTTCTATTACATGTATCTAGATGCTTTTTAGGCATAGATACATCTATATTTGGGCAAATTTGAGTCACTTAATATGGGACGGAGGGAGTATTTTTTAAATCTCCAAGGATTCTGCTGAATTTCTCTATTTTTTCTCCTTGGAAGATAGTGTGTGAGGCAAGAGGAGAAAAGGTTGTTGGGCCATGCTGTCAGAATGCACCGCAGGGAACCCTTATGAAGGTATAGTAGTTTACAGTATCACAAACTCCCGTAATTAAAAAGGTGCGAGCTAAGTGATGGTCGTATATACGGACCTTGTAAACTGATCCATATATACCCACCAGAACCAATCAAGCTCACCTTGGAAATTTTATCTGTAACATCTTCTAACAACTGGACGGTAAACTCCCATGTTGTCACGCGTGTATGCTGGAACATGTTCTCCATGGTAGTATTGTTCAATATTGATCTCCTAATAACAGAGAAATCCTTTTAATTACAGTACCAAATATGATGAACTCCTAGTACAATGATTGTGCCATATATTTGCCTTGTTTCATCTAAAATGAACAAGTACTCCAATTAGGAACCGAGAGCTGTCGAACTAGTGCAAAACTCTGAAAAAATGAGCAGAATGAATAAACACATGATTTTGTTCCTCTGCCTCTGCTGTACAAATCTAGAACAAGAGTCGTGTAAAAAAAAAGAGATTAGAAGTAGAGAGAGCAAGAGAAATCTGTTTAAATTGAAAGCTTGTACATACACAGATGTTTCTTGGTGAAGGTGGAGTTATGGATCTCAACTCTGCATTGTTTTTCCTTTGTTGGACACAACTATACCTACCTTATCTATCCTGGAAAATTAATACTTTTGTACAAGTCATAATTTTTCATGCGAAATTTCTTCTGGGACCAATCTACTATAATGATCCTGTCGAAACATTGTTAGAGTAAAAACATTTGAAATTTTGAATTCCCATAGAATCTTAAATGACATAATCATTGTTGTCTATTAATGGAAGCACAGGAATAGTCTGCTCACTGCCGCAATCTCACCTAGAGACACATATCGCGCAAACGGTTTCTCCGAAGACCACCACAAGCAACATGTAGATCTTCTTTTTTATTTTCTAGAATATACCCGGGCGGAAATATATATATTGAAGAAGAAGAAAACTGCGATGAAGTTACATGGCCGCGAGGGCCAAAGTTTTACAATTACTCACGCAAGATCTTCTTGGAAAAACAGTGTATAAGTCTTAAAAAGAATACTTATTAAAAGGTGCAGCCGGAGGACGTGTTTCCATGTGAAAAAAAAAATCATAGATGTACCGATTTTTTTTTAAAATGCTACTCCTGATATTTTAGCGAGCTATGTGACAGAAGACAAAATTATTTCCAGTTTGTTTTTTTCCCAAAATTCACACGTCTTCTGATTTTCGATTTTCAAATATTCCTATGAGGTGGTCATTTTGCAATTTGAATCAAGAATTGTAGAGGTTGTTGTACTAGTAGAGTACAAGAAAACGACTTTCCTGCTAGAAAAAAAAAGAGAAGAACGACAACACCAGTACTTCCTGATGCCAATCTCTGCTCCACCGGTGCGAACACCAAAGCCATGCCCGATGCCTCGCCTTTGCCGCTGTCCCGGCTCCTCCTCCACATCGGCCGTCGTCGCCTCTCCTCCTCCACCACCTCGCCGCCCTCAGGCTTCCGGTCTCCCATCGCCGCCTTCGCCACCGCCACGGAGCGGGTACGTGCCGGGACGCTCAGCACGGAAGACACACACCACCTGTTCGACGAATTGCTCCGCCAGACCACCCCGGTCCCAGAGCGCGCTCTAAACGGTTTCCTCACCGCCCTCGCCCGTGCTCCTTCTTCTGCAACCTGCAGAGACGGCCCCTCCCTTGCCGTCGCCCTCTTCAACCGCATTTGCCGAGAAGAAGCTCGCCCTCGGGTGGCGCTGCCCACAGTCTGCACATACAACATCCTCATGGACTGCTGTTGCCGCGCACACCGCCCAACCGTAGGGTTTGCCTTATTCGGACGCTTCCTCAAAACGGGCCTGAAGACGGACGTGATCGTCGCCAACATCCTCCTCAAGTGCCTCTGCCACGCAAAAAGGTCAGATGATGCGGTCAACGTGCTGCTTCATAGGATGCCGGAACTCGGCGTTGAGCCTGATACCATCTCATATAGCACGGTTCTTAAGAGCTTATGTGAAGATAGCAGGAGCCAGAGGGCGCTTGACCTGCTCCACACGATGGTAAAAAAATCCGGTGGCTGCTCCCCTAACGTGGTGTCATATAACACGGTGATCCACGGCTTCTTTAGGGAAGGCGAAGTAAGCAAGGCATGCAATCTTTTCCATGAAATGATGCAGCAAGGTGTTGTGCCTGAT
This sequence comes from Brachypodium distachyon, assembly GCF_000005505.3. Classification (NCBI taxonomy): domain Eukaryota; kingdom Viridiplantae; phylum Streptophyta; class Magnoliopsida; order Poales; family Poaceae; genus Brachypodium; species Brachypodium distachyon. Next base: position 38,506,915 of record NC_016132.3, on the reverse strand, counting down.
GTGGTGACATACAGCTCATATATTGATGCGCTGTGCAAAGCCAGAGCAATGGACAAGGCAGAGTTAGTCCTTCGCCAGATGATTAGTAATGGTTTTGAACCAGATAAAGTGACATATAATTGCATGATCCATGGATATTCCATTTTGGGCCAGTGGAAAGAGACGGCTGGAATGTTCAGAGAAATGACAAGACGGGGTCTTATGCCTGATATTTTTACTTGTAACTCGTATATGTCTTCCCTTTGCAAGCATGGAAAGAGCAAAGAAGCTGCGGAATTTTTCGATTCCATGGCAGCCAAGGGCCACAAACCTGATCTTGTCACATACAGTGTTCTGCTACATGGGTATGCAGCTGAAGGATACGTTGTTGATATGCTTAATCTATTTAATTCAATGGAAGGCAATGGCATTGTAGCAGACCATAGTGTTTACAACATACTAATTGATGCGTATGGTAAACGCGGGATGATGGATGAAGCTATGCTCATATTTACGCAGATGCAGGAACGAGGAGTGATGCCTGATGCATGGACCTATGGGACTGTAATAGCTGCATTTTCCAGGATGGGTCGGCTGGCTGATGCTATGGACAAATTCAACCAGATGATTGCTATGGGACTAAAACCAGACACAATTGTTTATAACTCCCTAATTCAGGGGTTTTGTATGCATGGTAATTTGGTGAAAGCGAAGGAGTTGATTTCTGAAATGATGAGCAGAGGTATTCCTCGTCCTAACACTGTGTTCTTCAATTCAATAATAAACAGTCTATGCAAAGAAGGAAGGGTTGTGGAGGCACAGGATATCTTTGACTTGGTTATACACATAGGTGAAAGACCCGACGTTATTACATTTAATTCACTGATTGATGGATATGGCTTAGTCGGCAAGATGGAGAAAGCATTCGGTGTACTTGATGCCATGATATCAGTAGGCATTGAGCCTGATGTTGTTACATATAGTGCACTTCTTGATGGCTATTGTAGAAATGGAAGGATCGATGATGGGTTGATTCTATTCAGAGAAATGCTGTCTAAAGGAGTTAAACCTACAACTATTACATATGGCATCATACTGCATGGCTTGTTTAATGATGGGAGAACTGTTGGTGCAAAGAAAATGTGCCATGAAATGATCGAAAGTGGAACGACAATGGACATTTCCACTTGTGGTATAATCCTTGGAGGACTTTGTAGAAATAATTGTGATGATGAGGCAATCGCCCTGTTCAAGAAATTAGGTGCGATGAATGTGAAGTTCAATATTGCGATCATCAATACCATGATTGATGCAATGTACAAGGTTCGGAAAAGAGAAGAAGCTAACGAATTATTTGATTCAATATCAGCCACTGGGTTAGTACCTAATGCTTCCACCTACGGAGTAATGATTACAAATCTTCTAAAAGAAGGATCAGTGGAAGAAGCTGATAATATGTTTTCATTGATGGAGAAGAGTGGCTGTGCTCCCAGCTCTCGTCTGTTAAATAATATCATCAGGGTGTTACTGGAAAAGGGTGAGATCAGCAAGGCCGGAAATTATTTGTCTAAAGTTGACGGGAAGACAATCTCACTTGAAGCTTCAACTGCTTCTTTGATGTTGTCCTTATTTTCAAGGAAAGGGAAATACAGGGAGCAGATAAAATCACTCCCTGCAATGTATCAATTTTTTGATGAATTCTGTTGAGTAGTTCGTACATTGCATGTCAGCTTCACTCCTCAGAAAGTAGTTGAGTTTTTGCTTGCCATAAGGCCCTCCTGATGGTATAAGATATCCAAGTTGCCTTCTTTATGAAAAGATTGTTCATTATTTCATTGAGGTCATTTGTTCATGTCTTAAAATCGCAAGAATGTGAAGTAGTGTGAATCTTTTGATGGGCGTAGAAAGGTTGGCAAAGCATCTGAACACAACTGTTTGCAATTCGAGGGATAACGGTTTATGAAGGCGATTAGGAAGGTATAAATGTATGTTCTTCCACAATAAGCACAATAAATGTATAATACTCCCTCCGTCCCAAAATAACTGACGTTGATTTGTATAGATTCTTATACAAATCCACGTCAGTTATTTTGGGACGGAGGGAGTAGTCTTTTCTAGCATGGTTGGTACCAGCTGCCTGAGATTTTTATAATCTAAAAGTCTCTTTCCATCATATGACGAGTGCAAGTTTAGCAGATGTTGTTCTCAGTGATCTGCAAGGGTGGATTTGCTTTTATTTTGAGGCAAATGGCCCCCAGGAGAATGTATGCATGAGAGGGTTGGTGCTGATATGTTCATTTGACAGATACACGAGTCCATCATGCTGGAGTCTCCTAAACTCTATGATGCCTATAACTTGTTGCATATAAAGGTGAGGTGATCGTTATTCCGAGTGATTTCATTCTGTTTTTGAGACCTCGCTTCATTGAAGAGTTGACTACTTTGCTCATGATCTAGGGAAATGTATGGCCAACAATTCATTGGTCCGATCTTTCGCTTCAGTCTGCAGGGCGTTAACTACTTTGTTTTTTGGTAACTGAAGATGGCTTATACAAATTTAGACTTACTCATTTTCTAGTAGCATTTGATATTTACTTTAGCGCATTATTTAATTTACCAATGATTTAATTATGTCCATGTTTATGCAAGAAACGTACCTATGCTATTATTTGGCATTTCTGTTTGTAGTGTTCACCTGTATGCTGCATTGAACACTAGTAATCCCACAACATAGGAAGTGTAGAAGAAACATGATAGCAGATCTCTCCCATTGCAAACATGCAGTTAGCAATTAGTTGTGCAAATGCTTTGTTTGCTTCAGATTTAGAGGTTGGGATTTAGTGATTTTTTTTCTTTTATGGATTTATGAACAGACTTGTTCTGTTTCTAAGAACTTAAGAAAACGGCTATATGTATGGCAAAAAGAAAATCCTGCCTGGCCTGGCCGCACAGAAAGAAAAGCTGGTGGAGGTCGCTGACGGCTATCCACCACGCACTGACTGCGCTTGTTCACGGCCATGGCGACCCCGACCCCGAGCCGTCTCCACCACCGCGTCCTGCCCGCCGCCCTTCCGTCTCGTACCCCTCTCTCCTCCTCCTCGTCTCAGGGGCTAAGTCGCCGGCCTACCTCCAGGCTCCACTGCTCCTCGCCGCCGGTATGTTATTGGGCGGTCTTGTCTTCCGACATCCCCTGCCCCTTCCGCTTCTTGATTCGTGTTGCTACGCAGGTGGACGTGCCGTCGGGGGAGTACCGGCCCTCCTTCGCCGACGACCTGCTCCTCGCCTTCTTCCGGGCCAAGATGGTGGAGGTGAGTCCCCTTCTCCCCTCTACTTAACCACCTGCCCCCCAAGTCTCCACCATGTCCTGGCGCTTAAGCTTAAGATGAAGTGATTTTCGATTGGGTTGACTACAGAAATAGTGGTATGATACAGATTTGGCAGTGCCCAATCGATGAATGGTGGATGAACTTTCTTTTTGGGAGAATATGAATGCTGGATCTGGATAGTTTTTTTTTATTTGCATAGGCTGTGATGCAATTACAAGCCTGCACTGAAACCCCACCCTCTTCACTTCTGTCGTGCTTGTTGCGTATGTTAATTTCTCTCCTTCATAAAGCTGTAGGAGGTTGGATGGGATTCTCAAAAGCCTGGGTACGATGGGCTGATCGAAGTTGCGAATCGCCTCATGATCAAGGGGAAGAGTGCTTTGGAGACTGAACAATCAGCTGTATGGCACTTGTCTTCTTCATCTCTAATCCCTCTTCTGCAACATTTACGCAGCTTCCAAGCTAAATTCAGTTACCCTGCTCTGTATCTTTATGCTTACGATTTCAGGTCAGAGTACTCCGGGCACTGTTCCCCCCTCTTTTGCTAGTCCTTTTCAAAGCTCTTTTAGCACCGCTTGCTAATGGCCAACTTGCTTCCTTGATGGTTGGTAAGTTCATTGCAAATCTGAAATTTATGCAGTCCCAGTGGTACTTTTAAGACTCAGTTTCCTGTAGGTATTAATCAGAGAATAAAAAAAAAAGATGACCAATCGCAGAATTAACTTATTGCAACTTAGCAGTATCGATGTTCTTGTTTTTCTTACTTGTGATCCGTTTGACTTGCGAAGCTAGAGCAACAGCACTTTCATGCCAATGGCTGATGGGCACATGTTCAGTGAATTCTGTGACACTGCCCGATGGAAGATCATTGTCAAGTGGGGTATCAATCTATTCCATTTTCTAGTTCTGTTTCACTCACTTTGGCTTTCCGATCATTGATATTCAGTTATGGAAACTGTCAGGTGTTCGTTGAGAAGTGCAAATATTTAGAAGAGAGCAAATGCCTTGGTATTTGTATCAACACATGCAAACTGCCAACTCAGGTGAGTTCAGATTTGTATTTCTTCCTATTCTTTTTCCAGCAACGCCTTTATGTTCTCCAAGGGAAACATTTATACTATGTCTGCTGGTACCTGCATGAGCACACCATCAATGATGCAAAATTGTGCATCGATCCTTAAAATCACATAAAAGTCTACCAGATCCAGTATGAATGGTGATGTTATGTTCCAGACCTTCTTCAAGGATCACATGGGCGTGGATTTGTATATGGAGCCAAATTTTGAAGACTATAGCTGCCAGGTAATGCACAACTTGTTATGCTAAAGCAAAGTCCACGATTACATGGGCTTCAGAAGCGTTGTCGATTTACAGCTCTTGCTTGTTTCAGTTCAACTTTGGAGTGCCGCCCCCTCCTCTTGACATCGACAAGGCCCTGAAGGAACCCTGCTTGGACATATGCACAAATGCCAGGCGGCGCAGAGAGCTTGGCAGTAACGGCGGCCCAGATGGTCTATGTCCCCAAGTTTGATACCCTGCTTCTGAAAGCGTGCACCTGGTAATTAAAATTGTATGAGTATATGATTCACGTGCGTAACTGAACTGCTATAGGATGACGACTGTCATATGTACAAACACTTTCTCAAATGATGCATACACACACACACACACACACACACAGATATATATGTTAATCGTGATGGTTGCAACCTAATTAGAATAACAAAGTTGGCACTGCATATACACACAGACAATCAATGAATCTAGCGTGATCTGCTTGCACAAGTAAAGCAAAGAATTAGCACTGATGTCTGTTCACTTTGCTCTGTGTCATCTTTATCGCTGACAGAAGCTACGTATATATGTACGTAATGTAAGCATACAGCCTGGAGGATCGTATTCTCAGACATATTCTTGCGTGTCCATCTCATCATCGTCACCGCAGAGTTCCATTCTGCCAAACCATTGCACACGGTCTATATGTAGCCGTTGCATGCATTACATGGTGATCGTGAACAGGACGTACACCGGTCCATGGCTAGAAGAAATCGACCCCTGGCCGGTGCCGGCGTCAGCGCCGACATCACGGTGCACGTGGAGTGGCTGGCGCGCAGCTTGATGCAGAAGCAGGCGGACGCGGCGGTGGAGGAGCAGCACCGGGCAACGGTGAGCAGCCACCGGCTGTCCCGAGTCCCCGCCCACCTCCGCGACAACAACGCTAACGGCTACACACCAGGGTTCGTCGCCATCGGCCCGCTCCATAATCGGGAGAACCGGCGCCTCCGCCCCGCCGAGCGGCTCAAGGTGGCCTACCTCAACAGTCTTATCTCTCGTGGCCATCCGGACCCGGCGCAACACCTCACCGTCATCCAGGAATACATCCGCATCGTCGCTGCCCGGGAGAAGGAGGCTCGGGCGTTGTACGTCGCCGAGGAGGTCGTCGACATCGGCGCCGATGACTTCATCCAAGCGTTGGTGCTCGATGGCTGCTTCATAATCGAGCACCTTGTCAACATCGCCATTGGTCGGGAGGAGCCGTCGCTGCATGCCACGCCGTTCGGCCCCACGCAGCTCTCCGTTGACCTCATCCTCGCCGAAAACCAGATACCCTTTTTTGTCCTCATCGACCTGATCACCGCCACCAAGCTGCCAGAGTTTGAGTCCACAGGATACCCCCCACCGGTGCTGCTCGTGAAGCTCGTGCTGTTCTACCTCGCCGGCGAGAAGGGCCGCGACATGAGCGAGGCGCTGCTGGTGGCCGAGGGCATCTCCCATATCCTGCACCTGTTCCATGCCATGGTCACCACGGCGAAGACGAGCTGGGAGCCGCCGCCACGCACTATCCAGGACGGCGCAGTGCTGGATATGGCCCAGGAGGCCGGGCGGTTGTTACGCCGCATACCACTGCTCGTGCTGGTGCCGCTGCTGTATCCGATCCTCCCGGAGGACAAGAAGTGGAGTGCGAGCTATGGGCGGGAGGACTTGCCATCGGCAAGCGACCTGAAACGGATGGGGGTGCGGTTCAGGAAGGCGCGCAGCGGTAGCGGCAAGCCGGTGGCCGGCATCGCGTCGGTGCTGGGCCCGGTGCCACTTGCCGTGAAGCTGACGCAGCATGGGGACCGGCTGCATCTCCCGCAGCTCCGGCTCGAATTCCGCACAACGCCGCTGCTGCTGAACCTCATGGCATTCGAGCAGTCGTCGTCAACAACATCGGCAGCGCCGCAGGAAGTGTCGGCGTACATGTCGTTTATGGCCAAGATGGTGCAGTCGGCAGAAGATGCTGGCGTGCTTTCTGCAGCAGAGGTGGTGCAGCAGCAAGGCGGTGCGGGAAACGAGAGCAAGGAGGAGGTGGCGAGGGTGTTCCGGAATTTGGGCGAGGCGAGTGCAGCAGCCGGCGGTGAGCTAGAGACGAGCTACCTGCATGGGATGCTGGAGAAGCTGCGGGAGCGGAGCCGCCACCCGCTTTACGTCATGTGGGCCGACGTGCAGCGCAACTACTTCACCCTGCCATGGGCCGTCGTTGCTGAGTTCGTCGCTGTCGTCACCTTCGTCTCCACCATGCTCCAGACCTACTCCTCCTTCAAGAATAAATGATCTTTCATGAATTCCACCCAAGTTCAATGTTGTTTCATGAAATTTCATGACAATGAACATAGATATTTCATTGTTTTTTCAATCAAGTTTCGGATATGTTTCATGGATTTTATCAAAATCCAAAGTTCTTTCATAATACTTCATTCAATCATGTTTCATGACATTTGGACTAAGTTGTTTCATTCATGTTTCAAAAGAAAATGAATAGAATTTCATAGATGTTTCAATGATAATCATGGTACTAATATTTTCTTATCAATGATGTTCTATGGATTTCACCCAAATTTCAGTGTTTCATGAAATTTCATTAACCCTTCATTACGATTGGACATAATATTTCATTCTTGCTCCAATCGAGTTTAAGATATGTTTCAAAAGGCTTCATGGATTTTACCCAAGCCTGTATTTGTTCGTCAAACTTCATTAATTTGATGGTTTATGAGATTTAGACTTGAATATTTCATTCATGCTTAAAAAGAGAATTTCAGATATCTTTCAATAGAGTTTTGAATGTTTCAAAACGTTGAATGTTATATGTTGGTAGTCTTGCTCAGAAGATCTTGTAACGAGGAAGACTTGGGGATGAGGATGGTTGAATGTTCGGCCAGTTCTATATATCTCCAAATTAGGGAATGCTGGACATATATATCGTATCCCTTCTTTCAGTCTCAAGTTGCAGGAAGAAGAAAGAAGAAACGAAGAAAAAAGAATGAAGAAAGATGATGACTGATGCTAGTTGTTGAACCGTCTCCATCTTGGGCGGCCGTGCCAATTAAGCCGTGCTTCACTGTTCTTAGCAGCAAGTTTTGACTTCCAAAATCGATAATGGCAAGGACCAGACCACATGCATGCACAGCTCAACAATCTCACCGGTCCATCTCAATTCCCTAATCGCTCTGTCATCTCATCGTGTTTCAATTTGGCCCTCAAAAAAGGTAACAAAAACTGCCCCTATATCTAAAGATATCCATCCCCATCGAAATTGTATGAGCTGTCTGACTTTTGTCGCCTGTGTGTTGTGCTTTGTGTGAATTCTCTGACTTTTTAGGTGTTTTTGGTATGTATACTTGGAGCTATCTTTTTCAGTTATCATTTTTTTTATAGTGAAACCCCGCAGTGTTGTGCGGACGTATGAAAAAACAAAGTTTATTTGGAGTTTAAATTTGAATAATGTGTTTTTTGGGGATCATTTTTTTTTGTTTCTGTTATGCTTAATCATGTGATGAACTGATGGTTATTACCACATAAAGCAATCCAGTGAGAGATTTGTGTTGGAAGGAGTTGAGTTCTGCACTTGTCTGAATATTTGACAAAAATGTCATTTCTCTGAATGCTTGCCTTCTTACAAACTACATGTAGGATTACTTGGTCAGAACACTCCCGGTTAGTATTTCAAAAATCGTCCTAACATAAACAAGAAAACGATGTCAAGGTCACCGGGCCTCCACCCCACTCACTGACAGCTGGTTCAGCGAGAACGGCGACTTGTCGGAGTTTGCCATCAGAGACACTAATGATCCTGGGCTGTCACTCTTTGCATTCGACCCCTTTACATCGATGAACGGAGGGTGGGTAGGCCTGGGCAGCGTCCTGTTCCTGCTGCCCAGCATCTCCACCACCTTCCACATCGGCGGCCTGAGGCTCGGGGATGCCTGCACACACAGCAGCCCGACATGGAACACCTTGAGAGCCTCGCCGTCCAAGCATTGATCCCGGAGGTTCTGGTCCAAGAGCTCCATCAGGGTACCGGCATTGTAGTGTTTCCATATCTGAAGACAGAAAGGCAGAAGCAGGGGTAATAGATTCATCAGTTTTTTCTGAAATGCTACAGTACATCAGTGCTTTGACAACAGAGTGAAATGTGAAGGAATGTACCAGCCACATGAGGGAGAGTCCCTCGGCCGACGACGCCACCGAGTTGTGGTTCTTCCAGCCGGTGATGATCTCGAGGACCAGCACGCCGTAGCTGTAGATGTCGGCCTTCTCCGTGAGCTGCCCGTGGACGATGTATTCCGGAGCCATATATCGACTGCACAAATGCGGCCGGACAGTGTTAGTTTCTTCAGAGATTTTGTCACTTTCTTCAGCAACGCGGCGATTGTAGCGGTGCCGGTATGTACCGGCACCCTACTAACCGTCCATCGTTGCTATGAGATCAAGGCGCGTCCCAATTGGTATTTCACTTTCCCGCAGCTTATACGAGCGCAAAACGGTCAAGTCGTATACCACTTGTATCTATACTGGCCCACCCGCACGGCACTCCCTTCTCTTCCTCCACCTGCTCCCATCTTCCTCTCTCCGCGCGAGATCCGGACGAGCCGCCCCCAACTCCGGCGCCATCGGCTCTACGCCCCTCCTCGCACGCCGTGATCCGCCGCGTCGATGTCAAGCCTGAAGCTCTACTGTCCAATTATTCAGTTATAGGTGTCGATGTTCTTCAGTTAAGGGAACTTACCGCTTCGAGACACTATTTACTTTCACCTTTTTGCAAGCTCACTGCAGCACTGTTACCTTTACTTTTCACCTGGTTTGTAAGGCTATAAAAGCCAGATTCGTCCCCTTGGATGGGCATCTCTCTTGTAATTGGGTCAAAACCCTAGCCACCGCATTGTTCATGCTGGTGTTGGCTCTCTACTTTATCGCAATATAAACCCAAAATCCCACCAAAAAGAGAGTTAATTTGTGTGTTCTATCCAGCAATTCGCCTGTAATCTCACTCGGCTAGTTCCTCGAATCGTTCCAAGCGTTACAATGGTATCAGAGCCTACAACTGGGCCTCAGATCGGCGACTGAGTGCTAGGCCGAAAGGGTTTGGGGACAAGTTCCTCAATAAAATTCCGGATCCAAACAGTTTCTGTTGCGATTTGAGGGAAGTGGATTGCAAGTTGAGAGATTAGAAAGGTTGGGTCGACAAATTGTCCACCTAGTAAAATTCCTTTTCTTTTCTGTCAATTTGATGACGGGCGACACCTCGGATTCACTCGCTACTTCTGCGTTGGAGATGAGTCGTTGCAATTGGACGTCAAGACCCTGCAGCGCAACCGGGAGGAAGATCGCAATGAATTTTTGGAATTCAGTGAAGTGGTCACAAATAGTCTTCAGGGCATCCAGAACACCTTCTCCAGCATTCAAACCAACTTGGACAAGCTCCTTTCTTGCATTACTTCCTCTGTGACTCGAGATCCTCGTCTTAAGGACGTTCCTGCAGGTATAACAAATCCTGTCCCACCCCCTGTTCATTCACCTGTTGCTGGTCAGGAACCATTGGGTATGCCAGCCACTTTTGGATTTGGATTAGGGACATCACCAGGATAGGGTAGTGCTAGTGTAAATTTTCAACCAGTTGGCAGACACACTCCTCTTCCCACACCAAACCCACCTCCCAAACCACCACCTTCCACCCAACTTTTTCCCAAACCCAACCCACTCCCCATTCCACCTGGCAATGCAGTTCTGCATGATCAGTTTGTTAGGGAATTGAACTTAGATGGTTCCCTCAAAACTCCACAAAAACCATATGCTCCACCCTTTACTTTTAACCCCCATGTTGATCCCTTCCACCCCCACCAACCCAACCCAGCCCAATTGCACTACAACATTGATAGTTCTGGAGAAGAGGAGACCTTTGATAGGAGAACTTGTGGCAGGCAAGGTCGACAGCATTTACATTCTGATAATAGACACTACTCTGCAAATTATACATTCCTAAATTACACATTCCTGAGTTTGATGGAGAGGATGTGGACACTTGGATATCTGCTATTGAACAGTACTTTGAAGCTGCTCATTTGCCTTTAGACCAAAGAACCGCTTTTGCTATCTCTTATTTGAAAGGAGGTGCAGCACAATGGTGGAGAGGTATTGGCTTTGTGGCAGCTCAATTATCTTGGCATCGTTTCTGCAGATATTTGGGAGACAGATTTGCAGAGGCATCTATCTGTGACAATGTTAGAACTTTTCACACATTGACCCAAACATCCACCCTATCAGCTTACATTGAGAAATTCGAAGTTGCTGTTACACTGATGAGAAGAGATAACTCTGCTCTCCCTAATGATTATTATGTGAACAGCTTTGTCTCTGGGCTCAATCCCTATATTCAACATCATGTGCAGTGTCACAAGACACATGATATGCAGGAAGCCATGTGGGTTGCTAGGAGGCTAGAACATTCCTAGCTTTCCCTAAAACCCACACCCACCACCACAACTCCTACTGTCAGACGCCAGGTCACATTTGAGCACAAACCTGCTACTGACAACCCCACACCTGCCAATATTATCCAACAAGCAAAGCTCAAAGGGATCTGTTACAAGTGCAAAGGTCCCTGGTCTCTGGGCCATAAACAGGTCTGCCCTATGAATCCAAAGAATCAGGTTATGCGTTGCAACAACCTCCTGAAGATACTACTGATATCATTTACATCACTGAATGAGATGATGATGCTGAAGAAGTTGAAGTACAAACTGAGGACACTACTCTGCGCCTTTCCATGCATGCAGTGAAGGGTCTCAATACTGCAAAACACACCTTTGTCCTAACTATACAAGTGGGTGGTGTTTCTGCACTAGCGCTGCTTGATAGTGGTAGCACAGCTACCTTTATGACTCCCCAGTTTGCACAACAGGCTCAGTGTGCACTTACTGCAAAGAAAAAGCTTAAGGTCATGGTTGCTAATGGTGATATCTTATGGACTGAGTTCACTGCAATTCACTGTCCTTACACAGTACAGGGTGCACAGTTACATTCTGATTTCAGAATTCTGAATTTGAAGGGCTATGATATTATCTTGGGAACTGTCTGGATATATCATCACAGTCCAATGGTTTTGGATGGCAAAAAGATGGAAATTACAGTAACTACTGACAATGGCACTAAAACATTCATTGATGATTCCCTCCCCATTACTGCTTCCCTCATTGAAGTTGAAGAACTCCATCACATATGGGAAGATATATTGTGGAGCTATCCTTGATGTAAGAAGTATTCCAGCTACAGCTGCACAGCAAGCAGACATCTCAGCTGCCCTGACTCCTGTACTGCAGCAGTACTAGGATATTTTTGCTACTCCCACAAGTTTGCCACCAAAGAGAGCTTGTGATCACACAATTCCTCTTACACCAGATGCCAAGATCATTAATCAGAGAGCTTACAGATTACCCCATCATCAGAAAAATGCTTTGGAGGCAATCATTGATGATCTACTTCAATCTGAAACCATCAGAATTAGTTCCAGCCCTTATTCTTCACCAGCTATCCTTGTCAAGAAGAAAGATAATACTTGGAGATTATGTATTGACTACAGGAATCTGAACTCTCAAACAGTGAAAAATAAGTACCCCATCCCTGTCATTGAGGATCTATTAGATGAACTCAAAGGTGCAACCATCTTCTCCAAATAGACCTCAGAAGTGGCTATCATCAAATCAGAATGCAGGAAGTTGATATCAGAAAAACTGCCTTTTCCACACATATGGGACATTATGAATATGTTGTTATGCCTTTTGGCTTAACAAATGCTCCAGCAACATTCCAGTTTTTGATGAATACTGTCTTGGAAAAGTTCTTAAGAAAAAGTGTATTGGTATTCTTTGATGATATCTTGGTTTACAGTAAGTCCATTAAGGAACATCAGCGACATTTACAGGAGGTATTTGCTACACTCAGAGCAAACAAGTTATTTCCAAAAGAGAGCAAATGTTCCTTTGGCCAAACTCAAATTGAGTACTTAGGGCACATTATCTCTAGCAATGGAGTTGCCACAGATCCTGCTAAAATCCAGGCAATAGCAAATTGGCGTTCTCCCAAAACAGTTACCGAGTTAAGAAGTTTTTTGGGTTTAGCTGGCTACTACCGCCGATTTGTGCAGAACTATGGCATCTTATGTCGACCCATGTTTCAATCTTTGAAAAAGGACAGTTTTAGCTGGTCCAGTGAACAAGAGGAAGCTTTTCAGCTCATCAAATAGAAGCTCATTAACACACTTGTTCTCATTATGCCTGATTTCACTAAGCCCTTTATCTTGGAAGCTGATGCTTGTGGTTATGGTATTGGAGCTGTTCTTATACAGGAAGGCAGACCTATCTCCTATTTCAGCAAGTCAATTGGACCCAAAGCAGATGCCTTGTCAACTTATGATAAAGAAGCCCTAGCTATCTTCGAAGCTTTAAAAAAATGGAAGCATTATTTTGCTGCTACATCATTGATTATCCGAACTAATCAGGAAAGTCTTAAACACATTCAAGGGCAGAAACTTACAGAAGAAGTCCAACACAAACTCCTCATTAAGCTGTTGGGGTATAATTATTCCATTGAGTACAAGAAAGGCAGAGAAAACAGAGTTGCTGATGCTCTTTCTAGAGTTAAATACTCCCTGCATTCCTTTATTGCAAGCTCTGTAGTTCCAACTTGGATCACTCAAGTGACCAACAATTACTCCCCTGATGATAGGTGCAAATCTCTATTGGAGAAGCTGTCTCTTGCTCCTGATACACTTCCTAACCATACTCTGAAAAATGGCATTCTCAGATATAAGACAAAAATTGTTATTGGCAACTCTGATGCTCTGAAACAGACTCTTATTACCTCTTTTCATAGTTCCAACTTGGATCACTCAAGTGACCAACAGTTACTCCCCTGATGATAGGTGCAAATCTCTATTGGAGAAGCTGTCTCTTGCTCCTGATACACTTCCTAACCATACTCTGAAAAATGGCATTCTCAGATATAAGACAAAAATTGTTATTGGCAACTCTGATGCTCTGAAACAGACTCTTATTACTTCTTTTCATAGCTCTGAGTTAGGGGGCCACTCTGGGGAAAGAGCCACTTACCAGCGATTGAAGCTGTTATTCCATTGGCCAGGCATGAAACAAGATGTTATCTCTTTTGTTAAACAGTGTCCAATTTGCTAGCTCAACAAGCTTGAACATGTGTCAACCCCAGGTCTGCTGCAACCTCTACCAGTAGCTGACTTTGCCTGGACACATATCAGTATGGATTTCATTGAAGGTCTTCCCCTATCGGAAAACAAGGATTTGATCCTAGTGGTAGTTGACATATTCACCAAGTATTCTCACTTCTTGTCCATGAAACACCCTATCACAGTGAAACAAGTTGCCAATGTCTTCAAACTACATGGTTTACCCACTGTCATTGTTACAGATCATGACAGAATTTTTACTAGCCACCTTTGGCAAGACATGTTTAAGTCCTTAGATGTCAAGCTTCATTTCAACACTGCCTACCAACCCACAAACAGATGGTCAAACTGAACGAGTCAACCAGTGCCTTGAAAACTACTTGAGATGCATGGCTTTCAACCAACCTAAGAAATGGCATAGCTGGCTTTCTTATGCAGAATGGTGGTACAATACTAGCTTCCATACTTCACTCAAAATGACACCCTTCCAGGCTCTTTATGGATTTCCTCCCCCACTAGTTGCTGAGAGGTACCTTCCTATTGATGACACTGATTCTGCTTCCATCTCAGCTGCACAACGAGAGGTTACTGCTCAACCGATCAAAGACAACTTAATCAAGGCACAAGCACGTATGAAACTCTATGCTGATCAGCACCGATCTGAAAGAACATTGGAAGTGGGTGATATGGTCTACATAAAACTACAACCTTATCGCCATACTTCTCTCAGTATTCATCACCATCTCAAGCTACATTCACGCTATTATGGTCCTTTCAGAGTTCTGGAACGCATTGGTCAAACAGCTTACAAGCTTCTGTTGCTAGAGGGCTGTCAACTACATCATACTTTTCACATCAGTCAGTTGAAGAAGCATCTGGGCCCTACTGTTGTACCCACACCACACCTACCCCTGATTGATGAACATGGTGCCATTCGTATTGCTCCAAAAGCACTCTTGGAACGCAAACTCATTCCTCGGTAGCACGGCGACATCAGCATACCCGTCGTTCAGTGGCGCATTAAGTGGGAGAACTTACCAATTGAGCCAGCTACTTGGGAAGATTACTCCTTCATTCAAAAGGTGTTTCCTGATTTCCAGCCTTGAGGACAAGTCTGATCTCAACACGGGAGAATTGTCAGGCTTGAAGCTCTACTGTCCAATTATTCAGTTATAGGTGTCGATGTTCTTTAGTTAAGGACTTAACTTACCGCTTCGAGACACTGTTTACTTTCACCTTTTTGCAAACTCACTGCGGCACTGTTACCTTTACTTTTCACCTGGTTTGTAAGGCTATAAAAGCCAGATTCGTCCCCTTGGATGGGCATCTCTCTTGTAATTGGGTTAAACCCTACCCGCCGCATTGTTCGTTCTGGTGTTGGCTATCTACTTTATCGCAATATAAACCCAAAATCGCAAAAAAAAAAGAGTTAATTGTGTTCTATGCAGGGATTCGCCTGTAATCTCACTCGGCTAGTTCCTCGAATCGTTCCAAGGGGTTACAGCCGTCCAGCCGCCCCACCTCCCTCCGTGCGAGAAAACGTGCGCCGCCAGCCCGCCACCGTGCCCTTCTCCCCCAAATCGCGAGCCGCCGGAGTGCGCCGCCGCCGCCGCGGTCTTTTTCCGGATCCAGCGGGATCCGCGCCGTTCTTCCCCAAATCGCGAACCACTGCGGTGTGCCGCCGCCGCGTTCTTCCCAAAGCCGCGCCGTTCTTCCCGAAGCCGCTCCAGCGGATGCCTAGGTTTATTGCTGTGCTGCTTGCCGCTCCAGCCACTCCTCCGTGGTCGTTGGTGACGAGGTGATGCACATCTCAACGGATCGGCCAACGCCTCCAGGTTACTTTGTCCTTTCCCGTCAATTTTTGTATGCTACAGTTCTCCAGCCTGCAGATCTTGCATTCTTGTTGATGTGATTTATGGTTCAACATCCTGGCCTTGGTAAGATTTTCCTACAGGTTATGCTTTCTATAGTTAGGGACTCAGCGTGTAAGAAAACAAATTGCAGATTTCTGTTTTAGAATTGAAATTGATGGTATGCAGCCTGCAAAATGCAAGTTGCAGCCTGCAAAATGATGGTATGCACTTTTTCTCGGAACTAAAAATGTGTTGTAGAATTTTCCCTAATCCCATCAGCAGTTTTTTTTGTACTGTACTTTTTTTATATCTGTTTTCTGAACCAAAACAAAATTCCCAATCCATGACAGACCACATTGTACAAACTTAGAAATCAACCTTCATTGTTGGCATGCTAGGAAGAATCACAATTGGGGGTGAAGTGTTCTAGTTGCTTCTGAAAGTACAGAAGTATAGTTTTGGGCTGTGCAACTCTAATTAAAGAAGTATTGAAGTACCTGATGCAGATATTGTACAAATGTGCACAGATTGATGTGGTGAATAACCTATTTTGCTAATTTGAATGGTCAAAAGAATGTTCCCAGATTTAATGTAGTTCAAAAAGAAACAAAGTGCTTTAGAATGACTGATCCATACTCTTTTGCGAACCCAATACAAGGCTAACACTGACAAGCCGCTTCCCAAAAGCTAGCTTCTTCTTTTTCACGTCCAACTTGCATTATGTCTATTCAGGTTTTGACGTGTTGTGCCTCTCTGGTCCACTTTTCTCTATGTTCAAAATTTCCCCCAATCAACATGTTAATGTCTCTCGTCCATTCTTCAATGTGATTGTGTTTTTTCAGGTATTTACCCCATCTGTTGTGATAAAGAGTGTAATGTGATTGCACAATGGTGAAAGTACGCCGAGATGGTGGCATTCTATAGGACATCAAAGCCGAGGAGATGTAAACCGTAGATCTTGGATTGCTCGCACGAATTCGTCTGTTAGCTTTGTGAACAATCCGTGAACAACCGGGAGTAACAGGTTGGTAGGTTTACACTATTTGTGAACAACCTTCCTCTGTCACCGTACATCAGAGGACGCGAACAGCACCAGGAGCAAGGAGCAAGCACACGTCTGTGAACAACCTTCCCTAGAAAACATTGTTTGGATACCGCAGATTGTGGAATTTTTCCGGTTAGCATATTTGTTAGATGTGATTCTGAAATGTATTTTGTCGTATATGGAATGTTTGGTTCATCTCGAGTCAGAAGAGAAAGATAGAATCTAATTTTGTTTTTTTAGTTTTCGTGATTGTCGTCTGCATGTCTTGGCAGCAACAACGGATTTACAGACTTCCGAAGTGATTTTAAAATTCAATATTTCGTACAAATTATGTCTAGTCGGTTTTTGAAGACTCAATTAATTGTAGAGAAAACGAGCAACTGTTGATTTTAACATGAAGCTTTGGAAATTAGGTGAATTTCTAAAAAGAATAGCTTCAAAACTGAGAATGATAACAATGATGCATATGGCCCGGATGCAGTATTTGGAACTGGAGTTATATACCATATCGTGATATCATTAGAATTCCATTGGTTATTAATATTTTCATTAACTACGATTATATGACATAAAATTATGTGATTGATATTAAGTATCATTATGCGGCTTTTTTATCGGGTCCGTTGCCTACCGATGTCTGGCCAGCCTCTCATGCGCCGCCGTGTGAAGCCAGCCTATAGGCCCACCACTAAATTCACTTGCTGGTGTATCATTAGTACATATGGTATCCGAATGGTATATTATATTGGTATATTGTATATGAATAATATATTTTGTTGATACTCCTTCCGTTCCTAAATAATTGTCGTTGTTTTAGTGCAATTTAGGAACGGAGGGAGTACATGATATATAAATGGTACTTCCTCCGATCTTAAATTCTCGTCGTTGTTTTAGTGAAAATTTGAACTAAAACAACGACAACTATTTAGGAACGGAGGGAGTATTACATTGGCATAAGGCATTATAAACTCGGACGGTAGGGAGTACCATATACAAATGAAATATACCATTCTTATACCATATAATAATGAAATATATACCATTCATATAGTGTATAACGATGAAATATAACATTCATATACTCCCTCCGTCCCAAAATAAGTGACGTGGATTTGTATAAGAAAGTATGCAATTCCACGACAGTTATTTTGGGACGGAGGGAGTATCATATACCAATGAAATATAGTAGTGAATGGATTTAGAGGTGGGCCTAGACTGGCGCCACGTGGCGACGCATGAGAGACTGGCCTGACATCTGAAGGTGAAGAGATAGTAGAAAAGTCACGTTTTGTACCGGCTCCGCCACCTACCAGTGGCATGCAGCCTGCCACACATCGCCCCGTGGCGTCCGACTGATTTTTGGATCCATATATCTTTTTTTGACTGGAGATCCATATATCATTCACATAACTAATACCAATAAAATATATAATACCGATGAAATATAACATATACCAGTAAAATATACCGTTCGGATACCATGTACCACTTAAAATATACCATTAAGATACCATTTACCACTTAAAATATACCATTCATATATCATATACCAATGATATTCCAGCGAGCAAATTTAGAGCTGACCATATGCTAGCTCCACGTGGCGGCGCATGAGAGGTTGGCCCGACACTAGTAGGTGACGGAGCCGGTAAAAATGCCACATAATGATACTTCATATCAATCGCATGAATTTCATACGGCAATAATCGGACACCCGTAGGTGACTGAGCCGGTAAAAAAGCCGCGTTCGAAAGGCATTTCCACCGGTGGCATGCAACCTGCCGCACGTCGCCACGTTCCGCCCAACTGGCCCACATGTTTTCTGCATCCATATACCAATGACATGCCATTCATATATCATTCACATAACATATACCAAAAAAAATATACCATGTATTTTTTTAACTGAACAATATACCACGTACCAATGAAATATACCATGCATCGATGACAGGTACCATATACGAATGGAATATACCATACATACCAATAAAATATACCATATACCAAATGAACACATAATTAAGTCACCTATGACATATGCGAGTGGTATCTGATATTTTAATTGTATGTTCCATTGGCATATAATATGTGTGATATATTAATGGTATATTCCATAGGTATATAATATACATAACAACACGGAAAGGAGGAAACCAAATCCATTGAAACAAACGGCGTACCAATGAATTTGTTTACTTGAAGGTACCATTGAAAGTATTGATATACCAAACGAACACACCATTCATTCATGTACGACATGCTTACTGCATGTTTTATTTTCAGTGCTATATGACATAGGAATGGTATATTCCATAGGTACGCAATATTGTTCGTTGGTATATTGACCTTGATATGTGCCATGGTATGGTTCAGAAATGGTAAGTTCTATTGGTCTATGGCATATTTCATTGGTACATTTTTTTTCATAAAGTGGTGTATGAATGTTCCGGTTCATTCGGAGCTATTTGTAGAATGAAAAGTTCCATATACCATACACCAATGAAACACACCATATACCAATGGCAAGCGAACCAACTGCGTACCAATGAATTTGTTGATTTCAAGGTACCAATGATAAATATTCATATACCGAACTAACATACCACGCATTCATGTACTACATGCTTTAATTTTGGTGCGTGCACGGTATATTTTCAGTGGTATTTTTTTTCGCATGCATGGTATATTTTCAGTGGTATATGATGGGCATCCAAAAGGAATATATTTCGACAAGTACATCGGGGAGCAAGCTTCCAAAAGTTCTAGCAAGTCCAGTTAGAACTACTGCGGTTGTAACAAAAACTAATTCTGTTACAATAAACATCACTGTTGTCAGCTACAAATGCCATCCTTTCCCATAACTATGCAGTCAGACAACTAGATGATCAGTGAATCTTGGCTGAAGCTGTCTCTGAGCGGGTTCAACTCATTGTACCAGAATTAAAATACCAATCAATTATAACATTATTTCATTGATTAGCACTACAAATTTCAACAGCAATCAAACTTAAAACACTATCTGATAGATCAATCGTTAAAAACTTATTGATATACCACTAAAATTATCTCTCAAAAAAATATACTCCCTCCGTCCCGAATTTTCAACTGACTGGATTTGTATAAGAATCTATACATATTCACATATACAAATTCACAATTCTGGACGGAGGGAGTACCACTAAAATTTGAACTATCATTATTTTATTGTTGTATCACTGAAATTTCATTGACACATCATTAAAATTCCGATGATATTTCATTAGCATATATGCTATGACGGGCCATACACCGTCCCAATCTCAATCTTGTAGATTGTTTTACATTTCATCTTTTGAACCTAGCAATCATGTTTAAAGCCACCTGGGTATTGTGATTATGTGTTTATGCAGCTTTTTTCCGGTTACACAGATTTATCTTTTGCTATTTCATATACCAAACCAGAGGCAAATGTTATGACATTAATCGAATTTAGAAATGGTATATCAAATGATACCATTGGATTGATGCCACATTGCTGGCCTTGATGTCCTTATGTATGATCCTGATCTCAGAAGCGTTATGGAGGTACGACAGGCCCTCCGCCGTGCAGAGGACGATCTCCGACCGCCGCTCCCAATCCAACGCGTTCTTCTTGGAGGAGGGGAATTATTGGAGGTGGTAGTAACCAAAGAGGTAGTGGTCGAGGCTGGTGTTGCAGAGGTAGTCGTAGACGAGGAGGCTCTCGGGGCCGTCGACGCTGCAGCCGAGGAGCTTGACCAGGTTCTTGTGCTGCACCTGGCTCACCATCCGCACCTCGTTGTAGAACTGCTCCGCCCACTGCCTCGTGTGGAAGAAGAGCCGCTTCACCGCGATCTCCCGACCGTCCGCCAGCATCCCCTGCCGGCCGCCATATCCAGAGTCATTCAACAAGAGAGGAGTCTTCCCAAAAGGAAGAGGAAGAAGATGGCAAATATATGCAATGTATGCATGTGCCTTGTAAACGGAGCCGTAGCTGCCCTGGCCGAGCTTGTTGATCTGGTTGAAGCCGTCGGTGGCGCTGCGGAGCTCCTCGTACCGGAACCCGAGCTGCGACGCGGCGATGGCGCGGATGATCTCGCCGGAGCCGTCCATGTGATCTGCATTATTATTATTTGGAATTAAGCTATATATGTCATCGGCCGGCCGGATTGGAGTACTTGACGAATTCAGGATGATGACACAGGGAAATACTAGTAAGTACCGTCATGGCGAAGGTCGTCGCTTCCGCTGCTGGGCCGCATCCTCGTCCAGAGATACGCGATGCCGAGCACCGCCGCGGCGGAGAAGACGGAGGCGACGACGACGACGATGATCACGTGCCGGGCTGCCAGCCATGGATAGAGCGGTCGATTCAGAAGATCAGAGGATGAAGAAGAGTGTCAAATTCATGTAGAGTAGAAAATATCTCTAGCTGTTGTTATCAGTAGAAGAAACCGGACACGGCACGATGCTCACTCTCGATCAGCTGGACCAATTATTACCAACGAAGACCTTTTGTACTCACTGGATGACGATGATGCTCCACCGGCGTTGGCGTTGGCGTTGGCGTCGGACGGGAGGAAGAAGGGCGCCGGGCAGACACCGCCGGACGACCCTTTCACGCGCGCTGGCCACGCATTCCCCGCACGCCGTGGCGTTGAGCGACCTCCAGCACTGCGCCGCCGCGTACACCCTTTCTTCCCCGTCCCCGGTACCGGCACCGGCCGCCCCATAGGAGTAGTACCCCTCGCCCCCCGGCGCGGCATCCGTCACGTTCCGCAGCAGCCCCGCTGCCGCGCCCGCGAAGGACGCTGCTCTTGTTCTGTTGCTGTTGTTTGAGGAGCTGCAGACGGCGGTGTCGGAGTCGGGGGAGAAGGGGTCCGCGGAGAAGTCGCGGCGGGCGGCGCCGTAGCGGAGGAAGCAGCCGTCCAGGAAGATGCGGCCGGCGGTGGAGGGGAGGCAGCGGGGCAGCTTCACGCGGCTCTACGCGTAGCAGAGCTGGCAGTCCGTACGGGACAGTTACCCCACGCACTGCCCCAGCCCGTACACTACCACGCTGGAGTTGGAGGAGTTGTTGTCGCCTGTGCCGGAGCCGGGGGAGGAGGAGGAGAAGGCGGTGCCGAAGCCGGAGCGGGTGACGTTCTGGTAGATGAGCTCGAGCGCGTTGACGAAGCTCACGTCGAAGGTCTCCGGGTCGGACGCGGGGGTCGGCCCGCACATCGTCGCCACGATCACCGGGTCGGCGCCGGACACGGCGGAGATGGCCGCGGCCGCCGTCGCTACCGCGAGGAGGAAGGGGACGGCTGGCGGGACTGAGTGGCGGCGGAGGGCTGCTGGTCTCTGATGCATGGCGAAGCCTGAAAACCGAACAGAACTCTCGGGTATCAAATCTGAAAACTCGAATTTAGTTTGGCTAATTCGGGTTTTAATCAGCGGTACCCGATTTACGTAGAACTACTTAGCACAGGGTTTGGCCCAAGCCCAACTCTCCAACTAGACCTAGCCCAGCCCAACCCATATTCCGTACCTGCCAACGCCCAGGTCACCTCGCACGAGCCTGGACAAGTGTCTGGACCCTGGAGCGAAGCGAAGCCTGCTGCTTCCTCTCCCCAGGCCCACAAACTGCAGCGCCGCCGTTCTCACTTCTCAGCGCCGGCCTCCTGCCCTGCTCCCCCGACGCCGGCCTCCAGCTCCCCCTAACCCCGCCAGCGCCGTCCCGGCGCATTCCCGCTAATTGAATCTCCCTCCTCCTCCTCCTAACCCCTTCTACTTGTACTGGACTGGGGTGGACTGAAGATTTGGCGGTTCGTTTTTGCTGGTCAGGGAAGCCCTAGCCTAGCCTGCTCGGATTGCGCAGCTCTCTCGTTCGTTTGCTGTGCGGAATCGAACGCCGTCGGATCCTTCTCCTTCTTCTTCTTCTCCTTCTTCTGCTTAGAGATGGCTGTTCGGTACAACCACAAGAACTACTCCAGCTACTTGAGCGACGAGCCCATGCCTGACGCCGCATCGGAGAAGGAACAGGTCGGGATAGCTACTGAAATAAGTAGCAAAATTCCTTTTCTTTTTTTATTTGCTGTGAAATTAAGCTCCTGCTCCTGATATACATGTTTTTCCCCCAATGGTTTCTTTTGTTTTTTTTGCTATGAAACTAAGCTCCTGCTACTGTTATACATGTATTTTTCTCCCCGATGGTTCTGTCTGTAGGGCAATGAGTATTTCAAGCAGAAAAAGTTTGCTGAAGCGATCGGGTGCTACTCGAGAAGTATCGCGCTGTCGCCGACAGCGGTAGCTTTTGCGAATCGAGCCATGGCGTATCTTAAACTAAGGAGGCAAGTCACTGCTGCACTGTGTTTGTGTTTGCTAGCTTGGGGCGCTCATCGATGTCATATTGCTTGTTGCTACAATCGATTCACCCAGTTCACCTTATTTGGTTCTTTAACATACATTTTTGAATTTTGATAGATAGCTATATGTTAAGCAGAAGCTTCAGACCGCTGATAGTCTTCTCTGCTACTATTTGTGATACATCTCATATGTTTCCTGTTGTGGAATTTGAAAGCATGTTTTATGACCGCTCTCTGGTTTAGTCTTACATTTTTATGTGGTATTCATTAGATTTGAGGAAGCAGAGAATGATTGCACTGAAGCTCTGAATCTGGATGACCGTTACGTTAAAGCATACTCACGACGAATTACTGCTAGAAAAGGACTTGGGAAGCTTAAGGAGGCAATGGATGGTATTCTACATTTTAACCCTTCCTGCTTTCCTTTTGAGCTTATTTATTTTGTGCTCCAGCATTGACAAGCAGTGTGCATTACTTATTGGCAATACAGATGCTGAATTTGCTGTAAGTGTTGATGCTAACAATCCAGAGTTGAGGAAACAGTATTCCGAGATAAAGGCGCTACTCATGGAGGTTAGTGTGTTTGTGTGTAAGCTGTTTGGTGAATTCTTTTCTATTCATTGGTTATAAAATCACATTCAAGCTCAGAAGTCGTGACAAAGTACGGCTTTTCAAGATGGCAAGGCGTTACAGGTTTTGGTTGTTTTTTTCCCTCTCCACTTACGAGGTTATTGCTTCTGTAGAAAATGGCCAAGAAAAGTTCAGTTCTAGCGAAACATACAATTTCTGAATTTGATAAAGCTGGAGATAAAAACGATATGTCCTCTCATCCACTGAGTGATCCGCAGAAGGTAGGTTCTACTGCATAATAATTCTGTATTGTTATTTGTCGATGAATAAAATTGTGTAATACATCCTATCACCTTCGTACAAGTCATGCACATCTCTTTCTTGTAGTGTTGGTCAGATTCCACCTTTTTCTGTTCAACCAACCTGTTTGGATTTGTAATACGTGTTATAATTCTACAGGACAGCTTCATGGAAGTTGATTCGTCTGTGAGAGCTGCAGCTGGGATCAGAGAGTGTTCAGGTGGCGCGTCCAAAGGAGCATCTGGTGTAGGCCTCAAAGATAATAATATGCAGGTGCGTTCTGGCTTCAGCATTTCTGGCTATCATACTACCATGACGCTGTGTGCGTATGATATATGAGTTGACTAAAACCAGCACGTACTCCCTTCATTTCACAAAGGTTGGCATATTTTGTTTCGTTAAGACAAGCCTTTGACCAAGAGTTACTCTATTAATATGTAAGTTATATGATACGAAACCATGATTATTAGCAAGTACTTTTAAAGACGAATCCATTGATATAAATTTCATGTATGAAAAAACACATATCAATAGTGTTTTCATCGGTCAACCTTTGTGAAATGGAGGGAGTATATGATTTCTGTGTTGGTACTGTCAGCTTATACCATGGCCTAATTAGCATCTTCCATTGGATAGCCTTCATAGCATATAAGTGGTTCTACTTGCTATTTTACTGAAATAAAGTATCTGATCCTTATCGATATGTGAGATAAACTATTCATGCATCTGGAGTTCTCAAAACCCATCCACCCATCCTCGATTGAACCAGGTATGCGAAATGTGTATTAATTTCAAATGCAGCTCAGTAGCTGGTCTGGCTTCCTATGGCAAACATGTCAACTCAAGCAAAGGAAAGTCCGCCCACAGGGCAAGTTAACTCTTTGCAACCTGTCTGTTTCTTTTGGGGTGAAGCAGAGGGTGCAGGTTGTCAGGAAACCTTAAAGAAAGAGGTGGAGGGCAAACCCACCCTACAGTGTCCATCACACTATTATTACTTAGGTGTCCTGCATCTCAGAAACATCTGTTTTTTTTTTCTTGCTGCAATTGTGATGTAAAGTACTGAATTTTCACACTTCTTTGGGAAATTTGTACTTGTGTTGTTTCTTCTATCACAATTTAACTATTTCATGCAGCAATCTCGAGATGCTAAACAGAAGTCTGGGCCAGAAATATCAGTACAAGATCTTGCATCGCGTGCTGCTTCACGATATATGTCCAGTACTGTAAAAAGTGTGAAGACACCAAAGACAGCTTATGATTTTGAGGTTTCTTGGAGAGCTATCTCTGACGACCCTGCCCATCAAATACAGTTGTTGAAGGTTTATTCCCAGCCCCTCTTTTTTTGGTGCATTTGCTTGATCTTGATGTGTATGCTACTAAATTCTCACTTTCTTGTTATGTGACCAGTCAATTCCACCAGCGAGCCTACCGGAGATTTTTAAGAATGCACTCTCATCGGCTTTTCTGATTGATATCGTGAAGTGCACAGCCTCGATTTTCTGGTATGCTTGCCCATTACATCTCTTGCATTCTACTGCTTTCATGACCTTTGCTGTTATTACTTTATTATTAATTATCATTATTATATAACCAGGGATGATGCAGAGTTGGCAGTTAGCATTTTAGAGAATTTGGCGAAAGTTTCCCGCTTTGACTTGATAATCATGTGCCTCTCACCAATGCATAAATCTGGTATGATTGAACTTGCCGTTCTTGCATCCATTCTCTGTTTTCCCTCATCCACGTCATAGAGTGATAGTCCCTTATTTGGCGTCCCTATGTGATTACTCAAAATTGCATGAAGATGATTTGATTTTTTTTAGTAGTTGCAACAGTACTATGTTTGCTGCTGCTTAATTATTATTTTCCTGTCAGAACTGCGGAAGATCTGGGCTCAAACATTCCTTGCTGAAACTGCATCGACAGATAAAGTCGAAGCCCTCAGGCGGCTGCAATCCAAGTACATGGAAGGAGGATGGCAGCAGGAAGACATGTTGGCTCTGAGTTAAGATAGTGTTGTAAAGGCAGTTCGTTAGAAATCTTTAGGAACAACTTGGGGCTCTGAACCATATAAGGTTCTACTTTAAGGACATTGGGAGTACCATATAGTTGCCGAGTTCTTCAAGAGGTTGGCTCAAAGGCATGTTAATCCGGTCCCATGGCTACTGAGTTCTATTTGCCCTTGTGCATCCTGATGGTTTGAATTCCTGACGTTGAATCCTGATCCTGCAGCAGCACTTTGTTTTTGTCAACAGGACACATCTTTCGTAGTACAATGTTGCGGCCTTGCGGGATGGATCATCTATCCAGATACTCAGAGGAGATCTAAGAACTAAGCTAGCTAGCAAAGCACTTGGTCAGACATGTATAGGTTAATTTGACAACGGTAGATGTTTTTCCTAGTCGGTCAGATACTGTGTACCACGATCGCGTTTCGGGCGGCTGCTTACTGGGCTTTCGGCCTATTTCGGCTAACGGGCGGTGCCGCGATTCCTCAGCTCGCGCGGAGCGCGCCGCTCGCAAATAGTACCGCATCGACTGTTTAGTTCAACACCTTGCTGCCTAAATGATATGCCAAGGCTCCTGTATCGTCCTGGGTGCTTTGGCAAGCATGCGAATACCAGCCTTGCTGGGCTCGACCCCGGGGGCCCGTTAACCCTAGGTCATTTGTGTTGGGGACAAGTCCTCGTCTCTGCCTCAACGAAAGCGCTTGCTGGGCCTATCTCGAGGGCCTGTCACCCTAGGTCATTGTGTTGGGAGCAAGACCCTGACTCTACCAACCGTTTTTTTTAACGGAGACGGGAGGTAGGGTCACAACAGCGCGTACACTCACCACTATGAGCGCACACATATACTACCCCTATGAGCACCTCCGAAGGACTGAGCCGGCAGATCTTGGGAGATTGATAACGTTATCGCATGCGCCTCGCTTTCGACGGGTACGTCACTTACCACTGAAAGAATGTCGCCGGTTTTGAAATAATTTAGGGAGATATGACACCCACATCAAGCTTAGGACTTGAACCTGGTCACATTTGTGTCTTAGCCGTCTCTAGCATATCCCTTGTACAGCCTTGGCTCGTAAATATTTTGGGTTTTATCGGTCTTTAAAAAGTGTTAGGAGTCCCGTAAAATTGTTGGTCTTAAAAAAGTTCTATGACTCCTCGTAAATTTTCTGCCTGCGTCCTTCATCTATCGCTCTGACAACCGTTTAAAGGTCCAACTCTTCATTTCCTAACCTCCTTCGTGCGCGGACCATCGCCAAATTCGGTCAAATCCACCTATCGCTCGTGGTATGTAAAACTATACTCCCTCTGTTCCTAAATAATGTGCACTAAAAGCACGACAAGTATTTAGAAACGGAGAGAGTACTAGTTTAAGGGATTTGTTCTGCCAAACGCAAATTGACATCTTAAAACAGTTTTACCAAGTACAAAAATATGTTTAGACATTGCAATGTTACGCAAGTTTTGTTAGTTACCCTGGGATGTATGTGTTGAAACTCCTTTTTATCAGTTGCTTTAATGTCAAATTTGGTTAGAAACTGGAATGTGCTTTGTTGGAATGTTAGGGGTATCAACTCTGAAGATAAGCATGCTCCTCTTAGAAACCATATCAACGATTGTGCTGCTTCAGTTATCTGTCTTCAGGAAACTAAGAGAGAAATTTTTGACCACTCTTACTTAAGAAAATTATGTCCCAAGTGTTTTGATCAGTTTGCTTATGTTCCTTCTGTGGGTAGTTCTGGAGGTTTGATTACTATTTGGAATAGTTCAGTGTTTGTGGGTCATGTGCTTTATAGCTCTCATTGGGCCATTGTTATACAGTTTAAATCAATTCGAAATTCCTCTTTCTGGACTCTTTGTAATGTTTATGGCCCTTGTGAAGGTGAGAGACGAACTGAGTTTGTTGATTGGCTCTATGATCACCAAATTAGTAATGATGAAAATTGGATTCTCATGGGTGATTTTAATTTCATGAGGTCTTGTGAAAATAAAAATAGATCGGGGGAAATGCAGAGGACATGTGGTTGTTTAACGACATAATTAGAGTGCTAGAACTAATTGAAATCCCTATAAAGGGTATGAATTTCACTTGCATCAATATGCAGGATTCTCCTTTGCTAGAACAATAGGATTGGTTACTTCTTCTTCTTGGGCTGATATTTATCCCAATACGTCTGTGAAAGCCTTAGCGCGTCCTGTCGTAGATCATGTCCGTTATTTGTTGACAGTAGAAACCAATATCCCTCGTACAAAGCTCTTTAGGTTTGAAATTTTTTGGATTCATCATACGGGATTTAAAGAGACTGTTGCTGCTGCTTGGAGAAATCCGGTTCATGCTAAATCTTCTGATGCTATTCTGAATGCTAAGCTGAAAAATGTCAGACGAGCTCTTAAGCAATGGTCCAAATCCCTCTTAATAACTGTGACAAGGTGTTAGCCTACGTGGATGCTATTGAGGAATTGAGGCCATTATCAATCCTTGAAAGAAACTTCAGGAGGATCCTAAAAGTTCACATTCTGAGACTACACTCTTACCAAAATCAATATTGGAGAAAACGTTGCATGGTTAGATGGACTAAATTTGGAGATGAAAACACCAAATTCTTTCATAGAATGGCTACTGAAAGACATAGGAGAAATGCTATTGCATCTTTGCAACTTCCTGATGGTCAGTTGGTCGAATCCCATGAAGAAAGGGCAGAAGTTCTGTTTCATGCTTATAAAAAGAGATTGGGTGAATATGACAATTACACTATGATCTTTGATCTGGCTAATCTAATTAAGAAAGTTGAGGGACTCAATGTGTTATCTGTTCCATATACAAAGCAAGAAATTGACAATGCCCTAATGAAAATTCCAATTGACGAGGCTCCTGGTCCAGATGGCTTTAATGGTTGTTTTTTAAAATCTTGTTGGAGTTTAATTGCTGAGGATTTCTATCAGGTCATTAAGAATTTTCAAGAAAGTAAATTGATCTTGTTAGCCTTAACAATTCTCTTATCACTTTAGTGCCAAAGAAGCTTAACCCTTTGGGCCCAAATGATTATAGAACTATTTCTCTTCTAAATTGTTGTTTAAAGCTTTTGACAAAGATCATTGCTGATAGACTTCAAACTAAGATTCTTGAAATTGTTCATGGCAATCAATATGGCTTCATTAAAGGAAAATCCATTCGGGATTGTTTAGCTTGGGCTTTTGAATATTTGCATCAATGTCAAGCTTCTGGAAGACAAGTGTGGTGCTAAAGTTAGACTTTGAGAAAGCTTTTGATATGATTGAACATGATGTCATCCTGCAAATGCTGAAACACATGGGTTTTGATGAAGTTTGGCTTAGCTGGATTAAAATTATCCCGTCCTCTGGCCAGTCTGTTGTGTTATTAAATGGGGTTCCTGGTAAAACTTTCAAATGTGTGAGTTGGGTTAGACAGGGTGATCCCCTCTCTCCTCTGCCTTTTGTTTTTGCAGTAGATTTACTTCAGGCTATAATTAATAAGGAGCATCAACTGGGAAATTTAGAGCTTCCAATTCCCAGAGAAGGATTATTTCCTATCATTCAGTATGCTGATGATACTATCCTGGTTCTTCTTGCTGAGGATGGGCAGTTTTTGCATCTAAAAGAAATTTTACAGCATTATGCCACTTCCACTGGATTGAAGATCAACTTTCATAAATCCAATTTGATTCCTATTAATCCGAGTGATGCCAGAGCCTCTGAGCTTGCTGGTATCTTTGGCTGTGCAGTTGCCTCAATGCCTTTCACCTACCTTGCATTACCTTTAGCTACTACACAACCAACTGTCACTGATTTTTTGCCTCTGGTGGATAGAATTGAAAGAAGAATGTCTAGCACTACAGCTCTACTCTCTTATGGTGGCAAATTGACAATTATAAACTCTATCTTGTCCTCTCTTGCTACTTACACTATGTGTTCTTTGCAATTACCTGTCAAAATTGTGGACCAAATTGACAAGATTAGAAGAAGATGTTTATGGAGTAAGAAAACAGCTAATGGGGATTCAAACAATGCTTTGGTAGCTTGGGATAAGATGTGTCGACCTAAAAAACATGGAGTACTGGGAGTCATCAATTTTAGAGTTCAAAATCAGGGTTTATTGCTCAAACATCTTTTTAAATTCTTTAACAAAGATGACATCCCTTGGGTTAATTTGTTATGGGAGACATATTATCAACAGGGGGTCCATCAGGCCATGAATCCAGTGGGTTCATTTTGGTGGAAGGCTATTCTGAAATTAATCCCTCTATTTAGGGGCATTTCAACTTGTAAACCAGGAAATGGTGACACAATGCTCTTATGGAAAGATTCTTGGTGCAAAGAGGAAGTTATTTCCACAAAATTGGCATGCCTTTTTTCCTATGCTAGAGATGAGGATATGTCTATTGAGAAATATTGCAACCTTGGCTCTATTCCTGCTGGTTTTTTAACTCCAATTTCTCCAGAAGCTCTTGAGCAAATGCATACTTTGGATGAATTAATAATTGATGCTGATATCTCTGTCCACCGAAATGATCTTTGGATCCCTACCTGGGGTACTGCCTTTTCATCTAGCAAATTCTATAATCTTTGCTACTCCAGAATTATCACACCAGCCCTTTTTAAGTGGATTGGAAATCTAAAACTACTCTGAAGGTGAAGGTTTTTGTGTGGCTTCTTCTTAGTGACAGATTGAATACCAGAAATATGCTCTCAAGGAGAAATTATAATATTGATTCAAGTTTGAATTGTGTGTTGTGCAACACTGGAAGGGAAGAAGCTTTGAACTACCTCTTCTTGGAGTGTCCATTCAGTAAAAGGTGTTGGAGGCACATTAATATAACCTGGCCAAGAGACTCAACCTATATTGAAGCTCTACCTGAGGTCAAAAAAAGATTCAATAACCCTCTCTTTTTTGAGGTGTTCTCTCTAACTGCTTGGAATATCTGGAAGATCAGAAATAAATTCATTTTTGAGGGGAAGCTAGCCAATTTCCAGGGTTGGTTAGCAAAGATTTATCTTTGCTAGGTTGTAGGGTGGCTCAATCCCTTTCTCCCATTCTTACTAGTTTTATAGACCTTTTCTAAATAACAGGGGAATGCCTCTGGTTGTACATTTGTAAATATGTAAATATTTTTTATATATAATATATACAGCAGTAGGAGTCTCTCCTACTGTTTTCGGTCAAAAAAATGTTAAGCAAGCTCAAAATGTGAGCAGTGAAGAGTTGAAACAAGAAGAGTTGTCCTTAGATCATAAAGATGCAATGATCCATTTTTTTACATAGGTGACCGTTGATGCTCAGCAAACTGATCAAGTTGTGTAGGTCTCGGCACGATTAAGCTAACGGTAAAAACGGCTCGTCAGTCTGGCACACATTATGAGAGATAAAAGATTTTAAAATCTAATAGTTGATCAACAGCATCCGGGTAGAAAACGGATCGTCGATCGGGTACACACACGGTTGTATGTTCGTTCATTCCTTTATAAAAATCGTTATCATATTTTGACGAGTTGTGTAACAGAGCACGTCTTTAGATTTCTATTTTGATGTATTGTTACTATTTTCTCCGTCCAACAAAAGATGTTTCAAATTTGTTAAAATTTGGATGTACCAAGACATGACTTAGTGTATAGATGCATTCAAATTTAATCAAAGTTGAGACATCTTTGGAAGAAGTACAAAACTTTTTTTGAATATCACCAATCTTCCTTTTTTTTTAATATCATCAATCTTTATTCTATTAATAATTTTATCGAAAACCTTACAAGCCAATACAATATAATAAGCTATAAGCTAAGCCGAGTTTTGGAATAAAACCATCAGGCTGGTGAAAACGACTAAATTGTGCCATAACTTCGGTGGGAGTAGTTCCTTCAACGGCTTCAAAGTTCAAACCACCTGGCTTTGACTTTGGTACTTTCAGAGAGGGCCAGTGCTTCACGCCGGGAGCCTGCACCCAAGCTGCGAAATTCACATGGCCGACGTGATTCATCGCAAGCTGAGAAAACCACATGGCCGACGTGATTCATCGCAACCAGCACCCCAAGAGCCCACATCGCCTCCTCCACCTCCGGGCTCCGGCCACAAAGCTAGCACCAGTAGTAGGAAAGCCATGCCGGATGCCTCGCCTTTGCCGCTGACCCGGCTCCTCCTCCACATCGGCCGCCGTCGCCTCTCCTCCTCCACCACCTCGCCGCCCTCAGGCTTCCGGTCTCCCATCGCCGCCTTCGGAGCCGCCACGGAGCGGGCCCGTGCCGGGACGCTCAGCACGGAAGACGCACACCACCTGTTCGACGAATTGCTCCGCCAGACCATCCCGGTACCTGAGCGCTCTCTAAACGGTTTCTTCACCGCCCTCGCCCGTGCTCCTTCTTCTGCAGCCTGCAGAGACGGGCCCTCCCTTGCCGTCGCCCTCTTCAACCGCATTTGCCGAGAAGAAGCTCGCCCTCGGGTGGCGCTGCCCACAGTCTGCACATACAACATCCTCATGGACTGCTGTTGCCGCACACGCCGCCCAACCGTAGGGTTTGCATTATTCGGACGCTTCCTCAAAACGGGGCTGAAGATGGACGTGATCGTCGCCAGCATCCTCCTCAAGTGCCTCTACCACGCAAAAAGGTCAGATGATGTGGTCAACCTGCTGCTTCATAGGATGCCGGAACTAGGCGTTGAGCCTGATACTATCTCATATAACACGGTTGTTAAGACCTTATGTGAAGATAGCAGGAGCCAGAGGGCGCTTGACCTGCTCCACACGATGGTAAAAAAATCCGGTGGCTGCTCCCCTAACGTGGTGACATATAACACGGTGATCCACGGCCTCTTTAGGGAAGGCGAAGTAAGCAAGGCATGCAATCTGTTCCATGAAATGATGCAGCAAGGTGTTGTGCCTGATGTAGTGACATACACTTCAATTATTGATGCGTTGTGCAAAGCCAGAGCAATGGACAAGGCAGAATTAGTCCTCCGCCAGATGATTAGTAATGGTTTTCAGCCAAATAAAGTGACATATAATTGCATGATCCATGGATATTCCATTTCGGGCCAGTGGAAAGAGACGGCTGGAATGTTCAGAGAAATGACAAGCCAGGGTCTTATGCCAAATATTGTTACTTGTAACTCGTATATGTCTTCCCTTTGCAAGCATGGAAAGAGCAAAGAAGCTGCGGAATTTTTTGATTCCATGGCAGCCAAGGGCCACAAACCTAATCTTGTCACATATTCTGTTCTGCTACATGGGTATGCAACGGAAGGGTGCTTTGTTGATATGCTTAATCTGTTTAACTCAATGGAAGGCAATGGCATTGTAGCAGACCAACGTGTTTTCAACATAGTAATTGATGCATATGGTAAACGCGGGATGATGGATGAAACTATGCTCATATTTACGCAGATGCAGGAACAAGGAGTGATTCCTGATGCATGCACCTATGGAATTGTAATAGCTGCATTTTCCAGGATGGGTCGGCTGGCTGATGCTATGGACAAATTCAACCAGATGATTGCTATGGGACTAAAACCGGAAGGAATTGTTTATCACTCCCTAATTCAGGGGTTTTGTATGCATGGTAATTTGGTGAAAGCGAAGGAGTTGGTTTCTGAAATGATGAGCAGAGGTATTCCTCGTCCTAACATTGTGTTCTTCAATTCAATAATAAACAGTCTATGCAAAGAAGGAAGGGTTGTGGAGGCACATGATATCTTCGATTTTGTTATACACATAGGTGAGAGGCCCGATGTTATTACATTTAATTCACTGATTGATGGATATGGCTTAGTCGGCAAGATAGAGAAAGCATTCGGTGTACTTGATGCCATGATATCAGCTGGCATTGAGCCTGATGTTGTTTCGTATAATACACTTATTGATGGCTATTGTAGAAATGGAAGGATCGATGATGGGTTGATTCTATTCGGAGAAATGCTGTCTAAAGGAGTTAAACCTACAACTATTACATATGGCATCATACTGCATGGCTTGTTTAATGATGGGAGAACTGTTGGCGCAAAGAAAATGTGCCATGAAATGATCGAAAGTGGAACGACAATGGACATTTCCACTTGTGGTATAATCCTTGGAGGACTTTGTAGAAATAATTGTGATGATGAGGCAATTGCCATGTTCAAGAAATTAGGTGCGATGAATGTGAAGTTCAATATTGCGATCATCAATACCATGATTGATGCAATGTACAAGGTTCGGAAAAGGGAAGAAGCAAAGGAATTGTTTGATTCAATATCAGCCACTGGGTTAGTACCTAATGCCTCCACCTACGGAGTAATGATAAAAAATCTTCTAAAAGAAGGATCAGTGGAAGAAGCTGATAATATGTTTTCATTAATGGAGAAGAGTGGCTGTGCTCCCAGCTCTCGTCTGTTAAATTATATCATCAGGGTGTTACTGGAAAAGGGTGAGATAGTCAAGGCTGGAAATTATATGTTTAAAGTTGACGGCAAGAGAATCTCACTTGAAGCTTCAACAGTTTCGTTGTTGATGGCTCTGTTTTCAAGGGAAGGGAAATACTGGGAGGACGTAAAATTGCTCCCTGCAAAGTATCAATTTTTCGGTGGTGATACATTGGACGTGAACTTAAATCCAAGAAAGTACAGCTGAGTTGTTGCTTACCGTCAGGTCCATCCACGGTTATAAGAAATGTAAATTGCCTCATTGTAGAAATCAGTTATTAACTCTTTCATGGAGTTTATTTTGTGGTGTGTTGAAATCGCAAGAATGTGAAATATATGTGAAACTCTTAATCTTCCTTGGGGGGCATGCGCTGGCGACCGGGGAAGGTATAAGCAGAATGGATATTGGTGAATCTTTTCTACTATGGTACCAGGCACTTGATAATTTACCTTCTTTGTAAAAAAATCACTTCCCTTCACAGTTCGCATGAATGCATTTTTAGCTCATACCATTCTCGGTGATTTTCTATGCATTCAAGGGTTGATCTACTTTTGGTTTGAGGATTTTGTTGTTTATTTTGGGGGTAAATGGGCCCTGGAAGAAGCGATGCTTGCTGATGCTTTGTGTATTTAGGGAATATGAGCTCATGCCAGAGTCTCCTATATTCTATGCTTTCAGTAGCACCAGTTGAGATTGTTGCATAACTGTGAAAATAAGTATATCCAGTATGTTTTCTTTCTATTAATATGAACAAAAAAAGAACTAAGTGTACTGTAGATTCAAGTATTTAACTTTTTTTTTTGTGGGGAAAGTATTTAACTACTTACCTCATATTGTAGGCTGGGCCAAAAGGAGAAATGGGCCTGGCCTGAGAGATGGGGCTTGTGCCGCGCTGCTGCCCAGAGGTTGTTTCCTAGTGTATGTGCTGGTAAAGCCATGTATGTGCAAATGGTCCCTAGTGTAGAAAATCTGATTTAGACGTATATGATGTATATAAACCAATTTTTCTAGGTAGCCTTGACTAGTGTACCGTACAAGTGATAATGTGAAGACAAGTGGGGTTTACCTTATGCTTATGAAATCTAAGTGTTATTTGAGAACTAAGGCAAGGAAACCTTCTCAGGAGCCATTTTGCTACTCGAGAAGTATCGCGTGCTACTCGAGAAGTATCGCGTTGTCGCCGACAGCGGTTGCTTTTGCGAATCGAGCTATGGCGTATCTTAAACTAAGGAGGCAAGTCACTGCTGCACTGTGTTTGTGTTTGCTACCTTGGGGTGCTCATCGATGTGATATTGCTTGTTGCTACAATCGATTCACCCAGTTCACCTTATTTGGTTCTTTAACATATATTTGTGAATTTTGATAGATAGCTATACTTATGTTAAGCAAAAGCTTCAGACTGCTGATAGTCTTCTCTGCTATTTGTGATATATCTCATATGTTTCCTGTTGTGGAATTTGAAAGCATGTTTTATGACCGCTCTCTGGTTTAGTCTTAAAAATTTATGTGGTATTCATTAGATTTGAGGAGGCAGAGAATGATTGCACTGAAGCTCTGAATCTGGATGACCATTATGTTAAAGCATACTCACAACGAATTACTGCTAGAAAGGGACTTGGGAAGCTTAAGGAAGCAATGGATGGTATTCTACATTTTGACCCTTCCTGCTTTCCTTTTGAGCTTTATTATTTTCTGCTCCAGCATTGACAAGTAGTGTGCATTACTTATTGGCAATACAGATGCTGAATTTGCTGTAAGTGTTGATGCTAACAATCCAGAGTTGCAGAAACGTATTCCGAGATAAAGGCGCTACTCATGTAGGTGAGCAAATCTCTTTTTTGATTCTCTTCTGACACCTTACCAAACTCGAAAGTATATTTTAGTGTTTGCGTCTAAGCTTCTTGGTGAATTCCTTTTCTATTCATTGGTTATAAAATCACATTCAAGCTCAGAAGTTGTGACAAAGTATATCTTTTCAAGATGGTAAGGCACTACAAATTTTGATGGTTTCGGATTTTTTTCCCTCTCCAC
Source organism: Brachypodium distachyon (assembly GCF_000005505.3). Classification (NCBI taxonomy): domain Eukaryota; kingdom Viridiplantae; phylum Streptophyta; class Magnoliopsida; order Poales; family Poaceae; genus Brachypodium; species Brachypodium distachyon. The sequence goes on along the minus strand of NC_016132.3, from coordinate 38,470,540 downwards.
TGACCACATTATTGCTTCTGCAGAAAATGGCTAAGAGAAGTTCAGTTCTAGCTAAACTTCCCTCTTCACTGATCACATTATTGCTTCTGCAGAAAATGGCTAAGAGAAGTTCAGTTCTAGCTAAACATACAATTCCTGAATTTGATAAAGCTGGAGATAAAAAAGATATGACTTCTAATCCCACTGAGTGATCCGCTGAAGGTAGGTTCTACTGCATACCACTTCTGTAGTATTCTTTGTTGATGAGTAAAATTGTGTAATACGTTCTGTCAGGCTGTCAGCTTAGTACAAGCATGCACGTTTGTTTCTTGTAGAGTTGGTCAGATTCCACCTTTGTTCTATTCAACCAACTTGTTTCTATGTGTAATACATATTATAATTCTACAGGGCAGTTTCATGGAAGTTGATTCGCCTGTGAAGGCTGCAGCCGGGATCAGAGAGTGTTCAGATGGCGCGTCCAAAGGAGCATCTGGTGTAAGCCTCAAAGATAATAAAATGCAGGTGCGTTCTGAGTACAGCATTTCTAGCTATCGTACTATTACTACCCATGATATTGTTTGTGTATGGTCTATGAGTTGACTAAAACCAAGACATATATGATTTCTTTGTTGGTACTTTCAGCTTATACCATGGCCTAGTTAGCATCTTTCACAGGATAGCTTTCATGGCATATAAGTGGTTCTACTTGCTATTTTGCTGAAATGCAGTATCTGATCCTTATAGATATGTGAGATAAATTATTCATGCACCTGGAGTTCTTAAAACCCATACACCCCTCCTCGGTTGAACCAGGTCTGCGAAATGTGTATTCATTTCAAATGCAGCTCAGTAGCTGGTCTGGTTTCCTATAGCAAACATGTCAACTCAAGCAAAGGAATGCTCGCCCACTGGCAAAGTTAACTCTTTGCAACTTGTCTGTTTCTTTTGGGGTAGAACCGAGGGTGCAGGTTGTTGGGAAACCTTAAAGGAAGAGGTGGAGGGCAAACCCGCCCTACTTTGTCCATCACACTATTACTTAGGTGTCCTGCATCTCAGAAACAGATGTTCTCTAGTATCTTGCTGCAATTGTGATGCAAAGAAGTATTGAATTTTCACACTTTTTTTGGAAATTTGTACTTGTGTTGCTTCTTATATCACAATTTAATTATTTAATACAGCAAACACGAGATGCTAAACAGAAGTCTGGGCTAGAAATATCAGTACAAGATCTTGCATTGCGTGCTGCTTCGCGATATATGTCCAGCACTGTAAAATGTGTGAAGACACCAAAGACAGCTTATGATTTTGAGGTTTCTTGGACATCTATCTCTGATGACCCTGCCCGGCAAATACAGTTGTTGAAGGTGTATTCCCAGCACCTCTTTTCTTGGTGCCTTTGCTTGATCTTGATGTGCATGCTACTAAATTCTCACTTTCTTGTTATGTGACCAGTCAATTCCACCAGCGAGCCTACTGGAGATTTTTAAGAATGCACTCTCATGCTTTTCTGATTGATGTCGTGAAGTGCACGGCCTCAATTTTTCCGATATGGTTGCCTGTTACATCTCTGGCATTCTACTGCTTTCATGACCTTTGCTGTTATTACTTTATTAATTATTATTATTATTATTATTATTATTATTATTATTATTATTATTATTATATAACCAGGGATTATGCAGTGTTGGCAGTTAGCATTTTAGAGAATTTGGCAAACGTTTGCCGCTTTGACTTGATAATCATGTGCCTCTCACCAATGCATAAATCTAGTATGATTGAACCTGCCGCCATTGCATCCATTCTATGTTTTCCCTCATCAAGTCATAAAGTGATAGTCCCTTATTCGGCGTCCCTACGTGATTACTCAAAGTTGCATGAAGATGGTTTGAATTTTTGTTAGTGCTTAGTAGTTGCACAACTTTATTTGACAATACTATTATATTTGCTGCTGCTTAAATTATTATTTTCCTGCCAAGAAAGATCTGGGGTCAAACATTCCTGGCTGAAACTGCATCAACAGATCAAGTCGAAGCCCTCAGGCGGCTGCAACCCAAGTACGTCGAAGGAGGATGGCAGCAGGAAGACATGTTGGCTCTGAGTTGAGATAGCGTTGTAAAGGCAGCTCATTGGAAATCTTTAGGAACCACTTGGGGCTGTGAACCATATAAGGTTCTACTTTAAGGACATTGGGAGTTCTTGAAGAGGTTGGCTGAAAGGCATGTTGATCAGTCCCATGGCTACTGAGTTCTACTTGCCCTTGTGCATCCTGATGGTACGAATTCCTGACGTTGAATCCTGGTCCTGCAGCAGCACTTCTTTTTTGACAACAGGACACCTCTTGCTTAGCTTGGAATTATGGTTACATCATCGACCGGATCAAAACAGGTAGTACAATGATGTGGGATGGATCATCCATCCAGACACCCGGAGGAGATCTAAGAACTAAGCTAGCTAGCAAAGCACTTGGTGAATTTATGACCAACGAGATTCTAGAGGGTTAATTTGACAACGATAGATGTTTCCCTGTTTGCTCGGATTTTGGACAGCCAGTGGTCGGTCAGAAACTGTGTACCACGAGCGCGTTTAGCTATTTTCTTCGGGCACTGTAAAAGATAGGTATGTTTCCAGAAGAAAAAGGAAAGGAGAGGATAACTGATATGTTTCTGAGCAATGCAAAATGTCAGATGGAGCAAGTGCGTCAATTTGTTGAGGCCCATGCTTAAGAAAGCTGACGCTCCATAGGGGAAGGAAATATCAGTAAAGATTTGCCTTCATCATAGTTTAATGCTGCAAGTGTCACCTAATGCATCAAGGAATCCAACTGGGCAGCTGAGGTGTCCCGTTTTTTTCTTTCTAGTATGAGGTGTCCCAAACTGATCCACCAACATTGGGGAATCTGATCTTACCATTATCCCAACAAAACTATTAAAAATGACATAATGATAAACAAATGGCACAATGCTAATAAACAAATAGTGATTGATACTGATAGGGGACAAAAAGGCTATGATATGCTTGCTTGACACTGCTTTTGGCTGCCACTTACTACTTTAATTTATCTATTCCATGGAGTAGATTCTTGCTCTTTCCATTCTTTGGAAACCATCTTTGTTTCCTTGATGTTAGTGTTTATCCCCTTGCTATTTTGGGGAACAATTCCTTGTTCCAATACTTAGACTAATGACTCTATCATTTGCTTGGACATAACTAGCAAGCAAGAGACACTTCTCAAGCAGATGACATACATTCTTGACGAGAACATAAACAAACACTACTTGAGAGTTGAGACAATATACCACAAAAGTACAAAATATCCATCTCATAGTTCCACTAGGCTATTTTATTTTTCCTGCACCTTATTCTTTGGAATATCATCCACTGAACATGCATTTGGCCAACTCTGTTTGTTTAGTATTTACTCCATGCCCCTGAAAAAGCTGCATGCAGCTGGTAAACAGCCTGATGTAAACATGAATTTGGCCAGCTTGTTGCATGGTATTCATTTTCTCTGATAGCCAAATCTCTGTAGGAAGTCTCTGGTTCATCAAAGATCAAACATGTAGACCTGTGTCAGCAAAATGTGCCAAATACAGTGATTGACCTCTTTGGATCTATGTTTGCCATTCTGACATCTTGTTAATATAGTACTCCGTGTAGGGGCATAATACACATCTCTAGGCTTTCTTGGGACTTAAATATTGACATTATAAAATCAATCTCATATCAATGTAGGGAGAGGCATGATGAGGAAGATGGCAGAGATTCCAAAAGGAGAGGTTTGTGCTTTTGTTTGTCTTAGCTCCCTGCTAACCCTGCTTTTCTCAATCTTCAGAGCAATTAAACAAGTACTGCTGCTGTCAGGCTACAAGTTCCAACTTCCAAAAGCCACAGGGTTTTACTCACCAGACAAAATTGAAACCGTACCATCTTTTTAAGAGGTAACACTCACTCGAAGTGTCTAACAGCTTTACTGAATGCAGAGTTTGTTTGTTACAGAATTCTAGTCAATTTCTTACATTCCAAAAGAGACCTTATTAGGAGGGCAAGAAATGGAATTCTTACAGTCAGTAAATTTTTGTTTTTGCCAGAAATTACGAGTGCAAATGTGCAATGTTACTCCAATAGGATGAGACATGAGTTATAGGACAGGGAAATATCAGAGAGGGTAGATCAGACAGATGAGCAGCGAAGTGATCTGACATGGTTCATGGTAAGCGAGACGTTTAATGCTCACCTCCTGATACCTAACCATCAATCCTAGCTAGGTAGGTTTACTGGAGGTGCAGCAGGAGACCGATGTGGACGCCACATCTTATACTGGACGGTGGAGACCAGGATCAGGTCAGCAGAAGAAAATCAATCTTCAGTCGGAAACATATATATTAAGCCTCTGCATCACGCAGCGGTAATATTAATCGTGTCATTTGTGTGGTTCCGATTACGAACTTTTTTTGTTAAAAAATTCTAGGATCGTTACATCCCAAACATAACCTTGATTAGCACAAACAAATCAAGATCCACATGGACAGGTGAGAGAGATGTGCATCAGTGTCATCATGTATAAATTATAATCCACGGCGAAAATGAATGGGGATTGCGTCGGTTAGGGTCTGATCCTCTGGATTTTGCCGGTGGCTGTCCTTTTCTTGGAGATTTTGTCTCCCTAAAAGCAGGGTCTGAGACCAACAGTGCACCATGGTTTTCTCTTGGCTATCATTCCCCTTCTCTATAATAACACACTACTATATGTAAAAAAATAATACTATTTGTAATAGCTCTCCTGACAAATTTAGCAATTTTACAAAGGAACAAAGATCGCTGCCGATCCATGGTCACGATCAAGCTCGTCTCATAGTCATATCGTCTTACCGTAGATAACATTAGAAATTATTTTCAAGATCATGAAGACACATAAAATATGCATAGGAAACTGTTTAGACACTTGTAAAAGCATGGACAATACTCAAAAGTTGCTATTAAAAAAATGGGTATATATGAACGGGTGTCTGATGGAGGAGGCAGTTGGGGCTCCCAGCAGGGTGGCAGTTTGTGGTCCTGGATGAAAAACCGTTTGTGGTCCTGGCTCATGGTCAACAGTCCTACTCTATTTCAGCTCGCATCCAAAAAAAATACTGTACTCCTTCAGCTCAGATATGAGGGAGCTTTTATTTATCTCCATCTTCTCAGTCATGTAAACTTTCCCTATTTGGATTACTTCCCTTGGTTTCAGGTCTTAACTCAGAAGCCAACCACAAAAGTCCACAACACTATTCAACTTTAACTCCCTCTCTCCTTTGGCAGCTTCAGCAGGACTGCAAGAGAATCCCCTCTTTTCATGTGTGTGGTGACATTTGGGACTTGGAATGTAAAGCTTTGGTATCTCTCCGGTCGAAATTACTTACCGAAATATTGCATGCATCTAAACGTTTTTTATACATAAATACATCCGTATTTGGACAAGTTTGGACAGGTAATAGGGAGTAGTATATTAGCCATGGTATCACAAGTACTATTGCCAACTTTAGAGGCCGTTCCGTTTAGAGAATTTTCATAGGAAATTCGAAGGGTCGAGAATTCAATCCATAGGAAAATACATTGTAGATGCATTAGTTTTGTACAACACCCATAAATAAAGAGCACCAATGTAAGAACTGCAGGAAAATTATGCTAATCTTGCATGGCCATGCATTTCCTTGTAGTCTCTTGCATGCATGCACGGTTTTATTGACCGGGTGGGCCCTGCGCCGCTGGTGGGCGGGGCCCCAACTCCCCCCTGGTAGAAAATCTGCCTCCATGTCCCGACAATGGACACAAAAGGTCAAACAAAGCACGATCCCCGTGTTTGTTTACCCTCGTATATATACCATGCAAACAAAATCCAATCATCCGCTAACCAAATAAAATACTTCCAAATTAAATGACGTGGATTTGTATAACAATCTCTACGTTAGTTAATTCGTGACGGAAAGAGTACATTCTGGATCAAGTGTCAAATGTGTTGTTTAAGAATAAATACACTAGTTGAAATTTTAATATTTGACTGTCCACATAGAAAAAACGAGAAACATCAACACTGATCTACATTTATTTTTATTTGATTTTCTAAAAAAAATATTTTTATTTGAGCATATTTTCATAGCATATTGGTAGTTAAATGCAACCTTAAAGATCCTGTCATTAACAGCTAAAGTGATACTACACGATATATATACTACGGAGTGCTATGTATGGTGCGACCATTCAGAGAGACAGAAGAAAGAGGGAGGCATGTGAGTTGGTGGACGAACAGTACGTTTCATGCTTGGGTAGTACTACTGCTCCTCTCTTTGCAACTGTTCTACTCCAGCTTCCAACTTCTCCCCGGCAGTGCTCTTGCAATTTCTTTGCAATCCAGAAATGGGTCTACGAGTTCAATTATCTATGCCCGCAGCATAGGCTCTCTCGGCTTGCCTTTTCTCCTTTTGCTTTAAAGACCACAATGCATAAAGGAACAATTACATAAGAAAGACATTGCTCATTCGAATCCCTTAAATACTAACGGCTTATTCGGTTTGGAGGAAAATAAAACAAAAGAAAGAAAAGAACATAGGATTGTGTAACAGGGCGACACTTGTCATTCTTAGGAATTGTCCAATCTCATTCCTATAAAAAAAAGGTCGGACCGAATGTTCATTGTCCTCAAAAAACATAGGAAATTAATGAGATTTCTAAGTACTCGTTAATAATAAAAAAAAATTAAAGTTTCACCACAGTACGTATTGATTAAAATATCAAAATCGGTAATGCAAGAGATAAATATACTTTCTCCATCAATAATAAAGATTTTGTACTAACTTACTCGATACAAATCAACGTCATCTATTTCCGGACGGAGGGAGTAGCGTTTTCAACCCTTGTAAACCTGAACAAAAAATGTACTTTCTCCGTCCCGAATTTAACTGACGTGGATTTGTATAGGTCGACGTCAGTTAATTCGGGACAAAGGGAGTATCCTTTCTCAAAATGCATGCAAATATCTAAACTTTCAAGTTCTATGAGCCTTAATTAGATGGTAAATTTATTATTAAATACTTTTGAGGTATCATTCACAATAATAAAAAGTGCTTCCAAACAGGGATGCACGTATGGTATTTCTCTGAAGATCGCAAACGAGACATTACTACAACTACAAGACTATACTGATACTTATTTTTCTTCCCAAGGGACGGAAAAGTTTGCGGTGGACCAATGCCTGCGTGACACGTGTCTTGACGTCACGTCGCGTACACTGCTGACGAAGGGACTGCTGTAATTACCGGCGTCCCCCTTTGCCCCCTTCCTTTTCCCCTCTCTCATTTTTCACTGCCGCATGGGCCCTACGCGCGTACTTGAGTCGATTGGGCCTTCATCATAGACCGTGGCGGGACCCACCAGGCGCACCACCCCACGTGCGAGTGCCTCGGGCCCAGGCCCACTGCGCCCGTGTGGGTGATTATGGGCCGAGGGGCCATTTAATCTTGCCTGTTGGGGGTAAATGTGGACTGTTTGTGTGCTGTTCCGGGCAAAGAAAGAAGCAGACGAACGCTGCTCACTCGCTGTGCCTCGCTCGAAGAAAAGAAGGAAAGATAACCTACTGTTCATCGTCCGTTTGTAGTATTTTGCAGCCACACGCCTACATAATTTGGTATTCCGGTATGGCAGTATTAACCGAAGAGTACTAGTTATATTTGTATGTTGTGATTGTATGTTAACTAGTGGTAATCATTGTTGCATGTTAATCATGTAATTTGGTGGTAACCATTTTGTATTAGGTCATATGTTACTTTCAATTACTAATTATGGTGTTGGTTGGTGTTTTTAACGTGGATTACTTGTGTCATGGATGTGATAGATGTTAGTTAGTTTTGTAAACGTAAGAAGTCCAAACTTTGTCCTAAATCAAACTTCTTAAACTTTGATCAAGTATACAGAAAACTAAACTAACATCTAACAACTCTAATTAGTTTTATTAAATCAATCATGATATATATTTTACTTATTCAATATTCTAGGTGTTAACACATTTTTCTACAAATTTGGTCAAATATTTATAAGTTTGACTTAGGACAAAACTACGACTTCTTATATTTAGAAACTGGGATGGTATTAAACATTAATAAAATATAGAAGAATTGAATATGAAGATGAGATTTCGGCGATCCGCAAGAAAGGTGCGGGCTTTGGAGGGAGGTTCGGAATTTTATACTCCTTCCGTTCTAAAATATAGAGCGTATAGCTTTTACCGACTATTGAACTTTTTAAAATTTGAAGATATACCATGGAAATATACTCCTACTTCACAACAGATCAAATGATCTTGATTTGGAACCGTAGATGCTAATACGTTTTATTTGATATATGGTTGATCAAAACTTTTGACATTTAACAAAAGTTATACCATGGAAATATACTTGTGTATCAAATGATCTTGATTTGGAAGCTTCTACCTTGGAACGGTGGAAGTATGAGTTTCTTATATAGAAATATAAGCTATCAAATTCAGGAACGCTATTGGAGACACCAAGAAGGCCCCTCCCATCGAATTTGACCTCCAAGGAGGGCATCCATGCAAACCAACCACCGACCGATTGCCTCCTCTCTCTCTCTCACTCTCTCTCAACCATGAAAAGTCTCAAACACTGGCACATTGTTTTTTCTCAAATAAACAAAATAAAAAACTAACGATAATAAAAACTTTTACCGGGCACTAGCTAGGATCGTTGCTCCGACCTCCGAGCTGCCGCTATTCATTTCCCTTTTCCCAATCTCGTAGCTTCCATCGCTCTGACTCCCTCCATGCTCCCAAAGCCCCCCATGTCTCCCGCTAGCTAGCTCCTGCCGCCGAGATCACCACCCTGCTGGCCTCCTCCTGCTCCTCTGCGGCGGCAGCAGCTGCAGCAGCATAGGCTGCAGTGCAAACGCCTGCTGCTAAGCTAATTAAATTCCCCCCTGTAATCCCGCGGGAGAAATCTTTGGCTCTTTCTTGGCTTTCCTAGCTAGCTTTTCCTTCTCCATCGTCTTCTTCCTCCTCCTCTTCTTCTCCTAGCCCCAGAGGCCCAGGCAAGAATAAACAAGTACTAGTCCGTACCATTTCTTGATGGAGAGATGCATGGAGACGACGGGCATGGAGGTAGGCGGCTAGCTAGCACACGCGTGGGTAGGTGAGCTGCAGGGAGGAGGAGAGAGATCGGTCGATCCATGGAGGATCTGTACAGCATCCACCCGGGGATCTCCCGCGGCGGCGGCGGCGCGGCCTGCAGCGAGGCGTCCGGGGTCGCCGGCTCTCCTCCGCCGCCGGATCTGACGGCGACGGCGGAGCTGACCAAGGCGCAGATCGCGGCGCACCCCCGCTACCCGTCCCTCCTCTCCGCCTACATCGAATGCCGCAAGGTCCATCCTGCTTAGCTCCTCCAGGCTCCAGTTCATTGTGCATCCAAAGAATTAATCACCACATGTATTCTTGATTGATTTGTCTAAGTCTTCAGGTGGGCGCGCCGCCGGACGTGGCGGTGCTGCTGGAGGAGATGAGCCGGGAGAGGCGGCCGGGCTACGAAGCCGCCGGCGCCGGGGAGATCGGCCTCGACCCCGAGCTCGACGAGTTCATGGTACGCGCCTACAGTACAACGCCATTTACGGAGCTCGCTAGCTCGCTTGCTTGCTCCATGAATCAATATATTCCTCCTGGCGTGTTCGTGCACTTGATTGCTTTCTTGTTGTTGTTATTACATGTGGAGAGATGGACTGACGATCATCTTGTGCAGGAGGCCTACTGCCGGGTGCTGTGGCGGTACAAGGAGGAGCTCTCCCGGCCGCTCGACGAGGCCGCCTCCTTCCTCGCCACCGTCCGGACCCAGCTATCCAATCTCTGCGGCGGCGGCGCCCGCGCCACCTTCCACTCCGGTGACTACTTCTCCCTCCGTTCCTAAATTCTCGTCGTGTCGTGGTTTTACTTCAATATTAACCCCACATGCATGTTGCGCCTTGGTGTTCTACGGCAGGCAGGCTGCCTTGGATTCGATCGCCGGCCGGCCATACTGTGGTGTTGTGTTGTGTCAAACTGTTTGATGCTTTTGCCGCTTTGATGAATGCGTGTGCTCGTGTGCGTGATGATAGGTCAAATCGTGTCCATGCAAATGGGGCGCACGCGTGTCAGACCATGGGGCCGGGCCGCCTCATGAGCGAGTAAAGCTTTGCAAGTGTAGGGTTTTGTGTGCAAGGTTCCATCCATACCTATGCTAGCTATAATTCTCTCTCTCCTCTATGTCTCGAGTCTACACTCTAGAGCCTAGTGGTAGCTGCTGCAAATATATGTAGACTTTGCAGGCAGGCCGGGCCGGTGATGGAACTTGACTTGAGAGGGAGCTGGAATGGGTGGTGGCTCTTTGGGAAAAGAGTGAGAGAGAGAATCTTGCTCTTGCATGCATGTTGGGTAAATAAACACCGGTGCATGCCCAATGGTGAAGTTTCTTTTTTTTGGTGGGGGCAAATGTGATGTTATCGAAGACTTATTTTGCTGGTTTTGCAACAACAAAGAAAGAGAGTGCAGATTTTGCTGTGGTTTAACGCCTATTTTGTTCCCACACAATCTCCATTTGATATTTTTGTAAAGCTATATGTGAGCTCTTGCTTGAATTAGTTAGTTCTGCTAATTATTTTTTGCGGTCTGTGTTTTTAGCAGTTTTTTTATGTGTTGTTGATTGATTTAATTTTTCATCGTCGAACATTCCCACAAAAATTAATTAAGATTTTTTGTGGCATTTGTGTTGCATACCTCGTGTAAATGCAAATGCAGTTTTGATCCATCGTCATAGGGTTTTAGGTTGGACTTTTGTCTAAAGATTAAACTGATGATCGAGTCAAGGTGTTAACAATGTTTTGTTCAAGTAACAACCATTGATCTGTCCAAGACTTTCGAGCACAAGTAGTCAGATCCAGACTTTTTATAAGCAAAAATGTTTATAATAAATTAAAATTTTGTGAGTTGTGGAATGCATGCTTAACGGTGGGGGTTTCGTGAATTATCATATGCCGAGATATAGCATAGTTGTGTGGTACACATTATTATTCTTACTAGCTAGGGTGTCTCTGTAATCTGCATTATTATTTTTGAGGAACCTTGGATTTGATAAGTTCATTAAGATCAGGTGTTATTGAGAAATGTACTACTAGCTCTTTCCATCATGCATAGATGAGTTTGGACTTTGGAGTGGTGAAAGCACACATGCTTTTGGAAACTTCATGTGTTTGATAAAGTCCAAAAGGACATTTGTTACTGTGAAGACTATGACATTGTAAACATGCATGTGCCTGGCAAACAGTGGTGGTTGTGGTCAAAACAGTTCATGTTTTGTTTTTCCTGCCTTACTTCTGGTATGTTTGGTCATACCTAGCTAGTGGAAATGTACTGAGTGCTACAAAGGAGCATGCAACATGATCATTGCAAAGTAAACTTCTGTTCCTACTTTACTGTCAATGACTGGCAGTTTTCAGCATCTCATTGATGAGGCCATTTTACTAAGCAATGGAAAATTAGCCAGAATGCATTTTAAATCACTCACTCGTTGTAATTTGAGCCATGGTTTAAAATTTCATTTTGGACAAAATTTCAGTACCCACCGAAATGTCCGAAATTTCAGGAACTATTTCTATTTCAGATTTCCGTGTGTGAAATTAATTATAGCAGAACACAAATTTATCCAGCTCAAGATAGTTTCTAGGTTCTCATTCAAAAAACAAAAACGGCATACTCTAGGATAAAGAAAGTTTACGTGAGCTATTTGGACTAATTAGGTCACATATATGAACTATCACTTAATAGCTGACTATGTTTGTAATGGTAAATTCTCGCAGAATAGTCCTCATTAAGAATGCACAAATTAACATGCATAGTTTGCTTGTATTGAACAAAGTTTTGGAATTACTCATGTTCTGATTTTTCTAAATACTGTTTCTGTGATTATTCTGAGTAAGATGAGGTCAAATGATCCATATATGACATAGAAATGGCTAGAATTTCCATCTGTTGATTTATGCCTAATTATGTACCCATTGTTGTGCTTGACTTACATTTCTGCCCCGTATGTTTTGACTTTGTTAATTGGGTCTTACATCCTTTTGTATCTCTTCGACTGTGTCCCTTCCATCAAATAGCTATCATAATCTGGGCTCCAGTTTATTACCCATTGGCAATTTTGATATGGCCAAAAACTACGAACATGGTCAGCTAGGTGTATCATCATTAGGGTCATATGATTCCCGCATGATACATGATTATACTTCCTAGTATTTAACATCAATTTTAGGAATCCAGTGGGTACTTTAGTGAAGTCCCATATTTAGAGTTTTGAAAGATCCACTCAAAATTTGTTAAGTTGAGACAATTAAGTGCACCGTAGATCGTCTAGCTATGTAATTTTTCCTTCCAAATATTCATATGTCTTAAATGAATTGCTAATGTACTTATGAGAATTGGGTTCTTTGTACAATCCAATCATAGAGCTGTTGGAATTACATATAACCATTTGACAGCTAGCGCTTTTTGCTTACATTGTTTAGGCCTGGATTTTCTTCAGTTTGTCACACGAATAAGTTTAGCTAGTGTCAAAAGGATTCTTATGTTACAGGTTAAGTGCAAAGGCCGACTTTTCTAGTTCATCAAATTATATTTAGAGAGGGTTTGCAGTTTGTACTTTGTACTGCAGATGTATTTTGGCTTGCCATCCAGCTTACTGGGCTTGATTGCTAGAAAGTCTAGGAATATTAGCTGAAGACAAAACAGGTCCAAGAAATCTCCACCCATGTTAACCTTAGTCGAGTCGAGATATGAGATAGGCTGAAGTACAAGCTGTCTTTTTTTTCTGACAGCTTGAGCCTCAAAAACTATACATAATACAGATGAAACCCAACTAACACTAGAAAGAGAGATGGTGTTTTCAAAAGATACACAGGCTAAAGGGATCTGCTCCATGAAACACCGAGTCGTCAGTCGTGCTAATATAGTGTTAAACTGGTCTCTGTTACTGAAGAACAGACTAAACTGGCCAGTTTTGATACTAACAGATACTATTTGTTGTTGTAGAGTTTGTCAGGTAAAATTGGTCTGCTTTTGATTGCATTTTGTCAGATGCATTGGGTGTTGAAGAACACATTTACATTAGAGATTATGGACTAACCACTATGTATTTACTAACCAATCAAACATCTGTTTGCATTTTCGGTGTTTTATTTGAATAATATTTCTGTGATAAGCGTATAGCGCATTTTCATAGAGAAATTCTCAGTGCTGAAATATTCGGTATTGCCTATTATTGAGACAACTTCAGTAAACTTTTTTGCCCGGAGTGTTGTTTTAAAATTCTTCAACAGCGCTGTGGGTTCTGAATGTGTTTCTCTGTTGTTGCTATGCAAACAACAGCTGATTATCTGCATCTGTATGTTTATTATTGATCCCTTGTTCTAGTTATTTTCTGAAGAAGTTCCTGTTTTTCACATTCCAAACCAGGATCTCCTACACTATTGTACTACCATCATAAAATCTGAACCTGATGGCATACATTTTTTTTTCATAAAGCCTTGTCTGATTTGTGGTATGTGCATCATGCAAGATGAATTTGTGGGGTCATCGGAGGACGAGCCGTGCTCAGGAGACGGCGACGCATCCGAGGCGGGCATGCAAGAGCACACCTCCCGGTTGGCTGATCATGAGCTCAAGGAGATGCTGCTCAAGAAGTACAGCGGCTGCCTCAGCCGCCTCCGGTCCGAGTTCCTGAAGAAGAGGAAGAAAGGGAAGCTGCCCAAGGATGCCCGGCTAGCTCTCATGGACTGGTGGAACACACACTACCGCTGGCCTTACCCTACGGTAAACACCTAAGTCGCGCTTTTCTTCCTTCGGCATTCAAAATGTCCAACTCCTACTCTGAAAAGTGATATCCGGTCATGATCGGTGTGGCGATGTTTGCAGGAAGATGATAAGGTGAGGCTTGCGGCGATGACGGGCCTCGACCCGAAGCAGATCAACAACTGGTTCATCAACCAGAGGAAGAGACACTGGAAGCCTTCGGAGGACATGCGGTTCGCGCTCATGGAGGGCGTCAACGGAGGAGGGGGGTCATCCTCCGGGACGACATTGTACTTCGACACGGGCACCATCGGGCCATGAGATGATATCTCTCTCATTTTCAGCTGGCTGGCGTAAAGTTTACTGGCACTTTTAAGTTTTAAGCAGGCAGACACGGTGGCTGTGATTAGTAGTAAGGGATAAGATCAAGATACTAAAGATGAATTAATCAATCAATCAAATGGATGAATAGCCTCATGACCATTTTGTGGAAACTGTTGTTGTGTATATGTGCGCTGTAACAGGACAGAACTGAGGTTACATGTAAAATCTTTTCTGAAGCTACTGCAAATAACATTAATCAAATTTGTTGTATCTGTAGCGATTGCCCAGTTCAATCATTCTGGATAGGAAGGAAGGGTATGTCACTGTCTTTGCATGCTGTTGCAAAATTTGCCACAAAGTTGACAAGAGGAAAAAAAATGAGTTGGTGTGACGGCTCAGGATGTGCATGAGCTGAATTTTAAGACTGAAGCTGCCGTCCTCTGCTTTGCATCTACTGTTGATGAATGATGATACGGTTCATGTCAATCATCAGCCGGAGCAACATAGATTAAAGATCAAGTTGGGTTCTTAGCCCAGCTAGAATCTAGCCTGAACTGTATAAAGAGTCTCGTTTCTGAGCCCATCTTAATTGGAATGTTGAAGTTTTCTGAAAAAAATGCAACATACTCTCTCAGTCCCATATTAATAAGTGACTCAAATTTACTCAAATAGAGATGTATTTATGTCTAAAAAGCGTCTAGAGACACGTAAAAAAGTCACTTAATATGGGAGCAGTACTGTTTCTTCTTATCAATGTACCGTTCCCAAATCCCAATCCCTCTCCTTTTTAATCAGATACTGTATATAATATCGTGGATGCATTTGTAGTCACCAATGCTCAACAGATGTTTATAAATTATGGCTGTACCTATACCACAACAATTTCCTCCGGATTCAGAAGCTGAAGTGGATGCAATGGATAATCTTACTAATTACTCCCTCCGATCCTAAATTCTTGTCTCAAATTTGCCCAAATATGAATGTATCTATTCTTAAAAAGCGTCTAAATACATGTAATATTTCGACAACAATTCAGGATAGGAGGGAATATGAATTAATCCTTGCGAACTGGATTTCTTACTCAACTGGTTTTTATTTACGAGCTATTTATCTCCAAAGACGGTTGAAAATAATCCAAGAGGTTACAAGTAAGAGACACCGAAACCAGAACAGAGAACACACTGGAGACTGGAGCTAAGGTTTAGCCTAGTTTTGCATTACTGGTGAACCCGACATCTTCCATGAAAGGGGTAATATTTGCTAATCTCCAATCGTGCAAAGTCGTGTAGAAGATGATAAGTGTCAAACCTAAGGATGTATGCAAGTTTGTTGCCTTGTTTTTATTCCTTTTGAGCAATTTCCTGTGCATCGTGTCAAAACTTTTGTAAACAGGGGATAATTAACCAGTCTAAGCTAATTTTAGCAAATAGAGGCATTTCTGTGATCATGCTTTTGATAGCAGAATTCGGTCAGAATCGCCAATTAATCTGGAACCATCTCATACAATTCAATCATAATCATAGGCTTGCGAATGCAACACAAAGTTGATAATGCAAACATATAAAGGTTCCAATGTCAAGATATTATTACAAATCATCTCAAGCCATTATCCATGTGCCCCATCCACACACATGAGTCACATTTGTTCTTATCCATCCATAGGAAATTTCTTGGTAGGAGCACATGGCATCAGAGGCAAGATTACAATCACAAAACACTTACTAATAATGCTCTAGAATTACCACAAGCGACATGAATCAAACCATAATTAAACATTAACCAACACAAGCTAATAGCAGTAGACTAGCAGTACTCTTCTTCTTCAGCAGCAGCAGTAACAGTAATCAGCAAACCCCATCATGATCCATGGCAATGCCATGGCATAAGGCTATGTCTTGTCTTGGGGGGAATCTCAGAACTGGAAGGCGTCGGCCATGGCGCCGGCGGCGGTGGCGGGGATGAGCTGCGGCGCGAAGGGGGACTGCCACGGGCGGAGCAGCGGGTCGGGGATCTCCGGGATGTCGACGGGGGCGCCGGCGACCTGGAAGATCTCCAGGACGCCGCTGAGCGCCTGCAGCCGCCCGGCGAGCTCGCCGTGGCGCGCCCGGAGCACGGCGTTCTCGCCGTCCACCTTGCTCAGCTCGGCGGCGTAGGCGCCGACCTGGGCCTCCACGCGCGCGTTCTCGGCCTGGAGGCGGCTGGCCTCGGCGATGAGCTCCTCCACGCGCTGCTGCTTGCGCGCGCGGGACCGCCTCGCCGACTCCCTGTTCGACAGCATCCTCTTGCGCTTCCGCTCGTCGCCGGCGGACCCGCTGCCGCTGCCGC
This sequence comes from Brachypodium distachyon, assembly GCF_000005505.3. Taxonomy (NCBI): domain Eukaryota; kingdom Viridiplantae; phylum Streptophyta; class Magnoliopsida; order Poales; family Poaceae; genus Brachypodium; species Brachypodium distachyon. The sequence goes on along the minus strand of NC_016132.3, from coordinate 38,454,057 downwards.
CATCGATGTTGCTCTCCGGGCTGGAGCTCCGGCGCGACATGGTCGGATTTCTCAGAGAAACTTGGCTCAGGAACCAGGCGGGATCTCTTTTTTTGTTGGTGGGAGGAAGAGGATTCAAAAAAACTAGAGAGAAAGAAAGCGAGATCTAATCAACTAGAGACTGGATCGAAGGATGCGGCGTGTTCCCGAGGGGCGAAGAGTTCATGAGAAGTCGTAGAACCAGTAGAGGAAAGCGACGGAGAAGGAGTGGGAGCGGCAGCGGACGCGCAGCTTCATCGGAGGACGGCAGCCGTCAGAGGAAGGGGTAGGTAAACATGGGCGAAGCTACGGTTCTCTATCTTAGACCAGATCTGCGGACTCCTCCCAGGAGGAAGAAGAAGGAGCGGAGACTAGAATTGGACAGAGCTCAGGGGCTTGGTTGCAAGAGAACGAGGAGTAGACTGGAAATGAAACGGAACTACAAGGACCGAAATGAAACGAAAAGATTGGGAAAGGAGAACTTAGCTGCCAAATGAGGACAACTCCGGTGGCTCTAATGCATAAGCAGGTAGAGGAGATGGGGAAGGTTTAGCTTGGCCGTGGGAGGGCCTTATTTATAAGTGGAGCGGGGGGCAATTCGGGAATTTGTGAAACGAGGAAGGTGGGTGGCATTTTCATGAGGACAGCCTGTCATGGCCTATTCTTTTAGTAACTTTTAATTAGATATCTTTTACAGTTTTGCAATTCTACACCCGGCAAAGGGGATATTTCCATTTTGACAAAAAATTGGATATTTTGCACCAGGTAAATACCGCGGCTCGCTAGTTACACAACAATTCTACTGTTTCCGCCGACCATGCGACGCTTATTTGATGCGGGGTATTTTGGCATCCAAGCATAAGGCACACAGTTATCCTGATTCGAGTAATACGTTATCACATGTATTTACCGAGATTGATCGAGCATCCGGTGAAAGGGTGGCATCTCCGACAAATTATGACCGTCATTGTTATTAGATCGACTTGGCTCAATCAAAGGGTAACCGTGACTCAATCTAGGTAGCTACTCTCGAAATCTCTGATCATTTTTACATATACAAAAATATTGAATTTTGATCAAACGGTCCTTAAAACATGATTTAGAAATAGCTATCTCGATTTCTTAGAAATAACAAAAAAAAGTAAAAAAATAGGTAACAAGCCTTGCAAACCAAGCAAGAAAAAGGAATAACTTTACTACCCTCATATCCAAATTAATTGCCGTGGCTTTGTCTATATACATGTGTATCACGTCTACATACAATGTATCGGAGATTACAAAATTGTACTATTACATACCAGCTGAGCAATTTCAAAATTTAAGAAGGGCAAAAAACACAAAGACAGCACAGGAAGCAAACTAGCAAAGCAACCCATTGATTGGCCGAAACGACGCGGACAAAAAAAAAAGAGCTGTGACGGTGACGCGTTCACGCATACAGGCGCCCAGCTCGTCCTTTCTGGTCATTAAAGCCCTCCTAAAATTAATCTATTCAAGAAATACCAAATTTGCCCACCGATTACATGTTTCAAATGCAATCCATATCCTCCATTAGATGGACCAAAGTCCAAAGAAGATGGCAGGAAAGACGCCCAGCCAATCCAAGCCAAGAAACGTGAAGCATCTGCCAAGTGCCACTGCCAGCCATTTGATATTTTTTCTTGTCCTCCCACATATAAAATCGCCTCAAAACCAGCAGAGAACAAACACAAACAGCTGTTTTGGCTTGGGATGAACAGAGGATTAGATGGACCATTGACCAACAACCCTCTCTTCTTCATAGAAAAAATCACCTAGCAAAAACTTAACTGGATACTACTATGTCGTCACTTTTCACTGAACGCGGTTACTCAATAATGAATGGGGGCATGCATGTATATCCAGATTGGCTGGGGTTGAAAGTGACATTGTTTCTCCTAGAGGATATTCTAGTTCTAGATGCTCTCTTTTTTTTAGTCTTTGAGTTTATCTTGAAGCTAAGTTGGTCTAACCACAAAAAGGGTTCTTGAAACCATCTGCTTTACCTTGTGCCGCCGCTGGTGGTCTTCTTCTGTGACCTTGATGCCAGGGCTGAAATGGAAGCTTCCCTTGTAAAGCACTCCGTGTGAGTGAGTTAACAATTGGTGATTGTCGTTTTAAGGCTAAGCATATGGCTAATTAGTTAACCTCTCGTGGTCACAGCGTCGCATCGTGCGCGCAAGGTGCATCGACGAGGAAGTTGATATAATTGCTCTCTTTTTTGTACGGTCTATTGGCTTTTGCGAACTCTAGTGAAAAAGTGTCAGTATTTTTATTTTGCAAATAAAAAGTGGAACACAATAAACTCGGTGTTACTATCGTGTCTTGGAATGGTAGAATTAGACATTGTTGCGTAGCAGTGATATTCCTCCGTCACGGATATATAATGTACGTGTTTTCTAAGATTAAATCTTGATTACAATTAGTTATGTTCAGCCGTATGAGGATACCTAGTAAATCGGAATGCGTTTTTTGATGCAATCAATTTTGAGGTAATCAACACCGTCTCTCTGTTCCCACATACAAGAAGTCTTATGTTTGTTCTAAGTTTCAAGTTTGACCAAAGTTATAGAGAAATCTAGTAATATTTACAATATCAATTGAGTATGTTATGAAATCATATATAATGACATATTTAATAAAACTAGTTTGGAGTTCTAAATGTTGATAAGATTTTCTACAATTTGGTCAAAGTCGAAGAAATTTGATTTAGGATAAAATTATATTGCTTATATTTAGGAACGAAGATAATATTATTGAAACATGCCAAAGGAACGTCTTAATTACAAGCATAAGACCCATGCGGGGTTTGAGTACCTTGGCACGCACCTACCAATTTCGACCTAAACGAACTTTTTTGCAAAAAAGGTTTCCGTTCAACTTTATCAGAAATAAAATTTAGACCCATAGGATCAATATTGTGTGCCACATCACATCGAAACGGACGCAAGGCGTGCACTCATAACATTAAAATATTAAAAGCTTTTGTGTTAACAGTTTAGCAGGCGTTTTCTTTTTCCTCCTTCTTTTGGTTGGCATCAGAATTCTTCTACCTATTCCGTCTAACAAAGTATGTCTCAAATTTGACAAAATTTAAATGCATCTGTATACCAAGTCATGTGTAGATACATCCAAATTTTGATAAATTTGAAACATCTTTTGTTGGACGGAGGAAGTACTGCCATTTCCTTTTGAGGTATACTCCAAGTTGTGACCTTCTTAACCATCTCTTTTGGTAACAACTATAGTTCTTTTGTCTCTGATTATCGTTCAGAACAAACTAAATTACAGAAAATGCACCACGAACCGGTTGCTGTTTTTTTTAAATTTACTCCTCGGAACATGTGTTGGTGTACTTTGGTGGGTTCAAATAATGGGCAGCACTAGTAGTATACCAGTAATGCTCTGACAAAGTGGGGCCCACGTAAAAGGGAGACGGACTAAAACTAGACCTGGTACAAAGACGGCGGGCGGGGGACAAGTTGGTACGACGTCCACCGACGGATGACTGGGCCGCCCCGGCCCGGCCCGCACCACGTGGTATTGGACGACAGCCTGCTTGTACAGGAACAGCTCACGGCAGCAAAAATCCCACGTGCACCCCTGTACCCCCGTATCTTATCATATCTTCTCTCTTTTAACTTTACTGCTCTGACCTCTCTTGAATCTTTTTTGACCTCTTGTCATGTCAAAAATTTTACCTTTTACGTTTGTCCGTTTGACGGATTCTGTAGATACGCACTCGCCTTGTTTGCTTTCCCTAAAATCTCACACGATTTTGTTCAGAGAAGTGGCAGGCAGTACAGTGATGAAATGCTTTGAAATCTTTTGGATTATCCCCATATAAATAAGCTAGCCATTGGATCTGAACTATAGAGGGGAGGATTTGAATTTCTTGACATGGTCCAGTAAATTTGATTGAAATGGATGGCTTGTTAATCTGGTTTAGGACATTTAGGGTGTGTTTGGAGGGCTTCACTCCACCTAAACTCCACTTCATTCCTAAAATTCACTCCACTTCAACTCCACTTCACATAACAAAAGTGTTTGGCACACAAATTAGCTCCAGATCCAAATTAGTTTTTTTCTTTATCGAAAATTAAGTCCAGATCCAAATTAGTGAAACGTTGTACTCGTGCACTCTAGTAGAAGAATCGATCGATTAGTTTGCCCAAGGATTCAATTGATTGATTGTATCACCACCGTTGTGGACGTACGAGCAGCAGCAGCAGCCACGAGTTGCGTCCGTGTCATGGCTGCGTAGATCGAGCCATCGAGAGCAGCAGCAGTAGCCCCGGACGAGCAGCAACAACGTCCTCGAGCACCGCTCTGCAGCCGCTCCAGACTCCCTCGCTACCTCAGGTAGCCGCAGCTGTGTGCTGCATCCGCGCCATGACCGGGTATCGCTGCCTTGAGCACCGCGCTGCAACTGTCCCAGCCGCCCTCTACGATGATTGCGACCATGACGGGAGTAAAAGATGACGCCCGCGGCGGGAGTGTGAGACCCGCCCTCCCGACAACGGAGCTGCGACACCGGTGGCAGGCGGAGGGAAAACGCGGGCTCGCCGGAGATGCGACGGAGGATGAGGGCGTGGGCTCTCCTGAGATGGGAGCAGCGGCGGCGGCTTTGTACTGGTGGAGTAAATGGGTCGGTGGAGAAGGAGTGTGGGCTCGCCGGAGATGCGACGGCAGAGGAGGAGGACGGGCTAGACGGAGATGGGATGGAGGAGGAGAGCCGCCATGGGGAAGATGAACAGAACGGAAAAAAATCAGACCTCGATGGTGGTCAGTTGGGGGTAGATGAACAGAACGGGAAAGAAATCGGACCTCGATGGTGGTCAGTTGGGGGTAACTTGGTGGCATTGGTGGTAATTTTACCCCAACTCATTGAAGTGGAGCAGGTGAAACACCTATTTCTTGACTCCAGTAAAATGAACTAGAGGGTTGTGCTGCTCCACTTCACCTAACATATGAAGCTGAAGATGTTTGGGACAACTTCACCTACTTCAGTGGTGAACCTGTGAAGTGAAGCGGCATCAAACAGGCTCTTTGAAAGACCTTTTATGCCGACGGACCCAACTAAAACCCCAATAATACACCGACACGATACTAGCACATTGCTTGCTTAATGCAAGTTAGTCGGCTGCATATCCTTTTTGATGGACACACCCTCGCTGCAAATTATTAATGCATATAATATCAGCTCACCGAGCTAGAGAGACAAAAAAAAAATCAAATAATTACGTGTACTGTAGTATATTTTGCTGGCATCAATGTGATGGAGCACTTGGTATGGACCGAGCGATGTGACAAATTTAACATCGCCATCGCTCACCGGTGCACTTTCGTTCATTCTCGCGGTGTCCTCCGCCCCCACTAACCTAACTCAAGCATAACCATCGTCATTCATTAGTTGCGATGTCACCATACAAAGCTAGTACTCCGTAGTAAATTACGTTTAGATTAAGGCACTATAGTTATGTGTCCATCGTGGCTGATGTAAGCAGTCATGTAGACGAATTGTGCCATGCTTGCTCGGCTTTGATTATCTTTGTCTTTGCTTTACACGAGAGACGAATGGACATTAGTTTACTTGATCGTCCGTCGACTTTTCTCACCGGCTCATTTTGAGAATGGCCATTAGCGGCTCGCTGTGGCTATTGTCAACCTTTGGTCGGCCTAACTACTGTTTATCTTCTGAGGTTTGCAGGGGTGGCAATGAGATTTCAGAGGCCCTAAGTGGAATTTCCAATAATGGGCCTAGCATTACTACTGGAGTAAATAAATATTTGCTTACAAACATTCACGGTGTACAAAAAAAAACACTACGAGCAAGAATTTTCAAAATAAAAAAAAACTAGGAAAAAGGTTCCAAAAACATAGCCAGAAACCAGCAGCAACACTCAGTACAGTTGCCAATGGACCAGCCTTGCTTTCATTTTTTTTTGAGAGAGCATGGACCATCATTACGAAAGCTGTGCTCGCGGCGTCGGTGGCCCAGCTCTCCGCGCCGTCCGCTGCGGGGCGCGTCCACCGAAATGGGCCGGAAATCCTTAACCAGCCCAGCCCAGTCCAGCAAGCAATGGCCCCCTCGTCCGCCGACGCGTCTGCTTCGTGTGCGGATCTCCTCACCGTCGTCCACCGCGAACACGCCGGGACCTTCTCCTCGACGACGTGGGACGCGGGTGCTCACCCGCGCTGGCGCGTATGTCTGGGCCCACGTCGTATGCGTGGCTGAGCCGGCGTCGCCAGGGCCGCGTCGGCCGTCTGCAGCTGTGCCCGTGCGTCTTCCACAACGCCTTCAGCGGAGGCGTGTGGGTGATGGGCGACGACGTCCATGGCGGCGCATGCTCGAAACGGAGGCGCGGCAGAAGGTCCACAGGCGCCCCGTTTGGCGGCGGCCGCGGCCGCTGCTGCTATTCCAGGTACACACCAAATTAGGACCACTGTTATTCCAGGTACAGATAATTCTGATACTGAAATATATATAGTAATCACAAGGCATATACACCGAGCGATCTGCTCCAGCTGCTCCATGTCCATGAATCACGATGCAGTACAAACAAAATCTAGCAGAATTTGGACGAATTCATTGATGGGGCGCGTAGAGATAAACAAAAACTTTTCCTACGCGAACTCCTAAGATCTAACCGAGGTAGAAGGCCACGAGGATTACCACTAGACGCGCAGTTGCGGATTATCGATGCGGCGCCTTAATGCAGTGCAGTCCCTCGATCCGATCCAGCCGATCCAATCCCTCGATCGTCGAAGTGCTGAACGTACAACACCTTTGCCGGTATCCACACTGCGAGGAGGAGCTCCGGCGGCGGACTGCTAGGTCCGGTGCGACGGTTGGACTGAATAGGGCTATGGTTCTCAACGCATGAGAGTGGAAAAACCGTGCCCCTAAGGTATCCCACGCCCCTGCTTATATACCGAGTGGAAGTGGGCTCCAGCACTTGTGGCCCATCCACTCTGCGAGTCCAACTCGCATTGTCAGCCCAATTCCAGTTCGGGTCCAACCCGACCAAATACTTGCTCCCGCTCTTAAGTGTGTGACCCCGCAGGCTCATAGCGACTTGGACATGATTGGAGTCCGACTCTCAATCGATCAATCGGTAGCGGCTCCTAGCAGAACGTGCCGACTCCCAAGTACCATCGAGTCATGACGACGTACCTTCCAATGTGACATACGTCTTAGTCCCTTTTGCCTCACGATATACCTTGTCGAACTATAGGCGATTAATCGTCATCCCTTTAATAGTTCAACTCTCTTCTTGATCTGTGATATACGATTCATCTGACTAACTCTTAGTCGATCGACCCGGTTAACAGTTAACCAAGTCGCGCATGGCCATGCTTCCCGAATCATATCACTCGAGAGGGCCCAGAGAATATCTCTCCAGTCGGAGGGGCAAAATCCCATCTTGGTTATCCACATCACACAGCTTGATTCTCAGTCAACCCGAACTCTGCCTTTATAACTGCCCTGTTACGGAACAACGTTTGACAGAACCTAAGTTGGTGATCCACAACTCGGATTGTGCGATAACCTCAGGTCTAAGGATTACATTGATTGAGACATGCAAATGACGACCTACTCGTTGCATCTCAATATGGGTCAGTCCGACTCGCTAAACTCTTTAGCCGAGTCCGTGTAAGCTGGAATGACATCACCATGCCCATGACAAGTGGAACCGAGTCATCAGCCAACTTTCACATTAGTCTAGGTTATGTGTCCAGCACAACCTCAATGACTAAGAACAATTTAGTATGAACAACATGAATACATAGTTCCACAATCAAATCACATATTCAATGATACATATCAGATGTTCAAACAAGGACAACTTAATAATATTTATGAATACATTGGGAATTACATCATACATGATTGCCTCTAGGGCATATTCCCAACATTCATAACGTGAATGGATCTTATTGGGAGTATATATATGCATTGGCACAGAGCTGAATTCGTAACAAAATGAATGCTACGGATCAGTTACCATACGGAACATGAAGAACAATGAATGTCATAAGAGGGATTTCAGAACTAAACGTTACACATGTTCAACTGCCAGGTTGTTGTCTGCGATTCTGAATATGACTTGTTGGATCAAGCTCCACTGCATCAAAACTTATCGAATCGGCCGCAAGACAAACTCTGCAGTCGCAGAAGTAGATGCTTACTATCATTCTAGACATCGTCGGTGTCTATATATGGAGATCCCGGAGGAGGTGAAGGTACATATGAATTTAGACCTGCAATGGTTATTGGTTTGTCCAAACTTAAAAAAAATAATCTATTTCTTCATCCGTTTGTGAGAAAGTGTGACAAGAGCCAAGAGACTTGACTTTTGGAATTAAACAATCATAATTATGCTATTATACATATGAATTTAGAATTAGCCAATGGAATGGCTACCATCTTTTTTTTCGATCAACAGTGGTCAGCCCCCTGGCTCCATTTCACATATGAAACCAACATGCCCTGAATACTGAAACCAAACAGCAGATTTCAAAAAGCCTTACAACGACTAACAAGTTCCAAATACTCCCTCCGTCCCATATTAAGTGACTCAAATTTGTCCAAATATGAATGTATCTATGCCTAAAAAGCGTCTAGATACATGTAATAGAAAGTCACTTAATATGGGATGGAGGGAGTAGATGAGTACTAACAAAACGGAAACAGGGTCCCTCTCCAGCCATTTTCCCTGCTAATTCTCTTGTCTTGGTTCCAACTTCATATAAACAGATTGACCTATGCCTACTATCTTTTCACCACAAATGATTGAATATTCAAATTGCAATATCGATGAATTATATAAATTCATTTAAGTAGGACAGCCATTGGTACTCCCTGTCCTGTAAATCTAGTACTGGTCTACAGTTTGCACATGGATTACCAAGGCAGCAATGTTAGGGAGTTCCTACAAATTAATGGACGTGTAGTGCTTGAAAGAGTGGACAACAACTGTAGCCTACAATCTTTCACACAAAAAGATACAGAAGACATCACCAATGGATATCGCTCCCTGCTGGGAGAAGGGGGATTCGGTAAGGTTTACAAAGGAAGATTATTAGACAATCAGCGTCCGCTCGCAGTAAAGAGATACAAAAACGGAACCAAGAAAGAAGAGTTTGCCAAGGAGTTGATAGTGCATTCCCAAATAAACCATAAGAATGTCGTTAGACTCTTGGGTTGCTGCACAGAGGAAAACTCTCTAGCGATTGTTATGGAGTTTATCTGTAATGGTAACCTGGAAAATATCCTTCACTGCTGCAATGCTAATAGTCATGCCCCCTTCGCTTTAGACAGACGTTTGGATATTGCCATCGAGTCAGCTGAAGCATTATCATACATGCACTCAATGTATAGTCCTGTTCTTCATGGTGACATTAAACCTGCTAACATACTGCTGGATGAAAATCTCCGGCCAAAGATATCTGATTTTGGAATAGCGAGATTGCTTTCTGCTGACGAGGCTCAGCGTACGAGAACTGTCATTGGTTGCATAGGTTATATGGACCCTTTGTTCTGTCAGACTGGGATCCTAACTCCAAAGAGTGATGTTTATAGCTTTGGAGTCGTTTTGCTGGAAATGCTCACCCGAAAGAAAGCTGCAGGAGGTGACACCAATCTTACCCAAAGTTTTATTGAGGCTCTCAGGAAAGGGAAAAAGGTGAGACAAATGTTTGATGGGGAAATTGCGAGTGAAAAGGGGAACATCAAGTTGCTTGATGGTATCGCAAAATTAGCAGCCGAATGCTTGAAAATGGAGGATAAAATACGTCCAGAAATGGTTGAAGTAGCAGATAGACTTAGGACAATTAGAAAAGTTCTCCAAAAGCGCAAGGGCAGAAGTTCTATAGGTAAGATGAGAAAATCCCTGTTGGCATGTCAATCATGTAATAGTTTTCCTCTGCTTCAATTAATGTTGGTAAATTTATTGTATATATGCCATGAAAATGTTTTGTGATTCCTCATTCATTTTGTTCTACTAGGTTTCTTACTGGTGGTTGACTGGTTGACGTCCACATGGTCAACCACACAGAGAATAATTTGATTCAAATAATTTCACCAAAGGAATTTGTTGATACATAGTATTTGGTTTGCTAAATATATACTCCTAAATACTCCCTCCGATCCTAAATTGTTGTCGAAATATTACATGTTTCTAGACGCTTTTTAAGAATAGATACATCCATATTTGGGCAAATTTGAGTCAAGAATTTAGGATCAGAGGGAGTATATAAATAATGTTCCTGAACATATCCTCATATTAGATTTTAATTTTAGTTTTCTGTCAATGAAACTGACAAAATTTCACCATCTGTAATACCGACCATTTCCACAGACGATCGGATGGAAATAACTACCAACTTTAGCAATGATCCTCTAATGGTGCCGACCATTTCCTTGGCCGAACTGAAGCAAATAACAAGGAACTTTAGGAATGATACTCTAATAGGAGGGGGCTTATACGGTAATGTTTTCTTCGGAGTGCTGAAAGATGGACAGAAATCCGCCATCTTGAAGCTTGACCCAAACTCTATTGAAGAAACTTTTTTGGAGGTAATGGGCTCTGTTCCTTGCCTTTTGTCAAAATTTCGGCTAATACTCTTCATCTTTTTAGTACAACTATTTGTACTGTCCTGTTCTTTCCTTGAAAGGAAAATTGGTTCATGCCAGCTTTTGCCCGACCGTAGTTCTGTCATAAACAAGGCTTGCTTCTAATTACCACACTTCTGATGCAGTTTCCGGTGGTCTCAAGATTTAAACATGAGATGTTGTCCAGCTTCTTGGATACTGTTCTGATCGAGACAATTGTGTTCTTGCTTATGAGTATGCACCCGGGGGATCCCTGCACGATATTCTTCATGGTGAGTTGTTCCTTCCAAAACTCTCAATTTTTTAACAGTTTATGAGCTTTGTGTGCTGCCCGGTCTCATGTCGCTCAATTTTTCTAAAAAATTAAAGTATGCCTTTTACCCCCTAGTTGTAAGTTTATGACAGTTTTTACCTTGTTTAAAAAAATGTAAGATATTTTACCCTTTAGTCCAGTTGACAACTTGACACCTTCTGATGGTTTTGATCCTATTTTATTATTTCCCGGAAGTGATAAGCTAGACCTGCATAACAGGATGACTTACAACTCAGTGGGCAGACAACACGGAGACATGTAATCACTAAATTAAGCTAAACTCTATCAAGATTTTTACAATTTTGCTATATTTCATCAAATTCTAACACTAAAGTGGCCATTTTTCTGAAAAATATCAAATTTATTTAGCATAACATGATTTAATATAACTCAACATGATTTGATATGCCCATAACGATTATGGGTTTGCCAAGATTACTGCTACAACATTGTCATGTGGGTCCAGCTTGTCATTTGGGGGAATAATAAAATGGGATAAAAGTTGTCACAATGTCATAACAATAGAGTAAAATATGACATTATTTTTGAAACGAGGTAAAAGTTTTAACCAAATCACAAATAAGGGGTAAAAAAGGTGAAATTCTCTCTTTTTAAAATAAATGCAACAAGTATTTGATCAAATTGCCGGAATGTTCTGAGTATAGGCATAGAAAAAACAGATATGCTAGAAAGAGGGTACCCCTCTAGCAGCCACTTGCGAGCTCTCTTCGCATGGCACGTGACACATTTGCCTCTATGCCACATGCTAGCCATTCAGGGGTGCACATGAGTTTTCCACACAAGGATAGTATCCAAACCATGAACCGTTTTGCCGGTATATATTTCTCCTAGGGAGATGTATGAAACTAAAACTAGACCCCCATTTGATGTATTTCAGTGTCTTTCTTATATCATTTTTTTCTCTCCAATAAAATTAAAAATATTTTGACAAAAAAGGGCTGATATTCTGCTTGTTTAGGACCACAGGTAACAAGGGTGTTAGGGGAGCCCAACCAGGACCTGTTCTGTCATGGGGGCAACGAGTGAAGATTGCCCTAAGTGCTGCAAACTGGCTTGAGTTCCTCCACCAGAAGGCACGGCCTTGCGTTATCCATGGTGCAATCAAGTCCAGCAACGTACTTCTCTTTGATGACGATGTTGCAAAGATTGGCGACATTGGTGTTTCGAGACAGGCCCCTTATTCGGAAGATGATATTCTTTTGGATCGTATTTCCCCCATTCCTCATTGTGGGCCTTGTGGCGCACCTGAGTATGCAACAAAATGCTTCATTCTGTCACATTCTTCCACCAGGCTTGGAAGATGATATATTACTCTCCTACTAATCTAATCTAAGGTTCTGTTAGGGAATGGTTTATGCAAGAAAAGACCACAAAGAGTGATGTCTACAACTTCGGTGTTGTGCTGCTGGAGCTTGTAACCGGTCGTAAGGCGTATGATCCTAAACTGCGCCCTGCTCTCCTCGTGGCATGGGTGCGTATGAATGCATTTAGGAATTTCATTTATTGAGTAGATGCAACAGCAAAACTCTTAGTGCCATTGATATGCAGGCTAAACCAAAACTTTCGGAATCCAAGTTGCACAGATGCGTAGATCCGAGGCTTGGAGGAGGTTACCCTCTTAAGGCTCTTGCCAAGGTATATTCTTGAGCCTGTGTATTCTGCCATTCTTTTTCGAGTTAGCGGCAGGAGGCATTGCCTTTCACTTGGAAGAAATAGAGCAAGTTACAGATATTTACAAACGGCCAGAAAACTGGTGCAAGACCAGGGACCCACACGATGACATGTGGGTTACTCAGGTAAAAGGAAACTATAGGAGTTTACGACTGTCCGCTAAAGCCTGGTCTAACACAGCAACACCTCGTGAGTATTCTGCCATGCTCTACCGTGTCACTAGTACGAAATCTTTGTGGCAGGTTGGGTTCAGGGACGTGCGGGCAAATCATTTGGAATCTTGCCAGTATAGACGTTTGTGGTTTTTTTGGCCTGTTTGGAGTAAGTCAATCTTTTGCCTATATCTCAAATATAAAAAAGTAGAAAACTAATTTTTGTTGGCTCACTCGGCACAGAACTAATCTAAGAGCATCCGTAGTGACATACCTATCTCAGCCTTTATTCTAGAAATGGCTATTGTTCGCAATAACATAGCCATCATGACCTCCATATTACCCTTTCTCATCCTCTTTTGCTACTACCGGAGAGGTTGAGAGCAGCTCGTTAAAATTTGACTAGTGGAATATAGAGACTGAAATATGGATATATTGTTGTAGATGCTGGTCAAAATTTAGCTAGTCGGATTTTTAGATTTCTATACGAAGGAATGGCTACTCACACACTATGAACGAGCTAACAAATGTTTCTTTATTCTCGCCGTACGTTGGAATAGCAGATGGCTGAAATTGCGGCGCTCTGTGTGCAGTACGAGATGGACTTTCGGCCAAACATGAGCGAAGTCGTGGAGGCCCTGAGGCCGTTATTGCTCAGCAGCTCAAGCAATCTCCCCAGCGCCGCCGAAGCATCTTGAGCCTGAAGCATATATCATCATACTTCTTCAGTCTTCGCTAGCAGCGCCCGCGATACTATACCTATCTTGTTGGCAGGAGATGAAATCATGAATTCAAAGATCTTATGTACTATGTCAGTGGGTGTAGCTAGCGCAACTAAACAAGAGTTTGAAACAAAAAGTTCCCTTCTTCGTTGGCCATATTTCCTCTCAACTTTGGGAACGAACGCATTTTGCTCAGGTAACCTGCATCTGTATGCATGGGATTTGGTACTTCCGCTCCATTTTATTGTTTGATCAGGATGCATTAGACTGAACCTCAGAAGCTCTTTTACGTTCCTGACGGAGAACCTTGGAACCGCTGGACGATGAGCCGAGCAAGCTGCGGATGGTGCCGTTGAAGCTCTCGGAGTTGACGAGGGTCTTGAGGCTTTGAGGGACCGATGGTGCCAATGTGCCATGGAGTTCAGGTATTTGGAGACTGGCAGTGGCAGATACAGAGCGATGTGAAGATTGTCAATGTACAGGGAGGTGGTTTCTGCCTCATCCTGCTATTCAACTCGAAGGTAGGCTGCCATCCTGCTCCCACGGAACTCGATTGTCATGCCGCAATACATATATGGACGCCTGCGAGAGAAGAGAATTATGTGTGGGTCGGTGAATGCGTGCCACCATGTAGTAGGGAGTTGATCTAGAAAAATCCCTTATAGGGAGTTGGGCAAACAATTTTGATTTTTTAGTACTACATGATTCATTAGCTGCAGGCAGTAATTAATCTTATACCAGATTTAAAAGAAAAATAATGTCACAGCTATTTATAGTACCATAAATGTTTTTGCACGTGTGAACTACTAAATGAAATGGTCTCAACAAAATTCCTCGATTCATGGACAATAGTTAAATCATAGCACTCTTGTTGGTGACTCGGTGCCATCGGGTAGGAGGGTGGTGGCGGGCCGCAGAAGGCTATAGGTGGCATCCTGTCGATGGAGGCGACGGTGTTGGGGGTGATTGGGCCGCCAAACTTACAGTGTTAATGTGTTGAAGGCCCTAGGATGCGTGCTCATGTATGAGGACAACTGTGATGAGTTCAGGGTCACCATCTCTAGGATATTGGAGATCGTGTGGATGACATTGGACGAATGAGGGGAGATTAGTTAGTTGAGGAATTTCCCAACCCACGCTCTCTCTCTCTGTGTGCGATAAGAGAGCACCCACATCGACTCCACCGCTTCCTGGCTACTAGCGAGTCTCATCAACTGTCCCCTCCCCCTTCCTAAGTGGTACTTTGGAGGTAAGGAGACCCTAGATTTGCGCGCACAACACATTTAGGATTAGGTGTCGGTGTCGGGTGCTATTCTGATGGCGGAGACAACTATGTCAAATAATGGTACCCCAATTTGAATCGCATCGCGACAATGTCGAAGAGCTAATTAAACAAGTGTCTCTTCTTCAAGCCTGTGCTCTGGCGTTCTGTGTCATTGTTTTGGGCACCAGTTTGTTTGGTCTTGGTCTTATCCCCTTGCGGTGTTTTCTTTTAGTTTGTGAAGATTGCTCCCACTCCTGGGCTTTTGCATAATGGGTCACTTCTTTCGACAGGAGATGGTTGTGTGTCTGTCGACATAGATCAGAGAATGGCATCGATACAACTTCTCTTCCCAGATATCGACGATGAGAGTTCTTCTAATGGTCTATGTGGTCGACTCAAAAGTCGTCTTTGTCCTCACCTCTAGCGATTCGACGGTAATAGCACGACAAGCAGAGGATTTAATGGAGAAGGAAAACTCTTAAGGGCTTTTTTGTAACCCAATGTTTTTCAAGGTCCTTTATGTAAGGTGGAACAACTTTCCCAGTTATGAAGTATCCATCAATTCATGGACCTCTGCATTTATTTCTGTACGGTAGCACAACTTTTCCAAGGTCCTCGGAGCCCGTACAACGCCTACATGGTGCTTAGAGAGGTGTTTAGAAAAAATAAACCCGTTTTTTCTTAAGCACGGGTTCCTGTTTATATGGGGCAGGTGCCAAGTTTGGCACGTCTAATATAAAATTAAGCACTGGTGCTTAAGAATAAATCGGTTTAATTTTATAGGCATCTACTTAAACTCCTTACATTGTACATGTTCCTAGTATCCAATAATCCATGGTTCCCCTGCATTTATTTTCCTTAAATTGGTGCTTACGAAAATAAACCAAGCATCATCAGTGCTTATTTGTACAGTAGAGGTGTCAAATTAGGCATCTGTCTAGCACCATTGCTTAAAAAATCGGGTTAATTTCTCTAAGCATCTGGTAAGCATCTTCGCATGCAAGACCAGGTAAACCATGAATCCTATTCCGATCTCCTACAATGATCAATTTAGTGAATTAAATCCATATTTATACGCCAGATGATACTGATTTGCATTACTAGCTTTTGTTATTTCAAGCCCACATATCTCCGCGCCGATATCAGAAATCAATACATGCCTTATCATGCATTTCCGGATTTGAACGCATGCATTTATGCAGGATTTACTCACCATTTTTTCGCCAGCCCGTATAAATACTCCTATAAATACTCCTATACCGTAAACCGTACACGAGCACGCTTCAGTCCACTGCACCCATTAGTAACCGATACACAACTAATTAAGCAGTAGTGGAAGAAGAACAATAAGAAGAGGAGGAAGAAGAAGAAGAAGATCGACCATGGCGATCATGGCTAGGATAGTATTGCTGCTCGCTTTAGCCTTGGTAGTGTTTATGGCAACCCCGGCGGCGAGCGGCGCCATCGACTACGCCGCCGCCCTCTCCAAATCGCTCCTCTACTTCGAGGCCCAGCGCTCCGGCCGCCTTCCGGCCACCCAGCGCGTCCAATGGCGCGGCCACTCCGCCCTCAAAGACGGCGCCGACCACGGCGTAAGCAGCACCGAATCCAGTTAAGCTAAATTAAGCTCCTGCTGATACTCATTAACCAACATTCAACAATGGCGGTGGCTTGCAGGTGGACCTGACGGGCGGGTACTACGACTCGGGCGACAACGTCAAGTTCGGGCTCCCGATGGCCTTCACGGTGACGATGCTGTCGTGGGCCGTGGCGGAGCAGCGGGCCGGGCTGGAGCGGGCCGCCGAGCTGGGCCACGCGCTGGACGCCGTCCGCTGGGGCGCCGACTACCTCGTCAGGGCCCACGTCGCCGGCAACGGCGGCGACGGCGAGAAACTGTTCGTGCAGGTCGGCGACGGGGACTCGGATCACAAGTGCTGGGAAAGGCCGGAGGACATGGACACGCCGAGGGGAGCCTACGAGGTGAACGCTACGCACCCGGGCTCCGACGTCGCCGCCGAGACCGCGGCGGCTCTCGCCGCCGCCTCCGTCGTGTTCAGGGACGCCCACGCCGCTGGCGGCGGCAACTACGCGGCCACGCTTCTCACGCACGCCAAACAGGTGCGTGTTACTACCGTGTATGAATTACCACATGCAGAGATTAATTGCGCTACTGCATATTTTTGACACGTGTGCATCAATGAATGCACAAAATTAGTACGGAGTAACAGGTTTGCGTTTGTGGAAAATATTAATTTGGACGTAATGACACTAAATGTAGTATGTCAAGCAAATCTTTTCAGAAAATGGCAACCATATCAATGTGCACGTACAGCTGAAGTTTATGTATGAACTGAATTAATTCTTTTGACCGTCTTGCTTAATTTTGCAGCTGTTTGAGTTCGCGAAGAACCACCGTGGTCTCTACCACAACAGCGTGCCGTCAGCTAAAATTTTTTATCCTAGCGGCGGCGATCAGGTACGAAGAAATCCGCATCTTGCAGTAATCACTTTGATGAAAAAAAAATCAAAGGCATTTTTACCATCTTTATTTATTTATGCAATCTGTGCAAAAAACACATATATCCTGAAACTTGTTTGCATCGCTGGAAATGCAAAAAGGACGAGCTGCTCTGGGCGGCTGCCTGGCTCTACATCGCCACCGGCGAGAAGAACTACGAGAGATTCATCGCCGACGGCGGCAACGGCGGGGTTCCGCCATTATTCACCTGGGACTACAAATACGTCGGAGCTCAGACACTAGTCGCCAAGGCAAGTTATAAATCACAGACCATTATTGTACCATGATCCTACTGAATTCTCTTCAAAGCGAGGCAACTTCTAGTTTCGGTAACTGATAATTGCCGGCAATCGTGCAGCTCGTCCTCCAAGGGAAGCTGCCGGACTCCGGCAACTACGGGGCGCTGAAGAGCAACCTGGAGAAGTACCTCTGCAACATCATGCAGCACGGCGACGGCAGCAGCGGGAAGCTCAGCCCGGGCGGCATGCTCTGGGTGCAGCCCTGGGACAACCAGCAATGCGTCACGGCGGCGGCATTCGCCCTCGTCGCGCACGCCGATCACCTGGCCACGGCGGGGGGCTCGCTCCAGTGCGGCGGCGTGAAGCTACCGCCGGCACAGCTGGTCTCCTTTGCACGGTCACAGGTGGACTACATCCTTGGGAAGAACCCCCAGAAGATCAGCTACATGGTTGGGTATGGAGACAGGTACCCGGAGCAGGTGCACCACCGCGGCGCGTCGCTGCCGTCCATCAAGGCCAGCCCAGCGAAGATCGGCTGCAGCGATGGGTCCGGCTACTTCCATACGGCGAAACCCAATGAAAATGTGATCGTCGGCGCCATTGTCGGAGGCCCTGACGCCAACGACCGGTACAATGATAGTCGGGGGAATTACGTGCAAGGCGAGACGTCGACCTATACCGTCGCGCCCATTGTCGGAGTGCTTGCAAGACTTGTGCATAGTTAGAGAGATTTTTCATTGTTTTTTTCAGTCATGAGATGAGAAATCATGATGCCATCCTTGTTACGGGAACACATGAGCACGTAATAAATCAGTTTTGAGTTGCACCGAGAACATCGAAAGAGTGCTCGGAACATGAGAATCAAACATGACCGTATTTCCTTGAAACTTTTGAAAGCAACTTTGGAATAGAGAACTCATCGTCAGAGTGCTGGCAAGGCTTCTGCATAGTTGAGAGACTGTTCTGTTTTCAGTCATGAGATGAGGAATGATGCTGCCGTCCTCGTTATTGGAACACAGGAGACAGTACCTGATAAATCATTTACTTACACCAAGAACAGTACTCAGAACGCGCTGACTCAAACATGACATTATTTCCTTCCAATTTTTGAAAGAAACTTCAGGATACATATCTCATTATAGCGGTAAGGAACAGCAGATATCCTTTACACTACGAGGCAGGGGTGTCGAGAGCAGGTAGACATTCCCTTATCACATCTGCAGCTTGCTCCAGTTCCTTCTCCGAGATGATGAGCGGCGGCACAAGCCTCACAACATTGCCTTTTCCGGCTGTCAGCAAAAAGACACCAGCGTCCAAGCACGCTTCGACTAAAGGACCAGCCGGTACATCGAGCTCAATGCCAACAATGAGACCAAATCCCCGGATCTCTTTCACATGAGGGTTTCCACTCAGCTTGGTACGGAGCAGCTGCTTGAAGTTTTCTCCTTTCTTGGTCACCTCTGCTAGGAAGCTTGGCTTGTTGATCTTGTCCAATACGACTAGTGCAGCCGCACATACAAAAGGGCCTCCGCCAAATGTGGTACCATGGTCGCCATAGTTTATGGCAGCAGCAACCTTTTCAGTGAGCAAGACTGCACCAATAGGAAGGCCGCCGGCTAGTGGTTTTGCCAAGGTCATCATGTCAGGTACAACTCCAAAATTCTCATAAGCCCAGAGGGAACCTGTGCGCCCAAGACCACATTGCACCTGCGATTTCAGACAGTAGATTATTTAGATGATCTCCACTTTTTAGACCAAACAGAGGTTGAGAGCTTCACGGTGCAATCCAAAATCCTTTCTTCATGGGGAATAAGTATGAAAATCCTAAATGCAATCACGAATTTGCATGCAGGATATAGAATAAATAAATAAAATCACAACATAAATAACATTAGTAGAGGCAACCTGTATCCTACCTCATCGAAGACCAAGAGTGTCCCAGCCTCATCACAAGCAGCTCGCAGCCCCTGCAAGAACTCCTTGGTGGCGCTGTGAATTCCACCTTCACCCTGCACGGGCTCGACAAACACAGCGGCAATCTTCCCCGACCGTATCACCTTCTTGGCCTCCTCCAAGTTGCCGTACTCCGCAAATGCCGCGCCAGGCATGACCGGCTCAAAGGGCTCGCGGTACTGCTGCTTGCTGGTGAGCGCGAGCGACCCCATGGTCCGGCCGTGGAAGCAGTTGGAGAAGGACATGAACTCGGTGGGCGCGCCCCCGCCGGGGTGCGCGACCCGCTGGTACTTCCTGGCGAACTTGATGGCCGCCTCGTTGGCTTCCGTGCCGGTGTTGGCCAGGAAGGCCCTGTCGGCGAAGGATGACTCCACGAGCCGCTTGGCGAGCACCGTCTGCGCGAAGGATGACAACAACAACGTTGAGATGGAGAGACTAATGGGGCAGGCAAAGCGTCGAACACCTTGCGGACAGTGTCGAACGAATTGCGGGTGGAGAGGAGGGCGTACCTGGGGGACGGTGTAGGCGACGTTGCTGGCGTGGACGAGCTCGCCGGCCTGGCCCTTGACGGCGTGGAGCCATTCGGCGTCGCCGTAGCCGAGGGCGTTGACGGCGATGCCGGAGGACATGTCGAGGTACTCGCGGCCGTCGATGTCGTAGAGCTTGCACCCGCGCCCGGAGACGAAGACGACCTGCGCGCGCTTGTAGGTGCCCACCAGGTACTTGGCCTCGTCCGCCATGACGGCCAGGCTCGCCGCGGACAGCTCCCGCCGCTTGGCGGCGGTAGGCGCCGGCGGCGCCGGGGTCGCGAGGCAGGCGGAGACGCGCGCCCATCGAGAGGACGACGACGACGGGAGCCTGGCGCCGGCCGCGGCCGGCTTGACGGGCGCGACGGCGAGGAAGGACTGGAGCGAATTCATGGCGAAGTGGGATGCGGATGCTGGAGAAGTGTTCGAGGGATCAAGTACGGGCTGGATTTGGGGATTTGGTTTTTAGTTTTATTCGAGTCAGTGGTCTTTTGGTAGGCGTAGGAAGGAGGTTGGTTGCGTGGAGGCGGCTCAACGAGCGCGTGGTCTCTGTTCCCTTCGCCATGGACTTTCTTTCCGTCTTGGACTTCCTTCCTTTTGATAGACTTTTTTCCGTCTTGGAATTCCTTTGTATCTATGTGTTGTGTTGTGTGGCTCTTCGGAATTGGAGTAGTACTGTACCTGTGTTATTTATATGTGTCATATAAATACCACACATGACGTGTTTAATCAGCCTAATTGCTGTTAGAACTAGATTTTGTGATAGTGCCAGGAAATGATTTGTAACATTTTTTGCTACGGAGACAGCATTACTCCATTTCCTAGGTGTAAAGACGAGCAAGGGCACTAGGGCATGTCGCCAGGTTGGTAGTGGCGTGCGGCTTGGTCAGAATAGACTTCAGCTGCGATTTTTCTTCAGATAAAGAACGAGACTCGCACTTGGGAACAAGCACGCCGCACACGTTTGGTTTTGCAGTCCAACTATACTACTCCCTCCGATTCATTATGGATCATCGCACGGCTGGCCGTCAGTGGCATGCACAGAAGCAACTATTGGAATATAAACAACGGAAAGCTTTGACCCTAGACGAAGATGAAGATCCACCACGAAAATATAGCAGGAAACAAACGGATGTCAGCAATGTTATTTGTCCGTATGAAACATTAAGCTTCTTGTACTATGATACTCGAATGCTTAAGCTAAGATCGGACTACAAACGTATGGGCATTTTCACAGGAATAAATAAAACGGCCAGGAGCACGATAAAGCGCTTTAACTCGCGAACACTTCAAATTATTTTCTGCAAATCAGGTTCCTTCCATCATACACCAGATGGATTTTATTTGGATACAGCACTCATCAGGAAAAGAAGAAACAGGGTCGGTACAAACACTGGTTTGTTCCAGCTCCCTGGAGAGATTGGGAAATAAAAAGTTGTAAAAGCTCCCAACGACTGAAACAGAGAAACAAACATGTTAGCCCTCCTGGCTTTCGGAATAGAATGGAGGATGGGGTTCTTGTATGGGGCAATCTGAAGACTCCCATCCAGTGATCGGTGAAGTTATACAGGATATATTTCTCAGCATCAGTATAACAACTCTTGAAAGACAGGGTCCACACTGCGCTGCCACTTCGTCTCGTACAGGTTGAGAAGCTTCTCGGCAGGCGTCACTCCTGCAATAGAGTAGGTTGAGATTTACCGATCTGGAGCAGGTTTAACTCAGAGCCAACTGTGGCAAGCTAATCGTTATCTCAATCGAATGAACAGAGAATGCTAAATGTGTCACCTGTTCTAACCACCTCGTCAACCTCTCTCAGGAATCCAACCTCCTTGTATCCTCTTCTTTCTAGTCCACTCTGCATTGCCGCAATAGGATCGTTATTACAAGCAACATGTTTATGCGTTTGGGAGAAAGACCAGTGTCGAAACAATGTTACTAACCTTAGCCAACTTGAGAACATCTTCAGCTAGATCTCTTACGTAACCATCCCGGAACGGTGTCTTCAAACCAGTCACTGGTACCTGATACAAGAAAACACAACATGACTGACAATTCAAGTAGCAATTATGCTTCTCAAAACTGAAAGGTTTCTGCAAAACAGATGTAGCTTTCAATCAACAATAATTTCTACCATTTGGAAGGACAAAAAAATACGCAAATATCTTAAGATACCTTCCGCCTTAACATCTCTCTTTCTGCGTTTGTCCAATCAGCAGTCATATCCAAAATACTTTGTAGTGATTCCTCATCATATAGCAACCCCACCTATAGAGAAGGACCAATCACATGCAAAGCTGATTCAGAATTTTGCCAAAAACATGAAGGTTATTAATTACTACTGTAACTATATTGGACTACTAGTAAAAAGCCCGTGCTTTGCTACGGAAGAAGATTTTAAAAAAAACATGCTATAGGTTAATTTTCAAATAGTGGCGTCTTTTACATTGCCGCTCCATTTCCACGAGAAGGCAAGGCAGAGGCACCCTCTTCTCTGCCTTCTCTTTCTCGTTTTCTCCCATACCACCTGTTGCTCTCAATTCTGCCTTTGGCTTCATCAACTTACCATTGCTCCACTCTACTTTGTGTTGATCTTGATTCTGGATTCCATCATCTCTTATAGCACATTATTTGTCTAGTATGATATGAATAGAAATAGAAACATTCTTACCGCATTTAACAGAAACAAGGGCAACCAAAAAGCTTGGGACATTTATTTAACAAATGGGCTGGATGGCGGCTGGGCTGGCTTGGGCTTGCAGGGCTGCTGCTTGGGCCGGAAGGTGGAGATGGGCCAAGGGGAGATGGAGTTGGTGGGCCTGAAGGGGGCTCGGGGTTGCTGCAGGGTCGAGGCTACGGCGCTGAAGGGCAGCGGCGCACGGGGAGCATAGGCGGGGGAGCGAGGCAGAGAGGAGGTTCAAGGCGCGGGAGCAAGGGGAGGCAGCGTCGGCGAGGTTAACGACGAGAGCAGCACACGAGGGTGCTGGGCTGCGACGGTGACTGGAGCTTGGCGACGGCGCTGGCGGATTGCAGCAGCGAGGGAGAGGAGAAGAGGGCACGACAAGTAATGAAGGCAGGAGCGCCAGAGAGAGAGAGAGAGAGGGGGGGGGGGCTGGACAGAGGAGATCGGGAGGGAGAAAGGAGCTCGAGAGGAGAGATGAAGGAGCACATGGGATACCGTGGAGGACCGGTTGCGTGGTTGGGTGGACGGGCAGGACAAGAAGAGGGGACGAGAGCGAGAGGGATAGGGTTTGAGGAAGCCCGCATCGGCTAGGGCTCGGGGGTTAGACGGATGTTTTTCGGGACCGAGGATGTGCGGTGGCATATTGAGCGTAATTTTAATGAAGTGACGTACCGCGACGTCCGTACCATCAGCACCAACTCCAATTTAATATATTGGTATAGATTCATACTACTGGCAGCTTGTCTTTATATGGTAAATAGAACGGTGTAGATAAACAAAACAAACACAGAAGGAGTCAGGAAACAAACCCAAAATGCAGGCAAAGCACACAGTCTCCTCCATGGACCACCATCAGCACCTCTCATCTCTATGTATCTCTTCAACCTAACCTGCAAGAAGGACCAAAAATAGCAACTAAATATTGCAGTAAATTAACAATGGTTAATATCTTACCATGCTAACCAAATCAAAGGGTAAACCTCAGGAAAAATTGTCGTTAGGTGGTTCTCCCAATCATTCAAAGTAGGTAGCTCCCCTGGAACCTGTGGGAGCTTTCCTACCATAAAATCCTGCAAAATAAATATAGACAAATAAGAATATATGAATTACTAATAACTAATGCCATGTAAAGTCAAAAGCTTGAAAATACACTAGCATTTAATTTTTTTTCACAGCATATAAATTGCAAGTACTAAGATATCAGAGATGGGAAGAGACCCGAAATGACATCCCGGTACAGTCAATGTATTGTTTATTCCGGTATACAAAATACATTGGGACATCTAATGCATAGTCCACGTATTGCTCAAATCTGCAGTGAAAAACAAACTATAATCAGAACTCGTTAACAAGAAAATCCTCCTTTCATGTACTCCTAGGAATTATATTTCAGCAAAATGAGGCATGGGTTCATATGAATGCTAACCCGAACGAGTCATCAAAAACAAAAGGAAGCATCCCTGAGCGGTTGTTATCAGTATCTGTCCAGATATGGCTGAAAATTGATGATAATGATGTTAGCAGCTCCACACATTGAAACATCATATGCACGGCAGAAAAGCTACAAAGCAGTCACCTTCTTAAACTGAGAAACCCATTTGGTTTTCCTTCTTTGAAGGGAGAGTTAGCAAATATTGCTGTTGCGATCTGTTAAATGAATGGGTGAGGTTCATGTGAGACCATGGTAGCAAAGTACATTGTCAGCAAAGATAATACGAATACAAAAATACCCACAGGCTGCAGCGCGAGGCCAACACGGAATTTATCTATCATATCTTTCTCTGAACTGAAGTCGAGATTAACCTGCATGCCAGAATAGAAATCGAAATTGTTTAGTAAAGTCGCAAACATGTTTTCTGGTCGCTTTGAGATGGAATCGATAAAGAGCAACGAGTTTCAAAAATGGTACGTGAATTAAAAAAATGAAACTCACCTGTACAGTGCATGTGCGGAACATCATGTCAAGGCCAAGAGAACCAACTTTAGGCATGTAATTCCTCATAATTTCATACCTTCCCTACAAAGTAACAAACTGTATCATCAGATTAAATAGGAGGCAGTAACAGTTCAATGGTGTTGCGTCCGGCAAGTGTATGCATAACTTGCAAGTGAGCGACTGAGCATGCGTAAAAAGAAGTGAGTTATCTGTCATTTTGCGCAAGTGCCCGATACAGTTGCAGTGGAGGTTTGTCGTGACGCATAATGGCATGCACCAAAAGCCAGCATTTATACCAATACAAGAATCTTGGGAGTATTGATGTACTAGTTCCAAAAACCAGATTTGCAGGTTCATTCCTTTGCAACTAACGGAACTGGAATTAAATGAAAGTGACAAAGCCATTTATGAAGAACCACTACAATTTTGAAGTGACTATATATTTACAAGGTTTAAGGATGGTCATGACTGAATTCAGGTGGACGACACAGCTTAATGACAGAATTACCTTGGGCATTATTGGTATATCACTGAGTGCCCACTTTGGCTGAAAACCAATTCCAAGAAATCCAACTCCCATTTCCTCTCCAACTGCTTTGACCTGCAACAACCGGCTAGTGTTGATACGTAGTATAGAACTGAGTAGGTTTTGCCAAAATAAGAAGAAAAAACAGCATGGTACAATTATACTTTGAGGCTAAAGCAGATAAAACCTGGATCACAATATACAAAGAGAAAATGTAATAGTTTGATTTGTTTTTCATGAGACCTAATGTTGCAGGGAACCTGTAAGATAATACTCATAAATGCAATGCTATGCGCTTCTAAAGTTACCTGATAAAGATGTGAATTGACCTCAGCACAAGTTTGATGTAATGTTTCAAGAGGAGCACCACTAAGTTCAAACTGGCCACCAGGCTCTAGAGATATGTTTTGCTTTCCCTGCATCCATATAAATAGGTTGATACAAAATTTAAAAGTGACCTAGTGAATGGCAATATGATCATTTTTCTTCCAGTCACAGTACCTGCTTGAGACCAATGACATGGTTTTCTTCCATTATCTTATCCCACTCAAATCTCTCAGACAGCCCATTCAGTATGCCACTAATCTGGTCATACGTTATAGGGCGCAACGTTTCAATATCAAAACCAAACTTCTCATGCTCTGTGCCAATTCTGTAAATCAAAAATTTAATGACGGGATAAACTAAATAATTAACTCAAATACTCTGTAGAAATTATGCAGAATAAAACTTCAACAATAACCAAACTATATTGTCAGATCACAAGTAATTTGGCACAGCACCAGAACTATCTTCACTGGCAGAAGATGAGCATACCAGTTATATTAACAGGACGCGTTCCTACGACGCTATAGCTTTTCTGTTTCCACTTATACAATATGACGAGCAATGTACACAACAGAAAACGAGATTATAAAGCGGGCAGAATAACAATTTTGGTCCTTCCATGCTCAAATTGCAATGTTGCTACTTCCAGCATAATACGAGTGCATAAGCAGCGCCTTTTCTGCCACGACACAACATAATGTACCCCGATTTAGCTCCTGCTCCAACATAACGATGCTAACCATTGCCAATTGGTTATCTTGGCGTACAATTCTATGAATGGCGGTAAGCTTTCTTTGCCAACCATGCGCTAACTAAAGGCCCCCAAGCCGTCCACCCACGCATTGCTAAAATTAGAGTTACAAACTACTCCAAACCAGTTCGTCACGACAAGGCACCCATTCGTCTGAAAACTTCTGCCATTCCACGAGCAACTAAAACCTAAAACCTCAATTGCAGAGCTAAACAGCAAGCAAGGTAATAACTAGTAGTAAGAATCACCCATTTCCCTCGAACCAACTCGAGAATTGCGTCTCGACGCGAACCATCCAATTCCAATTCCAGCAGTAAAAGTACGGAAGCAGTAGCAAGACGAAGCTGCTCACCTCCAGTTCTCCTTTGGCTTGCACCCGGAGACGAGGTAGGCGACGAGGTCGTCCTTGGTGAGCGGCTCCGTCATCTGCGCCGCCTCCTCCGTCGGGGGACTAGCGGCCACAGCCCCGCCGCGCTTGCTCCCTTTCCTCCCCGCAGTGGGGACCGCAACCACCGCAAACCCCGGCCGCCCCTTCCTCCTCCCGCCCGCGCCTCCCTCCGGCGCGACCACCCGCGCCACCGCCAGCCGCGACGCCACCGCCATCACGCCCAACCCCTCTGTCTGGAAAAAAAAAATCAAAAACCCGAGAAAGTAAAAACCCATACCAACGAAAAATTCAGCGAGGAACTGCGATGGTCGCGCTCAGGAGAAAGAAACCCAACCTCGCTAGGGTTCGCTCGCGCCAAGACCCGACGAAGACCAACCAACGCACGCCGCCGCCGCCGTCCGCGGCCTCGACTCGGGAAGAAGCGTTAGGAATGTGGGAGGGGGGCAGAGGCGAGGGCGTCGGCCGTGGGTTATAAAAGCGGTGGGGGCGGCGGGGCCCGCGGGTCAGCGGCGCGGCGCGGGGGGCCGACGTCAGCGGCGACGACTGCACGCCTTGGAGTGCGCTCTGCTTTCTGCTTTCTGCTTCTGCCGCTGCTGCCGCTGCGCGCATCATCCAATCGGCTCCCTCCGCAGCTCTTCTCTTTCCCCCGGCTGCAGGGGATGATTTGGACTGCTCACGATGATTTACGACAAGAAAAGGCAAGAAAAGAAAAAGGGAGCGGTTAATAAATTTTTTACGGTTTCTTTCTGAGTGGTGGGGTCCGGTGCCTGGACGGATTATGGCTTGTTAATTGCTGGAATTATAATTAAGGTTCCCCCGATGCTTCCTGGCCGGTGAGTGTACATCGTGACGTCGGCGATGATGCTCGGGATGGATGCTTACTTACGTGGTGATCACCAAGACTCGGATTCTATGCGAGCGGTCGAGGTTATGGAGCGGATTTACGAGTTTGCTACGGCAAATCCGTCCTTGGAACCTATACTTGCTTCGGATTTTAGAACATTGTCCGGGAGACGTGTGAGGAATATATATGTATCCACGTTTGGTTGGATGGTCACATGATTTTCTTCTACTCTTGTCAATGACGTGACAGCAATTTGTCCAGTTTGTCTTTCCTACGCAACACTACTACTCGTACTGCAGTACTAAAAATGAGGGAATATGATGTAGCAAGACCTTAGTGTCATGCCGCAGCCCGCAGGAAATTTCTCCTCCTTTTACTATTTTAGGGTCCACGTATACTGTAGAATTTTGGAAAGAGGATAAGAATGTTGTAGACACAAAATGTGACGTTCGTTGCTTCCAAAAATGTGCAGATAAATGCAGTGGGAGTAAAGCAGAGAAGGCGCAGGTGCTAGCTACAGGCCTCCGGGGCACCGTCCGACGAGGGATGGAGGGACGGGATCGCTTCCGGTAGCGGCACATCTGCACATGCACATTGACACTGGCACCGTTCATGGATCAGGGTGAACCTGCCCCGTTTTCACAGGCAGGTTCAGTATCTGCTAGCACCTGGATGGATGATTGTCCTCCAGTAATCAGGGGTGCTGCCACCTGCTGTACTACCGTGAGCATCGGAGCATGTGGGCTTTCGGTACTTGTTTAATTAGCTCATTCTCGCTGGAGGATCTATACTTAGGCAAAAATTAAGAAAATATGGGGTAGCCACGTGCCAAGACTGTGCACGTGTTGTACCGGCCGTGTTAGGCTGTAAAGTGTATCATCGGGAGATGACAGATTTCATAATCCAGCTTCTGGTTTTTTTGCTAAGTAGCACATTTCTCAAGTACTAGTAATCACGAGCGCGCATTGTGGCCCTCGGGCCTGTCATTGCTTGCCGATGGTAACGGGCCACTCCTTCCGAGGCCCATACTGGGTCTTTCCCTCTACTTTTTTTTTGAGCTATACTGGGTCTTTCTCTTCATAAGACTATAAACTCAACTGAATCTCATGATGTCCTTTTCTCCATGTAAAGTGTGGGGATGAATACTGATGCCACCGTAACCTAAATCAAGGGGCCACTGCCCACGGGTTTCACATTGTTCATCCCAGACCTAAATTTAAATTTTTTGTTCTGTTCGATGCAAATTTAACCTACAATCATTATAACTAGCAAATGTACCATTCAACACTTTTTTTTTTTGAGAAACTGTACCATCCAACACAAATTTCCCCTCTAATTTTTTTTGTGAAAAAAAGACAACCGGTAGTGATAGGGGCTTGCTCCCAACACAAATGACCTATGATGATAGGCCCAGCAAACGCTTTCGCTGAGAAGAGAGACGAGGGCTTGCTTAGCGGGTCCTCCTTTGTGTCGGGCCCAGCAAGTATCCTCGCTCCTTCCACCTCCATCTCGTCATCCCAGCTGTGTCCCCCTAGGCCTGGTTCACGAGTGACAGCCACGTCACTCAGGACGAGAGAGCGAACCCCGTGTTCCTTTTAAGTCGCACGGCCCTAACGTAATCCCGCGGGGTGGTACTAAACTCTCTGGTGCGGCCCAGCGATCCGTCCGAGCTGAGAAGTCAGGAGCCCTCCCCGTCCAGCTGAATGGGCCGAAAGCCTTTTGTTGGCCCAGTAAGCTTACCGGCCGGAAAGCCTTTTGTCGGCGCGTATCATTGTGATCTCGCCTTCCGACGTATAGAGATTTGGAGGTTGTGGAACTGTCGATTGATTTGGAAGAGTCTGGAACGTGGCTACAAGGACAGCCCAGACTATGGCAAGAGATCAGAGATGTGTACCGTACGTCAAGACAATTATTTGGATTTACTGTCTCTTGACGGTGATGGTACAATGTATCTTTCTCCACATATTCCAAATATTAGGTCTATTTAGATCTCGTGTTGTCTCTTTTATCCCAAATTAGAATCCCGAATTTCATATAATTAGCACATTCCTTACGTATCATGTGGTAGCACAATTCTGTCGTTTGGAAAATATGGTGCAAATTGTACTCCCTTCCAAATTAAGTGACTCAAATTTGTCTAAATATAGATGCATCTATATCCAAAAAGCATGTAGATACATGTGATATTTCATTACTTAATATGGGACGGAGGAGTACATGATTTATAAATGAAAAAATTGGGCGTCATGAAATTATTTACATGATTTTTTTTGTGCAACTACAATTGCTTAGACACACATTTTCTAAAGCTAAAATTACGAGTAATTTTAGGGAGGTGGCATGGTCGCACAACAATGGATGTTGTCCAGGAGACAGTTGGCGGAAAGAGGTAGTGGAGTTGGAGGAAGACGCATGCGGCGAGAGCAAGAGACAAACTCGCCGCTGCCATAGAAAGATAGAAAGACAAAAATATAATCAGGAAAAAAGAGGAAACATGCCAGAGTAGGAAATTTCATTCCGACTTAGGATTGGATCGATATTACGGTAGCACGGGCTGGAAGTAGAGCGATCGAAGAACCGTTTTTCAAATGACAAAACTACGTGTTAGATACGAAATCCAGAGCAACTGCAAATGGTTCACATTTCCAAAGCTAAAATTACATACAATTTCGAAAATATACAAATAACTTTACTTTTTCGTGACAAAAGGTCCACATTCAGGATCTTTGACATGGAGGTGAAGATTTCAACCTACTACAGGTGGTGCATTTTCGCGCAAGGATCACATGCGCCATTTGTTTATTCTGTGGATAGTGGTACGCAGTTTACTTCGTTCATCTAATCACCTTGAACAACAGAGGCGCTACGGTCCAGCACGAAAGGCCACTAACCCCAAAAATTTAACCAAGTTTATCTGCAAACTAACGTACGCTGAAACGAACTTGCCTGACACTATAGCGCCTGATACTCCACACATTTGCGTCATTCATAAAATAAAAGGCGTGGCAACATATTTTACAGTACGGAGTACTACTAAATTACTCCTCGCTCGACCTGTCGACCATTGTACTGCTCGTGCTACTCTGTCACTGATTGTCTCCCCTGTTCCAGAAAGGGACTGCTCTGTCCTTCCCCGACATGATTAGGGGGAAGACGGAAAGGCATTGGGTCCGTGAAGAATCTACTGAAGTTTAGGTGGAAAGGGCCTGTGGATATGTGTTGTCCAGATCAGGATTTCACCGGAAACGGACAAAGATGGTAATGTAATGGAATAATGGATGGAGACCCGGCTGAAAATAGTGCGCGTCCCTTTCTCTGCTAGCTCGGCCACCGTACCGTGTCATCTTGCTACAAGCAGCAGCTGCCTAGCTCTTAGCTGCTGGTGTCTCGATCGAGTGATGATCGAGATGCAATCATATGACCGGCGATTAGTGAGTGCAAGACGCTTTTTATCTCTAAGAAAAGAATAGAGAGCTGATACCTACTGTACTACTAACTGTTAGTGAAATCACGGTATTAAATACATAGAGATTCAAGTATGGAATCTCTGTTCCTAGTACCATGAATGAATAGAATAAGAAACTGAACTCTGGCAATTTCTTGCATCGCATCCACGGCGGTCGTGCGAATTGCGATCACGCTAGGCTAAGCTAGCTGATCCATCCCCTTGCCTCTTTTGTCTGGCTCAGCTCAGCAACTGCTTTATAAACAGAGTTCCGTTGTTCGTTTCATTTCGAACATGAATTCCGAGTCGTGTACTCCCTCTGTAATAAATTAACGACACTTATTATGAATGGGAATACGGAGTAGCAGTTAACTAGCAACCCTACCATTCAACATGAATTTCTTCTCTTACATTTTTCCAGAACATTCATCATCAACATTTTTCAAAACTTTTAATTTGCTGTTTTATTGCCGACTTCTTTTTTATCAGACAACAGTCCGCTAATGTACAACCTTACGGCTACGATAATGCTAAATTGTTAAGTTGTTCTACAGCTCCGGCAGGACCAAGTTGTCACCATCAACAATATGCCCCGGCTCGGCGGCTACAAGTCAAGAGATAAAGATCTGGCCGAAGTACCAAAGATGCAAACATTAATACATATTCGGACAGAGGGAGTGGTAGAAAAAAGATGAAAGCCGAGAAAGCAACGTTCGAATGCGATCCGAGGCACATTCCAAAAAAGATCCTAGGGGTAGGAGCCTAGGAGGCCCGGACCCAGGGGGGGCTCCACGTCAGCACGGGGGAGCAGTTGTCATCCGTCCCGGCACGCAAAGTTACCAGACTGCCCCTCCCATCTCGGTCCAATCACGACACGAGACCTTCCCCTTTTTCTGTCGGACGCAAATTTATCAGGCTATCACACGCCTCTCCTCTTTCCTCTTTCCTCCTGACTCCTCGTCATCATCATCACCAAAACCGCCTCTCCCTCTCTGTTCCATCGCGTCTCCAGACTCCGCGGCGGCGGCGGCGGCGGCGGCGGGTACGGCTGCCGAGCCCCCCTCCCTCCCTCCCTCAAGGTTAGCGCCTCCCCTCTGTATCCCCTCCCCTCGTCTCGTCTCGCTGGTTACCCCTATCTGAAGGTGGGATCGCTTCTCCAATCCATAGGTTTTTTTTTGCCTGCTTCGTTCCGTTCCGATCAATGGAGGACGATTTTGTTGTGTTCCCTGTGGTTTATTCATGCGCTCTGCACGGGCTCCAGTTTCTAGGGCGTCTCTCCCCAGGAATTTCGTGGTGGATTGTTTTCCGATGGGAGGGGAGTTTTGAGTTATACGGATGGTTGGGGGGTGAGATCGGCGGGGGCGGTTCGGGTCAGACGCCGGGGGCGGGGCGGAGGGAGAATAGAAGAACGACCGGGAGAAATCGGATCGCAGCGCAGCAGGGTCGCTGTCTCCGCAGACCCCGTACACGGTATTATTATTGTTTTTGTTGGGTTGCGCGTTGGGTCCTTGCGTCGGCGGCGATGCGATGCAGATACGAATCTGCAGGTGGTGGCCTGATTCAATCAATCTCCGGCGGCCGCCGCGTCGAGTACCAATTTGTGTACGGTTCTCTTGTCATTCCACGCAGCATAGTGTGGTTCGTGTAGGAGCTCTTCCTGCATACATGGTAAGGATGGATTTGCTATGTGCATCAGATTGGAAAATCTGGAGGCGTCGTATGGTTGTTGTTCTCTGGTGATCTGTTTCATGTGTTTGAGCAGTGGGGTAGATCATAGATGTCATGTCTGTCTTGTCTAGCTTGCAGTTTGATAGTCTTGAACTCTTGATGAATTGAGCCGTGCCTGTTTATCAGTGTAATGATTGCCGTTGAGGTTTTAGGCGGTCTAATTTGTGGGGGAGGATAGGGAGGAAACCAGTTAGTATGGCGGGAAAAGTAGGGCGTGTATGTACTGAGCAGAGGCGGTACAACACGACATGCTTCCAGCCGTCCGATTGCCTCATGGAGCTGTCCGCTCGTGTTTGTGATGTGAGGTAGGCTGACGTGGAGGGAGCTGCGTGGCAGGACGCGTCATGCCTGTGGCACCGTTGTGGATTTCTTAGTTTTGCAGTGCCTGTGTAATTGTTTTTTTATGTGATGACATATAAAATTGATTTGATGCACTTGTTGTTAATGCTCACTTGAATTTGCTAGATGTGCCCACTTGAGTTAATTCGCACCTGACGAGGAAAGACAGTAAAAACCGCTTTCATAAATTTGAATGCATATGTTCTTTGTGCTAGCAAGCTCTAGACTTCTGCCATGCTCTTCATAACTATTGAATACTCACTTTGCCTTAGCTGACCCATTCATAACTACTAGAAATTGCTTTAATGGCTGTTATTTGTCCGAATCGATGTCTTGCCTTTTTTTACTCGCCATCCCGTGATAGTCTTTCTTATACTCGTATGGATAACATAGTTAGATGTTTTAAATATTCTTTCCACTTTGACTGCTTGAATGTGCTGTTTCAGTTCTTCCGTTACTAATGGCACAAAATGGTATCCCTTGTCACTTGATTTTTCCACACTAGTTCGAGTAGTAAATGCAGACCACACATTTTCTTATATGTAGTTGTAGATCTAGCATCATTATTGTACTTGTGTAATTGACTTTGATTTTTTTCTTTAGATGGACGGCCATGATTCAGCGGTGCCCCATATCCCTGAAGTAACATTGGACATCACACCTGCTTCTGGAGCAGCTGGGAACAAAATGTGTAGAGGTGCGGCTTGTGACTTTTCTGACTCC
Source organism: Brachypodium distachyon (assembly GCF_000005505.3). Classification (NCBI taxonomy): domain Eukaryota; kingdom Viridiplantae; phylum Streptophyta; class Magnoliopsida; order Poales; family Poaceae; genus Brachypodium; species Brachypodium distachyon. The sequence continues at coordinate 38,420,333 of NC_016132.3, read as the reverse complement.
AATAACACCTCAAAAGATGCACAGGAGAGATCTGCGTCCATGAGGAAGCTCCTAATTGCGGTGATCCTTTGTGTTATATTCATGGCCGTGGAAGTGGTTGGAGGCATCAAAGCAAACAGTCTTGCAATCTTGACTGATGCAGCACATCTTCTTTCAGATGTTGCAGCCTTTGCAATATCTTTGTTCTCTCTCTGGGCAGCTGGTTGGGAAGCGACACCTCAGCAGTCATATGGATTTTTCCGTATAGAAATTCTTGGGGCATTGGTTTCCATTCAGCTTATATGGCTCCTTGCTGGCATACTTGTGTATGAAGCTATTATGAGGCTCATTACTGAAAGTGGCGAGGTACAGGGCTCCCTCATGTTTGCTGTATCAGCTTTTGGTTTGTTTGTTAACATCATAATGGCAGTCTTGCTTGGTCATGACCATGGGCATGGCGGACATGGGCACAGCCATGGTCATAGCCATGGACATTCACATGACCATGATCATGATAACTCAGGCGACCACCATACCCATCATGGAGATCATGAGGAGGGCCATGTGCACCACCATGAGCACAGCCATGGTAGTTCTATAACCATCACAACCCGTCAGCACTCTCATTCCAGCACTGGACAACATCAGGGTGCTGAGGAACCGTTGCTTAAGCATGATGGTGATTGTGAGAGTGCCCAGCCTGGTGGTAAGGCTGCCAAGAAGCGTAATATCAATGTACACAGTGCCTATCTGCATGTAATTGGGGACTCCATCCAGAGCGTCGGTGTAATGATTGGAGGGGCTCTCATCTGGTACAAGCCTGAATGGAAGATTATCGATCTCATATGCACACTCATCTTCTCCGTGATTGTACTGTTTACCACAATCAAGATGATCCGAAACATACTTGAAGTCCTGATGGAGAGCACTCCTCGTGAGATCGATGCTACAAGGCTTGAGAATGGTCTACGTGAAATGGAAGGTGTGATTGCTGTTCATGAGCTGCACATCTGGGCTATCACAGTGGGGAAGGTGCTCTTGGCGTGCCATGTGACGATCACGCAGGAGGCGAATGCTGATCAAATGCTTGACAAGGTCATTGGGTACATCAAGGCAGAGTACAACATCAGTCATGTGACCATCCAGATCGAGCGCGAGTAAGTCATGTCAGGTAGTGGGGATGAAAAGCGTGCTTGGAAACGGTTTATCTTATGCGCTCAAATGTTTAGCTTTGGACTTGCAAAGGCGGTGCAGGTTTATCTAGATGTGGTATCTGCTGGAGAAATATTGTATGTCGTGTTACCATTAGCCCATTAGGTGAATGAACTATTATCATGTTGGTCTAGTCGTTGTATTGGCATGGATGCAATTTTCAAACAATTTTCGATCCTGCTGTGAGTTCATCAACCTACATGTGTAGTTCAGCGGCACTCTGTTCCATCTCTTATGTGAAAGATCTGCTGTGGCACATATGTTGTCATGTTTCTGTTTAGCCTGTTGTGGTTTGTTCTGAGCTTGCGTCCTAAAGTTGAATGAGGAAGGTGCAAGTACTCCCTATTTTTGTGTGTGTGTGAATGTGCAGTTTGTATTATCTGTGCCATTGTCTTAAAACTGTGCGTAGGTGTATGAAACGTAGGAAGATAAAGATTGGCAGGTCACCATGGTGCCTGAAGCGAAATGCACTGCCACAACTGTAGAGTTCGTCTTGCAAGTTCCAAGTGGTTTTGATGCAGTGAATGTGAAGCGCTGGAGTTTGATTCAACTAGTTATATTCAAATTTTCGTTCTGTTGTAGATTTGGAGAGTTCCCAAACCATTAAGCCAATCAATCATCTTCATGGTCCATGTAACTGATGTGTACCCTAGTTTGCATCTTGTGGTACAAAATTTTGAGCAAAATTCAGCTCAACGCCAAGGCAATTCAGGTAGTCAGGTTCATCAAACAGTAAGATCCACGCTTGTCTTTCTTACTCCACCTTGATACATGTTGCCTCTGAAGCAGACTGCTTTGACCTGTAAATGCTACTGTAGTAAAAATCTCCCACTCCCAGTGTGGGCGTGTGTGGCACTGAAAAGCTACGGAGCCAAATCCTCGCACAGCCTGTTTGGCAATATTAGGGAATGGGAGTGGGAATTCAGAGGAGGGAGTTTAGATGAGATTAGACGTGGAAATGGATTTTTAGTCTCAATCCCTAGTTTGGTATGGAGTGAGAAATATACGTGAGAATTAACGAGGAAATTCTGTTCTCGTGTTTGGTTGGAGGGAGTTCACGGGGAATTAGCTTAAAGAGGATAACATAAGTTATGATGAAGGGTTGAGATCATTTCTACGAAACAATTCTCTAAAAGTTCCCACTTCTCCACCTGTTATTGAAATGGTGTGAGTTGGTCTCTCAAATCCCATGCCCAATCTCTATTAAAATCCAATTCTCTCTAACCAAACGAATCATTTAACATCACAAACCCCTTAACTCCCATTCCCTATCTCTAATTTCCCCCAACCAAACGAGCTGCCAGTTCATTAGTAGAGAACTGAATGCTTTTTTAATACTGTGGCCATCCTATAATGTACCATACCCTTATGGTACAAAGATTTGTTAACAATGCTGAAAGTGAAAGAGCTTTTTACTATGATCTGGAGGCTGGCTCTGTTTTGCTCTAGTAATAGGTATTTCCTCTATAACAAAACCAGGTCCCTTGAGCAGGCTGAAAACCATAGCACAGTTCAGAACAAAGAGGCTTGAGATGAATAAAAAAAAAGCACAGGCTGAAAATCACACCATAGTGCTGAACAAAGAAACTCGAGATGAATCAAAAGCACAGATTCACAGCCATGTCTTGCCTGGTTGGCCGTGGCATTGATTTGAATCCAGCTCGAGTTGGACATGAAGAAACATATACAGTAGCAAATTCAGCAGCACAGATGAAAACCAAGGCGTCCGTCCGAACTTCTATTCTACCCCAATGTTTCACGAGAACAGCAAAACTCCTAAATGTGACGCCGAGCGTCAGCCAAACTTGCGTAGCCCAGTGACATGTGAAAAACAGGTGGACTGACTCCACTTTCAGGAGGCACGGTAGGGGCGGTCGTTGATTGTGTCGGCTCATACTTAATCCAAACGTGTACGCTCACACAAATCTATACAAATCTATCGATTGCTAGTTGCCTAAGATTGCAGCTACGATGAGGAAACATGTTTTAATCGATCGAAACTCCGTAGTTGCCTAATTAAATTGATTGATTTTAACTGCGATTGGACATCATGCCGCGATTGAGTAGTGATTGAGTAGTTGCCTGATTAACACGAGCTGCGGCAAGTCAGCCATGGAGGAGGTGCTGATGATGATCGACCCCAAATTAAAGTTGGAGATAAACTCAGATCCAGTGATGGACGATGCAGATGCAGGTACCAATAACCAGGCGTCCAGATCCAAATCAGACAAGACCAACACAATCCCTGAACAGGAAGGAGAAGATCTCATAATTTCCTCCTTCATGATGCCCAACGACGATGATTATTATTACGCCGATGCTGCTGTCGATGAGATGGACAGAGGCAAACCGGACGCACAATTAGCCGCCGAGAAGGATGAATTGGCCTACATGGAGTGGAACCTCACACAGTACCGTTCTTTCTGGGAAACTATATGGGGCCGAACCAGCGGTTCCTTCTCAGATGTCACGACACTGAGTTCCATGCAATTCACACACTTGACACCTCAAGGCACCTCTCGTTATGATGTTGGCACCGAGACCACCTTGCAGATCTTCACCATCAAACTCACGGACATAAAAGGTGGCTTCAGATGGCCCTTGTCCGTCTACGGCTTGGTCGCTGCCCGAGACCACGTGGACGGCAATCGCAACCTTCTCTTCTTTCGTGATTCGACGGAGCCCCAAGAACTTTGGGAAGACGATCCTTTTCTGCGCTTGAGAGATTGGCCCATCTCGTGCGATCGTGTTGACGGACCCCGTTGATTTTGAGATCCAGCTTAAAGCGAAACGTAGCGCAAAGCCGGATCGGTTGTTGATCACCGATATATGGCATTACACCGAACGTTGTCCAGGTGTATCCACCTTCAGCTTTAGGAGCTGTTTCTGCACAGCTGAGGTATGTTTGGAGCAGGTTAGACGCTCGGTCCAGGCCACTGTTTTGGGTCTTCGTGTTGTCAAATGTGGGTCATGGCCTTCTGAACATGGCTGTCGAGTTGCAGCATACCCTTCAACAAGGACAGTTGCGAGCTCTGTTGTTGATGGAACCACGTATCATGCTAATCCCTCATCGGGGCCAGTTCTGCTGCTTGATTCGAAAGATGGAAAATTGGCCAAGAGTTCTGATGGTTACCTGAATCTGTCGAGGCAAGTTGTTTCTGTGCAATTGGCAGGTAAGTTGGAGGTGGTTCATAGAGGCCTACTCACCATCTGGTGGTATCGCTGAACGAGGTCTTGTCTGCTTCAAGGCCAAAGATTGCCAGATAAGTCAGGATAGATGTCGCCTTGGTGATGCTGTGGTGGAGATTACTGTGGCCTGGTCCCTTCTTGTTGAGGAGAAGCAGGATATCGCGGAACCGGATTTCCTGGATGGCTTTTGAAAATGGCAGGTGGAGGGTAAGTTCTGAAGAGGAGTGCTGAAAAGATATGCCCAACACCAGCCAGGCCTTTTTACTCAAGGACTATATATCGGTCTGTCCAAGTGTCTTTAGTTTTTCTGTATCAGTTAGCCATGTAAGAGGTGTCCAACTATAACTTTCGGTATCCAGAAACTACTACCCCGTTTCATAATTCTTGTCTCAAATTTGTCCGAAAATGAATGTATCTATTCATAAAAGGTGTCTACATACATGTAAGATTTCGACAAGAATTATGAAACGGAGGGAGTATTTGTGTATCGGCGGTAATTACTTTTAAAAAAGAAATTGTCTAACGTTTTGCTAAGGCAGTTGCTCTTTTTTTTAATGCTTGATGTCATGCCATATATTTATTGTTACATGCACCAGCTAGCTAAAACACTGTTTTGGTTCCTTCCTATGACATGCATGCCCACCAATATACTGATCTGCCAGTTGTTAAGTGATGCCGCAGATATATGACTTCGTGCAAGTTTCATCTATATTGTTGTAATCTGGACCAACTATGATCATTGGTGCATATACTCTTGTCTAGTGGCCAAATGATTTCATGGACTAATTTCTTGTTACTTGAATAACATAGTTAGATCAATACACGCAAATACAAATATTGAAAACATGAGAAATTTAGTCTGACAAAATGCCCCTGGTCAGCTGCTATAGTCCGGATTGATCAGATAATCGGCATATAGTTCAAGTGCATACTATTGATTGGAGCAAGAGGCTTGTAATTTAGGCGCAGATGATAATTACAATGAAAAATAATCTTTACATTCTAACAATTGGTGATTTGATTTGCTTCCGTTGCTTGATCGCCCATTGAATATGCAAGTAGCATTGCTAGCAAATTACCGATGCTTAATAAAGAACTGAACATGAGGTAGCAAGCAAGAGAGGCTGCACCAGGGCACGCCCTGTCAGGTCAGCTGTCAATGTTTTTTCTTCAAAAGAAAAAAATAGTACCGGGACCGCGTTTTGGGCTGGGCCTGAATCGCATACAGGCCGGTACAAGCCATATAGCCCATATAAGTTCTTATTGGAACGCTACAAAACGGTGGCCGTTGGTGGTACTCTTTGGGTAACTTGACGGCCGCGCTAGCTTCCTTCCCTGAAAACAAACTTGACGGACGAATTACGTGCCAAGTAAGAGCGCGGCTATATAAAGACCAATAAAACTTACCCCAAATGAGGCAAAGGGACAGCGAAAGGGGCATTGATCCAAGGAAGGAAAAAGATGCAGATCTTCGCCAAGACGCCGGCCGGAAAGACCATCACCCTGGAGGTCGACAGCAGCCACACTCTCCAAGATGTCAAGGCCAGATCCAGGCCAAGGAAGGTAATTTTGATCATCAAAAACACATAATTCTCTATCGATCGGTCAGTTAATTTGGATGCAATATTGTGTTGGATGATCCGCGTACGTACGTAGGCGTGTGGGCGGCGGACCAGCAGCAGCGGGTGATCTTCGCCGGGAAGCAGCTGGAGGAGGAGGAGGACGACGGGCGGACGCTGTCGGACTACGGCGTCCAGCAGGAGTCCACGCTTCAACTCGCGCTCCGCCTGTCCGGGGGATTCCGCGGATGCTTGTATAGGTTCGAGCCCAGCCTCCGAGCCCTCGCCGAGAAGCACAACTCCAACAAGATGATCTGCTGCAAGTGCTATGCCCGGCTGCCTCTCAGAGCTACCAACTGCCGCAAGAAGAAGTGCGGCCACAGCAACCAGGTGGAACTCTTGATATTTGTGTATTCTCTTCTCCCTGCCATGTAAAATTAAATTAAAAATGCCATGTTCTTCCGACGACTTGCGATGAATCCTTGTTGCATTTCTTTGATCTGACTGACGCATGTGTGTTTTGCACGACCTGTATATTGAACAAGCGCCATGCTTCGGAGGATTGAGTTATATATATTCCTAAGTGCTCACGTACTCATGCCAGAGTCTTCATCAGAGTTGGGGCTTTTTAATTATCTCGTTGTAAGAGTTCCACTGGATGTGTTGAGCCTTGATTACTCTCTTCAGGTTGTGTTGATGATATGGTTGATTCCACTTAAATATTCTCGCAAAAAAATTAATCCCACTTAGATATTTCTAGCACGAGATGGCGCTGGGACGCCAAAAGCATGACAAAAGAGTACTCTATCTTCTTTCAAAGGAAAAAACATAAACAATAACGAGGTCAAAATCAAGCACGGCTCTAGCATTATGTTTTTCAGTTCGCAAAAAAAAAATGGCAGCCCAGCGAGCCTAACCTAAGCCCACAGTGTCCATTAATCATGGGCTTCACGAGTGCTGCACCAAACGAGCGTATCCACGAATCCTTCTTTTTTTTGCGAGAAGAGCGTATCCACGAATCCAAGCCCAGCTCTGCTACTCCACGATCCCGGCCCACCTATCGAGCCCATAGTCCTGGTCTTGCCTCCTCCGGCCCAGGAACTCGTCCGGACTCCCCCACGCCCTTTCTCGTAGGGCGGAGCCGCCATTCCCCGTTTATCCAGCTCGCCATTCAGTTCAGAAAACCTAGTTCCCCATCGTCACGTCTCCGGCGACCACCCTCCGCCGGCTTCCTGCTCAACCGCGCCGGCGGCCCACGCGTCCCTGGAAGATCCCGATAGGAAACACAACCCTAGCCTAGCGGTCGTCCCTGCCGCGGCGGTTGCCGCCGTCCTCGGCGACCCCCTAAGGCTAGCGCCCTCCTGACGTCCGCCCTAGAGCCGACCTTGTCCCATCCCCCACCTCCGCGGCCTCCTCCTCGTGCATGGCGACATTATCGCCTCTCGGAATCTGAAGCGCCCGTCAGGCCCTATTTCGTGTCCCGGGGTCGTCGAGTGGAGTGGTCAGGCCGGAGGGAGGATCACCGAGAATGGCGTGGCGCGTGTTGCTGCGAAGAAAGGTAAGTTTCGCCTCTCTTTTATGAATCTCGACGCATTTTCTGTAACATGGAACTAACAATCAGAGACACATTTTGCAGGATGTCCACACAGGCCTTTTGAATTTGGCCTTCCGCGCTGGTGGAACGGAGTGTTTCTCCAGTGGAGCTGTTGCAAAGCCATCGCGTAAGTTAAAGTTCCAGTCATACCATGATTGCGTAGATTGATTTTTACTTAATTATTGTCCAATGATTATTTCAGCAACCAAAGCTCTGTTCTCTAGTAAGAGTTGTACTATATGCGTTTCTGATTCCAGCATTCCAAGCTGCCCTCCAGTAGGCAGTATCTGTACGGCATATGGTTTTAGTGAAGAATGAATAGAATATAGCATTGAAGAAACCCCTCGGCAGATTCTTAAGCTGTGAGAGACTCAGGTTTATTCGATCCGGAAAATGACCATTGAGGTTGGATCTGTAAATGACCTGTGAGGTTAAATCTGCACCCAGCCGGCATTGTGACTCCACTGTGCACCCACTTCTGAGCTATCACCCAGTTATCAGTGTACGGTTTTATCGATTAGGTATTTTGTAAGTTACGTGCTGAACAAATGGGCTTAGACTCTAGCTTGGCATTTCCTAGTTTCTCTCAGCTGTCATAATTGAATGCATAGAGGTTTGAAAAATGCTTTTACTATTGAGTTTAGTAGTATGTGAAATTTGTATAGCTCATGAATTCTTATCTGGTCACTTTTCTAAGAGGAAGTACTATTTTAGTATTTTGTGTGTACCTCATAAATATTATTATTTTTCATTTGTTTTTACTTCTCAAATGCAGAGTTCATACATTGCAATAAACTCCAAGGTGCTGCTAACTGTACGATCTTTAAACACTACCCTATCAGGTATCCCAATCCATGCACTCTTAATATTCTGATGGCTTCAGTATTCTAACTACATCGACGTATTCAACAAACCATGAGACATTGAGACGGACCTGCTCGGAAAACCTAATATATCATTTGAATTTGAGTGTTATATTGCACTAGGAATCTGAATCTTATTTCTTTGGAGAACCTGAACTAGACATCATGTTACTTTTGTGCACCCCATTAAATGCTGTTGCAACTTCTGCATGGAGTTCTTGCATTCAGTTCTCATCTTATTTGATTCTTTTTTGCAGAAGGCACTTACCTAGCTTCTTATTTTTACCATATTACATGTATTCTTGTTTTTCCCATTTTCTGATTTTCTTAGTCTTTGCTTCCAATTTTAGGCATTGTTTTCATAAGTATCTTTTTTTTACTATACTACACATATTCTTGTTGATCTCATCTTCTGATTTTTTAGTCTTCACATTTTTTTTGTCTTTAAATTTTAGATATTGTTTTGGTAGGTATTTTAGGATTTATAGATTAGGTGACAATACTATCTTCTTTATAGGAATTTTCATGCAGGTGTGTATATGTTAGCATGGAGTCGGAAAAAGGAGGATGTTGTAGGGTTAAAAGCACCGAAAAAGGAGAAGCGGGTAAGGAAAGAAACTAGGACTCAACCTCCGGTAGAAGCGCCATATGTTGCACCAAAACCAAAGATGACCATCAAAACATCACCGGATAAAACTGTTGAGATTTTTGATGGCATGACACTGCTCGACCTATCTAAACGATCCGGTGCAACTATCAGTGCACTTCAAAGCATACTACAAGATCTTGGCGAGAAGGTTGAATCAGAGTTCGATTCTATCAGCATTGATCTTGCTGAGTTAGTTGCTATGGTATGTATAAATTGTTCCTTCTTAAACATCTGCATTTCTTGATACTACACTGAAGCATATTAGTACCCAGTTATAGCATATCTGCATGTGTTATGTTTTATCATGTCGTATGATACTATAACTCAATGTGATGATAGCTGAATTCACTCTAGATGTTGCTTTTGATCTCATCTAACAAAATCATTCTTTTGCACTGTGTGATAGTATGATGCTAAAAAGTACTCTTATCTTCAAGTGTGAGTACTGTACTCTTATATTTTTTTCATGCTTTTATCAAGAAACTTCAAGTGTGGACGGTAGTTGCAGTTTCATCAATACTACTGTGCCCCTCCATCTTGCTGTTCTATCCCAGGCCTGGTCTATCCAATTATCCGTACAAGTCGTGGTGTGAGAATGGATGGATGGATCCACTTTTGTTCGATAGTGGATTCCCATCTAACTGGTTTTTATATTGTATTGCCATTGGGTTACAATGTTTTGTTTTCCCCATGTTTTCTTTTTCTTTTTCTTTTTCTTTTTTGCTTTGTTTTATTCTCAAAATAAAAATGGAATTATTACTAGCTTGATGATATCATTATATTTGAGCAAACATACATGTTAAAACTCTAGTTATACTGATCTTTTATTAATTGTATCTTCTATTATCTCCAATATACACCTAAGTTTTGTCATCATAAAATATTTAAGAAGCTTTAGCGAACCTTCTGTTTCTTATGATATGAAACCATACGTTTCTTGCTTGTTCCACAGGAAATTGGTGTTAATATCAAAAGAATGCACACAGGTGAAGGCACAGTTGAACCACGGCCTGCTGTTGTAACAGTTATGGGTCATGTTGATCATGGTAAAACATCACTTCTGGATTCCCTACGGCAAACATCTGTTGCAGCTAAGGAAGCTGGCGGGATCACTCAGCATATAGGTGCCTTTGTTGTTGAGATGACATCAGGAGCTTCTATCACGTTTCTTGACACACCAGGGCATGCTGCATTTAGTGCAATGCGGGCTAGAGGTGCAGCTGTTACAGATATTGTAGTGCTTGTGGTTGCAGCAGATGATGGTGTGATGCCACAAACACTTGAAGCTATGTCACATGCAAAAGTAGCAAATGTTCCCATCGTTGTTGCTATAAACAAATGTGACAAATCTGGGGCTGATCCTGAGAGGGTCAGAATTCAGCTTGGTTCTGAAGGATTGCTTTTGGAGGATATGGGTGGTGATGTACAGGTTGTTGAAATTTCTGCATTATCCAAACTTGGTTTGGATAAACTGGAAGAGGCGTTGCTCCTTCAAGCTGAGATAATGGACCTGAAAGCCAGAACAGACGGGCCTGCTCAAGCTTTTGTGGTGGAGGCAAGGGTGGACAGGGGCAGGGGACCACTAGCTACAGCTATTGTTAAGTCCGGCACATTAATCAGTGGGCAATACATTGTCGTGGGAGCAGAGTGGGGAAGAATTAGATCGCTTAGAGATACGGCAGGTAAAGTAACAGAGGCTGCAAAACCCGCAATGCCTATTGAAATTGAGGGGCTAAGGGGCCTTCCTATGGCTGGGGATGATGTAGTGGTTGTTGACTCCGAGGAAAGGGCAAGAATGCTTAGTCAAGGGAGGAAGAAGAAACAGGAGAAAGATAGGCTTAGGAAGATTGATGAAGGTATGACAGAGGAGGCAGAAATTGCAGAAGAGACTCCTGAGAGAGTTGAGATGCCCATTATTGTCAAAGCTGATGTACAGGGCAGTGTTCAAGCAGTTACAGATGCCTTAAGAAGTCTTAATAGTCCACAGGTATTTTCTCAAGAACATTTTAGTTTTACATATGGAGTTAGTCTTGCAAAATTTGACTACATGCACACAAGCAGTGCTAAATTGCTGTTAGCTTACATTGCCTTTTAGACCTCATATAGGTGTGTTCCAATTGCTGGATGTGATATATGTTCTTATTACCGGTTCCATTATTTCTATCGAATTCAAGTCATGCCATATTACCTTCTTTTGTAGGTGTTTGTGAATATTGTTCATGTTGGTGTGGGCCCAGTAAGTGAACATGACATTGATCTGGCACAAGCATGCCGAGCATACATAGTTGGTTTCAACGTTCGCAATCCACCGAGTGCAATCACTCTAGGAGCAACACAAGCCAACATAAAGGTACAATGTTTATTGCTACTCTAATGCCTGTCTGACTTCTGGTAGATTTTCAGCACCGTCTCTTTGTGGCCAGTGTAAGATGTACATATGCCTTCCGGATTCCATGCAGAGAGGCTAGATCTTATTGTACATAACACTTCCTCTTTCCGTGGTTTGTAGTGTTGCTTTATACGAGGGTAGACGGTCTGTGCCGTAAATCACACAAACGAAAGATACAACATGCACTGATGATGCAAATTGTAAGCAAATTGCCATTAAACTTTGATCCTAATAGGAATCAGCAGCATCATAACGGTAGGGCACCAAAAATAAAAAACACCTTGCTAAAGATCACAAACCCTTGTAGAAATCAGAAACATCGTAACCTTCATCAAGAAGAACTCCAAAGTGGCACATACAAAAAAAAACCTTTGCTAATTCCGTTGAACTTCCCTCAAACAATCAAATCTTTAAATATAAAAAATCAGACCACCACATAAATCACAAACCCTAGTCATCTGTGCTAAAAATGTTTACTCATCATCCCAAAAGCACGAGTTTTCACCATCGAAATGGCCCAATATGTACATAACCCTACTTTCACATTATCCTGTGTTTAGACTAGCCTCATTCAATTGTTCCACAAGCATGCAATACATATGTTCCCATACAAAAAAAGACAATATATATTTTAAGTGTCTCATAAACATGTAGGTTGATTTTTTTTGGCTGTCTTTTACACAATCTGGAACTGCAACTGAGTTTAGTTTAGCTGACTTGACCATGTCTGCTTTTCAGATTTTGCTGCACAAGGTGATTTACCATCTCCTTGAGGAAATGGGAAGGCTGATTGTGGAGAAGGCACCAGGGGTTGCTGAAACCCAAATTTCAGGGGAGGCTGAGGTTCTGAACATATTCGAGCTGAAAGGGCGTAGCAAATCAAAAGGGCCAGACATCAAGATTGCTGGCTGCCGGATAACCGACGGACACTTCAGCAGATCTGGAACCATGAGACTATTGAGGAGCGGAGATGTCGTCTTTGAGGGTCCATGTGCATCTCTGAAGCGAGAGAAGCAGGATGCTGACACTCTCGACAAGGGTTCCGACTGTGGGCTGGTGATTGAGGATTGCGATCATTTCCAGGTTGGGGATACCATCCAGTGCTTGGAGCAGGTGATCAGGAAACCCAAGTTCATATCCACACAAAGCGGGGCAGTCAGGATAGAGTGCTGAACTGGTGATTGATAGTAATTGTTTGCCGATGTCATGATCCTATTGCTGGGAATTCAACCATTTTTGTTTTGAACTGACCAAGATTTTGACAATGTAGCGAGATAAAAGTGACAGGGGTGGAATGCTTACTATTTTCGCTCAAATGACCAGTTGCAAGTTGCAGCCACACTGAACACCCATCCAATGATTTGTTGGAACAAAACCATCTCATCTAGGTGCTTTGAGCTATGAACCATTATGAAGCATGCGTACTTGAGAAGGAAGCTAGGTTTGTGTATACTTAAGTTTCCATGAGTTTTACACGCAGTCGCATGGTGTATCTTTATGCCAGCCTTGAAATAGGTTGGGGACACTATACAGTGCTTAGTTTCAACCAATGTTCTTGTACTGGTAGTGTTTAGATGCGTTGGGACCTGAGAGTGTGCCTTATATATTCAATTTTCCTTAATACTCCGGCGCGCCAAATCGCTGGAAGCTGGACGCAACTGTCTGACACTGTAAGCTCCAGTAAACATTGGCTCGTGCTTGCCCGAATTCGCTAAATTCACAAGATTTGAAAGTAGAAAATCACGAGAAACTTGACAGCCAAACGCGCAAATCAGATTCCCTTGGACGGCAGCCTTTTCGTGCAGTATCGCTACAAGCTGCTGCCGCTGTTCCTGAATCTGCTTATCCGGCTCAATCCCTTGAATCTGCTTATAAGTTATCCATTTCGAAACAGGACCCAGGGGAACCAACCCAATTATGCCGTATCAAAACCTCAAATAGCTGGTTACGAAGAATGTGGTCTAGTACGCCCAAAAGCGAGCAAACCATTTTCTCCCCTTCCTCTTCATATTTCGCACTTTGCAACCATAAAAAAAGCAAGTTCTTCTCTAAGTTAACACTGCCTCTTTGACATTATATATTTTTATATATGGTACATTTTATTTGTGAGTTGTGTAGCTTCCCGACTATTAGTGGCGCTCAATATTAGCGAGTGCCAGATGATGAGTAGCATAAAATTTACAACTTGCATTTCCCGGGAACACACGATACGAAGGTGCCATCAGTTAAAAAGGGACCACGGGCAAAATGTGTGGCAATGGACTGAACGAAAAGGAATCTAACATCAGATATTAAACACAGAATGTTTTAATTAACAGAACACAAAGGAATCTAACATCAGAAATAAACCATTTTGAACTCGGTAGGCAACAAATCACCAAGGATACCTTGAAGATAACATCATCTCTTCTTCCATACTGAATTGTCTGGACGATTCTTCGGTGGTTATTTGATCTTCAGTTTGTGGACAATTGATCACAATACCATTCTCCTCAACTCCCTCAACCACTGTTAGCTGACACACCCTGATTGGATGCTCGAATGGCTTCAAGAGTCAACTCCACTTGCCTCATGACCGGGCGATCCTCTCCACTTAATTTTACACATGTTACTGCAAGTGTCGCAACTGCTTCCAGTTCTTTGCCTCCCTCGTCCACAACTTGTGGGTCTAGTATCTGCAACAAATTGCCTTCTGCAAACAAGGTAGCAAAATGTGCAACGAGACCATCATCTTCAGGTGACATGTATGAAAATGGCTTCTTTCTAGTCAACAGTTCAACAAGAACGACGCCAAAACTGTAAACATCGCTCTTCTCCGTGAGACGCTGTGTGTAGAAGTACATGGGGTCCAGATATCCTATTGTGCCTTGCACCATTGTTGTTACAGCCGATCTATCCACCGGAACGTACCTTGAAGCTCCAAAGTCGGCTACCTTTGCTGTCAAAGTATCATCCAAAAGTATGTTAACTGATTTGATATCTCTATGAATGATAGGTACTGAAGCTGTTGAGTGAAGATAAGCTAGAGATTTAGCTGTTTCAACTGCTATCCGCAGCCTATCGTCCCATGACAAAGATCTTGATTCACCTGTGTGAAGATGCTCATAAAGGGTACCATTGGATATGAACTCGTAGACCAATAGAGGAACTTGTGTTTCAAGGCAACAACCATAGAGTTTCACCACATTTCTATGGTTGATTTGTGACAGGATAGCAACCTCGTTAATAAACTCATCAATCTCCTTTTGAACCACCATCTTTGGTTTCTTGATGGCTACGACATGGAGGTCGGATAAGATCCCTTTGTAAACCGTGCCATGGCCTCCACCACCAAGTTCACGTGCTTTATCAAAGTTGTTTGTGGCCTTCTCTATCTCTTCCAAGGTTATGATCATTCTTTCTGCAATATCAGCTCTTTGAGATACCAAATGCCGCAACAATTGCCCACGGTTATTCTCAAAGAACTGTCGCTTCAATATTTGCGCTCTTCGGTGTTTGAGCTTTTTCGAAACGGAGGATGCAGTGAAAAGGGAAAGTATGACACCCGCCCCAATAGCAACTACTATAGTGATGTATTTACCTGAAAAATATTAGGATTAATTTATTGTGCGTGTGCGTGTGTGCGTGTGTGTGTGTAGGGGGGGGGGGGGGGTGGGTGGGTGGGGGGGTGCATGGGTGCTTGCGTGTGCCGTGCGTGCGTGCGTGTGTCATAACCTCGATTGATATATCTACACTTGCTAAGCAACGAAGTAAGTCAAGTAATCTGTGCATATATTGAGAGTTAATGACATTAGAAAGGAGAAATTTGTTAAGAGTTTGAGTGGATTGAAATTAGAATACGAGTATATGTTTCTGGGAAGCTAGGGAAATACTGAAAAGACAGCAGGAGCGGCGCCTGCGACTGCGAGATCCCCAGTATTGAAATTGCTCACCTGTAGTAGCGAAATTGTTGCGACCTGGAGATATATAAAAGGGGCAGAGCAATTAATAACATATTGTACTGTGCGCGTATTAGAGGAAATAATAATTATATAGTGCAAATTAATCAACAAACTAACCTCGGCATCCGCCGGAGACGTACGGGTTGGCGTCCGCTTCAGAGTCGTAGCCCTTGCTGCAGTGGCAGGTATAGCCGCCTCTGCTTCCTCGTTTGCAGTAACTGTGCTTGCTTTTGCAGAGGCTGGCGGACACCTCCCGCGGACAATGACAATCCGAACGGGAACAAGACTTGATGATGTCGTGAGCAGCAGCACTGCTGGAGAATACTTCCCACTGGAGAAGAATGGGAACCTGGAGCAGAAGCTTGCTGTCCTTGTCGGGGCCCTGATCCTGATGGAACCACCACCCCTCCTCCTCCACCCGCCCCTGCTTGAACCACCCCTCCTCCGCGATGAACGCGTAGGCGGGCGGCGATTCGCCGTCGTCACCGTGGCCCTTGTTGAACCATTTCCATTTGCAGATGAACTGAGAGGGCATGTTGCTTTTGTTGTACGTGGAGATGCGCGACCTGCAGCAGCCCATGCCGTTGCACTGCTGGTGCTTCTTGGAGGCGCAGACGCTGAGGATGCTCCCGTCGCTTGCCCGGCTCAGCTCTGCCATCAGGTTGCACCCAGTAAGGATGAACTCGTTGCGGGTCGACAGGGAGTAAGGCATCATCTCTTGGTCCGTGTTGAATGTGAAGAAGAAGTTTTCCTTGTCGCCCCCCGTGGTGGTGTTGGTGCTGGTGCCATCCGTTGGCCTCCAGATCCCGCTGGCGCTAACGCGGGTGTCGAGGACGCGTGCCGTGTTGTTCTGGATTGAGATCTCCAAGACTTGCATCGTCATCTTCTTGTCCAGGAACAGCCGCGGTGGCTCGTGGCCTGTGTCGTTGCACGTGAGATTGAACCCTTCCCGGTAGCAGCCATGGCCCTGGCCCACGCCGAATGGGTACGGCACCGACACGTTCCCGCAAGAATGTTGGCACCCACCTGCATGGCCGGAGCATTCAAAACAAAAAATAAAGGTCTTTAATTTCTTTCCTTTTTGTCTTCAATAAACCAGCATATTGGCCTTCGCAAATGCGATAGAGAAGTCGTCTATCTCCAAATGAAAGACAAATAATTCTATTTAATTAATTATTATTTTCCTCTATTTTAATTTCTTTTGTCTTTAATAACTTATTTGAGATGGTTTCTCAATTGTTAACAATTTTTTCTTTAATAAAAATAAAAATTACCATTTTCCAAAAACTTTATTGGAGGTTCATTTGGAATTATTATTTTTTCTTCGATTTATTTGAAGAATCTTAACTGATGCCTTTATGTGGAGTTTCAAAACCTTATGAACTTGAATACTACTTGTCTAGTTTCTCATCATGAATCCAATCTTAATGATCTCTCTCATCTATCTTGTCTAGATATAAGAAATCATCAAATAAGAAACTAGAAATCTATAAAAATCTGATTATCAAAATCCCTCTCTTAAATCCAATATCCCTTAATCATTTTAATTCAAATAAAAATACATAAACCGATTAAGGAAATCCCAGGAAAATTCAGGGTGGAGAATGATTATAATAATTTTAATTTCTGACCAAAAGTGATATTAATTAATTAGAAAATTTGCTGGAGTACACCGTTATTTTGTGGCACACCCACGGCATGGGGACCCCGAGTGGAGGAGGCAGGAGGCAGCGGCGGGGACCTCCTCTACACGCCGGCGACGAACTCGTCTCCACGCCCGCCGCGAGCTCGGAACTCCATGCCGGCGGCAAACTCTTCTGCAGACTGAAAGAGACAGATCCGGGAGAGTTAGAAAGACAGAGAGAGATGAACCGAGAGACAGGAGGGGGGAGTTCCGAGTAGACCTTCACCCTCCTGTGCACGGGATCCGGCGGCGGCGGATCCAGTGGCGGCGGGAGGGCCGGCCGTCGGGCGGAGGAGGATCCGGCGACGAAGGGCGGGGCCGAGGCAATCCGGTGGCAGCGGGATCAGGCGGACGAGGCAGGGAGGAGGGCGGCGGTTGCCTGCGTTGCCGAGGCAGGGAGAAGAGAGAGGTGGGGAGGAGGGAGAGATTGCTGCTCGGAAGGGAGGTGGGGAGATCGATGGTCACTCGGGAATTCGGGATGTGAGCAGAGAGAAGGGGTCGATCCAGGAGAATGAGAATGGGAGCAGAGAGGGGGAGATCAACGGCCTTGGGCGAGACATGTCATCGATCCAATGGCTGCAATGCTCCACCAATCGCATGCAAGCACGCAGGTTCCCCGTCTTTTATTTTAGACCCATGCGGGTCAAATTGTGATGGTCCTGAAATTTTGGTTTTTTTTGTCTTTACAACTATAAAACAAGGAAATTTGTAAATCTCTTTGGCGACATTGTTTGGCACTGCAAGACGCACCTTTGTGCAAAAAATGAGAACGTTATCATAAACTAAAACATAGAAATGACTAGTATTTTGGTCATTTGGCTTCAAGGACATAAACATTCATACCTGATAAGCTATTTTGTGAAGGGTTTTTTTTTAACAATTGTCAAAATTCAAGTTTATCATTTTTCATGTCAACTAGTACCGCATATAAGGACTCCATGCTAAATAACCTACTTTTTTGACTTTTTTTAATATTGTTTGACTTTTTTTTAAGATGAGGTGAAAATTGTCGGCACATCTTATCATGGCAAGGTGTTGAATATTTCAACACCCTCTTTGAATCTTACTTGGGTACTTTAAAATGATTTTTTGGAAAAAAAATTGGAACGAACTATCACACACTTGTAGTTCAAATTTGAATAACTTTTGGGAAATAACAAGAAATTCATTTAAACGGAAAAAAGTTGCTAAAAAGCTAGAAAATTCCAAAGTTTTGGACACTAGCAATGAAATATGGTCTACTTCGTGTGGAAATTGGATAAGGGCCATTTTGAGACATAACAATTGTACTTGCTTCATAAAATACTTTATTTTTTGCATTTAGAAAATGGAAAATCATTTTTTAAACCAAATTTTTTTTATGTATATTTGGTAATATTGTTTGGCATGGCAAGATCTAACTTTAGAAAAAAAATCACATTTATTTGATTTTTTATGAATTAGTTATGAATTTTTTTTCAAATTTCAGCGGTCTTTAGGAGGGTATTAGTGGCGGGTTTTTAATTAAAAACCGCCACGGATAGGTGTGTCATCAGTGGTGGGTTTTGGAGGTAAAACCACCAATGATAGCATAGCCACTGATAGGGGGTTATCAGTGGCGTATTTTGGAGGAGCCGCCATTGATGGGTCGTTTTTTTTTGTGGGTTCTCGAGGGAGCCATCGGTGGCTGGATTTTTGGACCCGACACTGATAGGGGGTCATCAGTGGCGGGTTCCTAATACCCACCACTGATGGTGGTCACCTATAGCCTGTTTTGTACTAATGAACTTGTGTTCCAGTGGCAGAGTAGTTTCAAATTCAAATTATGGCTAGTTTGAACTAGTTTTCAACTTTTTTGGAACCTTTTGAACTCAGGAAAATGTGAGACCACCACCATTTGAACTAGTTCATCACCCAGAATTCAAATTAATATGCAAAAACTTGGAGGCGCACAATTCAAAATCTGAGCCAATCAAAAATCTTAATAATGCTAGTGCATATAGAGTATCAAGTACTCCGTATATATGTTGTTGTTGTATAGTGAAAATGAAAATGGAAGCCTCACTAGTACTAGCAGGTGTGCCCGTGCTTTGCTATGGAACACGGTGGCTGGAATCAGCTGCAAGGGGGTGCGCAGGTGTTGGCGAAGGCTGGGAAGGTCGGGACGCTTAGGGCGCTGGGGGATGCGGTCATGCGGCTGCACCGAGTTGCGAGGTCTAGTGAGGAGTTGACGCGACGGGCATAATGAAGCAAGTAGCTCATGGCGCCGTCAAGGTCCGCCATCTCCCACAAGTCCGGCGGCTGGCGGCGGCGGAGGTAGTGGGAGAACAGGTGAAGCGGGCGGCGATGTGACGGCTTTGCTCGGAGTGCCGTGGCGTCGGTTGGCCTCGGTTGTAAGACGGAGGAGGAGACATCGGGCTGGGGGTGGAGGGGGAGGCTCGGGCATGGGCTCACATGGGTGCGGTGGCGTCGGTAGTAAGGTGGAGGAGGAAGAATCATGAATAAAACGGGAAGGAGAGGAAATAACAGGAAGTGACATATTTGTTGTAATTTCAACAAAGTTGACCTACCGCGTCCGTGGCAATCATCACTAACTCCAATTTATTAGAAAGTAATAATAGATAAGTTTTACTGATGTGTGACGAGACCGGTGCAGCCGTCAGGCCGGTAAGGGTTGCCTTGGGCTCCTAGCGGGCACGTGCAGTTGTTGGCTGAATCGTTTAAATCACGGTAGTAGCAACGATCTGCGGCATGTTCATAGTCATTTTCGTGGTCTCAAATTAGTATAGTTACTAGCTAATCTAGTCCAATTGCAGGGAATGACAGACATAAATCAAGGAGTATGTATATATTAATTCTAGAAAAAGAGGGGGAAATAATTAAAAAACGGTTTTGCTATATATTTCTAAAGGACACTCATGAAAAGAAGGTAATACCTTTGCAGCCGTGGGTGACATAGGGATTTCCCTGGAAACCTTCATGACAGGAGCAAGTGTAGCCAATTGTACCCTTGCGGCAGGCGCTGTGTTTGCTCTTGCAGACTCTGGCAGCTGCTTCCTCGGGGCACCGGTAAGCCGTGGTGTTGCGCCGGTAAGCCGGCTCCACGCCGTCGCCGACGACCTCCCATTGCAGCCAAATGGGCACCTGATAATGATCTTCTGCTGTGGCCGTCGTTGTTTCGTTGGAAGCGAGCCAGACATGCTCGAACCACCCCTTGTCGGCGAGGAAGACGCGAGTGGGGACCCGCGCCTCGTCGGAGCGGCGGTTCCAGCTCAGGTACGTGAGCTCGACATGGTAGGACGTGAGGTAGCCGAGCTGCTGGCGGCGAAGAAGACGACGACGACGATGCTGGCGGTTGACGATGATGTCGGCCTGGCAGCAGTGAGTGCCGGAGCATGGCATCGGCAGTGAGTCGCGCGTGAGGGCGTAGGGCGCCGTGGTGGTCTCGTAGGTCTCGCAGACGGAGGAGCAGCTGGCCATGGTGGCGTGCCGTTCTTGAGCGTCGCCCGGACGTTGCAGCCAGTCAGGGTCAGCTGGTTCTTGCCGCTCCACAGCTTGAAGGGCATGCCGTCGATGGTGCCGCCGGCGGCGGGGCTGCGTGTCACTAGCAGGAAGGGATACGTCAAGTAGAGCTCCTGGACTTGGAGTTGTTGTTGTTGGAGGGTGCCGTTGTTGCCGTTGTTGGCGAGAAGCAGCCGTGGGTGTTTGCCGGTGCGGTGGTCGCAGGTGATCTTGAAGCCAGGCCAGTAGCACCTGGACGGGCCCATGCCGAACGGGTACGGCACCTTCAGGTCGCCGCAGGTAATGTCGCAGTTGGGCATCCCAATCGCCTCCTCTGGTTCAACTACTGCTCGTGCTCCCACAAACGACGACGACGCCATGGTGGCCAGCAGAAGCAGCAACATCACTACCGGCGCCGGCGACCTGGCCGTCATCGATCGATTTAATTTGGCCTGCTGCAACGCTAGTCTTTCGATCAGTCTCCGGCCGGCGCCTTATTTTAAGGTTGCATTGCATGCGTTCCGGCAGCCCGGCAAGCAGCAGCGGAGCCTTCAGATCTCCTACTGTGTCTGTCTCTCATCTGTGTGCCAGAAAGCCTCATCTGCAAGAGGAAATAAAAAATATATCATACTTGCAGCGTTTTGATCGATCAAGGGGTCGTGTCTTTAGAATTTAGTTTAGTTCTCAGTATTATTATTGGCTGGTTCGCAAAGATTCGTGATCAGGGATTTCGTATTATATATTATTGGCTTGGGGTATATATACACTTGCGAGTATCCCGCATTTCCAACATCGCGGCAGTATTTCAATCCTGTTACCAGTGGGCCACTTGGGTTCCACAATGCTTCGAATATCCTGTTCCATTTTCTCTCCCCGAGTTCTATTCTAGTATTTCCCTCGTCTTCTTCCTCCTCGAGTTCTTCCGCCTCCTACCCCGCCGTTGCAGTTGGTGAATAAGCTAGGTTGTTTGCGAGGGACTTGACGGCAAGAAGCTTTTCGTTTTCCCCGACATTATCGAACATATCTGTAATTCTGTATCCATCGTCAGAAAAGTGCTGCGACGACAGCTAACCTTGAAAAAACCCACAACCGTCGGTGGGGGGAAGAGGGAGAGCTATAACATTAAGGTTAAGGAGCTCTGACGTTAAATTAAGAAGAAAATGAATACATCTAGCTTTTGTTAAACGGGTCAAAGCTAGAACAAAAAAAGACCACACACAACAATGAACTACTCACGCAAAATTTGAACACCTACGATTGACGGTCTCATGGCCATCCTGAACGCCTGAAACTCCTCGTAACAAATAAAAACAACACGCTCCTCATCCCTGTCTTGATGCTGAAAAATACGGTGATTTCTCTCCTTCCACACGTTCCAACAGGTATAAATGATTAGGCCGTCGAAATATCCCTTTATGGCTTCATGCTCCCACCATTCATCGACAGATGAGGTGGTCTCGATTCTGGACGGGGAATCAGCAAACCAGAGCCTCACCAAATCCTAAGCCTACATAGTGAAAGGGCAAATTCTGCAAAGGTGGCCAATGGTCTCAGATGCATGATTGCAGAGCACACATAACTCCTCGTGGTCCCAACACCTTGCTAGGTTAATGTTTAGATTGAAGATAAAATGTATGTTGTCGAACCACGGTGGATTATGAACTAGTTGATGAATTCTATTTTCGAAATCTAGTGTCGTCTAGTTTTTTAAAATTGATGGTGCTTGTTTTAGATTTATGTTCTGTCCGGACCAAATTGAAACCATTTTTAGGTAAACCGTATAAACGTTTTAAAAACCGGCGATTTAAGAGATCTGCTGGCTTGGTGCGGTGCAACTACTAGGATTTTTTTATAATCCGTCAATGGTAAAAATGGAATTTAGCTCCTAGTGATCGACCACGAGAGCTTGTCCTTTTCTTCAGTCAGTTGAATATCAAGGCAGAGAGCTAGCATGTAGTTCATTCAGACCACATGACAGCTAGCTCTCCACAAAGATTCCTCCTTAAAACATGCACTACCCGAGGAAATAACTCTGTTCAGTGACTTGAGTAGATCACATTAATTGTGGCTGAAAGTGATCAGGTTACAAAGTCTCTGGCAAATTTATTCTCAAAAAAAGAAGTCTGGCAAATATTGTGACAAGTGACAACTTTGTTTACTTAACGAGAACGTGATTGATTCCAAAGGCGTGCCCCAGTTGGCATCCTTGCGTGCTCCGAGGATTGAGCACTCATCGATCAAGCCATGCATATATCGCAACTGGCGCGTACGGTAATACTGTGGTACTCTCTCCGATTCATATTACTTGTCTCAAATTCGTTCAAATATGAATGTATCTATGTTTAAAAAACATTTAGATGCATGTAATATCACGACAAGTAAATAAATGGATATGAATACTGTCCTGACAATTTTGCGGCAAGGTGTTGGGACCACGAGGAGTTATGTGTGCTCTGCACGCAAAATTGTCAGCCGTGAGAAAGTTTCCTGAAACATGGTCCACACGTCTGATATGTTGAAGCCGCTGTGTATACTCCATTAGCTGTCGACTTTCAGGAGATTTCATCCGCCACATGCAGAGGCTGCAGTTGAATTACATCAATAATCTCAACGAGGCAAAGCGAAATTGACGAGCTTCCGCCGAGCGCACGGATCCAATTATAAGTGTAACTCGTTTTTCTTTTTACCGGTGGCCACTTTGAAAAGCCTAGGGGAAATTGATTTGAGGTTAGTGCCGTTGATCCAGCTGTCATGAACATTAACCTAGCACTAAACCTAACAAAAGACCCGAACTCCTCACCAGAACTTTGAAGTCGGACGTGGCCTGGACTGCAAGCTCCCTGGCTCACTTGGAGAGGGAGGAGATGCAGATGAGGGTTTGCATCTCCGCATCAGAGCACCAACTCCCCGCCCTCCTCTTGATGAGGTTCTTCATCCTTGTCTGAGCTCCCCGGCTCCGACTCCTCGTTGGCGACAATCTCCATCTCCTCCCGGCTGGCAACGGTCGGCGAGGACCTGCTCCAGCCCGATATCGAGACCGGCCCAACGCTTCCTGGCGAGGGTGATGGGCTTGCCGGATCTTCTGGGGGAGCGCGGTGATTTCTTGGCGGCGTCGGAGGCAGCGGATGACGCAATGAATATAAAGAGGTTGTGAAAGGAAAACCTTACCCCTGTATGGGTTTTAATGAATGATGACAACTTTGTTGAGGGACTAGTGATTTACTCGAGTGTTTCAGATAGTAAGTTCCTCGGAGCATTGATTTAGCCGCCCTACAACGCCTTACCTCGGCCCCGACCTTCGCCTCCCTCTCGAGCCCGTGTTGAGCATACTAGTTTTTTCGTAGCCTCTCTTCGTCACGCGTTGTATGTTGCGTTGCCGGCCGCTATCAGCCAGACAACAATAGAGCCGCCACCGCCTGGATACTTTTGGTCCGTTTTCATCCGGATTTGAATGGTGACTACTTTTTTACTCCACGTGGAAAGGTTTCCCCATAAAATTTCACGTCGGATGCCATGATGGCGTCAAGTTCACCCTAGAAATGGTTCGTGAACTCAAGACCAGTCAAATCCGCAGGTACAAAAATTGCAAGTATCCGGTTTCGCCAATCGAGAGACCAAATATATACGGTTTCGAGTTGATGGATTGTTTCTAAACTATGCTGCCAATTGATGAACCAAAAATATACTTTTATCAATTAAGTAATGCCACATAGGGACATATGAAATGTATTCCCCCTTTTGCATCAAAAAGGTGAAAACCATATGTGACGCACCAAATATATATGAAATCCTTGACCTTAGGCTTTGGAGTTTATTGTGGAGACTGGAGATGTCATGGTGAACATATATTTAGGAGAAGTAAAGATGATTCAGTTCTGCTGTGTTAGGAATTTTGGATCTGGGTACCATCAGGTTCAATTAAGATCTCAACCGCTAGATCAATTTGACTTATGTACTCTAAGTCGAATTGCCCATGTCTCTCTATAAGATCGCATGGTACACTACATTGGATACACTTCATTTTCTTGAATTGTCGCTGGCTTTTGGTACGCAGTTGATGCGAATCATTATATCCCTGCAACTCCAAAACAAGCTGAGTCGCAGGCTTCGTCGATCTCAGTCGACTCAATAATCCACCTGCGGAAAAAAATGATATGGAAATGTATGCACTAGAAAGAGAAAAAGAAAAAAAAGGTTGTGTTGCGGTACATCCCCACCCTAAAAAAAAAGAAATTTTCTCTTAATATCGTCATGGATCGAGAGTCATTTTTATGAGTAAGAATAACTTCACAAAACATGAGTACAATGATAGCAGAAAATATTGCTTTCGTGATGATGAAGAATCAATACACCCTATCTACTTGGAGTGCCTCTCTTGGTGTCACTTTTTTCTTTGACATTCGCTCTCCTACCACCTTGAAGTATTCCTGTCATGTTTAGGAACAGACTGTTTAGGAATTGGTCTTTGGGAACAGATAGATATTTTAAGGCTGAATTATTAGGAGGGTATGCTTTATATCAGACCATGCGTAGTACTATGGCAACAATATAACCTCTACATACGAAGATCTTCGTCATCTATACATTTGTTACCCGATCATTTTTTTAGGGAATGTTGCTCGAGCATTACAGTTCTTGATGCCCTCGTGGCTCATGCGTGGGCTGGACTGTGGGAGGTAGTCTAAATGATCTAACAGTGATCTTCGTCCTTGGGTAAAACTTTTGTCAGGTAATACAACCATTCTTTTACTGTGGTATTTTTTTACGCGCATCCTTCTGTTTAGGAACATCGCATTCTTTTTAGAACTTTTTTTAGAGGAGCATTCTTTTTACAACTAGTTTTTGGGTAGTTTTAATTACAATACTACTAGGCCCAGTTCCGTGTGTGGTGCTCTTTATATAATTGAGCCCAGTTACCTGCCCGCCCATCCAGTCCAGTACTGAAGAGTTCAGACTTCAGACCAGAGATCTGAACTTGCCTAGCTTCCCAAACCCTGAAGACTAGTTTCGCTCAAAAAGAAAAAAAAATCTGAAGACTAGTAGACCTAAAGCCCCATTCTGACTTCTCTGCCCTCCGGCCTAGCCGCCGGCGGAGATAGAAAATAATGGCGGCGGCGGCGGTCGGGGAAGGCGACAACGTCGCGCCGGAGACCACCAGAGTGGAGGCGGCTTCTCAGCCACAACCGCGCGCCTCCCCCGGCTCCACCCCCGGCGCCATGCCGTTCAAGGAGTGCGTCGCCGGCATCTCCTCGGCTCTCAAACGTACGCGCTTGCTTTGCGCCTCCAGCAGTTTCTTTTCGACGGTTCTGTGAGCGCCATAGCTGATTCTCTTTGTGAATTTTTGATGCGTAGATCCGACGGTGCGGTTCCTGAAGGAGCGGATGGAGAAGGCCGGATGCCCCGTGTTTCCGGGGATCATCAAGGCGTCAATCTGCTCCAGTGCTGGTGGCTACGCTAGCCGCCAAGGGGTATGCTGCTCCTGTCCTGTCCAGTCCTGTCCCCGCCCCTTGGTTCCGAAGAACCGGACGCTTATATGATTGGCACTGCACTCGCAAGGGTTTATGTTGGCAATTTGATTTGCATTGCCGCAATGGTTGGAGCTAGGTAGCGTGTTTGGTTGCTCGCAAGCCATAACAATTCAATACAAACCAGACTACTATAAGCATTTGATAAATTATAGAGTTTTAGTTGTTTGAGAACATGCTTTTTCAAAAGATTAACTAGGATAGTGTTTGGTTGTCAAGATTCGTCCATGATGTTAGATATGTGAGGAGATAAATTGTCTTGCAGCACTCGCCCGTTTTTGGAAAGTCTTAACTGGAAGGAGCAACTAAAATTATGAACTTTCCTCACCTGTGAGGATAGTTAGAGTACTGAAAGTGTTCAAAAAGATCAATTCATCTGTGTTTTAGGTGCATGGAGTTTGGCTTTGGAAATTCCTGTCAAATTCACGTCTGCACCTCACTTGCCAACATTTAGAACAAGGGTAGACAGGGCTGGTTCCTGTTTTCTGTACATGTTGGCAGGAGTTACTATGGGTTCATAATCCTGTCAACAAGACTTCAGTATATGGGTGCATTATTGTGTTCTCTTATTATGAAATGCATGGTTTTCCTTTTACTAACAAGGGATGACCAAATCCTTCGTTAAACCTGAGTTTAAAGATAAAACTTCGCTCGATAGTACTCCCTCCGTCCCATATTAGCTGACTTTCTATTACATGTATCTGGACACCTTTTAGGTATAGATACATTTATATTTGGGCAAATTTGAGTCACTTAATATGAGACGGAGGGAGTATATTACTAGTGGCTAAGCCAGGGCAGTTGTCCAAAGGATTATTGTTTTCCCTCAAAATTCATTGATTGGCCTTCCTTCTTTCCTTGCGGGTTCTATTTTAAGTAAAGTGATTGATGCCTTCTTTTGTTGGGTACTCCCTCCGTTCCATAATTCTTGTCGAAATATTACATGTATCTAGACACCTTTTAGGAATAGATACATCCATTTTTGGTCAAATTTGAGACAAGAATTATGGAACGGAGGGAGTACTATCTAATGACCATCCGTCCTCATACATAAACTGCTTTGATTTACCAAATTGTTTTTTCCAGGTAAAAGTTTGCTGTAATCACATGCTATATCAAGATAGTATAGAACAGACCATAATTCATGAGTTAATACATGCTTACGACGATTGTGTTACCAAGAACATGGACTTGAAGAACTGCGCTCACCATGCTTGTTCTGAGGTAGCGAAGTACTTGTCATATGAATTTTAGTTATTAGCATGTTATTGTGACACTGAAGCTTATGCTCAGTTGTGACTTACATTGACAATTGACTAATGTGGTTCTATATTCTTAGATTCGAGCTAATCACCTTAGTGGAAATTGCCATTACAAACGTGAATTGTTGAAAGGCTTCATGAAGATCAGGGGGCATGAGCCAGTAAGTGTTATTTTTTCGTGGCCAAAGCAAGCAACTGCCTTTTGCTTCTTCTTTTTTTGCGCTGGAAGTAACTGCCTTTTGCCGTATTGTTTGTTGAACTCATACCTAAACTTACATATGGTTTTTGTTATCTGTGATCTGATGTCAATCCTAATCTATCATAGCGTCCTTTTAGGTTCCAAGTTCCATACATCCGTCATCTTTTCTTCTAATCAATTCAATCAAACTTCTGTTGGCAAGAAAATAATTGGTTATAAACTTAATTAGAATAGGTAAATATAGAGGTACGAACTATTGAGATTGTTTTGAGTTTTCTCGTGGTTCCTTGAGTTGTTAGCTAACGAGTGTGTTTTTCTATATGTTTTCCTTTTGCTAAATGAATTTGTATGTCTGTTGTGACCTTTTCTGCATTTCTGAAGGAATGTGTCAAAAGACGTGTTCTGGAATCTCTCAGGAGCAACCCTTACTGCTCGGAGACGGCCGCAAAAGATGCACTTGAGGCTGTGTGGGATATATGCTACAATGACACACGGCCATTTGATAGGGCTCCATGAAGTGCAAGTGTGTTGGGATAGTTTTGTTTCCCCTCATATTGTAGTTCAGTAAAAGAGTCGCAATAAAGTCTAGAATTTTTGCGCCAGAGCAAAACTGTGTCACGAAATGAGTCCCAACAATGTAACAGGTTATTTCATGTAATTTAATTCTTTCACATGAGACACTGTGACAGTTAAATAATATCCTTCGAAAAAAGAACTTGATGTTACTGACTCATTCTTTACCAGGTAAATATTGCTTAAGATATTATCTGTAATCCTATATTCCTATCTAAGAATTCGAACCCTGTGGATAGGCATTTAAAATAATCAAAACCCAATGAGAGTTACTTTATCAAGAATATTGCCTGCATGTCGAGTTCCAATTGGCTTAATAAATACATCGAAATCGCTTCTTGCTCTATTCACAATATCATCATAAGAGTAAGTAAAATAAGATGATTTAAGCAGACTACAAGAGTTCAAATATCATATTTTTGTTTAGTTGGAGCATTGGAGGAGAGAGAAAAGAAGCAAGCTGTAAATCAAGAGTGGGGTGTGACACAAGCTATTAGAAACTTTGCCAGAGTGATGTGAGACAAGTATTAATAAATTAGTACATGCTGATAGCTGATTACTATACATATTGTTTATTGGGCTGGATATAGATGACATGGCAATAAGATATAGCCAGCACTTGGTTATATTATTATCTTACTCTATGGTGATTATAATCAGGTCCCAAACACAATGCATTCCATAGTCAAAATGATTTTAATGATACATTAGCATAGAATGAGTTCCTATCTACGTAGATGTTAAGGTACCAATTTGTCCAATTTCAAAAATTTATGGCTAGTTCTTATTGTCCTGTGTTTAGACTAGTCTCATTCAGTCTGCTAATAGCCTCATAAGGTTGATTTTTTGGCTCTCTTTTACATAATACATAGGTTCCCATACAAAAAGGTAGTATGTTAATAGCCTCATAAGGTTGATTTTTTGGCTCTCTTTTACACAACCTGGAAACTGCAAATGAGTTTAGCTGACTCGACCATGTCTGCTTTTCAAATTGTGCTGCACAAGGTGATTTACCATCTCCTTTAGGAAATGGGAAGGCTGATTGTGGGGAAGGCACCAGGGGCTGCTGAAATCCAAATTTCAGGGGAGGCTGAGGTTCTGAACATATTCGAGCTGAAACCTGAAAGGGCGTAGCAAATCTAAAGGGCCAGACATCAAGATTGCTGGCTGCCGCTGGATCATTTCCAGGTTGGGGGTACCATCCAGTGCTTGGATAGAGTGCTGAACTGCTGATTGGTAGTAATTGTTCGCCGCTGGCATGATCCTATTGCTGTGAATTCAGCCATTTGTTTTGAACTGACCAAACGCCCAAACCACATACTCCATTACTGTTGGTATATAGTTTACAAGATCTGAAAGGAGAACATCAGAAGGAGGAACTTGAAATCCAAACGCCCAAACCACATATACAGTTTTATCAGATTCCTTCGGACAGCAGCCCTTTCGTGCAGTAACATTACCCGCTGCTGCATTTCCTGAACCACCATCCGGCTCGATCCCCTGAGCCTGCTTATAAGTTATCCATTTCAAGACAGGGACGAAGGGAACCAACCGAACTAGGCCGTATCAAAACCTCGAATAGTTGGCTACGAAACATGCTGTCTACTTTGCAGCCAATCAAAAAAAAAGTCAAATAAAAAAACATTCTCTAAGTTAACACTGCTTGTTTGACATTATATAATGTTTTACAGTTAAATAAATGCCTGAGTGTGCTAACATCAGAATCTAAACACTCAATGTCTTACAATTAACTGAACTCAAATGAAGCTATATAAAATCAGAAGCTAAACTGTGTTGATCACCAGTAGTCAAGCAGACCTAACGAGGATACCTTGAAGATAACAACAGCTCTTCTTCCATACTGACTTGCCTGGTCGATTCTTCAGTGCTCATTGCATCATCAGCTTGTGGACAATTTAGTGCAATAACATTCTCCTCAAATTTCTCATCCCCCGTGCTGGCTAAGCCATCCTGATTGGATGCTCGAACAGCTTCCAGTGTCAACTCCACTTGCCTCATGGTAGGGCGATCCTCTCCTCTTAATTTTACACATGTTACTGCAAGTGTAGCAACTGCTTCTACTTCTTTGCTTCCCTCGTCCACAACTTGTGGGTCTAGGATCTCTGACAAATTTCCCTCTGCAAACAAGGTAGCAAACTGTGCAACGAGGCCATCACCTTCAGGTGACATGTATGAAGATGGCTTCTTTCTAGTCAACAGTTCAACAAGAATGACGCCAAAACTGTAAACGTCACTTTTCTCCGTGAGGCGCTGTGTGTAGAAGTACATGGGGTCCAGATATCCTATTGTACCTTGCACCATTGTTGTTACCCCTGACCTATCCATGGGAACGTACCTTGAAGCTCCAAAGTCGGCTACCTTTGCTGTCAGAGTATCATCCAAAAGTATGTTAACAGATTTCACATCTCTATGAATGACAGGTACTGAAGCTGTTGAGTGAAGATAGGCTAGAGATTTAGCCGTTTCAACCGCTATCCGCAACCTACCATCCCATGACAAAGATCTTGATTCACCCGTGTGAAGATGCTCATAAAGGGTACCATTGGATATAAACTCATAGACCAATAGAGGAACTTCTGTTTCAAGGCAACAACCATAGAGTTTCACCACATTTCTATGGTTGATTTGTGATAGGATAGCAACCTCGTTAATAAACTCATCAATCTCCTTCTGAACCACCATCTTCGGTTTCTTGATGGCTACGACATGGAGGTCAGATAAGATTCCTTTGTAAACCGTACCGTGGCCTCCACCACCAAGTTCACGTGCTTTATCAAAATTGTTTGTGGCCTTCTCTATCTCTTCCAAGGTTATGATCATTCTTTCTGCAATATCAGCTCTTTGAGATACCAACTGTCGCAACAATTGCCCACGGTTATTCTCAAAGAACTGTCGCTTCAATATTTGTGCCCTTCGGTCTTTGAGCTTTTTCGAAATGGAGGATGCAGCGAAAAGGGAAAGTATGACACCCGCCCCAATACCAACTCCTATAATGATGTATTTACCTGACAATATAGTGCATATTAATATTAGGATTCATTTAATACAGCATGTGTATATAATATCCTCAATCGATCTACACTTGCTAAGAGACGAAATAAGTTAAACTAAATTTTAATTTCTCAAATAATTTGTGCATGCAGAGTTAATGACATTAGAAAGAAGAAATTTGTTAAGAGTTTCAGTGGATTGAAATCAGAATACCAATATATATTTCTGGGAAATACTGGAAAGACAGCAGGAGCAAGATATTAAAGGCCGGGTACCCCATTGAAGTCCCCAGTAGATCCGTTGCTCACCTGTAGTAGACAAGTTGTGACCTGGAGATAAAGAGAGAAATATTTAAATACATACTGTATATTGTTACAGTATTAAGGAAAGCTAGGAAACAATTAGTTCAAATTATTTAGGCATAAATACTAGATAGAATAGAATGATAGACTAACTAACTAACCTTTGCATCCATCGGAAACGTAGGGGTTGGCGTCCGGTTCACCGTCGTAACCTGTTCTGCAGTGGCAGGTATAGCCGCCTCTGCTTCCTCGCTTGCAGTAGCTGTGCTTGCTCCTGCACAGCCGGTCGGATACCTCCCGCGGACAATCCGAACGGGAAGACTTGACGACGCTAGCAGTGGAAAAGCCACGCAATACTTCCCACTGCAGAAGAATGGGAATGTTGACGGGCTCCGACGGAAGCTTGCTAGAGATCTGCCCCTGATTAAACCGCCCCTCCTCGGCGATAAGAATGTGGATGGGCGCCGATTTTTCTCTATCGGGGGCTGTGTCGCCCTTGTTGAACCATTTCAATTTGTATTTGAATTGAGAGCGCATGCTGTTGTTGTACATGGAGATGCGCGTCCTGCAGCAGCCCATGCCGTTGCACTGATCGTCTTGCTTGATGTCGTTGTAGGAGCAGAAGGAGCCGCAGACGCTGACGATTCCCCCGTCGCTTTCCCAGCTCAGCTCCGCCATCAGGTTGCACCCCGTAAGGATTAACTCGTTGTGGGTTGACAGCGAGTAAGGCAACTCTTCGTGGCCATAGGTGCTAAGCTCGAAGGATCCCTCAAATTCATCCGTGTTGCCCTCCGTTGGCCTCGAAATATTAGTGCTAACAACGCCGGTGTCGAGGACGCGCACCGTGTTGTTCCGGATTGAGATCTCCAGGACTTGGGTGACCATGTCACTGTCCAGGAACAGCCGAGCTGGCTCATGGCCTGTGTCGATGCATGTGAGGTTGAACCCTTCCTGATAGCAGTCGTGGCCTTGGCCCACGCCGAATGGGTACGGCGCCGACACGTTCCCGCAGATATGTCGGCAGCCACCTGGAGCATTCAGAACAAGAGGTGAAGCATTGACTCTTTAATCTCTTATCATTTTAAAGTTTGGTGTCTTATCAAATCCGAAGCATCACTAAAAGCGCAATAAAAATAACCAATAACCACATTCAACACTCCCGAACCAAATATATAGATATCTGACACCATTTCTTTAGGTATCATGTTGCTAAAGGAGATATAACTTTGTGTGGTGCTTCCGACTAGCACAGAAGCACAAATAAATGGCAGTGCTTCTGTTTGACTTCAGAGTCTCTAAATTGAACTCATTCGATGCCTCTGACCGATGCCGGCCTCTCGGCTGCTAGTTGATACCTCTGACCAATTTTGGTTCGGTGCCTCCGAACGGACTACATTTCATATTTACTTAAGTGCCTCCATGTTTTTTTGCTTTTTTGGGGGGTTTCATTAACCACACTTCCAACCCCGTGCATGTGATCTAAGAAATCGCCTCCGTAGTTGCCGCACCTCACCAATCCTTTCTAGACCAGAGCTGTCGAATCGACTCCTTTGTCGCTCTTAGCCACGTCTCAATGCCCCCCCTCTGCCATAGCCATTGCTGCTCCACCAGGGAAAGCAACGGTCAGAACTACTTCAAAACTTAGTTCCGGGGTCCAGAACTTCTCTTACTAGGTGCTCCCTCCTAGGCAAACAGAGCGTGCGTGCATAAGACGAGAGATCATGCACAACAGGAAAATAAATATGATAATGATACGCACTCGATAGATTTAAAAATATAAGTGCGACCGAGAAATAGAGTTGGGAAGTGATGGGCGTAACTCACGTCATAGATCGATCATGAGAATCAGACGGCAAACAGAGCGTACGTGCATAAGACAAGATCACGCACAACAAGAAAATAAATATGATAATGATATGCACTGGATAAATTTAAAAATATAAATGCAACCAGAAATAGAAGAATCTTAATAATGCTATAGTGAAAATAGAGTATCTATAGTGAAAATGAAAATGGAATCCTCCCAGAGTTGCATAGTTTTACTGACCAGTGATGAGACCGATGCAGCCACCACGCTGGTAAGGGTCGCCCTGGGTTCCTAGCGGGCACGTGCAGTTAGCTGTATCGATTAAATCACCGTAGTAGCAGCGATCTACATGCACAGGCAACCATTAGTTCATAATCATTTTCGTTGTCTCAAATTATAGTAGTCTCAAATTATCTAAAGTAATATAGTCCAATTTGGAAATGCATATAAATTTGAGGAAAGGCAAAAAAAAGGATGATAAATTGATAATAAATGATCTATTAATAATACGAATAAGAGCTAAGTACCTTTGCAGCCGTCAGTGACATACGGATTGCCCTCGAAACCATCATCGCAGAAGCACGTGTAGCCTACTGTAGCCCTGCTGCAGGTGCTGTTGTTGCTCTTGCAGATTCTGCGGTCCGCTTCCGCGGGGCACTGGACAGCCGTCCTGTTGCGATCAGCTGGCTCTATGCTATCGCCGAGGACCTCCCATTCCAGCCAAATGGGCACCCGCAATGTCGCATCCTCTGATGGTGTCCGGTTTGGCCGATCAGGGTGGTCAGTAGCGAGCCAGACCTGCTCGAACCACCCCTTCCTGGCGACGAACACACGCGTGGGGACTCGCGACTCGTCTGAGCTCCGGTTCAGACCGAAGTGTGTGACTTCAACGTTGTAGGATGCGGCGTAGACGAGGCGATCCTTGCCGCGGGCCATGATCTGGTTGATGATATCCACCTGGCAGCAGCGACTGCCAGAGCATGGCAACGAGTCACGCGTGAGTATCTCCGGAGTCGTCGTCGTGAGGCCGTAGCTCTCGCAGACCGACGAGCAGCTGGCCATGGTGATGTTGCCGTTCTTGAGAGTCACTTGTACGTTGCAGCCTGTCAGGGTGAGCTCATTCGCACGTGATGCCAGCGTATAAGGCCCGTCTTCCCCGACACTGCTGCCGAGCGCGCCCTTGCCGGCTGCATCGATTTCGACGCTGCCGGTGCGTGTCACGCTCAGAAAGGGACTCCGCAAGTAGAGATCCTCGACTTGGCCCAGGGTGCCGGTGCCGTCGCCGAGCAGCAGCCGCGGGGTTTTGCTTTTACCCGTGCGGTTGCAGGTGAGCTTGAAGCCTGGCCAGTAGCACCTGGCAGGGCCCATGCCGAACGGGTACGGCACCTTCATGTGACCGCAGTCGATGTCGCAGTTGGGCATCCCGATCGCCTCCCCTGGATTAAGTTCTGCTCCGGCTAATGACGACAGCAGCAGCAGTGGTGCCACCGCCATCACTACCAGCGACATGGCCATGAAGTGTTTGTGTGTGTTGGTTGATTGGCTACCTTGCTACAGTACCAGCAGGTAGTCTTGGGTATCCGGCCGACTTATAAGGTTGCATGCATGCGCGTTCCGGCAAGCGAGCGTTCAGATCTCACCTACCGTGTCCACGTGCCAGAAAGCCTCACCTGCAAGCGAAAAATAAATAAATACATAAATATATGCTTGTAGCCTTTCGAACAACAGATTATACTAAAGATTGTTTTTAGTTAAACCTGACCATCCAGCTTTGCATCAACAAAGTTGTCGTAATTAAGTGTGAACTGCAGAGATACCTTTTGGGAATTTGAATAGTTAAAATAACCGCCCCGCCCCGAGATGATGGAGCAGTCTGGATCACAAGTGTAATTAACATACGCGCCAGTTGTAATGCATGGCTTGGGGTTGAGAGCTCAATCCTGGGAGCCTTGAACTATTCCAGCTGGGGCACGCCAGAAAAGGAGCATGTTACCCTGGAAAAGCAGTGCGTAAGTACGTACTTCAATTCCTACAGGCATCAATCACGTTCTCGTTAAATAAACAAAGTTGTAAAGCAGCACATGGAGATCACAGAGTGTTACGGTGTAAAAAAAGGTTCTCCCATGACAGGGGTTATCGTGGATTGTTCATCAACTCGCCTTCGGTGAGGTTAATTGCATACGGCTCCAGTTTTGATTCGTCATTAATTTCACAGCAGATGATT
Source organism: Brachypodium distachyon (assembly GCF_000005505.3). Taxonomy (NCBI): domain Eukaryota; kingdom Viridiplantae; phylum Streptophyta; class Magnoliopsida; order Poales; family Poaceae; genus Brachypodium; species Brachypodium distachyon. Next base: position 38,384,890 of record NC_016132.3, on the reverse strand, counting down.
CTCTCCTAGAGCATACAGTGCTTACTGTACCTACTTATCATATACGGCTTCGTGACTCCTGCGACCAGAGCCTGATTAGCAATAACCAATCCTCCATTAAGAATGATCAATTTGGTTGATCTATAAGGTATCTTTGCTAGTCCCATGTGTACACTCACTACAAAACAGGGATCTTAAATAAGGTGAAAATCATAAGATTCAGAATATGACTGTTAACAAAGTTATAATCTGACTGGGGAGGAGACTCTTGCTGCAAAATTTCCCAGACTTTATAATCTGACTGTCAGCCACAATGTGACTGTCAACAAAGTTATTTCCTCAGGTGGTGCATGTCTTTAGGAGGAATCTGTGCAGAGAGCTAGCGGTCATGTGGTCTGAACTACATGATATCTGCCTTAATATTCCTCTGACTGAAGAAAGGACAAGTCCTCCTGGTCACTAGGAGCTAAAGAACTTACCGTTAAGTCCATCTACAATGCTCTCCAGTCCAGGGCACCTAAAAAAGTTTATAAATTTTATGGATTTTCTTACGGGGGTGAATCCTAACCAAGAATAATCCCCTGGACAGGAGATGGAAGGGGGATCCTCTGTATGTTCTGTGTTTCTGATGAGAGCATAGATAATCTCCTTTCAATGTCCTGGCGTGTTGCTCAAGTGGCTTCCAAGGATATTTTACCTCCTTTTGATTTCAGGGACCAGAAAGAACAGCTGTAAAGATCTTTCTTGCGGTTACTTTCTGGCCAATCTGGAAAACCAGAAATTTGGCCTGTTTTGACGGCAAGTTTCCACATGAACCAATCGGGATCATTTTTCCCATATGTCATTGCTTGATTATTTGAGTGATTTGCAGAAGACGGTCGCTATGGAGATCTACAACAGAATCATGCAGCTCGGCTCCTCTTGGGCCCAGAATAGCCAACTGACTGTGTGTGGGCCTCCCTGGTGGTTTCTGTTCTTGCCATACAGCGTTAACTGTGGGCAATGCTCTCGATGGCTGTTCTCGAGTAGGAGACTGTAGAGCGGAATTTGTTTCCCCTGTACCTTCCTTTCCTTTTTTTTCATTTTCGTTTTATTTGCTATTTTGTTTCTTGAAACCTGTGAGCTTTGTTAATAAAGCTGTGGGTACCCCCTTTAATAAAAAAATGATTCAGAGAAATTCGTCTGTAGAAAAAAAAAGTCACTAGTATAATGCAATATAAGTAACATAATCTAGCTTCAGACATGAAGGTCTGATGATAGCTATCATAATATATACTCCAGCTAGTTAAAACAGAGGAAGAAACAGTACTCCCTCTGACCCATAAAAAGTGTCGCCCATTTTGTACTAAGTTAAGTGAACGACACTTTTTATGGATCGGAGGGAGTATATATCATCATGATTGCATCTCTGTAACTTTTCTAGTTATCATAGCCTCATGGGAGTAAAGTACAGTTGAAAGAGTTCCGGTGGTACTTAGACTAGCTTGTCTAGAACAACCAATTTGATCGGTAAACACAACATGAACAAAAAATACTGGCAGGTTCTAAATTTCCTTGTGCAAAGTTTGTGTAAGGGACAACCTGATCCTGTATTATGCGCAAATTGCACTGCCTGTGTTCCTTACTGTAAATGGAGTTGAGAAAAAGCTGAATACCTGCTAGGGAGCTCCACACTGCACACACATTTTGGGTTTGCCAGTAGCTTTCTGGTCCAGCAATAATTTCTTATTTAGGAGAGACCAGCCAGATGCCATTTCTGGCGATTCACGACCCTTAAGCTTCCAGTAGCTCCTCCTTGGTGTTTCCATAGCTGCATTCTAATTGCATATCCATTTAAGCATACTACATTCATAACAATATAAATTTACTATTCAATAAATGTGAACAAAAAAATTAATCAATATAATTGTGTTAGTTCTTGTTGTACTCCATTTCAAAAGAAGTGTTGTAATGCATCTCTGTGGTAAACAATCTTGACATTGTTCACTGCAAGATTGAGAAACTTATTGGAACACTTTGCATAGAACTTTGAAGTATAACTAGTTAAATGTGACATTAGTTGTTTTGGCGGCTCACACTCACAGTACCTGCAGATTTTTTTTGTCATTCTCGGCATTATACTCTCTAACTCACATAGACTGTCTGTTACTGAAAATGCTATATATGGTCAACTTTCACACATTTGTGTTCACGCGAAAAGAAACTTGCCACATAATTTTTTATTCTCCTACCCCAGACCTAATATTACAACAGTATGCACATGACTTGCTTCAGGTTGGCTAGTTGAAGTAGCTAGTCCATAGCCATAGTTGCGAAGTCAAACTCTAGTAATACATCAAATTACAAATTCAGTACAGGCCAGTCACCTTCTTCAGAAAACTACCAGGTCACTTGCAATGTCACATGTGCAAGCATACAGATTGCTTTTGTTCACGTTAAGCTGCACATAAGATCTGCAAAAAAGGAATGCAGGTATAACAAAGTTAGAAGATAAAAGTAGTTGTTGTCATGTACTGGACACTGTAGTTCCACTGCATATAACGCAACTATATTTGAATATTGAGCCGGATAGCTTTAACCTACAAACGAAATGGTGATTATTTTTTAGATCTACAGCAACTGCTATGGCCAGTAAAAGGGAACTTGAACTGCTATAATCCAAATCCACAACAGCTGCTATGGCTAGTAAAAGGGGAACATTAATAACACAATGGTGCATAGATAAAAGGGGGGATCGAAAGAACTTCCTGAGCCTGTAATTACATATGCACCAAACTATTCAATATTCAATTGGTAAACATTCAGACAGCTGAGGGACAAAAAACTGCAACCATCGGTAATTAACTTTATCCGATTAATACTGAGGAACTAAACTTTTTCCGGAACTGGAAACCTGACACTGATTGTACATTTGAGCACCATCCTGACACTTAATTTCCAGTATGGAATTATCTTGCACCATTCAACTGTTCAAATGAGTCACGGTAGCATTACACTATGCAACCACCACGAAACAGCACATTGACTTATCCCACTCCAATTGAACTATATCCAACTAAATCACCAAACAAGAGACCAACCCAACTGTCGTAGAATTGGCTAATTGCAGAAGTATATATGTATAGATTGTAGCCGATGGAACTGGAAATTGTGGGCGCCTGGGTCACCTAAGAGCCGCTGAAGGACGATTGGGCCGGGAGGGCGAGTCCGGCACGACGAGCGACGGCGCTGCAGGTCGGCCTCGGACTGGGAGGACACCTCACCATGCCCAACACGATGGCGCGCTCCATCCCGGTCCTGCAGCGCGTCCCGCCACCGCGGTGGAGGCGTGGCGAGAGGGAAAGAGGAGGGCGCAGCGAGGGCGTGGCAGTGGAGGGGGGAGCAGCCGGCGTACATGGAGATGGAGAACGGGAGTGCTCGAGGGAGGCGGCTGGAAAAAAAGTTTCTTCTCTTTTCTGCCGCGGGTTGGAACTATAGGCTGCCAACGAGCCCGCCCGGCCCGTATCTTAACGGGCTCGACACAGCCCAGGCCTGCTCCGGTGAATTCCAGGCCCAGTAGATCGGCCGGACTAATTTGTGCCGGTCCGGGCCCGTTTAGCCCGGCGGCTCGCGAAGAATATACAAAGAGAAATACAAAAGGAAAATGCTGAACGGGACGTGTTGTGCTGGCCTGCGGGCGACTGAGCCCAGCAATGGGCCGGACACGGTGGGCTCACGAGCTTTTTGAAAAAGCCCGGTCAGTTTGCAGGTGGGCTCTGGCTTCGGAAGCCGTGGACGGGTAGATGGGGTCATGGGGCATCTCGAGAGCTCTCACGCGATCTGAGAAGATTTTCACATTTCGTTAATGTTTCGATCCGGATTTACTAAAATTCCATTCTAATTTTACTAAAATTTGGCAATCTAGTGTAAAGCCTCATGAGGTTCATTATCTTTTGGTCCAAATTTAGCGAATTTTAATAATCCGGTGAGGGGCCTCAAAGAGGAGAACGCATCAAGAATTGATACATTACTAGTTTTTTAAATTTCTCTTGAAATCAGGAGAAGACATGGTTGCGATTGTAGAGTGCACAAAACCGCATGTTCCGAGGTTGGCAGCCCCACAGTTAGTTGTTCGTTGTTTCGGTCTGCTGTGAAGTCATATGAGTACAAGAAAAGAGAGTGTTAGTCACTCTGTTTCTAAATATTTGTCGCTGTTTTAGAAACGAAGGAATTACATTACATATGTGCGCTCACCTGCATATCATACACTTTTGTTCCTTAAAAAATTGAAACATGAACAATGATTTTATGTAGTTATTTCTCTTTTGGAGGGCTTCTTAGTAATTTGACTCGAATGGGGTCGTTAGATTGCAGTGATGGCACCATTCATGCCCGCCTTGTCACTCCTCGTACAGCTTTATAATGGACAACCCCAGCCATCGAAATCATCATTCAATTATTCATTCCCCAAACACTGCCACTCCAAGTTAACTGAAGCAACAAAGGCACCGCAGAGCAGAGGAAGCAGAGCTCCACCTCGAGCTCAGCAATGGCCGGCAGCACCTGGGTGATGGTCTGTTCTTCTTCCCTGTTCCCTCGATCCCCACCTTAATCAATCTCCTTAATTTCTTGATTGAAAGAATTTGCTTTAGCTTTCGCTGTTCTGATCCTTAATTTCTTGGGGAATCAACGATGCACGCACGCAGCTGGAGCAGAAGGGGGCCGGGCCAGGAGCAAGGAGCTCCCACGCCATCACGCTCATCGGCGGCACGGCCTACTCCTTCGGCGGCGAGCTCACCCCGCGAGTCCCCGTGGACAGCACCATGTACGCCTTCGACCTGAAAACCCAATCCTGGTCGGCTCTCACCTCCGCCAGCGGCGACGTCCCGCCGCCGCGGGTCGGCGTGACCATGGCCGCCGTCGGCGACACAGTCTTCGTCTTCGGGGGCCGCGACAAGGCCCACACGGAGCTCAACGAGCTCTACTCCTTCGACACGGCCACCGCCACCTGGTCCCTCCTCTCCTCCGGGGACTCCGGCCCGGCCCACCGGAGCTACCACTCCATGGTGGCCGCCGACGACGGGAAAGGCGGCGGGGTCGTGTACGTGTTCGGCGGGTGCGGGAACAGCGGCAGGCTGAACGACCTGTGGGCGTACGACGTGGGCACCCGGCGGTGGGAGGAGCTGCCGGCGCCGGAGAAGGAGATCTGCGCTCCACGTGGCGGGCCGGGGCTGGCATTCGCGGCGGGGAAGGTGTGGGTGGTCGGCGGGTTCTCCGGGGACAAGGAGCTCGACGACGTGCACAGCTTCGACCCGGCCACGGGCCAGTGGGCCGCCGTCGGGACCACCGGGGAGCGGCCCAGCCCGCGCAGCGTGCTCTGCGCGGCCGGCGTCAAGGGGAAGGAGAAGGGGACGGAGTACGTGGTGGTGTTCGGCGGCGAGGTGGATCCCAGTGACCTCGGCCATCTCGGCGCCGGCAAGTTCTCCGCCGAGGCCTTCGCGCTGGACACCGAGACGGGGATTTGGGCCAGGCTGCGGGAGGAAGAAGAAGATGATGAAGGCGGCGCCGAGCGGCAACACCCGGGGCCTCGGGGCTGGTGCGCGTTCTCGGCCGGGGAGCTTGATGGCCGGGCCGGGATGCTCGTCTACGGCGGCAACTCGCCCTCCAATGACCGCCTCGGCGACATGTTCTTCTTCGCGCCGCTTCTTTGATGTCTTGATCAAATCAGCTGTCGTGATTGTGCCTGGAGATAATAATGATGTTCTTGTCGTATCCCACCTGCTGACTGCTGTGCCTGCTTTACGGAGCACAAAACAAAACAATGGGCGCAAGACGAGATGTCACCGTATGTAGCTGCTCCACACGTAAACACCACTAAGAAAGTAGAGCACTCCTGATGATAAGTTTGATTGCTCGCTTAGTTTATTATTCTCCTGGACCTGTGTGTTCGTGTGACACTGTGACGTGACTGCGTCTAATTTTTATTGTTTCGATGAATCTGGAGCTTCATGTGTGTCAGATCCTAGTTGACATCGTCCTGTCCTATCCTATTCCTATCTTGGTTGGCAACTACGCGAATTAGAGAAGCGTAATTAGGTTCTCAAAAAAAAAAGAGAAGCATAATTAGAAAACACAAATCCACTGTACAAAACAGAGCTTCGGTCTCCTACGGGGCGGGGCGGGTGGCAAGATCCGGAAGAACCAAAGCCCCCGAAAAACAATCGTTTCTGGGCCAACTGGGTCGCCAATTGTGTTCTCCTCCGAAAAGGGCCTGGCTCTTTCTTGGGCCTAGTTTTGCCCGGGCCTGTTAATCAGCAGGGAGCCCCCGCTCGGTTGCTCGGTGCCTGTTGGATTCATCACAGCGTGCAACGCCCCCCCTGAGCTGCCGCCTCCCTCCTCTACTCCGCCACGCCTGCGCCTTCCTCCGCTGGCCTCGGCGTCCCAGAGCGGGATGGAGCGCGCCATCGTCTCGGGCATGGTGAGGCGTCCTCCAGTACGCCTCCGGCCTGCAGCGCGGTCTCTCGTGCCGAACTCGCCCTCCAGGCCCGCTGGTCGGTCCTTCAGCGGCGGCGCTTAGGTGACCCAGCCGCCCACAATTTCCAGCTCCATGGCTATAATAAATACATGTATATATTCTTGCAATTCTACCGCAATTTCTTTGGTTTCTGGTTTTGTGATTAAGTTGGGTAGCTCAATTGGAGCGGGGGATAACTCAATGTGCTGTTTTGTGGAAATTGCATACTACGATGCTATTGTGGCCTATTTGGACAGTTGAATTGGTTTATGATAATTCCGTACTGGAAATTAAGTGTCAGGATGGTGCTCAAATGTACAATTGGTCTCAAGTTTCCAATTCGAAAAAAAGCTTAGCTCCTCAGTATCAATCGGATAAATTTGATTACTGAAGGTTTACTAAAGATAATATTGAATAATTCAGCATCGATTTGATGCCTATGTAATTACAAGGTTAGGTAGTAGCAGTTCTTTCAGTCTCGAACTTTGAACAATTAGTGGTGCGTTGATGCTGTTAAAAGTATTATTCATTCAGATGTTTCAATGGAAAATGGGTTCATTTAGATACCTTATTAGTTGATGCAATGTTCGGGTATGTTTTAGTAATCTAAGTCGGTCTCTCAGTGCTAACAATTTAAATTTCATGGATGGTAGTATTTGCCTCTCACTTGACTTTGTTTTAGGACACTGCAATTTATCGTCTTATTGGTAATGCTGACATATACTCCGTATGTAGAGTCCTCCAAAAGTTATTTTATTAGGATGTGCATGATAGAAGATGAGGACATGTTGCCCTTTCAAGATTTCTCTTATTTATTAGTAAAACAGAAACCATTCTTTTGTATAATTTCTTTTGTGACAAGACATACTTCCATCCAACTTTGTTTGGAGCTCCCTTATGCTGCATGTTCATGCAGTACGTCATGGAAGATATATATTCCTGCGAGCATTAGTAAAAAAGAAACCATTCTTTTGTATAATTTCTTTTGTGACAAGACATACTTCCATTCAACTTTGTTTGGAACTCCCTTATGCTGCATGTTCATGCAGTACTTCATGGAAGATATATGCGAGCATACCGTGAAAGGTTGCGAATGGCCAAAAGTGGCATCCAACTGGCCTCTCCTGAATAAGAAATTTTTGCTGGACCAAAAAGCTTGCCTGACAAACCCAAAATCCGTGGGTAGTGAAGCTCCCTGGCAGGTATTCAGCTTTTTCTCCACTTCATTTACAGTACAGACCACAAGGCAGTGCAATTCGTATAACAGATGATCAGGTTGTCCCTTCCACAAACTTTGGAGATCAAACAATTAGACAAGGAGATTTAGAACAAGCTGCCAGTTTTTTTTGTATATGCTATGTTTAGAGATCAAATTGGTTGTTCTAGACATGGTCTAGCGGTCTAGACACTGGAAGTATTTCGACTGTACTTTGTATATATGATAACTAGGAAAGTTATAGAGATGCGAACATGATGATATATATTTGATTATGTACAGGTACTGTTTCTTCCTCTGCTAATTAGTGGAGTATAATAAATCACAGACCTTTTATGTCTGAAACTAGATTATATGATACTTATATTGCACTGTCTTAATGACTAATTGTTTTTTCTACAGACTTATTTCTCTGAATCTTACGATTTTCACTTTATTTTAGATCCCTGTTTTGTAGTGAGTGTACACATGGGACAAGTGAAGACACCTTATAGACAACCGAATCGATCATTTTTTATAGAGGATTAGTTATTGCTAATCAGGCTCTGCTTGGAGGATCTTGGATGGCTCTTGTTAGGATGCTTGGAGGATCTTGGATGGCTCTTGTTAGGATGCTTGGAGGATCTGCGATCGCTCTTGTTAGGAAGCATTCTATGATAAGTAGGTAAGCACGGCTGGCTCTACGGAGTGAACCATCTGTAGTAAGTTTCTAACAACTCTAAACTGAAGCCATATGCAATTAACCCGTCCGAAGACAAGGCTGATTAACCATCCGCGATAAACCGTCATGGAGAAGCCTTTTCCTACATTGTAAGTGGGTTATCTCTATCTGCTGCTTTACAACTTTGTTTAGTTAACCAAAACGTGATTCATGCCTGGAGGAATGAAGTACGTACTTACGTGCTCCTTTTCAGGCATTCACCAGCTGGAATCTTTGCAGGCTCCAAGGATTGAGCACTCATCGATCGAGCCATGCATGTGAACTGGTGTGTACATTAATTCCACACATGATCCAGACTGCTCCATGTCTCAGTTCTTTAACAATTCAATTCCCAAAAGGTACCTCTGTCGTGCACACTTAATTAACGAGTTAGTTGATGCAAAGCTGGATGGCCAGGTTTAACTAAAGACACTTCTTTAGTATACTCTGTTGTTTAGTCGATACTAGTAATTATTATGTCCACTCTACAGATGAGCTTTCTGGCACGCGGGCATGGTAGGTGAGATCTAACGCTCGCTGCTGCCTGCCGGTGGCCGGAACACGCTCGCACGCAACCTTATAAGCTGGAGACCGGCGACGCTGTGCCTGCCAGCTGGTACTGTAGCGAGCTAGGAAGGTAGGTAGCCTTGCTTGCTCGATCGATCAACCAACACTAGTTGATGCCATGTTGCAGGTGGTGATGCTGCTGCTGCTGACATCATTGGCCGGAGCAACAGTTGAACCAGAGGAGGCGATCGGAATGCCCAACTGCAACATCACCTGCGGCAGCATGAGTGTGCCTTACCCGTTCGGCATGGGCCCTCCCGGCTGCTATTGGACGGGCTTCAACCTCACCTGCAGCTACCCCACGGGCACTGGCAAAGGCGAAACCCCACGGCTGCTGCTCGGTGACGGCACCCTCCAAGTCGAGGATCTTGACTTGGCGAATTCCCTGCTGCAAGTGACAAGTACCGGCGGCGTAACAGTCGACGCTGCCGGCAATGGCACGCTCGGCGGAGGTGTCAGGGACGGCATGCCCTACACGCTGCTGACGGGCGTGAACGAGCTCACCCTGACAGGTTGCAATGTGCGGGCGACGGTCAAGAGCGGCAACATCACCATGGCCAGCTGCTCTGCTGTCTGCGATGCCTACAACACAACGATGCCAGACATACTGACACGCGACTCATTGCCATGCTATGGGAATCGCTGCTGCCAGGCGGAGATCATCATCAACCACCAGGTGGTAGCCGGAGAGCTCGTCCCCATCACGTCCTACGACGTTGAGCTCATATACTTGGGTTGGAACCGCAGCTCGGATGTGGCGCGAGTCCCCACACGTGTGTTCATCGCCAAGAAGGGGTGGTTCGAGCAGGTCTGGCTCGCTACCGATCACCCTGATCAGCCAAACCAAAGACCATCGGAGGATGTGACGTTGCCTGTGCCCATTTGGCTGCAATGGGAGGTCGTTGGCGACGGTGTAGAGCCAGCAGATCGCAACAGGACAACCCTCGAGTGTCCTGAGGAAGTAGCTCGCAGAGTCTGCAAGAGCAAGCACAGTTATTGCCGTAAGGGTACAATAGGCTACACGTGCTCATGTGCAGATAATTTCCAGGGAAATCCTTACATAACCGATGGCTGCAAAGGTTAATATCTTTTCCATCCCAGCTTTTTCTCTTTGTCAAAATATGTCACTCCCAGATTGGACTAGAGCTAGTGGTACTACCAATTTGGACAACAGAAACGAATACTAATTAACTTTTGGCTGTACATGTAGTTGTCGACAAGTGCAAGCAGAATGGGGATCATCGCTGCTATGGTGTCTGTACCGACACAGGTAACTGCACGTGCCCACCAGGAACCAATGGGAACCCTTACCTGCCCGGTGGCTGCGCCAGTTCCGTTGCTGGTGAGTAACTACTCTGCAACTTTGGGAGGATTTCCTCTGTTTTCCCTTACGAAATGACTTAATTTATAGCTTCATTGTTGAAGAGTGGATTGCCTGCCCTTTCCATCAGATCGGTCTTTTAGTTGCGTTGGCTAGTGCATGAATCTTGACATCCCTTAGCACCAAAGAATTAATTGATGTGGCGCTAATAAATGAAATATGTAAGTTAGAGTACAACAATACATATTGAATGAGAGAACAAAAAAAGCTTAGTGTTAGTTGCTAAGTTTGGTTGTGGTGCTAATTAAGCTTTTTGAGCTTATAACTATACCTATGTAAGTTAGAGTACAACAATACATATTGAATGAGAGAACAAAAAAAGCTTAGTGTTAGTTGCTAAGTTTGGTTGTGGTGCTAATTAAGCTTTTTGAGCTTATAACTACACCTTCTCACCTTTGTTTCTTCTCTAGCACTGCTTAATTTAGCAGCTAGCTCAGTCATGGACACTCTGTTTTTATTCTATGATCATCTAACTCCGTGCTTTTACAAGAGACCGTGCACAATTTTTAGATGTAAAAATGTGCAACTCACTCGCACACACATACCTAAAACTAAAGGTGCACATAATTTCTAGAATATTTGTTGGATAATGAATCAATGGTTCTCTAAGTCAGACTTAGAAACAGACTTTTTGTACGTAGAAGATAAAAACAAGAAAACAAATTCGATACTTCACTTCACTCATTTTTTTTTAACGAGTGCTCCAGGGAGCTGCAGCCATTCCTGCGGGGACGTGTTGGTGCCGTACCCATTTGGTGTGGGCCAAGACCACCACTGCTACTGGGAAGGGTTCAACCTCACCTGCCACGACACAGGCAATGAGCCACCGCGGCTGTTCCTTGATAACAACATGACCACCCAAATTGTGGAGATCTCCACCCGGAACAATACAGTCCGCACCCACGGTACCAGTGTCATCAGAATACCAAGGCCAACGGATGGCACCACGGGTGATGGCAACTTAACAATCGATCTTACCATCGACGGCCGCAGAGAGGTGCCCTACTCACTGTCGGCCCACAATGAGTTCATCCTCACGGGGTGCAACCTGATGGCGAAACTGACCGGGGACAGTGAACCGAGCGTTGTCAGCGCTTGCGCCTCCTTCTGCTCCCCCGAGGACACCAAGAAACAGAACGATCAGTGCAACGGCATGGGCTGCTGTAAGGCTCCCATCTCACTGTACAACAACAGCATGCCTACTGGAGTGAACTACAAATGGTTTGACAAGGGCTACGGCGACGACGAATCGCCGTCCGACGCCTACTTGCTTCTCGCGGAGGAGGGGTGGTTTGATCAGCGGCGGGTCTCCAGTGAGCTGCTACCAGAGAGATGGGAATTTGAGCTGCGGACTCCAGTTCTTCTGCAGTGGGAAGTATTGCATGGCTTCTCGTCGATGGCGTCAGTTGACGCCGTCAAGTCTTCGCACCCGAATTGTCCTCCTGAGGTGGCCAACAGCCTATGCAAAAGCAGGCATAGCTACTGCAAACAAGGGAGCAGAGGCGGCTATTCTTGCCATTGCAACAAGGGTTACGATGCTAACCCGGATTCCAACCCATACATCTCCGACGGATGCCGAGGTTTGTTAGTACTCCCTCTGTTCCAAAATATAAGGTGTATTTATTTTCCTTTGACCAAAGAATTACTCCATTAACAGGTGATTTTTGTGATACAAATCATAATCATAAGTACTTTTGAATATGAATACAATGATATCGATTGCATGTCACGTAGATTATACAATGATAACCAAAAGTAAGTACTTTTGGAGTATATGTCTATGCATGTACTGCTAATTAGCTTGCACTAATTAATTTGCTCTCTTCATCTCCAGGTCGCCGCAAGTCCTTTACTACAGGTGAGCAACAGATCAACCAGGCCCTTCAATTTCTTGCTCCTGTCTTTCAGTATGTTTTGAAGCAATATATTGATATTCTGATTTTACTCCACTGAAACTCTTGACTAATCTTTAGAATGTCATCAACTCGGAATATTATGCACAAATTACTTGAGTAGTTGAGACATTAAATTGTTGAGTTGATTTGTTGCTTAGCAAGTGTAGATCGATCAAGGGTATTACAAAACAATCATTAGCTTCATCGTTTTTCATCTATATATAATTGTTTAGACACACATGCTTGCTGGATAAAATGAATGCTAATGTGTAAATATTTTCAGGTATATACATCGGTACAGGAGTTGCTATTGGAGCTGGTCTCATACTTTCGTTTTTCACTGCCTCCTCTGTTTTGAAAAAACTCAAACACAGAAGGGCACAAATGTTGAAGCAAGAGTTCTTCGAGAAAAATCGTGGGCAATTGTTGCGACAATTGGTATCTCAAAGAGCTGATATTGCAGAAAGAATGATCATAACCTTGGAAGAGATAGAGAAGGCAACCAACAATTTTGATAAAGCACGTGAGCTTGGCGGTGGAGGGCACGGTACAGTTTACAAAGGGATCTTATCCGATCTCCATGTCGTAGCCATTAAGAAACCTAAGATGGTGGTTCAAAGGGAGATTAACGAGTTTATTAACGAGGTTGCCATCCTATCACAAATCAACCATAGAAATGTGGTAAAACTCTATGGTTGTTGCCTTGAAACAGAAGTGCCCCTATTGGTCTATGAGTTCATATCCAATGGTACCCTTTATGAACATCTTCACACCGGTGTATCAAGATCTTTATCATGGAACGATAGGCTGCGGATAGCAGTTGAAACAGCTAAATCTCTAGCCTATCTTCACTCAACAGCTTCAATACCTATCATTCATAGAGATGTGAAATCTGTTAACATACTTTTGGATGACAGTTTGACAGCAAAGGTAGCCGACTTTGGAGCTTCGAGGTACGTTCCAGTGGATCGTTCAGGGGTAACAACAATGGTGCAAGGTACGATAGGATATCTGGATCCAATGTACGTCTACACACAGCGGCTCACGGAGAAAAGCGATGTTTATAGTTTTGGCGTCATTCTTGTTGAACTGTTGACTAGAAAGAAGCCATTTTCATATGCGTCACCTGAAGGCGATGGCCTCGTTGCACATTTCGCAAGCTTGTTTGCAGAAGGAAAATTGCCGGAGATACTAGACCCACAAGCTATGGAAGAGGGAGGCAAAGAATTGGAAGCAGTTGCTACACTTGCACTCTCATGTGTAAAATTAAGGGGAGAGGATCGGCCGGCCATGAGGCAGGTGGAGTTGACTCTCGAAGCCGTTCGAGCATCCAATCAGGATGCTTTAGCTAACCCGTTGGTTGAGGGATGTGAGAAGAATGTTATTGCGGTAAATTGTCCACGAGCTGAAGATGGAATAAGCACCGAAGAATCGACCAGACAATTCAGTATGGAAGAAGAGCTGTTGTTATCTTCAAGGTATCCTCGTTAGCTCTGCTTGAGCACAAGTGATCAACAGAGTTTAGTTTCTGATGTTAGTTTCTTTTGCATTCAGTTAAGAAAAATTGTTGCTAGGAAATGCAAGTTGTGCTGAAGTTTAGGATACTCATCGTGTGGCACTAACTAATTACTGTAATGCTGAGCGGCAATCATAGTCGATAATTTAGGCCACTCACAAACAAAATGTGCTGTATGTATAATGTCAAACATGCAGTGTTAAATTAGTACAGAAGAAGGAAAATGATGGACTGCAGAGTGCAAATAATTAAGGAGGAAGGGGAGAATGGATTGCTCGACTTTGTTCTAGGTGTGCGTATATCATTGAATTGAATGTTCTGTGTGGCTGCACTGCAGCTGGTCGTCGTTGGCGCGAAAATAGTGAGCAAACCAACCTCTATATTTTTTAAAAATCTTGGTCAGTTCACAACAAATGGCTGAATTAACAGCAATAGGGTTATTGCAGGGGCAAACAGTTACTATAAATCAGCAGTACTCTTAACCGAATTTGGAGGTTTCCTGGTACATGCTCCAGGCACTGGACAGCATCCCGGACCTGAAAATCATTGCAGCCATCCACAGTCAGAACTCAGAAGTCAGAACCCTCCCTTGTCGAGCCTGCTACAGGGAGAGCGGCAAGAAGGTGAAGAAATCCCACCTGGGCACCTGGCTGGCGAAGCAGATTTTGGTCCATTCCACAGCTCACATCATGGGTTTGCAGATTTTCACTGAATTTCGGTTTTTACTCGATACTTGGCCATATAATTCAGTTTTTACTTGATACTTGGCCATATATAGAGGTGCAAGATAATTATTAAAGACTACAAATAGTTCAATGCCATTTGCAAACTAAGGCGCACTTGGTAACAAGTCGAGTCATTTGAAGAGGGGAAACACATGGTAGCGGCGGTAGAGCTCGCGGAGCCAGCCGGACTGGTGGTGCTTGCCGAGCTCCACCTTGGCGCCGCTCTCGAGGTCGTACTGCAGCAGGAGACTCTCCACGTCCAGCACGATGAAGTCGCCGCACGCGCCGGCGAAGTCCTCACCGGCGTCTCGCGGCCGAACAGCATGTGGAAGTACCACGTCGACATGTCCTCCACCACCGCCTCGTGCACGCGCCGCCACGGCCCCGAAGGAGGGCTGCCACCGCCGCCGCTCGTCGTCGCCGCGCCGTCGTCCTCCATGACCCACGCGCCGTGGACGCCCTCGATGCCGTCGTGCGGGAGCTGCGACACGCTCTTCTCGTCGTGGACGTCGAACGCGCACAGCCGGAGCCGGCCGCCGGCCGACCCCAGCGACCGCCCCACGCGGCCCTTGGACTGCTCCGCCTCCGGCGGCTCGCCGAGCAAGGATGCCGCGCCGGCGGCGGCGTCCTAGCGGAGGATGCGGGCGCGGACCTCGCCGTCGCCGCCACGGGCACGGACCCGGCGTTGGTGGAGCCAGTAGAAGCTCTTGCCGACATGGATGCCGGGGGAGAGCGTGGCGCCCAGGCAGCCCTGCGAGTCCAGCTCCCTGGCCTCCCACTTGCCGGCCTCCGACGAGAAGGTCTCCACGAGCGTCCGCCCGCGCCCGCGCTGGACCAGGAGGACCACCGTGAAGGCGATCTCACCGCCGGCGGTTGATTCGTCGTAGTGTAGGCCGGAGTTGGTGTGGCGCGACGGCGGACGGCGGGAGCTCGGCCCAGCGGTTGGCGGCCGGGTCGCAGACGTAGTAGCGGCTCCGGCCGCGGCATAAAAAGAGGCGGCCGTGCGACGCCGCGATGGAGATGTCGAGCTCGGGGACCGTGCGCTCGAAGAAGACCTCCCACGGCGCCGGATCCGCCGCGGCGGCTAGATCCGGCGGCGCTTGGGGTTTAGCGCGGACGTAGTCGGGATTAGGCTTCGCTGTCGTCTTGTGGGGCGGCGGCGGCGGAGGGTCGACGTACTTGGGCTGGAGAGGGACCTTGACGGGGACGCGGCCGGCGCCGGGGTCGAGGGCGACGAGGGTGAGGTGGGTGAAGCGGCCGACCTTCTGCAGCGGCTGGATCACGAGCGCGTAAGGGCGGTGGTGGGCGGCGAGCGGCGGGGGCGGCCGCAGCAGCTGGGAGAGGTGGCGGTGGGAGAGAAACGTCGGCTTGGAGAGCACGGCGCGCCACCGGCGGCAGACGGCGGCGATGCGGCAGGCCTGATCCATGGTGGGCGGCCGGTACAGAATCTCTCAGAGACGATTGCTCCGGTTTCGGCTTCGAACGCTGAGATCGCGCGCTTGGACTAGTAGTAGGGATAAACATGCGTGTGATAGCCCGTTTTATTTTCTGAACGAGGATTATTGATTGGTTAATTTTTGTTTTCTTGCTTCTCACGGAAGAATTGTTTTTCAGAACGGTTTTCTTGCTTCTCATATTTTCTGAGGCAGGGGAAGAATGGGTGGGCCTGGTCGGCCCACTCAAGGCCGATATAAGAAGGCCCAAGGAGGACAAATTACGGAGACGTTGTTGCAGTTAGTGGATTGAGTCTCTTCCGTAAAAAAGAAAAGAATTGATCGAAGGACCGGACTAATGCGCGACCGTACGCGCTTTTTAGGTCGTCGCGCGACCGACCTTCCGGGAACGTTCGCGCAAAAAGAGTAGCTGCGCTGCGCGAACGCGAGCGAGCCCAGGCTGGCGCAGGCTCGAGCGGGAGCGCGTGGAGGCGCGCGAGCGCGAGACGGACCGGCCCAGTTTCAAGCAGGCCCGAGCGGGAGCGCGAGGCAGACCAGCCTAGATCGAAGTTGCCTTCCCCCAGACGTATAAAATACCCCCCGAACTGATTTTTCTCCATCTCGCTCGCCCAGATCCAGAAGTCCTTTTCTCATCGAAGTGGCCAGCAACCATGGGGATTACTATGAAAACAATCTCAAAAGATAAGTAGACACTTTGCAAATCCCATCAGAAATCCCCAACAAATCAACAAAATCACAGATAAGTAGACACTTTGCAATCTACAACGAGAAGACACGCATGATGAGATTTGGCTGGGCGCCACAAACACAAAGGAGAAGAGCGAGCGCGGAGGATGAAGGCGGCGCGTTTGGCCCGGGGGAGCTTCGCTCGGGCGTAGCTCGGGCAGGCCCGCAGGGGAGAAGAAGGTTGCAGCGTCGCAGCAGCACCGCCGCCCGCCAGCGTCTTGTTGAGGAGGAGGATGCTCGCGTCGCCCGTACCGTCATCATCGTCGCACTGCCGCCAGCCGCTCCCGCCGCCCTCTTCTCTTCCCCATCACTCCTTGGCTGAGTACGACCGCCGCCACCTCCTCCTGCGACAGATCTCGCCGTCTCACGCCGATGAGGACCTCGCGAACCTAGCGTGGCGACCGGCGACGAGACGTTGGAGCAAGGGCCGCGGTGGCCGGCGACTGCAGGTGGGGAAGCGGGCTCACGTTGCCGGGCGCGGCATCTGAGGCGGACGGCAGCGGGCGGGCAGGCGGCGGTGGCTGCGAAGCGATAGAAATGGAGGCGGGGTGCCGTAATGGCGTGATGTAGCAGCTGCAAAAAATCGAAAGAAAATGGCCGCACGTCTCTGGAAAAGCCAGTCCGAGGTCACGCTGTAGCCAACCTGGCGAATCGTACAGCCACGAGGACCCGAACCATCGGACGGCAGAGAAACGGTCGCGCAAGAGAGCAAGATAAAGAACTTTATAATTTATAATTTAGGTTGATTGAATCGATGTGCGGGCAGCGAGATGACCCGACTAGTCTAGACTTGCAGGCAGCAGCAATAGCAGCAGCTGTTGCAGACTTGCGACCTGCACTGCTGCTGCCACTGTCTGTCCTGCGCCCGATGACTTGACCCCATCAATCCAATCCATCTGGCGAAGCTACGTGGAACCAGCCTGCCGGCCGGGCCCAGGCCAGACTTTGAAACAGTGGGCCGGGGCCCACCGACCCACCAAGGCCCAGACCTTTTGTCAAACCCGTAAACAGCCTTCCTTTCCCGGTTTCCCCTGTAAACGGGAACGGAAGCGCCGGAGTTGCCGTTGCGATGTTGTCGCGTAGTAGCACCTTTTCTGCCTTTCAGGCCCGTCCGTTTCAAACGCGAAGCCCGCCCGCAATGCATTTTACCCTTTCATTTTACCTTGGCGCCTTTCCACACCTGCTTCTTGAAAGTTTGTTACAGCAAAGGGGTACTTGGTTGAAAACTTGACGTGTTGTCCTCCTTTCCTTTTGAATGCTTATCTCTTCAATTAGTAAGAACCTGGCTGGGTTCAAAACTATCCTGCCTAGCTCATTCATGGCAGACACCTTTAAAATAGCAGTCCAGCAGTTGGGGGCTACCAGTACTATGTCGGTGAAACGGAAAGGAGTACTCTACGGAGTAGCAGGAGTAGTAAAAAATTTACAACTGCTGGCTGCAACGCAACCTTTTGCGTTTTACACGAGAGTAGACCAGGAGTAAAACGGGAACAGTAGTGGAGTAGTAAAGAGTAACCCCGGAGTTCCACTCATTTACTGTCTCTTGATGAAGAACAAAAGCTTTCCTTCCTTCGATTCCATTGGCTGCTTTCTCGCTTCCCTTCCTTCTTCTCCTTCTTCTTCTTCCCTCCGCTCGCAATTCAAAACGACAGCCGCGAGGAAAGGACAGACATTCATTCCCCCTCCTAAAATCGACTAGACTTCCATGCCGAGCCGCGCCGATCTTTGACTCGCTATGGCGAAGCTCGCCGCGCACTCCTCCTCCTTCGCCCTCGGCTTCCTTCGCCGCCTCCTCTGCGCCCACACCGCCGGTGAGTCCGCCGACACCGCACAGAAGCACCGTGGCGGCGGTGGTGATGCTGCGGCGGCGCCGGAGGAAGGGGCGGAGGCGAGGAGCCCCTGCATTGTGGCCAGGCTGATGGGCCTCGACGCGATGCCCACGCCGGCCCGCGACGACAGCCCAAGGCAGCTGCGGCGGAGCCGGTCCGCGAGCTCCGCCGAAGGCCGGTCCTCCTCCCCGCCGACGCCGCCATGCCGCTTCTGGGATGGCCCGCGGCCCAGGGTGGTGAGGACGACGTCGTCGTCGTTCAGGGACCGGCCCGCGTACCTGCGGCCGGAGAACGACGAGTTCCTCCTCCTCAGCTTCAGCCCCGACGACAAAGACGATGACGACAAGGCGGCGGAGGAGGGGTTCTTCCAGGTCGCTTCGGCAAGGTACGACGGCGGCGACGAGACAGGCAAGATACAGAGGCGGGGCCGCCGGAGAGTCTCGCGGCGGCGGCGGCGGTGCGGCGACGAGGAAGCGGAGGCGGGGCCTGGCCGGAGCAGCAGCAGGAGGCCGGCCACGGCGGGTGGCCTGCAGCAGCAGAACTCGAGCCCGGTGTCGGTGCTGGAGGCGAGAGACGGGCAGGAGGAGGAGTCCACTACCACCATGACCACCACCACTTCCTCGTCGTCGTCTTCTTCCATTGACGAAGTGGAGCCAGCAGAAGAGCCGTGGTCGCCCACCTCAGGTAATTCGTTTCGTCGTCTTCCGGTCGGTCCTGCACCAAGCTTAGTCTCTATGCATTGATAATAGAAAGAATGTATTTAAAAGTTCGATACAACTTAGCACTCGAAACAAGAACACGATCAACAGCCATTAGACTAAAATTACAACCAAACAACCTCAGGCCTAAGTGCCAAATACACAAAGTGCGCCGGTCTCGCAGAACTCGAAGACAAGCCCGTGAGTCGTCTCGTCAACTGCAGAAGCCTCGGGCCGCCGATCACCGCGCTCGTCCCGAACATTGCTCCACCGTATCTCACCACTTCACTGTTGGTCACAACAAACATCCAGCTTCGTCGGTCGCTACCTGTCGAGTGAACCCATGCGATCAAGATGCAGCAGCACGGGATCCTCCGCTAACCACTATCCTTGTCATCCAAGGTGGCGCACTTGCACGATGTCGGTGTGCCTAAAACCTGCTTGCTAAAGCCAAGAGAAAATTGACATAGTACCACTATGAGAAACCAAAAGTTCTAAAATACCACCCAAATAACAAGGCTCTCCAAAATACCACTGCAACTCAGTTTTCCACTCCAAAATACCACTATTGACTAACATCCTCTAACAGCCACAAACAACACCAAGGAACAACAACCTTTAGTAAGGTTTCACAGGAAACACACTGGTAGCAGCAGTTGGAGGACGCAGCAGCACCATTCCTCAGTAGCAGAGGGGGCCGAGGACGCTAGAGCAGAAGGGAGCAGCGCCGGCAGTAGCAGCTGCTGCTTCAGGTTGCCGGAGGAGGATGAGGGCGGTGTTGAGCGGGTCAGGGTGAACGGAGGAGGAAGAGCCCTGCCGGCCTTGCTGCTGTAGTCGTCGCCAAGGAGAACGAGAATCGTGCCGGAGCCGGACAGCTGCTGGCGTCATGGTGAAACCCGTCGGCGAGCTCTGCAGCGGCGGGGTCGCCGTGCAATGCAGCAGCGGCAGCGAGCTCTGCGGGGTCTGGCGGAGCCGAGGGCGTGTCCTATGGAGTTGTTGCGCTGGAGCAGGAGCCGCCGCGGGCGACTGCGCTGGGCGGTGGATGCGGGCGCCGCCGCCATGGCTGGGACGAGGGGAAGGAGACGCAGTCGGGTTTGGGGTACGGTTGCCGAAGGATAATTTCGGAGTAAGATAAAAACTGACAACTTCTTAACGGTTTGACTAACGGAATAACATTGACACATAACGGTGGTGGTATTTTGGAACCAGAAAACTGAAATGTAGTGTTATTTTGGAAAGGCTTATTGTTTGGATGGTATTTTAGAACTCTAGGTTTCTTACAGGGGTATTGTGTCAATTTTTTCTAAAGCCGAGGCGTGTGCCAGCGGAACACACTCCAGCCAAGGGTTATCCTTCAAGAACAACGCCTCCAACAATGGAGCGACGTCACCAACGTCGCCGTCGTCCGATCCGGCAAGCCACATCTGGATTTTCACCCTAAGGATTGGACCACAGGGCATGAAGGTTAGCCAGGGCTCCTCGACGACGCCACCATGGAGGGAACGACGCCCAAGAACGTCGCCGACGTCGGCACCGACAAAGGTCAGGCAAGGTTTTCACCCGGAGCGCCACGAGCAAAACAGATGTAACCAAGGCAACGCAAAGGAATAGCGGCAAAGTCTAAACAACGACGATAACCGCACTAGTGCAAAAACCTGAATGGCCCACCGTCCCGCCTTCAGAGGCCACCACACGTCGTGCAACTTGGCGCACGCACCAGCCACAATACCAACCCCGGAAGGCGTTGGCACATGGCCCAAACGGCTTGTGCACAGACTAACCCAGACCCGTAGCGAATCTGAAGTTAGCAAGCAATGCACACGACAACACCCCGAACTAGAGCCCGGCGAAGCACCCGCTGCAAGCCCCGAGGTACTACCGGATGGGCGCAAAGGCGCACGTCGCACAACCTGCGACGCGGCATCAGCTACCACATCAGGCCACACACCAACACCCGCCTCTCTTCGGGCACTGGCCAACCACGTGCGGCCAGCAAAGCCGACCAACACACACCAAGCACGCCTCATGTGCCATCTCCCGAACCACCCGCAACCTCCAACCACACCCTCGCAGGCGCGGACTGCCGGCAACGAGCAACATCGCAGCAGCGGCATATGCCGTCCGGCCTGTCGGGGGCAGCGCCCTGCACACGCCAGGCGCACTGTTCAACCAACAGTGCATCACCAACAGCAGGGGCGCTCGCCGTCCAGAACCGCCACAGCGCCCAAGCACGCGTCTTCCGGCCACAACACGACCGCCACTGCCTGCACAAGCAACCGCCACCAACAGAGTAGCGCAAGGCGCAGCAAGCCCATCACACGACGCTGCCGCACGCGCGCCTGCGTCGCCGCGGATCAGGCCGCCGTCGCCGGAACCGTGCTGCCGCGGAACCACCGCGTGCTTGCACCGCCGCGCACGAGACCACGCACCTGCGCAGCAACGGGTCGATCCACCGTCACCGAAATCGTGCCGCCTCAGATCGTGCCCCTGCCGCCGGAATCAAGCCATCACGCGAGCATGAGGGAGAGCGAGGGAAGAGGACGGGCGGAGAGGAGGAGATGGTGGGGCGGCTGGAAGGCCCTGCGGCCGCCGCGGGCCGGCAGCTGCCGGCGGCGGCGGCAGGGGGAGAGAGCGCGGGGGAGAAGGGAGGTTGGGGTGGCGGTGGGGGGTCGTCCCGTGAGTCGCAGGAGCGGCTCGCCCGGTCCTGCATCAGTAAGCTCCTTCTTCAGCTACTCTTTCTTAAAATCCCCAAGTTGAAAATGGAGAACAAACTGTGACTTCGATGTCCAGAGAAAAAAACATCATGAGAGTGACATTAGATGTTCATAGAAAGAAAAGTTCAGAAGAATGCAGTAAAACAAAATCACATTCAGAAATCAGAAACAGCGCAAGGCTTCAGCATTGTGCGGTAAAATAAAATTACATTCAGAGAGAAATGAAAATACCAGCTCCAGGAAAAATTGAGACTCTGACCTGCAATGACCAGTGGCCTTGACATCTGAACTGAAATACTAGTACGGGTAAAGTAGGAGAGTTCAGGTATGGTACAAGCTTCATGAGTGACAGCTCATTTCCTCACTTTTTTTTTCGGATATATTTGACAATAAGTCGCCAATAAAAAGTGATTATTCCTGAGAGTTTTTTATGCACTAATAATCAAATAAGTACCCAAGAAAATTTACTTCTTTTCGACTTTTTGCATCAATCAGTTGCAACAAGGACAATTTTGTGGTCCATTTCCAAAAGCTTTATGATATAAGTACTATTATTTCAAAGTCAGATGTCATAACTAGTGTTCTAATTTTCCTCAATAAAGAAGAAAAAAAGCAAGTGTTCTAGGCCTCTGTAATCTGAACCCTCGTCTTCTTGGGCCCCAATAGTCACTGATCCGTGTCCACTCTGCACGCTGCACAACCACTGGAGCCAGCCCCCTGATTGCAACGCATCACTGAGACCTTAGCTTCTTGCAGAACAAAAACCTGAGAGCTAAGCTGCACATACTGTAGCTAATAGACACTTGACTTGGTCCTGAAATTCATTTCAGTCAACAAGGAAAGAGCGAAATAACAAGGCGCAAACAAAGGACCAATCGATCAATTCGGGGTGTACGGCGATATTGAGTTTCATGGACTAACCAGTTCACCCAATGATGTCACCGAGTTTCATGCACCAACCAGTCAACCCACTAATGAATCTTCAGTTGCACTAGTGCAGGCTTGCTGAACTCGTAAATCCAAACTGGAGTAGAATTCACCTTCAGGGTAAAGAAAAGAGAGTTGGATTTGCAATGAACTGTTAGACATCTGAAAAACCTGGAAATTTCAGGTTTGCAACAAACTTCCATAGAATGAGAGCTCATTTCCTCACCTATTTGCAAATAATGCACCAACAGAAAGAGTTTGTTTCTGAATTGATATACTAATAAAGTCATACAACTAATTACCCAGCAAAAAAAATCTTTCCAACTTTGTGCATCAATCGGTTGCAATAAGGACAATTTTGTGGTCCAAATCCAAAGCTTGATCATGCAAGTACTAGATATTTTTTCTTTCTAGAACACACATAAAATGTATGTCATTTTGTATTGAGGAGGGTGTCTGTCGTTTTTTTTTAAATAGGACCAAAAACAAAGCTCAAACCAAAAGCCAGAGAAAAGAAAGATAACTCTATTATTTCAAACCAAAGCCAGATTACTCTAGCAGGACAACAAAGCTGAGAAAGAAACTAACTACAACTCAGGCAGAGAAGGAACCATGTTTTGAGCTAGCTATTATTTCAAAATCATAATTACTGTTCTAAGACGCTGAAACCTTTTCTTCCCGTGCCCTAATCACAAAGCCGCTAACCAAGTACTGATCGGTCAATTTGCGCAAACTATTATATTGAGTTTCATGTACCAACCAGTTCACCAAATCCTGCTACAACAGTGCAGCATTTGTTTGTTCATGTTACTGACAGTGCAGCATTTGTCACTGAATGTACCAAGTGCAGGAGAAAATTGGCTGGCGCTGAGGGAGCATCAGGGCTTAAGGAGGAAGCTGCTGCAACCCCACTCTGAAGATCTCAGCGGTGGCCTGCCTCCTGCTCCTGCAGTGCCAAGGACGAGCCATGTCTCTAATTTTTCATATGGGGAGAGAAGGGGCATGAGATTGCTGAACAAGGTCGAAGTGATAGCCCCAGATGCAACCAGCATCTGGCGAAACATCTGCAGGCTACTTGAGAAAGATATCTGTGGCATGAAATGGGAAGCTAGGGATGATGGAGACCTTGCAACCGAGATGGAGCGGGAGATCCTTGATCAGCTCATCTGTGAGGAAACAGATGAGCTGATGCAGCTAATTATGGTCTGAAACTGTACATGGTGACCCATTCTGTTGCTTCTGCAAGCACCCATGTTGCAGAAATCTTCAGAATAATAGACTACTGAACAAGGATGAAGCAATCGACCGCCCCAGATGCGGAAACGTTCTGGTTGTAGATGATGATGATGATCCCAGCAACATGACTACATGAGCTGAATTGCCTATGCATCAAGAAGTTCTTCAGGCTGAAGGTCTCAAGAAACGAAAATCATGCTCCGCTCATACAGCCATGCTATGTAACTGTACATGCTTTTCCTCCCCATTTCAGCACCATGTACTAGTCCCTGAATAACCTAACAATATATTACTGTGAGTTAGTTGACATAATCTTGTGTAAACCTTGCCCTGATGTGCGTATAAGAGCTGTTTTACAGTACTGTAATGAATATGGGCCGTTCATTGTTGAAAATCTAACGATCCAGACGATAATGTACTGCTGGGCTGAATATGGCAGTATATCAGTATATGATACTGCTGGATTGAATTAAGCAGTATAGAGGGTATTTTAGAAACATCTAATGCCCACGTTTTGCTCCCGACGGCCCACACTGACATCGTTGGCTATCCTCGACGGAAAAGGAAAAGATATCGTCTTCTTCAAGTCCGGTAGAAGAATCCATCTTTCATCTCGCTCTCCGATGAGTGAATTCCCTTGCCACCACTCACAGCCTCACTTCGCTATCCTCGTCAGCTCGTCCGGTTTTGCCATCCCCTAACTCTCTCTCTCTCTCTCTCCCTCACCAGACCCCTCCCCCCGGCCCCCGCGAGCTTCACATAGCCTCTAATGGCTGCCGCCGTTCTCTAGGTTTCAGGAAAATTAACAGGGACATACATGGAGAGAGAGATGAGGGTCAGGACGCACGAACGGATCATGGCTCCTTCCGATCTGATCGTCGATTCAGTACAAGGGAAAGAAGATGAATTCGAGGTCTCATGTTGCAGCGGCGGGAGGCCGGATTCATGCTGCAGCCGACGGCCACGCAGCGTAGATCTCATTTACCTGTACAGGGCTGGGCAATCGCAGCAAATGGGCTTCAGCTCATTACAATTTGTTATTCGCGTAAAAAAAGGAAAAAGCTTTCGCATTTAATTTTTAAATGACAAATGTCTATATTACCCTTGCCAAATCAACGGCGTGGATTTATACGCTGCTCCCTCACCCTTAGCAGTACAGAGGTACCGTAAAATCTCTCGCGTATAACCTAGTGCATAAACCCATAAACCCAGTCGTGATCAAGAATACAAGTAATATATTTCCTGATAGCACGAGATTTGTTCGGGGACTCCATGGATCTGAACAGATCAGATTCGAAGAACAGCTTCTTGATAAGATGCTGAGTGTTCTTTGAAGGAAATTTTCGGAGGTCGGAAGCTTTGATTTTTTCTTCTTCCTGAGACAAACAACAGCAGAAAAATAAAATTGTCGGAAAGTTTCAGCAAAAAGATCAGGTCAATGATGGAACCATTGCACAAGAAAGGTCTCACCATGTCAACATCGACGACAAACGTGATGCCCCAATGAGAAGGACATCTTCAGTTTTTCTAAACTCAACGGGAGGAAAGA
Organism: Brachypodium distachyon; assembly: GCF_000005505.3. NCBI lineage: Eukaryota > Viridiplantae > Streptophyta > Magnoliopsida > Poales > Poaceae > Brachypodium > Brachypodium distachyon. The sequence continues at coordinate 38,359,285 of NC_016132.3, read as the reverse complement.
TGCTCATTTCTTAATTAATCAGGGTATGGCGATAAGAACTCGACGTTAGATGGGACACCGCGTGCCAATCTAAAACCTATCTGGGACAGGATTTGTCGTCGTTCATCGAACCGATAAATTAAGTTTCGTGTTGCTTTCAGAGGAAGGTTTCAATGTCTCACATGTAAATGAAGACCAAACTGCAGCCAACGATAGCCAATCCTCCTTGTGACGCAAGTAGGTTTTGTTTACTCAATTATCATAACATTCGGGCATCTTACTCAAGCTAGCTGCCTTAGTCTTGCAGAGTATGGTTTGACTTCATCCACATTAACCCCATAAGCAAGCATGATCAGAACAAACTTGTAGTATACTTGGGTTCTTAATCATATAGATTACTTGGATCATTAACCGGTAGACAGATTCCAAGGGTGTTCTCCTTGTTACAGTTTAGATTGCAGGCATATGAGTGATGGACATAAATTAGACAGGAAACACTTATTTTAAGAAAAAAATGTGGGGAGGCAATGAAGAATAATACAGAAGTCAAGTAGAAGTAAGTACACAAGAACACATAAAAAAAGTAAAGCTATGAAAGTCCTGAGATTCTGTTGTGTTTATGTTCAAGTCAGTGTGGAAAAGAACTATAACAAGGGAGTATATTACTCCATGGTCCATGTATAAATAAAGAGAAAACTAAATCTAGATAATTTTTCTTTCTTATTCAATGAAGGTCGACTATCAGTTCATATGTTTTATAACACAACACAGAATATATCCGTTTTGCAACTTGAATGAGGAAAAGACAGGCATCCAAACAACAGATTGTCTAAAAATTCTCGACAAAGTTATTATAATGCATTTTAACGCCCAAAAAAAGCCTCGGCACACAGATTACACGTTGCTAGATGGATAAATAAATAGCAGCATCAACAACAAAGAGAGGTTGGACATTACATTATTAATGGCTCAGACATCTGGATGGGTATAGACTTAGAGTAATCCAAAATCTGCTCCAACTGCAAGAACAATACTTGAGCATGATTAGGGATTGAATACAATACAGCTGTAATAATCGGGAATATCTAGGCATAACAGCTGCACTTGCATACAAAAATAAACAAGAGACAGCACGGACATCAATACTAGTTTTAATATATTCTACCCAGAAAGAGAAAAAACAAACAAGGAAAAGAGATACTCCAGGTCCAATGTTCTAGAAGGAAATGTTCTTGTGGAAGAAAAATCAACATTGGCAACATTAAGAAAAGAGCAGATAATCTAAGATTATCCTTTGCGGCACTCATGCCCAGATTTTTTGGCCTAATTTCTGTGTTCTGTGCCTAACCCACACAACCAGAATAATAATTAGTTAATGTGTGTGCTTGCTTTAGGTGCATGGCTGTTTCCTTTCTGATATAATACTGACAGCACTAATAATAATTGGTGCATGACGCCTCCATCTCCACTAAACTGTTCTGTGATTGCCTTGCAGTTTACATCCTATGACCCACCAACCACTTGAGAAGAAGCTCTATCAAATTGTACAAATGCCAATGGTCTGCAATCCACTCCTTTAGGGAATGGAATCAAACGAAGCAAGATGTGCTCATGGGAGAACCCAGAATACTTATATTGATAAACACATCCAGTTGATGTACTTGGCATGAGAAGAGTACAACTTCTCATAGTATTTATCTTGAGACAGGAAGCACATGAAACAAATCTGTCTGGTCTCCAAATATATATAGATATCAAGTAAATAAACTCTTGTTGGAATTCTTGTATACAACTATTTATAACCGAAGGGGAAAAAAAGTAATATTGGCTGTTCATCATCAATCTAAGGCTCCCTTTGGGCATCCAAGCTTCTTGTTGATGAACAATATTATTTTTGTGAACAGCCTATATGTACTAAAGAACCATCTCATATGAATCAAATTAAGCAAATAAAAAGGGAAATAATTGAAGGAAAGAACTTTGGTCAGCTAGATGCTATGAGCCAGTGATCATCGATCAACGGGATTAGGCCACCATCTGCTCCTGCTCCAGCCACTGCGCAAAATGGTCGCCGGAGTGGCCATCCTTGACAAGAGAGTTCACCCACGACACATCCGGCTCGGCCTGGGTGGCTTGGGAGGCCACAGGCATGGCGGATTGTGCGCGGAACCCGAAAGAAGCCGATTTGCGGAACTTGTGCAGCTCATCGCCCTGGACGCCCCAGTCCAGCTTGCCACTGGGAGAGCCCCAGTCCATATTATTGCCGCTGGGAGAGCCCCAGTCTGTGAGCATCGATGGCTCACCCATCGTGGCCGGCGACATGAGGGAGCGTGCCGCCGGAGCCCGTGCGCCACGGTCGATGAAGCTCTGGCTACGCTTAGCGAACGCCGAGGCGCGGGAGCTCATGATGGCCTTCGCCATGGAGTGGTCGAGGCCGAACGAGGTGTTCGCGCCCACCATCGGTGAGGTCGGCATGTGCAGCTGCGTGTCCGGCAGCGAGCTGTAGGGCGACATGTCGCCGGCCTGCTTCAGAGACAGGGCGTGGAGCTGGGACAGCATGGCCGTGTCCATGGACCCGAGGAGGTCGCTGTAATCCGGCATGTTTCTAGGCGGCGCCTGGGCCACGGCGTGCGGCGAGCCAAGGCCGCCGTTCGCGGCGCCCCAGTTTGCCCTCGGCGATGCCGCGTTGGACACCTTGTCGAACAGCTTCTGCTGGTACTGGTCGAGCGCGAGCATCTCCAGGTCGAAGTCGAGCTCCCGGGCCGTCTTGAGCCGGCTGCTCGCCGGGGACGACGGCCAGGCCGGGTTGAGCATCCCCATGTCCATCCCGTTGGGCGGAGACGATCGCGGGGACGACGGCTGCATACCGACGGAAACGGCGGAAGGGTTGACGGCGCGGAGCTCGTCGCGCTTGTGCGCGAAGAAGCAGATGCGGCGGGCGCAGCCGACCTCGTCCTTGCAGAGGCGGGTCCGGTACTGCGCCGGGTGAAGCCAGCACTCAAACACCCCGTGTGCATACTCGCAACCGTCGCCCTTGCGGCACGAGCCCCCCTTGCGGAACTCCGGGCAAGGGACGCAGCTGTAGGAGTAGCGGCGCGGGTCGCGGCGGCGGGCGTTCTCGCCGGGGTGGACGAAGGGGCACTCGGTCCAGTCGTGGGAGTAGGCGCGGGAGCAGGGCTTCACCTTGAAGCTGTACATGCGGAACTCGTCGGTGCTGAAGAGGCCGCTCTTGAGGTCCGGGAGGGTCAGGTCAGGCGGGTACTCCTTCCTGGGCTCCTGCGCCATCGCCATGGCCGCCGGCGGGGACGCGGATTTCTTGGGGGACGAGGAAGGCGACACGGCAGGGGATTTGAGGAGCACGCGGAGCGGCTTGTCCGCGGGGCCCGCGGCACGCGGGAGGAGGTCCCCGGCGCGGAGCCCGGACGCCGAGAGCGCCTCCGTAGACGCGCCGGCGGCGAGCAGCAGGTGCGTGGCGGCGACGGCGCCGGCGGCCCCGCCGGCCGCCGCCATGTGGAGCGCGGTGGCGCCGTCCGTGGGGGACGCGCGGCATGCCTCCCGCGGCGCGGCGGACAGCGCGTACGCCAGCACGCCCGTGCTCCCGTACAGCGCGGCGACCATGGCCGGCGTCCGGCTCTCCATCCCCAGCCGCCGCCCCACGGCCGCCGAGGGGCCATACCACAGGCCCGCGCCATCAATACACGCCTTGTCCTCCTCCACAGCCTGCCTGAACCCAACCACGTCGTCCGCCGCCGCCAGCTCCATCAGAAGCTCGGCCGAATCCCTCGGCGGCGGGGGCGCGGTCGGCTTGCGCGTGCCGGAGCACATGACGGCGCTTGTAAAAAGAAAAGACTCCGTTACCAAGAGTCAACACAGAATCGCGTTCTCGTTAAGAGGGAGGAACAATCCTCAGTTGTTCTTCTTCCAGCAGGTTCGGGACCAAGAAGAGGAGGGAGGAGGGAGGAGGAAGAAGGGTGGGTAGTGGGGAAGCGGGGAGAATGGGTATATGTAGAGAGGAAAAGCAGAAGGGGAATAATGGAGGATGGAGATAAGGGAAGTAGGAGACGAAGGTGTCATGGCTTTCGCTCTCGTGTGTCTGCTTCCATGAATAGTTTAATTGAACACGGAAAAAGATTGCATTTTTAGTTTCAATTTTCTGTGTGTTGCTGCGGTCGCGTGGTCAAAAGATAGGAGGAGCCAACGCGCACAAGTCGTAGCTTCTCTCTTCTTTCCGTTCCTGCATTAATTTATTTATTTTGGTAGTGTTTTTTCTGTGGAAGGAATGAAGCTGCGGGTACCAATACCATGGGTTGGAGTACACACGATTTGCTGCATCCTCTTCTTTATTTTTTCATGAGTGACATCCCATGAGGTTATTTGAGGAGTTTAGGATCCCGCATTCGGTTTACTGGAGAGTGGTGCCTTGAGGATAAGGGTTTGTGTAATATTGTGGTTGGGATTGATGGATTATTTGGAGAGGAAAAGTATTTAGCGATCGGCAAACTAGGTTGAACAATTACGTGTGGTTGAAAAAATAATGTGGCTGCCACACTTGTTGGGTAGATAAAATCATGGACGGAGATGGCAAGATCGTTGTTGTCTCGACCTTTGAGAAAGTGAATCAACATTGACAAACGAGAACAAGGGAACAGATAGAAGGAGAGATGATGGGAGATCAAAAGAGAACGATGGTTTATGCAAACGATGTGGTTATTTTTGCTTTTTTATGAAGTTGGCTTGCTATGATTGGGAGGTTAATTGCATGAATCAAGATAGAAAATACAATGTGAGCACAAGTTGTAGTAAACAAGTATGTACGATACAATATAGTGCTAGGTCCAACTTTTAGGAAGAAATCTACAATAGTCTTTGAAGCAAAGATAATTTCATAAGAAGTGGACAAATTCAATTCAAAGAAACTCCATAAATTCAAATGCAAGGACTATTTTTGTATTCCTACAAGAGTTTGAATCCATTCTCCTCACACAAAAGTATGTGAGTATTAACGAGTACTTTGATGTGATTTTTTGTGCCGTGTAATTGCCGACAAGGCATGACGGTTAGGTCATAGGTTTGTCGGTATTATATACTCCAAACAGGGTTCTAAGGGTTTGTTTGAACCTTACAAATACCATCAACCAATTAAGTTGCATGCCCTAAATAAAAATATGACACGCAACTTATTACAACCTCCTTTTTTTAAAAAGAAAGTATCAAGATCTCCATAGTATGTACTCTATTCGGGGCTAGGAAAAAAAAGGGCATCAACATTAAAAGCCAAATCAGTTTAGTATTATTTTTTTAACAAAACAACATTGTATGTTATTTATTGCCAAGGAGGTCGAAACGAATTCAACCAGAAGGAATATAGAAAAACAGAACGAATAATAGGAACTAGCAGCTGGAGGGGAAAGGTTTACTTTTCCAAATACTTTTTTCTTGATTTTTTTGATTCACACAAGTTTCATAGCAAATTAAACACTCCACCAAGAGTCTGTAATACAAGCAATCTGACTATGAATACTACTCCCTCCATCCCATATTAAGTGACTCAAATTTGTTCAAATATGGATGTATCTATGCTTAAAAAGCGTCTAGATACATGTAACAGAAAGTCACTTAATATGTGACGGAGGGATCGAGTAGCTATTAGCGACGGGGATACACTTGGGGCAAATGGGGCTATTTCCCCGGGTGTACACCAATTAGCTACTCCCTCCGCCCCAAATTAAGTGACTCAAAGTTGCCCAAATATGGATGTATTTATACCTAAAAAACGTTTGAATACATGTAATAAAAAGTTACTTAATATGGGACGGAGGTAGTATTGTTCACAGTGCTCTCTCCGTTCCATATTAAATAAAAAAAATTACATGTGTCTGGATGTATTTTGGTATATAAATACGCTCATTTTTAGACAAATTTGAATCCGTTAATATTAACATGTCATTTTTGTTAGATTGTCAAGACATAGCCCCCTATTTCCAAGTCCGGTTCAGTTTTACCTTAGTTGTAGCTAGCTCTAACCTTTATTCACCAAGGCACCACCTCATCTCATTTCTTGTAAGATCGTGCGTGTGGCCGTACCAGTCCGCAGGGCCACGACTGGCAAACATGGCCCACACGGGCAGCCAGCAGGCGGAAGCAGCTGATTGGCTGATCCTACGTCCTCTGGCGCGTGGGGCCCCCCGAGAACCGAAAGGCAACGAGGTTCACGCGTGTACGTGCGAGCCAATCGCAGCGGACGCTCCCGATGAGACCTCCGTCTCCGTGTGCGTGGATCTGACATTCTGACGCCGTCTGCCCCATCCCTCCGTTAAGCGATGACGTGTCCTCCAGGACCAATTCAAACCACCGGCCTATTATGGGGCCCACGTCTGACGCGGACCGCGAACTCCCAGTCGCAGCCGCACACGTCACAGACGGTGCCGGGAAAGGATCGGACGGCCGCGACACGTGGCAGCGGGCGGACGGTTCCCCCCTCCACACGGCCTTGTCCTTGGCGCCCTTGGCCGTAGCGACCGCGTTTTGTTTCGCGTTCGGTCCGACCGGCAGTGAACCGTTAACGATACCCGCTTTCTTTTCCGGTTCTGTTAGCTGATACGGTTTCGCCACCGAGACGACGACCCGGTCCACGCCCCCTGTTCCTTCTTTCTTTGGTGTCATTTTTTTAAAGTTCGAATTTCCCGTCAGCATATCACAATAGATTTTTATACGGATCTCTTATGTCGGACATGGTTTGCCAGTGGGGTTTCCGTGGCTGGCTTATCCGATGCCGATCTCCACTACCGATCGGGCAGTGTTTATTACAACGTGCGTCTTGTTTAATTTAACCCCGTGGGTGACGGGGCCCACTGTCGTTGCTATAGATGTCGAATATACAGATCCACGTACTTTGCATTTTCCTGCTAGCTGGAGCGAAACCATTTGTACATTTTTCTGAGTGCTGCCGTGTTATCCGAATCTCATCGTGCGTGGGAATATATAGAAGATCCCTCCCGGGTAAAAGATCAGATGCATGCGAAAGGGAAGAGATAAAAGGAATAAGAGGAGGTTAATTAATTAGCACATTGGGCTGTGGAGACTGGTGTTAAAATTGATCCACATGCATGCATGCATGCATATGTGTCGTCACTAGCCACTGAGCTAGCTAGAGAACTTTTTGAGCTGAGCGAGACCTTCACTAAATTTTGCCGTTCGATGTTGAGCATGCAGTAACTAGTGGTGATCGACCCGACTGTCTGTCCCTGGCTGTCAATTACGAGTAATTAATTCAAAACTGACCTAAAGGTCTGCAAATTAAGAGCGAGAAATTAAAGAAAATTCCACGGTGGCATGTATGCAGCTTAATTACAGGCAGGAATAGATGGACGAACAGTGTCGAATCATCCAGAAATTAAACAAAGCTATCAGCTTAATTAAAGGTCTGCAAATGAAGCGTGAGAAATTAAAGAAAATTCCACGGTGGCATATATGCAGCTTACAGGCAGGACTGGACGGACGAACACCAGAAATTAAAAAAAGCTATCAGCTTGATTTCGAGGCCCAGGACCGAAAGCACCCCACGGTCTGATAGACCCAAGCTGAACTTGTTTGCTGGAGAAAACAAAAGAGAGAGCTATATGCTAAATCAATTATTTTCTTCCATAAAAAAGCTGGACACTGAATTTCTTGAAGAAAACATGGTATATGCAGTGGAGCTGATTAGCTGATTGATGGAGGGAGCAGGCAGGCAGGCAGGGCCGTGTGGTGGACTTTCAACGACAGCAATAATTGAGCTGGACAGGGGAAATAAAGGTGCCCTGGATGGACGGCAAGATGCAGCACCCCGTCGCCATCAGGAAGGAGGCTCTTGGATGCATTTCCTTGCATCCACTGAAGTGCACCCACTTGCTTGGTTGGAAATTAAAACAAGTGCACGCGTGGGCGCCGGTCAGCGTCAGTCCCATGAATTTCCTCCCAACCACAGCCAGGCTCATTGGTCACAGAGGCTTTGGTGGAATCCTGATCTCGTATTTTTTGTAAAAAACGTAGTACAAACACATACGCTCACATTCTGTATCTGGTATTGGTATGTATGTCTTGGAGAGACATAGACACTGGCCTGGCTAGTTTGTAAACTATATTTGCACTGGCTCTTTTGCGGATTTTTTCTTCTCTCGGCCCGTTTGGCATCCATTATTTGGTGTTAGAATTGTGGAATTCATTTTGAATTCTGAAAACTAACTTGTTTGGTTGACACGAAATTGGCTACTGTACATGAATTCAATTTGCAATTACATGGAATCACACTACAACTAATCTCAATTTCTCTCTAAAAGCCATCATTTCTCTAGAATTGTCTCCCACTCTACAAATCCATGTGGTAGAAAAAAATGATTTTTGAATCCGGAATTCAAATTCGACCAGATGAAATCCTATCAAATATTACATTTCATTTCATTTCTACCAAATGAAATGAAAGGAGGGTTGTCAAACGAGCTGTAAACGATTATGTACTCCCGCATACCATTTTGGAAGATCTGGAAAATTCTTTTAATTAAAAGTCTATCAGAATAAATCCCCCATCTTCGATTTCTATAGAAGAGGGAAATGCTTTTATCGAAGGAAATAAGAAGAAAGGGTATGTTGCTACTCTTTTGAAAGAAACAAAGAATAGGAATTCCCGAAGTAATGTCTAAACCCAAGGATTTAACAAATTAAAGATAAAACATGCCCGAACAAGTAAACACAATTTTAAATTGTTCTTAACAACAGAATTGGATCAGAATAAAGAATAAAAGTCAATTCGTTCGAAATGAGACAAAAAAAAGAGTTTAGAGACAACTCAAAAAAATTAGAAGGATTTTACCTTTAAAGTCTGTCTGTCCAAATTAGCCAACTTGAGTCATGAGTATAAATGTAATTAGGTGTACGTGCTCTAATAGGAAAATACCCAGAAAATCAAAGTGCCCAATGAAAATCACAAATAAAAGTCCTGAATTACGGTGCAAGCTAGGTACTACTAGTAATATTAAAGGAGGACATGGGATTCAATGTATAGGCAGATCTTGGCCGTTTACATCCCATCGGACGCCTCCAATTGTGATGTACACGCTGGGTTTATCCAAGCTCTCATCTGGTAATCCAACCCAGCCACTCCTTTTCCACTTACATTATCCAAACTCCCTGGTTCCCTTTGCACCGCCCGTGAATGCAGCCGCGGAAGTTTCAACTTTTTTGACGGACAGGAGGTTTCAACTTTCAAGGAACTTTCAAAGTCCAAACTCCGAGTCCGAAGGCATGCTTCCATTGCATATTTGCATGTGTACGTACGGTCAGCAGTCAACGATGGAACTCCATTGGATAGATCTGTATATATACGGAGCACTTCAGCGGTCAAAGAGCCATTGATGCCTTGACAACAAACAGCCAAAATTAGTACATCACTGTAGTCGTACTATACGTACAATCGATCGTACGTACTTCGAAAGTTAGGCATGCGAGAGATTGATGAAGATTATGTGAGAAAGAAGCAAAGCACAGCCGCAGCAGCACGTTAGACAAGCGACCTTTTTTTCAAAAAGATAATTAAATCTCATAGACTGGTTGTTTGGTTTATATGATCGAATTTCATTCCGTATAGAATTTTTTTAAGGATCATACTGAACTGCACTGTGAAAGAAATCTCCGATCATTCGAACCTCGCCATAGAATAGAACAAACTTCTGTGTGAATTCAAAATTCTATAGCATACTTTCATGCCTATTATGCGTTTACCACATCACAATTCGGCAACCGCAAACTGAGCTTAAGCAAGCAGAAGCAAGGGGGCTTCGAAGACAGACCATCAAACACACCTTGGCCGAGAATTTATCGTAACAAATAGAAGACACTACAAAAAAAAATACTCTAAAACAGCAGGGTCCCCACACGCAGAGAAAAGGTGAGTTGTTGGATCCGGACCAAATTAGAATTTATATGCCCAATCACCTATTCTTGGGATGTTTTATGTTGGCTTTCCAACAAATAATTTGTACACCTTGCTTTAACTTTAGAATTATGCTCAATAATTGGCAATTGCAGTCAGCTCTCGCTGCTAGCTCTAGTGACCCTACGCATAATGAGCTCCATCTTTCTTGGTGTTTTCTGTGCGAGACACTAGATAATTCCCACGAGCAGCATTCTTGGCGCCGGCCGGCTACCTTCTCCAATCAATAATTAAGGTTTTGCTTAATGTTGCTTGCTAATTTGGGCTACGTGTTGACCGAAGCAGACATATGCTGAAACAAACAGGGTGATAAAGAACATGTAGCCGATCAAACTGCCTTCTATCCCGCTTTGCTGGTGTGATTTCCTGAACATGACATATGGGTTTTAGATCGATGGCACTACCTCCGTCCCATTAAATGACTTTCTGTTACATGTATGTAGACGTAATATGGGATGAAGGGAGTACATGTCATTTTTTCGTGGGTGGAATTAATAAAAAGGGCTGGCTAGTTTGTGGCTAAGATGTGTGCTGAACCGTGGAATTAATCCAGTCATCAACTCATCTGAATGGTCACGTACTAGCTCCAGCACGATGATTTCGTTGTTGCATCTAATCAACAAAATATGCTTTCGGCTAAAACGGTATATATGCACATGCATAAATCAAATTGAGCCAGTGCTTTTCAAAAGCCACATGCATAAATAAAATTGAGCAAGTGCTTTTTAATAAACCCCGTTCGTCAAAATAGCTTAATTTGGGTATCTTACCGTTTTGTGTCATAATTGTGTCTACATCCATATATGCATGTATTCTTTAAAAAAACTGAAATATTCTGAGCCAACTAGGCCTTAATTGGACATGTTTAGCAAGTGTCCATAACTAGCATCATACTGTCATGTACTTAACAAATTCGAATTAGTTCCACACACGACACAAACTGATGATCGGTCAACGCGCCGATCGATCATTCTGTGGTTCGGATAATAAAAAAGACATTATTCTGTTCGTCTCCATTGGATTGATCATGGTGATCTGGGTGCATGAAAAAGGCAAGTAGCTAGTCATACCTAACCCAACTTGGATCTGGCCGTGTATGTACATGTTGTTCTGTGTGGCTCAATTGGCCACTTTCTGTTTTCTGGTCGCATGAGCCAACCCCACTTAATCTCTGGCAACATATCATGAGAGGGTGCCTCTAGTGTTTGTTAGTGGATTCGACCATCGTGGTTCCGTTGGTTGTGCCGCTCGATCGATTGCCTTATAAATTGATCAAATTCCTCAGCTTTTACATGAACCGCGTGTTTGCGATCATTTATGATGAATGCTATTATGTCTCTTGGTTCATCCTCGCTAGCGCCTCGGATAAGATGCTATATGTGGACTCGGTTCAAAATCTACCTATTTGCGCTACGTCATGGTAGTACTGCATGCACTTTGAAATGCAGCATTTTGACTCGAGAGTGTGTCAATTCTGGGCACTTAAAAAAGTGTACAATATACGCATGTCGGCAAAAGTAGTTTGACTCACTTTTGTTTATCGGTTTTGCTATTGATAGATCGTCTGTTTTTTAGTTAGAGATCAATCGACATGTTAGCCATCGATACGATAGCAAGTGAGAGATGAGAGAATGGGAATGATCCTCAGATCTTAATGCAATGGCTCTGAAACGCCGATTGATATTTAATGCTCATTTATTAAAAAACATGCGACTCAAAAATAGCCACACCCTTTGTTTATTGCATCTAAGGTTTCAAATTTTCGCACTTTTGACAGTGTCATGAATTCAGTGTTTGGTACACTTCTAAAACTGCTTTAAATTCATAATAGACTCGCTTTGAAAATAGTTGCTAAACCAAATTGCCAAGACTTAACAGAATTGCCAACAAATGCATTTCGATGCACTCTAAATAAGCGAATTGCCAAGACTTAAACAGAATTGTCACCAAGCTAAGGATAAAAAAGGCAAAAAGGTTGCTAGAGCAAAATCTTCTCCCGATCAAATAGATGGTAAGACTAATTACAATATTCTTTATGCACAGGGCACAGTTTCCAATAGACAATAAACACTTTGATGCGAAATATGAGTTGGAACTTGAAAATTTTGAATGATATTTAAATATGTGGGCCAATTTTAGATGGTAATATGAAATTCTCTCTGCACGTACGTATCATACACCTATCTGTCGTATCCCCGCTAGATGGCTATATACCCATCAGCAAATTCCAGCGCAAGCGCAAACGAATCTAGTACTCCCTCTGACCGGTATTATTTGTCTCAAATTTGTCCAAATACGGATGTATCTATGTGTAAAAAGCGTCTGGATACATGTAATATTTCGACAAGTAATTCCGGCCGAAAGGAGTAGTCCCTTTTCTTATTTCCAAGGCATTTCTGACGGCAGATCTAGATCTTCTCCCCAGCCACGAAAAGGATCGGTAGCTACCACAGTGGCGATGCTGTGGTAGCTGCCGCCCGGCCGGCGAGCGACGGAGCAAAGCAATCCAGCGAGCAAATCGTCTCGTCTCACACTCTTTACCATTACCATACACGTATACTATGTGCTCCGGTCTTCCAGTGGCATCCGGATCATGTTGACATGATGTACTGTCCTGTCCGGGGCTTTTTTCCATTGCCACAGGAAAATTACTGGCTATCTTTTCTTTTCTAGCTTGATTTTTATTATTCTCTTCTCCTTACCTACAAGTAGTTGTGGATTTTGCCTATTGCACATCCAGCATGCCCAATATTTTTATTATTCTCTTCTCCTTACTTACATGTGGTTATACAAAGAATCTGCATCACCCAGATGCTCTATTTCAGGACGGACGACAGGCCCCAAAGCTAGAAGCAACAAGTATCAGCACATGCAAACCATTCTTAAAAACAAAAATCATCAGCAACTTCAAGAACAAGAAGTGTTCTGGATTCAGAAGGAAACTTCGCCAGATCCGCCTTCCTATTCCTGACGATCGAAATACTTTCCGTTCCCTTTTGCTTGCTTGAAAGCAAGAAACAGAATGGCACTCAAAATACCCCCTCTAGCTCTTTTTTTTTTGCTTGTCTCTACATGCTCGATTGGCTGCAAGTGGTTGTAATTCCGTGGCCACACTCTCGTCAGATATTCTAGAAGGGCATGGTAGCAGACAAAAAGGAGTCCCTTTCCAAACAAGAAATAATTCGGAGAGAATATTTACTTACCCCTCAAGTCAAATTTCTACAGCAGCTCTGCTATTTGCCTGCTTCTGATGAGATTTTGCAGCTGTCGAATCCATGGACTTTGTTCGCCGGATCACATGCGAAGAAAGAAATCCCTCGGTCTGGAAAAATAAAAATAGGAGCTTGAATGGCTTTCATGGTGGCAATCTTTTATTTATTTTTATTTTGGTTTCTCCGATTGGTCAGTGTTTATAGTAAAGAAGAATAGAGGAAATGGGCTGTTGCATTGTTGGCATCAGAGAGGCAGGATAGGTCATGAGAGGGGTGCTTCTGTCTGTGTAACCAGGAGATTGTGTTTCTGGATCCTGTCTGTCTGCCATTGCGTTGAGCCCCTTCTCATTTTGCTGTCGTTGATGGCAACAATTGCTAATGATACCAGTGGAGTTCAGCCCACCACCACACCTGCATCAACACTGTTCTTTGCTTTCGGTGTATGTATGTTCCTATTTCTGAACTTAGCAACACATTTCTTTTCTGTTGAGAGCACTACTAGTATGAGTTTGTGGTACATCCCAGATAGATGCTGTCTTCGAGAAGAACTGTGGACACAGTTATTTAATTAAGGAGTTTGTGGTAGTTCATCCCAAATACATGCTTTCTTAAAGAACTATGGACACAGTGTATAATTAAGGAATCCTCTTTACTAAAGGATACAATCAATAGTGGATTCCTATTGGGTCTACTCCGACCAAATAGACACATGCCAGAGTTTTTCTGATTATCACTCCATTCTGATCTTTGGTAACACTGTCGGACAAAAAAAACAAGACAAGAGTCTGAATTTCTGAAGGGCCTTTCCACGGACCACGCTGAGTGAGTACTACGATTTGGTGGTAGTCGTAGCTGCCGTTTTTTTCCTCTTCCTCCTCTTGACCTTGAGCCGGACCTTACCGTCCGACTGCCCCGCAGCCGCCGCCATGGATGTTCCTTCTTCTTCTTCTTCGTCAGCGGCGCCGGCGGTTCCGTCTTGGGCGTCGGGATTCATCCCCTTCATGATCACCGCGGGGAACACCCAGTTGGACACGAAGTAGAAGAGCAGCATCACAGCGCTGCACATTCCAATTGTTAACACACCACCAACATATTCAGAATTCAGAAACAAATAGATTGAGCCAGGGTTTGGTTCTAACGAAGATGAGGGAGCTGATCGATTACCTGATGGGGATGAGGGAGGAGACGTCGCCGGTGGCGGCGGGCGAGCCGGGCACCAGCTTCGGGGCCAGGATCTCGGTCAGCTCCGCCGGCAGCGCGCGGAGCCGCCGCCGCTGAGGCGGCCCGGGCGACGAGCGCGGCGCGGCCGCTCTCCGGTGAGAAGGAGCTGGAACGGGAGCGGCGGCGGCGGCGAAGAGGCCGCCGCGCCGGGAGCCCATAGTCGCGGACAGAGCAGCCGCCTCCATGGTGGCACGATGCGATACGATTCAGAGGTTTTAGTTTACTGTGGCTGGCAGCTGAGCGATGTGTCTAGGGCTGGGGCGCTCGCGCCGTCCGTTCTGGATGACGAACTTCGCCGCTCATCTATTGGTCAAAAAAAAAAAAACTTCGCCGCTCAGCCACTCTTGGTTTAACAGGCCCAAAGTACGGAGTACATTTTTTCTAGAGAAGGCCCAAAATACTCAGGCCTCGCAAACATTTTGTGTATTTTTGTACAGCAGCATGGACTGATGGACCCCCTGATGAAACCTGGGCCTCGGGCCGGGCTCCGTTTTCCATAACTTAAAAGCCTAATCTAGTACGATGTACGGGTTGGGGGCCGAATCCTCGCCGTACCCCAATACAGGCCCATGAATCACAACGATCTCTTTATTTTTTAGGAGCCAGATGAATTCCTTTCTTTTCTTTTTTCACAGGAGATCTTTTCCACAGAAGCCTGCTAGTATCTTTTCTACTCACATCCCCTTTTGAAATTTCTGAATTGCTCGGTCAATCCACCCAAAATACTACCACGTGCATACCACCCGTGTGCTTACGTGCGCGGTGGACGATGGGCTGTACGCCGACGTAAACGCCTGGATCCAGCTAGCTGGTCGATCTCTTCTCACGCGTAATCCAGTGTGGATCGAGAAGTAGTTGACCAGGACATGGATCGGTGGTACGTACTATCTCCGCCATAATTTTTGTCTCAAATTTACGCAAAAATAGATATATCTATTCTTAAAAAACATCTATATACATGTAATATTTCGACAAGGATTATGAAACGGTGGATGCATCGTTCCTTGTGAAGGGTTCAGGCAACCAGGCAAACTGGGGCAATTAGATTCGCAATCGACTTTGTCTATTTGTACGTTGGTCACATCAATCGGCTACCGTCGATAGAGCAGAATATATAGAGAGAGTATTGCTTCCGAGTCAGGTGGTCTCTCTCTCTCGATTTTGGCTAAACATGCGAGCGATCGAGCCATGCCTTTCACACCTGGGCCAGCAGCATATGGACGGATGGACCCCCTGATCGAGATCATACATGCATGCACATAAACTATTTGATCGGCTGATTTGTTTATGCATGATTTGTGTAGATCGACACGTACTGCAGCGGCACGTCGATCGATCAGTTCCTTCCCATGCAATACTTCCATACAAGTGGCGGTATATCCTTTTTGGATTACTAGTACATGAACTTATTTTGCCAGGGAAATTAGTACATAAGCTGGTATGAAAGCAAGCTAGCACGAGCACAATGATCACCCTGATTAATCTGCACGCCAAGTATGAAATCGGCTGACCGTAATGACGGCTGTCATATGCTCCTATGCACCAAAAGTATGATGAAAATAAAAGTGATGCATCCACATATGTGTACATAATTTGGTTAAAGATATGGCTAGCTCAGGTTACCTTTTGTCTAAGAAAGATATACTGCTTAGCTCGAGATGTGTAAACAATTTCGATGTAGACCGGAAATCAAATCAATCAACAATTAATCAATACTTTTGCTCAATCATTCATATATAACTCACGTATGTTTTCGCCTATCTGATAATGTTTTGACGATGCAAAGAAGCATTCACACAAACGACGAACATCTTCCTCTCACAGGTTCGGAAAGGAAAATTTGTCCTCTCACTCGATCTGATTGCTTGTTGCCATTGTGAACACACAAGATCACACGCACGGGCTCATCAAATGTGAACAGTGATCAAGATATTTCAATGAAGATCGATTAACGTCCCAATTAACTAGGCAAATTGGAAAAACAAATTTTGTTTTCCTTCTCAGGACGCCTTTGATCTTTTTTTCGAATTAATACATAGCCGCTGGTTCCATACATGAAAGCAAGCTAGCTAGCACATAAGCACAAGCAGTATGATCAGCCTGATTAATCGATCTGCACGCCAAGTATGAAACTGCCCGACCCTAATGACGGCGCCATATATGTGCCAAAAGTATAAGGAAAATAAAATTAATGCATGCACATATGTGTATAAGGTCATATTAAAATTATAGTTAGCTAATAAATTTACCTTTTGTATACTTAATATAAGAAGCAATCAATGTCGATATGCAGACTAAAAATCAAATCAATCACCGATTAATCAATACTTTTGCTCAATCATATTCTATACATTTGTTCTCATATACTCCCTCTGTCCCATAATTCTTGTCTCAGATTAATTTGCCCAAAAATGAATATATCTATTTCTAAAAAACGTCTAGATACATGTAATATTTCGACAAGAATTATGTAATAGAGGGGAGTACGTTCCAAAAGAAAATTTGTCCTTAACTCGGATTGCTTTTTGTCATTGTGAACACTCAGAGAACAAGCCCAACTAGCTAGGCAAATTTCTTAGAAATGAGAAACTACTTTTTTTTTCTCATTCATCTAATATATTAAATAATCCTACTAAAATTAAAAATATGCTGACATCTAGGTATTGCTGGTGAGGAAAAAAAAACTCAAACGAAGAAGACATATTTTATCACTTTCAGTGTGATATTTACAGCTACACATATGCTTGTAAACCATTGTACGAGGCTAAAACAAATTTGATTATAACCTTCAGTTTTAATATATCCTCAACAAATATGAAAAGATCAAGTGCATACCAATTTTGTCAAAAATAGCTATACAAATGCTTGACGTTTTTCTCTACATTTGTTGTTGATACATCAACCTGATTTAATTACCGGTAAAAGAATCATGATCTGCAATTACCTTCTTTCCCACAACAAACTATTCTTGTTGACCAAACACTATATATGTTGAGTATGTTAGAAGCTATAT
Organism: Brachypodium distachyon; assembly: GCF_000005505.3. NCBI lineage: Eukaryota > Viridiplantae > Streptophyta > Magnoliopsida > Poales > Poaceae > Brachypodium > Brachypodium distachyon. Next base: position 38,341,893 of record NC_016132.3, on the reverse strand, counting down.
GAACTACACATGCACTCAAGTTAATTAACAACTTGCATGCATGGAGGCTTTACTAGAACCTAAAAGTCACACATGTAATTGATTTCATCATGTGGCTTTCACTGTTTCACACAAAGATGCCACGCGAGTATATTTTGAGTTACGTTAGGATGCTTATAATTTTGCAATAGAAATTAAATTGTACTAGTATTAAGTTCATTTAATTGCACTCTACTATTATTTTTGCTAACTAAAGGCATACCAAAAAATCATAATAAATAAATTATGTCATTCAATTGCACTCTGCTAGTATTACTTTTTTTAACTACACGCATACAACAATAAATAAATTATGTCATTTGATTGCACTCTAGTAGAATAAAAAGGGCTTGCAGTTTTCTTTCAGAAATGAATGTATCTAGCTTGCATTCATACTCTACTTTTCTGCTTACACACTGTGTAGGTCCATGGTTTCATACCATGGCATCCCTTAAATTACATCTCAGCATATTTTTTTCAGTTAATCTTCAGTCAATCACCGCAGCTAGCATGCACGCTTCTATGCATATGCATGCCACATTTCGAGCATCCATATATTCAGGCAGGGAATCAATACCCGTTCTACGGGAAAAGCAAAAGAAAGCAAAATCAAAGCAGCTGCACGGCCCATCATGCCTGCCTGCTTCTCTTTCCCCTCACTAGAAAACTTTTCAGATGCAAATCTCTTTAGAGCATGCAACCGAAAAGAAGGAAAGATGTATCTAGATAGAGCCATGCAATGTTGCGCAAAAGCTACACACGCACACAGTGCAGAGAGATAATCTGAAAAAGTAAATAATGTAAAGCACTCACGTTCTGAGATTTCTACAGAGTCCACCTTGGGGATGATGAGGAAGAAGAAGATCGTCCGCGGATTGATTGACTGATTGATCATGCAAAGCCATGCATGCATCCATGCATTTGGAAAGCTGCCTTAGCTCATGAAGCTGATAAGACCAGGGAGAGTTTGCAGTTGCAGGCAATGGGCTTAGTGTAGGTAAAGATGTTGCAAGCAAAACCCTTTTCCACTACATGAATGAAGCACATCTCCTTTCACTGACTAACCTCTCACTGTCTAAAGAAACCCTAGCTAATTAACAAAGGCATGAGCTACAACTGATCTAAACGGCCGGCAGGGCATGGCACACGCCCTTCTTCGCGGCGATGGATTGTCCTGAGCAATTACGAATCCAAGAATTACGATCTCCATGGGGATCAGGAAATGAGAAGATTATTTGCGAGCATTACAAATTGGCTAGGCTAGTGAGATGATGCATGAGCTAGCAGCCTAGGAGCAATTAATCAGTCGATGAAGAAGCGAGCAAGCTAGTGACTTTGATCCATACCAGGATGTGGATATGGAACTTGGAACGGATATGGATATCAGGACGTGTCGCCGCCGCCGAGCTTGGCGAGCAGGGCGGCGATGAGCCGGTGGCGTCGCTCCTCGCGCTCCTCGGCGCGCGCCCGCCACGCGTCCTCGCGCTCCCGCCAGCGGCGCACGAGCGCGAGCCGCTCCTCGCCGAGCGCGACCATGGCGGCCCGCCACTCCTCCTCGCGGGCGCGCCGCTCGGCGTCGCGCGCCTCGGCGGCCTCCGCCCACCGCTCATCCATCTCCGCCTGCCGCCGCATGAACTCCCGCAGCATCGCCTCCACCTCGCCCTGCTCGTTCCCCGCGGGCGCCGCTGTTGATTTCCTCCTCCGCTTCTTCCCAGGCCCAGCAGCACCCCTCGTCGTCTCCGCTGCCCGACTCTCCTCTTCTTCGTCTTCCAGGATGTCCGCCTCCTCGTCTTCTTCCTCGCCGGCCTCATCCCCTTGGCCATCGTCGTCGGCATCATCCGGATGAAGATGATCGTGCCCTGACCGCGCGTGGTGCTTCCCCTTGGCCTTTTTCGCCTCCAATGCGCGCGCCCGCTCGACCCTGGCGTCGAAGATCCGCCTCATCTCGTCGTGGAACGGGAAGCCGCCGCCCCTCGCCGCAGACGAAGCGCCGCCGCTGCCGCCGGTACCGGGATGGTCACCCGGGTGGTGCTGGTGCTGGGGCGTGTCGGCGGCGTCGGGCGGCGGCGGGGGGTGGGCGGAGCCCTTGAACCTGGTGACGAGGTTCTTCCACTTGGACTTGCACTGATCCGGTGTACGCGCGAACCCGCCATGGTCATGGAGGCGGGCGGAGACGGCCTCCCAGAGCGCCTTGTTGCGTTTGGTGGAGAGGAAGGAGCGGTCGAGGTCGGCGCGGATGGCGAGGAAGGCGGCCGTCTCGGCGTGGGACCACTGCGGCAGCCGCTCCCGCTCCGGCGGCTCCGCGGCCGCGGCTGGCGGCGGCGGGAGCGGGGGAGGGTAGTGGGGGTGGGGAGGGGAGGAGGAGAGGAGCGGGTGGTAGGGGTTGGAGAAGGCGGTGTTGAGGTGGTGGAAGGGATCCATGGCGGCCAGTGGGATCGGAATTTTGGAATGGGAAAGCGAGCAAACGTTGGGACGAGAAGGAAGATGAGAGGAGAGAAATGGATGGAACGGAAAGTCAAGCGGTGGATCGAGAGAGAGAGAAAGGAAAGGGAAAATTGGATGGGGTTCTTCCGATTCAACGCGGAAACGGCTTGCTTTCCCACAGCTTTTGTTTTGAAATCCAAGATCTGGATCCTCTGTGCTGAGACCACAAACCATCTTCTGGTACAGTATGCACGTAGCAGTGGAGGAGTATATTGATTGGTAATACTCCCTCCGACTCGTTACTTGTCTCAACGTTGCTTAAATATGCATGTATCTATCTTTAAAAAAAATCTAGATACATGTAATATTTCGACAAATAATATGGATCGGAGGGAGTACGTATCTTTGGTCCCTTATTTCGACTCATATTCCTTCCGACGACGACGACGATACAAAGGTGGCGTGGCATTCGTGCATTGCCTAGACGATCCTCTCAACGGCGACAATCAGGGTAAGCAACAACTTGGGAGTGGAAGATGGTGGTGCCGAGGGCGAGGCTCGCGCAGCAGATAGTACGTCCTGCAAGTCGGCCGGACGTGCCGTGCCGCGATGGACCAAGGTACGTAGCGTACATTGTGCAGACCGTACACGAGAGAATACAAAGGGACATACGAGGCAAGGCAGACCCTTGCGTGTAGTTGTGTACGTGGCGCCGTCGCGTACCGGGCCCGAGCCCCAGTATGGGCCTTGCGCCCACTAGAGCTGCAACTTTGTGATCCCCAGAATATCTTTTGACTCTGCATATTTCAAAAATAAATTAAAATTTTAAATGACATAACTTTCTAAAAAATTAGTTCATTTGCTTGAACAAATAAACAAATAAAGGTGACGTGGCATTCATGCATTGCCTAGACGATCGTCTCGTTGGTGACCCCCTGGGTAGGCGACAACTCGGGAGTGGAAGGTGGTGGCCGAGGGCGAGACTTTGCGAAGATCTTGATGATGACACCGACTGCTCTTTAACATTGTCGCGAATTTCTCCGTGCCATCCCACGTGACAAATTAAAGCGCCATGGAAAAACCACGCAAATCTAGTTTGAATCAAAAGAGGGACTAAAACTAACTGATTATGTTAATTGTATAGTACGGAATTAGTCCATGGACCGTTTCTGAAGGACTGAGAATTTTTGTCTTCTCTTCTTCCAATTTTCGGGTTAGAAAACGGTGCAAACTCAATGGAACAAGGGCGTGCAACATTCATTCGACGGCCGACGGATGTGAAAGGCGGCGCTCCGATTTGTGGCCACACGGCGTGGTGTTCGCAGAGGATCAGTTCGAGGATGGTGAGTCTTGGGTCTGCCTGTGGGTCCAAGCGCGTGGGTGGGGCAGAGAGGATACGAGGGCATTGCGTGGGTTGTGGCGTCACGCGGACGACACCCCGGCGTATCCACCAAGGAAAGACGGCCTCCTCCTCTTCCTTTGCCCCGAAGCATCGATCGGCCGCCAAGAATCCTCCAGATGGATCCCCGTCCCGCGTCCGCGAGAGCCAGCCAGGCAGCCAAAACCGTGGAACCGGATGACCTCTGCTCTGCTACGAGCCCATCTTGCTTGCTGTTGCCAGGATGCGTTGATAGCGGGGCAAATGGTGGTCTGGTCGGGTTCCGACCGAATCGCGCGATTCATGTGTACACGCTTGAATGGACACGTGTAACGAGCTCGGCGTTTTGCGTTTCTTGTCCACCGGGGTTTTCCTTTTTTCTTTTCTTTTTCTGTTCTTTGTTGCTGTCGATCGACAAGAGAGGTTTAGATTCAGTTGACGGGGACAGGTCGACCGGTCTCGATTTCAGACGCGCAGCAGATAGTACGTCGTGCAAGTCGGCCGGACGTGCCGTGCCGCGGTGGACCAAGGTACGTAGCGTACATTGTGCAGACCGTACACGAGAGAATACAAAGGGACATACGAGGCAAGGCAGACCCTTGCGTGTAGTTGTGTACGTGGCACCGTCGCGTACCGGGCCCGAGCCCCATGTTTGTATGGGCCCTGCGCCCACTAGAGCTGCAACTTTGTGATTCTGAGGATATCTTTTGACCTTGCTTATTTCAAACAAATAAATTAAAATTTTAGAATAACATAAGTTCATTTGTTTGAACTTCTACACCACGTTGCGCCTCTAGCGCCCATGCGAATTCTAACAATATTCTCGTCTTCCGACAGATCATCATCACCAAGGATGCATGACGTGCTATACGAGTACGAAGTCGAGTCACACCTAGCGACTCTAGCTAGGGTCAGAGTACTGCCCATATATGGACAGACAGGACCAGAGTCATCAGACCGCACATGCCATCGTACATTCGTACTACGACGCAAGCTCGTACGTGCCCGTTCGTCAAAATGCGCGGCGCCCTCGGGTCTTGTGTGTTGTTGCACTTCAATTAATTTGTTTGTTTTTTCAGTCAAAGGGAAACATACTTTTCTACCGTCGGCTACTATCGGAGGAACTAACTGCAGGTCTCACTACTCGTGTCACCCAACCAAAGTTTTTTTTTTGAGGGGAGGAGTGTCACCCAATCAAAGGTGTGTCCCTCGCTCCCACCGTGGACCAAGTTTGTATGCCCACGAACGAACGGCCTGCAGGCGTAGATAAGGGCCCAAAAGTTGGATGGAAGACAAGAACAGGCCCGCACCGCAACGAGTCAAAGCTGGACCAAAAACATCTGGGTGCAGCCTGGGAAATGTAAGGCCCACTACAAACGACCGACCAAACCCACCCCACGGACCCACACGGTTGCTTAAACGAAAACCCACGGCCTGTGGACCATGTTTCCACGGCCCACGAGCCCAGGTAAACAACTACTCCTACTTTTTCAAAACCTGGGCACTTCTAAAAAAAATAAAAAAAAGCAGCTCCGGGGGTTAATCCCAGTTTTTCTATAAAGACATAATTATCCCAGTTGCTAGAAGAAGAAAAAGATAAAACCAGCTACTAACTGTTTGACTGTACTAGTGCAATTCCCAAAGTTTTTTCTTCTTCCCGCAAATAGATATTCACATGAGAAAGCCGGTTTGGGATAACCTGGCCAGTGAAGGGAAATACGAGAGAGACAAGGGTCTGACGACTATGTAGCACCAAAACAGTGCACAACAACCGCGGCCACGGATATATGTCTGGCACAAATGAGGCTCGCGATCACCGGAGAAAACAAAGGACCAACAACTGAAACAGCAGCCTCTTCGGATTTTGGAACGGGGTGAAATTCCAAAGACATGTTAATTATCTACACGTGCTACATATCCACTTACTTTCCCTTTTCGTGTGGAACAAAACTGCAAGGGTAGCTATATCTATATGCAGAGGGGAGGAGTAGGAGGAATGTGCTGTCCTAGCATTCAGAGCAGTCTATCCTCCTGACTCGGTCGTCCTGCACACATGCCTACTGAAAGAACAAAACAAAAGCGCATGCCAAACCCGGTGACCGTCTGGTAATCTTTTTGCCATCGTTGTTATAAGGACCGATCAGAGCACTTGGACAAGTAGGGTAACTAAAAAAAAGAACTGGTCAGATTGTTTCCTCAGGGACCAAAAAAAGACCATCACTTGGAATTTATATAGAGCTGCTTCATGAAGCGATTGTAATGAACAAATTAACTGGTGTAGTTGCCTTCAGAAAAAATCTGTGTTTCATGTTTCAGATTAATTGACTGATACTCCCTATAAATGCGCAGTAACTTTATCATTTGAACAAGTTCCTATAAATACACAGTAATTTTATCATTTGAAGAGGTACGAAAGGCCTGCAAAAGTTGCGAGGCCCTACATTTGGCAATATTGACACTCGGAGAGAAAAAAAAACCTTTGATCTATTCCGAACAAAATCATCCACCGGCAGGCGGCAGCGGTCAATACCTGTCAGACCCTTGTCACCCCTAAACTGAACCGATAAGGAGGGGGACGGTGATGGCCCATCAAATGTTTTATCGTTTCATTCCCCGACAGTACATGCATGAATTCTAACCAGTTTTGATCCTTTCCCTTCCCGGGCGTACGTGAACGTTTTTAGCGGTAACGTAGATGTGGTTCATGTTTGGAAATACTGCAAATTTTAAGTGCTGAAAATGTTACTGTACCAGTTAAGTAGTGGCCGGCTGTTGTCTAAACAAATTAACTCGCTCTCCGGGACTTAATTTACCCCACCTACTACTGTACTGTTTGCACTGATCGTCAAGGCATTTAACTCGTAACGAACTAACCAACCCAACTGCCACGCAAAGATTAAAAAATATTTGCACGTTTTGTTTTTCGCTTTTGCAGAGCGGCGGGCACAAGCTAGCTAGCAGCCAAGCCGCAGCAGCAGCTAGCGGCAGAGCGCTCCCACTGTCCCACATTCCCATGTATATAAATCCCCCCGAGAGAAAGTACGACAACGCCGGCCGAGCTAACACAGCGGTAGGCGGCAGCCAGCCAGCCAGCCACCGGCCGACCCCATGGCCGAAGAAGAAGAAGCCGCCGCCGGCGACGGCGGAGGGTGGCCGGAGCCGGTGGTGCGAGTGCAGTCTCTGTCCGAGAGCGGCGCGTCCACCATCCCGGCCCGCTACATCAAGCCGGCCCACGACCGGCCCACCCATTCCGCCACCTCCATCTCCATCCCGGTGGTGGACCTCTCTTCGTCGTCCACGTCCTCGACGGCGGCGGCGTGCAGGGAGTGGGGCTTCTTCCAGGCGGTGAACCACGGCGTTCCCCTAGACCTCCTCCGCCGTGCCCGCGCCACGTGGCGCGCCTTCTTCTCCCAGCTGCCCCTCGAAGCCAAGCAGCGGTACGCCAACTCGCCGGACACCTACGAGGGCTATGGCTCCCGCCTCGGCGTCCAGCAAGGCGCCTCCCTCGACTGGGGCGACTACTTCTTCCTCCACCTCAGCCCGCCTCGCGCCGCGTCGCCCTCCGACAAGTGGCCCCACTTTCCCCCGGACCTCCGGTATGTACGTATGTATGTCACGTGTTCAGATTTGAACTAAAACCACGACAAGAATTTAAAGTCGGAGGAAGTACTAAGTTCTAATGGCGGCACGTATGCGTATGTAGGGAGACGACGGAGGAGTATGGGAGGGAGGTGGCGAAGCTATGTGGGAGGCTGATGGCGGCGATGTCGGCGGGGCTCGGGGTCGGGGAAGGGAGGATGGCGGAGGAGTTCGGAGGGGAAGACGAAGCCGGGGCGTGCGTCAGGGTGAACTACTACCCGCGGTGCCCGCAGCCGGAGCTCACGCTGGGACTCTCCTCGCACTCCGACCCTGGCGGCATGACCGTGCTGCTCGCCGACGAGCACGTCAAAGGGCTCCAGGTCCGCTGCCCCGGCGGCGCCGGGGATGGAGGAGAAGATGAGTGGGTGACCGTTGACCCGCTTCCTGGCGCACTCATCGTCAACGTCGGGGACCAGATCCAGGTAACTCATTAACAACTTAAACACGCACATGCAGCTAGCTAGCACCGCCGCCGTTCTTAACTAATTCGCGCACGTGCCCGTTTCGTTTCTTCTTATACGCATCGATCGACTCTCTCATCTTTATCCCCCGTCTGATTAGAAATGGACGGTCGTCGTTGTCGATCGATCGACGTACGTCGCCATTAGATTAGAGTGCTGCAATTAGCTATAGACAAGTACTGTATATATTACGATAACGAGCGTGAGAGAGAGAGGTGTGTGACGTATACTAGCTTGGCAGATCTAGCCATGCACCTAGCTCGGTTTCGGCACGTCGATAGGTCATGAAGCACACAGGTAGCTACTCCTAGAAACACTAGTGTTTAAAACTTAAAAAAATCCTAGAAAACCCCTCTTACCAAACAGGGCCTAAAGCACCTGCCTCTGCTGCCACTAGCTAGTTTTCCCAACTCACGCTTGGCCCCGACCCGATAAATTAAACCCCGTCCCATCTTATTTTCTCAGGATGATGTGATTGCATGCTCTGTGTTTAATTCGACCAAAGAGAGAGATGAGTATTATTGTATGGGCACGTGCTGGAAAACAAAAAGATATGAGAGTACATATTTCCAAGCAGGGGTAGCTAGCTAGCTAGTTCGGCGGCCGGGGTCAACTTCGTGACGTAGCATTGTAGTATACGCTTGCCTAGGTAAGGAGGTTTTGTCTGATCCGTGATCGATTGCATTGCATATACAGCGGCATGCATGCACACACACTCATATGAATGTCAGGACGTACGCACGCGCGAAGTGTGCGTTTAAGCCTCAGAACCATCGACGTTGACACGTAGCCACAGCCACTTAAGACAAGCACGAAAACAACAACATACACCGGCTTGGCGGCTAGTAATAACACCTATAGACTATATATACTCCGTTAAGTGAGTTTTGGTTAATTGTACGTCGATCCACAAGCTATAGATAGATTGATTGAAGACTGGGTACGACCATCTTAAATTAAAGTCGAATGAGATAATTAAGTAAGGGAAAAGAGGATATTGATTACTTGCTCGCCTAAGGCGTACTCCCTCCATCCAACAAAAGATGTTTTAAGTTTGTCAAAATTTGGATGTATCTAGACATGACTTAGTGTATAGATGCATTCAAATTTAGTCAAAGTTGAGACATCTTTTGCTGGACGAAAGAAGTACTAGATCTCATGTACAGTAGAGTTTTATTTCCGTGAAAACGGCAACGTTGTGGGGGCCTAAGTTGTTGAAATGGATGCACGGATTCCCCGGGAGAGGAAAAGGAGGACGTACGTACATAGTACAGTGGATGGTAGTTGCGCACGTGCTAGCTGCCGTGGTCCAGCTGAAGGCGTATGCATCGTCAGACGTCTTTTCGCATCCCGAGATCCAGATCGCGCTCTTCTTTTTGGCCTGTAATCGGCGATTGTCATGTTCCCAAACAGTACCTAGTATTCGATTATAGCAGAGATGGAGCAAGATGAGACCATGTGTGTTCGATTTACGGGATTTCGTAATCATATGAATAGAAAAAGTAAAGAATTGAGATGTCATTGGCACTACAATTTTTAGGAATTTTCCATGCGGTCTCACCTAATGCGTAGAATCTTTTGCAATTAGCTCAGTTATGGCTCAATCATTAGAAATACATGATCTCAATTCCTGTGAAACGAATGCGACACATACAAAAAATTCCTAAGAAAGGTTGAAATCTTGTAAAAATCATCTAGATATTTTACGAACCGAATGAGCCATAATCAATCACGAGTACCTGTATTCGCTAATAATCCTAGTAAGATCAGACCATGTATAATCGACCACGAGCAGTACTGTACAGCCAGTAGGTTGGGGCCGGCACTGCGTTGGAGTAGTACGCAGGTAGATGAGGGGCAAAAAGGTAAAAATAATCAAACAAACAAGCATGTGTTGCTTGCTTGCCGTCCCCTCTTGATCCGCCGTCCACAGAGATGGTCCAGATCAGCCTGCACCGCAGGGATATGCCACCGTCCATGGATCCATCTGCAGCAGTCTTTCCCAGTTATTTCGCCTTCATTTTACTCGTATTCATGCCGGACCTTCGCTGTACGTACGAGCCTTACCGTGGATAACTAACTGCAGGTGCTGACGAACGCCGAGTACCGGAGCGTGGAGCACCGTGTGATGGCGAACGCGGGCGCCGAGCGGCTCTCCGTGGCGCTCTTCTACAACCCCCGGAGCGACATCCCGCTGTCCCCCATGCCGGAGCTGGTGTCGCTGCCGGAGAAGCCGCCGCTGTACGAGCCCATGACCTACGACCAGTACCGCCTCTACATCCGCCGCGAGGGGCCCCAGGGGAAGGCCCAGGTCGACTCCCTCAAGGCATCGTCGTCACAGGAGCGCCCTTAGCGTTAAAATTAATGGATAATTAAGCTCCTGGTAGTGGTAGGCTAATAAGAGGGAGAGGATGCCGGACTACTGCGTGCTGCTGTGCCCACTAGCTAGGACAGTAATAAGAGTGAATAATGGAGGGGTTAACTAATTAACTGATCAGAGCATGGACTGGTCAAAAAGAAAAAAAAAACTGATCAGAGCATGGTTGAATGGATGGATGGAAACGAGACAATCGATGTTGCGCAGTGCTTGGTTGGTCGTCCTGTTTTTATTTTTGGTCATTTGGTCCAAACTGGTTAGAGAACCGGCCAAAAAGAGAAGAAACGACATTAATTTCTTTAATCGATGATGTAATACTCCCTTCGTTGGGAAGTAAGTAACTTGGGAGTGCTACAAATTATGAAGGAGAGGTTGAAGAAACGACATAAATTGCCACGCCGAGAAGAGATAATGTCCAAGTCGAAGCTGCATTATTTTGTTGCTTGGACAGCGACTGAGAAAACCATTTGTTAAGATGTATCCATCCAGTGGATACTAGGACAGCTCTTATTCCCAATCCCTTTCGCACGTGAACAAAAAGATAGCTCCCATCGTAGCTAGTCTTCGTCACCTGTACGTACCCACGTGGCCATGTTGAATCCAAACGAGTAAAGAAAACAAGAACAGGTTCACATTCCACGTTCTGCGTAGTATGTGATCACATTTCACCTTCAATATTTGTAGGATTAAAATTGCATTTTTAAGGCATAGCGTCTGCTTCTGCTTCTCCTATCCAAAGGCCAGAAGCGGGGTCTCAAAGACTGCTTTTTTATGAAGCAAAAGCCTACCACGAGTTGTTTTTACAACAATTCAGCTAGAAACAGGCTTTGGCACAAGCCACCGCCATGCCAGAAGAGGCCTGGCCTAAATCTACCTCTTGCCCTGTACCATACTGTTGTTAGATATATACTCATATACAGTTACGTGTTGTCGGTAGCAACCGCGAAATCATTATCGGACTAAGGAATTAATGTAGAATGAAAATAAAGAACCCAAACAGAAAGAATGGCCTGACAGACACAATGGGAAAGCAAGATATATGCCGGGCGACAACGTTATACTAGTCTAAACACACGTACCGTTTTTTCTGTTGGCGTTTCCCGCCCTAGATCCCTGACAGCAACCTTCAGAAAGCGTCACCGTGTCCCGTTTCTGAATAGCGTCCATGTGTTGCAATATCCTCTGCTACAAGAGTTGGAAAATCCCATTTGTTGCAAATATTCTCTGATGGGAAATGAGAAGCAGCATCATGGGACCATTTTTTGTCTGGCAAAATCCTGCACCGACAATGAGATCATCGGTGTGATGGCCAGGGCGTATCTTTCTGGAAATTTACATCAAAAGGAACAATATATACAGAAAATCATGTGAAAAGAAATGGAAAATAGAATACATTGTAGTCCATGCACAATTGCTAGTCAACGAATCTTATTGAACTAAATGGTGAACCTCAGGTTGAACTAAATGCTGCCAGATCCTGTGGAAGAAACACGGCAAAATCTTTGACAGAAGAGCATTTGGTAATCTTCAAGAATGGCCCAGAAAACTGACTCCGACGTATGCATGATACAAGGACTGTCGCCTGTAACAAATATGCAACTGATAATCTGAACAAAATACCACCAATTGTGAACTTCAGAAACAAGGAAACATCAGATAATCTGGAAGCAAAGTCGATCAGCTGGGTGAACAACTACTACCCTGTCAGCAGTTAGCAATCAAGAGTGCAGTTAGAAATAGTAAGGAAAGCACGTGCTTTACACCAGCATGAGAATAGTGATTGTACATTCAGCCTCATTCAATTTCCAACTGCTTAACAAAAGGAAAAGAGCACAGATTTATATGGAACAAACAGCTAAGATAGAAGTTGCTGGACCCCTGCCTTTTGGTCAGCTGTTAAATTGGTGGGGAACTTGATCTGAAACTTGATCCTTAGGTTCCCTTTTTTAGACGGTTCCTTTGTGATCGGCATCCCTTCACCCTGCACAACTTCTTCATACGTGGGACTGACAACAGACTTTACGGGAATGGCTAAACTTCGGCCATCCAGAGTTGTCAGTTGGATGACACAACCAGTCAAAGCCTCCACGAGCGAGATTTTGTGTGTGTAAACAAGGTCATTCCCATCTCTCTTGAATTTGGGGTGTGCCCGTTCTTCTATTATGAAAACTAGATCTGATGGTATGACATTACGCGTCTCATTGCCTTTCTCAGGAAATGTGATCTTTGTGCCCTTCTTCCATCCGGGCTTGATATCAATTGTCAGGATCTCCTCCACACTCGTCGGTTTCCTAAAAATATAAATATGGAAATATTTTCTCAAAAAGAAAGACATGGAAATAATGAGATTACTTTTTTACAAAAGGGCAAAGCCTTGCATAACAATTGATTAGTTTACAAACACTTAACAATGAAATCACAAATACAGTTTGCAACAATCATCAATCACATAAAATTGATACTGGATAGGTGACGTGAGGTTCTGCATACCTTAACAAGCAAGATACACGGTGTAATTTCGCAAAGGTTCAGTTTTTCAAAGGTCCATTTATTTGCTTATCTTTACGTACAGTGCGTCACTTTTTTTGTGACACATGTAGATTTGGCACAAATCATAGAGATGATAACAAATTTGGCTTAAATGATCTAAGATAGTAGTAGTACAAAGTTCTTTTTAAACATGAATTTTTTTAGTCCGTACGCCGTAGCAAGACATGGGTATTGTGCTAGTTTTTGTATATTTTTCAGAAGAGAACTAATTCACTATCAGTCCTTTGTGGCCACGTTGGTTAATAGGGAAGAGATTTGAGGACATGTGAATAAGCTTAGGAGGCACCTAAAAAAAATGTGCCAGGTAAACTGGCACACAAATTGAACCAGTATACAACTAGTAGTTCTCAAGCATTGCTGCCCCAACTCCTTGAAACCAATACTTTAGGATATCCATCATCTCATATCCAGTCTCAATCCATTAGCTTCAACCCAAGATGATTGATATAACATATTAAATTTTAAAGCCTCAAGTGTGCATTGGACATCTAAGAAAGTTACATTTATACTGAACCTTTTTAGCTTAAACACTGCACCACGAATCCACAATAGATCTATTATGAGTTGTAAAGTTAAAACAACTGTCCACCTCTGACGATCTTCCTAAATCATCTCTCAGACTTAACTGCTTCAAAGCTGATCTTTTAGGACATAGCATTACACTTAAGGATAGTTCCCATTCTGCTGTTCAGGACTGGCTAGGCTTATTACAATATGTCACCTAATTCTGCCCTCTTTTGTGTGCCCTCTGTTGTTTGTGTCCTGTGTCTGGTGTCCTGGTAAATATTCGTTCCCTTTGCAATAATTTTATCTGTCAAAGACTCTCCTTCAGTTTGTTTCAAAAAAAAAAAAATCCATCTCTCAGACAGTTGATGCCCACTTGACTTACATAACTATGCAGGTCTCTAAACACTCTGATATCATTTGTGTAGGATCTGGGTTCATAACCAAAGGTTGAGACCTTAGCCTATTATTGAAGAATCTCACCATGCCCTCACCCTGCATTTTGGCTTACGGGGGTCTGCAAATCAAACCTCCCAAACCCGATTTTTAAGAGAATCCATTATTGCAGCAATAAACATAAGCTACAAGCCTATAAACTTTCCAGCGTAAAATAGTCTCCCTTGTTGGATCGTCAAATGCACGGGTATGGTGAGAGATCATACTAGTGATAGTTTAGTGTGAAGGTGGTAATGACTTCTATTGGTGAACAAATAAATCATTTAACGTGTAATGAACTAATGACACAAACACAAATAGAAGAGCACATCAGGGTACACACTATAGAACTATCCCCTGTTCATTGCCTTATTATTTTGAAGCTACACGGTTTCTGCAATGTTCCTTTGAGGGTGATTCCATGGAACTGGAAATATTGCCAAGAATTTAAATTTATTCAAAGGTATAATATTGCTAGAAGCTGGAGACGACACCTGGGAACCACACCAAAGATGTAGCTTTCAGGGCCTTCAGGCACCTGTGTTATTGTCAAAATGTAAACATATCACGGTAGTTTTTTAGAAGTATGAGACTACATTTCAACATGTGTCATGGATCCAAATCGCGTATAATTTCGACGTCATGTCAGTGTTGAGTGGGTATATAAGAGAACATTGAGTGCTTTAGCCCATAAGAGGCATCAGAGAAGGTAAACAGCAGCTGTCAGTATTGTTCTAAGTTTCCCATCCTCTTGCCCACCATGTGTATAAAATCTCTCTGTTATTAACCTTCCCTCTGCAGTTCCTCACTATGTCCTGCCCTTCATATTTTGTGACTTGTCAACTAATTAGAAAATGCAGTGATCCCGGTAGTTCAGGGAGTGATAGACCAAGAGCCACCACAAAAAAAGCGCTCTTTTTTCTAGTCAACACAACTACACAAGCATATCAAATGGCAGATAAAATTAAAATATCCATACCAAGCGGCAAGAGCTGGTTACTGAAGCTACTGCTAGTTCTTACAACAATTCTCAAACTGAAATCATTCATCAAGATCACAACAATGCAGATGCTTCTAAGCTAATCTACCAATAAAACCTTATATATCAGGGGAAGAGTAAAGAATGAAAGAGAGAAGGGATCTGTCTCACCCGGAGGAGTCGAGGACGTCCCTGGAGATCTTCATCTTCTTGGTGGCTCCCTTGTGCAGGTCCTCGAGGCTACAGGCCAGCTGCCGCTCGATCGCCGGCGACTTCCTCGCCGACGCCCCGGACGTCTCACCTGACCTGGGGGAGATGCCGCCGCCGCTGGCGGCGCTGGCGCCGAACCCTTGGAAACCTGGTGAAGGGGCGGGACCCCCGGGGGCCGGCCCGTAGAAGGAGCCACCGAACATCTCGCGGAAGATCTCGTCCGCGCTCCTCGGGCTGAAGCGGAACCCGGGGCCGCCGTGCCCGTGTGGGTGCACGTGCGGGGGCGCGGCGGAGGCGGATGGCGGCGGCACGCCCGCCTTGAGCCCGTCCTCGCCGTACTGGTCGTACACGGCGCGCTTCTGCGGGTCACTGAGCACCTGCGAGGAGAACGAGAGATAGAGAGACCGTAAGGCGATGGATTCAGCGCTTCTCGACGGCGGCGGCGGCGGCAATGGAGTGGGGGGATAAAGGGGAGGACGGAGCGTACGTCGTAGGCCTCGGAGACCTGCTTGAAGAGGGAGTCGGCCTGCGGAGAGGGGTTCTTGTCCGGGTGGTACTTCATGACGAGGCGGCGGTAGGCCTTCTTGAGCTCGTCGTCGGTGGCGCCGCGGCCGACGCCGAGCACCTTGTAGTAGTCCACCCCCATGGATGGACGGCGACGGCAGGGGTGGCTCGGAAACTTGGATTGGCTTCCCCTGATTTTGCTGCAGACAACAAGGGGACGAGGAGAGGAGGAGGGTTTTGGTTCCTCTCACTTCTTCCTTTGAGACCTTTCTCAGGAGATTTCTTTTCTTTGTTTTGAGATAATCCTGCCTAATACTTATCTACTGCCTCCGTCTAACAATACGAGGCATACTAGGATTCGGTTGACCAAACATTTGACCACAAATTACTTCATGAATGCGTGACTACTGTGATCAAAATCATAACCGTAAGCAAATATTCTTGAGTAGTAACATAATAGATATGAATCTATGTCATATAATTATATATTAATAGAATAATTTGTGGTCAAAGCATTGGTCAAATGAAAACTAATACGCCCCATGTTGTTGGATGGGGGGAGTATTACTATCTATTAAATTGAAGTCGGTGGTGATTGCCGCGGTTGTTATGATTTTGATCAATATATCACTGTCCGTTATTTTTTTTTCTTCAGTTTTTTCACGATTTCTCATGCTCCGTCTTACAACCGACGCCACCACACCCGCATCCCGACCTCTATGGCGCCATGAGTTGCCTACACAGAAAATAAAATTAAATAATTTGTGATTTTGTTAACTCGTAGCAACGCGCGGACACACCTGCTAATATAAAATAAAATATAAGATGCCATTAAAGAAACTAATATATGTGATGTGTAAATAGTTGTTTTCTAGGGCCATCTTTGCTATCAGCAAGCGTTGATACTATGTGATAGGGAAATCATAAGTTTTAAGGATATTATCGAGTATAATGGTCTAACAGTATATATGCTCTTTGAAAACCAAAAAGTACTTTGAGCGTGACACGTAATTGTTCTGATTTCGATTTTTTCTTATGTGCCTACAATTGTGGACCTAGACTATGACTTGATTTAACAACTCTATTATTGTTTGACTTCGTGCAATCTCGTCAAGAATTGTTATGTTGCTGGGCACTCTACCATTTTTACATGTACATGGATCGATTTAGTTTTACCGATCTCTTTGCTCAGCCGACTCTGACCCCGCCTTACGGTTCTTTGCTACAATTGTTTCCCTCAAGCTTATGTGAATACTTCTATGTTACATCGCTATTTGTGCGTCGAAAAGAGAAGGGACTCTAAGTGAGGCATGGACATCAGTAGATGCCGGCCTATGCCGGTGCCGAATAGGGTGGCATATGTGGTAGTAGAGTAAGACATAGTAACATATATCCAAATTTGGCTCTTAATAAACGGTTTAAGAGACCAATTTTCTCACTCTTTTACACCCTTAGTTGGCCTCGGATGCTGGGAGTTGGACTTGTGTTTTTTTTTCTTGAAAACTTATAATTAGGTAAGCTGCAACTGCAAGTGATTTCTAAATTGGAAGTGTAACTTTAGAATTATTGTTTTTCTATAATCAGAACATAATAACATTTTTAGACTGGGACATTGTGTCATTTTTCTTGAAAAATATACTTTTCCGGAAAATAAATAATATAGTCTTTTATAGGACAACATAACATTATTTAGGGAAACCTAGGGCACCAATTTAATTTTTTCTGAGGATCAACTAGGACAACAACATTTTTGTTTTGAGGGAACTAGTACAACAACATATATAACTTTTGTTTTTGAGAAACAACAACATATATAACTGAACCTCTTGAAATTCCCGTGAAACTCCAACATGTCAGGGGCCCAAGTAGAACAACACTACGGCTGGCTGAGAGTCCGCAGAATCTATAACTCAAGCCCAACAATGTAGCCCTAAAATATTTAACTAAACCCATCCAACAGCTCGGCCTACAGTCAGCCCACTGGACTGGACCGTACATTGGTGCCCCACCTAAAAAACATTCGCTTGTCTTCCTGACCAAGAAGTGAGAGTTGAATAAAGGTGTTTTACCCGCTCAAAAAACAAACCTAAAAAACATTCGCCCTGCGAAATTGGCAAAATGATCAGGAGCAGAGATAATAAACGTTGTGTTCACAAAACATCCAACAAAACATCGAACGAGTGCTACAGGACACACTGGTGCATTCTTATCTCAAATTTATCCAAAATAAATGTATCTATTTTAAAAAACATCTAAATACATGTAATATTTTGACAAGAATTATGAGACGGACGGAGTGCATCTTGGTTTTCTCACGTGGTGTGTGCCTCTCTGCGTTACCTATCAAGATGTGTAACAGTGTAAAGCGTTTATCTTATCCTTTCCTTCTGGACAGTGCAATCTAAGACTGGAGTCTGGAGATGAAGCTCAAAGGTCGGCGAGCTTAACGAGCGCTTGTTAGTTCGGCTCGTTCCAGCTCACGCTCATTTTGTAACGTCCCGACCCGACAGTAGCCCGTAACCTTGACTCCTCTTCCTCGTTCAATCATTCTCACATGCGTCATGCCGAGTGGTGTCCGGCAGATTTGAGCACCGATTATATTCGATACTAAATTTTTGACTCAAATTTGTCTAAAAATGAATGTATCTATTCTTAAAAAGCGTCTAGATACATGTAATATTTCGACAACAATTCAGTATCGGAGGAAGTATTACTTAACAAGCGCTAGTGATTGTTCGTGAGCTCGTAACGACCGGTCCTTAATGATGTATTTCCATCTTGTGCAAGCAACCACATATTTCTAGCCATCATCGCTGCAGCTCCTCAAATCTCTCTAGTTTTCCTCCCTCCGGTTTCCTCATCAACATCGTGTGATAGGGGGCCATGTATTCAATTAGTTGTTACTGATTTTTAGATTAGGTTTTCTGATTTCTTTTCCATATTTGTCCTTAGGCGTTGTTCCCTTTCACCAAGCGGATAATAACAGAAGTTACAATAAGCGTGCTACATCGTGTCAAAGCCTAGCAAAAAGTTTCGAAGTCTGCCGTCTCTCCGTTGCGGTGAGCCTAGGTTTTCGATCGGTTGTGTTGGTAAGTGGCGCAATTTCAAGCTATTGTTTCTCGTGCTTCAGCCAATCTTGATGGTACGCACCAGAAATATTATACTCCCTTCTCCCTCTGGTGTTGACGAGTATCGTGGAGATCTTATATGTAATAACATGATGGTGTCGCATGCGGATGTTGTCCCTTTAAGCGAGAAGGTCGAACATGGACCGGTGGCTTCAAGCTGCCCTAGGGGAGAATTCTTGTCGAGGACGTTGATCCCGTGGATCTGTATCTTGATAACTTCCTATCTATTCTCTCCGATCCTAAATTCTTGTCGTGATTTTACTTCAAAAGAAATACAACATTAACGTCAGGCTGGCTGACTGGATCTACCAGTGAAACGACCCTAGTGACCCGCCATCGATTCATGCTAGTGAAAGTAGACAAAGAGTTTTTCAAATACTAGTGCCGTTTACGAAGAACTGCTTTTCCAGAAGAAGAAAGAAGAAACAGGAGTATATTACCTGCACTGCACCAACCCAAATCGATCCTGTAATCAGGGCCAGCTTGACCGCACCGCTTTCGGCTCAAAGCTTTTGGCCGCGGGCCGCCTCGAGTCGGCCGGCTGCTCCTGCACTGCACTAGCCAGTCCTCACTACTGGCCTACAAATCAAGTTTGCTTTGTGAAAAGATCATCACAAGGGAATTCAAAGCCAGGTTTATTATACTACTAGCAGCAGCAGCATCTCACAATGGCGCCAAATATATAGAGGCCCTTGCGTTCCCACACATTAGAGAATGAAATGAATTCAATAAAGCGGTCGTTGCCGCGCAAAACAAAACAAAACAAAGACAGGGACAGGGACCGGGAGGGGGGACACAGGGGGGTTGGTGATGGCAAAACCAAAGCTCACATTTGAATAAATCAGACCCATGCGTGCACTTTGGTTAGTTAGTTACAGGCCAGTGGTACCTTGTTTTTGTTGACTGATCATCATCATCATCATGCAATACGCCCACGAGATAAGAGAGAAATTAACGATTAGCATCAAGTGCTTTGGAATTTGGAATTGTTTAATTTGTTTCGTTAGGCAGGCTCTTTTTGAATTGAGACGACTATTGGATGCTCTCGCACGCCTATTGGATGCTCTCGCACGCCTATTTTGGGGTAGAAATGAAAAGTCCATTTTAGGGCTTCTTCGGTTGACATTGTTCCGGAACTTATGATTGAATATCATGACATTGCTGAAAAAACATACACACTGAAAGCACATGGATTTGAGTGCACCACAATAAAAATGCAAGACTTTTCTTGAAAATTTAGATATTTACTATATATGGTGGTCATAGACATGGAAAATTTCCATATCGGTGAATTTTGTTCGTTGGAATTCCATGCAAGGTAATTTATAGAAAATAATTGTATGATTTTCAAACTATATAAGCTGGAAAATATTCGAAAGAGTATAATATTTCAGTATTCCTGTGGAATTTCTCATCAAATTGAGAGTTTGGATGGAGTCATGGAGTAGTCATAGATTAGTGGTAGTACAATTTTCAGTAGCCCTTTGCAAATAAGAAGGCTCCTGGCCTCCACATTACTTGACCAAATCCTCCTCACCCTCCTCTCATGTCTGGGGAGGCACATTATCCCGTCTTTTCTCTGTCAATGCACTGTCGGAAATCACATAACATGAAACGACCTTTTCTTGTTCACATGATCTTGTTCATTCCTTTCACTCCCCTCCATTGACAGAGATCGAGGTTTTTGTCCACAACTGCACATGCATGCTCTCCAACCCTCTCCAAATATCCATGATCGTGTTTTTGAGGCGACAGGACGAACTGAAGGATTCGTTTCACCAACTCCCCTTTCCTTTCCATATATAATCGACAAAGTGTATTGTTGAGATGTCTCACGCGTGCCAAGCATGGATGGATCGAGCCTAGATAGGTCAATCAATCCGTGCGACACTGTTCAGTGATCAGTAGCGTGTCACTCGGAGGAGAAAAGGGCACAATAATGCATTGGGAAAACGGAAAACCCAACAGCATATATGGAGACCGGAAACTGGCTGATCGACCCGTCTGATCACCGTGGAGAAAGGGGCTACCTGCCATGCATATAATGTCTAAAGGAAGTAACTCAAAATCTAACGACACAGGACGAAGGTTTCATACGGATTTATTTAATTTACAGTTTGTCTAAAGGAAGTAACGAAGTCAAAATCTAACGACAGAGCTCGATGGTGTCATCACTGCACCAGGAGGGAGGAGGAGGAGAGTACTGCGGCTACCAGATCGGCGGCCAAACCGAACTGATGTGAAGAAATGCAGTGAGAAAGAAAACGACCTGCTCTGGCCGTGACCCGTACAGTTCCCACCCGTCGTCTTTGGTACAGAGTTTGCAGACCAGATACACACCAACCTGGGAGGAAGCATCCAAGCTTCGAACTTGTACTACCAAGGAATCAACGAACCCGTCTTGACCGCCCGGCGAACGGTGCGTCGAGCGTGCTTGCACGGCTTTGAATTTGACCAAAGAAGAAGAAGAAGAAGATAAAGAGGAACCGGGGAGGAGTAGTAACGAAATGCTCACGGGTTGGAATTTGATTCTAGTGTCGTTGAAAACTCCAAAACGTGTACTACTAGCAATGAACGATGACCATTCAGGCCTTGTGTTTGAAAAGTCGAGAAGGCACTTCCGTTTCCTAGAGTGATCATGGAAAAATCATGGAAACCAGGGAAAAGAATTTACTCATGTTCTCTTCTTTGGAGGAAGAAGAAGAGATGGATCTAAAAAGTGTATATCATGTACAGCCACCAAGAACCAAATGCGTGGAACGAGATATTTCCCCACACACGGACGGACCTCCAATCTATCCGGAAAATCAAAAAAATTGAACTAACCAACAGTTTTGAAAGAACCCCTTCTTCCCGGGCTAATCACAGTTTGAAAGCTCTCGAATTGATGGATTCAATGGCGACTATACCACTAATCCTCCCTCCTCCCGGACAGCTCCATGGACGTCAAGGAGATGCTAGCACTAGACGAGCTGTTCCCAAACCCTCCGCCGCCGGCTCCATTGCCGCTGCCGCGGCCGCGGCTGCCCCCCGCGCTGCCCTCGCAGAGCGCGAAGGCCGTCTCGAGGTTCGCCACGATGTCGGCCATGGCGGGCCGGTCCTTGCCCTCGAGCCTGACGCAGTGCACGGCCGTGTACGCCACCAGCTCCACGGCCTCCGCCTCGTGCGGCGTCGGCTCCGGCGCGCGCCCGTCCAGCACTTTCCCCAGCTCCCCCGCCACGATGCTCGGCTGCGCGTAGTCCACCACGCTCACCGGCGCGCCCTCGTCGGCGTCCTTGAAGATGGCGCGCTTCCCGGTCAGCGCCTCCAGCATCACCACGCCGAAGCCGTACACGTCGCTCTTCACCGTCAGGTGGTGCAGCCCGTAGTACTCCGGGTCCATGTACCCCACCGTGCCCGCCGCCTTCATGTAATGCTGCGGCGCCGCCGCCGCCGCCGTTGTCTCCTCCGTCTCCGGCGGGCCCATGAGGGAGAGGCCGAAGTCGGACACGCGGGCCACCCAGTTCCCGTCGAGGAGGATGTTGGAGGACTTGATGTCGCGGTGGATGATGGGCGGCACGGCGTACGAGTGCAGGTAGTCGATGCCCCGGGAGGCGTCCAGCAGGATCTTGATCCGCAGCCTCCACGACGCCACCACCGGAGACGGGGAAGACGACGGCGAATCAAGCTTGGGGTGGAGGTGGTCGTAGAGGGCGCCGTTCTTCATGAACTCGTAGACGAGGAGCCGCTCGTGGTCTTCCTCGCAGTAGCCGACGAGGGGGACGAGGTGCTTGTGGTGGAGCCGGGACAGGAAGGCCAGCTCCGACCGGAACGCGCTCTCCTTCTCCTGGAACCTCCGCGCCGGCGAGTCCCCGGCGCGCTTGATGGCCACCTCGCGCCCGTCGGGGAGCTTCCCGCGGTACACGGCCCCGAAGCTGCCTTCCCCGATCTTGGCTTCTGGAGCGAAGCCGCCCGTCGCCGCCGAGAGCTGCGCGAAGGTGTACTCCTCCGTGGACTCCTTGAACGACGATGGTCCGCTCCGCTGCCGCGTCATGGCGCGCGACAGCTGCCGCCGCAGGAACAGTCCCCCGCCGCCGCCAACGCCGCGAGCTCGTGACCCGTTGGGCGAGCCGTAGGGGCTCGCCGCGACGCCGACATTAGTGTCGGCAGCTGCTGCGGCTATGGCGGGGGCTCCGGGGAGATTGGGCTGGACGGAGTTGTGGATCCGCTTGTGGCTGCAGAAGCCGAACACGAAGCAGTAGACGAGGGAGCAGAGGCCGATGAAGGCGCCCACGGCGCCGACGGCGGCGAACGCGATCCAGCCTTTGGACACGCCCTTCGAAGGCGCCTCCGCCGGTGGCGGCGACTGAGGCGGCGGGGACGCCGGCGGCGGTGACAGCTCGCAGAGCCGCTTGCAGATCACGCCGCCGCCGGAGCCGGCGCAGAGCTCCGCCGACCGTTCCAACACGCCGCAGGCGCAGGAGCTGCCGTCCGGGACGCACGCGCCGGGGAGCACCGGCGGCAGCGGCAGCTCGACGGCCACCGAGGAGGAAGAAGATGACCAGCACTCGACGGTGAAGTTGGTGCTGACGAGGCCGCAGGTGAGGTTGCCGCCGGCGACGAGGAGCTCGAAGGGCGTGCCGTAGGCCGGGTAGTAGAGGGTCGGGGTGGGCCCCGCGAGGCTCCAGCAGACGGCGGTGTGGTTGGGCCGGAGGAGGCCGCAGGCGTGGGAGTCGCCGACGGCGAGCCCGTGCGGGTAGATCCCGGTCTGCGCGAGCGCGCCGGCGCCGGAGCCGGAGCAGATGACCTGGCCGCCGGACCCCTCCTCGACGCCGCAGGCGCGGGAGCCGCCGGCCGCGAGGGAGGAGACGGACGTCGCGTTCGCGAACGCCGCCTCCACGGCGCTGCCCTGCGGCCCCCAGCAGCGGACCTTGGAATCACCGGAGGAGTTGGTGGTCTCGAGGGCGCAGGTGAAGCCGTCGCCGGAGACGATGGAGCGGAAGGCGCCGAGGACGAGCTCCGGGAACTGGCTCTGGCTCTGGTCTGACCCCCGCCGCCACCATCGTATCCCGCGGGCCTGCGCGTCGTAGGCTGCCACGTGGGTGTCCCCGACGGCGAGGTCAGCGAGCGTGGCCGCGCCCCTGTAGACCCGCCTGAGGCTCCCCGGGTCAGTCGGCGGCCAGCAGAGCAGCGCGCGGTCGACGGAATCCCCAACGCCGGAGCCGCGGGCGGTGCCGAGCGCGCAGAGGAAGCCCGCACCGCCGGAGACGCGGGAGAAGACGAGCGACGGCGCGACGGGCTGGGCGGAGGAGGAGGAGGCGTTGGCGGTGGCGTTTGGGAGCGCAGGGACGGCGCAGTAGAGCGTGCCGTTTTCGGAGGCGACGGCGCAGACCGCGGAGCCGGCCGAGACGGCGAGCGTCGATGCGGAGGCGCCCCCCGCGAGCAGCAGGAGGACGAGGAGGAAGGGGATGAGGAGCGCCGGTAGGTGGACGGTGGGCGCGGGGGTCATTGGAGGGAGTCAGTAGCGGCGGCGGCGGCGGCCGTCATCTGCGAGGCGCTGTACGGCCGGCTGCGGCGCGCGGGGGGAGAGAGAGAGAGAGAGAGACGAGTGGCGGGCGGTGGCAGGACAGCCTGAGCTTCGTTGGGGAGCAGGAAAGAACGGGCGCGGGATTAAATTAGATCGCCGTGGAAAAGGTAAAAGGGGGAGAAAGAAAGAAAGAAAGAAAAGAAAGGCAGCCGCAGACAGCGAGGAAGCGAAGAAGACGCGGGACGGAATGCAAATGGACCGCGTCGGGGTGGGCCGGGGTTTCGTCTTCCGCGCTGGGTTTTGGACCCATCGATCTTTTCTCGCGTTTCCACTGTGCCTGCCGCGGCAGGATTACTACTGATTTCGTCGTTTCGCACGCTACACGTGTTGGCGACCGGCCGTCTCCGGAGACGCGGTGACCGCGGCCGGGGCGAACCACGCGTCAGCCAGTTTATATAACCTACTGCCTGTTCCGATGCTCCGGGTCGGGAGGAGGAGGAATATTGCCTTCTTTCCCACAGCAGCAGGAATAAAACGGGCTCTTGTTCCTGGTGCCTATCACGGGCTTGCAGTACTATCTCTGAACCCCCATTTGCGCTCTAGTTTTCCATGCAGCACGAGTGGAGTGTTTCTGAACGAAAGGGATACCACTGTTTTTTTGTTTGTTTGAGGTTCTTTGCTTTGCTACGGCTTAGATCCACGGCGATCTTCAGAAACCGCAGCGACATTCATTCACAAAATCGGACGCCTCTCTCGATCTCGATCTCGATCTCGAAAGAAAGAGCGCTCGCTGAACACTGGCCGCGCTTGGGTTATGCTAGCTTTTCACGGAAGCGAGAGACGTACGTACTGACGGTTTTAGTTTGCCGGTCTTTCCTGCCGGCGACGATTCACTCGTTCACTGATGATCCGGCCAAAGAGAACGGTCAACTTTAAAGGCGCGCAGTACTCGTACCAGTACAAGTGTGTCCTGATCATCATCAAAAAGTAAAAGCGCGTGTCTGGCCGCCGGACACGTAGGACAGGGAGAACCTCGGGCTTCCCGTCAGCCTTCCAAGTTCCAACTCTCTCGTTCTCTTCTTTCTTCTTCCTCCAGGGAGGATAACACAAAGGAGCTGAAAATGTTTGACCAATTTTAGCCCAAAAATTGCCTGTATCATGACGCAAAATGGAAGGACGACAGAAAAAAAAATACTAGTACGCATAACGCCGATGAAGAATAAGGAAAGAAGGGGTCTAGGGTCCAGGCCAGGACTTTTTGCAATGATCGTAGACCAGTCGCTGTTCCACCTGATCATTTGACTTCGGTGTGTCTGCGGCTGCGGCTGCGGCTGCTACTGCCTTCAAAGCTGAATAACTGACGTGCTCTTTGCAGGGACCTAATTTCCAATTGATTTGCTGTGACTGATGCAGATAACTTTGTCCTAGTGTAGCCATTTTTTCTTTCTAAAACTTCTTCACGGCCAACGGTATGAGCTACTCCTTTCCGTTTGTGGTTGCCCGAAAGGCCGGAGAGCAAACTGACGGCAAAGATAGTGCCAAGTGGACATCCAACGGGGCTCTTGCGTCCTTCTTTCTTTAAGCACCTGTCACTCTGTCAGAGAAGAGCAGCTGAGCAGGCCAGCTTCTCTGGCCGGGTCAACGATCACCCGGGCTCGTTCCGAGTCCAAACAGGATTAGATTGGAGGCCAATATGTATATTCTGGATAACATAGACTAACAGATGGATCTAATTTGTTTGATCATGCTAGACCTGAATACCCATGCAGTGACAACGTTCGTAAACATACTGTACTGTCCTCTGAAATCAATCTTAATTTTGTGGCCAAAGAAAAATACCGAGATTAATCAGAAGGCTGAAACTGGGGTAATTATACTATAATATGACTGCATGAATAACGTTGTGAGAAAGTACGCGCGCATGTTTAACGTGACAGCAGCATTTGACGTTCTTTATAAATTGGGACTAATCTGATCGATCTCGGCTGTTGGTTGGTTCACATGCTCAGCCAACAAACATGGGTGTTGCTTTATTATACGGAGTATATGTACTACGTACAATACTATTCCTTCCATGTTTTCCCATTGTTCACACTGCGTGACGTGTCGCATGATTCACATCACACTCGTTGCAAAGGTAAAAAAAGGGAGTATGATACGTAAGAGTCTCGTTGCCAATGCCATATGGGGAAACACACACGAATTAGCTAGGTCAGAGTAATATATGAAAAGTCAGCTCAATTGAGTTGCTATACTAATCTCACTTTCTTCAGGAGGCTACAGCTCAACCGGTCACGTTTTACCGTTCATGTATGCTGCAGAACCCTTTAGGCCGTACTCGTACTCCCTCCGTTCCTTAAAAATTGTCATATTAGTTTTCATTAAGACAAGATTTTGACATAAATTATCATGTCAATGTATGTTTATATGACATGAAATTAGTATTGTTAGACTCGTTATTAAAAGTACTTCATGATATTTGTGGTTACATGTCATATAAACCACACTTTAACATAGTAATTTGTGTTCAAAGCCTTGTCTTAATGAAAGTTAATATGCCATTTTAAAAAAAACGGAGGGAGTATTTGGTACCAGAGTTTTTGGGGTGTTTTTAGGCATTATCCACTCCAAATTGAAAACACTATAAACCTCAAATGGTTGTTTGGTATGAAGATTTTGAAGGAGATTATCTCTAGTTTTCCCAACAAAACACTCCATTTGTTACCAAATTCAAACACTCCTCAAAACACTAGTGTTTTGGGTTAACACCCAAAACTCTCAAATATCAAAACACCAGTGACTAAAAAATACACTAACACCAGACAAGACGTTAGGAACACGTGATGCAACTGCACATGTATTTGTTCGGTTCGTGTTTCGCAGGGCTAATTGAAGCCCACGCTGTTTACCTCAGACTAAGAGGAAGCATGTATTACAGTTCCACTTTAATTAATTGGGAACACAAAAGCTCACGGTGTTACATCAAACTAAGAGGCTGCACCTGCAAGCGACGTCTGACCCTCGATCCCCCTCTCTTCGATTAATTTTGGCCAGCATGCCGCCATGTCTGACCGAAAGTCGTCTGGTCAATATCAAGACTTCTCCGGCCCCTCTCTTCTTAAGAAAACTCTACTCCGATATCAGGCTGGAAAATTGAGTACGAAATCTCTTAAGATCATACGTGAAAATGCATTTTGCTCATGACGTCTCTCTGCTCTGAAAACCAAGACGTTTTATCTACTCCGTATTTGTTAATTGCCCAATCTCCGGAGCGCCGAGTTCCCGCCCTTGGCCTTGGTCGCTCATCGCTGACATTTTTTCTTTCAAAAACATCGGTGAAACATGAGAAACGCAGACGCTCATACACGCGCATACACTCACAGACGCACACACGCACACGCTAAACCCTGAGTACCTCCAAGACATTGAGCCGGCAGTTCTTGAGAGATCGACGAAATCACCGCAGACGCCTCGTTGTTGACGGATACGTCACCTACCACTGAAAAAATAGTGTCGGTTAAATTCTGAAATATATCCAGTTAAATGTGAGCATCCACGTCAAGTCTATGACTTGAACGAGTTTTGTCATGCAACGGTTCATAATTAAACGCCGACTTAGAGAAGATGCTCTTTGGACTTGGCTTGATGATGGCCCCCAAAATACCTCTGTACCAAATGTAACTATTTTTGCTAGTAATAAGCTCAAGTTCCTGCTTTTTTAATAAAAAATCCGAAGAGGAGCCATGGCAGTCATCCCGTGAAAGCCCAGCAAACAGCGACGTAAAACGTCCTCTTGAAGCCACCGGACCTACAATCGAACAAGGAGCAGGATGCCATTGCCATTTGCCAGTTTGTCCTTCCAAGCAGAAAGCCCGGTGAATGGTGTCAACTGTTTATGAGAAGGATTATGAATCATGATAACTGCGACAAGGTTTAATGATGAGACAAACATAAATCAGAACCATATAAGAAGAGCTTAACTACCTGAAGATCACGTTGCCAGCTTGTGAAATAAAGGAGGAATAACAGAAGCTAGATAGGAACATAGCCTGGATGTTTCCTGAGACTGAGAGAAGAAAGATCGTTATACGAAAGAAGTAAGAACACCATTTTAAGCATAAGCTTGTAACACTGGGATGATGACCGATGAGAATGTACTGTACTAACATAGATGTTCCATTCCAATATGATGCACGTACAGTTTGCAGAATCAACAGGTTTGTTGAACCTCATGTTTGGTGTTCCCAGCAGTATTCATTCACGTGTCTGGTTCCAACATCTGGAGCAACTGGAACACATACTTCAGCCTGAAGATCGTCACTTGATGAGATTCTATTTAACAAGAAACAGGCATTCACCTCCAGGCCCATTGATCAGTTGTAGGCGCCGCCTTTGCTTTGAATTTTTTTTCATATGCAGAACTGTAATAGTATCCCTCAAAGAGAAAAAAAATCTCCGAAGCAAAACTAAGAGTTGAAAAAAAAACTGGCTTGTCACAAACTAAAGACACAGTCCCATCAGGGGGGGAAACAGAAACATGAAGCATCAGGCCTCCATCGCCTCCACATTGGTTTTATCACTCACAGCTTCGAGTAAAAGAGACAGACAGAATTCAGCTTCTCTTGGAGAGTTCGCCTTGATTCAGGGGCAAGAACTGACACCAGGCTGAGGAAGCTTGTCTTTGACATGAATTTGGAGTGCAGCATTTTATCTCCGAGGGAGAGCTTTGAACAACTCCCAGCGAGAGAAGGTAAGGTTGCTGGAGGAGTTCAGAAATGTGCTTGTACACAGTCTGCACCTGCTGTTACAAGATGATGCATGTACACTTTGGAGATTCGATAGGTGGTTGCACCTCCTGTTGCGTGTTCCCAGGAGCGTTCAGCACTTCAGTCACATGTCTGGTTCCAATCTCTGGGGCAATTGGATCACATACTTCAGCCTGAAGACGTTCACTTGATGAGATTCTATTTAAGAGTTAATCTAAAGAAGCAGTCTGAAGTAAGGACAGACTTTGTTACCTTGGGCTACGCAACATACACTTGCAAATCTTGGTTTGTTCTTTTTAATTTCTTCGCTTGCTCCTTTAGCTCAGGACTGCATTCCATGATGGTTATCTCTCGCAGAGAAGTGTTGATCCCCTCCTCTGGCAGTGACCTGATTTCCGGGCAATAAAAGACTTGTAGCGTCCTGAGAGAAGAAACACTGTGTAACCTCTGAGGGAGGGATGGCAGACCCGGGCATTCGTAAAATTCTAGTTTTTGGAGAGAGGTGAGGAGCTGAAGTGCATTCTCTTCCTCTTCCGTCAAGCTTTCCATGCGCTCATCAAATTTGAATTGTAATGTGTGGAGGGTAGAAGCGAAGAGGCTGCAGATGGGAGCAGCAAGCGCCGCTGAGATGGTATCCACACAGAGCACTTTCAGTTGAAAGGAGTCAACTGCAGGGGGTAGTAATAGTTTGCCCCGGCGCCTTGTTGTTGCAATCGCCAATTCTGACAGAAGATCAGCGGCTACAGAGCGAGGACCATTTTCTGTAGTGTTGTAGACCACCAATTCCTTGAGGTTGACAGCTGTGATGAGAGGATTGAACCCATCCATTGTTATATTCGTGCAATCTACAAGTTCTAGACTGGTGAGGGACGTGAGGTTTGAGAGCAGTTTCATTGACAGGATGCTTGGCTCTTCGTAAATCAGGATGTTTGGCTCGTGAATCCCAAGTTTCCTGAGGGAGGTTAGCTTCGGGAGTTCTGCCCCTGGGATTGTTGATCTCCCTACAAATGTGATGTTCTCTAATTTGCTGGCCATATTGTGCCAGGCTAATGCACATCTATACGACGTCAAAGACAATCCATGTCTAGCATACTCCATCCTCCCTGGACTACCAGACACATAAACACGAGTTAGTGTTGAAGTGTGAGGCATGTGGGGTAGGAACAACTTAGGGCAACTCTTAATTTCAAGTTCCAACAGATGGTTATAAGAGCCAGTAGAGCACTCTAGCAGGAAGGGCAGAGTAGAGAGTTTGGGACATTCTCTG
The DNA here is from genome assembly GCF_000005505.3 of Brachypodium distachyon. Classification (NCBI taxonomy): domain Eukaryota; kingdom Viridiplantae; phylum Streptophyta; class Magnoliopsida; order Poales; family Poaceae; genus Brachypodium; species Brachypodium distachyon. The sequence continues at coordinate 38,311,747 of NC_016132.3, read as the reverse complement.
CAAAAGATTTTCTCAAGCCTTGAAAAGGGAAGGGCATTAGGCACACCAACCCACTCGGTAAGTTCTGGCAAAGTATCAAGAACAATCTGTTTCAACTGCATAAAACTTTTATCCGTAACAGCACCAACGCCAGGTCTGATCTGAACAAGCCCATAAATTCGAATCAATGTGAGTGACATGAGATGCAATAGCTGCCCAAAAGGTGGAGGAGTGACCCAAGACACACCATCTAGGTGGAGAGACTTCAGCATTAAAATGGCTAATGTCATCACACAACCAACTGGGACCTGTTAAACCACGATGATTTTTAATGACAAGTGATCGAACATTAGGGTGTGGCTCAAGACCATCAAGAACATCAGATGGTTCTGTTGTACCGTCAAGGACACCAGATTCTTTCAGATGGCGTCTTAAGCCCCAGACTAACTTCAACTCTTTCAAATCACCTTTTGACACCAGTTTGGCTTTCATGGACTCTTCCTTGGTTGCAACCTTTTCAAGATTATATATACCGAGTTCTCCTCCTAGGTCTGCTAACTCCCCCAATTCACTCAATTCAAATCCAACACTCTCTTTCTTAACACAGAATTTTTTCAGCTCCTGTAAACACTTCATCTTTCCAACCTCAGGAACTTTGGAATGGAGTTCATTTCCAGCAAATAAATGGCGTAAATTGACAAGGCGGCTCATGTCTTTAGGCAACTTATCACTACCATACCAACCTCTTAAGTCTAATAGTTCCAAGTGATAAAATCTGGATAGTGTGCTAGGCAAAATCACTTCTGTGCGAACGCCATTTGTACTAATTTTTAGGTATCGGAGGTGGATAACTTTTGAAAGGTTGCGTGGCAAAGATTCTGTGGACTTGACTACTACAAATAGGACACGGAGACCATTTATTTCCTTCAAAATATCTTTCAAAATCTCATCAATTGTATCTCCATATTGTCTAAAAATCATCAAAGCTCTCAAGTTTACAATGTCTACCTTCGTCCTTAATTTTACCATCTCTCCCCTAAAATTCTCTTCATATCTATCTTCCATGGTAATGGACAAGTGTCGGATTGATTTTGGGATGTCATCGGCTCTAAAACTTTCACCACTATAAATATTGAGGCATTCTTGTGACGAAACACTCCGTGCTAGTTCATGCAATAAATCATGCATTACATAGTATTGATTCAACCAACGGTCATTCTCCTTCACGAGAAAACCATTGTCCACTAGTTCTTCCATGTAATTCTCATATTTGTCTATGATTCCTATTGCTATCCAAAAATTTGTTATCTCTAAATTCCTAAACCTATAATCTTCGGGGAACAGAGCAAAATATGGGAAACATTTTTTCAGATGGAAAGGAAGGTAATCATAACTAATCCTTAGGGATGGCATAATATCGTCAACATTTTTTTGTTTTTGCCATTCATTGTTTTCAAGAACTCCAATCCAGTGTTCCTGAGATAGTTCCTTCTTCAATATCCGACCAATTGTTTTGGCTGCTAGAGGCGAACCCTTCAACCTCTTTGCAATATCTCTTCCAAGACCAGTTAAGTCATCTTGGTAATACTCAGGCTTTTTCCCTTCAAATATAAATGCTTCAAAGAATGTGAAGAATTCATCAGGCTCCAGACCTTTCAGTGCTATTGGATCAGTTGTTTTCACAATATCAGCTTTAGATGGGAACCGAGTTGTGGCAAGAACCATGTTACCCTTGGCTTCCCCCTTCATGAATGGAGCTAGCAAGTTTTCCCAACCCTGGCTATTGCATTCCCATATATCATCAAAGACAACTAAAAACCTTTTAGACTTGAGTCTCTGTGCGATGGATACTTGGAGCTGGTCCAAACTTGTTGTTGGATTTGCGATGTTGCTTCCTTCTATGAGGCTAAGGATCTGTTGGCTGAGCTTAAGCACATCAAAATCAGTTGACACACAGACCCAAACCCTAACAGGGAAGTGCTCCTGTACCCTTTTATCATTATACAGGTGTTGAGCCAAAGTTGTCTTTCCAATACCCCCCGGGCCAACAATAGGAAGGACAAAAAGGGTTTCACTGCTGTTTATGGCATTAGTGATATCATCTACAGTTTTCTCAAAGATGGCTCTCCTCCCATACAATGTATCCTGTGCAACGGTTGATCCGATGAGAGGCCGTTTCAAGTTGACAATTGCAGTGCTGCTGCTATGGCGTGGAATTATTTTGAGCAACTCAGAAACAGGTTCGCACAGGGAGTGTATTTCCTCTATCGCTGACTTAATTTTCTTGGACATGGCCACTCTGTCGAATGGCAACTTATCAGCCGGACCATCATTAACGCCACTATAATGTTTATTGGTACCAGTAGCAGCACCAGCATCATCATCATCATCATCTTGCATCGTACACGAACAAGAAAAGCACGCAAGGCAGTTACCGACAGTGTGGCGAAGAGCGTGGCGGCCATGGCAAGCATGGCCGTGGAGGCCATCACCCAGATCCGGCACCGCATACTGGGTGCCGTCGAGCTGGTCCTGGATGATGAAATAGTGGAGCTCGTCCAGGGCGTCCTCGGCCTTGTCGGCCTTGGCGGCGAGCTGCTGCAGTAGCCCCTGCAGGCCGGGGTTGTCAGCCGCACCCCGCTGCCGGGCCTCGTGCAGCAGCCCTTGCGTGTACATCAGATCCCTTTTGATGTTGTCGGAGTTGAGGCCGAGCTGAGCGCTGGCCACATACGCCTCCACCAACTCATCGGACAGCTGCTTCACCACGCCGCTGACGAGCCCGCTTGCTGCTCCAAGAGCCGCCTCCATCCCCTCCAGCACCGGCCCCCCTCTTAGTTGTTTGTTTGTGTTACGTTTGATCAAAGATGTGTGTGCAATTGATTTGGGAAGAGTCCCACATGGTAATGCCTATGACTATGATTGGCGCGTGAATATTTTATCGAGATGCTTGTCTCTTGAACATTTGAGAAGGCATCAATACCCAGAAGGTGGTGGCATTTTCAATTAGAACAGACCCACCTCTCGCAATAAAAAAACAACAACAGACAGACCCACCCATTCCAAGGGAGTAGTTAACAAATTAAATAGCCTAATCGAACACTGCTTAGCGTGTAAGGCAGGCTCACCTGGACGCTGGACGCCGGCGTCAGCCGGACTCGGAAGACGGAGGCGATCCCCCTCGACCCTCCATGAATTTCGAATTGACTTGGCCAGTGCGAGGAGGGGGAGGGGGGGCGGGGGGGCTCGAAGGAAAGATCTCGCTGCCTGCGAACCAGGGCTCGAATCGGATTGTCACCGACGAGAAGGGAGGTCGCCGTCGCCGGTGGGGAGGCCGTCCGACCTTGCCGACGGACCCAGCGACCACGGGCAAACACGACGTGTACGGGGTCGGACGGCCTGTAATTCTTGTGAAACCGTCGGTCCAGCCCGTTCGATCATTCCAGCCCACTTGTTTTAAGTTTCCACCCCTTTGCCACGGCAGGCCAGCTGAATCGGAACAAAGAGCCATTCCAGCCCACTTTTTTTTAATTCTAAAAAATGAAGTCTATTTTTTAAGAAAAATAAATCGAAATCTTTAATTACCAGTCTAGCGCATAAAACAGTTTTTTATGGAAAACTAGTAAGTGTGCATGTGCACGCACGTTCTAAAACGTTCATGCAATTTAAATATTTGTCACTGTGTAACGACGTACGCTTCGCGTGAAATGATAATCCACACGTTAGTTCAAATAAAATACACGAGCAGAAAAGTACATTACAAATTAAATGAGATCAGGAGCAACAAATTAAATGTACAAGAGCTGAGAGTAGTAGAGGATAAAGGACCATGGCAGGCGGCAAACAGACACGGTTTACAAAAGAGATTTATTGATGAAATTATATCGAACCATAGTCTTACAAGAAACGCTTCCGTTCCAGCATCCACAAACTGAGCACTAAGCTATTTAGTACTAAACAAAATGGAAGGAAAATATTCACCAACTGCAAATGAATCAAGAAAAAGTCCAATAAACTATCCATGACATGGGGACTACTGAATCATCTGTAATATACACATAGTCAATGCAACCAAAATTCAGAGAATCGTCATCATATTTGAATTTTGTGTTGTTAATGTATTCAAAGTTCAAGCTTGGTGTCTTTGAATGCTGATCTCTAACGATATCAAGCAGCTTCATGATATTTGGACCACCAGAGCGATTCTGAAGTATTTTGATCTCTCTTTTCATCTACATAATCATGAGAAACATATGGTAATATCTTAGAAAACATGCGACAATTCAAAACAAGATGAATTACCTTCTTTTTTTCACAGGCTTCACAAACTATCTTACTCCAGAGCATAGGGAACTTCCAAGAAGCAATCTTCATCCGAGCTTTGGCTGCTGAATACAAAAGATCTTCGAGCGAGTCATTTTTCACATACTCATACATGAGTGCACAATGCCCAAAGGTCACACAATACACCAGAAGCGAACATAGGGGTGCTTTAATCTGGACATATTTTCAAAAGAATGTCCATGAGCTCATCTTGTTCAAAAAGCCATAGCCAGCACTCTATATGTACCCAAAAATTGAGTAGTCACAGGTCCACAGTGAAAATTAGCTCATTATTGTTGCCATTGCAGGTGCACTGCCTTTTCATTAAAGAAGGAGAAAACAATACAAAACTGAAGTCAAGAGACCCAAAAAGCAAAAGAAAAAACTAAGGATTCAATCTGAAGAACATATCAGATTGATTGTACAGGGGCTAGAAAACATCTATGGTGCCCAAGCAGCAGTAAGCATCTTAAACATGCAAAAATGTACTGCATACAACAGTTTAGTATACAGGCAAAGACTACATGCACTCAGCTAGTCGTCTACAAAATCACAACTTTAATCATATCAATTTAATACTAATGATGCAAAATGAGGGTTTAAAATATTTGTTCCGATGCCAATGAAGTTCGGTTTTCAAAACCATAGCACAAAACAATAAGGTGGCATTCAAAATTCTGATCTTACATAGACTTGCAACATTTATCCACATTTATAAATAGTTCATGTTCTCCGTCTTGGTATCTGCATCATGGGTCTTTCACTAAAAAAGAGAGCAAAATGTCATGTTCATAAAAGCATCCCCAATGATTTCTCTAAAACCAGACAGTACTCCCTGATTCATGGTTCCATCTCCCCCTTAATTGACTGCAACCAAAAAGAATCAGGATCTTCAGCGTTCAGATGGCTCATGCAAGAACTTAAAGTTGAATGCCTTATTTGCCTACTTATCTGAATAAAGTGCAGAGAGTAGTGAGCATAAACTGAACATTACGTTTTGATATCAAAGAGCAGGTAATTGCATATTTCTTTATTCTTTACTAAAGAATAGATATAGAGTACTTCTGTAGCAAACACTCATGTCACATGAAAAGAGTTTAGAATCCCTGAAACCAGCTTTCAGATTTTGTACCTTAGTCAACTATACCATTTGGCTGCCTCTGATGTTCACACACACACTTCACTCCTGTGCCTATGAATGAATCAGAATTTAAGACCATCCAGTCAATTGTTTTTAAGACAGACAGGCATGCTGCAACTAATAGGTAGCCGCCAATGTATCTATAGCTTCAATTGAAGCATTCGTAAAACAACCAAGATATCAGAATTCAGTAAAACAGCTGCACTGAAGATTGAAGAATACGCATAGGAAATTAGTCAATTGGTCAGTTCTATCTTTTCTTATAGGGTACCCATCTACTTACAGCAGAGAGGAAACTCCTATGTCTCATGTAAATCGGACAAGTATATTGAATTAATTCTCAATTACAAAATTTTACTTATTATTTTTCCATGAGAATGCAATTAACTTTACTTCTCAGCATTAACATTACAATGATGCTTCCATGGCAACCATCATTGAATTTGATTACAACAAAGGCACGCATTAGCTAGACACCTCTATCAGGAATTAAACAACAAATGTAACGGATGAAGGCTGCTGGTTATACCTGAATCGAAGCATATCTTACCCACGAAGGATGGATGTAGCCTGCTCCTGGATGACATCCCATGCCTGGGGAACAGGGCGCTCCGGCGTTGACATACTCCTCATAGCATGCACGTGTAAATTAACTACATTGGCGGCGCTCACCTCCTGCAGCAGCCTCCTACTGCTGTGAGAGATCGTATCAATCCAGGAGCTATAGGAGTAAATCCACCCCATGATGAGGTCAACGCCAGGAAACGATGCAGACACCACGACCCCTGTATCCCCAGCAGGGAGGACTACACCGTGGAGCACGATGTCGGAGGCGACCATGCGGATGGTGTGTATTACTGGGATGCTTGCAATCGCAGACCGCTCGATGTTAGAGACGTTCAGGTGTGCGAGGCTCTCGGCGATGGAGAGGCAGTGCGCGAGGATTCGACGGCGGCGGTGCCGGTGCGTGAGGAGGGGCAGGGTAGCGGCAGTGCGTGAGGATTCGGCGGCGGCGCGGGGGATAGGGCCGCGGGAGCTGCGGCGGTGCGTGAGGACCGCAAGGCGACGGGGCAAGAGGATTCGGGCGGCGGGGGTCGGCGGGCGCGTGAGTGGCGGCGGCAGGGGGCGGCGCGCGTCGGGCGCGGCAGGGCAGAGGCGGGCGTCAGGCGCGGAGTCGGGGGTGCAGAGGCGGGCGTCGAGCGCGAAGGCAGGTGTGCAGAGGCGGGCGTGCAGCGGAGAGTTCGGGTTTGGTTAGGGAGGAAGAGGCAGATCGGTGAGGCAGAGTGCGTCGGACGCAAATTAAAAGCTAGATGTACATGGCTAAAAAATTAGCAGAGTAATGTTAGTTGTTAGAGTTGAATTTGTGTACGTTTTGTGGGTAGCTAAAAAAAATGTTGGTGTCTTTATAAGTATATTTTAGTAGAGATGAAATTTAAAACAGTTTTTAATAAATTTCACAAAACCGGATTCGTGCAATGCCAGTTTTTTTTTTTAGAATTGACCAATGCGACTCAAGCCGGCTGGATTCGCATATGATCTGTCTCTCTAGGCCCAGCTTTGATCTCGTGAGGGCCCAGTAAATGCGTGTAGACAGCTCAGGCCGCTGGCCCAATTACAAGCGCCCCCAAAATCCATCAACGATCCAAAGAGTTGTGCTTCGCTAAAACAAAAACAAAAATCCAATGAGTTGTGCGAGTCTCCGGCTCTCCGCTACCGACGGTAAGACGGTAACCGTTCTGTACACGAATAAACGTCAGCGCCAAGCCACCTGACATGCGATCCCGCCCGTCCAAATTGAAATAAACGGTGCAGAGAACGACGCCAAGAGATCCAGCGGGCGCATATATAAACGGGTTCGTTCCTTTAGATAAGCCAAGCCACTCAAACCCCAGATCAGAGATCACGCCGGCCGCCGCCGCCGCCGCCATGGCCATGCCGCACCTGGACGAGGGCGTCGTCTCCGAGATCCTGCACCGGCTCCCCACCAAGGAAGCCTACCGCCTCGCCGCCTCCGTCTGACGGCGATGGCGCGCGGTGCTCTCTGAACCGACGTTCCTCTGCCGCCACCTCTCCGTCCGGCCGCTCCTCCTCGACGACCGCCCCTTCGCCTTTATCGTGCCGCCCAAGGGAAAGGTAAAATACACCCACGTCACCGTCGTCCCCACCGACACCGGCGACGCCGTCCGCCTCAACGTCCGCCCCAAGTTACATGCCCAATTGATGGGACGCGCCCGATCTTCACGACGTAGGATCTCCACGAGCACGATAACTAGCATCACCTGAGGGATACGGTAATGAACACTGACTCCAACCAACGACACTCTAGGGTTCCTACCTGCGAACAGCCAAAATGATAGTGCAACCTGACGATCTTGAGGCCAACCACCGCCTATGCAATGACCTGCAACAAGTATTCACCCAACCACACTCTAAGTTTTCAATCCACACAACCACGCACGAAGTTGGAAGCACAAAGAGGCTGCCGTCGAACGACCGCTTCTGCAATCTCACAAGGCAAGTTTTACAGGAGCAAAGGGGTAGAGAACTCTCAAACAAGATTCTGGTTGCTCATAGCTAACCTATTCTGAAATCAAATTGCCAAAGAGTTGGGGAAGAAGTGAGGGAAGGGGTATTTATACTAGGAATACCCCTCCTAGCTTAGCTGCTCATTGACATTGTCCATAAGTTGCTGCAAATCTTCGGACATCTTGTCTTGCTTTTCTTCAATTGGTTGAAGGCTGTTTCGGAACTCTCGACAAAGATGATCACGTAAGGCATTGAAGTGCAGCCTTGTGATGGGCTGATTGAGGTGCCCTTCGCCCTCAACATCAATGTCATCACCTGCCATAGTTAGTAGTGCAAATCCCTACACTAAAAGAGATGTGTTTGTAGATGGTGTAACAACTCAACCTCACCTTCTCTTACCAACCGAAGCTCATGTAACTTCCAAGTGAATGCAGATTCCGGCTCAATCGTGGGGTTGGTGATTGGTTTTACAAAGAGTCATAATCAAGCGAATACCAATCGAGGATTGCACATGCAGGGCCTATTTTGGTGGAGCTTGGGTGGGGTATATATGTAGCAAAAGAAACACAAATCTGCAATCTAGATGTTGCTAAACCAAGTAATCATCCAAAAAAGATTCTAATGCCTTAGTTGCTGAACAAGATGGAACTGAGGACTAGCAACACACACAAAGGAATCTGATTAGCTGCAAGCAAGGATTTGGAAAACAACACTTGTCTCAACTCTTATAACACAAATTGGGGTCAAACAATATTTGAGTGAAGGACAATCCCAGATTTCTCTTCTTTCTTTCCTGCACGCACTTTTACTTGGACAGATCTTTCTTTTTTTTGGATCCTTTTTTTTACAAACTTTCAACAAGGTACTTGGATCTGGACACACACTTTGGAATCCTCACAAGATTTACAAAGGGAAAACACAAGAATCCCAAACATGAGCTGAAACTTTGGAGCAGCAGAGTAACATGAACATATCTGTATTTTGGGGGTGGACAACAAACTGGAACTGAAATCTAAAAACTACCACTGGATACATCACGAAGAGAGCTTTCCAACAAGTACAAGAACAACAAAAATGGACTCCGGATTACAAAGATAAACACGATTTGGTGGAGGGGACAGATCTCAAAACTGTGATGAGAATGAACACAAGGGAAGAACATATGATGGGAAAAAAGCTCAGCAACCAAAACAAAAGATCTGTTGGACAAGAACTTGATAAAACTCACTAACAACAGATCTAGGCTGCAAAAGGCTAGGTAAAGGTAATCTTTTTGTGGGGCAATTTTTTGGACTATAGGAAGAACAAGAACATGAACTAAACTAAGGGTACAAGATCCTACCGTGTCAACCGAAGCTCTGATACCAAAGATGATGCGGGGGCGCCCGATCTTCACGACGTAGGATCTCCACGAGCACGATAACTAACACCACCTGAGGGATACGGTAATGAACGCCGACTCCAACCAACGACACTTTAGGGTTCCTAGCTGCGAACAACCAAGATGATAGTGCAACCTGACGATCTTGACGCCAACCACCGCCTATGCAATGACCTGCAACAAGTATTTGCCCAACCACACTCTAAGTTTCCAATCCACACAGCCACACACAAAGTTGGAAGCACGGAGAGGCTGCCGTCGGACGACCGCTTCTGCAATCTCACAAGGCAAGTTTTATAGGAGCAAAGGGGTAGAGAACTCTCAAACAAGATTCTGGTTGCTCATAGCTAACCTATTCTGAAATCAAATTGCCAAAGAATTGGGGAAAAAGTGAGGGAAGGGGTATTTATACTAGGAACACCCCTCTTAGCTTAGGTGTGAAACCAGTCCAAAGTCTGGACTCATAAGAGTGGTAACCAGCTTGTAGAAGGGGGCAGCCACATGGAGTCTCGTGCAGCATTTAATGCCCTGAACAACTTGCATTGAAACTCACATATCTTTTGACTCAAGGCTTCAAATGACGTGCCGTTTGATTTTTCTGAAAGTAAACTTCATATGCTGTCCATCTTTAACCTCCAAATGTACTTGACAAGTCCATAATCATGCGCAATGTTGCAGCAAGGTTGGTGACGAATTCTGGAGTTGCTCGTGCGTCGTTTGATGGTTGGGGCAGCATGCTTGACTTCGTGTTGTGAACCTGAGCACAAGTAGCACACTAGAGTTATGTAGTATAAAGTTCTCATTGATATTATCATTAGGAGCAGCAAGGAGTGAATTCACCTCTTGTTGTATTTGTTTAGCACAGCTCCTTGTCATGGGACCCAAGTATGTCTTCTTTGTCGATGTTTCAACTTTCGGCTGTGATTCTTCATGAGGAGAAGATGATGAATGAATTAAACCAGGGATGTCCTCATCACCAATCCTCCTCCGCTGCGGTGGTGGGCTCAGAGTAAACGAAAATTCCCCCGCGCGGTCGGGCCTCCACCGCCCGTGCTCATCGACGATACGGCCACCGAGATTTCGGTCCTCGGCCTTCTCTACAGCCCGGAAGACCCCGTCCACCCACTGCAGCGCCGGAGGAAACGAAGAGCCCCGCGCGCGGGGGGGCCTCTGCTCCCTGCGCTCCTCAACGACACGGCCGCCGGCAAGTCGGTATTCCACCTTCTCTACCGCCCGCCGCGGCTTCAGGAAGTGCCTCCGCCGCCCGCGCTCCTCGACGACACGGCCGCCGGCGAGTCCGTCCTCAGCCTTCTCTACCGCCCGGAAGACCGAATCTCCCCGTCCGAGCTCCTCGACACGGCCTGCAGCGAAGACGACGATGACGACGACGACGCTATCTTCAGCTTTGTCTTCCCCAGCGCTGGCGCCGATGATTTCGTTCCTGTTCCGGAAGAGGAGACCGTAGTAGAAGCCGACAGAGGCAGAGTTCCTCCTGGTGGCAATGACTACGTCTTCTTCTTCGAGCAGACCGTCCCCACGCTCAACATCTCCATCGTGGCGTCGCGCGGGCGGCTGTTGCTGGGTCGCAGCCGGGCCGGCTTCTGTTATGAACGCGACAAGCAAGAACGAAGAACGAAGAAGAAATCACAGCACAAGGACACACGGATTTAACGTGGAAAACCCTCTGAAACAACGAGAGGGGAAAACCACGGGCGCCAGCCAGCGATGACTTCACTATATGGGGAGTGTTTACAATGCCAGGGAGATTTCACGAACTCAACTCATCCCAAAACGGCGGCATACAAGGGGTATATATAGCAGGAGCATTAGGGCAACTCAGATCCGTAACGGTCACACCGGAAGTTCCGGTTGGAGGCCGGAAGTTCCGCATATTCTTGAATATCCGGAAGTTCCGCAGCAAGTTCCGCAATTTCCCGAAAAGTAACAGAGAGCATCCGGAGGTTCGGCCGGAAGTTGGGCCGGAAGTTCCGGCGCCTGGAATGACCGGAGGTTGGGGTGGAAGTTCCGATCACTGGGATTTGGATCACAAGTCAACAAACTCCACCTTGAGACAAATTTCTTCTTATAGTAAATTTCTCCTTGTAGCATGAACAGCAACAACTCCTGAAACAACAATGAAAACACTTTTGACGCCAACAGCCACTAGGAGCTAAACAGTTATACCAACTCAGCTTGAGCATAGCTCAAACTTAGCAATAGGAACATGATTTGTCATCATATCAACAGGATTATCATGATTGCTGATCTTGCATACCTTCAATTTACCTTGTGCAACTATATCGCGAACAATATGATACTTGACATCAATGTGCTTGGTTCTCTCATGGAGCATCTGATCCTTAGTAAGGTAAATAGCACTTTGACTGTCACAAAACAGGTTAATGCAAGAAACATATTGACAAAGCTCAGCATATAAACCCTTCAACCAAACAGATTCTTTGCAAGTTTCAGCAATAGCCATATATTCTGCTTCGGTTGTAGATTGAGCAACAACTGGTTGCAGTGTTGCCTTCCAACTCACAGCACATCCAGCTAGCGTGAACACATAACCTGTGAGAAATCTCCTCTTATCCAAGTCGGCAGCAAAATCTGAATCCACATAGCCAGCGAGTCTCTCATTAGTCTTGCCAAACTTCAAGCAAGCATTGGATGTGCCACGGAGGTACCTGAAAATCCACTGAACAGCTTTCCAATGTTCTTTACCGGGATTAGCCATGCAACGACTGACCAAACTCACAGCATATGATAAATCTGGACGTGAACAAACCATGGCATACATCAAGGAACCAACAACACTAGAATAGGGAACTCGTGACATATACTCAATATCTTCATCAGAAGTAGGACATTGCAACGCTGGCAAATTGAAATGAGAAGCAATAGGAGTACTAACACACTTTGCATCATGCATATTAAAACGGCAAAGTACTTTCTCAATGTAACTTTGCTGACTAAGAAATAGCAATCTAGATTTTATGTCCCTTTTAATTTCCATACCTAGGATTTTTTAAGCAGCACCAAGATCTTTCATCTCAAATTCACTACTTAGTTGTGCCTTCAAAGTAGTGATTACTTTCATGCTCTTGGCAGCAATTAACATATTATCAACATATAACAACAAGTATATAGGTGATCCATCAGCAAATTTAATGTAGACACAACTGCCATACTGAGATCTACTAAAACCACGTGAGATCATAAATGAATCAAACCTTTTATACCACTGTCTAGGAGATTGTTTCAAACCATAAAGGGACTTCTTCAACTTGCAAACAAACTCCTCTTTACCAGGAACTATGAACCCTTCAGGTTGGTCCATGTTTATTTTCTCCTCAAGCTCTCCATGCAAAAATGCAGTCTTCACATCTAACTGCTAAAGCTCAAGATCATGCATAGCAACAATACCAAAGAAAGTACAGATGGAAATATGCTTTACCACCGGAGAGAACACATCATTGTAATCAATACCTGGTATTTGACTAAAACATTTTGCCACTAACCTTGCCTTAAACCTCATAGGCTCATTAGGAGACAAACCCTCCTTTCTTTTGAAGATCCACTTGCAGCGAACGGCCTTCTTTTGTTTAGGCAAGGGCACAACATCCCATGTGCCATTCTTCTCAAGAGATTGCACCTCCTCTTGCATGGCAGATAACCACTTAACACGGTCGCCGGAAACAACAACTTCATTATATGTGGCCGGTTCACTATCATGCTCCACCTGTTCTGCACAACTCAAAGCGTAATAAACAAGATCACACTTTTCAATTAAACGTGGGCGAGGACCTTTATTTCTCTTCGGACGGTCAGCTGCAATAGACCGTGTGGGTTGCTGCAAAACAGGTGGTGAGGGTGGAACTCATCATCATTGTTCCCATCATCATTACCATTATCAACCTGAGCATCACCGTTGTCAACAATTTCATCAACGTGCTCCACCTGCACTTTAAGTCTCTCCTCTTCAATGCGAGAGGCATCAGTGGACAAAGTATCATGATACATAACTTTTTCATTAAAGATAACATTCCTGCTCAGTAAAATATTTTTAGCTTCAGGGTTCCACAACCTGAAAGCTTTAACTCCAGAACTATAACCAAGAAAAATGCACTTAACATCTCTAGGCTCTAGCTTTCCATTATCAACGTCAGCATAAGCGGTGCAACCGAAAACTCTCAACTATGAATAATCAGCAGGTTTACTAGACCATACCTTAATGGGAGTTTTCTTGTCAAGTGGAATAGAAGGTGACCTGTTTATGAGGTAGATGAGGTGGAAGCTGCCTCAGCCCAAAAACGCCTACGCAAACCTGCATTGGACAGCATGCAACAGGCCCTTGATATGATGGTTCTATTCATGCGTTCAGCCACGCCATTTTGCTGTGGAGTACGGGCAACCGTGTAGCGCCTAACAACACCATCGTTGCTGCAAAACTCCTCAAACTCATCAGAAATAAATTCACCACCATTATCAGTACGCAAATTTTTTACCTTCCTTTCAGTTTGATTTTCTACCGTAGCTTTCCACTTCTTAAAAGCACCAAAAACATCAGACTTGTGTTTCAGAAAATAAGGCCAAACTTTTTTTAAATAATCATCAATAATGGTAAGCATGTAATTAGCACCACCAATAGAAGTCTTACGGGAGGGATCCCCAAACATCAACATGCACATAATCTAATATGCCTTTGGTGGTATGAACGGAAGAAACGAATTTAACCCTTTTGTGCTTACCATAAACGCAGTGCTCACAAAACTCAACCTTACTCAAGTTGCAGCCATCGATCAGCTCTCTCTTGACCAACTATGCCATCCCATGTTCACTCATACGCCCAAGACGCATATGCCACAGATTCGTTTTTGCACAATCATCAGAATCATTAGGTGTAACGGCAGCAGCAAAATCAGGCAAAGTGCTACCTCTAAGAACATATAATTTGGCAGAATTCATATCACCTATCATGTGAATGAGAGAACCTCTAAATACCTTCAAAAGTCTACGCCCTCCGGCGTACTTGTACCCGTCACAATCCATGGTACTAAGTGAGATCAAATTTCTTGCCATACTTGGTATGTATTTCACCTCTTTCAATGTGCGTGTCATGCCATCATGGGTCTTGATCTGAACGGACCCAACGCCAACAATATGACAAGGATTTCATTGCCCACACGCACAAAATCTCCGGTCTGCACAAACTCATAAGAACTGAACCAATTCTTGTTACAACAAATATGAAAGGAACATGCTGTATCAAGAATCCATTCATCATCACGGGAAATACAAGTAGCAAGAACAGCGAGGCATTCACCCTCAGAGCTGTCGGTGGAAACGACAGCGGCCTTACCAGTACCATCGGATTTATCTTTCGGTTTGTAGGTACCGTTCCTTTTCTCCTTGTTCTGCAGTTTATAACAATCTTCAATGACATGATTATTTTTCTTAGAATATCTGCAGAACTTATCTTTTCCACGGGACTTTGAACGAGCTTTTTCGTCCCGGCTCTTATCTCGGTTGCCATAGTTGTTGTTCCTCTGCTCGGTCCTGCCACGAACCTGCAGAGCTTCTACCTTTGACGACGACCCACCGGTCTGCACCATAGACTTCATCTTTTCTTTCTGTCTAAGTACTTCTAAAACCTCATTAAGGATTAGAGAGTCATGGCTATAAAGAATTCAATCGTGGAAATTTGTATAGGAACTAGGCAACGAGCATAAGAGTAAGATGGCTAAATCCTCATCATCATACTTAACCTCCGAAGCTTGCAAAGTCAGAAACTATCTCTCGAAAAACAGTTATATGAGATATTATCGATCCACCTTCTTGCAGCTTCTGGGTGAACAACTTCATCTTTACATGCATCTTACTGGTTAGATCTTTAGACATGCAGATCGATTCCAGTTTCAGCCACAGGGCTGCTGCGGATTTCTCCTCCAACACTTCCTGCAAAATATTATTGGACAGATGAAGTTGAATCAAAGACAAAGCCATACGATCTTTGTGTTTTTCTTCGGCAGTCCACTCATTTTCATCCTTCTTACCAAAGGAATCAAGCGCTTCATTCAGCTCTGAAGTTTGGGCGAGAATCGCCCGCATCTTTACTTGCACAACGAGAATCGTGTGGTGTAGTCCAACTGCGGCAGATCAAACTTCAAGGTAGACATGTCGCAAACCCTAGGCGGAACCTGAGGCTCTGATACCACTTGTTATGATTAGCAAGAACGAAGAACGAAGAAAAAATCACAGCACAAGGACACACGGATTTAACGTGGAAAACCCTCTCAAACAACGAGAGAGAAAAACCACGGACGCCAGCCAGCGATGACTTCACTATATGGGGAGTGTTTACAACGGCAGGGAGATTTCAGGAACTCAACTCATCCCAAAACGGCGGCATACAAGGGGTATATATAGCAGAAGCATTATGACAACTCAGATTCGTAACGGTCACACCGGAAGTTCCGCTTATTCTTGAATATCCGGAAGTTCCGCACCAAGTTTCCCAATTTTCCGAAAAGAAACACAGAGCATCCGGAGGTTCGGCCGGAAGTTCCACGCCTGGAATGACCGGAGGTTAGGGTGGAGTTCCGGTCACTGGAATTTCTCAACAGCTTCTGCGTCTGCAACCCGACCGCCAACCGCTGGCTCGCGCTCCCGCCGTCGACGACCGTGCCGGGCCTCGAGACCAACTCCGGCCTACACTACGACATCCTCGAAGACGACGCCGCCTTCACGGTCGTCCTCCTCGCCCGGCGCAGGCGGCGCCGCGTGCTCATGGAGACCTTCTCGTCCACGACCGGCAGGTGGGACGCCCGGGAGCTCGCCGCGCCGGGCGCCGCGTCCCCCGGCATCCATGTCGGCACGTGCTTCTACTGGCTTTGCCGGGACCGGCACCTGAGCGCGCGCCGGTGCCAGGGCGGCATCCTCCGCTACGACACCGCCCGCGGCCGCGTCTCGGTGCTGCGCGAGCCGCCGGAGCCGGAGCAGTCCAAGGGCCGGGTGGGGCGGTCGCTGGGGTCCGTCGGCGGGCGGCTCCGGATGTGCGCCTTCGACATCGTCCGCGACGACCACGGGTCGAGCCAACCCCGCAAAGGTCTGGAGGGCGCGCACGGCGTGTGGATGATGACGGCGGCGGAGGAGGGCGGCGACCGACGGCGGTGGCGGCGCGTGCGCGAGGAGGTGGGGGGGGGGGGGGGGGGGCGCATATCGACGTGGTGCTTCAACATACTGTTCAACCACGAGGAGCCGGTGGACTTCGCCGGCGCGTGCGGCGACTTCATCGTGGTGGAGAAGGAGAAGCTCCTGCTGCGGTACGACCTCGAGACCGGCACCAAGGTGGAGCTCTGTTCGCTCTACCGGTTCAGCGGCAACCTCAGACACCTCTGCAGCCGCTTCCATGCCTTCGCCTTCTTCAGGTGAAAGGATCCGATCAATAAATACTTCATTTGATTTAATTCCTTCTTGTTCCAACCACTGTTTTTAGCTGTCCATCAAATTGTGGTCCGTCAAAAAATACCCCTAATGTAATTTCGTTATTATGTTACTGATCTTAACTCGATGGCACGCAAGTTGAGTAATAGTTGAAGGTGATTAATATTAGTGTTTCTGATCCATCTAGATTCTGGAGTCATAGCCTGGATTGGTTGTTCTCTTCAGATAGTAATACAATCTCGATCTGTTCCTGACCTGACGGAAATTAACAGGCGCAGATTAGTTAGAGTAACAGGTCTACTTAAACTCAAGTCACTGCTACAATCACCAAAGTAACCCACACTTGATCTTTCATCTCATATAAAAATTATCTTCTCGCAGACATCAAATGACAATAATAATCGCATTTTGAGTTCCACCTATATCATCATATACACCATCAGCACGTCCACAATGACAGAGTCAGAGACAGGGCCAACCAAACAAAATTCTAACTTTTTTTTACACGCACCACCGACATTTGCCGGGGTGAAAGAGGAGCACGATAATCAGGCGAACTCGAAGCGCATGAGGAGCTTGACAGACCTCAGCAGCTCGCCGTCGCGCGCGCAGAGCCTGACGGAGCGTATCCCTTGCCGGAGCTCCCACACCGGTAGGCAGGTCTGGCCGGCGAAGTCGTCCTTCTGATGGTTGTCGGCCTCGTGTACCTCAATGCGGAGCAGCGCCAGCTCCGGCACGGCCAGCGAGAACACGAACTCGTGGTCCCACGTCGGGATCCAGTTGTCCATGACTACCTTGCTCTCCTCCATCCTTGTGTCTGCTGCCACTCCTGCTATACCCACCTGCACTCATTTTGTTTTTCAGACATTAAGCCTAGCCATTGGTTTCCCAATTACTGCTTCCCCACATTTCATCTTACTGATGAACCAAGTGATTGATTGCTGAATGCATGAGGCTAATGCTGACCCTTGCATAGAAGTCCGGTGGCGAGAACTTGTCGAAATGCGTCTTGTGGAAGTCGAATCGCCATCCGTCACCCATGTAGAGAGTCACCTGCAGATGGCAGCAGCATTGGGGAGAGAACAACAGGTTACAGACTTACAGTTACTGTATCAAATCTGACAAAAGAATGGTGTTGCATTGTAGGAATAGATGGCTGGCTAGTGTTTCTGCAGTTCACCTTGAGCCTTGTCTTCACTGGTAGCTTGGATCTGGGGTCAAACATTTTATCCGGGTCGCTGTTCATCAGAAAATCGGGCTTTTTCACGTAGCCGCAACCGCCATTTGCCCTGAACATCCCTTGAGTCAGCCATAGTTTCCTTCCATGGCCCTGCAGAAAATATGCCCAGAAGTTGGGGAACAATTAGTTTCAGTAACCTCAGATGGTCAGATTTCGGCAGAAATAAGACCATTTTTACTGAAGGAAATCATAAATGCTACCTGCATGTTTGCTGCAACCATCTGAGCTCCATACCTCCAGCCCATCAGAGGATTGTAATTAGAGGAAGTAATGCGTGTCGTCCGTGGGAAAATCCGCAGCAAATTCCTCTGTGTAAACCTGAATGAAAATCACTCGAATTCGCTAATCTATATTGTATCACTGAAAGTTCATTCAAGCAGCCAAAGGAACAAAACTTCACTGAAGAACAATCACTTCCATTCAAGTCACCTGATAATGTCAGCTCCATGGGTGATGGTGGCCTTCTCGTACGCCTTCTCCCCCAAGCTCATCCGCGTCACCTTCTCGGGGTCAACCTTGAGATCCTCATTCATGTCGTGCTTCCTTCGGGTTAGTTGGATCGCGATGAGGCGCTTGTACTCGCCATCAACCCCTGGCTGCACCTTCTTGTCCATCTCATCCTCTTCTTCCACGCCCTGCCCATTGTCCGGCTCTGACATCTACACATCCATTCCATATATGGCTGTTATATCAAGAAACTTGTGTGCATTTTTTTTAGCAACATCTAAATGCATTTAGGATGACTTGTGCAAAATTTGTGAGCCCGCTATATGGAAATAATACTCGTAAATTTATCATTCAAATTTCTTCAATCCCGATCATTATTTTCAGGAAAATGTCGTTGATTAAACATTTAATTACTTAGATTTGATTAAACAGCATCATTTGTAATACAACATTGGTGCTTATATTTTTCTTGAATAGTAGTACAAATAAATTTCAAGTATGTACGACTCCTGGCCACGTGAATGACTTAAACCAACCAGTGAATTAATGAGAACCAGTTAATACCTGGCGAGCAACGGCAGGTTGGGCCTTGTTGTCGGGGATCTCCTCTCCCCAAACGCTCTCCTCCTCTTCCTTGTCGCCGTTCTGTGAATCCTCCTTGCTGCTCTTGGTCTGGAGGTACTCCTTGGGCTGCTTGGTCGATATGATGATCTTCCCCTTGAGATCATCAGGGGAAGGGAACTCTGCCATGGTCTCGGATTGCGAGATGTGGAGCATGTCCCCGAATGTTTCCTTGATCATCTGCAGTGTGGTCAAACAATGTTGATGCACCAGGATATAAATCAAGAGAAAAGCAGACTCTAGCTAGTCTTTCTCAAGTGTCGAGACAGTCTAAATTCGGTTTAAGATGTTTACCAAAAACTTGAGAGTTGCTGGTTACCTTTGCAACTTTGGCCTGGAGATGGGGGGTGAGATGATCTTCGAGGGTGAGGATGACGGGGTAAGGAGAGGAGACGAAGGCGTGCTCCTTCACGGCGTCCAGGCACTCGCCGAGCCCGACGGGCGACGTCCATGTCCTGCCGTGCAGGACCTCGACGTCGTCCTTGCCGGCGTTGGGCCAGAGGTCGAGCTCGATGACCCTGACGCCGTCCAGGAGGGACTTGACGATGGGCGCCACGCTGGAGCCGCTGCTCAGCTGGTTCCCCGTCAGGTACGAGTTGTGGCCCGTGTAGATGTAGTAGTGCGACAGCGGCTGCCCCATGTCCTGGTGAACCTGAAAATATTGCACATGTAGTGTACCAAATTAATTACCAACGTGTACACAGTTAATTTTTGTAGATAATTGGACACACGGTTAATAAGAAGCGTTTGGTTCATCGCTAAGTTATACATGGAGGTTCACGGAAATTAATTTAGGGAAAAAATGACATGGATAGAAATACAGACAAATTTGTGACATGTGAAGTACATATCAAGAAAGCTCCGTGGTACCTAACCGTGACGTTTTGGGTAAAGCACTTGTTGCGTCTAGCCGGCCAGCAAGCAAGCAAATACGTCCGGGAGGTAAGTACAGTTGCTGATAGCAGTGAATAAGTCCAATAACAAATCCAATCATATCATATATACATCAACGTCAGAGCCTGGTCGGAGTCAGGTGTCAAGAATCCACAGAAACTTATTGCGAATCCAGACACATCTCTGTTTCATCAATTAATTCAAGCAATTTTCTACTTGTATAACGATTGAACAAATTAATCGTAGCACTCACCTCTTTGCAGTTAATTAGTACATAACATTTGCCTATGAGAAATGCCCTATTGCTCTTGTGTCACTGACAGTAGTGGTCACTGACATGTAGGTCTAATGAGAGCGGCAAATGTAGACCCAAAATACACATTTTTTTTTTACATCAGACCCCAAATATACTTTGTTAGGTAATGTTGCAATTAAGAGTGGGAGCAGGTGATCGATTAGATCGCTAAATATACTTTTCCCCGTGTAGTGGCTTAACCTCAGATGTTACATATGCATATGGCCCCATAATTTAGTGATTATAAGTCGAAGCTATACTTGCAGATGCATGTGAAGACATGGCAAGTTGGTTCGGTTTGATCACTTTATGGTAACACCAGCAGGGTTCAAACTGCTCCAAAGTGTAAAGTGCGTCTCTCAGTTTCTGGTATCTTCTCTAATCCCAATATGTAGCAGTTAATCTCTTTAGGAAATAAAGGTTTGTTAATTACCCTCGGTCCACCGGATTTATTTCAGGGCTTAAACGGCATTGTTATTTCAGTGCGAGTGTCGTACCCGTCAACTATGAGGTGTCTGTGGTGACTTCGTCAATCTCATGATTTGCCGGCCGGCTGCTCATAGGGGTATGGTGTGCGTGCTAGTGTTCATAGGGGTGAGTGTGCGTGCCTGTGAGCGTTTGCGTTTGTAATGTGTTTCAAAAAAATTCCTCAAGCAAATCCATTGCCAAAAAAAAAAAGAAAGTTTACACTCAAACGGCTCGCCAAATAATACTCACTCCGTTTCTTAATTTACATCAGCACATGCAAGATGGAGATAAGAAAAAAGCGGAGGATTGAACGAATGACTAACTAATTGCAAGGAATTATGAGGGGTAACTAAAGCATTAATTCGTCTCCCTTCCTTATTTTGTCTTATCAATAGCTTCACCATCAAATGATGGTTGTACAGAGTTTTGTGCAAATAAATGGGAGACGAAAAACGGCACAGCTAATACTATGTCGACTGATCATAAATCCTTGGTGTCACCATCTTAGGATAGGGCAATTAATTTGTACACATGGCTAACACTGCCGTTTGATCCTTACACACGGGACATTTGCACATGTGCCCGACTGTTCATCTACTAGTACATTCTACAGTACTCCTCATCAGCAGCATCCACCACTGATTATGAGAGGAACACCTAAAAACTACTCCATAGGAGGACCCTGCATGTTGACTTCGATGCAAATCTTGATTATTTTTTTGCCCCCACAGAAACCGTCGGATTTATTTATAAAATTAGTAACTGGCATGAATCTGACCAGGTGTCCAGGAATCAATCAACATAAACAATTTTCAGAAGGACAGTAACTATCAGCTCGCAATATTAAAACCTTGCTTAGAACATTCTATATTGCACCGGAAAAATTAAAATTGTAGTCTTTCAGTGTCTTTGCACCAGTAAAAGAGGATTATTAGTTTGTGCCAAAAAACCGCAGAAGCATGTTTAGCCTAAAGTTGAAGAAGAAGCGAAGAAGATGATTTTCCATGAGTATAATTAAATGGAGCTCTAGGA
Source organism: Brachypodium distachyon (assembly GCF_000005505.3). Taxonomy (NCBI): domain Eukaryota; kingdom Viridiplantae; phylum Streptophyta; class Magnoliopsida; order Poales; family Poaceae; genus Brachypodium; species Brachypodium distachyon. The sequence goes on along the minus strand of NC_016132.3, from coordinate 38,289,957 downwards.
AAGTAGGAAGTTTTGACTTAGCTTACCCCGCGGCGAGGATGGATGGCGGCGTTGGCGTCGCTGCAGAGCCAGCGGTGGAACCCCTCGGCGGCGATCCCCCCGCCGCCGCCGCCCTTCTTCAGCAGCTTCTGCTGCGCCGCGAACGCCATGATCTCCCTCACCAACGCCTCGACGCCGCCGTCTTCGTCTTCGTCCCCAACGCCGGCGCTGCCGCCCTCCTCCCCCTGCACCTCCCGGAGGAACCTCTTGAGCGCCTCCTCCCCGAGCACGTCACCGGCGCTGGCGGCGGAGGCGTAGGACCGGAAGACGGCGGCGATGGCCGCCGACGGCTCGCTGGACGCCGGCCGGAACCGCCGCAGGAAGCAGCACACCCTGTATGTCGTCATGGCCGGCGCGGGCTCTCCTTCTCCTCGTGCTGCTAGCGCGTAAAGTGGAGTAACTGGTCTTGGTCGCTAGCTAGTGCGAGCTGGCTGGACGGGAGTGTTGTGTGAGTTAATTAGCTGCATCCTGCATATATATCTCACTGAGGCCAGCAGAGTAGGTGGGCAAGATTAATCAAGAACAGCAGCGCTCACCATGTCCATGTGTGTGTGTGACAGACTGACGGTCAAATTTACTCGGTATACCGTGGTACTGCTGTACAATACTCTCTCGGTACCCTATTAAATGAATTTTTATTTCATGTATGTATCTAGACATTTGTTAATCATAGATACATCGTCAGGACTGGAAGACATGTAATCCAACGCGTGTCGGGGACGCGTGGCTCCAGGCATCGCCATCCCGTCTGGCGCTAATGGAAATTTTCTTCAGATTAGTAGGTGCTAACTGAAACCATAATTAGTTAGCTAGATTGACCGGGAGAATCATAATTTTGGCTGTTAAGATATTCGTTGGTAGTTGCGTACGTGTCCAGGATCGTGGCCACGTCGAACGTGATATGTGCACTAACATGAAGCATAGGAAGTATAACGGCCGGTACATATAGCATGATGCATCAGCCGTTTTCTAGCTACTCCCTCGGTATCTAAATTATTATCGTTGTTTTTATATAGTTCAAATTTGAAACAAGGACAAAGACAAAAATTGAGTAAGGGAAGGAGTAATTATGTTCATATCTCTGTATGTGGCTAGTCTCGTCGCATATGTCTACGATACTGCTGTGAGTGACCGTCACCTTGAGTATGATTGAAATGCACCGTTAGCTAGCTTGCCATGAAACTAGCTTGTCGTGAGTCGTGACGGTTCGATTCAGTCTTTGAACTTAGAAAATACTCCTGCCGCCCTTTTCGGTCACAAAAGGTTAGTTAGGCGCCTGCAAATAGACGACGCACGGATAAACCGTGGCGTTCAATATGAAATGCCTCCGGAATCAATACCGGCCGGAGGTACACTACCAAAACGTGGTCCTAGACCTTGAGATTCTACGCTAGCTCTCTGCCTTTGTGTGCGGCACGCCCAGATATTGTAAGAAAAAGTACTTTTCAAAGTGTGAGAGTGGAGCGGATAAGGCATGCACGAGTAAGCTAGTACTACTACTCCCTCAAAAATGTCTTAATTTTATCAAATTTTGAATATATCTAGACATAAATTGACGTATAGATGTATTCAAATTTAGTCATGGTTGAGAAATATTTTGTTGGACGGAGGGGATAGCAGTAGTCGAGCTTCCTGGTGTGGTTTGCACTCGCATCGGTCATATAGACCCTCGTGATGAGTGTGCAATGGGACCATGGGAAAAAGAAGATTAAAATACTAGAATGAGTGTGAATTTGACTGCGATGGGATTGTTTATCCTATCCCTGTGTGTATCACCACTCTGTCAAGCTAGGAGTATTATCGTGGCGTGTTAGTTAACGGCCAGTGCTTTAGCTGCTGGATTGATACAGACCGATGCTATATCTACATGCAGGTCCCGCCCGGTCGGCCACGGCCACACCCACGCAGGCACGCACGCTCGCTTTCCACTGACATGTGGGACCGCGTAATCCTGACCGGCGTCGAACTCTCCGGTCCACTATGGCTACAGCGCGTCTCACTGACAGCCGGCCCGCATGACCTTTTTTTGGGGGGGGGAATCAAGAAGCTTTGTCCCTAGCGCTGAGCGAGCCGCACGAGTTTGTTTGTCCGCTGCGCGCGTACTCCTTTGGAAAGGTTTGGCAGTGACCTGTGGGAATTGGCATTTTTCAAAATGCAGTGGCGGCAGCAGCGGACTGAGGATGGTCGATCGTCCCGTCTGTCCCCACGGGAGTAGATCGTGTACGTGCGTACGCCAATGCAGCGCCCATCGTCATCAGGTTCTTCGGGACCAAAATTATTATGTTCGCCAAGGTCGGGCTCGCTCACGGCCGACCGTCGTGCAGCGGTGGGTCTCGTCGCAGCATATAATTTTGATCCTTCCTTTTGCAGCAACACGTTACTACCTTTGCTTCTTCTATCGTGGGAGGGACTCTGTCTCTGCGAGCTACTGCGGGTAGTGCACGAGGTTCGAACACCGGTCCACCGCACCAAATAATGCTAATCCTACTTATAAATTTTGGATAGATTTGGTCTTCGTCAATTCACTTCTTTCTAATATTTTCTTCGTCATCCCTCGCAATTGTATCGTACAGACTCATGAGTTAAAATTTCATGCATAATCCTTAGACTTTATGGGATTGGTTCGTAAGCTGAATGTCATGTTGTTTTCGGTTATAAATTTACTCTCGATAATTTCGTAGTAAAGCACGGGCACAAAACTAGTCACTGCTAAAGTACTAAGATCGTCGAGTAGAACACAAATACGAAGGCGGGGTAATTAATTATAACGGAGGTCACACACGATGCATGCCTCCAATTTGCCTGGATGTTCAAATGTCGTAGTAAGCTAGCTGTCTTAAACGCTCTGATGTTGATTCGTATGTTCAGAACCGAACGAGTACGTCTCTAGGCCTTATTATTTGGTTCGGTTAAAATTTGTTCAACACCTTGGGACATTCACGACAACCAAAATTAACCTTGTGGAATGGAAATCCTAAAGCTTATACGGTTCTATAGAACGATTGATTGATTGCGCATTTGCACCTAACAAGGACAATCGTTAATTCGGTTTTGTTATGGACGGGCGCGCGGCTTCGTCGCTAGGCCACGTACTCAGTGTTTAGTCCTTTTCACAAATAATGTGCTACCACTAATCATATACTAATGTATAGTAAGTAGTACTTGACTATTTACAAAATAACTACTCCTGCCAGCACTGATCACATATGATTTACGACTTAACTTTTAGTGTTTAATTAAGTACTAGTAACATGGAGGAAATTCGGGCAAGAAAAAAAAAGGTAAAACATAGAGAATCATGCATGCACCTGTTAGTGAGCTAAAAGGGTAAACTGGGTGCACGGCGCTTTTCTTTAACCATGCCTAATAAACCTCGGTCAGATTTTTACTTTTTTGGAGGGAGCGACCGGATCAAGCGATGAGACGATCTCTCGAGACATTTTCCACCCGATAGAAAAAAGTGCCCTACCGGCCACCTACCGCAGGCTCCAGATTGATCTCGTCTCCCGGCCGGCCGGTCCAACCTACCGGGGCACGACGTTCCTACTTCTTCCCGATAGAAAAAAGTGCCCTAGCGACCACCCACCGCAGGCTCCAGATTGATCTTGTCTCCCGGCCGGGGCACGACGTCCCTACTTCTTCTACGTTTAGTGATTTAGTATGTCTTCAAACATTAGGGGTTGGTCGACCGGCAGCCGAGGTATGGTGGTGATGACGGCACTGTACGGGTCAATAATAAGGTTTTCCCGACTCCTCATCCACCTCATCGACGGCGATCCTGCCGGTGGCGTTGAGGAGTGCGGGACGGTTGGTCGCCACTCTTCTAGAGTGGTGTATCTGGTTCTGTGTTTGTGCTTTGCAGGTCGTCTATGCGTATCGGTTTATTGGTTCCTTTTCCGATCGATGAGACTCGGCCAGTTTCGACATCATCGTGGAGTTAGTGTGGCCAGGTCTTCTCGAATCCGTCTGGCCGGATCTGGAATGGTCATCCAACCCTCTTCGTCGTCTTCTTCTCTGGGATGGTGGTCCGTTTCTCAGATCATCGCCACCGGCGTCTTATGGCTCCGACCGGCGACTTCCCGGCTGCTTCACCAACAACGGTTTCCTGGTTCCGACGTGGTTCGGAGGTCCAGAGACAGCATCGAGCTTCGCTCACGGCGCGCCACCGGCGAGTGCAAGAGGAAGACAACGACGTTTACCTATAAGAACTTGCGTGTAATTTTTTTTTATTTTAAAGGTGGTTCTGCAAGGGTTGGTTGATTTTAATATATGGCATCGGTGTTCTCGCTTTTTGAGATTTACTTCTAGTCTCTGTTAATTCTACATATAAATTTCTAGAAAGCGCCCTCTCGAATGTACATGTGTACAAACCGAAGAAGTATTGGTATGACACTACATGCAAAATAAGTTGATTAGTAGGTGAAGATAGGCTAGTTTAGTCGTTACAACTGCTGAGTCAAGTCATCATCTTGTCGGGAATAATAGTTAACCATGTGATTACGTAGTTAGACTAGGTAGGCAAAACAAATTATCGAGCGTCTACATGTTTTTAGCCGTCCAAGTGTCCTGTGCTCCGGCGTCTGTTGCTCAAATTAAGGAGATGCGTGATTCCATTTGGCGGCTTAATTGTTGCCAGCCCGATCCGTCTCATAGTACATAGTTGTTGACCAATCGATGGAAGCCACGCCTCATCTCTTAGTTAGCTTCTGTAAAATCTTATTCCAAACTTCCATGAATCTCGGTCTCCTACCCCGTACTATTTACTTGCTTTTCAAAATCTGAGTGAAATGATCGTGTGATGGCCAGAATCCATCATTAGACAGACAAGGAACCTCGTTCTTCTGATTAATTTGCACAGCACCGATTGGGTTTGTGTCATCCTGGGCTGTTCATCTCGGATGCAATGGTGGTAGACTATAATGGTATGGATAGTTCATGAATCATGATAGGAAATGATTAACACGGACGATGACCGCTCGAATTATCCAAAAAGTTTTGGAATAACACAAAATTGAGGTAGGAAAACCTTCCGATTCAGTACAACTCAGGTCGGTCGAAATCCCAAAATTGTATTCTTTCCGTTCCAAAACACAAGTTATATAGATTTTTCTCATTTGTTTCAAAACACACCTCGTTTTTCTTTTGGTACCTGCACCCGGCTAATAACTACTGACATCCATTTATTATTAATCCAATATGAATGGTCAGCACTAGAAATGAGAGTTGCCTTGGTCTAAGTGCACAAATTTATATGAGTTGTGTTTTGAAACGGAGGGAGTAGGACGCAGTGGCCTCTTTTTTTTAATAAATAACGCAGTGGCCTCTTAGGCCCCAGACCAGACTTGTTCGATATTGGGCCGAAACAACGCCAGCCCAAATAGGATGGCTGCTAGCAAACATATTAAGAAGTGCTGACCGGCCCAGTAAGCGAATCATGTTGCACCTGCCAGGTGTGCGCGTTGGATGTCAACGGCGGCGACGCGCCGGAGATCCTCCTCAGCCGGGCCATCGCCGGTAGACAGACCAAAGAGGCAAGCAATACTACGATGTTGGGCGGCATTTTAGAGGCCCATATATGGCCCTTCCATAACTGGGCTGCCCATCCGAAATGGTCAACTGCACCGGCCGGCGGGCATTTGAACATTTTGCCTTTTGTTTAAGGTCAGAACCAGATAAAAGACGTCTGAGAGCTTGGACTCTATCCACATGATCATTGACCTGAAGAAAAATACTCCAAGATTAGAGAAACGAAATCCGATTGCACAGTTCAACTCCAAGATAATGATAGTCGAGCTTACAGTGAAGGAAGGAAAAGGATGATTGGGTCGGTCGCTCGGTCGGTCGCAACGTGGGCAGCGATGATCAGCAGCACCGCCCACTCCCATTCCCAGCCATCATCTTCTGCAGACCCCACACGTTCTCGAATCTTCCGCCCCATTCCCGGACACTTCTCCTTGCGCCTCCTTGTGTGGCCATCTATATATAGACACTCTTCATTCTTCAACGATTTCTCATCGACACGGACAGAGACGAATCAAGAACACAAGCCGACGACACGGCCGCAGACAATTATTCTCGAGATCACCACGGATGGATCAGGACACGGCGAAGCCTTCTCCCCCTGTTCTCCTTCCCAGGAGCCTCTCCGCCGCCGTCACCTACTGGTCCGTCTCCTGGTCTCCGTCTCACTTCCCCTGCATTGCAATTTGAAATTTTGAATCTTTGTTTTTTCATTCTCGCTGAGCTTCTCGATCTATCGTCAATTCGTCGATCAGCTGCGGGGCGTGCGGGTACGACCTGAAGCTGAGCTCGAACGCGCGGGAGTACACGGCGGACGGCATCGTCGGGCGAGGCAGGGCGGCGACGGTGGCGTTCGGCGCCATCGACGACGACCGGTTCGGCCACCTGGACGAGTTCCGGTGCCTCGACGTCCGCGCGCGCCGCCTCTTCGCGCGCCGGACCAGGCTCCTCTGCCGCAAGTGCGGCGCGCACCTCGGCTTCGGCTACGACGACACCGCCGCCGCCCGCAGGCCGCCACGGTACCTCATCAAGATCCGCGCACTCCACCCGGCCTCCTCCGACTCCGATGGTGGCGCCCACGTGGCTCCACGGCAGCCGTCCGATGAATGACGACGCGCCGTTGGACGCCGCGTGAGACCTGTTGTTATCAACCGGATCTTTGCTTCTGGTTGGTTGCCGCCCCTCCTGCAGCCTTCTTCTTGTGCAGCTTCCTCTGTCTCTTTTGTGATTTTTGTTGTCTTCTTGCCTTGCTTTTTCTTTCTCTTCACGCGTTGCCCTGTCGCTCTCGAGGCGGTTCTTTCAAGTCCCTCGGTCGATCGCGTGAGTCTGAAGAAATGTACAAACAGATTGATTATTGGTTGATTGATGGGCATCATTTTCTTTACGTCTTTCCTTCTCTATTAAATAATGAAGGGAAATTATACGTCTTGACTTTTGTAATTGGTATGGAACTTAAAAGTCAAAAGATTTTTGTTGCGGCAGCAGCTGACTTAACCATACCCAGGCTGACTGAATCATACAACTCCATTTTACAATTCCAGTACATCTTAACAACGAGCTCCCGTCTGAGGATTACTGAAGAAATTAGTAATATCCTCTAGAGTTCAGACAGACAGGCCTACAGCCAAGAGGGTACCGCATCATCATCAAATTGCAAAACCCAGATTATGTCATGGGTCATGTCCTGTATCCAAAAGGGAGAAAAAGAACTAGTAAAAGGCTTTAACTTTATCTGTCACCTGTTGTAAGGCCCAGGGTTTCTGAAGAAACCAGGTTGCTCACTTGCTCGGTGATAAAGGGTTAAAAGACTGAAGACACCAACAGGTCCACACCAAGCTTGGGGGAATTATACTTGGTTCAAACTGGAATCTGAGCTCCCTCCTGTATTTCATCTCATCACGATCATCGACCGCCAAGCTTCATATCTCCTCACATTCTGCCCAAACATTATCATGGTTAACAGAGGGGACTAAACAGCATATCAAGTCAGGAAAAATTGATTTTTTTTTTATGGATGTCACCCATACATAATGGAACAAATGAATTTTCTTTAAACGATAGTAATCAAATAAATGAACAACGTGGTACAGGTTCTGGAGCCTGCACATTGGGGTGGAGTTCAAAATGCAACAGAAATGGCTGTTAATCTTCAGAAGTGGATGTCACCACCGACACCGACACTGGCTGTCATCTTCTCCACAATCAGCAGCAGCAGCAGAAGCAGGGGTGGAGAAGAGGCGGAGAGGGGAAGGGGAAAGCATTGGCTTTATGTGAGTTGCTATTGGGGGTTCGTCAGTTAGTGGTGCAAGTTACTGTGTGATAGTAATGTGTAGAGGCGGTACTGTATGGGGTCATGCCTACACAGGTCCCTTTCAGATATAAAGAACTTGGCAGTACGCCCCTCAGGCACCTAACATCAAGGCCTACCAGAGTTACGACCTGCAAATTTTACCAATGCAAATATGAGAAATGGTGGCAACATATACTAAGAGCTTGCATCACAGTGATGTGAGCAAAAGTAAAATTTAACCCGTTGATCTCTGGACAGAACGTAAATTTACGCGGCCTAATCCATTGCAGCACGAATGCTTTCAGAGAATTACAGAGCAAGGCTGGAATAAAATGATCGACTGAGTTCCTCGCACCACAATTGTGAGTTCTGCATAAACCAAATTCACTGAATAAATTTAAGAGTCAACAACGTGGGATTAACTTCACGGAATAAATAAGTAAATGGACAGCGAAGCGTCGAATGTGCTAAGTAGAGCAATTGTTTGTCTTTTTTGATTCAGGAGGTACACGACCCCCAATTTCACATAGTGAACCCAGAAAAGCACAGACTACAGTCTACAGAGATTCAACACGATCATATCACCGGAATCCAACCATACTTGCAGTAACAGGCTATTACTAATGCCTCAAGATTAAGTCATGGGTTTAACAGGTAGTTGAACACTTGGACAATAGCATAAATTTGGCTTTGAGCTATGCAGACCTCGGAACAGCAGTGAGTTCATGAGTTAGGTTCAGTTGAATATCCCTAGCCTCCAAGGAGATAAAATTATATACATATCTTCTATCCATGCCATCCGATGGAAAGAAACTGACTAATCCAGCAGATGTATGTCTATTTGGTGCTTCTCGCATGTAGGATGGTTACGCCCTTCATGGGTGGTAGATATGTGTTGTACCTCTGTAAGTTGTGTAAGTTTGTTGTTCCATTCCCTGATTGTAAATCTAGCATAGCAAAGAACAAATTATGCATAAACTTAGGGCAGGTAGAAAGAATGAAAAAACAAACTAATACAGTAAACTAGTTACTGTATTTCTAGGTGAAATCATTTGGCTTAAACTGATCATTATGCATTATCTATTAACGACAAACACAAATTAGTAATTATCGTATTATAGGGAATTAGGGGAGGGGAAAACAGACTTTCCCCCTAAACACATTTAGATTCTTATCTTCTCGGAAAGAAACTTAGATTCTTGTCATAAAGGAGTTATGTTGTAAGGAATGAAGGATATTTTTATTCTATCCTTGAAGATAATTGTTAACGGATGCTCAAACAATTATGTTTTTATTAAGGCAATACATGCCCTCAAACGTGAAACCAAATGTAAGCAAAACACGAATGGTCCTATATAATGCCAGTTCCCTACTCTAAACTTGAGAGGTATTTTAAAAGCCTTAGTCATCTAACCATAAGTCCATCACGTTTGAACAGCAAATGTGGACATTCCGCCAAAACAAGTCGGCATGTTTTTAGACGAATAGATTTACCTGTCTGGCTGCATTGAAGAATAGATGCTGGTTGCTGGTGAGCTGATCCTGAATAGTGTAGTACAGGAAAATCTCCAATGCAACATCCAGCAGTCCGAGGACTTCATCACATTTCCCCATATTCATCATTCCTTGCGCGCTTGTGGCTTGCCAGAACAAAATAGAGGGGTACTGCAATTTTCTTAAACTGCAAAGAAATTTCAGGATGAGGAAACTGCTACCAGATGGCTCACAAAAGGAAGCAGAAAAAAAAGACATGTTCTGACGATCTGGATACAGAGACACACTGCATGAACCAGTACACACACACTAGTGCGTCACATACTAAATGCAGTTGCCTATCCGAACGTGCGGCAGCGTGCATCCGTATGGCATGAGCCGCGCGCATGGCGTGCTTTGTTAGTCTATCAACCTGAAACTTGAGGAATCTAGCGTGGCTTAAGCAAATCAACCGCACATTCGCACCTCATAGTTAGGATCTCTTCACGGTTAGAATCACATAATGCAGCAGGTTTGCAGCATGCGCATCCCTGATCTTATCCCTGGATCGCTTTTTCTCTAGTTACCCTTTTCAAATCAGTCGCGCGGATCAGCGCCAGGATGTTAACGATCGCCGGTGTTATTGTTGCTACCGCATCCGCATGGATCGAGCGAAGGGGTCCCGATATCCATCCGATCCACGGGCCGGCCACTGGTAGCAGAAACAATATTTGGCGGCGACGGAAAACAGGGGAGAGATCAGAGATGGAGCCGGACAAAACAGATCAACGAAGCAACCAACAAACCCAGCAACCAACCGCGCATCCGCCAGATTGAACAGATCGAGATTCACCAGCCGCGAAGCAAGCAGCTAACGGCAGCACCCAACCAGAGCCGGAGGAGAAGAAGAAGAAGAAGCGGCGGAAATCGTCGTAACGAACCTTACGCGGAACACGGGGGGCGATAGGCCGGGCTAGCTGCCGCCGGTCCGCCGCCGCCGCCGCCGCGGGGCTTAGACCCACCCACGGCGCTGCCGTCGTCGCCGCCTGCTCCACCCACCCACCGACGCCAGCTCCGGGAATCTTCGGGACATCTTTTCGGTGGGGATTTTGCTGTGCCGGGTTCGATCGGGGACCGAATCGCAACCGCCTCGGCGTGCGGCTGACGAGCGGCCAGATTCGCCGAGCGCACGTACGGGGGACTGAGCTCGTGCTGTGACAAGGATGGCAGGGGAGCCAGGGAAGCACGTGAGGGTGGTTTTGCGTTGCCTCGTAATTCGTGCGTGCGGAGAACCGTTCGGTCAACGGTCAATGGCTGCAGTACGGGGTTTTTTTCCCCGGTCAGGCACGATTTGAAATCATCTCTATTGACCGGTTTTCAAACTAATTCTCGCGGGGACGCAAGGAAATAGCTTGAATCACTATTGCAATACTGCTTGTCAAACCATTACACATGCGTTATACCTTTAGAAAAGTGCTAATTATGTATTACAGTGTGTCAAATCCTATTTGGAAAATGTTTTTGCTATGTTAGAGCTGGACATGGCAAACATGTGCATGGTGTGGGTTTGCTTTTGCTTACTAATAAACGAGGATCACGATCCAGAAATCATTTTGTGTGTCCTTATCTATGCATTTTGTGTGTCCCTGTCTATGCGGTGCTCTATTTTTGGGCAACCATAAAAGGCATTCTACAAACAAACCATCTCGGTGAAGCCACTTTATGGTTGTAGCGACAAAACACATGTACTCCTTGTACTTCGGAGTTTACGTACTTACACTTTTATCTTGTCGATCTCTCTGCACATGCCAACACTTTTTTTTGTAAGGATCTGTTTGGAGTGGAGGTGTTTTCGAGAGTTGACAACAAAGTATAGAGATCCGATAACTAACCGTTCATTGAGTGAATATCAGGTTTGATATGAAATGCCTTCAAATTTAGAACTTACATGCACCATGATAAAAGCATGGATTTAAAATGAAACTTTTATGTCGTCGTACAAATTACGAAGTGCACCTTCCAAAGGAAAAACAATTTGTTTACGTGTCTCCTTCACCTGGTATAAGGTAACCGGAAGAATGGCATGAAGTCGCACCGACACATGAAGTTTTCAATAATTATATAAGCGTAGTCCATGCTACAACACTTCGGGCCACACAAAACCTGCGGATAGACACATATGTGTCATGTTCGGTTCATTGGGAGTGGACTCATTCTCGGGACTTGGGGGTACTCATCAAGAACATCATATGCTATTCGATTTCATAAACGACACACTGAGCTCAACACTACATCGGTCTTGAAGGTGAAACCATGGCCCAATTAAGTGCAAAAAATTGGCCCAATTAAGTGCAAAAAATTCTCATGGATCATCGTGTCTCATGGTCATACTTGCCTCCCATGCTTTGGCAACGCCAAAACTATACACGAACAACCATTGCTAATAGACCTATCAACCACTGGATTGAGACCTCCACCCTCACACTATCTTGCACATAGCCACTATTGGTAGGAGTCCGTTGGGTGCCTTAATCACAACACACGCCTCTCTACCTCATCACATGTGGTGGACTTGTGATGGCCGAGGTCCTCGCCTAGGATGGCCTCACATTCTTGATTGCTAATCTTGTATCAACAACCATTAATATGAGGAATGCTCTTTTCAAGAGCACGATGTGGGGACGTTTTAGCCAATGGTTTGAGACCTCTATCCGGACCAAACCTTGCACACCTGTTGTTGGTAGGAGTTTATTGGGTGACTCATCCCCAGCATACGCGTTCTCTATATCACGTGAAATACTCTTTGCTCGCCGCATACGGTGGACTTATGATGGTGGAGGTGCTCGCCGCAATGGACGGTCTCATGGTCCCATTTGCCAGCCATGTCTCGACAACCCAAAAACACGGAGAACCGTTACTACAAGTAATGCTCTTTCATGAGCACCATGTTTGGACCCGCTAGCCACTGGTTCGAGAGCATCACCCCGACGCTACCTTGCACATCTCCAGTGTTGGTGGAGTCTATTGGCTAGATCAATTGCAACGCGTGTCTACTCAATGCCGCGTGAAATGCTTTTGGCTCATCACATACGGATATGGTGGACCTAGCTATGAGGGTTGAGGTCCTCGCCTCAACAGGTGGCCTCATGATGCCACTTGCCAGCTACCCGTTGAAAACGCCCCGCTTTGCACGCCTCCATTGACCGTGGCTCCCATCGTGTCAGATGGTTTCTCGTGCGCTCGGCGCGTGACGACAAAGCTTATTGTAACAGCATTCTCGATTTTCTTTGATCTAATATTCTAACGGCAATGGACCTTGTTGTCACTAAAAAAAAGGGTGCACATGTGTAAACAAAGAGGTCAGCAAATCATTATCATTACAAAAAACACAAAATTCACTCCGGTGAAATAGTGACAACTGCTTGTGATAGCTCGGTCTCGAGCTCTCGATAATTAACCATATAACCTGACCACGCCAATGCAGTTATTGATTCTACGTGCTCTCTCTCATATAGTAACCTCATATGGTGGCTCATCCGTAACACATGCCTCATATGATCCGCGTCACGTGAAATACTATTTACTTGCCGCATATGCTGGACTTATGATGGTGGAGTGCTCGACGCAACGAGCGGCCTCACGTTCCCATTTGCCAGCCATGTCTCGACAACGCCAAAACTGTGGAGAACCTTTACTACAAGAAATTCTCTTTCACGAGCACCATGTGGGGCTCGCTAGCCACTAGTTTGAGAACATCGCCCTAGCTACCTTGCACACCTCCTGTGTTGGTGGAGTCTATTGGCCAACTCAACTCCAGCGCGTGTCTCCTTGAGTCACGTGAAATGCTTTTGGCTCATCAACGGTGGACCTATGATGGTTAGGTCCTCGCCTCAACCGGTGGCCTCACAAGGCCACTTGCCAACTACGCCTCGAAAACGCCAAAACTATGAACCAAACACTGCAAAGAGAAAGATCCTTCACACACGCCATGTGACCCGTCAGTTACTGAATTGAGATGCACGCCCTATCGCCACTTGGCACACTTCCGTTGACGGTGTTGACGGTGGCTCCTATCATTTTGGATACTTTCTCGTGCGCTCAGCCCGTAACGCATAGTGCTTGACAAGCTTATTGTAACCGCAAGCTCAGATTTTCTTTGTTCTAATATTCTAATGGCAATGGACCTTGTTTTCACTAAAAAAAATGGTGCACACGTGTAAGCAAGAGGTCAACAGATCGTCATCATTACAAAAAACACAAAATTCACTCCGGTGAAATAAAACAGCGACAACTGCTTGTGATAGCTCGGTCTCGAGCTCTCGATAACTAACCATATAATCTGACCACGCCAATGCAGTTATTGATTATCCGTGCTCTCATATACTAACCCCAAACAAAAGGAAAGGCGACACACAGCACACAACACACAGTAACAAAAACCAAAAGATAAAATTCCGACGCGCTAGATCATTGTTTTCTAATGCGAGGTTGTAGAACACGTCGTCGTAGAAAAAGAAAGTAATAAATATAAAATAAATAAATAAACAACATGAGGTGTGGGGGACCCTCGAAAAGCATGTCCATTAGCGCTCGACGATCCTCCTCCTAAATATCAAATCTCCCTCAAAACCTCCCCCTAATCAAATCCGTCCCCGGCCACAAACATTGATCGATCGCGAACCCGAGATGATTCCGTCTCGTCCAAAACCTTTTACCCCAATTCTAATTCCAATTCGTCTCCATTGCCAAGAGAAGATCCCAAAGCGGCAAAGCGTGTTCCTGTCTGTCACTGCCCATGCCAGGACGTGCACCGCAGCCGTTTGTCTTTGAACGGACCGCCTGGATCCACCCCCTGCCTGCCACGGACGGGCTGCTTGCTTGATTGCTTCACCGTCTGTATCTCTCCATCTACCGCGGTTTTGCCAAACCAGAGACAAGGAAAGGAATCTATTCGTCCATCATCGCCTTCCTTCCCGGCCGCTGTTTCCCCCTCTCTCTCTCCCCTTTCCCGCGCAATTCCGCTTCCCGTCGCTCTTGATCTGATCCATGTCCTCCTGCTCGCCGACGATGGAGCCTGCGAGCGAGTGAGCTCGCCGGTGGCAGCGGACGGCGGCGGACCCACCGCCGGCGATGGCCGTGGTTTGGTGGGCGGCGATGCCGATGCGTGTGCGTGCGAGTGGCGTCGTCCCCGATCCGATCCGGACCGCGAGCCCGTGGGCAATCAGGGCCGTTGATCGCGTGAATCTCGTGCGGGGCAAGGGGTAATGTAAGGGCCGCGCCAGGTTTGTTGTTTGGTTGCGTTCCGCTTCTGCTTATCCTTCCATTTTTCTTCTTTCTTTCCGGATGGAAAGGAATTAATTAACAATTAATAATCGAAATATCGGTGCTATTTGTTTTTGACAGGAAAAAGATTAATAGAAAAAAGAGTACGTATTATAATTGGTTTTTCTTTTTGGAAAGATTTGTTTTGTTTCCGGCCTCTCTCTCGGGGCAGGAGGAGGAGGGGTGGGGTGGGGCACACGCGGACGCGAAGGGGGTTGCGAATCAAATGGGGTTAAGGCCCGGCTGCGTCCGCTTTATCGGCTCACGTTGTCACAGCCTCCGTTTCCTTCCTCTCCCCTCCTTCTCTCTTCTTCTTTCTCTCCCTACCCCCACCTCTCTGCCCTCTCTCCGCCTCCACCTTCTACCCGGCAAGCAGGTCCCTCTCCGCAGATCAGCAACCCCCGCCCGCCTGCCCGCCCTCGCCTCCCCTGCTCGCGAGGCGGCTCTGGGCGCCCGCGGCGTCTCCGGTACGTTTCGCATCTCCGCACGCCGCCGCCGCCTCCTCACCGGGTGGGCGGCCTTCGTCTTCCCTCCCCGCTAGGTGTTTTGGCTGTCTCGTCGGACCGACGCCCGGCGCCCCTGGTGATACCTGCCTGCCTGCCCGCCTCCGGGGACCCTGAGAAGTAAGCTTTCTGAATCCGTTTTCTCGCCGCCGGCGGCGGCGGCGTCTGTTATCTGACGCGGAGGTATTTTTTTCCTGACTGATTTGCGCGGTCCTCGTGTAGGTCTCGCCCCTGGATTGGAGGGTCGGTGACGCCGCGGAGTTGGCTTCGCCGCGCGTATGTGATTTGTGGCGCCGGCCGGAGCTGAGGATTGGTGTTGCTGCTGGGACGACGACAACGACGACGTGGATGCCTCCTCCGCCGCCGGATCGGAGGGACTTCCTGTACAGGGACGGCCGCAGGCACGACGGCGGCGGCGCCGGCGGGGACCATCTCCCGCTGCCCGCCCCCACGCCGCCGCGGTGGCGCGACTCGCCCTACCACCCGCCGCCACCGCCGCCGCCCCTCCGTGACCACGCGCGGCCCTCGCCTCGACGGACCACGTCTTCGGTCTCCTCAGGTAGGTTTCTCCCCCACAGATCCTCAGATCTGATGCCGCCGCCACCTCAGGCGCCGTGTCTGGCTTCTCCTCCTCCCCCGCTAATTTCCCCGGCCCGCTATTTTGTTTCAGAAACTTATTACCGGCAGGGCGCCGCCGCCTACGAGCGCTCTTACCCTGACGAGCCGCTAGGCTACACCCCCTCGCGCTCAGACCGCTACTGGCTGGAGGAAGACGCCGGCGGCTACAAGGGTTTCAGCAGGTATGGTGGTGGCGGCGGACGGAGGGAAGGCCGTGATATGCGGGGATCCTACCGGAGGTCTCCCTTTAGGAGCTATGGAGGCGACTTCCCGAGAGGCCACCAGGAGCCCCCGCCTCCACCGTTGAGGAGGTCTCCTCTGAGGTCGGTAGCTGTGCCGATCTCTTACGACCCTCCCGGTGATAAGGCTGATAGGGAGGATAGGGAACACCATCCCCGGGTGACCCCTTGGCGGCCGCTGCGGCGGAGGGAGACTAGATCTGATGCTGCAGACGCAGCTGGTGCTGGACCTACGTCTGTTCGTCAGAACACCGGAGAAGGGACGGCTTCAGAGAAGAAGGCCCCAGCGCAGTCCTTGGCCGTGGCAGCTCCTCAGACTTCTGAGGAGGAGGCACCAAGGAAGAAGCCCCGTCTTGGATGGGGGCAAGGTTTGGCCAAGTATGAGAAGCAGAAGGTGCACGGTTCTGCGGACCCTGCTGAAGCTGTTGCTGATGGGAGCTCAGCTGACGTTGAACAGAAGGTGGATGTTGGCACACCTGCATCTGTACTGTGTGCATCTCCGGTGGCGGCATCACCACCTGCACCCCCATCTAGCTCTCCAGGTATGCTACCTGTTTTGACCTTGTTTTCCTTCGTTTAACCTAGTTGCTTATCCCATTTTTAGTTCCTTATGTTTTATAATCTAGGTCACTTTTCTGTTTGCTGAATCAGTTCTGTAATTTTGATATTCATCAGGGCATCTATATAAGTTACCAGAGTTATTGCAGTGGAATTAACAGTCTGCAATACTTGAAAATGATCTGCTGCTTGAACTTCATTCATGAACCATGAGACAAAATATTTGTTCTATTCATCTTACTCTATTAACTGAAATACCAAATGCATACCTTCTGCTGGTCTGCAACAATATGTCAGTTACCCCTTTGGCTTCCTTTCATAATGTCCACAGTATATCTTCTCCATCCACTAATAGACACCTTCCTGTGTATTTAGTTGAAATTTAATAGTTGCAGTGTTACCCATTTATCCTGCTGGTCCTGTAGTTCCATCATGTTTAGCACTGAGATCATACATGTCAAATGTCTTGTTCTTACTTCTCCATTGCATATTTTGACTGCAGACACTGATAATAAATCCTGTGAGCTGACGACTAATACCGCCACCGTGTCAAATAAAGATGTCCCTGGGGCTGAGGTCCAGGCTTACAACGATGAAATTCCCATTAAATTAGGTCAGCTTGATGGTGATCCCATTGGTTCTCTTGCAAATGTCCTTGCTGAACTGCTCCAACATGATGATTCTTGTTCTGGGGATTCTAGAAAACTGACCAATACCAGTAAATTGTTGTTACTGAAAGAGAACATTACCAAGGAGATTGAAAAGACTGAACTTGAGATTGATTCATTAGAATGTGAACTTAAATCAGCAAATACTGATATCGGAAATAGGGCTCTTGAAGATGCACAAAATCCTTCTCCTTCTAGTGGGACGTCAAAAGTTCCAGTCAGGCCGGAGATCTGTGAAACATCATCTCCTCTGAAAGAACAAGGGGAGATCAGTCCTTGCAAGATATCTGTGGAGCAGGACACCGATGCCAAAGGTGCAGAATCGATGGAAGTTGACACAGCTCCTGCTTACAATGTAACAGCAGTCTCATCAGAAGAGAGTGTTGCACGTCCTGTAGTTGCTGAAACTCAGGTCTCTGTCGCTGCTTCTGTTGCCCCAGTGAAGCCTTCTCGAGGAACTGGTTCTCAAATTGATGCTGACAGTGAGAGGCAGGGACCTAGTTCATGCCATGATAATGTTAATTCCATGAAAGCAGACGGCAGTAATCAGTTGTCAACAAGGCCTTGCTCGCACCATGTTGACACCCATAATTTAATACCTTCAATTTTAGCTGTGAACAATGGTATGGCCAAAGAATTTAATGAATTGGTTTTCAAACCTTTGCCTTCTGATCAACCCTTATCGGCACTCGGTCCTTTCTCGATCCAAATGAAGAATGACTTGAGTATCAAAAGGAAGCTTGCCATACATAAAAACAGACTAAGATTCAAAGAGCAAACACTTACCTTCAAGTTCAAGGTACTGCGTCACCTGTGGAAAGAGGATGTGCGTCTCCTTTGTGTAAGAAAGCAGCGTCCAAAGTCTAATAAGCGCACTGATCAGAGCAACCGTGCATCACAGAGTGGATCTCAGAGACAGCGCTCCTCCAACCGCTCTCGATTGGGCATTCCTGGTCAGTATTGCGTTCTACTTATTTAAAGTACAGTTTGCGTAGATTTACAATTTATAGGATATTTGGTGATGTCTTTTTGACCTTTTCGTAAGGTTATTGCGAGATGTTTAAATTATCAAGTCCAAAGAATTTGTAATTGACTACCAGGGAACGTCCTTAGCAACATCTTATAATGGTATTTTTTTCATAACGGCATCTGAATATAAGTAGTATGATATCGCCAGATTCTGCTACTAAATACTGCATTTCTGTTGCTGAAGCTGAAGATTATTTCGCCTTAGGCATATGAAAATCATTGGCAATGATATTTGTTTTTATGTGGCAATTTTAGTCAGTTTAGTCCATTTGTTAACCCATAGGAATCACTTGCCAGAAAAAGGGAGTCTGTAGTAGACATTCCAGTGAACAGCTGTCAAAGCTCTTGGTTTCATCTTACTTATTAGATATCCAGCTCTCGGTCAAGTACTTGGGATACATATTGTTTTGAATATTGTGCCAAGCATTGAATTCTTACAATTTAGTCATGGATAAGGTGGATTTAGAACAAGCTATACTTTTTGGATACCTTCTACCAAGTTATTGCAGTAGGGCTTAATGTTGGCATGCATAAAGGATGAGTGAATTGAATCAGGTCAACACTTATGGAATGCCGATAACATTAAAAAGGTCTTGTTTTGCGAATTCTGGAATATTCCGTCCCCTTTTCATACCTGTGATGAACCCATGAAATACTTCCATTTGCAACTAATAACATGCCTTACTTTTGTCTGCTTGACTGCACATGTGTGATCCTACATTTGTTATACTTATGGCTATTACATTGTTATCTGCTGTTACACCCTTGTATTTCTTGCATATTTGACCCTTCGTTCTTGATCCCTGTTTGACTTTTGTGTTATGTTTTGTCTGCAGCTGGTAATTTAAGTACGTTTCCTACCTCAGAGATATCAGAGGTTGCAAACAAGATGTTTACAGAATTTCAGTTTAAGCGCTGCAGAAATTACCTGAAAATGCCAGCAGTAATTATTGATGAAAAAGAGAAGGCATGTGCTATGTTTGTTAGCAAGAATGGCTTAATTGAGGATCCTGTTTCAGTTGAGAAGGAGCGGGCTGTGATAAATCCATGGACTCACGAAGAGAAGGAAGTCTTTATGCAGATGCTTGCTACCTTTGGAAAGAATTTCTCCAAGATTTCCAACTTTCTTCAGCACAAGACAACCGCTGACTGTGTTGAGTTCTACTACAAGCACCATAAGTCTGACAGTTTCCGAGAAGTTAAGAAACTTCTGGATCGTCGTCAGCAACAGCAGCCCACCAGCAATTACCTAGGAACAAAATCTGGGAAGAAATGGAATCCTGAGGGAAATGCTGCATCTCTTGATATGCTTGGGGCTGCGTCCGTTGTGGCGGCTCATGGCCTTGATTATGCAAACAGAGTGGAGAAAACTTCTTCCAAGTCTATAATCCGTACTTCTTATAGGTCTGATATTTCGGCTGTGGCCAAAGGATCTTTGGACAAGGATTGTGTTGCTAATGTATCTTTGCATGAGAGAGAATCTGTAGCTGCTGATGTCTTGGCAGGTATATGCGGAACCCTGTCCCCTGAAGGAATGGGCTCTTGCATTACCAGTTCTGCTGATCCTGGCCAAAAGATGGGCGGCGCAAGAATGGAGTACCTCGTGACTCCAGAAGTAGACAAAAGCTGTGATGAGGAAGGTACTTTCTCAGATCAGGAATGTGAAGTTTATTCTGTTGATTGGACTGATGATGAGAGGTCAATTTTCGTCGAGGCTATGAATATCTATGGGAAGGATTTTGCTCGAATTTCCTCTCGTGTGAAGAGCAAGTCATACGAGCAATGCAAGGTCTTTTTCAGCAAGGCTCGTATATCACTCGGTTTGGATATGATCCATCCACGCAATGCTGATGCTGGTTTGCCGACTAGTGATACGAATGGAGGGAGGAGTGATACTGATGAGGCCTGTGCTGCTGAGATTGATTCAGCTATTTGTAGCACACAGTCCTCTCAGAAGATGGAGATTGATGCATGTCCTGCTGCTGATGAGACCACTCAAGGGTGCCATGTTTCTGGTATCACCTTTATACAGTCAAAAACGGATAGATCAACCGAGCCCGTTGTTGGTGACATAAAATTTGAGGAAGCTGAGAACAAAGCAGAAGATAGAAGTTGTAACATTCTTGTTGATCATGAACTGTTAAGTGAAGCCACACGTCAAGCATCACAATCATGTGATCCTATCGACATCAATTCTTCAGCAAATACAAAGAATGTGCAAAACAAAGTGCACGGCAACCAGGTGACTGTGCATGGCAATGTTGCCATGTCCTCTTCAACTGAACAGCCTGTGGGGTCTCAACTGGAAATTAGGTCCAATCTACATGACACTGAAGTGATCCAGTCAAGCAAGGCGTCTGCAGGGACTTGCACTCAGATTTCCAGTATGGAAGGACCTTCAAACCATGCACCTGAGATTGCTCTCATGAAAGTTGGAAATTTTACCCCTTCTGTTGTCTTATCTGGAGATTGTGGCAGTAAAGAAAATGTTGTCCACTTCCAGGACATGGCTGGTGTTTCCTGCATCAGGCCTGCATTTACTTCAAGTTATCAGCAAAGCGTGCCAGCAGACCTGCTCCAGTCAAAGCCAAAACCACAGGTCACCCCTCTTACCCCAAAGGATTTAATGCCTGTTCAGTTTAGTTCTGACCTTCCTGATCCTACCTCAATTCGTTTTGAGGGCATAGCCTCCATAACTTCGCCCAATTTTGAGGATCGTGCCAACAAAGTCAACAATACTTCGGGGGCCAAGGACATGAACAGGTTCACAGTATTTGGTGAACGGTCACGTAATCAGCAGGATGCTCTGTTCCGTGACATTGATGGATACATGCAACTTCGGCACAATCATCATCTGCCAGCTGATGTACCTGCTCTTTCTGAAAGTACTGTAAGCTGCACTGGGGGAACTTCTCATTCAGATCAGTTCACATCAAGCAAATACCAGAATGGCAGATCTGGTTGCTCAGCCCTCTCAAATGCATCTGCTGGGTTTCCGCTGACTAGGAACAGCGCAGGTTTGCGGGAAGGCCAGTTGGAGACTTGTTCCCAGAAGGCAAGCACAGAGAGTTATGATCAGGTAAAGCGTCCTGGCGATGTCAAGTTATTTGGGAAAATTCTTAGTCATCAATCATCCTTGCAAAGTTCTGGCTCATCATCGAATGGAATCAAAAGCAAGCCCCCCTCTCCAAATATTGATAAATCAGAAGCAAGATTGTTGCAAAGCGGAAGGGATCGCATGGTTTTTCCATCTAGGCCTGCAAACACAGCTCACCTGGGGCTAGATGAACAGTCGGTGATGAGTTACACCCACTTAGATGGGAGCCCAGTACATCCCGACTCTATGTTCAGGGCAGCAAATTGTCAGAGATCGTTAGCTGGTGTGCCATTTTACTCAGCTAAAAATGGCACACTTGGTGGATTTGCAGAATATCAACAGCCTTCAATGCAGCAGCTTCCATCAGATCCGAAACGGGAAAGTTTTGCTGATCTTCAGAAGAGGAATGGAATAGAGCTTATTTCAGGGTTCCAACAACCGGGTAAAGCCTCCCGGCTTGGGGGTGCTGGGATCATTGTTGGCGCTGTATCTGACCCAGTGGCTGCCCTCAAGGCGCAGTATGGTCCCGGTCCGAAGATTCTGGGCAACAATGCGGACCCCTGGAAAGACCTAGGAAACAGGTAGCATCTGTAGTGGTAGTGGCAATAGTGCATGCTTTCTTGCTCTCTGTACCATATTTAGTTTTGTAACTTAAATGAAATTAAACAAGGAAAAGTGAATGGCTTTCCTGTCCATATTGCTGTAGGCTTCGCGGTAGCTGTTGGCTATGTTTTGTCCTGGAATTAACCATTATCCATCTTTTCTGCAGCTCCATACTTATTTAGTTTTGCCTGCCCGCAGTGATGTAGGTTTGCTAGAGGCGACAATATGTTTGTCGGTTAGGGCTTTATTGTTATCCAGTTTATGCAGAGACCTCACAGTTCGTTGTCAGTTGTAATCTCATGTGGTACTGGTAATGCCAAACTCAGTTTCCTCTTGTACTGGAGTTTTGGTTTAATGGTTTGCCTTGGCCTGGTTCTCCTCTTCCTATTCTTACAATCGTTCGCTAACATTGTTTAGTATTTTATCATTATAAGCAGCGTCAGCATGCAGGGAAATGCCATCTGCTACTGCCATGTTGGACATGGGCAGCATAAGCTGCTGCTCGTGGAGCGCGCTGTATGGCACAAATGTTTTGCTGCAGTTAACTAAATCGTATCTGACTATGTTACTTGAAATGACCGATGTGCTGATGTTTTTTTTTTCAATTTATTGCCATTGTTTGGTTCCGTTTCTTGCTGGATATCATTTCGCAGTTCCGGTGGTTCTGCTGCTAGCATGGATTGTATGATCACTGGACATCAAGTTGTTTTGTCCATCCATATCAGATTCTTATCCACGCCTTGTGTCTTGCTGATCCCTTTTTGTGATATCTTCATGTTATTTATCTTTACATGATTCTTAATTTTGGAACTACGGCTACATGGTGCATTATGTTTTACATTTCGGTCTTCTATGACTCGAGCCAGTTTGCATTCCAAGGGAGCTGACCTAAACCAACAATCTTACCCAAAACCATCTATGATCGAAACCTAACCCACGTAACACCTTTCCATAAAAAGGTGCTCAGAAGCCTTGCAGCAAAAAAATGTTTGGCTTTAACCAATTCAGTTCATTGTAATTGTAATTGGTCATCGGATGGCAGAGTATGATAAGCCAAAAAAGTATAGGTTGCAATTATTTGGTAGGCTCTTAACCCAAATTCGAGCAACCAGTCCTAGACTCTTAGGGTGTGTTAGTCCACCGCCAAAATCAACCCTACCAGTATTTTGGTCATGACTGAATTGTCGCCAAAATTTTGGTAAGCCAATCATCCATGACCAATTCTCGTTCATTTTGTCAACTTTGGTCAAATCTTGAACAAGCAAAAGTATAACCAAAATATTGGCTGCCAAATATGTGACGAGGTAGGGCACTAGGGCTGACCCTCAATCCAAGATTTGAGCAAGCACATGTTCATCTCTAGGAGGATGACAATCCCCAAACCACCATACTCTTGCTTCGTACATATTGAACATAAATATGGGCGTACCTAGTTGGTGGTTGTTCGCCGACGTGGTCGACCATCTGTGGCCGGTGTGCTGCTTCACTGGTTTAAATTTCTGCCACCAGCTCGCGTCCATCCCTTGAAGCCCGGGTAGCGGTCATCTCCGCCGCAGGCCAACCTCTCAACCCTAAGTTTGGGTGTCGGAACATACCGCCTCCGCCATCTGATGCAGGCAGTCGCCTCACCCCTTGCCTCTGCTCGGTCGAGATAGAGATATGGAAGAGAGAGGTCAAAGGGAGAAAGAAAGAGGCTGCGAGAGAGGAAGATATGGAGAGATCTCGGAAAAGAGATAAGGAGATGAGGAGAGAAAGAGATAAGGGGAGGTGAGGTCCGCGTGGGTATGCATGTTGGAATCGTTCATGCCAGACCGCGTGGCACAAGAGAGAGATTCCACATAAACACACCTATAATTTTTTACTTATCGGAAGTTACTTCAGATATCAAATATATTCCTCAGACTAGTATAGTAGTTTTCTTTTGAAATGACAAAAAGAAAATTCAGATAGAAGGAAGAGAGTTTCCTCCCATTCTTAACCCAAATCCGAGCAACCGGTCCTAGACTCTTAGGGTGTGTTAGGTCCACCGCCAAAATCAACACTACCAGTATTTTGGTCATGACTGAATTGTCGCCAAAATTTTGGTAAGCCAATCATCCATGACCAATTCTCGTTCATTTTTGTTGCCAACTTTGGTCAAATCTTGAACAAGCAAAAGTACAACCAAAATATTGGTTGCCAAATATGTGACGAGGTAGGGCCCTAGGGCTGACCCTTAATCGAAGATTTGGGCAAACACATGTTCATCTCTAAGGATGGCAATCGCCAAACCTCAATAATCTCGCTTCGTACATACTGAACATAAATACGGGCATACCTAGTTGGTGGTCGTCTGCCCGGCATGGTCGACCATATGTAGTCGGCTTTACATTTCTGCCACCAGCCCGCGTCCATCCCTTGAAGCCCGAGAAGTGGTCATCTCTGGCATAGGCCAACCTCTCAACCCTAAGTATGGGTGTCGAAACATACATCGCCTCCGCCATCCGATGCAGGCAGTCGCCTCACCCCTTGCCTCTGCTCGGTCGAGATAGATGGAAGAGAGAGGTCAAAGGGAGAAAGAAAGAGGCTGCGAGAGAAAGAGATAGATTGCGAGAGGAAGATATGGAGAGATCTCGGAGAAGAGATAACGGAATGAGGAGAGAAAGAGATGGAGAGATCTCGGAGAAGAGATAACGTAAGGGGAGGTGAGGTCCGCGTGGGTATGCGTGCTGGAATCGTTCACGCCAGACCGCGTGGCACAAGAGAGTGATTCCACATAAACACACCTATAATTTTTTTATTTATCAAAAGTTACTTCAGAGAGCAAATACTATATTCCTAAGGCTAGTATGGTAGTTTTCTTTTGCAATGATAAAAAAGATTGAGATAGAAGAAAAGAGAGTCTCCTCCCAGTCTTCCATTCTAGAGCGAAAGCCTCTTCTACAAGCCCATCTATATAAAGCCCAGCCCACCTCCATTCCGGTACACTACTAAGCCGAAGCCGAAGCCAAGCGAAGCCGCCTCTTCCTCTCCTCTCCTCTCGACTCCGCCCACCGAACCGCCGGCTCCTGGATTCTCCTCCCCCCTCCTCCTCGCCGCGCGTCCGTTCCGCCATGGCGATCGACCACAAGTCCCCGTTCAAGGAGATCCGCCTCAAGAGCCGGAGGACCATGGTGAGTAGTACCCTTCTCGCCGACGGCAGCATTTTTCTCACGCCCTCTCCATATTTTCTCCTGCTCTGCGCCCTAGTGCCCTTGTCCGGCCAAGAAAGAAACCGTTTCTTGATTCCCCGTCCTTGGTCGCCTTCCTCCTCCTTTTTTATGTTGATGCTAAATTCTGTGTTGTGCGAAGTGCTGGCATGGATGGTATCGAGTGAATCCTGTGTGTGGGAGGAATGGCGGCGGATGAAAGGATTGGTTTTTCTTCTTCGGTTGTACTAAAACCCTTCTAGCCTCTAGGGGTTGGGATTGTGTTCTTATTCTGTTTCTTTCGTACAGCATTTGGGGTGAAACTGAATCCTAGTCGGGAAATTAAGGCGGCAATTGTTTCCCCTTGTGATTGATTCCCACGGACAAACACATTGCGTGCATAGTGACCGTGGATTCGAGGGGAGCAATTTCTTGACCAACCTGTCCGTCTTCGTTTGCAGAGCTGTGGCGGCCCTGAACCGCAGAAGAAGGAGGACGAGGAGCGGGCTGCGGCGTCGGACCCGGAGCTGGAGGAGAAGGACCCGGCCGGGTCGGCGCACGGGGCGCGGTGGCCTCGGTGGGTGCGCCCTCTGCTCTCGGCGCGCTTCTACACGGCGTGCGAGGCGCACCCGAGCTCGCGCAGGGGCGGCGAGCGCACCATGTTCTGCCTCGACTGCGCCGACGCCGGCGCGCTCTGCCTCCTCTGCGTCGCCCACGGCCACCTCGGCCACCGCGCCATCCAGATCCGCCGGTCCACCTACAACAGCGTCGTCCGCGTGTCCGACATCAGGGGGCTCCTCGACATCGACGGCGTGCAGACCTACGTCATCAACGGCGCCCGCGTCGTCTTCATCAACGAGCGCCGCCCGCGGCACAACCACAAGGGCGCCGGCTACAAGGGCGTCAAGGGCTGCTGCGAGACCTGCGGCCGCGGCCTCCACGACGTCTTCCGCTTCTGCTCGCTCGGCTGCAAGGTCGCCGCCGGCTGCTCCCCCGACGGCAATGCCGTCAAACAGAGCTCCACTCCGCCGCCGTCGCCATCACCCCCACCCGCCGTGCCGGCGAAGCGGCGCAAGGGCATTCCACGCCGGGCACCATTCCGCTAAGCTGCGGCAGCAAATCTACATCTGAATTTTTGACAGGCGAGCACTGGGTAGCCTTTTACTAGTACTCTGCTTATAACACCATTAGGACACAAGACAATCTTTTGCTAGAGGGAGATAATGCAGATGATCCTGCTCTACTACATAGCCTTTTTAGCTTTTCTTAATGCTTTAGGTGGCCTAGAAATTTTTGGTGTCGCTAGGAATTGCTAGTACGAGGAGAGAATTTCTCAGAGGTAACAGTGGATTAGTTTTTGTGATGACTCTTGATTGCTGCAACTTGCAATTCATCTGTATGTAAATATGGATGTCATGCTAGCAGGGGAGATTAGTGATGGGAGCATGTTTACATCGTGTTGCCGTTTACCATGCAAATGCCCAATTTTAGCAGTTTCTTGACATTGATATCGTCATTTCCCCCATTACGTTGCTCAACTAAACTTTGAATCCATTGTTATGTGATTGTGATTGATTGTGGATGAGTGATTTGCAAGATGAGAAATTCAGCCTAACCAACTAACAAAAGCAGAAGGCAATTTCTGAGTAGAGACAAAGGCGTCTATCTGCAACTGTGCAAGCAGCATCAGCTACTTTAGGAGCAGGGCCTAAAAAGATTCTGCTGTTTATACTTTACATACACATTAGGGAAGTCTGGGATTTAAGAGTATTCTCAATTTAGATAGCATTTTCTTCTTCTGCAAATTTCAGAATAAAAAGTTTGCACGTGCATATGCATTGTTCACTTGCAAAAATTCATTTTATTTTATTTGTTACCTACTACCTCCGTTCCATATTAATTGCGGCTGATTTAGTACAAGTTTGTATTAAATCAACGACAATTAATATGGAACAGAGGAGTACCTACTAAAGAAAAGCTACTCCACTTACCATTTTCCAAAATTGCAAAAAATAATTCAAAAATTACGCAAAGAATCAAACATCCGTGATTTTCTTATAAGATGTTCTTCTTTTTTGTAGTGAGTGGATTCTCCTTTCTGCTTCTGAAGATCAACCCGCCTTTCTATTGAAGCGCATGATTATAAAAGTTTAGAAATGAAAAAGATGTAAGATGTCAGGGCTTTCTAAATCTTGCAGGAACCAAATCATAGAAATTTGCAGATATGACCCACATGAGTCTTGCACTTTATGAAAGTGCATAAGAGGCACTTAGAGCATACACAGTGTATATTTCAAGTTAGGGCGTGACAAGTTGGAAACCCAGCCCACATAAAAAAAATCGCTAAAATACAACAATGTTTGGTACTGGTTCTGTCTTCTTATTATCTGAATGCATAGAAGCGGTTCCTTTGTAAAGATTACCTTGTCAGGGAAATCTTCTCTATTTTCTACAATGTTGGTGCTCTTACAAGTTGCAACAATTTCCATTTCCATGGAGTTCCTCTTGCTAGAGACCTTATAGCGCTTTCATCATTTTTATTGATAGAAAAAGAGCACTTTAATAATGTTAATATTTTGATTGAAAAGTCCTTCATAAACATTTTCCCCATGTGAAGTTATGAACTGGTACAAGCATTACGCGTAGCCCTCCTGTTTACGTAATCCTGTAAAGCCGCCTTCAGCCGTTCCAAGTTTCAACTGGCCGCGAGCTCGCATCCCAGAAGAGTGCCCCGCTAAAACCCTAGCCCAGCGCAGCAACCTTCTAGAACATTCGGTCCCATGGCGCTCCTCCGAGCTCTCCGGCGAGCCCTCCCGCCCCTCTCCTCTCCGACGGCGTCACTACTCCGGCGCGCTCCGGTTCCTTCTCCTCTGCCTCCTCCTTTCCGCCCCCTTCGGCTCATGGATCCGATCGCGCTCCGGCCGTTCTCCGCCGCCGCTGGAGCCGCCGTCGCCCGGGCGCCGGAAATGGGGGCCAGCCTGTTCAGGGGGCTCACGGAGACCAGATTCCCGAAGCGTCGGCCGGGGTTCGTGTCCAGGCGGAAGAGGGCCAGCCTGCGCCCCAAAGGTGCGCTGATCTCTGCCGCTCCGCGTTTTTCAGTAGTTGGGAGTTCTACGATCTTCATTATCATTTCGGTTAATTTCGCGCTCTCTGCTGTGGGAACCCTTGGATTTGTGATGTTCATTCGAAACGTGTCATCGCTCTTGCAGTTTCAGTTCAGTTAACACTGATGCTGCTGTTTATTCGTCCACAGGTCCGCATTACTGGGTGAAGTGCAAGCCGGGGGAGCCTATCCCGTCGAGCCAGCCAAATGAGGGGAGCGTGCAGGGGAGGAAGGAGAAGAAGCGGATCAAGCAGCGCAAGGACTTCATCATGGTGTGCATTTGTTCTGTTCCCCTTAGTGCTGGTTTAATTACGTGATTTGATAATGCAAGGTTATCAAAGCCTATCCGGCGCTACGTGGATGTGACAATAATAGGCGAGTGAAATTCTGAAAATATATGATATGATGCACGATAACTAGAACAAGTGTAGTTTTTATTGCTACCAAGCAGTCCTAAATACTCCCTCCGTCCCAAAATAAGTGACGTGGATTTGCATAGATTCTTATACAAATTCACGTCACTTATTTCAGGACGGAGGGAGTAATAAATATCATGGAGTGTAACTAGCTAATCATAGTTTGGACGGGTTCATGCAAGTCCTGTGCGTTCATGCAGTGTAGTTTTTATTTGGTTTTGCTCCTCCTGCTTAGTCTATGTTCTTTTCATGGACTTCATGCAAGTTAGTTTCAGTTTTCAATACACAGTTCTGAATTCTTCATTTATGAGTATGGCTAATGCTTGAT
The DNA here is from genome assembly GCF_000005505.3 of Brachypodium distachyon. Lineage (NCBI taxonomy): Eukaryota > Viridiplantae > Streptophyta > Magnoliopsida > Poales > Poaceae > Brachypodium > Brachypodium distachyon. The sequence goes on along the minus strand of NC_016132.3, from coordinate 38,260,984 downwards.
CTAATTTCTTTTCTTTCTGACCAAACTTACATTCATTTCATATATCTTGCTTTGCCAGGCTGAGAAGAGGAAGCGCAAAGCACAATATTCTGTTGCTGTGAAGAGAAAGGAGGCAGAACGCACAGAAAGGAAGATGGCTGCAGTGGCAAGAGATCGGGCATGGGTGGAAAGGTTGGCCGAGTTAAAACAGATTGAGGCAGAAAAGAAAGCTGCAATGGCTTAAAGAGCTCCTCTGGAAACGGCAAGGCGTCTAACTCGTCTCTGCTGCTGCTTTCATCCCTATTTTTCAGATAGCCTAAATATGTTCTGTGCAACAGTTGTTCAAGAATGGGACAACCCTTTTGGGTGTAACACTAGTTGTACCTCTTCTTTCAACAGCAATCCCAAAATGGTGGTATTTTGTTTTAATATGATGAAAATTTCCAATTTGTCTTCATTGTAATGGAGTAGTTGTTCTGTGTATTTAGAATAAACCATATGATCTAATTCTGTTCTTGTGATCTGAAATGACCGATGTCTGCAACCTTCTGATACATTCATGGTACAAAGCTTGTATGGAATTAGTACTGGAACTGCTAATGATTATTACTAATCTATTGCTCATATTCCTCACCTCTCTTTCATTTTCATATTTTGGAAGGCTATTATGTTGTGCTGCAGAGTTGAGAGTACTGCATAGAACTAGTTCGGTAGTTCCAATTTACTGCAGCCCTACTTGTCCTGATGGCCCATTTCCTTATCCGTAACACTGCCCTCATTTTTCCAGATTTAGCTGCCTGGCAGTTGTTAGTCAGACTTGCAAATTGCAATGGATGTTCAATGACCTGTCCATTGCAGGGTTTACCTGCCAACTGGAATGGAACAATGCTCCCTGTTGTACTTGTCATATAATGATAATATAGAATAAAGTGATTACCTAAACTAATTATACCTGTGCTAACCATCTGTTCAGTACATGGGCTACACGAAGAATCCTCAAGTGTACTATACATGTCATAATCTGTTGGTTTCAATAATGTGCTGTGCCTTCTTGCATCAATGTAGTGTTTTTGCAAGCTTTGAAACTTGACAATACTCAATTAAAAAGACCATTAAACTTGAAGTGTTTGAGCTGGAATGGACCCTGGGCTTCAAAGTGGGTAGAGGTCAAGAGCTTGTTTAGGTCCCAGTCTCCTCCATGCTCCTACTGCTCAGAATCACCCCCCACATGGAACATCGGTTGCAAAGAGGTGAGTCCATTTCATACTTGTTCTTTGCATCTGTTATGTTCCAGAATTTGCATTGTATCAGCATCTTGTTTGTCAGTCATAGCTGACATGGGACACTCAATTACTTTGCTTCCTAGAGTCTGATTGTCTCAAAGCTTGGAATACATGTAGTCTAGTAATCCTTTGTCACCTTTCGAGGTTCGGGCTAGTATTATTCTTATAAGGTGCAACTGCTGCAGCATCTATCCGGCATCAATTTACATGTGAAAGGTCAAGAGGAATATATTCTATTGTTACTAATATAATAATCACAGATCATTGATGATCATTGCACAGTTCTGATAACTTGTTTTATCATATGTCTCTTCCCGTTATATTTTTCCCTTGAATTAGAAGTGCTTTCTGAAATATCGCTCAGCTGCATCCAAGATCCAACTATCTAAGCATAAAAAAAATATCATGGTCGTTCTAAAAAGGAAGAGGTCCATGGGTGCTGAAGATGAAGAGCCTGTCTTAGATTTAGCTTCAATTTAGGGGTCCACCGGTATGATAGCATAGGTAGACATGGCCAAACCATGACAAATATAGAAGTCACACCAACAGTATATAGTCATATAGCTGACTGGTCTTATCTTTTCCCCATAGATATATTCACTTCTCTTTTGAACTCACCAAGTAGAATATGCTACAAAATGCAAAACACTTTGACTACCATACTGCAGAAACTTGACATGCCATTCCACTTCACCATCTTGTACTTTCGTCATGCTGAACTATCTACAGAAGACTAATTATTGGACACTAATGGAAAATTAACATATGAAAACCCAGCGTGCTATGCGGAAATGACCCAACCCTCAGCCATTTATCAGGAAGAAAATATTATACATTGGTTGGTTGAGTACCAGTAGCTAACTAATACATCTGTTCTCTCCTATCGCGGAACCATCGCCACCTGTAGCAAAAGCATAAAGCTGTGTTAAGAAACTAAAGTAAATAAATGGACACAAATTAACATAGCGTTATATTAATTGCATGTTCGATCATTAGTTTTTTTGTGTTTAAAGAACTCTGGCAATGAAGAAGCAGTGAAGCATGATTATGCAGTTGCAATAACAAAACAAAAGAAACACCCCCCTTTTTTCAATTGAATAAGCATTTTTTTCATAAATAAACAAGTCTATTGTTTCCTTTAATCATGAGGTTGTGGCAATGAGTTCTCATGGCTGAAAGTGAAACCCAGCATTTGAAGAGAAAAAAAATGCCAATGGAAAAAAGTATCCAGAACAGAAATGGAGTCACAAGTTCATTTTATTTTTTTTGCTGAAAGTACCAGTAGTAGTCCCAGCGAGGATTGATCTTGGACATGCGGTTTACCCCGTATGGGTACTCGGACACGGAGCGGCGGGCGTTTCTGAAGGCACAGCACCCACAGGCGCAGACGCAGATGAGGAAGACGAGCACGATGACGTTGAGCACGGAGATCTTGTGCCAGTCCTGGCGCACTTGCTCCATCACGCCAGCCTTGCATGAGTCGCATTGGTAGCATAGGATGTTCGGGGCATTGTTCCACCGGAAGCAGTCTTCATCCTGCGCTCCAACCGGCATCCCCCCGCTGTAGGTGCATGAGGTTGGTGGTTTGCAGCAGCCAGACTGCAGGGTAGTTGATAGTTCCATTCAGAACCATAGCTATGGGTTAGAGCTACAACTTGTATTAGAGTAAAAGAAGCGCAGGAGCAATAAAAACACTCCCTAGTTAGAGGTACAGTACATCTAATTTGTTATCCTGAGGTCACCTTAATTCTTTGCTGTCTGTTCAGTCTCAGCAATCAATTACTCCCTCCGTTCCTAAATAATTGCATTAAAACCACGACAAGTATTTAGGAACGGAGGGAGTATCTTGCTGTATTTTCATGAACAGATAGGCACTAAGAATAGATATGTGCTCGAGATGGTTTAATCTCACACATCCAAGATGATGCAACTGATAAACTGTGGCAATAAATTGTTTAACTAATTTGTTTATTTCCATTTCTTCACAACTGCTTGGTTCTTGAACAGAATAGAGCTCGGTACAGTTCAGTGGCAATAGCGCAATAACAACAAGATCAATATATGGAAGAAAATGGACAAGTGGCTGACACTGCAAACCTGCGATGGCGTGAGATCATGCTGGAGGTAATCCATGGGAGTCCAATTGGAGATCTTAGGGCAGGCCTTGGACCCAACGACGCAGGCAAGTGCCGGCTTCCAGTACTTGATGTCCTGCATATGCTTCTGGAGCCATGAGGAGTAGTCCGAGATGTGGTACTCCCTGTATGGCCTGCCTTGCACCTGCGTGCCACCGCCTCCCGCCGTCACGGCAAAGCCGAACATGGTGAGCCCAAGCAGCACCCCGATGAGGATCATCACGGCGAGTAGGTACAGCCACAGTGCCCAGGCGACGTGGAAGCAGGCGCCGACAAAACCAGCAAGGGAGATGAGGAGGACGACGAAGCCGATGATGAGGAGAGGCGTCTGCAGTATCGACGAGCACGTTGTCGTCGAGCCCTTGGCCAGCCAGAGCCCTGCTCCGATGACTGGGATTGAGGCCAGGAGCGTCGCCAGGTTGAGGTAGCCAATCATCACGTTGCTGAAACGCGGAGTGTACATGCCGCCCATCATCATGTCGATGGTGTTGAGGTCTTGCTCCTGCTCCTGCTGTGTTCTTCTTATGTGCACTGCTAAGCCTTTGGTTTTTATGCTATGGCTTTGGTGTTCTTGGCTCCTTCTTGCCCTTGATTTGGCTTGTCTTACTCCTGCTGATTTGGGTGGTAGTGTTTCTTGGAGTGTCCTGGTGCAAGCTTGCCTTTCTTCTCCCCTTGGAGGACTACTTTTTCATCCTGATGACTGTGCATCTGCCCCTGCAATGGTGTGTACTTGTGTCTATTCTAATGCTGGCTTTGCTTTTGTGGAGGCTGATCTTTAATAATGCTTGGTTTTGGAAATGTGAGGTGCCTCTTGCCTTTCCTTTTTGTTTAACTTTCAAACTTTAACTTTACACACTTGTATCCTTGGTTTCAAACTGTTTCCACGTTTTCAGCCTCGGCCTTCTGTTATCTCTGCATACTAAACTAAAAAGCTCATTTTGTAAATATAGAAATACAAATAGTTCAACAGTAAACGAATTTTAGATCACTACAGCCAACTAAGGCCAATAAGAATAAAATGTCTCCACTTTGCTTATTTGCTGGAATAAGAATAAAACGTCTCTTAGATTTTCTTCTTTGGTATTGATTCTTCATGAAAAAAGTAATAGAATTATGGTGCAGCATTGTTCTTGATGTGTGGATGCCTTAGCCCCCTGCCTTGATGCTTAATCATGAAGGAAAAAAAAACTGGAGATAGGTTGGGCATCTGGATTTCTGGCTTTCTGGGCAAACAAAGATAAGGAAGCAAATTACCTTTTTTTTGTCCCTCACATCAGAGTGCATGAAGCAACCAGCTTTAAAGCCATGACACCAGTATCACTTTGCATACAAGTAAAAAAAGAAGAAGAAGGGCCCTAGCTAGTCGTCGTGTTGCCCATAGCAGTGGCAAATAAAAAGTGAAGCATATGCATAATGCATTGCCTTTTCATTTCGCTCACCACTTTCTTATTCCCTTTGAGCAGGATAAGCTCATCAGGATGCTGCTGCTAATCAGGTAAAAGAGCATGGGATTTGTTCTAATGACAAATGTGGAGCTGCTAACCACACGCTTTTAAGGTTTTCTTTTCCGTTGGCCTGATTCACGGTGGATTGGTTTACGCAGGTGCCTTGCTTTCTTTGAGGTGCTTTTCTTCACTTTTTTTTGCAGCGTGAAAGTGCGTTCTGAACTTGTAATGCTTGGTTGACAGAAAGCGCGTTGAGGCGTCGGGATCCGGAATAACTTGTTCAGTGGCTCGAGGAAGAGAGCCTGATGCTTCTAGAAATACTTTTTTTTTCTTTATCGTTTGAATTGCCTCTGAAATTACAAAGGGTTTAAGATAATTTAGTTTCCATTGCCAGTCCCCATTTTTCCACTTATAGTCTCAAATGATACTAATTAGTTGTTTGAAGGTGTTTAACTTTTGTGAAATGTCAGTACATGTTTGAGGCTTTTAGTTTGTCAGTACATGTCAGTACATGTTTGAGGCTTTTAGTTTGTAAGTTATATACTCCCTCCGTCCAGAAAAGGATGTCTCAAATTTATTTAAATTTGAATGTACCTAGACATTAAAACATGTCTAAATACATCCATATTTTAAAAAATTTGCGACATCCTTTTTAGGACGGAGGTATTACATACAAAATAACTTTGAAGACGAGGCCAATTCATAGTTGATCCCACGGTTCAAAAACATGAGTGGTACTTGCTTTTCGTACATTATTTATTTATTTATTTATGACTAGACAAACTTAGTTTGTATATAACCATACAAAATTCTACCCTAATCAGGTTCTAACCCTCAAAATAAGAGCTCTTTTACGGTACCCCGGATTTAATATAAGCCGTTCATTTGTTCAAATCCACCGGTTAGTATTATTTGGTACTCCATCCTTAAGTTAGGGAGTACCAGGTCAAAAACCACCGGAATACCACAAGCTGAGGACAAAGTCGTAATTGTCTAAGGTATTTTAGTTTTTCCCCGTGCTCAACTCGATTAAAAAAAAATGCTTCGTGCTCCATGGAGCGGACGAGGTCATCGCGCCATTGGAGCAGTTGAAGGCACTTCTCTGGCAGCAGAGGGCCGAGGCCGTTTCGCCAGCAGGGCCCCGATTGAGCGGACGACGACGGCGCTCGAAGGGCCGCTGCGCCAGAGGGGACGAGGCAGTTGCGCCGGCGGGATGGACAAGGCTGCCGCGTTCGATGGGGCTCGCCGTGCCGCCATATTAGGGGGCGGAGGGGACGTCCGGCGAGCCAACGCTAGCGATGGCGCCCTCGAGCGCGCGGAGAATAGGCGGCCCAGGCGGCAGTCGGTGGTCCGGACGGCGACGACGACCGTCGATCGATCTGTCTGGGGGCGGCGGCGCGACTCAATTGGAACTGCCGTGAGCACTTTCAGCGCCTGGAAAAGACATATTTCGGCCGGCAATCCGACGGCGAGCAGACAGCGACGACGAGGTTGATCATGATATCGGGGGAAGCGCTGATGCTCGATGGAGAGAACTGGGGTACTGCGCTGCGGCTCGATTGGCGCTTTCCAGCGCTCCAGACGGCGAGCGGACGGTGAGAGCGGGCTGGCGGCGGCTGCCCGGCGGCACAGCTGCTCGATGGAGATGCGATATCCAGAGCGCACCCGACGCGACCAAGATGACATGAGATGAAAAATTAACAAATGACTAAGTTACCCTTCGTTACTAGCGGTCAGATATGGTTGGTACTCCAAGGTATGTTTTTGGAGCACCGGAGTACTGTAAAAGTCGTCCAAAATAAAGTTGAAATTCGTTACGCTTTATCTAGAAAAAAAAGACTCAAAATCAAGTTCTAAAGTACGGAGCATGTCGCGAACAACTGAAGGCCCCGCTTGGAAACTACTTAAAATTCTCTACCTGTAAACACTCACAAGTGTATTTTAGCGTGCACAAAGATTTAGGAATGAATCAAAATCCGCATGTATTCATGTGTTTGGCAGAAGAAGATGCTTCGTAAACAACCAGCCATATCTTGTTGGAAAAATTGGGTGGTCTACCCCCTGTTCCTCTGCGCTTTTTCGTGTTGCCGCTCACAATTCCGCAATTTGAGGCTAGGGGGTAAGGACCTTCTTATACTGCATCTACAGATGGATGGTCTACCCCCTATTCCTCTGCGCTTTTCCGTGGTGCCGCTCACAATTCCGCAATCTGAGCTAGGAGCTAAGGACCTTCTTATACTGCATCTACAAATAAGAGTCCTAGTTTTAAATCATTAGATTTAAACTAGTTTCCAGATAGAGTCCAGATTAAACTACCAACCACGATATAGTTCATCCCTTAGGGACCCTAACTGTGGGTCCTTGCAGCTGTGAGCAATGCGCCACGATCATGTTTAAATTCCACTAATCATGTAGGTCGACATTAGGGCTGTAATCAAATCAATGACCTGGCTCCTTCCGATTAACAATGTGCCCGAGCAGTCTTTTCAATATTCATACAAGATATATTGTATCTCAGAGATAATCGTCATCTTCCTTAAAACACATACGTGTAAAGTTCTTCCAACAAGTATATATTCCATGCGTCCTATAACCATGAGCATGTGATTCCATAATGAGGTAACCGAGTATTAGTAATTCAATTAAATAATAAAGTTGCAGGACACAAAAAATCTTACATATCTCACAAAAATCCTAGAACAGAGCACTACAGAATAGATCAAATCATCAAATCCAAATAGATGCATCCGCTGGATCCGCATGGAGAATGGGCGCAACGCCACCGTAAATACAAAAGCAAGAAGAAAGCGGATAAAATGAGCATACGATCCCGCAGCCGCCGCGCTGGTGCATCCGCCGCCGCCGTTGCCACCAGAGACCGCCGCTACACTGCTGATGCAGCCGCCTCCGCTGGATGTCCCGGCACCACGCCGTCTTTGTTTGATCCACTGGATCCCATCAACGCCACCTCCGCTCGGTCCCATCTCTCTGTTTCACGACGATGTGCGTACGGAGTTTTATTTATTTATTTTAGTTTTTTAAATAACATGTAACTTTATTCAAGCACGAGAACCACTACAGTTACAATGCTTTGGATCGTAGACTCTAGAAACTACAAGGTAACTCGTATAATTAAGAATTACAATGAAATCTCTTAAAGACATCTTCTTCATTATTTCATACTTTGCAACATGAAATTCTACTGAGACTTCAACACAGAGATTGCAACTAGACTGTAGCAGCAACATCGTTACTGGTATCTTTGCACGAACTTGACTACCTTCAAAGGTTTTGAAAAATCTCTTGAGTCGCTCATCCAAAAAGATGAGAACCCATGAGCGTTGAACGTACTTGAGCCGGGGATGATTCCCTAAACGTTCAGGTCGTCGAATCGCAAGATCTTTATCGGAATGCCAGAGAAGTATTAGAAAATTACATAAGATAAGATCAACAAAAGCACCATGACGTACTAACAAAAACTCAACAGATACGTATAAACGATCAATCCAAAATCCACAAGATCGGGTACACTAGACCCACGGGGATTGAAAATCTCTGGCTCCGTAACAACACCCGTTGAGGCACCACCACAGGACAGGAAGAACCGGAGTACCTTTATTCGTGATGGCAACACAACCTCCGCCGTTGCGTTGCAGATCGGAACCAAACAATATGCAAACACTTCTGAATAATCTTAAGAGAAACCGAGGTTCCCCCCACCTTGCCGTGCCAAGACGGCGGCCGGAAACGAGGAGAACGCTAAATCTTACGATGACGGTTAGAGCAGACCTCTCGTGGAAAACCTTGAATGAGTACGGGAGGTTATACGGGTCTCTGTCCGTTATTATTTCCACGTGTAACGGACCGAAAACGAGGGTAAAAGAATACCTAAACGACCATTCATGTTTTTTTAAAGACAAAAACGACCACCCAAGTAAGTTTTTGATGTTGGACCGAAAAAAAATTGGGCCCGTAAATCACACCGGTATTGCGCTCAAAACGAGCCTTCCAAGCAGGCAGGCCCGAAGTGAACTCCGACCTCTCGACTCTCGAGCACGAATGCCGAAGACCATTGCTGCTCCATGGCGCCGATATCCCGCCTCCGCCGCCGCTCCTCCTCCTCCCCTGCCTCGCCGATGTCCGGCCTCCGCATCCCTCGCCGTCAATCCTCCTCCTCAACGACGCCAATGTCAGGACGCCGCCTCTTCTCCTCCTCCTCCACGCCAATGCCTCGCCTTCAGCTCCTCCCCCGCCGCTCTTCTTCCTCCACTTCGCCGACCTCCCGCTGCTGGGATCCCCAGGTTGCTTTTGTCGCGGCCATAGCGCGCGTCCGCGCCGGCACGTTCAGCACGGACGATGCACACCACCTGTTCGACGAATTGCTCCGGCAGGGCACTCCGGTCCACAATCCCGCCCTCAACGGCTTCCTCGCCGCCCTTGCCCGTGCGCCGGACTCAGTCTCGTGCAGCAACGGCCCCGCCCTCGTCCTCGCCCTCTTCAACCGTATATGCCGAGAAGAAGCCGGCCCGCGGGTCGCGCCTCTCTCAGTCCACACCTACGGTATCCTCATGGACTGCTGCTGCCGAGCGCGTCGCCCGGACCTAGGGCCTGCCTTCTTCGCACGCCTCCTGAGGGCAGGCCTGAGAACACGGACGATAGAGGCCAACACCTTCCTCAAGTGCCTCTGCCACGCAAAACGGACAGATGAGGCGGTCGACGTGCTGCTTCATAGGATGTCTGATCTCGGTTGCGTTCCTAATGCCATCTCGTACAACACAGTTATTAAGAGCTTATGTGGTGATAGCAGGAGCCAGGAGGCGCTCGACATGGTACAGAGAATGGCAAAAGAAGGAGGTCGCTGCTCCCCTGACGTGGTGTCATTTAACACGGTCATCCACGGCTTCTTTAAACAAGGTGAAGTAAGCAAGGCATGCAATCTTATCAATGAAATGGTGCAGAAAGGGGTGGAGCCTGATGTGGTGACATACAACTCGATCGTAGATGCGCTGTGCAAGGCCAGAGCAATGGACAAGGCTGAGTTGGTCCTTCGGCAGATGGTTGATAAAGGTGTTGAACCGGATGGTCTGACATATACTGCCATCATCCATGGATATTCCTGTTCGGGCCACTGGAAAGAGTCAGCTAAAATGTTCAGAAAAATGACAAGCAAGGGACTCATACCAGGTATTGTAACTTTCAACTCGTTCATGTCCTCCCTTTGTAAGCATGGAAGAAGCAAAGATGCTGAAGAAATTTTTCAATACATGACCACCAAGGGCCACATGCCAGATCTCGTCTCATACTCTATTCTGCTTCACGGGTATGCCACTGAAGGAAGATTTGCTGATATGAATAATCTTTTCCATTCAATGGCAGACAAGGGTATTGTAGCCAACTGTCATTGTTTCAACATATTAATTAGTGCACATGCTAAACGTGGAATGATGGATGAAGCTATGCTCGTATTTACTGAAATGCAGGGACAAGGAGTGAGGCCAGATGTAGTCACCTATTCAACTTTAATCTCTGCATTTTGTAGAATGGGTAGGCTGGCTGATGCTATGGAAAAATTCAGTCAGATGATTTCTATTGGACTAGAACCAAACACAGTTGTTTATCACTCCCTAATTCATGGTTTTTGTATGCATGGAGATTTGGTAAAAGCGAAGGAATTGGTTTCTGAAATGATGAGCAAAGGTATTCCTCGTCCTAACATCGTTTTCTTCAGTTCAATAATACACAGTCTATGCAATGAAGGAAGGGTCATGGATGCACATGATGTCTTCAACTTGGTTATACACATAGGTGACAGGCCTACTATTGTTACATTCAATTCACTGATTGACGGATATTGCTTAGTGGGCAAGATGGAAAAAGCATTCGGAGTACTAGATGCCATGGTATCAGTTGGCATTGAGCCTGATGTTGTTACATATAACACACTTGTTAGTGGCTATTGTAAAAGTGGAAAGATCGATGATGGGTTGATTCTATTCAGAGAAATGTTGCATAAGAAAGTCAAACCTACAACCGTGACATATAGCATCGTACTGGATGGGTTATTCCATGCTGGGAGAACTTCTGCTGCGAAGAAAATGTTCCATGAGATGATCGATAGTGGAACAGCCGTGGACATTGACACATACAAGATACTTCTTAAAGGACTCTGTAGAAATGATTTGACCGACGAAGCAATCACCCTGTTTCACAAACTGGGTGCAATGGATTGCAAATTCGATATTACAATACTAAATACAGTGATTAACGCATTGTACAAGGTTAGAAGAAGAGAAGAAGCTAACGACTTGTTTGCTGCAATATCAACCAGTGGGTTGGTACCAAATGTGTCTACTTACGGAGTAATGATACATAATCTTCTAAAAGAAGGATCAGTGGAAGAAGCGGACACCATGTTTTCATCAATGGAGAAGAGTGGTTGCGCTCCCAGCTCTCGTCTTCTAAATGATATCATCAGAATGTTATTGCAAAAAGGTGATATAGTCAAAGCCGGATATTACATGTCTAAAGTCGATGGCACTATCATCTCACTTGAAGCGTCAACTACTTCGTTGTTGATGTCTCTCTTTTCAAGTAAAGGAAAACATCGGGAACAAATAAAATTTCTCCCTGCAAAGTACCAATTTTTTTATGGGGCCAGTTGATGCACTCGAGTCAGCGGTTAAGCCTAGGTGTGGTTTGGAGCTCCCTCTCAACAGCACTCACCAAGATCGAGTTTGCTGATGGTGCCACCACGGTTATTTGGTCCAATGTGTGGCTGCTGGGGATCCATCCTATGGACATCTCTCCTAATCAGCATGCCATGTATGAGCACAAGGAATATCTGGTGAGCCTAGTAAACTGGTCCAAATGGAGGAAGCGATAAAGCACTAAGCTGATATTTGGTTCATAAATGTTACTGATCTCCAAATGATTGCTCTTCTCAATGTACTGCTAGTTATAAACTGATCCATATGGAGGAAGCTATAAATGAGTCTCAATTGATTGGATGCAATCTAAATAAGCTATTTTGTATATAATTGAATATTAGCAAAATTCTGGTAGCTTAGGGCCTTAGGCTTGCCAGGCAGTGTGGTAGACTGGTTTTAAGTTATTTTTTGTAAGTCTAATTGAGTGCCACACTTAGGTCAGTTGTCACCATTAACATATCAGCTTGCATGTCAAATGTGTCTACTTACGGAGTAATGATACAAAACGTTCTAAAAGAAGGATCAGTGGAAGAAGCGGACGCCATGTTTTCATCAATGGAGAAGAGTGGTTGCGCTCCCAGCTCTCGTCTTCTGAATGATATCATCAGAATGTTATTGCAAAAAGGTGAGATAGTCAAGGCCGGATATTACTTGTCTAAAGTAGATGGCACTGTCATCTCACTTGAAGCTTCAACTACTTCGTTGTTGATGTCTCTCTTTTCAAGTAAAGGGAAACATCGGGAACAAATAAAAATAAAAAAAATTCCCTGCAAAGTACCAATTTTTTTATGGGCCCAGCTGATGGACTAGACTCAACAGTTGATCTTGGGCGTGTTTTGGAGCTCCCTCTCAAGGATATGGGTTTGATACCATCAGGAGCTGTACTGAGTATCACTAAATTGGGAGGTACAGAGATTAGCAGGTGGTAAAAGAAACAAGGCATATAAGCTGCTGATGGAGAAGAATTCATTTTTTTTAAACAATGCAGGCATGTTTTGATGATCTGGCAAAGCTCTTTATTTATATGTCCAAACTCAATCCGAGGTACTCCTGTTATTATAGTCTTTATTGAATATTCTGTTGGATGCCCTTTCATAATATACCACATTAATATTATGATAATAATAGTTACAATCATAGCACAATATCCATGACAATAAAGAGGAAAAGAACAAAATATCTTAAAGTTACAATCATCTACCTGCTCCTCTCGAGTTATTATAGTTTATATGTTTTAATCGAATATTTTGTCGGGCCGCGCCGGCACAAAAATTAATTTTTTATTTGGGCGGGCTGGTTGGGTCGGTTTTTTTGTGCCGGCACCCCCCAAGCCCTTTTTTTTGGGGGGGAGGGGGCGCTTTTGGGGCCTCGAGTGGAGATGCCCTTAGCTAAGTTTTTACTCTCCAGGAGTGTGGCTTCATGAACCACTTCCTAGTATTGCACCTTTTATGATTAATGATATAACAATTATTTCCAATGAATAAAGAGGTGTTTTAATGGTAAGAAAATGATAGTACTATTTTCATGGACTCAATATTCTTTAGAAAATGTCATATTTCTAAAGAAAAGTTACGGCACATCTTTGCTAGATTAATTAAACCGAGAAAAGTTACTCACTCCGATTCATATTAATTGTCTCAAATTTGCTCAAATATGGAGGTATCTATGCCTAAAAAGCGTCTAGATACATGTAACATTTCGACAATTAATATGGATCGGAGGAGTAGTACATATCCACCACGATAAATCGTATGCTTTTTAAATATAGTGTTCTGATATTTTAAGACAGGTTGGCAATAAGTTACTATCTTTTTTTTGGCGAGTGACAATAAGTTTTCAGAACTTTTAATAGTTTGTGCTTCATGTGTGTACATAAGATAACTTTGTTGTCCCGATCGACATTCTAAATCGGTCGATTGCTCCGAACACACATCCGTTTTCGTGCTTAATTATTGAGTTAAATATTGTATTCGTACTTAGCGGTACGTACCACATCGAGCGTAAAATTTGCCCATCTACTGTACTCTAGGAGAAATTGAATTTTGCATCACCAAACCTTCTTAGATTGGCACGGGCCAAGGTCTTTCTAGAAGTGTTTCAGATTGCATATCCATGTCAAATCTCTTCTTCTCTTTTTAAAGCAGATCCATGTCAAATCTCATGGATGTCATCACGTTGGGCACAACAGAGGTTTGCGTGCAGGCATGTCTGTGCCGCAGTCTCACGCGCTTCGTTTGTTGGAATGGATTGTATAGCAACAGAGAAATCTTTTGATTGGGTTTCTAGCAGGCCTAAAATAGTACAGGCGCTGTGCGTAATTTTGAGACTATCAGATGATCTTAAGACATACGGGGTAATGTTTCTCACTCATCACCTGGTATTTTGAGACTATCAAGTTGTAATTACCATGTATAAAGCTAGAACTGTAATTTTAACAAGTCCAGGTGTATTTCTGAGCAGCACAGATGATGGACATGCTATAAAGTAATTCCAATAAGTACTCTGCTAAGTTCAAGTGTATTTCCGAGCAGCGAAGATGATAGATACGAACACATTGCTTCACAAAGTTTTTATCTCTTCCCACTTATATATACTCCTCCATTTTTGTAATAGTTTTGTTAACACAGGTTTCAATTTTCAATCAAGAATTATGGGAAACTCAGACTGAAGTCTAATAACCGGTTCACATGATACAAAACTTAATACCCCTGTCACATGACATCAGACCTGCGTTAATAGGGGTATTAAGTTTTGTTAACACAGGTTTCAACTTTCAATCAAGAATTATTCCAGTAATGACCGGTTCACATGATACAAAATCATAATTATCAGCCTAACTTTTGAAGATGAATCTAGCGATACTTGTTTCATGTCATATAAATCACGTATTTAAAGTATTTTTTGTTCAAAGTCTTGTGTTAACGAAATTCTAATACACTTTCGATTATGAAAATGAGCAAGATCTTCTGGCTTGGCACCCCGACAAATGAGGTCAGTTCTCGGTGCGATCGGCATACCACCTTGGTTGTTGCATCTCTCCCGAGGGCCAAAATGTGGGGGCAACAAGTAGCAGGCCGGACGGAAGCATCTCTAAGTGGAAGTCTGTCTGGAATGATATTGTGCCGAGGAAGTTGAACATCTTTGCATGGAAACTCAGTAGAGATGCTTTGGCCACGCAGGTTAATCTTTCTGAGTGGAAGATGGAGAAGACAAGAATTTGCCAAGTGTGTGGTGCTGAGAATGAGGACTCCTTCCACGCCCTGGTCCGATGCCCTAATGCGCGAACCATTTGGCAGGCTATGAGGCCTCATTGGGACATCCGAGATCCTAGGCATCTACAGAATACTGGGCCGGGTTGGCTTCTCCACGTTATCTCACCTATGGAGAAGACTAAGGCTGTTATGCTGCTTATGATGTTCTGGTGTATTTGGCACGTCCATAATGATATCACGCATGACAAAATCCCTGCACCAGTTGAGACCTCAAGGCACTTTCTTTGCAGCTATATGGACTCCCTTCTCCTCAACAAACAATACCCTTGTGTCAATGTTGTCAAAGGGAAGCAAGTCTGCTCCTACTCGGCTAGATCGAATCTCAATCAGAGAACCAATTATCAGCCAGAGCTGGTCAGGCACGTTGGAAGCCTTCGGACCCTGATTCGGTCAAACCGAATGTGGACGGGTCTTTCTCCCCCTACGATGGCTCCGCTGGGGTAGGTCTGGTACTTCACAACCATAAAGGGGAGGTTCTGTTTTCGGCCTGCCATAGCCTCACTCGCTGTATTGACGCCCCTTGACACTGAACTTACTGCCTGTGAGGTTGGCCTGCGTGCTGCAATAGGCTGGACTGGTAAGTTCATTGTCCTTGAGTCGGATTGTGCCGAAGCCCTGGCGATGGTGGCAGCCAAGGGACTAGACAGGTCGCCTTTTGCCTTGTGTGTGAAGGAGATCCGCCGCTTGCTCGACGTGCAACCGGTTGCCGTCTGCAAAGTTAGTAGGAACCAAAATTGTGTTAGTCACTTATTGGCAAACTATGCTAGTAGGAACCAAAGATAGCTGGATCCATCATGGGCCAGATGAGATCTGGGATGCTGTAACTTTTGACTGTATCAGTCTTGATAGCTAATGAATCTCCGTTTTGCAAAAAAAAAAATGTCACCTAACCGAATAACAACACCGTACCGATAATTGCAATTATTTTGGGTTTGTGGTGTCAGACTGATAGACAAAATCGCATTTGTTCCTCTTCCTATATTGCAATGCAAGCAAAGGGCGGTAAAATTGACACCAGTACAAATTCTATCTGAAATTGCTGCAACACATCCCCAATTTTCTCTAACCTAACACCAAAATTCGGCTCATTTTTTCCTCGAGGAAGCTGCTGCCATGGACGTGACCTCGTCGTCGGAGGCGGAGGCAGAGAACCTCAACGCCACCGCCCAGGGACAAGAGTGAAAATTTAAGTCTAGTTTGAAGGTGGGGTGAAATTTGTAGCCCAAGATGGTCGTCATTGAGAAGTGAAACGCCATTTCTTCAACGTTGTCACAGAATGCTTTTTCATCCAAGAAGATAGATTAGCCATTGGGACTCTACCCAGAACAAGCATCCACTCAAAGAACCGACGTTCCTCATGGGTCTAGATATTCCAGACTAATCATATGAAATGTTATCTCACCGAGTAGATACTACTGGCTGTGAACTTCACACGAAAAGAATCGGCTAGTGTCTCGTCCAGATTCAGGTCGCCGACAAGGTCAACGGGGTGACAAACAATTGGAATATGTCCAGGTGGAATGCCAAAAGATGAAAACCTCTAAAATTTTGAAAAAGGTTTTGTTTTAAATGTCAAATCACATAAAAAAAATTGGCCGTAAAACGCAGCTTAATAGACCATGGTTAGAATAGGGATAACTGTCTGTTGGGTTGGGGTCTTGGGGAGCAGACCACCACGGCAGGGGCAGACGGCCGGATTCGTGAGCAACACCGATGACCCGCCTTCCACTCCTCCGCCGCCGCTCCTCCTCTGCCTCGCGGATATCCGGCCTCCGCATCCTCCGCCGCCGCTCCTCCTCATCTACCACGGCAACGTCCGGCCTCCGCATCCTCCCTCTACTCGACCACGCAAATGTCCTGCCTCCGCCTCTGCCGTTTCTCCTCCTCCTCCACGACGCCAATGTCCCGCCTTCAGCTCCTCCCCCGGCGCTCTTCCGCCACCACTTCGCCGCCCTTACGCTGCTGGGATCCCCAGGTTGCTTTTGTCGCGGCCATAGCGCGCGTCCGCGCCGGGACGTTCTGCACGGACGATGCACACCACCTGTTCGACGAATTGCTCCGGCAGGGCACCCCGGTCCACAATCGCTCCCTCAACGACTTCCTCGCTGCCCTTGCCCGTGCGCCGGACTCAGTCTCCTGCAGCAACGGCCCCGCCCTGGTCCTCGCCCTCTTCAACCGTATATGCCGAGAAGAAGCCGGCCCACGGGTCGCGCCTCTCACAGTCCGCACCTACGGCATCCTCATGGACTGCTGCTGCCGCGCGCGTCGCCCGGACCTAGGGCCTGCCTTCGTCGCTCGCCTCCTCAGGGCAGGCCTGAAAACAGGGACGATACAGGCCACCACGTTCCTCAAGTGCCTCTGCCACGCAAAACGGACAGATGAGGCGGTCGACGTGCTGCTTCATAGGATGTCCGAGCTCAGCTGTGTGCCTGACGCCATCTCGTACAACACAGTTATTAAGAGCTTATGTGGTGATAGCAGGAGCCAGGAGGCGCTCGACATGGTCCAGAGAATGGCAAAAGAAGGAGGTCGCTGCTCCCCTGACGTGGTGTCATTTAACACGGTCATCCACGGCTTCTTTAAACAAGGTGAAGTAAGCAAGGCATGCAATCTGTTCAATGAAATGGTGCAGAAAGGGGTGGTGCCTGATGTGGGGACATACAACTCGATCGTAGATGCGCTGTGCAAGGCCAGAGCAATGGACAAGGCTGAGTTTGTCCTTCGGCAGATGGTTGATAAAGGTGTTGAACCGGATGGTGTGACATATAATGCCATCATCCATGGATATTCCTGTTCGGGCCACTGGAAAGAGTCAGCTAAAATGTTCAGAAAAATGACAAGCAAGGGACTCATACCAGATACTGTAACTTTCAGCTCGTTCATGTCCTCCCTTTGTAAGCATGGAAGAAGCAAAGATGCTGAAGAAATTTTTCAATACATGACCACCAAGGGCCACATGCCAGATATCGTCTCATACTCTATTCTGCTTCACGGGTATGCCACCGAAGGAAGATTTGCTGATATGAATAATCTTTTCCATTCAATGGCAGACAAGGGTATTGTATCCAACTGTCATTGTATCAACATATTAATTAGTGCACATGCTAAACGTGGAATGATGGATGAAGCTATGCTCGTATTTACTGAAATGCAGGGACAAGGAGTGAGGCCAAATGTAGTCACCTATTCAACTTTAATCTCTGCATTTTGTAGAATGGGTAGGCTGGCTGATGCTATGGAAAAATTCAGTCAGATGATTTCTATTGGAATAGAACCAAACACAGCTGTTTATCACTCCCTAATTCATGGTTTTTGTATGCATGGAGATTTGGTGAAAGCGAAGGAATTCATTTCTGAAATGATGAGCAAAGGTCTTCATCGTCCTAACATCGTTTTCTTCAGTTCAATAATACACAGTCTATGCATTGAAGGAAGGGTTATGGATGCACAGGATGTCTTCAACTTGGTTATTCACATAGGTGACAGGCCTACTATTGTTACTTTCAATTCACTGATTGACGGATATTGCTTAGTGGGCAAGATGGAAAAAGCATTCGGAGTACTAGATGCCATGGTATCAGTTGGCATTGAGCCTGATGTTGTTACAAATAATACACTTGTTAGTGGCTATTGTAAAAGTGGAAAGATCGATGATGGGTTGATTCTATTCAGAGAAATGTTGCATAAGAAAGTCAAACCTACAACCGTGACATATAACATCGTACTGGATGGGTTATTACGTGCTGGGAGAACTTCTGCTGCGAAGAAAATGTTCCATGAGATGATCGATAGTGGAACAGCCGTGGACATTGACACATACAAGATACTTCTTAAAGGACTCTGTAGAAATGATTTGACCGATGAAGCAATCACCCTGTTTCACAAACTGGGTGCAATGGATTGCAAATTCGATATTACAATACTAAATACAATGATTAACGCATTGTACAAGGTTAGAAGAAGAGAAGAAGCTAACGACTTGTTTGCTGCAATATCAACCAGTGGGTTGGTACCAAATGTGTCTACTTACGGAGTAATGATACGTAATCTTCTAAAAGAAGGATCAGTGGAAGAAGCGGACACCATGTTTTCATCAATGGAGAAGAGTGGTTGCGCTCCCAGCTCTCGTCTTCTAAATGATATCATCAGAATGTTATTGCAAAAAGGTGATATAGTCAAAGCCGGATATTACATGTCTAAAGTCGATGGCACTATCATCTCACTTGAAGCGTCTACTACTTCGTTGTTGATGTCTCTCTTTTCAAGTAAAGGAAAACATCGGGAACAAATAAAATTTCTCCCTGCAAAATATCAATTTTTTTATGGGGCCAGTTGATGCACTAGAGTCAGCGGTTAAGCCTAGGTGTGGTTTGGAGCTCCCTCTCATGGATATGGGTTTGATACCATCAGGAGCTGTACTGAGTATCACTAAATTGGGAGGTACAGAGATTAGCAGGTGGTAAAAGAAACAAGGCATATAAGCTGCTGATGGAGAAGAATTCATTTTTTTTAAACACTGCAGGCATGTTTTGATGATCTGGCAAAGCTCTTTATTTATATGTCCAAACTCATTCCGAGGTACTCCTGTTATTATAGTCTTTATTGAATATTCTGTTGGATGCCCTTTCATAATATACCACATTAATATTATGATAATAATAGTTACAATCATAGCACAATATCCATGACAATAAAGAAGAAAAGAACAAAATATCTTATTCATCTACCTGCTCCTCTCCTGTAATTATAGTTTATATGTTTTAATCGAATATTTATCCAACTGTGAAACACATCCAATGGACCTCAGCACAACAGCTTAGATTTCCTTTTATTGTAAAACGTCCCTTGATCAATATATCTTCAATTATACCAATTAAGTACTTGCTGTACTGCTAGTTATAAACTGATCCGAATGGAGGATGCCACAGAACATGGTAAGCTGATTTCTTTTTGGTCAATGTTACTGATCTCCAAATGATCACTTGGCTCAATTTACTGCTATTTTATGCTGATGCTGATCCAAAATTCCAAATGGAGAAAGCCATAAATTAGTCACAATGGATTGTATGCAATCTAAATGAGCTATTTGGTGTGTAATCTAATAGTGGCAAAATTCTGGTAGCTTAGGCTTGCCAGGGAGTTGTGGTAGACTGATTAGAATCTATTGTTTTGAAAATATGTTGAATTGAGTGCCATACTTAGGTCTGTTCTGACCATTAACACGTGAGCTTGCATGTAAAGATTTACATTAGATTTTTGAATGCTGTGTAGCCAAATCATATGAGTGAAGTGGTTCTATGGTGATGCCATAATAGAGGTTATATAGTGAGGGACAACATGCTCGACTGCATTTGCGTAACTACAGATTTGGCGCTGCTGGGCGCTACTGAAATGCCGGATCTGGCTGTGGCTTGCTTATGCCAATCGCTGCTGGACGGCTGACCGGCTGGAACGCGGGAACCTCCTCTTCAATGCCCGCTGCAGGCTCTGCGATCAGGAGGCCGAGACCATCTCCGACCTTATGAAGGACTGTTTCACCCGCACGGTGATCCACTCGATCCTTTTGAAGGCTGGCCAAACCCAGTGCTTACCTCTTCCCAATGAGGACCTCGGTCCCTGGCTTGCTTCCGCGGCTAGCAGGTCAGGCGGCAAGAACAAGGCGGTTCGCTCTCTTCTTTCTCTCTCTGTGTGGCGCGTTTGGAAGCTTCGGAATGACTGCATCTTCAAGGACACCTCTCCGGTCGTTAGTTCCCTCGTTGAGGCTAGTTTGTGGGGCAGCGCCGGCGCGCGTGCTCTTCGTGGCCTCCCGCTGCATGCACGACCCCCTGAGTCCCTGACCCCCTTTCCGTCCCTCCGCCTGCACAGTTTCGTTTGTTTCCTTTCTTTTTCTTTCATTCTTTTAGGCGTTTTCTCTTTGCTTTGGTGCCTGTAGTTGCACTTCTTGCGCTCTTTCTTCTTAATGAAAATGACAGGCCACTGCGCGTTGGAGAAAATAAAAAGAGGACCAACATCAGCCCCTGCTGCTGCTGCACCAAGACATGCACAAGCTGCTGTGTCCGAACCAGGAACATCTGCTAGGAGGGCTAAGATGCTAACTGTGAGAGGAAGGAGAGCAAAGAGGGGCAGAGTCGATGGACCAAGTAACATGATGCAATACTTCACAACCAGTGGTAATTAGTGATGGTTTGTCAATGGCCGGAAAGATATCCTTTTGTGGTCGAAGTTAGTACTATGCTGAACAACACGATAATGATGCCAGATTTAAATTTATGTCATCTTAGTTTGAACCTATGTCGAATATGCGACATACTATTTTTGAAACCTTCTATTTACTCTATATTTCTCACATATATGTGTGTCTGTTGTTATTCTTTATTGCACTTTCTGAAACCTGAAACCTGAGAGGACTTAGGAGTATATATGCATTTAGCTATTTCATGAGTATGTATGGCCTGGGAGTATATATGCATGACGCTTAAGAAGAGTATTGTGTGCATTCAGCAATTTCAATTATGCATGAGATTTCGAAGGGCCACCGGCCAATTTATTAGAGGGAGAAAGAACAGTACAGAACCAGGAACGCAAGGCCAGGCTACAATTCAAAGTACAGGTTGCATAGGGACCAAAGCAAGCAACAACCACAAGTACAGTACAGGTACATGTACGGGGAGGAACAAATCCTAGAGAGCAAGGATGCAGCCAGCAACTCTCCAAGAATGGAGATCATCCATAATGAATTGGAAGACCCGATCCACTGTGCAGGATTCAGATTGGAAAATCCTGAAATTACGCTCCTTCCAAATTCGCCAATGAATCAAAATAGTGATGGTGCCGAAATCCCTCCGAAGAAGCTTGGGCGCCATCTTCCTGGTCGTGATCCACCAGTCTTGTTTTCTTGGGCGCCATCTTCCTGGCCGAAGAAGCTTGGGCACCATCCACCATTCTTCAGTACTCAGGAAGGATGTGTCGGGGCAAGGAAAGTTTGTTTTCGACCAGCGGTTCAGACGGAGCCAGAGCTGCTGAGTGAAACGGCAGTGGACGAACAAGTCTTCATTAGCAACAGCACACTGAAGACAAGAGGGATTATGGGGCCAGCCTTTGCGGATCAAATTGTCTGCGGTGAGACGGTGCTTGTGAACGACAAGCCACATGAAGAATTTGCACTTTATAGGCGCCTTCGATTTCCAAATTGGCTTGGCACAGGCGAAGCGAATAGAAGCGCTGAAGAATAATCGATAGGTGGGGCTGGCAGAGAAAAAACCATTAGAGGTAAGTCTCCAAATCGCTTTATCAGGTTGTCCAGCGGAGAGAGATAAGCTGGCGGTTAAGTCCCAAAGCTTCAGATACTCTGCCAACGCTGAAGAGAGAGACTGCCTCTGATCTCCTTCACCCATGAAATTTCAGAACAGAGTATGCGTGGAAGGGAAAATTTGCTTCAGAGTTCCAGATTGCAGATAGCACAATTCTTATACACTGAAAATGAAAAATAATTGTACACTTCTTATACTCTGCAAAGGAAAAATCATTGTTTTTGGGCAATAAAATGCATCACCAATTTACATTGCATCTTGCCGACAATATAATATAATACAAAACCTAAGGCCGGAGAAAAATTCGGCCTCTCGACGCGCCACGCATGCGTTTTTGGTCTAGCGATTTGTTGGGTGATATGGTTTCTGGTAGGTCGGCGGTGTGACGCGCGGCGAGGTGCATGCGTGGCGACGCGTGTTAAGCCAGTGGTGCTGTTAAGACGCGAGCGATTTTATCGATTTGAGGTGCTAGCAGAGTTGAATTTGGGGATAAAACGCTACAGATCTAAGCTAGAACTAACTTATCGATTTTTATCGATAAGGTAAAATCTTATCGATTTGAGGTGCGAGCGGAGTTGAAATTGATTTTAACTAACAAATCTTATCGATTTGTTGCCGCTCTTTGTCACAGCCGGAGGTATCGGTGATTTTTCGATGTCGCGAGTTGCCGTTGGTGGTTTGAGTGACGGTGCATTTCTTTTGTGTGCAGGTTGCTCGTCAATTGGTGGTATTTCGAGTTGATGTATACTTATGGCCACAAAAACTGAATAATATATACCACGATTCATTAAACTTCCTGATGCTCAAATCTCTAGCAAACTCCCACCTCTTTTGGTGGCATATTTAGAGCGTGTACAACGGGGTGACGTCAGCCTTTTTTTAGCGATGCCGCATAGGATAAAATCTAACGTGGAAGAGAGAGAAATGAAGAAAAGTCACAAGCCTTTTCTTAATTAAGAGATGATCTCTTCACAAGAATGATAAGACAAAGATAAGACAAAGATAAGGCAAATTTTTCATTGTACTAGATTTTGCTTTTTCTTAGCATTTATTTAGTTAATTTTATTCATCTAGGCATTAATTCTAAGATATAACACTAAAAGATAACCCATTGTACAACATGTTTTTTTGTCTTTTCTAAATGACGTGGAACACCTAAGATAAGGATATCTTATCAATCATTATACATGACCTTAAAACGATAACATCGTTTTTCTTTTTTTGCTGATCAGTGGTTACCAATACCAATTGCTTATATATTGACTGATATCTTGGAGGAACTAGGCATCAAAACTAGCCTAGGCCGGCCGGCCAGGAGGAGGAGTCGTCTTCCTCCTCCCCGGCGTCCTCCTCATCGTCGTGGAGCGGGATCACGATGCCGAGGCGTTGCGCGCGCTCGGGCTGCTCCTTCTTTTGCTCCCGCTCTGACCAGGTGAGGCCGAGGCAGCGCGCGGCCTCGGCCTCCTCCTTGCTGCATTGCGCTGCCACGTGCTGGCCCGGGAACTCCTCCTTCTTCGGCGTGGCCGAAGCACGAGCGCCATGCGCTCGTCCTCAGGCAGGGTCCCCACTCCTCCTCCTTCGGCTGGATGAGGCAGAGGTGGCTTCGGGGTGGTGATGGTGCTCGACGCCCCTGTGAGGAGGAGCCGGGCTCGTCCTTCACGGCCTGAGCGCTGACGACGTGCACGCCGACGAGGAGGAAGAAGAGCTGCCGGATAGCGCCAGCAACCGGTGACGTCCGGCCGGCGCTAGCGGCAGGGTCTCGAGGCGGGGCTCGTTGCCGGCGACGATGTGCGTCTTCCCTGGCTGGCCCCAAAATGCCCGCCGGCCGGAGGCTTTGTAGCGGACCATGTCAGCGTCGTGCCGATCGGCGAAGAATGGTGTGGCGGTCTGACGGACGTGCGTTGGGAATGCGCGGGGGCGCGCTGTGTGACAACCGACAGGATGAGGCGGCGCTTTGACTCGGCGGACTACCATTAATCGTCTCAGGAGCCAAGGGGAAGCTGATGAAGATGATTAATTGCTGCTGACAGGGTTGGTCCACTGCAATAACCCGTCCATCTGGTGCCTCGGCTCTCCCCCTCCCCCCTTGGGTTGGGTTCAGCCTGGGGACGTCGAATATTTTGTCGGGCCGCGCCGGCACAAAAAATAATTTTTTATTTGGGCGGGCCGGTTGGGTCGGTTTGTTTTGTGTCGGCGCCCCCAGGCCCTTTTTTTTGGGGCGTAGGGGGGCCTTTTGGGGCCTCGAGTGGAGATGCTCTTAGCTAAGTTTTTTCTCTCCAGGAGTGTGGCTTCATGAACCACCTCCTAGTATTGCACCTCTTCTGATTAATGATATAACAATTATTTCCAATGAATAAAGAGGTGTTTTAATGGTAAGAAAATGATAGTACTATTTTCATGGACTCAATATTCTTTAGAAAATGTCATATTTCTAAAGAAAAGTTACGGCACATCTTTGCTAGATTAATTAAACCTAGAAAAGTTACTCACTCCGATTCATATTAATTGTCTCAAATTTGCTCAAATATGGATGTATCTATGCCTAAAAAGCGTCTAGATACATGTAACATTTCGACAATTAATATGGATCGGAGGGAGTAGTACAGATCCACCACGATAAATGGTATGCTTTTTAAGTATAGTGTTCTGATATTTTAAGACAGGTTGGCAATAAGTTACTATCTTTTTTGGCGAGTGACAATAAGTTTTCATAACTTATTAATAGTTTGTGCTTCACGTGTGTACATAAGATAACTTTGTTGTCCCGATTGACATTCTAAATCAGTCGATTGCTCCGAACACGCATCCGCTTTCGTGCTTAATTATTGAGTTAAATATTGTACTCGTACTTAGCAGTACGTACCACACATCGAGCGTAAAATTTGCCCATCTACTGTACTCTAGGAGAAATTGAATTTTGCATCACCAAACCTTCTTAGATTGGCACGGGCCAAGGTCTTTCTAGAAGTGTTTCAGATTGCAGATCCATGTCAAATCTCTTCTTCTCTTTTTAAAGCAGGTCCATGTCAAATCTCATGGATGTCATCACATTGGGCACAACAGAGGTTTGCGTGCAGGCATGTCCATGCCGAAGTCTCACAGCAGACGCAACAGAACCTTGACGCTCCTGAAGCTATTCTGGGCGATGTGACTCCGTGCTGCAATTAGATTGTTGCCAAAATGGCGATGCTTATTGGGGATCCGCTCATCCATGTGTAAGTCTTAAATTTTGATTTGCTTTTCGTGGTTTCTTTCAACGTGAGTGACGTATTACCTGCTAACTACAAGGCGCATGTGGTGATTACAAGGTTATAGTGATTTGTTTATGAAGTTAATATTATTTGGTTACCAGTTCGTGGAGCATCATCGTGCATCTATGCAAAGACTTGTACTTTTATGATATGATGACATCACTTACTTGTTGAAACACTTCAATATTCATTTTCTAAATACATACTCCCTCTAATTCATAAAAAGTGTCGCCCATTTTGTAATAAGTTAGTACAAATTTTATACCAAGTGAACGGCACGTTTTATGGATCAGAGGAAGTATTTTTTACTTGTTAGGCATACATTGTTGATGGATGAACTATTAATAAGGTAACCGTTCACAGCTAACTTAGTAAACATGATAATATAATCTGGTAACCAATGTCACCGAAAAAATATCATCAGAAGATAATAAAATGAGATCTTGTTTTGAGCCCCTCGTCGAGACGAATAAAAACGGTTCTTTAATAGGATTAATTATTGAAAAGATAAATAATTTAGAAAATAATTAAATTTAGCAATTAATGCATGCATTTACGCATTCCATCCCCGATGTGACATGCCATTGGAACACCATGCCGTACAGAAATACAACCATGCACACATGTCCGTTCCATATAAAGTCCGTCTGCCGGCACACAAATAAACCACTTGTTCTCCTTGAAAATGCAACGGTCCATTAGAAGCTTCTTTCATGTGAGAGTAGCGGGTACTGCAGCAGCAGGAGAGATCAATGGAGTTGTGGCTTGCAAGAAGACGCCGATCGGTACCGGACAACTCGGTATTTCATCGTGGAGGCAAAGGCGGTGCTACGTCCCTCTGCGGACACAGACACGGACATCTTGCCCTGCCACAGACCCTGCGAGCAATCAGGAACGACTTGCAGATGATGATGATGATAGGAAGGAGAAGGATCGCCTCAGGAAAAGTTGCCAACAGTTTCAGCCTTCCATTTGGGGAGATTTTTTCCTTTACTACGACTCCAATCCGCTGGCTTCCTCCGCTGAGCAGGTAGCCCTCTTGGATTACACACTCCAATTTGTGCAAACTTAGACTCTTTTCAATAAAGTAAGATATAGTGTAATGTCGAAAAAAATAACTTACTTTATAACTCGTTTGGCTCCCCTCATTCGGGTCTGAAATTCATTTTGGATTCCAGTAACTAACTTGTTTGGATGATCAGGGAAATTGATACAGGAGTTCATTCTGAAATTCCATGAAATGATTCATATACCTAAACCCAATTCCTCTGCAAAAAGCAAAACTTCTCTGGATTGTCTCTCATTTGACAAACAAACATGATTTTTGAATTTGGAATTCAAATTCAACCAAATGAAAAACTATCAAAATTTTGATTTCGTTCAATTTCTAGCAAATGAAATAAAATGAGGGCTACAAAACGGGCTGCTACAGTAATTCATGCTACCTCCATTACTAAATATAATAAGTCCTAAATTTGTATCAATTTGTTTGACATAAGACGGTTCTACTGCAAAACGGGCTGTTACAGTAATTCATGCTACCCCTCTCTACTCATACTAACCTGATGACATGTAATCAGAAAATTCAGATTTTTTTAAATATGGAAAGTCAATTAGAACTGGAAATGTTTATATGCTTTTATTACATATAAGAAATCAGAAAGAAAAAAAAGTAATTTTTGAAAAAAAACATAAATCTGAGAAACAATTCAATAATTCATAAAAAATGAAAAAACATATGAAATACTCATAATTATTCGGGCCATAACTTTTCAAAATCAAACTCATGTTTGGAACAAATTGGAAGTGTTGTCGGATGACTATTCGGGCCTGAAGATGGGGGACGAAAAATGTTTTTTTAAGAGACAAAAAGCGAACTGTGCGACAAAGTTAAGGAACAAAGAAAAGTACTTTTCTCAAGTAGAATGTTTACTACTCTTCTGTAGTTTGATACTCCCTCCGATCCTAAATTCTTGTCGTGGTTTTAGTACAAATTTGAACTAAAACCACGACAAGAATTTGGGATCGGAGGGAGTATTATTCAGTAGGCATGGACGCAAGATCGTTGGAAAAGAGAATCAGTACACGTCAATATGCTCAGTCTATCCTATCGAAATGTTTTTTTTTTGCCAGCAGACAAGGATAGTAGAACGAGCAAACAAACTGAAGGAAGTGGTGGCAAAAATGATAGTAGCAAGTTCAAGTACCCATAACCAGATTGAGATGTTACATGATTTAGATGCAATGTTGGTAGTTTTGTACTTTTGGGACTCTGGTTGTAAGCATGACCTATTCATTACGGTTGGGTAAAATATAAATTTGGGGTTTATGGTTCATTTGGCTATGGGGTTTCATGAGCTTCATCTGTTGCTACATCTGATAGAAGTATTTTTTGGGTATCTCTCCTATCAGGCCTGATATTGTCCGATGTGAAATGTACTTTCCTGACAGGCACTTGATCCAGGTTGACTGTGGGAAGTTGCAGGAGCTTGCGATTTTGCTGAGACGTTTGATGTCAGAAGGACACAGGGCCTTGATATTTACTCAGATGTGTTTGGTGGGGTACATTAATTTGTATGGGTACACATATTTGCCGTTAGATGGTTCTACCCAGCCAGAAGAGAGGCAGACACTAATGCAGATGTTTATTACAAACCCTAAGTTTTTTTCTTTTCATTTTAACAACTCGTAGCGGTGGTGTGGGAGTCAACCTAGTAGGCGCAGACACTGTTATATTCTATGAAAGTGACTGGAACCCTGAAATGGATCAACAAGCCCAAGACAGATGTCACAGGATAGGACAAACTCGGGAAGTTAACATCTATAGACTAATTAGTGAAAGCACTTAGGAGGAGAATATTCTCAAGAAAGCAAATCAGAAGCGAGCTCTTGATGATTTAGTGATACAACGTGGTAGTTACAATACAAAATTCTTCAAGAAACTTGACCGTATGGAGTTCTTTTCTGGCCATGCACCTCTTAATGTCGAAGATCAGCAGAAGGATCGCTCTATGCCTTTTGTATCCTCATATACAGAATTCTGGTTGCTTAGGCCTGCAGGGCAGTGTGTTTCCAACATATGTTGAATATAGTGCCACACTTACGTCAGTTCTCACCATTAACATATCTGCTTGCATGTCAAGATTTAAATTAGTATTTCAAATGTCGGGTAGCCAAATCATACGAGTGATGTAGTTCTATCGTGTTTATATAGTGAGGGGCAAGTGGGCAACATGCTCGACTACATTTGCATAACTACAGAGAAAAATGAAAGTAATGGAACCTAAACACCGAGTGTAGCAACTAAATTTCCTATTTTATCATCAGATACAATAGATATATCAAATGGAGGATACGTTTTGGTGACCCTAGGGTTTTTGTGTTTCTCATTCCTTGTTTGTTGTTAGCTTTTAGGTTTGGTTCTTTTGGCTTTTGCAGGTTTACCCTTGTAAACTTCTGCTCCTTCTTGGTGTTCCTCTTCTAATACAAAATGACCATCCTTTTGGCGTGGGCTTGAGAAAAAAAAGGAGAATATGTTCTGTTTTCATTTTTATTCACAGTATTGCTGTATACCTTCAGCAGGTCATTTTTCCTGAAGCCCTGCTCGGTTCAACTGCTCAATTATGTAGCATCTTGCACATGTAACCAGTGAAAGTTCATCCGTACTTCTGCCTTTCCCTCACAAGCTTCTAAATATCGGCAAATTTGACTTTAGTAGGAAACTGGAATGTTTATGTGCAGAGATACTGCTATATGCTCCTGTATCATTGCAACATATTGTAGTGTGCTACTATGCCTCCACAGTTACATGGTATACTTAGATAACCCTGCTGTTGTACCTATTGTGGGATGTGATTATTGCTGGGATGACCAAACTAAAGCTCCCAACAGACCTCGTATTTGTATTCCATTAGATATAGTGCTGTCTGAGCCCTCGTATTTGTATTCCATCAGAAATAGTTCTGTTTTTCTAAGGCAAGCACTGGAAGTCTGGAAGGCCCAAGGTTCCATCAGACCTCATATTTGCATTCATACACAAATGGAGGGAGTGCCACCGAAACAACGAGTCTAGCAATCAAAATTTGTTTTCTGAACTAAAACCACGACAAAAATTTAGGATCGAAGGGAGTAAAAAAAAAAAGTGGAATCAAGAATATACGGTGTTGTCATTCATAGATATATTCTTTTTTTTTAAATTGGGCCTCTCCCCATTTTCCATTTCATTCAAAACGGAAATAAAAAAGTCTCAAGCAATACAAAGCAAGAGCACGAACGGAAAAGAAGCGGGAAGAGGCGGATCTGGGCACCAGCAGAAAACCCACTGCACCCAGCCTGACTCGGCCTGGGCACCATGGGGCAAAAAGAACTAACCTACTAACAGTTCGTAAGAGTTTAAGCCATCACAAAACACCATCTAGCTTATTACAGACCCATACAGGGGCCAAAATGTCGGCAGCCAACGAGCAGGCAGTTTTTCATCGACGAAGGGTAGAACTGGAAGGCAGACGAAGAGCAGCTTCAGTCACCCTATATATTCTTTTTTTTTAATCAGGAAACACCTGTAATTCATAGATTTATTCGCCGATGAATGGCCACCATAAAATCAAAAGGCCTTGTTTCGTGCATGGCTGTAATTGCGATTTGTTGGATACCTCAAGGTCGCTGTTCTTCCTGAAGTATTATTGCTCAGCTCAGTTCAGTTCAGGTGCGCAATCATGCGGCGTTTTGCAAACTTTGATGCCAGTTCCTTGAACATCCAAGGAAAAGGTACTTTGCTGGTTTCGTAGTGTGCACAGTGCTCAGATCAGGTGCTCGCATTCCACCCCAAAAATTGGATTTTTTTTTTCTTGAGTTGTTGAGTTAATCGAAATGCTGAATCAAAGGGAATAACTGCATTCATAGTTGAGAAGGGGAAACGATTGGGTTGATAAACTTATTATTAACATGGTCAGAACATAAGGCAAAAATGATTAATCACAGGAGAATGCAGAATCGACCCGTCCTCTTTTGCTAGCCAGACGACCAGAAATTGCCGAAAAGTTGGGCACTCTTCGGCAAAGCCAGCTAGACGATGACAGGAGAAGATAAGGGCCATCCATAATGGTAATATCCACGTGCTCCTGCCGAAACTGAACTGATAGGCATGCAGCCGTGCACTGGCCATCGTGTTTGGCAAATATAATCCCAACACGTCTTCTTCTTCTCAGAGCAGCGGGCGAGTTAAAATAATCAAATCGCCAGCGAAATCTATCTAGTGCTACCACCCCGTTTGCCTTCCCGCTGCACGGCGTCGGCGGTGCTCGCCTGCTCTCTGCCTCTCTCACGTCTCTGCGGCGTTCTTCCGCCCGCCGGTCGACGCGATGCAGCGCTGGCTCCCGGCCCTGCTCCGGCGCGCCGCGGGAGCCGGAGGCGGATCCCCCGCGCGCCGCTCGCTCGCGTCCTGCTCCTCCCTCCTCTTCGACGACACCCAGGAGCAGGTAAGCACCGTCGGACTTGCTTCTGGATCGATTCCGCCACCGTGGGGGACTAAAACATCGCGCCGCATGCTCCGGCGGTTTGGGGTTTTCGCGTTTTCCAGTTCAAGGAGAGCGTGCACCGGTTCGCGCAGGAGCACATCGCGCCGCACGCCGCCGCCATCGACGCCTCCAACTACTTCCCCAAGGTACGCTAGGGTTGCTCCATCTCTCTGCGATGCGATTACCCGGCAGCCATGCCGGCAGTTCTCCTCCGAGTTCGAGTCCCGGCCTTCATTTCTGGTCCGTGCGCGCTTTGTTTGTCGCCTGCAGGAGGTGAATCTGTGGAAGCTCATGGGGGACTTCAACCTGCACGGCCTCACCTCGCCAGGTACTACTATTTCAGTGCTACAGTATATTGTAAGATCGTACTGCTCACAATTACAAGACACATGTAGTGCTGTGCCTGTGCACCATCCACTTATCCATCTTCAGTTCCCCAGTTATCGAGCTAATGAGCTGCCATCTGATTCAAGTAACACGGCCTCTGTATTATCTAATCTTAGTTAAGGGAATAGATTAAGTAACATGGGTTGGCATGTTCCATAGAGGAGTACGGAGGGCTCGGGCTCGGTTACATGTACCACTGCATCGCCATGGAGGAGATCAGCAGGGCGTCAGGGTCGGTCGGCCTTTCATACGGTGCCCACTCTAATCTGTGCATTAACCAGCTGGTACTAGTTTACTTTGGTTATAATATGTTTTTCTAATCACTTCGTTGATTAAATTAGTCCTCTGTAAATGGTAACATTTTTGGGTGTTTGTATATAGGTCCGCAATGGCAGTCCTGCACAGAAAGAAAAGTATTTACCAAAGGTTCCTTCCCATATTACCAACATTGTTCCATTAGACTCAGGGTGGTATATTTTCGTTGAAAATGGATTGTGATTTTGTGTTTTTACCTTTTTTTTTCTAAAGCTAATCAGTGGGGAGCATGTTGGGGCGTTGGCAATGAGTGAACCCAACTGTAAGTATCATTTCAAATGCCGCACTCTTAAGTTCCACTTCCTTGCAGGATTTCACATTAGCTCCTACTTTCAGCTGGCTCTGATGTTGTCAGTATGAAATGCAAAGCTGAGAAAGTTGATGGTGGCTATGTCATTAATGGGAATAAGATGTGGTGCACAAATGGGCCATCTGCTCAGACACTGGTAACAACTAAAGTCCTGTGCATTCATTCCCTCATATTATCTGCAGTCATGTTTGCTTCACCTGTCATTGGTTGTTCTGCTTTCTGTTTCTTTGGTGTTTCCGTGTG
The DNA here is from genome assembly GCF_000005505.3 of Brachypodium distachyon. Classification (NCBI taxonomy): domain Eukaryota; kingdom Viridiplantae; phylum Streptophyta; class Magnoliopsida; order Poales; family Poaceae; genus Brachypodium; species Brachypodium distachyon. The sequence continues at coordinate 38,228,831 of NC_016132.3, read as the reverse complement.
TTTCCTTTAGGCGCTGCTGACTTCCAAATGAGCATGTGTAAACATCTAACAGTTCAATATTTCATAATGGCACATTTCACCGGTTGTTGGGATTTTAAGAACTGAAAATATTTTGGTGCCTTGCTACAGAACAAGGCATAGTTGGTCGTAACTCTGTAGCCATAATATGCCTGTTAGTTCACTGAAATTGGGATTTGCAGGTGGTTTACGCAAAAACAGATATAACTGCTGGATCAAAGGGAATAACCGCATTCATAATTGAGAAGGGGATGCCAGGGTATATAATCACTCCATTCTCTTCCTTTATGCTCTATTAAGCATGAAAATGCGTATCTTACTAGAATTTCATGAAATCTATGGTATTAGTGGTCCTTGCTTGAAGCCAGACTAAGGCTTGTTTGCATCAAAGTTTACGATAATACAGTACATTATATTCTAGTTAAAAGCTACAGAAACGTTTACTTGCAAGTGTTTCACTATCGTTGCAGGTTCAGTACTGCACAAAAGTTGGACAAACTTGGCATGAGAGGAAGTGACACGTATGATATTTCTATTTAAGCGGGATAATTAAGTTACGCATAGATTTTTACTTAACAGACATCTATTTACAGATGTGAGCTTGTCTTTGAGAATTGCTTTGTGCCTCATGAAAATGTTCTTGGAGAAGAAGGGAAAGGTATTATCTCCTAACTATTTTGAAGCTCATTCTATACTACTGTTGCTGTTTTTTTCATTTGGTTGTTTACAGTTAGTTTCCTATGCCAATCTACACAAAGAGAACTGTGATATTTTTTGATTGGACCCTCTTTTCATCCTAAAGGACCTTCTGAACGCCCAATTATGAAATCGAGTTCCTCAACTAGATACTCACCCTTAATATTCTCTATACATTTTCTTGTTGCAGGTGTTTACGTCATGATGTCTGGTCTTGATTTGGAAAGACTTGTATTAGCTGCAGGTCCTATTGGCCTCATGCAGGCATGCCTTGATGTTGTTCTTCCTTATGTTCGCCAGAGGGAGCAATTTGGCCGTCCGATTGGAGAATTTCAGTTCGTACAGGTATAGTTATGCGGCCCTTAATATCATGTGTTCCCTTGTTTCTAGGTGCAATATCTTATAGCGGGCATCTGGCACTAACCATATCAAGTAATCTTCTAATACAGGGGAAAATGGCAGATATGTACACCTCCTTGCAGTCATCAAGGTAGGGATATCAACTTAAGACTTCTGCTGAGAAGTTTAAACAGCTTCTTACTGCAGTTCTCTTCATCCAGGTCATTCGTATACTCAGTTGCTAGGGACTGTGATAATGGAAAAGTTGACCGCAAGGTACACTAAAATATCATAAGATGTCTCTGTTTGTTCCTTTTGAGTTTCATTGTTGCATTACATGGCTACATGCATGTGTTCTGCTGTTCAATAAAAAAAATTAAACAACTAATTCTTCTAGCATGTTCACGCTGGCAAACCGACTTGATCTTCATCTAATATAATCTTTTTCAATCAGGATTGTGCAGGAGTAATTCTCTTTGCTGCTGAAAGGGCAACACAAGTTGCACTTGAGGTGCGAACCTTCTCTTTCATTCCATGGGAATTTGGGTTGCTTTTGTTGTTGTTGATGTTGTAACTTGCAAGATTTCTTTGGAATGTGATCAAACATCCTGGAATGTTGCCCCTATAAGTTTTTCCCTTCATTGGACAGATAATCGTTGACTTCTCAAATTTTACACTTGTGTCATCCACTCTTATTTTGTCTTCCTTAGACAAAGTTCTTACTAAATTCTATGTGTAACTGCTTTTAGCTAAGTCAGTTGCGGTGTTACTATTGTCAAGTTCTTTTCTGGCCTACTAGTTGATCTTAAACCTTTCTGCCCCTTGGCAGGCGATCCAGTGTCTTGGTGGGAATGGATACATAAATGAGTACCCAACTGGCCGTCTCCTGAGAGATGCAAAACTATTTGAGATTGGGGCTGGTACTAGTGAGATAAGAAGAATGATAATTGGCCGTGAGCTCTTCAAAGAGGACTGAGATTATCATTTTGGCATCCAGGGATCAATGCAGATTGCTAACTGGAGGAGGTGAGCAGGATCTAGATAATAGTAAACTCTCCCTGAGATTCAGTGTTTGATGATATTATATGCAAGCCTTCTCACACTTCTGTATATGCTCAACTTAGTTGCAAATAAAGTTCAACTTCTTTTACTACCTGGTCCTCAGGTCCTATACAGTATCCATAAATTTGTTACTATCATATTGCAACATCTGCGTTTGGAAAGATTGATAAAATGCCACGTCCTTCATTTCCCTTCTGATAAAATGCCGCAAGGTGGCCCCAGATCCCACTTGTCAGTGACAGGAGGTGTCTTATATTTTATCAAAGGCAAACTAATACGTGGCACTTTATCGAATCTCCTGCCTGGTTTCTACAATCTTTAGGACTATAATGGTTTGTGATTGAGCTCTGCCACCTTTATGTGACAAGACTATCATTTACCGTTTCTAGTTCCTATATGACGACAATTCAGCCCTAAGGTGGCACAAATCTGGAAAGCTACAAGTTAGGGGAACCTAAAAAACTTAGCACATGGGTAATGTTCTGGCTTTTTACATCCTCTCGGGTTCAGTAGGATCTGTAATGCATTGAGATTGAGTTGTCTTCCCTTGAATTTGAGCTTTCTGTTTGTGCCTCATGGCGCCCCACTCGATGGCTTCAGCAACAGCTCGTTGACGATCAAATGTGCTCTCATCTGGCTTAATGCTATCAGTTAATGAGTGATCTTCAACCAGTTTGTTTTGGGGTACAGTACTAGTCGTCTCTTCACAGCCAGAAGGCGCTTCTGCTAGGAACCCCAGTGCGACAACAGCGTCACTCATGTATGGCCGAACAGAGTCTTCCTCCTCTAGGCACATTGCTGCCACACCCACCGCCTGGCTCAAATCTCTTTCTGCGTATTCACCTCTAAGAAGAGGGTCTACTAGCTCATGGTACCTCCTCCTATCCCTGATCATGGGTTTTGCCTGTTGATCAAACATGAATTTAACATAACTGTCAGAAAGAAATCTTGTTTCAAACATTATCTAATTTGGCATTTTATGTTGGGAAGTATATTCTGCCCGTGTATTTTGGTGTAATCAAGCACATTGTAAAGTTGTAAATAAAAGGTGCATACCCAGTTAATCAAGATTTGATCACGTCCTGGTCTAGCGGAATCGACAGCTCTTTTTCCCGTGATCAACTCAAGTAGGAAAACCCCAAAACTGTAAACATCAGTCTTGATAGTTAGCTGGCCTGTTTTTATGTATTCTGGAGCGCAGTACCCATATGTGCCCATCACCCGAGTTGAGATGTGTGTCTTTTCCCCAACAGGGCCGAGCTTTGCGAGCCCAAAGTCTGAGAGTTTAGGGTTGTATTCTTCATCAAGAAGGATGTTGGGGGACTTGAGATCACGATAGATGACCGGCGGGTTCGCCTTCTCATGGAGGTATTCGAGCCCCTTGGCGGTTCCGTGAGCAATCTTCATCCTTTTATGCCAGCTCAGTGGTATTTGGTCAGAAGTGAGATCTGCAATTACAACAGTAACAGTTCAACTCATAAATTCCCGTTGCATCTATTAATAATTAAATGTGCTGATGATGGCAGTGTTAGAAAGTAATGCTATACTGGTGTCTGAATATCTCGATTTTTAAGCTCAATATAATGTGTGCTGTAATCCATATATGCTTCTCTTAATTTATGATCAGCAGAATCTAGGTTTTTATCATAGATTAATCTTGATGTTGTTAAATGAGCACTGGAACTTCCGAACTTGAATGTGACGGTGAAGATGGAGACTAGCACTTACCCAGCAGGTGGTCTGCAAGCGAACCAAGGGGCATGTACTCGTACACCAGTAGCCTTTGTTCTCCGTCTGCGCAATAGCCTACCAAGCTGACGAGGTTCGGATGGTGCAAGAGGCTAAGCATCAAGACTTCAACTAGGAACTCTCTGTTGCCTTGAAATCCATTCAGGTCTAGTTGCTTGACAGCTACAACCTGATCATGCATTAAAATTAAAGCAGTGAGCAAATTGTTAAGTCAGCAAGATTGTATCTTAAGAATGTTTGTCATTGAGTCTTTGCTGTATATACCTGGCCATTTTCAAGCTGGCCCTTGTAGACCTTGCCAAAGCCCCCTTCTCCAATAAGGCAGTCAAAGCGGAAGTTCTTGGTGGCTGTTGCTAGCTCACGGAACGTGAATGCTTTTGCAGCTTTGGCCGTGGAAGAACTTTCGGCAGGTTCACCGTTTGCTCTTAATTCAGATGATTGCTCTTTCGATTCTGCAAAGGTGAGTTTCAACATTTGTTAGTGAGAATTTTGTTTTGTGATCACTTGGTGGATCTGAACTTTGACATAGTCTGCTACAATAGGTTGCAGACATCCATATTACTTTTAGATGCCATTCTGATCCATCATATTATGTTCAGAATGGAACATGCATTATCATAGTAACAAATTTATAGATACTGTATAGGACCTGAGGAGTAAAAAATAGATAATATAGAATATAATGGCTAGGTATATTCTAATGCATGTGACACTGGTACAAAATAGATAATGTAGAATAAAATGGCTAGGTATATTCTAGTTAGAAAAAATATACACAAATATTAAATATACTAATGTGGATGACTGCAACAAATATAGATGTGACAAGGGTGTCATTTGTCCTTAAACAGAGCTACAGTGAACGGTCTGTATGTAGAAGCTTAAAGAATCTACTGACTCAACCATTGAACAATTTTAGTGGATTATTTTCCTACAAATGTCCATCTAATAAAAAGAAGACAAGGCATTGAGAATTTCTAATCATGTATCTTATCTGAAGTATTGTATTTTCGCTTATGACTGGCTGATTATGTGTGTTAACATTGCTGCCAATCAACCTTGTTCAAGCTATTCGTTTAAATACCTAGAGCAGTTATAAGAGCATTCTTTCTGATTCTTACCAGATTCCTGGAGGGGTGCTCCGGATCCCATTGAGGTGGCTGTATTTGCAACCGGGCCCGCCCACTCCATCCTCCTCAATGCCATCTTCTTCTCAGGCTTGAAGCATAAAAAGCAATTCATCGTTCACCACTGTATGAATCCTCCAAATCCCTTTGTCTGTCTTCTCTTACAATTCACAATCCTCCTCCTTATTATGCCTACTTCCAAAATCTCCAATCCCCGTGCCTCCTCTGCTCTTACAATCCAGAAGAATCCTCGTTGCATGCGCCAATGGCAGCAAGGGAGAAGAGTTTGTATACAGCTTCTTCCGTTTCCTCGCTGAAAGATCATGTATCCAAGTCATAAATTGCCCTCACTCTGCCCGCGCAAAAAATGTGATCCTATGAAGGGGATGCGATGGGCAGGAGGAGCATTTTCTCCATGCCTTCATGGAGCTCAATGTGCTCAGCCAAAAATAGGACCTCTGTTGGTTTTGGGCGACGCTTGAGTTCTAAAATTAGAAAGTCTGCTTGTCTGAAGATCTGCGTGTCTGATCTGAGTTATACGCTAGCTGTCAACTGGTTCAAACCGTGTCAAAACTGCCTGGTCATTGTTACAAACCGTGTCTGTTTCACCTGTACGTTCGTTTACATTCCATTCCAGGCTTCCAGCCACCATGGCATGTCTGTGACAGATAGGTGCTGGTATAACCAGTAGGACTGCTGATCTGTCTGGTGACATGTCGACAGCTGACATTTGTTATGTCTTTTTTGGCTGACAAAACAAATCAGCGGAATATTTAGCAGCCAGTTGTAAAAAACATTTTTCTTTTTACTATAAAGGTTAATAGGAAAAAAATGATTTCTGTACGCCCTGGAGGCTTGGGGGTTGTCTGATGTATAAATGATTGTACTACGTGAAAGGCCTTTTTGAGTCTGTTGTGATCCAGGACAATGTGAGAGAGGCTGCAGGCACCCACTGCCGCCGTCCTTTTTAGCCTTACGCTGCAGCCTGCAGGACAAAGCACGTTGCGCTTGCAGCAGCACGCTGCAGCCGTCAGAAACACCCCCATCAGTCCCCATCTGTTTCCAGTTTTTATTACTATGCCCAGTACTAACAGCAATATCTACCTTAGCAGTAATCACCAGAGGACAAATGAATGCGTCGGAGAAACTGATCTCTGCGGAATCAAGCCCACATCCACCGGAAATTCTTGCCGGGGTTGTCTCGGCATAGCTGCAGCGGCCGACGTCGTTAATAATAAAGGCCATCTGTGAAGCTGTGGCTGGCCCTTGACTTGCCTGCCTGTCATGTGAGCTAGCCGATGGTTTCTGCACGGCAGTCGGCAGGAGTGTCTGTCAGCAAGGTGAACATGCGGTGTGGGGGTCTAACGGTCATCCCACATCCACAATGGACCTACCAACCAGGCATGTTTGGTCGAGAGGGAAAAGTTTAGGAATAAGTTTAGAAATTACTCAGAATAGGGCCCTTGGAGTGAAAAGTTGGTGGCATTTCAATCTATAGAACTTCAGATTATAATCCCATAGTTTCATATTAAGTGACTTTCTATTACATGTATCTAAATATTTTTTAGACATAAATATATTTATATTTGGACAAATTTGAGTCACTTAATATGAGACGGAGGAAGTATATCTTCATGCGTAGCAGGAAATGAAGATAGAATTATTTCTATGAAGTTCCTACAAAACGGCGTAATAATTCCAACATAAGCTTGTTCCTGTGCGATTTTCTTTTGTCTTGGGCAAGCATTTTTGTCCTACAATCACGATATCTTAGTTCTAGGTTTTACTTGTGCATTGTGTTTTTTGAACTGCGTGTTAAATCCCAAAAGGGCCGTTGGAACTATATAATTGTGCTCGCGAGGTATAACATTTCTCTGGTCCCTCACCCTCACGCACGATTTCATTTTGCCGTGATGGTGGTACAAGGTAGATATTGACGTTGGTCAATTTATCCCTTCCCTTTTGGTGAGATTGGGGAAAAGATGCAACACCTTTTCTGTTGTCCGTCTATCAGACTATAGTTAACAGCACAGGACTGGGAGCCTTCCATGAAGAAAAGGGGAAAAAAGGCAATCCACAAAGTCCACTACATGAACCATCACGCCCATTCCTCCCCATGGAATTGCGACAGACAGCGACTCCATACCGTCCACAGCACAAAGCATGAAAGTGTTGCCTAGTTCAAGCTCTTGCACGTACCTTTTTTTTTTATCGAGGTCTCAATATTCTCTGAAACCACAATTCATAACCTGGAACGACAATTTGTCGAAAACAACGACAAGAATTCAAGGGAAGTACATTGTTGGTTCTTTTCTGTTAGGAAAAAAAGGAAAATTCAAAATGCAAGCTTGTGATGCGCCTGAAGATGGCGACGAAACATCCGTTGAGCTGCCGTTGCCATCCTCTAATGAGCCTCCAAATTTGGTTACAAGGACCTGCTGCCTATATCTCCCGAGAGTAGCCAAACCCTTGACTGAAAGAGGAGGTGGACTGCACATCCGTCTCGATCGACAAGGACGTGCTGACGTCCACTGTTATTATCATTTTCAGGATTAGTCGGTGCTCATGCACGCTGGCCTTTTTTACTTCACTAACAACAGTACAGTTGATTGTTAGGATTAGTGGTAGCCAAGCTGAATCATGGATGGGATGACTTTCGGTTGGTGACACGGATGAATGAATCATGGATGACTTCCACGCCATGTATAAGATAAAGCAGAGAAGATTAACATTAACAGTAGTACTAGTACGAATGTTGGATAAATTGATGCCTTTCTTGACATGAGCCAGCTAACCAGCTCAGCTTTGCCCAATTGCCCAAGCATCGCATTGCACACCAAACAAGCCATTCCTCTTGGTCTGGTAGTATCTATAGATTTCTCCTTGTCGATCGATCGGGGTGTCAAAAGGAGGTATGAGTAGTACCCACCAAGATCTCATCAGTGTGCTACAATCAATTCTGAGCCAAAATATCTATCCAAAAAGGGAAAAGCCGGAAAAGAACTTGAGAATCCATCTGAAATCTGAAATTATTACCGATCGATCGCAAGAGAATTTAAGTTATTATCGGGGACATCTTCACAGCCCCAATGCTAAAATCTATGTACTCATAAATACATACATGAATGAATCTTTTGTTGGGCATTCAAGACCAAGATCAAAGAGGATTGGATGATCACCGGGCATCTCCGGCGGTGCTGCTGAAGCCGATGTCGTGGCCGCCTTTGCGCAGCGTGCTGGTGAGCGACGAGGAGCTGAGCGAGTCGGAGTCGGTGTCGTCGTCGTCGGAGAGGTTGAGCCCCCCCAGGGCGTCGTAGTCGGACACGCTGTCCTGGAGGCTGATGAGCAGCTGGCGGTTGGCGCCGCTGAAGCTCATGGACGGCCTGGCGGCGGGCACGAAGGGCGGGTCGGCCTCGCCGGCGAGCACCTGCACCACGGCGCGCATCCCTGGCCGCAGCGCCGGGTCCGGGCTGGAGCACGCCAGCCCCACCAGCATCGCCCTCCTCATCTCCCCTTCCTCATACTCCCCTCCCAGCCTCGCGTCCACGGCGTCCAGCACGCGCCCTTCCCCGTGCAAGCTCCACACCCACTCCACCAGGTTGTTGCACCGCCCTTCCGTCGTCCCGATCGGCCGCCGCCCGCACGCCGTCTCCAGCACCAGCGCCCCGAAGCTGAACACGTCCGTCCCTTCATTGGCACGGCCGGTCAAGAGGTACTCCGGTGCCAGGTAACCCATGGTGCCGGCCGCCGCCGTGGCGTCCGGGGACGCGCCGTGCTCGGCTTGCCTTGCGAGGCCGAAATCGCCGAGCCTGGCACGGTAATGCTCGTCCAGCATCACGTTGCTGGACTTGACGTCCCGGTGGATGACGCGGCGGTCGCACTCGTGGTGGAGGTAGGCTAGCGCCGAGGCGACCCCGGAGAGGATTTCGCGGCGGTGGCGCCATGGGAGCACGGGCGAGGCATCGTCGAAGAGCGCCCTGTCAAGGCTGCCGTTGCGCATGTAGTCGTAGACGAGGAGGATCTCGCCCCTTTCGTCGTGGTGGCACCAGCCCTGGAGCCGGAGCAGGTTGCGGTGCCGGAGCCCCGCGATGATGGAGAGCTCCGAGAGGAACTCGGACCGCGCCTCGGCGTTGTTGGCGGAGGCCGTGGTGGCCGTGGCCGTGCAGCGCTTGACGGCCACCATGGCGCCAGTGTCCGGGACGATGCCCTTGTAGACGACGCCGAACGCGCCGTGGCCGATGACCCGGGACGCGTCGAAGCCGCGCGTGGCGGCGCTGAGCTCCTTGTAGGTGAACTCCCGCGGCGAGCGCGCCATGGCCGCCGCCGACGCCAGGCTGCTGTTGGTGTCGTGGCCGCGCTTCGTCGTCGCCATGGCCGACGACGACAAGGCGGGCCTCCTCCTCCTGGCCCTCGCGCGGCGGCGGGCGAGCGCCCACAGCGCGAGCCCCGCGAACGAGACCGCCACGAACGCCCCCGCCGTCGCGCCGCCGGCCACCGCGGCGCGCGGCGATGCCGAGGCGGAGGCGGCGGCGTTCCTCTTCACCCCATCAGTCGAATTGGCCGGCGCGCTCGCCGCAATAACCGAACCGTCGGGCGGCGGGGAGGAAGAGACATTCCCTGGCGCCGCTGGCGGGGGCGAGACGCCGGGCAGCAGCGGAGAAGAGGGGTTGACGCCGCCAGTCCCCACAGGCGCTGGAGGAGGAGCAGCTGCAGCGACCGGCGGGCGCTGCGTGGAATTGGCCGGCGCCGTGGCAGGGGCCGGGGAAGACGACGAGGAGGGAGGAGTGGAGAAGCTCCACCACTCAATGGCGTGGATCTCGGTGCTCCCCTGCGTGGACGCCGAGAACCCAACAAAAGCCTGGTCCTTGACATACAACCCCAAATCGACCGGCGCCGACAGCACCGGCGCCGCGGGCCGCTTGGAGCCATAGGACACGAAAACCTCCATAACCTTCTTCCCGTACTCAACCCAAGCATACACGGTCCTCCCGCTGGTGAGTTCCACCCCGACGTCCCCAAGATCCGCGGCGGCGGCGGAGGACACCATCAAGGAGTCCCCGGCGAGATCGACCCCGACATGGTTCCCGTTGACGTCCCCGAACTGGGCGTCCATGAGCGTGTCGAACTCGACGGCCGCGAGGTCGGCGGTGGGGGAGAGGCCGAGGTACGCGCCGGCTTCGCCGACGGAGAGCGCGTCGGGGGCGAGGACGAAGGCGAGGCCCCCGCCGACGGAGCCGCGGTTGAGGGTGGTGACGGTGAAGGCGAAGCTGGTGGAGAAGCCGGCCAGGAGGGGCACAGGGGAGGCGTAGAGCGCGCGGCCGGCGGCGGAGGTGGGGACGGGGAGGTCCTTGGTGAGGCGGATCGTGTTGTTGTTGAGGTGCGCGTCGCCCAGGAGACGCAGCGTGGAGAGCGTCAGCGTCGCGTAGTCGAAGCGCACCGCGGTTGCCCCGTTGTTGGTGAGGGAGAGGAGGAGGAGGATCGGGAAGATGGTGGTCGTGGACATGGCGGCGGGCGGTGGCATTGGGATGGGGAGAAGAAGGAGGAGGAGGAGGGAGACATTACTTGGAAGCACTAGTAGTAGTCGAGAAGGGGATCGGATCGGGGCATTGGAGGTGGAGTGGCCTGGGAAGTGAACGAGAGTGGGGGCAGGTGGATGGCGGCGACACGTGGGCCGGGGCAACGGACAACGGTAGGGAGGGGCGGTGGCAAGCTACTACTGGTACTGTACAGTAGTAGAGAGTGGAGTGTGGAGTGGCGTGGCGGGGTGACAGACAGTCGAGGGATTTGCTCAATTCCTCGCTTATCCGGCGTTGTGGTTCTTGGGTTCTTCCTCGTGCGTTTCAGGCTCGGTCGGAAACAAAGCAACGGTCAGGAAGAAGAGCGCGGGGGGGCACGGTCAGACGGCCGGACTCACGGGCGGCCATGGTCGTGGTCGTGGGCTGGCGGAGCACGTGAGTTGACTGGAACAATCCAGAGGATTTACTCCACTTGCTGCTGCTACCACTGTCTACTACAACTACTAATGGATACGGGTGCGTTTACGGTGAGATGGCCTGGCTCGTTTTTTAATTACTCGGCTTCGGTTCATTTTCCACCACTGTATTGTACTCTACTGCTGTATACTCTCACCCAGTAGTACGCCAGTGAAACAGTGCAGCAGCAGCTACGGATACAAATACAAATGGGGCTGCTGCCTGCCTGCCAGCCACTCATATCCAATGGCCGCTTCGGCGTCGAGATGTATGTTTGGATGGTGTAATTCGGCCTCTTCCAACTGAAATTTTGATATCCCAGGTATCGAGTTTGTGTTCTCTCCTTGCTGTTTTTGTCGACGATTGAGATTCCATCTAGCACGGTGATTTTCGATCAACTACCCACAATTTTGATGATTAACTCACACTAGGTTTGATGACGGCAACCTTCATCTTTTTTTTTATTGCGTCCGTGTTGTTGGGGAAAGAAAGAACACCGGATCCATATGTAAACAAGACACTCCTCTAGACATTTTTCTAATAGCTCAAAGGAAGTCAAAGAAATAGTTAGTGGCATTTCAGGCCGGAAATATTTACTTTGGAAACTATGTTCCTCTAGGCTCACATTTTTCTAATGGATTTTTCTGCCACTATTTTATCATCACTTGGCAGTGCTTGAGATGTTGTTTTTCTTTCTTCAATACCTACCGCCTCAAGTGACCGGTGGCTTGGTAGCAATTCAAAATTCGTATAAGTTTGGGAAGACATGTTCATGTTTGCTCCTTTCTCCCGTCGCTTTTTGATTTCAATGGCGAGGCAAACATGACGTGCGATGTGGTGATCCGAACTAGGAAGACCAATACTTGATGTTTTTGGTTTGTTTTGTTTTAGAATGTGCCTTTGTGGTTTCCTCGGGTCTTTGTTTTCTTTTCCAGTTGCCATGTAATCATTTTCGTGCTCTATAAAGTTGTCTATTACCCTTCACAACCATTTGTGTTTTTCCCACTTTTTTTCAAGCCCACATTCCTTCCCTCACCCTCTTTCGGAAAGCCAATTCCCAACATAGTAGGACCTTTCCATACTACTTGGACCACAAATTACTTGAAGATTCATGCCAAGTTCTTGCAATATACACGTTCATTTCTCTTGCTTTCGCATTGTGCAACTCTTGTATCTTGGCATAACAAAATGATCAAATACATATTTCTTCCAACACTTCGGATTACCAAAGCATTTCTCGACATTTTCACCGAAGCATTTCCCAACATTTCAGAAGAACCCGAAGCATTTCTGAACATTTCTGCACCAAAGCAATTCTTCAGATTTTATCAACAAACAAATTGAACAAGCATTCTTGGATTCTCTTGTTTCGGATCAGGAAACATTACAAAAAAATACAAACTTTACACTCTAGCATACATGAGTATTTCTAATCCAACGAGCATAAAATGGAATATTTCAGATCACAAGATCGTACATGGAAATTTCGGATTAACAAATTTGATGTGCAGACAGCCCACAATCGAGGCTAGCATCACAGCCAAACAACGACACAAGGATCTTATCCCGGCGGTGGTGGTGCCTTGCTGATTCGAAATACACGGCAGACCACCCAATCGATTTTTGCAATAAGACACTGAGAGATATGGTGATCTGCAAGTGTTTTTCCAGAGCATTGACACTCGTACTACCTCAAAAGATCAGATGTGCTGATGGATCAACAGTGGTCCAGACTACAGACTGGAGAGACGTTTGGGAATTCCTGGCCGTGGAGATCCTCGATCGGCGCGCGGGGAGCGACGGCATGGCATGTTTGCGTGAACTGCACTTGAAATCGTCGGGGATAACATACAATAGTACTATACTCCGGCCAGTGGATGGATGAATAATCTACTCCTGGAGAGAGTCCACAAGACACCCTTGGATTGGATTGGTAAATTAAAGATCCACAGCTAGATTAGCTTGATTGGCTCTGATTACCAAGCCACACGATACCGCCACCACTGCATATGCATACATACGCTTTCCACGCGACCCTGGGATTAGTATATCTATAAAAAAAACAAAAAGTAAAATGGACTCGGTCACTGAATTTGGTTTTGATTTTGAATTTAGTCACTGTATTTCGGAAATTAAAAGCTACGGCCTATTAACTTGACGAAATATCATACGTAGGGTCACCGGTACTGTATTTTGTATTATGGGTTCGGAGCTTGTGTCAGCTTAGCTTGAATTTTTGCATTTTGCACCTTGGAAAATAATTCACGAGGACTGGAACACATTTTTTGCCTTTTTGAAAAACCGCGTTCATATGTACTCCATGTTCCTAGTGCTCCATGCTCGAGGGTGGGCCTTCAGGTTAGTATTGCTAACCGATCGGCCTTCTAAAGAAACAGAAACCGACATTTAGAGGTCAAAAGGTCGCACACAAAAAAATCCCAGTTTGTCCCTAAAATAAACCAGTTAGTGAACGGGGAAGTCTCATATCTGCTGCGAAGTGAATGGAGAAGTCTCATCGCGGTTTCTGAATATTCTTTGCTTTGTTAATGTCGAGGTTAAGAGAACAATAATTAAGCCGGCATTAGAATGATAGAACATCATTACCGACAAGGTTGGCACTACTTCATTGCTTGCGACCTCTTTTAACATGAGAGATCTCGATTCAGCCCTACGCAACAGACATGGATCCTTAGCATCATTAGTTTGTTATAGTTAATCATATTATACGCATCGCTCATTTGATTCATCCGGTATGCTATTTTCTTTTGTCTTGGCTCAAGCTGATTCTGCATTGCTGTTTTTTTTTAAAAAAAAGAACTGATTCAAATGGGCCGTGCTAGTAGGCCGCCCATTTAGAATATTTCATGTGATAGCCCTCCCTGTTTGCTGGTTCAATGGGTCTGGACAACATGTTAAGGCCCAATGCTCAATGAAAGTCACTGGTTCGCTGGGTCTAGGCAGCACGTGAAGTCCACACGTTGGCCCAAATAGAAACGGCAAAAACGTTACTCGTTGCTAGGTGCAATTTCTCAAAGAAAACAAATAAATAAAGGATACAATTTCACAAACCAACATTTAAATTTCCCCACATGCAAATTTGGCGGCGCGGTGGTGCACGTTACAAACAAATACATTACGTGAGTTAAAAATATTAAATGTGAACGTGATCAAAGGATGCGATTTCACAAGTAAACCATTGAATATTCCCACAAAACAGTACATGAAATGATTAAATTAGCATTACATTTTGATGATGCTTGCGGATATTGACTTGCCCATTAAGACATTAAATGCACGGCCGGAAAAAAAAGTCCAACCATTTATCAAATAATGACATCTATAAATTTCTAGGTTCAGTTTTGACCAACAATCTGATCAATGATATGTGAGTTACATATTAGAAAAAATATAACATTGCACCCCCTATTAAAAAATATGTCCTCGTTGTTTTAAAATTTATAACACATAGTCTACAAACCGTTGGTCGAATTAATGGTCAAGTTTAAGCTCAAAATGTGTGGACCCCATCCTTTGAGAAAGGGAGGGAGAATTAGCCGATGCTATTTCCAAAACACATAACATAAATATAAAAGTAACACAAAACATAAACATAACATGTGGGAATACAAAACAAGTACACATATGAAACGACACAAACTTTTATTTTATCTTTATTGAGAACATGTATACAATCATCAAATGCACCACACTTGTGATTTATTTATTTTACTCTATTGTTCTCATATATATTCGCTCATTCACTCTGATGCCTTGCGACTCAAATCCGACTCCTCTGAACCCGCACGGTATCTCTGGTAGCTCGCTTGAGGAACTTTAGTAGTGAAGGCACCAATCTCTTCTCCCCTGTTGTTTTTGAGGTTTTGGGCCTCCTCTTTTGAGATGCCGTACGTATTGGCGATGACATCAATAGGCAGTGCACGGAGTATTGAGTTCTTTCCTGCAATGTGACTAACTATGGAATTTGCATTGGTCTTGAATTCAATATATTGGGATCCTTCACGCTCTGCCTTTCTTAAAACAACATAGTTTTGTGGGATGATTAATAGTTGCCCCGGACGAATAAGGCCGTTGAACACATTTTGACCCTCGTTGTTGGTGACCTGAACCCAAGCATGCCCTTGGATCATGTACACCACACTATGAGCATTAATATTCCAGGATGGTGAAAGAATGGCATCCTGCAGTCATAGTGAGTTGGAGCATGTAATAATATTAGACTTGTATTGTGAAGCTGTAATAAGAGTGCATCAAAATGTAACATCATAAATACCTGGTAGAGGTTTACTCTTGTAGCACTCATTTGCACGGTATTAAGGATGGAGAACTTCTGGCTGTTAAGATGTGTTATCCTTCCAGCACGTGGATTGTATTCGTCAGCTCGATTGGGATCTTCGATGTTTATGATTGGTTTATGATCACAAAAGTTCTCCTCCAAACCATTCAAAGTGTCACTAGTTGATTGCCCAACCTGAGATTGGACAACAGGCTTCACAAATTGAAGACCACGATCCACAAGGATGATTTCACCTCTTTGCTGATTTTGACTCTGAAGCCTTTGTGAAGTCTGTTCACTTATAGCAAAGGCCTCACTAAGCAACTGCACATTGAATCCACTAAATATGTTGTTGCCAAAGTACTGTTGCGCCCCCCTATTTTCACCAGCCAACAGAAATTCCTACAAAATTGAATTGATCAAGTAAATTTTTTGTCAAACGATATGTCACTTCATAAAATACCATAAACCTAGTAGATTAGTTAAAAACAATTATACACCTCATAAATTAGTTTCAAACACCATTAGTTACCTTTAGCCTAGGTTCAAGCTGATTGGCATTGCTGTTTGTGTCAAAAACATAGATAGCTACAATTGGTTCATCACCATTGTTGTAGAACTAATGTGCGACGCCAACCGGCAGCGCAATGACATCTCCTTGTTGAAAACGTTGGACTTTCTGGTGCTCATCACTAAATTTTTGGCTTTGGCTTTGACCTTGTGCTTGCTCAAATTGTTGGAAGGTGGGCATCCAGGGAAAGCAAACCCGGCAAAACCACTACCTGGGAGACAACAAATGTGTATGTTAGTTTTACAAACTTATGACTAATACTATAAAATTTGTCTTATAGAAATTAGTAATATAATCTGACACTGCAACATCGTGGTAAATTTGCTACACAAACCTCTAATGATCTAGACTAATCCTGGAGTATTGTGGTATCGAGGTAAGAGAAGTCCTCGAGGATTGATAACACGACGGATGACGGATACACCAGCGCAGAGAAATTGCTCATTCTGCTCATCAAAATACTCAGTCAGACCCCCTTGAGATCTCACTTGACGGAATGGTTCAAGTGCTTGTAGCCTATCAAATCTGCACTCCCTGAAAGCTCCTCGGCGAGGACTTTGCCAAAGATTTGAGCTCTGGCTAAACAGTTGCGCCATGGAGCCATGGCACAAGAGGAAAATGCAAAAGTAAAAAGAAAGAGATGAGAAATTTGTGTTTGCCATGTTTGAAGAGATGAGAGAAGTTTTGGTTGATGACAGTACCGGGGGATCTATGTGGTTTTTATAGGCAAGAAAAGTGGTTCTTACCTTATGTGGCTTATACGTTATGTGGAGATAAGGTTTATCTTATCAAGATGGATGATAGGATAAATAAGGTGTCATTTGGACATAATCTAAAAGACCAATAGATACAATCAAGGCCAACAAGGTAAGGGTATGCATGCTTGCACGCATACATGGAAAATAGCATAACATGTTGGCCATCTTTCATGATCCTTTGTGTCTCTATTCTCAAAAAGGTTGTATGGACATTTGATTAATTATTCCTTTTTCACCTGCACCTAGAAACTTCTCAATGAAGTTTATACAACTTTTTATCTAGAGCGCTTGCCTTATATACCACGTTGAGTGATTATCTTAATTTAGTTTAATTCTTATAATATTCTCGTTGCTTTTATAATTTGTGGTTGATGGCACTAATCAAGAAGACCTTTTTCAGTTGTTAGGACGATGGCACACTGATCCATCTCAGTAGTGCACAAACGGCAGTCCTTATGATGAGTTTTTGCTTTCAGAATAGATCAACTATTTTGTTCTGACATCTCAAAGAGAAGTTATTACACAGAGACAGTAAATGGAAGCTAATCTATGAGCCACCACAGTGATTCAACGTTGGCCGAGAGAGTAAACTAGAGGCACCACGCACCAATGTGATTTCAGGTTCTCAGTTGTCCGGTTTTGTTGTTGAATGTCCCGGATCTTCTCACAGAGTGCCCAAGCATAAATGGGCTGCTGCGTCGACTTGATGCCTCATCGTCAACCAGGCCGACGGGACGCGAACCGGACGGTTGCTTTCGAATGGAGTCTAATGGGCCTCCATTTATGTACAGTTATCTCTCTATTCACAATCTACTCGTAGACGACCCCTCCGGCCCTCCCGATGACAAGAAAGTTTATTCAGAAAGGCATATTCTGGACAGTAGGTGTTACTGGATTCCTGGTATCGTACCTGCCACATTACCGGCCTACTCTTCCATACATGTTAACCAAATACTCCCTCCGGCCGGAATTACTTGTTGAAATATTACATGTATCAAAACGCTTTTAAACATAGATACATTTATATTTGGACAAATTTTAGACAAGTAATATGGATCGGAGGGAGTACTAAACTCTCTCATGTTGGAGAATGAGAAACTTTTTTTGGATGACAAAGCAGAGAAAATCTTAAGCATGCCTATTAGCATAGACAGGTGTAATGATTTTTTCCCTCCTGGCCTCACTCCAAAACTGGTGCATACACCGTTCGATCAGCATATAATTTGCTGAGCATCTATCAATTCTGAAAAGTAACTGAAAATTTTCAGGTAGAGGTTCTTCGTCAGAATGGAGAAGGCTTAGAAGAAACTATGGACAATTCTAGTGCCCAAACAAGATGGAAATTGTGCACCGGAGAATAGCTCACAATTGCCCACCTACCAGCTGCAGTATCCCAGCTCAAGTCTGATCAATACCCGCAAGGTATGACTGCTATTTTTTCAACCGTCAATGTTAATATGTGAAACAAATCGGTTTTGTATTTGTAAGGCGACTGAGAAATAACTATTTCTAAGTCGATGGTAACAACCGTCCGATTTCATCACTGAGATTCATGTAAAACTCGTCCAAGTATAAATGATGAGAAAATCTTGATCGGATGGGTACGGTCGTTGATTGGAAAATAACTACTTCTCAATCGACTGAGAAATAGACACTTCCAAACAAATCTGAAAGGACTGAACAAAGGATTATGGAACTTTCCTAAACCTCAAAAAGGCAACTCATATTAGGCAATGTTTGCTGTACAGGATAACTAAAGCTCCGGATGTCCACTGCATGAGCATGCGGGTTGCTATATGGCATATCCCGGGGAACATAAATTAGTTCCGTAATGTCGAGGAACGCCTCTGCCTCTTCTCCAGAGTTTCATTGCTCTTTATAATGTCAGCTTGACAGGCTCCAACAGACGTGAGACCTCGACATCTGTCCAGAAATGATATCTGCCGCCGGAAGGTCTGTTACCAATGTAGATGATGTGATCTTCTCCCATTCAGGACGACCTCGCTGTGACATTGTGGTCCGTGATCATCTAGTGGTGTCATTGGCAGAAAATCGATGTTTAGGGTTTAGGGTTTAGTCATGATCATATCCAAAGCCCAGAAGTGGCTGAAGCTCTTGTTGTTCGTTAGGCCCTCGTCTTCGCCAAAAGCGCGGGGTTTCAGAAGTTTCAGGTAGCCTCTGACTGCCTAACGCTGATAAACAAGGTGCGAGAGCGAGATGTAGGCATCGGCAAATCCCCCATTGGCGCCATTGTCCAGGACATGAAGTTTTATCTTCACTGACTGC
Organism: Brachypodium distachyon; assembly: GCF_000005505.3. Lineage (NCBI taxonomy): Eukaryota > Viridiplantae > Streptophyta > Magnoliopsida > Poales > Poaceae > Brachypodium > Brachypodium distachyon. The sequence continues at coordinate 38,209,959 of NC_016132.3, read as the reverse complement.
CTAACGCTGATAAACAAGTCCAGCACTGCAAAGGCTTTCTTTTTCGGGAATAACACGCAGAGTTTTTTTATCTTGTAATCCCATCAATGTTAAATGTTGTAACGAGGCAGCTCTCATGTTCTTGCAAAATATGCAGAACATGATGTTGGATCCTGCTGGTTTAATCAGTCATCGAGTAAAATACACCCGCAGTTCTAATATTATTGACGAGGAGCCAAGTTAATCCTAAAATTACTAAACTGCATATTTAGGTCTCAACTTTTTTCTAAGTGTGTCACAACAGGTCCTACGCTCGTCCAGGAGCGTTTGACTGGCCTAAGTGGCGCGTTGACTGAGTACATGTTAGACAAAGAGCCTGCTGGGCATAATTGACGTGAGGAAAAATGCATCCGTGGTCCTAATATTATTGACGAGGTGCAAAGTTAGTCCTAAATTTATTAAACTGCATATTTAGGTCCTAATTTTTATTAAGTGGGCTACGAGAGGTCCTAAGCTCGCTTAGGAGCGTTTGACCGTCCAACGTGACCGAATACACATCGGCTAAGGGGCCTGTTGGCATAATTGGCGCTGTGAAATTGTGTGTTCTCTGACCCATCACCGCGGTTCTTGCCGGCAAGTCACTAGAGTTGCACTGCTAGGGAGAGTAGAGAATTGTGGTGGCTTGCTGGGTTTTAGGGGCAGCTACTGAGTTGTTGGGGGTGCTTGGTGGTGAACCGGAGGAGGGCTGGCAATGAGCTCGTGTAGCGATGGAAAGCAGTGCTAGGCGGTGGAACGCTACACAACACAAGGATGGTCGAAGGTGTACAACGACGAGGTGAAGCTAGTAAGCAAGGGTCATGGCTCGGGGAGGCCGTTGGCCGAGGCGGTGTACAACGACGGTGCGCAGTGTGCCCGGGACCGCACGCAATGGCGCAAATGTCGTTCACGTTCCTGACGATACAAGGCACTAGCACAGGATTAGCTTGTGGCTCTAACTTTGGCGGAGAAAGACGGTCAAGGCAACGTAGCTTAGAGACCGTGGGGGGCCGCGGGGTTGGTTGTAGGTGTCAGGGAGAACGAGGTTAGGACCTGTCGTGACCCACTTACCAAAAAAGATAGGATTTAAATATACAGTTTTAGTAATTTTAGGACTAATTTGGCACGTTGTCAATAATATTAGGAACGGGGGTGCATTTAATCTAATTTTATAGCTTCAGTAATGTCCAGCGGGCCCTTTAGCTGACGTGTATTCAGTCAGCGCCACGTAGGCTGGTCAAACGTTTTTGGACGAGCTTAAGAGCTGTCATGACACACTTCCAAAAAAATAGGACCTAAATACACAGTTTAGTAATTTTAGGACTAACTTGACACCTCGTCGATAATATTAGAACCGCGGGTGTATTTTGATGACATCAGGACCATTATCTGTAATGAACAAGTTACAAATGAATGAGAAGGTGCTGGGCATTGTCTAAAAATAATAAAAATCCTCATCCATTCCTTGTACTCTAACTGGATCTCGCTCCCTTGCTATTCTGAAGAAAAGGTGACCTGCAGAGGGCTTGACCATTCTACGTTTAGTCGGGCGGTCTGTTTGCATAACGATGCATTATAACAAGGCAATTAAACAGTTTTGCGTGTCAGCTATGGGCTCTACGGCAGATCAGGATAAGAAGAGGGAGGAAACAGATGTGAAACAAACACGCCCTTGAGACCAGGAAACTGATGCATGCTCAACGGCCGGCCACCGCAGCCTGCTACAACGCCGTCATCAGACGGAGCCTCATGGCCTCGGTGTTATTCAGTGAAGCACGTCGGCTCGGGGGTTTCTGATCCCTTTTTTGGGGAGCTTGAATCTAACTGTAGTAAAATAAAACAACATCTCTGCAGCTTTATTTTATAACACAGCAAATCCTGCACATAAATTCAATTCACGACAAAACTACGATATGTAGCCTAATGAGATCCCACAACATCATTGGCAACTTAGTTTGCAAATGGAGTAAAATACACCCGCGGTCCTAATATTATTGACGAGGTGCCAAGTTAGTTCTAAAATTAGTAAACTGCATATACACCCGCGGTCCTAATATTATTGACGAGGTGCCAAGTTAGTTCTAAAATTAGTAAACTGCATATTTAGGTCCCAATTTTTTATACAGTGGGTCACGACAGGTCCTAAGCTCGGACATGAGTGTTTGACTGGCCTACGTGGCGCGTTGACCTAATACACGTAGGCTAAGGGGCCCGCTAGACATAACTGATGTGAGGGACAATGCACCCGCGGTCCTAATATTATTGACGATGTGCAAAGTTAGTCCTACAATTACTAAACTGCATATTTAGGTCCTAATTTTTTGTTAAATGGGTCACGACAGGTCCTAAGCTCGTTCGGAAGCGTGTTCGGAAGCGTTTGACCGTCCTAGGTGACCGGATACATGTCGGCTAAGGGGCAAAATTAAGAACCAGCGGCCGGCTCACCATGAAGCAGTGAAATGTGCTAGACAAGGTCGAGTAGCACCGGAGCAGTGCTCCCGCTAGCGATGAGCGGCAAGCCAGAACGATTTTGACCACGGAAGCACCATGGAGAAGCACCACATGTCTTGTGGATATAGGGCACGGAGCAGGAGCGCCTTGCAGCTCTAGCTTCAGAAGAGCAAGACGGTCAAAGCAACGCAGCTTAGAGAACATGGGGGTCGCGGGCATAGGCGGAGCCAGCGCTTCGGCAAAGCCTGGGCACTGTACAAGTTGAAATGAACGATTCCCGAGTAACGGATATGTGATACATATTACGGTAATATAAGATCTAATGTTGAAATTTGACAAAAAACAAATCCAAGACAATCTCAATTAGATCACAATAATAGTTGTATATAAATAAACGCAAAATGCGATAACAAACGAACCACTAGCCAATAGGCCACCATCAACTGCAACAAGTCGATAACAAAAGTCCAAATTTAAATGTCAAACCACCATCATCAATGTCACAAGATAATCTAGATAAAAATGAATTAGTAAATCGCACATTTTTTATTGCAATTATGAAATATCAATACATAGGAATTGAGACAATAAACATACAATGAGGTGCTAGTTAGGACTAGGGTCCTTTGCGACGTCATGGCTTGAAACAAAAGAAAAATCGGAGTAATTAAAGAAAAATCGTAATCTGAGATCAACTAATCAAGCAATATATACCAGGAAAGAAATACTCTCTGCTACTGTGCTGCATATATCGGAAGGGAGAATTGAATGTCTCAAACCTTCGAATCACTCAAATGCGATTAGAAAAGGTGAAAATCATAATTAGCAAACCTAATTTTTCTCTCGCCTGGGAAACGAACTGCGGAATGAGGAGGCAGATTGATGGTTTCAGGCTTGGTCGCTTTGATCCATTCGCCAGGAGAAGACTAGGCCCAACCATCCAAGGCCCAAATGAGAAGAAGAGCCCAAAACCGGCCATAACGCTTAGAGGCCAAGGAAAAGAGAAGGGAAGACGAACTGCTGTGGCCCAACCCGGACAGAACAGATCGGTCTGTTCGTCGTCTTCGGGGGCACACCAGGTTCCGGAGGCCTCCATTCTTCGTCATGGCTCGCCGGAGCTCCGGCAGGAGGCGGCCCGGAGCCCGGGCACGTGCCCGTGGTGCCCCCCCCGGTGGCTCCGCCCATGGTACTCGCGGGGGTGGTCGAAGGCGTCGCGATGAACGAGCTTAGGACCTGTCGTGACCCACTTAACAAAAAATTAGCACCTACATATGTAGTTTAGTAATTTAATGACTTATTTTTCACCTCATCAATAATATTAGGACCGCCGGTGCATTTTTCCTCACGTCAGTTATGTCTAGCGGGCCCCTTTGCCTACGTGTACTAGGTCAACACGCCACGTAGGCCGGTCAAACACTCTTGGGCGAGTTTAGAACCTGTCGTGACCCAGTTTACAAAATATTGGGACCTAAATATGCAGTTTAGTAATTTTAGGACTAATTTGACACATCGTCAATAATATTAGGACCGCGGGTGTATTTTACTCTTGCAAATGCAACAGGTGCATAAGAAAAGTTCAAACTCAAATTCTTAATTAAGAAAATATAAACGGACTAGAAGATTAGATCAGATATAATATTTCACATTACATTCTAACGTGCATAAATTTCTTCATTACATCATCAACTTTCGAGAAAATATACTGCTCATCTTATAAACAATGTGGCTTTCATATAAATTAGGAAATGTATCTTTCAACACTACAAAATTCTGGATGGAATGGGTGGAAAGAAAACTATAATAACTTCTACGGACACGAGCATGCCTCGTCGGACCGAGCAAAATCAAATTCCTAAAGTGGTTCTGCTTGTGTGAGGAGTTTTAGGATACATGCCGGCCGAGGTGACTTAGGCCCACATAAGAAGACTTGTATTCTCTAATAATTTGAACTATGTACTTGCGCATGTGAACGGAGACTTGGTCAGCAAAATAAATAAATAAAATTCTAGGTAGGCCAAGGGCCACCTGGCCTACCCACTGGAACCAGCATCGGTATCTAGAAAAAAAAGGTCATACAAGCTTGTAGAAGAAATCGGTAGATGTAGGTGGGGAAAGGAACACTAACTTGTGGGGCAAGACTATATCTATTCACCTTTTTAGATCAACTCTGAGTCATCGTGGGGATTCCGCGGGCTTGCCTTCCGGAGAAGACGAGTCCGACAGGCGGGGCCCGCCTGTCAGCGGCTCGGGCCCACGCGAGGTAAGTGGGCCAGCCCAGTTGGGTTGGTCCGATTCTCTTTTTTTTTCCTTTTTCTTTTCCCCTTTTCTTTTTTCTGTTTTTCCCTTATAGCTTTTGATTTTGAACTCCAAATCAATTCAAATAAATCTCAGAAAATTTGTAAAATCATATTATAATATGATTCAACTTTTCGTACTGATTTCCCCTCAAAACAAAATATTTAAAAATAGTTTTGCTTATAAGATTGCCTTTAGGGCTTTATAAATAATAAAACCATATAGCTTTTGTACCCAAATTTAAACACCAAAAATATGGGGTCGCTTAATAATGCAATAAACCCTTTTTATGCTCAAAACCCTATTGGTTTCAAATTCCTAAAACTCAAATGGGTAAAAAGACTAAGGTTTAAAAAAGGAGAAAGCTCTTTTCAAAGCCTTTTTGGAACTCAAAACATGATCCAAAAATGCAAATGTGGCATGATGCTCATGAATGCAATGCATATGAAAAGGTTTAAAATTTTGGGATGTTACACCAGGTGAATGGAGACTTGGTCGGGAAAAAAAAACTGAAATTAGGCCAAGGCCCACCTGGCCTACCCACTGGAACCAGCCATGGTATCTAGAAAAAAAGGGTCATGCAAGCTTGCAAGAGAAGTCTGTAGATGTAGGTGGGGAAAGGAACACTAACTTGAGGGGCAAGACTATATCTATTCACCTTTTTAGATCAGCTCTGAGTCATCGTGGCTATCTTTTTATCTATGTTAACAAACGTTGTCCGTGCATGCATCCTAAAGCACTTTCCATGGCTATAAAAGCAACTCACATCCAAAACATCAGCATCAACCAAGGTTCTCTTATCGCTTCAAATAATCATGGCACACACTAGTTTCTCGTCGGTTTTGTCTTACTTTTGCATTTTCCTCTTGTTCCATGGCTCCATGGCTCAGGTGCCTGGACAGGGGTCCACATGGCAAAGTCCTCGGCAAGGAGGTTCTAGAGAGTGCAGTTTTGATAGGCTGCAAACAATTGAACCACTTACGCAAGTGAGGTCACAAGCTGGTCTGACGGAGTATTTTGATGAGCAAAATGAGCAATTTCGTTGTGCCGGCGTATCTGTCATACGTCGTGTTATCGAGCCTCGAGGCCTTTTATTACCTCGATACCACAACACCCCCGGCTTAGTCTACATTCTCGAAGGTTTGAGTTCAATTTAATTGAGTAGCTTAGTTGCGATGCTATACCATATTTGGAGTTTCTATATATGTGCCTAATGATATGACCGCATCCGCAAGCCTACTAATATTGACACAGCATGCTTTCTCTTGTAGGTAGTGGTTTTGTAGGACTGGCTTTTCCTGGGTGCCCAGAGACTTTCCTGGAGCAGTTTCAACAATCCAGGCAAACCCAATCTACCTTGGGTCAAAGCCAATGCCAAAGCCAAAGCCAAAAGTTGGGAGATGTGCACCAGAGAGTCCACCAGTTTACACAAGGAGATGTTGTTGCACTGCCAGCCGGTGTCGCGCATTGGTTCTACAATGGTGGTGATGCGCCAGTTGTAGCAGTCTATGTTTTTGACGTAAACAATAATGCTAACCAGCTTGAACCTAGGCAAAAGGTAACCGCAGGCGGAACATATATTGTTTTTTTTCAATCAATTCAAATATGCAAGGTTTGCAAGTAGTTCTATACTGTAACATACTGCTAAGTTTTTTCGCTTTACCAATCTGGACTTTCAGGAGTTTTTGTTGGCTGGTAACTACAACGGAGTGCTACAATCTGGACGGAACATACTCAATGGTTTAAATGCCCAGTTGCTTAGCCAGGCCTTTGGTATCAATGAACAAACATCACGAATAATTCAGAATCAGAATGACGGAAGAGGTGAAATAGTTCGTGTGGAATATGGACTTCAATTTCTGACGCCCGTCGTCACCCAACAACAGCAGAAACAACCCTTCCTACCAATCGAACCTCAGGAAGGACAATCGAGTCGCAACGGTTTGGAGGAGAACTTCTGTTCACTCGAGCCAAGGCAAAACATCGAGGATCCCAACCGTGCCGACACATACAACCCACGTGCTGGCAGTATCGCACGCCTCAACGGTCAGAATTTCCCGATCCTTAACCTCGTGCAAATGAGTGCTACGAGGGTAAATCTCCAGAAGGTATATGTGATGTTACATTGCGGTTCCTTACTATGGCTACATATTTTAAAATTCATAGCACAGATATTAACATGATCTATACAAAATCACCGTGATTGCAGAATGCGATTGTTTCACCATTCTGGAACATTAATGCCCATAGCGTGGTGTACGTGATCCAAGGACAAGCTTCGGTTCAGGTTGTTAACAATCAAGGCCGCAATGTGTTCAATGGACTTCTTCGTCGAGGGCAGCTGTTAATCATACCACAAAACTATGTCGTTTTAAAGAAGGCGGAGAGTGAAGGATACCAGTATATCGCTTTCAAGACCAACGCAAACTCCATGGTTAGTCACATTGCAGGAAAGAACTCCATCCTGCGTGCCTTGCCCGTCGATGTCATCGCCAATGCGTACCGCATCTCTAGGCAAGAAGCTCAAAACCTTAAAAATAACAGGGGAGAAGAGATTGGTGTGTTGACTCCGAATTTCCCCCAAAGCAGCTGCCAGAGTTACCCGATCGGAGACGTGGATTCATCTTCGACCCCTAAGGCACAGGAGTGAATGAGTTAGTATGATAACTATTAGGGTGAAATAAAGACCTCACAAGTGTGTAACACCTGGTGCTTCTCTAGATCAATGTTCATCTCAATAAAGAAAGTTCATTCTGTTAATTCCCATGCGGTGTGTATTGCTATACTCGCGATTTCTTTGGTCTAATCCATCAATCTCTATCACTGCCTGCTCTGCCTTACTCCATGGTTTTTACCAACTCTCTCTTCCTGTCTCTCTCACTCACTTTTTGCATGTTGTTACAAGAATGTAGGTAGCCATGTCCAGGCTGTTGGCGGGCCTTCCGCGAAGGTTGTTTGTGGGTGGTTGTTTATAGATCGAAGTCAATTTTAATTTCCATGCAAGGTTAATCACTATAAAAACGTAAATATCTTGGTATTTTTTATGTTGGTCCCAAATAACTATTTGCATTGTATGAAAGATGCAAACTCACGTGCATGTTTCAATATTAATTAGGCGATAATCACGTACCGAATATTCCGTGAGTGCAGTTAATTCAAGTACTCAATTATACATAATAGAATAACCTATATATAATTCAAAGAGTGCCGAGAATATATTCATCACGATGTTGCGCCAAAGCTAAGGAAAAAATAAAGAAAATACATATATCATCGGTCCATTCCTAAGGGCTCTTCTTTCTGACGAGGAGATGCCATGCATATTTTCCTATGGCTTAAACTAAAACAAAGCGTGTTATGTGTAAACAATCCAGAAAAGGAGGTGTCACAAATGCACCAAACAAGCTTGAGTAAATACACACAATATCATCTATTCGACCAATTATGACAGAATAGATAATAGCTCTAGAAAAAATTAAAGGTGGTATAAACTTGCTACCTAAGTTAGCAGATGTAGGTAAAAAAAGGTACACACTACTTGTGATGCAATATTATATCTACTCGTGCTTTTAGCACAAGTATGAGTCGACATGGATATCGTCTTCTCTAGGTTAACAGATTATGTCACCATATGGAGCGTAAACACATTTCCATCTCTGCAGAACCTAACTTACATCCCAGTTTTAGCATCAACCATGCTTCTCCAACCTCTTCGATCAACCATGGAAACTACTAGTTTCCCATTACTTCGTAAATTCAACGGCAAGATACTCAATGGGCTAGTGAGATGGTCTGGCCCACATAAAAACTAAACTCGATCTCCTATTGCTGAAACATAATTTTTTCTCTAAGGAAAAAAAAAAAGAGAACCCATCAAGGTGCAGTTTGCGGCTCATTCTCTACGGGGTACGTTTGTCTAAAGGTACAAGAAATCCAGAAGGTGAATTATTGCGAAAGGGAAAAAAGCTTCGAATGAGTATTGGTTGTGTATAATTAATTCCTATTTTTGTATCTCCGCTGACGTGAATTAGGCATCATCCTCAAAAAGAAAAAAATACTATGTAATTCTTCTCCGTCTATGTAGACATGACTCGTCCACTTTTCAATTTATCCTATAAAGATAGCCATGAGGTGAAATTTTTCCATGCTATCAAAACAAACAGTATATGTTGGTGTGCGAAATCCAAAAGATAAAAGAATTGAAAACGGTGTCACAAGTGACATCGATATCCTATATTCGACCAACTACGACAAAAGATATCAAGGCTAAGACAAAAGGCGGTACAAGCTTGTTTATAAGTTTATAGTTGTACGTGGAAAAGAGCACCTAATTTCACTAGGTGTTCCACATTCACACTTTAGATCTTTTTTTTATAACAACACATCCCGCATGCAATTCACGACAAAATTACGATCTCTAGCCCAATGACATCCGGCATCATCATGCAGCGAAAACATAATTTTGAATTAATGTCAACGGGTATAATAAGAAAAGTTCAAATTATTCATTAAGAAAATATAAATGAACTAGAAGATTAGACCAGATATAATATCTCACATTACATTTTAACGCACATAAAAATAAATTCTTGATTACATCCTCAACTTTCGAGAAAATATATCGCTCGTCTTATACACAATGTATGCTTCTGTATAAATTAGGGAATGTATCTTTCAACACTACAGGATTCTGGTTGGAATGGGTGAAAAGAAAACTATAATAACTTCTACGGACATGAGCATGCCTCGTCACACTGAGCAAAATCAAATTGCTACTTTGGTTCTGCTTGTGTGAGGAGTTCTAAGAAACATGTGGCCCATGTGACTTAAGCCCTCAGAAGCAAACTTGTTTTCTCTAATTATTTGAACCATGTACTTGCCCAGGTGAAGCGACCACCCCCGTACAGGGTTCGATCTCTGTGCTTATAGTGCTAGTCACTGGATCGACTCACCGACACACAATTTCAAGATGAAATATCGAGATACAAAGGTTAAAGTACTTCATTACATCGCGTTCATCCAGAATTTAAGAGTACTTACAACCTTGCATGACCTCTTGGGTCAGCATAACAAAATAGAGTTTCAAAAAAACTAATCAGCGGAAAGGTAGAAGCAAATGAGCAACAACTACTCCAAGGTGAGAGCATGTTGGAATGTAAGCACGTGATCCAAACAAACAACGACGAACCTCACTCGTCGTCCGATCCACCTGCATTGTTAATTGCACCCACTACGTGGTCAATACATTGAATGTATTGGCAAGTTCACCAGAGGTTATAAAAGGACCTACCAAGTACATGCATATTTTGGCTAGGTGGGGTTTGGCTAATTGCATAAAGCATCAATGTTTCATCCTATCATTTTTAAACAAATAGTTCTATCACTATTGGACACGGGGTAGACACACCCATGCTCCTATTAAACTAGTGGACATTGAGTAGACACATCAATTCTCCTACCCAGGTTCAAACCATTTATTTTATTAAGAAATTAGAATGAGTGAGACCTTCCTTACAGTTCCCAAATCTAGTCGCTCAGAATTGTCCGTAACCGGGGACACGGCTAAGTACTTAGTTTGACACTCTCGAGAGGTTGTACACATTCCCCACAAGAAATCGACGTGTTAATCCCTTGCTGTCCTCAGGGTAGAGTAGTAACGGCATCGATTACAAGAATTTTCAGAACATAATCCCCCAGACCACCCGAGGGACGCGCCCCCACCTACACTGCTACATACCGATGTCACCTCGGATCTAGGTTCATATTTCTTACTCCATCAAGCCAGAGCCCATGTTAGCATGTGGCTATACTGGAAGCTACTAAGCAGGAAACTAGTCCAGTTTCTGGTTACCCCGGGTGGCATTCCACATTTGCGACGCAGGCACTCCCATAGACATGGAGAGACGACTCATAGAAATGGACCCATAGAAATGGACCTGACGCCGCATACATCTCAAATACTCAAAGCAGCCCACCCAGGATGGTTCATTAAATTACTTGTTTTGCCATAAACTAGGAAAACATACTTTACTTCATAATGACAATAATATCACACTGTAATGAAACCACCCACGTATACTAACATAGCATAGCATTTGACTACCTACGATGGCAATTGGTGGTAAGGACATGGCAAGGGTATCCTATACTATTAGGAGAATCATAGCTAGCATAGGTACAATAATAATCCTAACAATGCAACTAATAAAAATCTAGTGCATATTAAAATAATAGGATCATGGTCAAAGTGAACTTGCCTTGATAGCAGTTGGAGTTCAAACACTCGTCACAATCGCACGGTTCGCTCTCCGAGTAAACTAAAATAAACAAGCATACACATACATAAACAAACAATTCACAACACGACAAAAGAAAGTATGCTATGATGCAATGCAAGCATGTGACATGATTTGGTTTATTTTATTCGACAAGAAAGGTTTCAGTTTCACATACTCACTAAATTAATCCTCTGGTCAAAAGGATTAAACAAATTAATTTTAAAACTACAAGTCAAAACCAAGGTTTACAAAAGTGTTTTAAAAGCCTAAAACAAGGTTTTATTAGCAACAGCCAACTAATTAAATCAAAAAAATTTATTTCTGTGTCCCAATGAACAGAGAACATTAAACCAAATTTCTGGGCACTGGTTTCAAGTAAAAAGGATTTTCAAAACAAAAGATATGAACTAAATGACATTAAAATCCTTTCTGTAAATTTGACTGGGTTTAGATTATTCAAAAGTAAAATTAAATTATGCCAAAAGATTCTACAGGCCGAGAGCTTTCCAAAAAGGTGTAGAACATGAAATTTGGCCAAATGGATTAAAAGATATGATGGTTTGAAGTTTCGGTGCTTTTCTGTAAAACTGCCATTTAATCTAACCGGGAATTAAGTTTTAAGTTTTAAGCCGCGACACGTGGCGGATTGCTATTGGCGCGTACCGGTTCGGGTGGGAATAAGACATGGGCCGTTAGATTCAATTTAAGTGACGATGGACGGCCGAGATTGGATACCGGTTCGAGGAGTAAGTGATCTAATCTTAGGCGTCGGTTCTAGATCGGACGGGTGAGATTCAACCGGGGCTTACCGGCGGTGGCGCTAGGGTTCCGGCGAGGGCGCGTCGGCGGTGGCGGATCGGGAAGTGGCGGCGCGGGCGGCTCCGGTGGTCCTCGGCGCGGCGGAGAAGATGGCGGCGCCGGTCCTCCTTGCGGTGGCCGGGGGCGTCGTCTAGCTCCTCCGGAAGGCGGCGGCGACGACGGTGCTTCGGCCGATGACGAGGTCGGGGCTGCGGGGCACCATAAACAAAACGGAGCGCGTCACAAACCGCGCAAAGGAGAGGGGGAGAAGATGGCGCAAACGGCGGCGTCGATTACCTATTCGGTCGCCGGCGGCGTGCAAGACTTGGCAGCGGCAAAAGCAAAGTCTGGCGAGAAATTTCGACGGTCTGGGGGCGCAATAGGGACGGCGAGAAGGGGGAATAGAGAGAGGGGGTCCGGGGCTTTATAGGATGCACAGGGCATCTCGCGGGGAGCACGGGAAGTGAAGAATCCCGGCGATGGCGCGCGGCCGTCACGTGCGGGGATTCTGCGGGCTTGCCTTCCGGAGAAGACGAGTCCGACAGGCGGGGCCCGCCTGTCAGCGGCTCGGGCCCGCGCATGCGTGCTGGGCTGTGGGCGCGCGAGGTAAGTGGGCCGGCCCAGTTGGGCCGGTCCGATTCTCTTTTTTTTCCCTTTTTCTTTTCCCTTTTTCTTTTTTCTGTTTTTCCCTTATAGCTTTTGATTTTGAACTCCAAATCAATTCAAATAAATCTCAGAAAATTTGTAAAATCATATTATAATATGATTCAACTTTTGGTACTGATTTCCCCTCAAAACAAAATATTTAAAAATAGTTTTGCTTATAAGATTGCCTTTAGGGCTTTATAAATAATAAACCATATAGCTTTTGTACCCAAATTTAAACACCAAAAATATGGGGTCGCTTAATAATGCAATAAACCCTTTTTATGCTCAAAACCCTATTGGTTTCAAATTCCTAAAACTCAAATGGGTAAAAAGACTAAGGTTTAAAAAAGGAGAAAGCTCTTTTCAAAGCCTTTTTGGAATTCAAAACATGATCCAAAAATGCAAATGTGGCATGATGCTCATGAATGCAATGCATATGAAAAGGTTTAAAATTTTGGGATGTTACACCAGGTGAATGGAGACTTGGTCGGGAAAAAAAAACTGAAATTAGGCCAAGGCCCACCTGGCCTACCCACTGGAACCAGCCATGGTATCTAGAAAAAAAGGGTCATGCAAGCTTGCAAGAGAAGTCTGTAGATGTAGGTGGGGAAAGGAACACTAACTTGAGGGGCAAGACTATATCTATTCACCTTTTTAGATCAGCTCTGAGTCATCGTGGCTATCTTTTTATCTATGTTAACAAACGTTGTCCGTGCATGCATCCTAAAGCACTTTCCATGGCTATAAAAGCAACTCACATCCAAAACATCAGCATCAACCAAGGTTCTCTTATCGCTTCAAATAATCATGGCACACACTAGTTTCTCGTCGGTTTTGTCTTACTTTTGCATTTTCCTCTTGTTCCATGGCTCCATGGCTCAGGTGCCTGGACAGGGGTCCACATGGCAAAGTCCTCGGCAAGGAGGTTCTAGAGAGTGCAGTTTTGATAGGCTGCAAACAATTGAACCACTTACGCAAGTGAGGTCACAAGCTGGTCTGACGGAGTATTTTGATGAGCAAAATGAGCAATTTCGTTGTGCCGGCGTATCTGTCATACGTCGTGTTATCGAGCCTCGAGGCCTTTTATTACCTCGATACCACAACACCCCCGGCTTAGTCTACATTCTCGAAGGTTTGAGTTCAATTTAATTGAGTAGCTTAGTTGCGATGCTATACCATATTTGGAGTTTCTATATATGTGCCTAATGATATGACCGCATCCGCAAGCCTACTAATATTGACACAGCATGCTTTCTCTTGTAGGTAGTGGTTTTGTAGGACTGGCTTTTCCTGGGTGCCCAGAGACTTTCCTGGAGCAGTTTCAACAATCCAGGCAAACCCAATCTACCTTGGGTCAAAGCCAATGCCAAAGCCAAAGCCAAAAGTTGGGAGATGTGCACCAGAGAGTCCACCAGTTTACACAAGGAGATGTTGTTGCACTGCCAGCCGGTGTCGCGCATTGGTTCTACAATGGTGGTGATGCGCCAGTTGTAGCAGTCTATGTTTTTGACGTAAACAATAATGCTAACCAGCTTGAACCTAGGCAAAAGGTAACCGCAGGCGGAACATATATTGTTTTTTTTCAATCAATTCAAATATGCAAGGTTTGCAAGTAGTTCTATACTGTAACATACTGCTAAGTTTTTTCGCTTTACCAATCTGGACTTTCAGGAGTTTTTGTTGGCTGGTAACTACAACGGAGTGCTACAATCTGGACGGAACATACTCAATGGTTTAAATGCCCAGTTGCTTAGCCAGGCCTTTGGTATCAATGAACAAACATCACGAATAATTCAGAATCAGAATGACGGAAGAGGTGAAATAGTTCGTGTGGAATATGGACTTCAATTTCTGACGCCCGTCGTCACCCAACAACAGCAGAAACAACCCTTCCTACCAATCGAACCTCAGGAAGGACAATCGAGTCGCAACGGTTTGGAGGAGAACTTCTGTTCACTCGAGCCAAGGCAAAACATCGAGGATCCCAACCGTGCCGACACATACAACCCACGTGCTGGCAGTATCGCACGCCTCAACGGTCAGAATTTCCCGATCCTTAACCTCGTGCAAATGAGTGCTACGAGGGTAAATCTCCAGAAGGTATATGTGATGTTACATTGCGGTTCCTTACTATGGCTACATATTTTAAAATTCATAGCACAGATATTAACATGATCTATACAAAATCACCGTGATTGCAGAATGCGATTGTTTCACCATTCTGGAACATTAATGCCCATAGCGTGGTGTACGTGATCCAAGGACAAGCTTCGGTTCAGGTTGTTAACAATCAAGGCCGCAATGTGTTCAATGGACTTCTTCGTCGAGGGCAGCTGTTAATCATACCACAAAACTATGTCGTTTTAAAGAAGGCGGAGAGTGAAGGATACCAGTATATCGCTTTCAAGACCAACGCAAACTCCATGGTTAGTCACATTGCAGGAAAGAACTCCATCCTGCGTGCCTTGCCCGTCGATGTCATCGCCAATGCGTACCGCATCTCTAGGCAAGAAGCTCAAAACCTTAAAAATAACAGGGGAGAAGAGATTGGTGTGTTGACTCCGAATTTCCCCCAAAGCAGCTGCCAGAGTTACCCGATCGGAGACGTGGATTCATCTTCGACCCCTAAGGCACAGGAGTGAATGAGTTAGTATGATAACTATTAGGGTGAAATAAAGACTTCACAAGTGTGTAACACCTGGTGCTTCTCTAGATCAATGTTCATCTCAATAAAGAAAGTTTATCCAGCCATTTCTTTGTGTCTATTATTGTAGTTCAACTAGCATGGTGTCCCACGCAATTGTGCGGGAAACATTTTTAATCATCTTATTTTCTAACTGAATAGACGCATTTTCTATTATTTATACGATGGGTCATTAGGAAGAGATGTTTAATCAACCCAGATATATGTAGAAAAGTAGAACTAATTAATCTTAGAACCCTAGAAGTACTATTTTTCTATATGACTTTATATTACAAATATAGAACTAAAAGTTAGACCACATGTCAGATGGTTGATCAACTTTTGCGTTAGACTGATTGATTGTTTGTAAGTAATATAACTTAGTATTGGTAATTGAATTTCAGATCACCTATCGACCGCTGGTCTTTACCTGAGATAATTGATCATATCTGACATACATCCCATTTGTAACAAAACTCAAATTGAAACATCAAATTGATGGAATTTAATCGTGTGTAGTTGATTATGTTAGTAGGTTGGACTGATAATGAATCACAATGCAATAGTTTTACTTGATTGCTCTATCGATACTTGGATTAAGGTTTAAATCATTTGTGCTAACTATTTGATTTCTAATGTACTTTATAGTGATAGTACATAAAAGCGTCTTTGTTTCGCTAGCCGACCATTAGCTCGTACATGATGTTAAATTAGTTGTCAGAGTAAAATTTGAGACCACACTTGTACACATTTTTCTTAGCAATAATAAAATGGTTTATATAGAGTAATAATTTTCAAATACCGTCAGTAAGTCATCTTTGCAAAATTATAGATTGTGAGGAATCATAGAGGTCCTGTGTAGCCCACATTTATCTTACTAATAATACATTGGTATGCAGAGTTATAGTTTTCCAAACACTATTAATAACTCGCCGTTTAAAAAAATTCACAAGGAATAGACCTAGGGTTACTACTTCTAAATATTCTCGGGATTCATGAATAAAAAGAAAAGAAAAGAAAGCTGAGAGGTCATCACATATTGACTACCCAACGGTGTTTGTATTTGTTGGCACCATACAAAAAAAATATTGTGCTACTACAAGTCTTAAACTATGTTGATGTTTTATTGATAGCCATCAAATATCATCCTCATTAGATCTAGACCGTTAATTATCAAATCTAACAGTTTAAATAATTCAATGATCTTGTGAATTAACGTGATGTTTTCTCTCTACAATCACGTATTGTGCTTATATTATATAATGGTTTACATGATTCAAATGACATGAATCAGAGTAGGTGATATTATCTTATTATTTGTAATTAAAGTTTAGAACACCTATCAATCACTGGTCTTTATCTCATATGACTAATTATACGTTGTTATCCATCCGTACACAAAACTAAAGTTAATATGAGAAATTAACGAATCAATTGTTTGCATTGATAGATCATTTGCATGTCAAATTATATTAGTAGGTACAATTTTCATGTTAACGAATTACATAATGTCAGTTTAAAATTGTACGTAATTCTTCTATCTATGTTCGGATGAAAATAGATCATGAGCTACTTATTTTATTTTTTATAGACATATTTCTAAGTCTTTTATTCATAGCAAATCATTTATTCTTATTTGATGATATTTAGTAGCCGGTCTTGAAATTGGGCACGCATGTTGACACGCAATTATTAATCTTCAATTACACGTTAATATCTTAATCTTGAAAAAAAAAGATGTAGATTATGACTAATAGACTTAGCTTATTATTTAATATTTACATGACCTGTGAAGAAAAGCAACAAAAAGTAATGTTGAAACAGAGTATGTTAAGTTTGGCAGCATAAAAACAAATTTAACTTAATTACCATTGATTATAACATATTAGACCTATTTGGGCCTAAAATCATTTTATTGTTTATAACAGCCCATCAGATATACCTCTAATTATAGCTAATTCTACAAATTGGGCTAAGTTGGGAAACCACTTTAATGTTGTTAGACAACCCATCAAACATAAACCCCTCATTAAATCTGGACCGTTATATGTAAGATCCAGACGTCTAAATAATTCAGATAATGTGGATCAATGTGAAGCCTCCCCTCGGTACCCCTCATAGTGCTCCCGCGCAATTGCTCAGGAAACGTCTTTATAATACGTATTTCTATATTTATTTTAAAAACACTTGTCGCACCCGTGGCACCTGGGGTACCACCGCTGCATGACGCGTGGGTCGCCTCGCTTGCTCCCCATAAGGACCACACCCCGGGCGGCAGTGTCCGAGCTGCCCAGCAAGCTACCAGCCCAGCAGGGCTAGCGGGGCTTCGGGGAAGAATTCCTGCCTGGGCACCTCCCGAGAAGGTACTTGCCAGGAGGGGCGCTCCCGGGCGCAGGTTTCCGCTGCGAGGGCGGGGCCGAGTAAGCAGGACAGCAGCGCCATGTGGGCACGCGGCAGGCACCCTGTGCGTAGGGCTCGTCACGACAAGGAGGGAGGCGCACGGCGCATTTAATGAACCGACAGAAAGGGGATTCCCCGTCAAGTCAAGCGAACTGTGGCTGTCCAGGAGTACTTTTTAGGCCTTAGACCCCTAGTTGCAGAGCTAGTGCTCTTGCATGTATGCCAGCGCACCAAGGAGGAGCTGCCCGAGCTCCCTGCTCACCACTTGTAAACCATGCACCGTGGCACATGTGGTATCCCCTTGGCTATAAAAGGAGGACCCCCGCCCACGGTCAAAGGGTTCGACCAACTGATAGTTCCGCACTAGCAGTAGCTCAAAGTAGTAAGTAGCACTTAGCCAAAAGGAAAGAGCACCCGGGGACTCCCCCCGGCACCTTGTAAACACTTGTTCATCGGTTAATACAAGCTCAAACAAGCAGGACGTAGGGTTTTACACCTCAGGGTGGCCCGAACCTCGGTAAAAAGCGTTCTTGTGTTCATCGTGTTCATACGCTTCGCATTGGCCTCGTTGGCGATCGCCGGAGCGATCCCCGTAGCCCACTGCCGAACCAAAAAGCGGGTGCCCGCGCATCCCCAGTGTCTAAGCCCCGTGCTACGACATCTGGCGCGCCAGGTAGGGGACGCGGGAGGAGAGCTTGCCGGTGACCGCCGGCGCCGTCGTCTACGTCGACATCGGCCTTGTCTGCCCCAACAGCGGAGCCAACCACCATGCCTCCAAAGCGGGCTGGTGACCCCTGATCGATCCGCGTGAAGCCCCAGCGGCGCACCCGTGGTCGAACGACGCGCAGCCTGCGTCGCGGGCTCAGGAGAACCCTGAGCCCTCACGAGCGCAGTAGTCGCAGCTGCCACCCCCGCCTCCTCGGCCGTCGGTAGACAACCGGCTAAGGGGGCCGGCGGCTCCCCGCGCCGAAGCCAGTCGCGCAAGTGGCCACGGTGCCGCCCGCGCCGGCCAACGAGTTGAATCGCGGGCCGAAGATGCGCAGCGGCAGCTACGCCCTGAGCACACCGCGTCGCGAGCAACGCCGATGGGGTCGCACCCTACTCATGCGGGTGCGCTAGGGGATAGGGTGGAGGGCAGTCGGTCGGAGAATCAACTGCCCCCGGCCCAAACTCTGGCAGAAGCAATCATCGCCGCGCGGGTCATGGTGTGTTAGGAGCCGCAGCAGGGCACATCGGCACATGAAGCATGGAGCGCGGAGTTGGACGCGCTCCTCACGCTCGCCGCCCAGCAGCCGCAAGGCGAGGGCGCCCCGGCAGGCTCAGGCCGCAGGCTAAACCCGGGGCGCGGAGATGCGCCCCGCGCCTCGCGGCAGGGAGAAAACCCTCCCCCGCAGGGACGGCAAGGAGGCGGGGATCCTGAGGGGTCCTCGGACTCGTCACCAACCGTCGCACGGGGTGATGCGCGCGCCGTCATGAACTCGTGCCAGTAGGAGGATCTCCGCCAACGCCTGGAGCGCCGGCGCCGGAGCGAGGTAGAGCACCCGCGCCCGGAGGAGCAGGAGGATGCTCCTATGGACCCCGAGGACGGCTGCACCGCGTTCACGCGCGAGTTGCGGCGGGTGACATGGCCCCGCAAGTTCCGAGCGCTCGCGCTCGGTACGTACGATGGGACCGTGAATCCCAACGATTTCCTCCTGAGCTATACATTGGGGATGCATGCCATCGGCGCTGACGACAAGGTCAGAGCCAACTGATTCCCAATGGTCCTTAAAGGATCAGCGAGAACCTGGCTGCTCAACCTGCCTGCTGGGTCCATCGCCACTTGGGCGGGCCTGCGCGAGCAGTTCGTGAGCGTGTTCCAGGGCGGCTACAAGCGCCCGGGAACCATGGCGGAGCTGCACACCGTGGTGCAGAAGCCAGAAGAGACGTTGCGGAGCTTCATCAACCACTTCTCCAACCTCTCCTACTCCATCCCGAAGGCGAAGGCCGCTGCCATCGTCAACACCTTCGCCATCAACGTCCGCGACCCTAAGATGCGCGAAAAGCTGAGCACGCATCGGATTCGGACGACGCAGGATCTGTACGCCCTGGCGCACAAGTGTGCCATGGCCGAGGAAGGGCGCTTGGCGCCCGAGCTTGCAGCTAAAGCAGCCGCGAGCCCAGCTGAGGGCTCGCAGAAGAAGAGCTCCCGGAAGCATAGCGGGAAGCAAGTTCTCGCCACAGAGTCGGGAGCGACCGCAAGGCCTGCGAAAAAGGCCTCATCTGGTGGCGGGTTTGGCAGCAAGCCAGGCGACGCGTCCCGCTGCACCATCCACGCCAACGCTACCCATGACATGCAGGACTGCCGCATCCTACAGGGTATCAAGCAGCAGCGTGAGCAGCGCCCCGAGGAGCGCCGAGCTGCCTGCGCCTGCTTCAACTACGGCGACATCGGGCATCTCTCCAGGGATTGCCCGAATGACCCCAGAGCGGGGCCGAAGCCTGCCGACGGTGGTGCCAGCAGGGAGGAAGCCCCTCCCCGAGGACGGGACTGGGCTCGCGCAGACCAGCAGCGCGAGTCCGACTGCATCGGGGGCGACGAGCCGGGTTTCCAGGAGCCCCGCAGCGTCGCCTGCATCCATGGGGGAGCTTACGCTCTCTCATCCCACGCCGCGGTGAAGAGCCTCACCCGGGAGGTGTCGCACCCGTGGCACCCGGGGTACCACCGCTGCGCGACGCGTGGGCCCCTCCCCCGGGTTCCCAGGAAGGTCTCATCCCGGGGAGCGCCGACGAGCTTCCCGGCAAGCTACCAGCCCGGAAGGGGCTAGCGGGGCTTCGGGGAATATTCCCGCTTGGGCACCTCCCGGGAAGCTGCTTCCCGGGAGGAGGTTCCCGGGTGCGCTGGGCCCGGGTGCTTCCCAGGGTCGACTTGCGGGGACTGGAGGTTCCCGGGCGCATGCCCCCGCCCCGGGTCATGGGGCCGGAGGACGGCGCCACGCGGGCGCGTGGCGGGCGCGGGACGCGCGTTCCCACCAAGGCAAAGAGTAAGGTGTGCGGCTCAGTAAACGAGCCGACCGACGGGTAGTTGCCCGTCCGATCCAAGGAACAGTGGTTGTCTAATCCACCCTAGGGTCTTAGTCCCCTAGCAGCGGAGGTGGCACCCATGCATGCCACCAACTCACCAGGGGGAGTTGCTTACCTCCCCGTTGGACACTTGTAGCTCATGCACCGTGGCACATGTGGCATCCCCTTGTGCATAAAAGGAGGACCCATGCCAACGGTCAAAGGGGTTTTTTTTTAGATAGAGAAGAGGTTGGACAGTTGGTAGGTTAGTGAGTTGGTCGGTTGGTTCCAGTAGACAGCCAGCAGAGAGCAGTAAGGAGTACTTAGACATGGAGAGGAAACCCGGAAACTGCCCCGACAACTTGTAAACGTTTCACTCGCGATCAATATCAGTTCAGACAGGCAGGACGTAGGGTTTTACACCTCCGGGTGGCCCGAACCTGGGTAAAAAACGTGTGTGCACTTGTTCTTGTACCGGCACGCACCCCTAGCGTTCTGTCTTACCGGCCCCATAGGGCCTCATCGGCCGTGCCGGTGATCACTGGGTCTCCGCCGCAGACGCCCCTACCGAACCTAAAAGGGGGACGTGGCCGCACGCCCCCGGTGTCGAAGCACCGAGCGACGACATCTGGTGCGCCAGGTAGGGGGCGCGGGAGTGGACAACGCCGGAGATCGCCGGCAGCAGAAGATCCCATCGGCATCGGCTTCGCTCTTCTTCGTCGACGAGCCTAGTCGCCATGCCCCCCAAGCGGGCTGGTGACTCCTGCATAGACCCGCGTGAGGCCCCAGCGGCGCACACGCGGTCGCACGACGTGCGACCCGAGTCGGGAGCTCAAGAGAATCCCGAGCCCTCGAGGGTGCAGCAAACGCAGCTGCCCCCGCCACCTCCCCAACCGTCGACCGACAATCGGCCGAGGGGACCGGCTGCCGCCAATGCCGGGGGCAGTCGGGCGAGCACGCATGGTGTCGCCCGGGCCAGCCAACAGGTTGAGTCGCGGCCCGAGGACGCCCCGCGGCAGCGACACTCGGAGCACGCCGCGTCACGGGCGACCCGTGGAGGCGTCCGGGGCCAGGGCGGGAAGCAGCCGTTCAGGAAACCGGTTGCCCCCCGGCATGGTGCGGTACGAGCCGCACCAGGGCACGCCGGTGCACGAGACGTGGGGCGAGGAGTTGGAAGCGCTTCTCGCCCTGGCCGCCCAGCAGCCACAGGGCGAGGGCGCCCCGGGAGGCTCTGGCCACGGGCAGAACCTGGAGCGCGGAGACGCGCCACCCGCCTCGCGACAGGGGGGGAACCCTCCCCCTCCTCAGCAGGGCCAGGTAGACGGGGGCCCGGAGGGGTCCTCGAACTCATCGCCCACCGTCCCGGGGGGCGATGCGCGTGGCATCTTGAATGCCCGCCAACGAGAGGATCTGCGTCAACCGCTTCTCCAACCTCTCCTATTCCATCCCGGAGGCGGAGGCGGCCGCCATTATCAACACCTTCGCCATCAACGTCAGCGATCCCAAGATGCGCGAGAAGCTGAGCACGCATCGGATCCGGACGACGCAGGACTTGTATGTGTGCGCCATGGCCGAGGAAGGGCGCCTAGCGCCCGAGCTGGCAGCCCAGGCTACCGCGAGCCCTGGCGAGGGCTCGCCAAAGAAGGGTTCCCGCAAGCACAGCGGGAAGCAAGTCCTCGCTGCGGACTCAGAGGCTCCTGCCACGAGGCCCGCGAAGAAGGCCTCGCCGGGTGGAGAGTCTGGTGGGAAGCAGGGCGACGCGCCCCGCTGCCCCATCCGCAACAACCCCCCCCCCCCCCCACGACGCGCAGAGTTGCCGCGTTCTGCAAGGGATCAAGCAACGGCGGGAGCAGCGCCACGAGGAGCGCCGTGCCGCCGGCGCCTGCTTCAATTGTGGCGACATCAGGCATCTCTCCCGAGATTGCTCGAACGACCCCAGAGTGGGTCCGAGGCCGGCCGGCGGTGGCGCCGGCAGGAATGAACCCCAAGGGGGGCGCGGCCAGCCCCTCGCTGGGCGGGAACGCCCTCCTCGGGGACGCGACAGGGCGCGCGCTGAGGAGCAGCGCGAGTCCGACTATACCGGCGGCGACGAACCGGGCTTCCAGGAGCCTCGTGGCGTCGCCTGCATTCATGGGGGAGCCTACGCTCTCCCATTGCACGCCGCGGTGAAGCGCCTCACCCGCGACATGTGCGCGCTATTGCCGGATGCGGAGCCGCAGCAGCCGCTGAGGTGGCCGCATGTGTCGATCGCCTTCAGCGCCGACGATCACCCAGCGCGACAGTTGGGTTCTGGGGTAATACCTTTCGTTGTCTCGCCGATCATTAGCAACATGACGGTGACCAAGGTGCTGGTGGACAACAGAGCGGGGCTTAACCTCCTGTCCGCCAGGCTGGTGGAAAAGCTCCAGCTGCCGACGGAGCAGCTGAAGCCCACCGAACCGTTCCGGGGGTGAACCCCAGGATCGTGCGCCCGCTGGGACGCATCACGCTGCCGGTCACCTTAGGGTCTCGGGAAGCGTTCAGGACCAAGCACATAGTGTTCGACGTGGTGCATACCCCGTTGCCCTACAACGGGATCCTTGGTCGGCCGGCGTTGATCAAGTTTATGGCGGTTACGCACTGCGCCTATGGCGTGATGAAGATGCCGTCCGTCTACGGAGTCCTCGACATCAGGTGCTATCTCAAAGACGCAGCTTGGTGCGTTGGCGAGGTCGTCCGGGCCGCTGCTGCAGCTGACACCGGCGACGAGGGTGTTCTCGAGGACAACGCCTTGCCGGGTGATGCTCCGACAACGAAGAAGTCCTGCGCCACCCCGCAAGGGCTTGCCGGGGGAGGCGCAGGCTCGAGCTCGCGCCCCGGCAAGGGGCAACGGCTCCGTGAAGAGGCCGCCAAAGTGAAGAAACTGCCCCTCCAAGCCGGCGACAAGGAGCGCAGCGTTACCGTCGGTGCGAACCTGGCCGCCGAATAGGAAAGCGCCCTCGTCACCTTCCTTCGGGATAATGCCGACGTGTTCGCCTGGGAACCGTCGGACCTTCCCGGAGTCCCCAGGGAGGTGATTGAGCATCGGCTCGTGGTGCGCCCGGATGCGCATCCCGTCAAGCAGAAGATCCGCCGGCAAGCACAAGAGCGAAAAGATTTCATCAAGCAAGTGGTGGGCAAGCTCAGGGCTGCCAGGGCGATCAGGGAAGTTTTGTACCCCACTTGGCTGGCTAACCCTGTAGTAGTGCCTAAAGCAGGGAATAAGTTTCGCATGTGCGTGGATTTTACCGATCTTAATTGTGCATGCCCCAAGGATCCCTTCCCTGTACCCCGTATCAACCAGATAGTCGATTCTACCGCTGGTTGTGACTTGTTGAGTTTTCTGGATGCTTTCTCCGGCTACCATCAAATCAAGATGGCGGTCGAGGATGAGGAAAAGATAGCGTTTATCACCCCGGTTGGCTGCTATTGCTATACATGCATGCCTTTCGGGTTGAAGAACGCGGGCTCCACATTCCAGCGCGCCCTGCGCGAATGTTTGGGGCCCCAGCTAGGCCGCAACGTGGAGGCCTACATGGACGATATCATCATCAAATCGAAGCGTAGGGACTCGCAGGATCAAGCTGAAGCTGAACCCTGATAAGTGCACCTTCGGTGTCAACTCCGGCCAGCTTCTGGGTTTCTTGGTTTCACACCGGGGGATACAGGCCAACCCAGCCAAAATAGAAGCTATCGAGAAGATGGAGGCCCCCGCAAGGTGAAAGATGTCCAGCGCCTCAACGGCTGTGTTGCCGCGCGGGGACGTTTCATCTCCCGACTCGACGAGCGTGCCTTGCCCAGCGGTCGACTGGACTCCCGAGGCCGAGGCAGCACTCCAGGAACTCAAGCGATACCTGAGGTCACCGCCCATCCTCGTCGCCCCCAAGTTGGGCGAGCCGTTGCTACTCTACTTAGCGGCGACTGACCAGGTGGTCAGCTCGGTACTGGTTGTCGAGAGGGAGGAGGACGTCTCGGGGACTGGGGCTGCGGGGCAGGGGGCTGAGTGGCCTCCGGCAACCACCTCAGACCCGGGGACCACCCCCGAGTCGACAACCTTGGCACCGCGGAAGTGGTTGGTGCAGCGCCCGGTGTACTTCGTTAGTACGGTGCTGCGCGACGCACGGACAAGGTACCCGCAAGTACAGAAGCTCCTTCGGGGGATTCTCCTTGCGTCCCGCAAGCTGCGCCACTACTTCCAGGCGCACCGTGTCACGGTGGTGTCCAGGTTCTGCCTCGAGCGAGCGCTCACCAACCGTGAAGCCACCGGAAGTGTGGCCGAGTGGAGGATGGAGCTATCAGAGTTCGACCTCCACTTTGCCAACTCCAAAAGCATTAAGAGTATGGCCCTGGCGGACTTCGTCGCGGAATGGACGTCTACGGGCGTAGAAGAAAGCGAGCCGGAGACCAGCCTTCCCGGCAAGCTGGATGAGGGCCACTGGGTCCTCTACTTCGACGGTGCGTTCAGTCTTCAGGGAGCAGGGGCCGGGGTCATCATCAAGTCACCAACGGGGGACCAGTTGCGGTTCGCTGTCCAACTCGACTTCGCCAACTCCACCAACAACACAGCAGAGTACGAGGTCCTTCTTGCCGGGTTGCGGGCAGCGGTTGCCCTCGACATCAAGCGCCTGGTTGTTCGTGGCGATTACCAGCTCGTGATCAACCAGGTGAATAAGGACTACGACTGCCCCCAAATGGCGCCGTACGTGGAGGAGGTCCACAAGCTGGAACGAAAGTTCAAAGGTTTGCACTTCGAGCACGTCAAGCGGAAGGATAACTTCGCTGCCGACGAGCTGGCCAAGATGGCAGCAGAACGCCGGAAGCCTCCGGCGGGGGTGTTCTGACGGAAGCAAGTGGCTCCTTCCGTCGCCCCCCAGCCGGCTGCCGGGGACGCCCCTCCGGCAACCGAAGGAACCCCTGCTGCGGATGTGGTGGCATGCGTTGGCAGGGGGATTCCCCCCTGGGCGGAAGAAATTGCCCGCTATTTGAAAGGGGAGGCTCTCCCGGAGGATGACGTCGCCGCGGAGCGGATAGCGCGGCAAGCCAAGATGTACACTATGGTAGATGGTAACATCTATCGCAGGCGTGCGAATGGTGTCAAACTCATCTGCGTGCCAAAGGAAGAAGGGTGCGCACTCTTGGAGGACATACATCGAGGCACATGTTCACACCATGTGGCCTCCCGGGCTCTAGCCGGCAAGGCTTTCTGGCATGGCTTCTACTGGCCCACGGCCCTGGCCAACGCAGAGCGGCTAGTGAGGACGTGCGAGGCGTGCCAGTTCCACTCAAAGAAGAGCAACCAACCGGCGCGGGCCCTACAAGTCATTCCGTCCTCATGGCCATTCGCGGTCTGGGGGCTGGACATCGTCAGCAAGCTACCAAGGGCGGTTGGCGATTACGAATATTTGTTCGTGGCCATCGACAAGTTCTCCAAATGGGTGGAGGTGGAACCAGTGCGGAAGGTGACCGCCCAGGCGGCCATCAAGTTCTTCAAGGGCATCGTATGCCGGTTTGGCATTCCTAACAGCATCATCACCAATAACGGCACGCAATTCACGAGCGCGGCGTTTCAAGCCTACTGCGAAGACATGGGCACTAAGCTGCGCTTCGCGTCCGTCGCTCACCCGAGGAGCAACGGACAGGCAAAGCGAGCCAACGCAGAGGTGCTGCGGGGGCTCAAGACGAGAACCTTTGACAAGCTCAAAGGCCACGGGAAGCACTGGATCGAAGAACTCCAGCCCGTGCCGCGGTCCGTCCGGATCACACCTAGTCGGGCAACGGGCGAAACTCCTTTCTCTCTTGTCTACGGGGCAGAAGCGGTGCTGCCCCTCGAGCTCAAGTATGGATCTCCCCGAGTACGCGCGTAAAGGGTCGACGATCTAAACTTCATCGAAGAGCTTCGATGCCGGGCTGCTGTGCAAGCCGCGCGCTACCAGTAGGAACTCCGTCGTTATCGCGACAGGCGAGTCCGTCGCCGGGTGTCGTCGCTCGGTGCTCCGACACCGGGGGCGTGCAGCCACGTCCCCCTTTCAGGTTCGGTAGGGGCATCTGGGGTGGAGACCAGATGATCGCCGGCACGGCTGACGAGGCCCTACTGGGCCGGCGAGGCAAAGTGCTAGAGGCACGCGCTAGTCCAAGAACAGACGTACGCACGATTTTTACCCAGGTTCGGGCCACCCGGAGGCGTAAAACCCTACGTCCTGCCTGTCTGAGCTGATATTGATTACGGATCAAATGTTTACAGGTTGCCGGGCAAGCCCCCGGGCTTTCTCTCAGTGGCTAGGCACTCCTTACCGCTCTCTACTGGCTGCCTGCTGGAGCCACTAAGCATCTATCGAGCGAACTTCGTCCGAACCAATTAACTGACCAACTGACTAACCTGTCAACCCCCCTCTCCAGACCGTTGGCATGGGTCCTCCTTTTATACACAAGGGGATGCCACATGTGCCACGGTGCATGGGCTACAAGTGTCCAGCGGGGAGGCATGCGACTCTCCCTGGTGAGTTGGTGGCATGCATGGGTGCCACCTCCGCTGCTAGGGGCCTAAGACCCTAGGGTAGGATTGGACAACCACTGTTCCTTCGACCCGACGGGTAACTACCCGTCGGTCGGCTCGTTTACTGAGCCGCGCCCCTTACTCCTTGCCTTGGTGGGACCGCGCGTTCCGCGTCCGCCACGCGCCCGTTGGCGCTGTCCAGCGGGCCCCACGACCCGAGGCGGGGGCACGCGTCCAGGAGCCTCCAGTCCCCGCAAGTCGGCCCGGGAAGCACCCGGGCCTAGCGCGCCCGAGAACCTCCTTCCGGGAAGCAGCTTCCCGGGAGGTGCCTAATCGGGAATATTCCGGGAGGCCCCGCTAGCCCATTTCAGGGCTGGTAGCTTGCCGGGAAGCTCGTTGGCGCTCCCCGAGATAAGACCTTCCCGGGAACCCGGGGGAGGGGGCCACGCGTCGCGCCGCGGTGGTACCCCGGGTGCCACTGGTGCGACACCGGGGGCTCGAGAACGGAGACCTTGTCCTGCGCCGGATACAAGGAACAAAGGCTAGGAACAAGTTGACTCTGAAATGGGAGGGCCCCTTCCGGGTGGTGCAGGTGACCAGGCCAGGGGCTGTCCGCCTGGAAACCGAAGTCGGCCTACCGGTGCTCAATAGCTGGAATATTGAGCACTTGCGCAAGTTCTACCTGTGAAGCGGCGGAGCCCGACCCTCAGGTGATGCCTCCGATGCATACCTCTCGAACTAGTGTAACCGGGCAGCCCAGTGTGTAAACCGCTGGTTAATCGTGAATAAAGATAAGTGTTTCGCTCCAGAGCTTTGGTTTTGCCTTGTTCATTCGCGTGTTTTCCCCCCTCTTGCCTCCTGCTTTAAATGGACAAAAGTGTCTTTCCATACTTGGTTGTGAGCAAGGGGCTGCCGTGGCCCCGAAACGAAAACCCGTTGCCGGACGTTCCGGCACGGGCCATGCCGTTTGCGGGCTTCCCGCAACGTGCATCGCTGGACATGCCGTTGCCGGGCTTCCCGCAACGTGCATCATTGAACGTGCAGTTGCCGGGCCTCCCGCTGCTTGCACCGCGCAGTCGTTGCGCCTGGGAAAGGAAATGCTCACGTCCAAGTTTGGCATCGACCCCTTTGTGCCCGGGGGCTGGGAAGCAGGAGGGAAAAGCAGGAGGGATTTATCTGATTTACCTGTGTTGCTTGTTTTCGTAAGTTTCAAAAAAAATTGCAGCACCTCGGATCTGGTAAGAGTCTAACCTGCAGGAAGGGGAGGAATCTTGTACACTGTGGCGCCCGTGAGTTGCCCACGGGCCGCACCATACACCGGTGCCTTGTAGTGCGAGAGGACCGCAATACAAGGGATTCACCGCACTCCGAGGCTTCTGAGTTGACAGGTTGCCGCCACGTGTGCCGCGGTTACCCGGTAAGCATGGCGGCGGAAACTGCGCCACGTTCGAGGGAAGGGCGTCACGGTGCTGCACGGGTCCGTCACGCGCGGTGGCAAACCTCCCTCCCGCGCCTATAAAAGGCGCGCCCCAACCATGGAACAGCCCAGAGCGAAGCCGAGTTCGAGGCCGTTAGGGCGGGTGGTGCCACGGAGGCGCGGAGGTGGTGCTTCCCGCCTGCGCCTAGCACCGGCGGGTTCGCTGCCATCGCGCCCCTGCTACATCACCCCATCGAGCCAGCTCCGAGGGACGCTACAGAGGCACGATGGGAGTGCATGCCATCCGCGTCCCGCACCGACGGGTGCACTGCCGTTGTGCCCCTGCTGCGCTTCCTCAGGGGGGCGGCTCCTGGGCGAGGGTCGCCGCAGAGGCACTCTGGTGGTGCATCCCCTCAGCGTCCGGCGCCGACGGGGTGCATTGCCACAGTGCCCTTGTCGCCCCACTCCATAGGACACCTCCGCAAGGAGCAGGGGCTGCCGCGGAGACTCTATGGTAGTGCATGCCATCCGTGCCTTGTGCCGACGGGTGCACTATCATAGAGACCCGGCCGCATTCCCTTTGAGAGAGCCTCTTTCGGGCGCGAGTCGTTGCGAGTATGCTGTGATGGCGCCGGTGCCGGCGCTCGTCGCCCGTTTCGGCCCATCACCGCGTCCTTGCCGCGGCCCTTGAGCAGTTTTGCTCCCGGGTAGCAAGGGCCATCGCCTCCCTTGGGACGAGTTCCCCAGAAAAAACCCAGGTCTCCCCAGTTCGGGGGCTGTCGCTGGGAGGCTATAACATCCTCGCCACCCGTGCCCGCCGTTCGGGATGGGGGCGAAGCGGGCGGCGAGGACGTTATAGCCGTCTCGTGGCTGCTCCCGGGGCGGAGTCCTCCTAAGCCAGGGTTCTTCCCTAAAAGCCTGGGCCCGCCCCTGAAGGCGAGGGTTGCCGCGTGAGCGTGGTGGTAGCATCGTCATCGGCGGTTGCCGCGGGCGGTGATCCTGTCCCCGCGCTCCCGCCGCATCCCTCAGAGATCGGTTCCCCTGAACAGGTACCCAAGGTGGTTCCCTACCAGGGCAGTGCCCCGTCTGCACTCTACCGCCGAGCGGCACGAGACATTGGACCGAACGGAAAAGCTAAGTATCTGAACATGAACGCTGAATTCGCTAAGAGCTGAACGAAACTGAGCACTGTCTCGCTGGGTGCGACCCCGAGTCCCGCACGTAGCCGGAGTGCGAAAAGGGACGCTTGCGGGGGGAGTGCGCTCCCCGTGTGGCTTCACGGGTCCGTCCCGGAGGAGCACGGCTTGGAGTAGCTACCCCGCAAGCGTAGTGGCTCCCCGCTATCGCTTGCCCCCAGGCTGTCACCACGGGTCCGTCTCGGGTCCCTGGTCTGGTCAAGGGTGGGGCGCGCGCGAGTCCCCCACAACACAAGGCAAAATACGCGAAGGCTAAAAGGGGCCACCCCGCCAGACAGCGTCAGGAACAACGAACTTGTCGAAAAAGTTTACTTAACTAAGAGTTAACGCTGCTTTGCCGAAGTGTGGTCCCGGAACCCGCGCGTGGCCGGGGTGTGAGGAGGACGCTTGCGGGGGGAGTGCGCTCCCCGTGTGGCTCCCGGGTCCGCCCCGGGAGGACACGGCTTGGAGTGGTTACCCCGCAAGCGGAGTGACTTGCCGCCTACCGCTTGGCCCCAGGTCGGCACTGCGGGTCCGTCCCGGGTCCCTGGTCTGGTCAAGGATGGAGCGCGCGAGTCCCCGGCAACACAAGGCCAAACACGCAAAGGCTAAGGGAACCACCCTGCGAGGCAGCCTTGGGAATAAGGGACAAAAATTGAGCAAATTAACAAGCTTGATTGACTAAGTACCAAATGATTACATGGGCTAATCAAAAGGTGATTGTTCAAACGGTGCTAAGCGCCATACTTGTAGGGGAAACAAACAGAAGAAGGTACAGTGGAAGCAACGAGCACGGCTGGGGGCTGCGGCAACTAGTTGTCGCCGTCTTCGGCCGGAGGGTCGACGGGGGGATCAAGCTCCGGCTTCATCTGCATCCGCTCGACGACCTCGTCGACAAACTCGCGCACTGCTTGGGTGTGCGTGGGCTCGTCCTCGCTGTCGGACCAAGCGTCCAGCAGGGACTCGAAGGGAAATTCCGGGTCCCAGAGATGAATCCGCGGGAGGATTGTCCCGGCAACCTCCCGAGCGTAGTTGGCGACTTCTTTGGCGCCATACTTGGCGATCCAGACATCGAGCGCCCCGAGCTTTCCCAACAAGTCGGAGAAGAAGGGGATCAGCGTCCTAACGTTCGTGCCGTCCACATCCACCGCCTGCAGCTCGAACTTGGGCTGCAGGTCGCGCAGCGACTGGGCGATCTTCGTTAGCTTCTCCGTCTCGACCTGTCGCTGCCCGATCAGCGTGCCGTGATGGAGTCAGGCATCTTGCGCGGCCTTCTTGGCCTTGCTGACGCGCCCCTCCAGCTTTGCGAGCTCCAAGGCCTGGGTTGCGTTGGCCTCGCCGGCCTTGTGGCGCTCCCTCACCTCGTTGTAGGAGGTGACGAAGGCGAACTGCTGGTCCCGAACAGCATCCAGGAATCGGTGCCCCCGCTCAAAGACACTTGGATCCCACGTAAGGGGGTTCCAAGCGACCCCGGCGAGGGTGCCAAGGTCGGTGCCGGGGAGAGCCCCCGAGGATGATGAAGCCCCCGCTGCTGAAGTGGAGCTAGGCGCGGGGTCGCCAACTTGCTCCCGGGGGTCTTGCCGTCCTTCCCCGGCAACTTCCCCCGCGCCTAGGCTCTAGGACACCGGGGTAGGAGAGGGCTCCTTGCTTCCGGCAGGGGTTGCCCCCTGCCGGACGACGGGTGAGCCCGGGCCAGCCACGTCCGCGACTTCGGGCGTGTCGTCAGGTGCTGCCACGGCGGCAGCGGTCTCCACTGCTGCCGCTGTGTCCGTCGCAGCGGGGCCGGACGTGGGAGCCGGTTCCGCCTCCACCCCCGCCCTCGCGGTCCCGCCGACCGAGTCGGGGTCGACCGCGGCCGCGCCTGTTCCCGGCGCGGGCGCACTTGTGCCTGCAACCATGAGAAGCATTAGGATCGGCGATGGCTGGAGCTATTGAAGGCGAACAAGGGCGACCGGGGCGGTTACCTTGTGCGGCCGACGGGCTTGCCGGGGAAGTCCCCCCTACCTCGCCTGCGCTAGCGGGAGCGTCCAAGGGACTTGCCGCGCGCGAGCTGCCGCTTGCTGCAGAAAGAGAAGGTATGTTCGTGAGTTTGGCTAACAGGAATTGCAGTTCAAAGAATCGACGAAGACATACCCGGTGCCGGCCCTGTCTCCGTTGGGGCGGGGTCGCCAAGGAACGCGCCCGCGCCGCTGCTGGCCCCCGTGGCAGCGGGATCGGTGGCGCCGCCGGCGTCAGCGCGCGTCCTCTTGCTTGGCGTGCCGGGCGCGGAATCACTCCTCGCCCTCTTGCTGGCGCACGCCGGCGAGGAGGACTACGGAGGGTTGCGCCGGAGCGCAATGCCCCGGAAGACCCCCCGAGCGAGCGGCGCCATGGGCGCCCGCGGTGTCGTCGTGACCCGGAGAGCTCCGGGTGTCGATGGCGATGCCGCCGCAGCGCCGGGCGCCGAGCTCGCGGAGGCCCCTGCTTCCGGGGCGAAGGCCGCTGCCGGGGCGCCGGAGACCCCCGCGGGTGCTGGCGTTGCCGGGGTACCGGCGGGCACCCCGGGACCAGTTCCCGCCGCGGAGCTGGCAGCCGCTGCCAAGGCAAGGGCCGCCGCCGAGGCACGTGCGGCCCCTGGTGCCGCGGCTGCCGTCGAGGTACCGATGGGTGCCCCAGGCGCGGCGACCGCCGCTAGGTCGGGGGCCGCTGCCGGGGCGGACGTTGCTGTTGAGTAGGTGGCGGCGGCCGCCGCGAATGTCCTCGACCTTCTCACGATCAGGGGCGCGCTGTCGCTGCTTTCCTCGTCGTCGTCCTCCATGGCGACGACTTCCAGGGATGCAACCACCTGGCCCGCCTCGTCGTCCAGCGACCGGAGGGAGGGCCATCTGGGCTCGGACCCGCCCTCGCTCTCCTCGAGCACCTGCTTCCTGCGGGGTGCTTGCAGGGGAGCGTGCGGGACCCACATGGGGGTGTCGTCCATCAACCCCCACTCGTTGCAGGGCGGGAAGGCACCGACGATGTCGCTGAGCGCCCTGACGCCCCCGCACCCATGTCCTGAGGGACTCCAGGTCCATGCCGCCGCCTGGAGGCGTGTCCTGTCCGCGGAGCCCGTGTACATCCACGCGGGCCGGGAACGTAGTTGCAGCGGGGCTATGCGCCGATGGACGAAGGTGCGCGCCACGTCGACATCGGTGAGCCCCGCTAGCCGCAGGGCCTTGATCTTCTCCATGATGGGGAGGAGGTCGGCGTCGCGGTGGTACCTATCCGTCCAACCGTTCTGGGGTACCGACAACTCCGTCGGTGGCTGGATGAACTCCTGGGGGTCCTTCACTCGGACCCAGCACCAGTCGCCCCGCCACTCTTTTTCAATCTTCATCCCCGACCGGACGATGAACTCCGACTTCGTCTGGTCGCGGGCGCGGAAGACCAACCCCGACGACATCGCCTTTGCTTTGTCGATGCGCGGGTAGAAGTAATGGCGGAAGAGCCCCACCGATGGCATCACCCCCACGAATGCCTCGCAGAGGAACTGGAAGGTGGCGAGGAGGAAGAGCGAGGTGGGGTGGAGCTGCGCCACCCGCAACTGATAGGACTCCATCAGCGCGTGGAGGAACAGAGAGAAGGGCGGCACCATGCCGCAGAGGAGGAAGCGCGCGAACACCCGGAAGTCGTTATCCTGGTGTTCGACGCCCGCCGGGAAGATCCGCGTCTCCCCGTGCTCGTTGAAGTTGGAGGCGACGGTGTGCCAGAGCTTCCCCAGCGCCTCGCCGTTGTAGCCAGGGCGGAAGAAGGTGACTGTGGCGTGCATCTCCCGCCTCTTCTGGTCCTTGGCGGCGGCCGCTTTGAGTGCCGCCTCGGTCTTGCTGGTCGCGGGCTTCTTCGAAGACTGGACCTCCTTCCCCTTCCTGGTGGTGGAAGGCGCCATGGGGAGCAAGGGCGGAAGCTGGCAGGAGCGCAGGGATACGAGATGAGGAAGAGGATGGAGGCGAAAGGGCAAAGTGTTGTTCCCTTGTTGGCAACTGTGGAGGCTTTATGGTGCCTGGCCGTTTGGTAACGGCCGGTTCCGTATCCTACGGGAGCGCAGGGATAACTCCTAATCACTGGGAGTAATGCGCGGAGTGGCCTTAACTACCCTATTTGGGGGAGTTAGGGCGGAAATCTCGCGCGTCCGCTGTTCCGCTTTTAACGGCGCCGTACACAGGGCAGCGAAGAGACGCGGGCCCGCGACTGATCGGGGGCCCACGCGTCGATTAAGGGCGTAGCCCGGCAACCGACTAGAGGGAGACCCTTCCGACCAGCTCGAAACGGGCTAGCGGGGCTTCGGGGAATATTCCCGCTTGGGCACCTCCCGAGAAGCTGCTTCTCGGGAGGAGGTTCCCGGGTGCGCTGGGCCCGGGTGCTTCCCGGGGTCGACTTGCGGGGACTGGAGGTTCCCGGGCGCATGCCCCCGCCCCGGGTCGTGGGGCCGGTGGACGGCGCCACGCGGGCGCGTGGCGGGCGCGGGACGCGCGGTCCCACCAAGGCAAGGAGTAAGGCACGCGGCTCAGTAAACGAGCCAACCGACGGGTAGTTGCCCATTCGATCCAAGGAACAGTGGTTGTCTAATCCTACCCTAGGGTCTTAGGCCCCTAGCAGCGGAGGTGGCACCCATGCATGCCACCAACTCACCAGGGGGAGTTGCTTGCCTCCCCGTTGGACACTTGTAGCTCATGCACCATGGCACGTGTGGCATCCCCTTGTGCATAAAAGGAGGACCCATGCCAACGGTCAAAGGGGGGTTTTTTTAGACAGAGAAGAGGTTGGACAGTTGGTAGGTTAGTGAGTTGGTCGGTTGGTTCCAGTAGACAGCCAGCAGAGAGCAGTAAGGGGTACTTAGACATGGAGAGGAAACCCGGGAACTGCCCCGGCAACTTGTAAACGTTTCACCCGCGATCAACATCAGTTCAGACAGGCAGGACGTAGGGTTTTACACCTCCGGGTGGCCCGAACCTGGGTAAAAAACGTGTGTGCACTTGTTCTTATACTGGCATGCACCCCTAGCGTTCTGTCTCACCGGCCCCGTAGGGCCTCATCGGCCGTGCCGGTGATCACCGGGTCTCCGCCACAGACGCCCCTACCAAACCTAAAAGGGGGACGTGGCCGCACGCCCCCGGTGTCGAAGCACCGAGCGACAACAGGAGGTGTGTGCGCTGTTACCGGATGCGGAGCCGCAGCAGCCACTGAAGTGGTCGCACGTCCCGATCACCTTCAGCGCCGACGACCACCCAGCGTGGCAACTGGGTTCAAGGGTCATACCCTTTGTGGTCTCACCGATCATCAACAACGTGACGATGACCAAGGTGCTGGTGGACAACGGAGCGGGGCTGAACCTCCTGTCCGCCAGGTTAGTAGAGAAACTCCAGTTGCCGGTGGAGCAGCTGAAGCCCACTGACCCGTTCCGGGGGGTAAACCCCGGGATCGTGCGCCCCCTTGGGCGCATCACGCTACCGATGACTTTCGGGTCCCGGGAAGCGTTCAGAACCGAGCACGTAGTGGTCGACGTCGCACACACCCCATTGCCCTACAACGGGATCCTTGGTCGGCCGGCGCTGATCAAGTTCATGGCGGCGACATATTGCGCCTACAGCGTGATGAAGATGTCGTCCGTGTATGGGGTCCTCTCCATCAGGTGTGACCTCAAGGATGCAGCCTGGTGCGTTGGCGAGGTCGTCAGGGCCGCCGCCGCAGCCAACACCGGCAACTACGATGTTGCCGGGAGTGAAGGGTTGCCAGGCGACGGCCCGGCAACTAAGAAGGCCCGCGCAGCCCCGCAAGAGCTTGCCAGGGGAGGCGCAGGCTCGAGCTCGCGCCCCGGCAAGAGCCAGAAGCTCAAGGAGGAGGGCGCCAAGGGGAAGAAGCTGTCCCTCCCAGCCGGCAATGAGCAGCGCACCGTCACCGTCGGTGCGCACCTCACTACCGAATAGAAAAGCGCCCTCATCACTTCCTCCGGGTGAATGCCAACGTGTTCGCTTGGGAGCCGTTGGACCTTTCCAGAGTACCTAGGGAGGTGATCGAGCATCGACTCGCGGCGCGTCCGGCCGCCCGCCCCGTCAAGCAGAAGATCCGCCGGCAAGTGCAGGAACGCAAAGATTTCATCAGGTAAGAAGTGGACAAGCTCAAAGCTGCGGGCGCTATCAGGGAAGTACTGTACCCCACTTGGTTAGCTAATCCTGTTGTAGTGCCCAAGGGGGAAAATAAACTTCGCATGTGTGTAGATTTTACTGATCTTAACCGTGCGTGTCCGAAAGATCCTTTCCCTGTACCTCGCATTGACCAAATAGTGGATTCCACTACTGGTTGCGACTTGCTGAGTTTCTTGGATGCCTTTTCCGGCTACCATCAAATTAAGATGGCAGTCGAAGACGAGGAGAAGACAGCGTTCATCACCCCGGTTGGCTGCTACTGCTACAAGTGCATGCTTTTTGGGTTGAAGAACGCGGGCTCAACATTCCAGCGTGCGTTGCGCGAGTGTTTGGGACCCCAGCTAGGCCGAAACGTAGAGGCCTACATGGACGATATCGTCATCAATTCAAAGCACGGGGTCTCGCTGATTAATGACTTGCGGGAGGCGTTTGATAACCTACGCAGGATCAAACTCAAGCTGAACCCTGAGAATTGCACCTTTGGTGTAGACTCGGGCCAGCTTCTGGGTTTCTTGGTTTCGCACAGGGGGATTCAAGCCAATCCAAAGAAGATAGAAGCTATCGAGAATATGGAGGCTCCCCGCAAGGTGAAGGACGTCCAGCACCTCAACGGCTGCGTTGCCGCACTAGGTCGCTTCATCTCAAGGTTGCTCGAATGCGCCCTACCTTTCTTCAAGGTAATGAAGAGGAAGGGCCCGATAGATTGGACCATCAAGGCCGAGGCGGTATTCCAGGATCTCAAGCAGTACCTGAAATCGCCACCCGTCCTCGTCGCCCCCAAGCCGGGCGAGCCGCTGCTACTCTACCTAGCGACGACTGACCAAGTGGTCAGCTCGG
Source organism: Brachypodium distachyon (assembly GCF_000005505.3). Taxonomy (NCBI): domain Eukaryota; kingdom Viridiplantae; phylum Streptophyta; class Magnoliopsida; order Poales; family Poaceae; genus Brachypodium; species Brachypodium distachyon. Next base: position 38,173,248 of record NC_016132.3, on the reverse strand, counting down.
TGCTGGTTGCCGAGAGAGAGGAGGACATCCCGGCAGTTGAGGTCGCGGGGAAGGGGGCTGAGCTGCCCCCGGCAACCACCTCGGACCCGGGGACCACCCTCGAGCCGGCAACGTCCGCACCACGCAAGCGGCTCGTGCAGCACCCGATGTACTTCGTCAGCACGGTGCTGCACGATACCCGCGCGAGGTACCCGCAGGTTCAAAAGCTCCTGCTGGGGGTTCTGCTTGCGTCACGCAAGCTACGCCACCTTCCAGGCACATCGCGTCACGGTGGTGTCGGGGTTCTGCCTCGAGCGAGCCCTCACCCACCGTGAAGCCACCGGGAGGGTGGCCGAGTGGAGAATGGAGCTGTCGGAGTTTGATCTGCACTTCACCAACACCAAGAGCATCAAGAGTACGGCCCTGGGAGACTTCGTCGCAGAATGGACTTCGACGGCCATAGAAGAGGAGGAGCCGGAGACCAGCCTGGCGGCAAACTGGACGAAGGCCACTAGATCTTGTACTTCGACGACGCGTTCAGCCTCCAGGGAGCTGGCACCGGGGTCGTCATCGAGTCGCCGACGGGAGCACGTCAAGCGGAAGGATAACTTCGCAGCTGACGAGCTGTCCAATTGGCAGCGAAGCGCCGGAAGGTTCCGGCGGGGGTGTTCTGGCACAGGCAGACTGCGCCTTCGGTCGCCCCCAAGCCGGTTGCCGGGGAAGCCCACTCGGCAACCGAAGGAAACCCTGTCGTGGCGGAGGTCCATGCCACCGACGCAGCGGCATGCGCTGGCAGGAAGACCCCGCCTTGGGCGGTGGATATCGCCCGCTACCTGAAGGGAGAAGCCCTCCCGGAAGACGACGTTGCCACGGAGCGCGTGGCCCGGCAAGCCAAGATGTACGCCGTGGTGGACGGCAACCTCTACCGAAGGCGTGCAAATGGAGTCACGCTCCTCTGCGTGCCCCAGGACGAGGGGCACGCGCTACTGGAGGAGATACACCGAGGCGCGTGTTCCCACCATGTGGCCTCTCGGGCCCTGGCCGGCAAGGCGTTTCGACACAGCTTCTACTGGCCCACGGCCCTAGCCGACGCGGACCAGCTGGTGAAGACGTCTGAGGCATGCCAGTTTCGTGCGAAGAAGAGCAACCAGCCGGCGCAGGACCTGCAAGTCATTCCGTCCTCCAGGCCGTTCCCGGTCTGGGGGCTGGATATCATCGGCAAGCTGCCGAGAGCGGTCGGTGGCTACGAGTACCTACTCGTGGCCATCCACAAGTTCTCCAAGTAGGTGGAGGTGGAACCAGTGCGGAAGGTGACCGCCCAAGCGGCCATCAAGTTCTTCAAAAGCATTGTGTGCCGGTTTGGTGTGCCTAACGACATTATCACCGACAACGGCATGCAATTCACGAGCGCGGTGTTCCAGGCCTACTGCGAGGGCATGGGCACCAAGATCCACTTCGCGTCTGTTGCTCACCCAACAAGTAACGGGCAGGCGAAGCGAGCCAACGCAGAAGTGCTGCGGGGCTCAAGACGCGAACCTTTGACAAGCTCAAACGCCACGGGAAGCACTGGGTCGAAGAACTCCAGCCCGTGCTGTGATCAATCAGGACCACACCTAGTCGGGCAACGGGCGAGACTCCTTTCGCCCTTGTCTACGGGGCAGAAGCGGTGCTGCCCCTCGTGCTCAAGCACGGATCTCCTCGGGTACGCGCGTCCGGCGACTCCAGCCAACACGAGTAGAGGGTTGACGATTTGAGCATCATCGAAGAACTTTGATGCCGGGCTGCTGTGCGAGCTGCGCGGTACCAGCAGGGACTCCGCCATTATTACGACAGGCGGATCCGTTCCCGGGAGCTCGAGACCGGAGACCTTGTCCTGCGCCGGATACAAGGAACGAAGGCCGGGAACAAGTTGGCTCCGAAATGGGAGGGGCCCTTCCGGGTAGTGCAAGTGACCAGGCCGGGGGCTGTCCGGCTGGAAACCGAAGAAGGCTTGCCGGTGCAAAATAGCTGGAACATTGAGCACTTGCACAAGTTCTACCCGTGAAGCGGCAGAGCCCGACCCACAGGTGATGCCGCCGAAGCATGCCTCTCGAACTAGTGTAGCCGGGCAACCCCCGATTGTAAACCACTAGTTGCAGTGGATGAAGATAAGTGCTATTTCCTGAATTTAAAGTTGCCTCGATTGTTTGCGGTATTCTCCTCCTTCCGTCTCCTGTCAAAGTTGCTCAGAAGTCTCTTTCCATACTTGGTTGTGAGCAGGGGGCTGTCGGAGCCTCGAAAACGATAACCCGTTGCAGGATCACTCCGGCACGCGGCGTGCAGTTGTCGGGCTCGCCGCAACGTGCATCACGCAGACACTGCGTCTTGGAATATAAGAATGCTCACAACCAAGTTTGGCACTGACCCTTCTGTGCCCAGGGGCATGAAGGCAGGAGAGCTATCCATGTTGCTACATGTTTTCGTGAATTTCGAAAAAAAATTGCAGCGTCTCGGGCTTGGTAAGAATCTAACATACAGGTTAAAAGTGGAATCCGGCATGCTGTAACGCTCGTGGACCGTCCACGGGCTATAGCATTTAGTGGCGCCCAGTAGTGTGGAGTGACCGCACTTCGAGGCCTCTGCTTCAGGGGGGAGCCGCCACATGTGCCGCGGTAACTTGGCATGCATGGTGGCGAAGACCGGGCCACACTTCAAGGGGGTCTGGCACCACGTGTGCCGCGGTGACCCGGAGCGTGTGGTGGCAAGCCCTTCAACCGCGCCTATAAAAGAGCGTGCCGGCCATGGAGCAGCTTAGAGCGGAGCTGAGGAAGAGGCCGCAAAGGCGAGAGGTGCCGCAGAGGCGCGGTGGGGGTGCATGCCATCAGTGCTCTGTGCTGCTGGGTGCACGGCCACCGCGCCCTTGTTGCACCTCCCCACCAGGCTACCCCGAGGCGAGGGGTGCCACGGAGACACTCTGGCAGCGCCGGCGTCAGCCCCGCCACAGCGTTCCTGCCGTACCCCTTCACCAGGCTATTCCGAGGCGAGGGTCGCCGCGGAGACGCTGTGGTGGCGCCACCACCGGTGCCCGGCGCCGGCAGTGGCCCCACCACGGCGTTCCTGCCGTACCCCTCCAAAGAGTATCTCCGAGGCGTAGGTTGCCGCGGAGACGCTATGGTGGCGCCGCCACTGGTGCTTGGTGCCCGCGGCGGCCCCGCCACAGCATTCCTGCTGCATCCCACAAGAAGGCGGATTCGGAGGCGAGGGCTGCCGCGGCGACGCTATGGGGGTGCATGGCATCCGTGCCTAGCGCCGATGGGTGCACTGCCATAGCGTCCCTGCCGCACCCCTCCGGCAAGCATTCCAAGCACGTAACGAACGAAAAGCTTAGTGCATAAACTTGAACGATAAGCTGTCGAAAACTGAACGTTGCCTCGCTAGCACGGCCCAAACCCTGCGTGTGGGTAGGGTGTTGAAAGGACGCTTGCGGGGGGAGTGCGCTCCTTGTGCGGCTGGCGGGCCCGTCCCGGGAGCGCATGCTTGGGAGTAGCTATCCCGCATGCGGAGTGGCTCGTCGCCGCCACTTGGCCCCAGGTCAGCACTGTGGGTCCGTCCCGGGTCCCTGGTCCGGTCGAGTGTGTGGCGCGCGAGTCCCCGGCAACACAAGCCATAACACACAAAGGCTAAGGGATCTACCCCGGGAAGAAACCCCAGGAACAAGAAACAAGAATTAAGCAGTGAACAGTTGCATAGACCAATAAGGCATTAATTGTTTAAACGGCGCCAGGCGCCACACTTGCAGCGAACAAAGTAAAGGAAAACAACACTAAGGGACGACGAGGGCAGGCAACGGGCTGCGGCAACTGGATGTGGCGGCTTCCGCTGCAGGCTACGGCAACTAACTGCCGGAGCCCTCCGCCGGGGGCTCCGGCACTGGCACAAGGTCCGGCTTCCGCTGCATCCGTCCGACCATCTCGTCGACGAACCCGCTCACCGCTTGGCAGTGGGTGGGGGCGTCCTCGCTGTCCGAGCAAGCATCCAGCAGCGTCTCGAAGGGGAACTCAGGGTGTCGGAGGTGCACCCTTGGAAGGATCGTTCCGGCAACCTCCCAGGCATAGTTGGCGATCTCCTCGTTGCAGAATTTGGAGATCCACACATCAAGCGCCGCGAGCTTCCCACCAAGTCGGAGAAGAACGGGATCAGCGTGGTAACGTCTGTCCCGTCCACCCGCGCGGCCCGCAGTTCGAACAGCGGCAGAAGGTCACGCAGCGATTGGGCGATCCCAAGCAGCTTCTTGGTCTCCAGCTCCCGCTGCCCGATCAGCGTGCCGTGGTTGGTCTGAGCCAAATGCCCCTTGCGGAGGAGGCTCGCCTGCGCTGAGAGTTGGGCAGCCTTGGCTGAATTGTCCTCGCCCGCCTTGACGAGCTCTTCAAGGACGGTGGCCAGCTCGGTCTCGAGTCCGGTCCTCCTATCCTTGGCGGAGTTGAGCTCCACCTCCTGCCGCGCCGCCGCTGTTACCGCGTCCTCCGTAGCCTTGGTCTGCACCTCCATCTTGACGCGCAGGCCCTAGATCTGGCGGAGGTAGCTGCTGATCAGGTCGCTCTTCTCGTCGATACGAGCCTGAGCCGCGGCGAGCACCTCCGCGTGCTCCTTCTTGGCTTTCGCCTGTGCCACCACCAGCGAGTCCAGGGTTTCCTGCAGCTCGCGCGTTGAGCTTCTAGTCTCCGGTAGAGCTCCTCCTCGGGGACGACCGGCACGGCAGCCTCGTCCCGGGCTTCTCGGGCGAGGCGTGCCTCCTCCCGAGCAAGGCGTGTCTCCTCCCGCAGCCGGGAGGCATGTCTCCTCCCACAGTCGGGAGAGTTCCTGCCACTCCTTCTCCACGGCCAGTCACACCTCGCCGAGCTGACTCTTGGCGATCTCGTGGTGCTCCCTCACCTGGTTGAAGGAGGTGACGAAGGCTAGCTGCTGGTCCTTGACGGCGTCAAGGAGCCGGTGCCCCCTGTCGAAAATGTGCCGGAAGTGGCAGCCACCAACGACGAAGCGCCCGCCGCCACTGTCTGGCTGGGCAGGGGGTCGTCGGCTTGCGGCGGAGCGTCCAATGGCTCCACCGCAGCATCCTCCCCGGCACCCGCGCCTGAGGGTTGTGGGACTGGTGGGGTTGCCGCGCCCCCAGCAGGGGCCGCCTCCTGCTGGTTCGTTGGAGAGTTCGCGCCGGCGGCCTCTGTGGCCGCGGGCGCGTCGCCGAGCGCCTCTTCGATGGCGGCGGTGGTTGCCGCCATTGTTGCGGCCGGCGCGGTGGGGGTTGTTGCGGGGGCAACCTCCGGTGCCCCCGCTGTCCCCGCGACCCCGGCGACGGGGTCAAGGTCAATCACCGCAATGCCTGCTCCCGGCACGGGCGTGGTCGGGCCTGCAACAGAGAGAAGGGTTAAAATCCGAAGGGCTAGCCAAGTACCCGGTGGCGGACGCGGGAGGCTCTGGACGAGTACCTTGCGGGGCTGCCGGGCTTGCGGGAGGGGCCTCCTCCTCCACGGTTCCGGCCGTCGTTGCCGGGACGCCTACGGCGAGCTGGACATCGCCTGCGGGAAGACAGGACAGTACGGTTGCGGATCAGCTAGCAAAGGGGATGAAAGCAAAGGAGCGGGGCAAGGTGCGGTACCTGTTGCCAGCGCCACCTCCATCGGGGCCGGGTCGGCAGCGGGCGCGCCAGGGGCGCCGCTGGCCCCCGCGTCGGCCGGGTCGGCGCTGTTGCTAGCCTGCGTGCGCACCCTCTTCCTCGGTGCGGCAGGGGGCAAATCAGCCCTCCCCCTCTTGCCAGCACTACCGGCGAGCCGTCCTTTGGGGGGTTGAGCTAGAGGTTGAAGCCCCGGAAGAGCCCCCACGCAGGTGGGGCCGTGGGCGCCCGTGGGGTTGTCGTAGCCCGGGGCACCGCGATGGAGGCGTGTCCTATCCCCGGACCCCGTGTACATCCACGCGGGGCGGGAGCGCAGTTGGAGCGGCGCGACGCGCCGGCTGATGAAGGTGCGCGCCCACATCAACGTCGGTGAGCCCTGCTAGCCGCAAGGCCTTGATCTTCTCGACGATGGGAAGGAGATCGGCATCGCGGTGGTACCGGTCCCGCCAACTGTCGTTGGGTTGCGGCAGCTCGGTGGGCGAGTAGATGAATTCCTCGAGGTCTTCCACCCGGACACAGCACTAGTTGCCCCGCCATTCCTTCTCGATCTTCTATTCCGACCGGACGATGAACTCGGACTTCATCTGGTCGCGGGCGCAGAACACCACCCCTGATGACATCGCATTCGCGTTCTCGATGCGGGGGTAGAAGTAGTGCCGGAACAGCGCCACCGACGGCATTACTCCGACGATCGCTTCACAGAGGAACTGGAAGGTGGCGAGGAGATAGAGGGAGGAGGGGTGGAGCTGCGCCACCCGCAATTGGTACGACTCCATGTGCGCATGAAGGAACAGGGAGAACGGCGGCATCAATCCTGCGAGGATGAAGCGCCCGAACACCCGGAAGTTGTTTTCTTGGTGGTCGGCGCCGGCGGGGAAGATCAGGGTCTCCCCGTGCTCGTTGAACCTGGAGCAAACGGCATGCCAGATCTTGGCCAGCGCCTCGCCGTTGTAGCCGGGCCGGTACAAGGCGAGCGTGGGCCTCATCGCCCGCTTCTTTTGGTCTTTGTCCGCGGCGGCCTTGGTGGCCGCCTCGCTCTTGCTGGCCGCCGGTTTCTTTGGGGCATTCCCTTCCTTTCCCTTCCTGGTGGTGGGGGACGCCATGGGGAGCATGGGCGGAGACTAGCAAGGCTCGTGGGCGCAGGGAGTTGGAAAACAGGGGAGAAAGGCTAAGGGGCTAAGTGTTCACCCCTCGGCGCAGCAGTGGGGCCTTGTAGCACCCCGCTGCTCGGTAACAGTCACATCCGTACCCTACGGGTGCGCTGGGATAATTACTAATCAAGGGGATAATGCGAAAAGTGGCCTTAACTTCCCATGATTAAGAGGGAGGTTACGGCGGAAATCTCGCACCCATTACTCCGCCTGTAACAACGGGGTCCTTGGGACGACGGGGAGACGCGGGCCCGAGACGACCCAGGACCCACGCGTCGCTTGAGGTCATAGCCCGTCAACTGGCCAGGCAGGAGTCCGCCCGGGAACAGGCGTTGCCGGCCCATGCCCAGGGGCTACTGTCGCACCCGTGGCACCCGGGGTACCACCGCTGCACGACGCGTGGGTCGCCTCGCTTGCTCCCCGGAAGGACCACACCCCGGGCGGCAGTATACGAGCGGCCCGGCAAGCTACCAGCCCGGCAGTGCTAGCGGGGCTTCGGGGGAGAATTCCCGCCTGGGCACCTCCCGGGAAGGCACTTGCCGGGAGGGGCGCTCCCGGGCGCAGGTTTCCGCTGCGAAGGCGGCGCCGAGTAAGCAGGACAGCAGCGCCATGTGGGCGCGCGGCAAGCACCCTGTGCGCAGGGCTCGTCAGGACAAGGAGTAGTTTTTAGGCCTTAGACCCCTACTTGCAGAGCTAGTGCTCTTGCATGTATGCCAACGCACAGAGGAGGAGCTTCCGGAGCTCCCTGCTCGCCACTTGTAAACCATGCACCATGGCACCTGTGGTATCCCCTTCGCTATAAAAGGAGGACCCCCGCCCACGGTCAAAGGGTTCGACCAACTGATAGTTCCGCACTAGCAGTAGCTCAAAGTAGTAAGTAGCACTTAGCCAAAAGGAGAGAGCACCCGGGGACTCCCTTCGGCAACTTGTAAACACTTGTTCATTGGTTAATACAAGTTCAGACAAGCAGGACGTAGGGTTATACACCTCAGCGTGGCCCGAACCTGGGTAAAAAGCGTTCTTGTGTTCATCGTGTTCATACGCTTCGCATTGGCCTCGCCGGCGATCGCCGGAACGATCCTCGTAGCCCACTGCTGAACCAAAAAGGGGGTGCCCGCACATCCCCGGTGTCTGAGCCCCGTGCTACGACAACACTTATCAATGATATGTCTCTTACTCATGCGTGAAGTCACAGTAGCCATATCCTCTGTGCATTTCGGCTAACTCTTCACCATATGTCGATGACGTGTATTGCCTACGGTTTCCATAACTCACCAAAAATGAAAAGGTATCTATCTCCCGAAACCGATTCTATTCCAAAAAAGCAATTCAGCTCCACTGCTTCACTAGTACAAAACAGGCCATTCGCGACCCCCATCAGTGGCGTGTGGAGCGGACACGACACTGATAGCAAATTATCAGTGGCGGGTACACCTCCACACGCCACTGATAGGACGCCGATGGCCCATGTCTCCTCCCCCGGGGCAACCATTAGTGGCGGTCAACCTGGAAACCACCACTGATACCTGTCTATCAGTGGCGGTCACTATCAATGGCGGTTAAATTGTAGTAAACGACACTGATAGGCAGGTTACCAGTGGCATTCTTTCAGGTGTGTATCCGCCACTAATGGTCGGCGAGCATCAGTGGCGGGTTCTCCTCTGCGTCCGCCACTGATAGCTCGGCCATATAAATAGGCCAAGCGGCGTGGCTGCTCGCGCGCTGCACGTCTTCTTGACCAGCTGTGGCCGCCATTAATCTTTCTCGATGGCCGAGCGCTGCCACGGCGGAATGGCGCCGGCCACCACGCAAATCCTTCTTCTTCTCCTTCCTCCCCTTCTTCTTCCTCTCCTCGGCCCCCTTCTTCTCCCCTGCGCACGCGCAGCAGGCGGCGCCGGCCGCCACCGTCTTCTCTCTCCCCTCTGGCTCTACCCCATCCTCCTCTCCTTCTTCCTCCATCGGCCCTCCTCTTCTCCTTCCTCCCCTTCTTCTTCCTCTGCCCGGCCCCCCTTCTCTCCCCCTGGATCTGGTCTCGGCCCCCAGGCGGCGCCACCGGCCGGCCGACTGGCCTCCGCCCTTCTCTCTGCCTCATCTTCTTCCTCTCCCCTCTAGCTCAGACCCACAGCAGGCCAGCCGGCTGGCCCCCGCCCTTCTCTCTGCCCCAGCCATCTTCTTCCTCTCCCCTCTAGGCTCTCTCAATCCCCATTAATTTGGCCACATTACTCTATGCAATGTGTTTTCAATTCATACCCGGTGATGTAATTTGTGATTAATTGCTTCAATTTCTTCTATGTTTTCTTAGCTCGTCTCTCCATGGTTGGATGTATGAGGAGAGAATGTCGGCTTCTTGGGTAGCAAAATGGGCCACATCTTATGATTTCGCTGTAGCTGATATGAAGAGTAAGGGCAATGTGAAGATGTGTTTTCCATGGGACAGATGTCGTAACACGGTGATGCACCTGCCAGTGGATGTTGAGATGCACGTAATGGCAAATGGATTCGTAGAAGGTTATTTTTGCTGGACTTCGCACGAGGAGGTTGCAGTAGAAGTGGATAGTGGCTTTGAAGAAGAACACATAGAGTTCGACCAAAGTGGTGAAGAATATCGTGGTGACGACGCCATGGATGAAGAAACACCGGTCGATGAAGCTCCGCATGGTCGGATGGGGGAAATGCTAGATGACATGCACTTACAGAATCAACTAAAGGACCCCGACAATGCCACAGATGAGAAGAAGTTACAGAAGCTAGTCGAGGACGCAAACACACCAGTGTATGACAATGCCAGCATCAACAATAATGTCCTAGAAGTGACACTTGAACTTCTTAGGACAAAGGCAAAATCTGGGCTTTCTGACAAGGGCTTCACGGAGATGTTGAGTTACCTTGCTACTGTCTTTCCAGAGGGCAACAAATTGCCTAAAAGCACATACGAGGCGAAGAAGATTACCTTTCCGCTTGGATTAGACGTTCTGAAATATCATGCGTCCACTGGACTGCATTATATACACGGGACCGCACAAAAACAAGGACAAATGCCCAATATGTGGTACTTCACGATACAAGAAGAAAGATGGCAATCGCGACGAAGTCGATGAGGAAGAAGTGAGGAAAGCTCGGCCGGCGAAGATCGTCTGGTATCTTCCGATGGGTAGTTGTCGTCGCACGGTGCTCCAACACAGGGGGCGTGTGGCCACGGCCCCCTTTTAGGTTCGGTAGGGGCGTCTGGGCAGAGCCTCGGCGATCACCGGCATGGCTGATGGGGCCCTGCGGGACCGGCGAGATGGAGTGCTAGTGGTGCGCGCTCACCCGGGAACAAACACATGCACGTTTTTTACCCAGGTTTGGGCCACCCAGAGGTGTAAAACCCTACGTCCTGCTTGTCCGTGCTAATATTGATCGTGGATCAAATGTTTACAAGTTGCCGGGCAAGCTCCTGGGCTATCTCTCAGTGGCTAGGTACTCACCACTGCTCTCTGCTGGCTGTCCACTGGAGCCAACTAAGCTTCTGCCGAGCCAGATTGAGTGAACTTACTGAACTGAGCCAAAGAAAATGTGAAATGCCCTTACCGTTGGCATGGGTCCTTCTTTTATACACAAGAGGATGCCATAAGTGTCACGGTGCATGGGCTACAAGTGTCCAGCCGGAAGGCACACAACTCCCCCCGGTCAGCTGGTGGCGTGCATGGATGCCACCTCCGCCACTAGGGGTCTAAAACCTTAGGGTAGGACTGGACAACCACTGTTCCTTTGATCGGACGGGTAACTACCCGTTAGTCGGCTCGTTTATTGAGCCGTGCGCTTCACTCCTTGCCCTGGTGGAACCGCGTCCCACGCCCGCCACGCGGCCGCGTGGCGCTGTTGATCTGACCACTGGGCCCCGCGCCTGAGGCGGGGGCATGCGTCCGGGAACATCCAGTCCCGGCAAGTCGACCCTGGGAAGCACCCGGGCCCAGCGCACCCGGGAACCTCCCAAGGGAAGCAGCTTCCCAGGAGGTGCCCAGGCGGGAATGTTCCCCGAAGCCCCGCTAGCCCCTTCCGGGCTGGCAGCTTGCCGGGCCGCCCGTAGCCACGGCCCGGGATGAAAGCTTCCCAAGAACTCGGAAATGGGGCCCACGCGTCGCGCAGCGGTGGTACCCCGGGTGCCACTGGTGCGACCGTAGCCCCCGGGCGTGGGCCGGCATCACCTGTTCCCGGAAGAGTCTCTCCCCCGGTCGGTTGCCGGGCTACGCCCCCAACCGACGCGTGGGCCCCGATCAGTCGCGGGCCCGCGTCCCTTCGCCTCCCCCTGTACGGAACCGTTACAAATGGAGCAGTGGACGCGTGATTTCAGCCCTAACTGCCCCCCTAAATAGGGAAGTTACGGCCACTCCGCGCATTACTCCCAGTGATTAGGAGTTATCCCCGCACACCCGTAGGGTACGGAACCTCGAAGAAGGCCGCGACGAGCAAGAATGAGGCGGCGATCAAAGCAGCCGCCGCCAAGGACCAGAAGAGGCGGGAGATGCGCGCCACAGTTGCCTTCTTCCGCCCCGGCTATAACGGCGAGGCGCTGGGGAAAGCTCTGGCACGCCGTCTCCTTCAGCTTCAACGAGCACGGCGAGACGCAGATCTTCCTGGCGGGCGCCGAGCACCAGGACAACGATTTCTGGGTGTTCGCGCGATTCCTCATCTGCGGCATGGTGCCGCCCTTCTCTCTGTTCCTCCACGCAGTGATGGAGTCTTATCAGTTGCGGGTGGCGCAGCTCCACCCCACCTCGCTGTTACTCCTCGCCACCTTCCAGTTCCTCTGTGAGCCGTTCGTGGGGGTGATGCCATCGGTGGGGCTCTTCCGCCACTACTTCTACCCGCGCATCGACAACACAAAGGCGATGTCGTCAGGGGTGGTCTTCCGCGCCCGCGACCAGATGAAGTCCGACTTCATCGTCCGGTCGGGGAAGAAGATTGAAAAGGAGTGGCGGCACGACTGGTGCTGGGCCCGAGTGGAGGACCCCCAGGAGTTCATCCAGTCGCCGACGGAGTTGCCGGTACCCCAGAACGGCTGGCAGGACAGGTACCACTGCGACGCCAACCTTTCCCCCATTGTGGAGAAGATCAAGGCACTGCGGCTGGCGGGGCTCACCGATGTCGACGTGGCACGTACCTTCGTCCATCGGTGCATTGCCCCGCTGCAGCTACGCTCCCGGCCCACGTGGATGTACACAGGTTTCGGGGACAGGACACGCCTCCAGGCGGACGGCATGGACTTGGAGACCCTCAGGACATGGGTGAGGGGGATCTCCAGTGAGATCTTCCAATCGACGGAGTTCCCGCCGGGGGTTTCCTCTCTCCACGCCGGCGTCAAAGCGCTCAGCGACATCGTCGGCACCTTCCCGCCCTGCAACGAGTGGGGGTTGATGGACGACACCCCCACCCGGGCCCCGCACGCTCTCCCGCAAGCACCCCGCGAGAAGCAGGCGCTCGAGGAGAGCGGGGGCAGATCCGATCCCAGCTGGCCCTCCTTCCAGTCGCTGGACGACGAGGTGGGCCAGGCGGCTGGGTCCCCGGAGGTCATCGCCGTGGAGGACGACGACGAGGAAAGCAGCGGCAGCGCGCCCTTGATCATGAGAAGATCGAGGGCGTTTGCAGTGGCCGCGGCTACCTCCTCGACGGCAACGTCCGCCCCAGCAGCGGCCGCCAACCTCGCGGCGGCGGCGGCGGCGGCTTCAGGGGTACCCGTCGGCACCTCGACGGCATCCACCGCAACGGGGCCGCGGGTCACGACGACTCCGAGGGCGCCCACGGCACCACCTGCTCGGGGGGTCTTCCGGGGCTTCGCGCTCCGGCGTAACCCCCCGAAGTCTTCCTCGCCGACGGGTACCAGCAAAAGGGCGAGGAGCGACTCCCTGCCCGGTACACCCCGCAAGAGGACGCACGCCGACACCAGCGGCGCCGACGACCCCATCGCCGCAGGGGTCGGCAGCGACGCGGGCGCGCCCCTTGGCGACCCAGCCCCCACGGAGGCAGGGCCGGCAACCGGTATGTCTTTATCACTCCTCCGCAATCGCAATTTTCGTTAGCCAAACTCATGAACATATCTTCTTTCTGTAGTGAGCGGCAGCTCGCCCGCGGCAATCCTCGTGGATGCTCCAGCCGGCGTAGGGAAATAAAGGAGGCTGCCTCGGCAAGCCCGACGGCCGCACAAGGTAACCGCCCTGACCGCTCTCGGCTGCCTTTGAAGGCACCATCCTTTGCCGATCCTCAGGCTTCTCATTGTTGCAGGCACAAGTGCGCCCACGCCCGGAACGGGCGTGGCCGGGGTCGATCTTGACCCGGTCGTCGAGGCCGTGGGGGCAGAGGTGGAGCCGGAACCGACTCACACATCCAATTCCGCTGCGGCGGACTCAGCGGCAGCAGGGGGCACCACCGCCGCCGTGACGGCTGCGCCCAGCGACGCGCCCGTAGGCGCGGGCGCGGCCGACGCAGGCTCACCTGCCGCCCAGCAGGGGGCAAACCCCGCCAGGAGCAGGGAAGCTTCTCCAGCCCCGGGGTTCCCGGGCGCAGGCGCAGGGGAGGGTGCCGGGGGAGGATAGCAAGGCCACCGGGAGCAGGCTGGCGACCCGGCGCACATCCCCACATCTGCAGCAGGGCCTCATCATCCACGGCGGCGCTTCCCGGCACCGACCTCGGCACCCTCGCTGGGGTCGCTTGGAACCCCCTTACCTGGGATCCGAGCGTCTTCGAGCGGGGGCACTGGTTCCTAGTCGCCGTCAAGGACCAGCAACTGATTTTCGTCACCTCCTTCAACGAGGTGAGGGAGCACCACACCGCCGCCAAGAATCAGCTCGGTGAAGTGCGGGAGGCCGTGGAGAGACAACGGCATGAACTGTCCCGACTACGCGAGGAGACGCGCCTCGCGGAAGAGGACGCTCGGCTGGCCCGGCAAGCCCTAAAGGACGCCCGGGAGCCGGTGGTCCCGGAGGCCGAGCTCCACCGACAACTGGAGGCCCAGCGCGTGGAGGTCCAAGGGAAGCTCGACTTGATGTCGGCCACCCTCGAGGCGACCAGGAAGGAACACGCCAAGGTGGTCGCGGCGGCCCAGGCCCGGCTGGACGAGAAGAGCGTCCTAATCGCCAATTACCATGTCGAAATCCAAGGCCTCCGCGTCATGCTGGAGGTGCAGGTCAAGGCTGCCGAGGATGCGGCGAGAGCGGCGGCTCGGCACGAGGCCGAGCTCAACTATGCCAAAGACAGAGCGGCCAGGCTCGAGGCCGAGCTGGCCGCCGTCCGGGACGAGCTCGCCAAGGCCAGCGAGGACAACGCACCACATGCACCGGTATATGGTGTGACCCGTGGGCAGCTCACGGGCACCACAGTGTACAAGATTCCACCCTTTCCTGCAGGTTAGACTCTTACCAGGCCCGAGGTGCTGCAAAAAATTTTGAAACTTACGAGAATAAGCAACACAGACAAACCCCTCCTGCCTCCCAGCCCCCGGGCACAAAGGGGTCGATGCCAAACTTGGATGTGAGCATTTCCTTTCCCAGGCGCAGCGACTGTGCGGTGCAAGCTGCGGGGGGCCCGGCAACTGCACGCCCAGTGATGCACGGTGCGGGAAGCCTGCCAACTGCATGTCCAGTGATGCACGCTGCGGGAAGCCCGCCAACGGCATGTCCAGTGATGCACGTTGCGGGAAGCCCGCCAACGGCATGTGCCGTGCCGGAACGATCCGGCAACGGGTTTATGTTTCGAGACCACAACAGCCCCCTGCTCACAACCAAGTATGGAAAGACACCTTTGTGCACTTGAAGCGCGAGATAGAAGAGAGAGGAACACGCGAATAAACAAGGCAAATCCAAAGCTCAGGGGCGAAACACTTATCTTTATTCACGATTAACTAGCGGTTTACACGCAGGGGCTGCCCGGTTACACTAGTTCGAGAGGTATGCATCGGAGGCTTCACCTGAGGGTCGGGCTCCGCCCCTTCACGGGTAGAACTTGCGCAAGTGCTCAATATTCCAACTATTGGGCACCGGCAAGCCATCTTCGGTTTCCAGGCGGACAGCCCCCGGCCTGGTCACCTACACTACCCGGAAGGGGCCCTCCCATTTCGGAGTCAACTTGTTCCCGGCCTTCGTTCCTTGTATTCGGCGCAGGATAAGGTCTCCTTCTCGAGCCCCTGGGGACGGACTCGCCTGTCATGATAACGACAGAGTCCCTGCTGGTAGCGCGCGCCTCGCACAGCAGCCTGGCATCGAAGCTCTTCGATGAAGTTTAGATCGTCGACCCTTTGCTCGTGTTGGCTGGTGTTGCCGTACGCGCGTACTCGGGGAGATCCGTGCTTGAGCTCGAGGGGCAGCACCGCTTCTGCCCCATAGACAAGGGCGAAAGGAGTTTCGCCCGTTGCCCGACTAGGTGTGGTCCGGATGGACCACAGCACGGGCTGGAGTTCTTCGACCCAGTGTTTCCCGTGGCCTTTGAGCCTGTCAAAGGTTCTCGTCTTGAGCCCCCGCAGCACCTCTGCGTTGGCTCGCTCCACCTGTCCGTTACTCCTCGGGTGAGCAACGGACACGAAGCGCAGCTTAGTGCCCATGTCTTCCCAGTAGACTCGGAACGCCGCGCTCGTGAATTGCGTGCCGTTGTCGGTGATGATGCTGTTAGGCACACCAAACCGGCACACAATGCTTCTAAAGAACTTGATGGCCGCCTGGGCAGTCACCTTCCGTACTGGCTCCACCTCCACCCACTTGGAGAACTTTTCGATGGCCACGAACAAATATTCGTAACCGCCCACCGCCCTCGGTAGCTTGCCGACGACGTCGAGCCCCCAGACCGCGAACGGCCACGAAGACGGGATGACATGTAGGGCCTGCGCCGGCTGGTTGCTCTTTTTCGAACGGAACTGCCACACGCTTCGCACGTCCTCACCAGCCGCTCTGCGTCAGCCAGAGCCGTGGGCCAGTAGAAGCCATGCCGAAATGCCTTGCCGGCTAAAGCCCGGGAGGCCACATGGTGTGAACATGTGCCTCGATGTATGTCTTCCAACAGTGCGCACCCTTCTTCCTGCGGCACGCAGATGAGTTTGACACGTTCGCACGCCTGCGGTAGAGGTTACCATCTACCACAGTGTACATCTTGGCTTGCCGCGCTACTCGCTCCGCGGCGACGTCATCTTCCGAGAGAGCCTCCCCTTTCAAGTAGCGGGCAATTCCTTCCGCCCAGGGGGGAATCTCCCTGCCAACGCATGCCGCCATATCAGCGGCATGGACCCCCGCTGCTGTAGGGGTTCCTTCGGTCGCCGGAGGGGCGTATCCAGCAGCCGGCTAGGGGGCAACTGAAGGAGCCACTTGCTTCTGGCGGAACACTCCCGCCGGAGGCTTTCGGCGCTCTGCTGCCATCTTGGCCAGCACGTCAGCAGCGAAGTTATCCTTCCGCTTGACGTGTTTGAAGCGCAAACCTTTGAACTTTCGCTCTAGCTTGCGGACCTCCTCCACATACGGCGCCATTTGAGTGCAGTCGTAGTCCTTGTTCACCTGGTTGATCACGAGCTGGGAATCGCCACGATCAACCAGGCGCTTAATGTCGAGGGCGACCGCTGCCCGCAACCCGGCAAGCAGGCCCTCGTCCTCCGCTGTATTGTTGGTGGAGTTAGCGAAGTCGAGTTGAACAGCGAACCTCAACTGGTCCCCTATTGGTGACTCGATGACGACCCCGGCGCCTGCTCCCTGAAGACTGAACGCACCGTCGAAGTAGAGGACCCAGTGGTCCTCATCCAGCTTGCCGGGCAGGCTGGTCTCCGGCTCACTTTCTTCTACGCCCGTGCACGTCCATTCCGCGACGAAATCCGCAAGGGCCGTGCTCTTAATGCTTTTGGAGTTGGCGAAGTAGAGGTCGAACTCCGACAACTCCATCCTCCATTCGGCCACCCTCCCGGTGGCTTCACGGTTGGTGAGGGCTCGCTCAATTGCAGAACCCAGACACCACCGTGACGCGGTGCATCTGGAAGTAGTGGCGCAGCTTGCGGGACGCAAGGAGAATCCCCAGAAGAAGCTTCTGTACTTGCGGGTACCATGTCCGCGCGTCATGCAGCACCGTACTAACGAAGTACACCGGGTGCTGCATCAACCGCTTCCGCGGTGCCGAGGTTGCCGACTCGGGGGCAGTCCCCGGGTCTGAGGCGGTTGCCGGGGGCCGCTCAGCCCCCTGCCCCGCAGCACCAGTCCCCGGGATGTCTTCCTCCCTCTCGGCAACCAGCACCGAGTTGACCACCTGGTCACTCACCACTAGGTAGAGTAGCAGCGGCTCGCCCAGCTTGGGGGCGACGAGGATGGGTGGCGACCTCAGGTACTGCTTGAGTTCCTGGAACGCTGCCTCGGCCTCGGGAGTCCAGTCGACTGGATCCTTCTTCTTCATTACCCTGAAGAAAGGCAGGGCACGCTCGCCCACCTGGAGATGAAACACCCCAGCGCGGCAATACAGCCGTTGAGGCGCTGGACATCTCTCACCTTGCGGGGGGCCTCCATCTTCTCGATAGCTTCTATCTTGGTCGGGTTGGCCTGTATCCCCCAGTGTGAAACCAAGAAACCCAGAAGCTGCCCGGAGTTGACACCGAAGGTGCACTTATCGGGGTTCAGCTTGAGCTTGATCCTGCGGAGGTTGTCGAACGTCTCACGCAGGTCATCAATCAGCCAGACTCTCCACCCGGCGAGGCCATCTTCGCGGGCCTCGCGGCAGGAGCCTCCGAGTCCGCAACGAGGACTTGTTTCCCGCTGCGCTTGCGGGAACCCTTCTTCTACGAGCCCTCGCCAGGGCTCGCGGTAGCCTGCGCTGCCAGCTCGGGTGCTAGGCGCCCTTCCTCGGCCATGGCGTATTTGTCCGCCAGGGCGTACAAGTCCTGCGTCGTCCGGATCCGATGCGTGCTCAGCTTCTCGCGCATCTTGGTATCGCGGATGTTGATGGCGAAGGTGTTGATGATGGCGGCCGCTTCCGCCTCCGGGATGGAATAGGAGAGGTTGGAGAAACGGTTGACGAAGGCCCGAAACGTCTCTCCCGGTTTCTGCACGATAGTGTGCAGCTCCGCCATGGTTCCCGGGCGCTTATAGCCGCCCTGGAACGCGCTCACGAACTGCTCGCGCAGGTCCGCCCAAGTGGCGATGGACCCGGCGGGCAGGTTGAGCAACCAGATTCGCGCTGATCCTTTCAGGACCATCGGGAACCAGTTCACCCTGACCTTGTCGTCGGCGCCGATGGCATGCATGCCCAGCGTGTAGGTCAGGAGGAAAACCTTGGGGTTGGCGGTCCCATCATATGCACCGAGCGTGGGCGCTCGGAACTTGCGGGGCCACGTCACCCGCCGCAGTTCGTGTGTGAACACGGTGCAGCAGTCCTCGGGGCCCAGGGGAGTGTCTTCCTGCTCCTGCTGGCGCTGGCACTCCACCTCGCGCCTGAGCGCCGGCGCAAATCCTCCTGCTGGCGGGCATTCAAGATGCCACGCGCATCGCCCCCCGGAACGGTGGGCGACGAGTTTGAGGACCCCTCCGGGCCCCCGTCTCCTTGGCCTCCCTGAGGAGGGGGAGGGTTCTCCCTCCGTTGTGAGGCGGGTGGCGCGTCTCCGTGCTCCGGGTTCTGCCCGTGGCCGGAGCCTACAGGGGCACCCTCGCCTTGCGGCTGCTGGGCGGCCAGGGCGAGAAGCGCTTCCAACTCCTCGCCCCACGCCTCGTGCGCCGGTGTGCCCTGCTGCGGCTCGTACCGCACCATGATGCGCGCGGCGATGATGGCTTCCGCCGGGGTTCGTGCGGGGGGCGGTCGGTTTTCCGAGCGGCTACTTCCCGCTCTGGCCCTGGACGCCACCGGGTGCACAGGGTGCGAACTCCCAGGGGTTGCCCGCGACGCGGTGTGGCCCTGGTGCCGCTGCCGCGGGGCATCCTTGGCCCGCGACCCAACACGCTGGCCGGCGCGGTCGGCACCATGCCCGCTCGCGTGACTGGCCCCGACACTGGGGGCAGCCGGCCCCCTCGGCCGATTGTCAGCAGACGGCCGAGGAGGCGGTGGAGGCAGCTGCGTTTGCTGCACCCTCGAGGGCTCAGGGTTCTCTTGAGCCCCCGACTCGGGTCGCACGTCGTGCGACCGCGTGTGTGCCGCTGGGGCTTCACGCGAGTCTATCCGTGGATCGCCAGCCCGCTTGGGGGGCATGGCGGCTGATCCCGTCACCGAAGAAAGTGAGGCTGACGTCGATGCTAACGCTGCTGCCGACGGTTACCGAGAGGCTCTACTCACGCGCCCCCTACCTGGCGCGCCCGATGTCGTCGCACAGTGCTCCGACACTGAGGGCGTGCGGCCATGGCCCCCTTTTAGGTTCGGTAGGGGCGTCTGGGCAGAGACCCGGCGATCACCGGCACGGCCGATGGGGCCCTGCGGGACCAGCGAGATGGAGTGCTAGTGGTGCGCGCTCACCCGGGAACAAACACATGCACGTTTTTTACCTAGGTTCGGGCCACCCGGAGGTGTAAAACCCTGCGTCCTGCTTGTCTGGGCTGATATTGATCGTGGATCAAATGTTTACAAGTTGCCGGGCAAGCTCCCGGGCTTTCTCTCAGTGGCTAGGTACTCCCCACTGCTCTCTGGTGGCTCTCTACTGGAGCCAACTAAGCTTCTGTCGAGCCAGATTGAGTGAACTTACTGAACTGAGCCAAAGAAAATGTGGAACCCCCTTACCGTTGGCATGGGTCCTCCTTTTATACACAAGGGGATGCCACAAGTGCCACGGTGCATCGGCTACAAATGTCCAGCGGGGAGGCACACAACTCCCCCCGGAGAGCTGGTGGCGTGCATGGATGCCACCTCCGCCACTAGGGGTCTAAAACCCTAGGGTAGGACTGGATAGCCATTGTTCCTTTGATCGGACGGGTAAGTACCCGTCGGTCGGCTCGTTAACTGAGCCGTGCGCTTCACTCCTTGCCCTGGTGGGACCGCGCATCCCACGCCCGCCACGCGCCCGCGTGGCGCTGTTGATCTAACCACTGGGCCCCACGCCTGAGGCGGGGGCATGCGCCCGGGAACCTCCAGTCCCGGCAAGTCGACCCCGGGAAGCACCCGGGCCCAGCGCACCTCGGAACCTCCCCTGGGAAGCAACTTCCCGAGAGGTGCCCAGGCGGGAATGTTCCCTGAAGCCCCACTAGCCCCTTCCGGGCTGGTAGCTTGCCGGGCCGCCCGTAGCCGCGGCCCGGGATGAAAGCTTCCCGGGAACTCAGAAATGGGGCCCACGCGTCGCGCAGCGGTGGTACCCCGGGTGCCACTGGTGCGACAGTAGTTGGTTTGAGCGTTGGTTTCAGAACTTGAAGGATGCAGTGAGACCAGTCTATCACGATCCGCGTGAGAAGATGTATGATCCAGATGGAGAGTACCGTACAGACAATACTGAAGCCGGGATCCTCAAACACCCAGCCGATGCTGCTCAATGGAGGACCTTGGACGCGGAATTCCCAGATTTCGCCAGTGATCCCAGGAACCTAAGGCTAGGGCTGAGCACTGACAGAATCAATCCATTCGACAACATGAGCAGCACGCACAACACATGGCCAGTGATCATATTTGTGTACAACCTTCCTCCATGGTTAATCATGAAGAAGAAGTACATCCACCTGTGTATGCTCATTCAAGGCCCAAAGCAATCCGGAGCTGACCTAAATGTTTATCTTCAGCTAGTGAAGGATGAGCTTGCTGAACTTTGGAATACAGGTAGAAAGGTTTGGGACGCTCGCAGGGAGGAGTACTTCACCCTTAGAGCAGCGTTGCTGACTTGTGTGCATGACTACCCAGCAAACGGTAATACATCATGCCAGTGCACAAAAGGGTACACGGCATGTACAAAGTGCGCGGAGAATACAATATCGGAGATGTTGCCCACATCACGCAAAATTGTGTACATGGGACACCGACGTTGGTTGCACCCTAAAGACCCGTGGAGGCTTGATGCGGAGAGCTTCAACGGAAAGGAAGAGCACGAGGGTAAACCTAGGGAAAAGTCTGGCTTTGAAATCTACGATATTGTCAAGGATCTGGAGGTTAGGCCTGGGAAAGCAAAAAATGTCAAAGATAAGGACGGCCCGAACACCTCCGTGTGGAAGAGGAGATCTGTATTCTGGGGCCTGCCATACTGGCCACACTTAAGATGCCGACACAGCATTGATGTGATGCACGTCGAGAAAAATGTATGTGATAGCGTGTTGGGATTGTTGATGAACATCCCTGACAAGACGAAAGACGGACTGAAGGCAAGGAAAGACTTGGAAATTTTGAAGATACGGAAAGAACTGTGGGCAGAAGAACAAGAGTCACTGGAAGACAAAAATGGTTTCGTGACGGTGACTACATGTTTTAATCCTGCTTGTTACAATCTGAGCAAGGATGAGCTGCAAAGAGTGTGCGAGCGCTTTTGAGGCATCAAAGTCCCTTCGAACTACTCCTCCAACATCAAGCGGCTCGTTGACATGAAGAGTCACAAGCTAGTTGGTATGAAGTCTCACGACTGCCATGTGATTATCACGCAGTTACTCCCAGTTGCAATCAGGGGTGCCATGGAGCCTGGGGTAAGAGAGACAGTGATGAAGCTTTGTGACTTTTTGACACAATCTCGCAAAATTCAATTACCGTGAAGCGTTGTCTCTTACTGCAACCTATGATGGTACAGATATTGTGTGAATTTGAGAAGTACTTCCCTCCGACATTCTTCGATGTCATGGTCCATTTAATGGTCCATATCGTCGACGAGATATTGTGCCTAGGGCCATCTTTTTTGCACAACATGTATGGGCCCGAACGATACAACAGGGTTTTGAAGCGCTATGTTCGTAACCGAGGGCGTCCTGAAGGTAGCATCCTCCAAGGCTGAAGCGACCGTCCCCTTACTAGGGTTCGATCTCTGTGCTTATTTGTGCTAGTCCTTGGATCGACTCACTAGCACACACAGTTCAAGATGTAATACCAAGATACAGTAGTCAAAATGTACTTTATTACATCGTATCATCCAGAACTTAATTATACTTACAAATTCGCATGACCTCTTAGGCCAGCATAAACAAATAGTGTTTCAAAACAATGATAACATTGTATCATAAAACTGCAGCGGAAAAGTAGAGCAAATGGGCCTCATCTACTCCCAGAGGAGAGAGCATGTTCGAATGTAAGCACATGACCCAAAGAACATCGACGAACCTCACTCTTCGTCAGATTCACCTGCGTTATTAATTCCAGCCACTACGTGGTCAATACATTGAATGTATTGGCAAGCTCACCTGGAAGTTATAACAGATCCTACCAAGTATATGCAATTGAGGTATAGTGGGGTTCAGGCTTTATGGCATGGTAACAAAAACATAGTTTATCTTGCTACAAAAGAATGTTACAATATTCTTAACTAATGGACACGGGGTAGAAACACCCATGCTCCTATTAACCTAGAGCACATTGAGTGGATACATCAAGTGCCCTACCCTGTTCAAACCATTCATTTTATTTAAGAAATTGGAATGAGTGAGACCTTCCTTACGGCCCCAATATCTAGTTGCTCATAATTGTCCGTAACCGGGGACATGGCTAAATACTTAGTTTGACACTCTCGAGAGGTTGTACACATTCCCCACAAGAATTCGACGTGTTAATCCCTTGCTGTCCTCAGAGTAGAGTAGCAACGGCATCGACTTCAAGAATTTTCAGAACATATTTCCCCAGACCACCTGAGGGACCCGCGCTCCCACCTACACAACTACCTCAGTACAATCCCTCGGATCTGGGTTCATATTTCTTACTCCATCCAGCCAGAGCCCATTTAGCTTGTGGTTGTACTGGAAGCTACTAAACAGGAAACTAGTCCAGCCTCTGATACCCCAGGTGGCATTCCACATTTGCGACGCAAGCGCTCCCCGAATCCACGGAAGAGACGTCCATGGACGATCCATCTCCGAATCCACGGAGACTCGACTCAGAGGGACCCATAGAAATGGACCTGACATCACATAACATCTCAAAATCTCAAAGCAGTCCACCCAGGATGGTTCATTAGGGTTGTTTTGCCAAGTTTCCAAAATCACTCCACATCATCATTTCACAGTGATTGAGATTCCCTCCCACGTTTGCTAACATAGCATGGCTAAGAAATTCTAATCACGATGGCAACCGGTGGAGGATTCATGGCAAAGGTAACCCTATAGCTAATAGGTCAATCATAGCTAGCATAAGTACGAGTAATAGTCCTATCAATGCATTTCTACAAACAACTCAAATGCATAAGTATTTAAAAACAAATAGTAGTAGGATATGATCAAAGTGAACTTGCCTTGGTAGCAGTTGGAGTTCAAACACTCATCACAATCACAAGGTTCGCTCTCCGAGAAAACTATTCAAGTACAAACAATATACACACACATCAACACACAATTCAATCATGACAAAAGAATGTCTGCTATGATGCAATGCAAACATGTGACATGATTGGGTTTATTTTATTTGGGTGATCAACTGATCCTAAGCATAAGTAATTAAAACAAATGCATTAGGGTTTTAAATAAAAGGGCAAAAACAATTTATTAAAACCTTAAATAAGGTTTTATTGGCATCCGTCAAATAATTTAATTCAAAATATTTATTTCTCTATCCCATTGGACAGAGGATAATTAAACAAAATTTTGGGCACTGGTTTCATTCAAAAAGGACTTCTAAATAATTAGTTATGATTTAAATGGTATTAAACCCTATTCTGTAATTTGAATGTGATTCAAAAATTCAAATTTAAAATTGGACAGTGCCAAAAGATTCTACACGGGCTTTCAAATTTGGCCAAACAGATTAAAAGATATGATCATTTGAAGTTACAGGGGCTTTTCTGCAAAAGTGCCATTTAATTATTCTGGGGGATTAAAATTAGATCTTTATTTTTATTTTACCGTGCCACGTGACAGTTCCTGATTGGTTGGTACCGTTTCGTTTAAGTGAAATAATCCGATTTAATCTTGACCGTTGATCAAGATCCAACGGCCGAGATGGGCTAGGGTTTCACCTGCGGCGGCGGCGGTCACCGGAGACGAGGGAGACGGCGGCGCGGGCACGGGCGGGCGGCTTCTCCGGTGAAGCTGACGGCACGGGGAGGTGCGGGGACGGAGCGGCGCGTCAAGGCAGGGTCGGGGACGCGGTCGGCGGCGCTCAGGGACAGCGGAGCTGACGTCTAGGACGGCGCGAAGACGACGGCGGGCGGCGGAGCTCCGGCGAGCTTCGGGCTCGGGTCGCCAGGGAGCTGCAGTGCACGAGAGCAAAGACGGCGTGCGTCAAGCGAAGCGCATGGAGGAGTAGAAGAAGAGGGGGAAGAAGATGGCGGCGCTTACCCTTAGGGTTCACCGGCGACGAAGGAAAACGGCGGCGGGCGGCGCTAGGGTTCCGGCGAGCAATCGCGGCGGCATGGACGCGTAAGAGAGAGAGCGAGCAAAGGGGAAATGAAGCGGGGCGCTCGGGCTTTTAAAGGACGCGGGCAGCTCACTCTAGGAAGGCCGGAATCAACGGGGCGGGCGTCACGGCGGCAACGCGCCGGCGGCGGAGATCGCGGGAGCTTTCCCCGCGAGGACGAAGCCCCTGACAGGTGGGTCCCACCTGTCAGCGGGTGCGGGCGCGGACGCTAGGCGCTGCTGGGCTGGGCTGCGCGCGAGTGAGGAATGGGCCGGTTCGGCCCAAAATGGCCGGGCCGGTCCGTTTCTCTTTTTTTTTTTCCCTTTTCTCATTTCTTTGATAACTTTTGATTTTGAACTCCAAATTGGTCCAAATAAATTCCAGAAAATTTGTAAAATCATGTTCTATCATGATTCAACTTTTGGGAGTAATTTCCCCTCAACATAAAATATGTAAAAATGCATTTGCCCTATAAATGCCTTTAGGGCTATATAACTATTTAAATAGAATAGTTTTTCAACTCCAAATAATTATCCAAAAATTATGTGATAGATTATCTATGCAATAAACCCCTTTTATAAATAAACCTTATTGGTTTGAAGTTCCAAAGCTTAAATGGGTGTAAATCCTAGGGTTTAAATTGAAATAAAATCTTTCCAAAGCCTTTTGAGATTCAAATTTGAATTCAAATATGCAATTGTGGCATGATGCTCATGGATGCAATGCACATGTAAAAGTTCGAAATTTTTGGGATGTTACAGACCTAACCCCCCTTAAGATGAATCTCGTCCTCGAGATTCGGTGTGGTCAGCAAAGAGGTGTGGGTGGTCTTCTCAAAGATCATCTTCGCGTTCCCAAGTGGCTTCCTCTTCAGTGTGATGGTCCCACTGAACTTTGCAGAACTTGATAGTCTTGGATCGGGTTTGTCTCTCAGCTGTATCCAAGATTCTGATCGGTTTCTCCTCATAGGTGAGGTCACTCTGTAGTTGGACTTCTTCTAGGGGTATCGTATCCCTCAGTGATGTGTCGGCCATCTCAGGATGACACTTCTTTAGTTGCGATACATGAAAGACCTTGTGGACATTGGACAGTGCTTCCGGTAAGTCCAGTTTGTAAGCCACTTCTCCTTGGCGTGACAAGATCTTGAGGGTCCAATGAAACGGGGTGCTAGCTTTCCCTTGATTCCAAATCTCTTAACTCCGCGTATCGGTGAAACTCTGAGATACGCTCTATCTTCAGCCTCGTAGGTAACCTCCCTATGTTTTGTATCCGCGTAGCTCTTCTGCCTTGACTGAGCTACCTTCAGTCGGTCTTGGATGAGTCTAACCTTTTCTTCGGCATCCTTTATCATATCCGGGCCGAATAGGCTACGATCTCCTACACCATCTCATAACAATGGTGTTCTGCACTTCCTTCCATACAGAGCTTCAAACGGTGACATTCCAATGCCGGCTTGGAAGCTGTTGTTGTATGAGAATTCTGCATACAGCAGGTTGTCATCCCAACTGGATCCATAATCTAGAGCGCAGGCTCTCAACATGTCTTCAAGGATCTGATTAACCCTCTCGGTTTGTCCAATGCTTCATCACCCTTCTACTGTCTCTTCTATTGACAACTCCAATCAGAAGAGTCTTGCTGAAGATCTCCGTCTTGTTCTATCCAATCTTGTTGCACCATCTCTCTACCTGCCTTTGTAAATTCCAAGAGTTAAGTTGCTCAATCCACCTATTCATGTACAAAGTTGATAGTTTGGGTGCGAGATGGATTGGCCCCCATATCGACCACTCTTATTATTAGCTCTTGTTACGTTGGACCGATGGATCAATGTATGGCCTTAACTTAGGTAAATTCCAGTTTCCTGAAGTTCTAACTTCTACAAGGTCGCCTTCCTTTCGCTATTATCTTCAAGAAGGATAAGTGTTTCCTTTGGACCTCACAGTGTGATGAGTTTCCATATCTTGAAAGATAAGCTTCCTAACCCACAGTTTTCCTAGATTTGTAACCTAACTCTGATACCCTTCTCTAGTTCTAGCTCCTTTAGACTCTTCAAGCTCTTTTCGGATCTTTTGAGATGTTTCTCACTAAGGTCTAGGCGCCATTCTCTTCCAAGATCATAAATAAGTTGTGGCGTATGCGTCTCGCCAACTTCGTTTTCACGAACACACAACTATCCAACTCATGATCTTGAATTCTTGCACTTTCTCTCAAAGTCTAGTGACATTACTTGCTCGGCAACCATTGCGAAATCTTTTTCGAGAACCAAAGCCTCAAGTATGTTTTCACCACATGATCTTAATCTCAGACCGTAACGCTGAATTGAGAACATCGAAGACTTTGTTTTGACAATTTCACACTTCGGGCAAAAGCTATTATTGTGGCTGACGCCTTAGTCGCAATTCGTTTTGCAACAACCTCATGTTTAAGGTTTCTCAACCTGCTCTCCATGAGGAATTTGTGAAACTGAACCTTGAACTCATTCCACAAGGTTATCTTGCCGACCTAATTGTTATGTCAACGTTGGAAGACAAAATTCGGAATGCTCTACTTTTTGTTTCTCCTTGCCCATAAGCTCATTTATGAGATTATTGCTGATAATTCCGTGTCCAAGAGTTTCACGACTGATGACAAAGGGATTTTGTTCTTAAGGATGCATCGTTGTTCTTAATCATCAAGGTCTAAGAGAATTATTTCTCAAAGAAGCTCATGGCACTCCTCTCGCTTTCACTTGGTTGCACTAAGATCAAGACTGCAGTCTTGGTATATGCACCATGTGGTCAATCTTTTCTTCGTGTTACTTTGTGGTGAGGTGCACATAGCTCAGGTATCATGGACAAGCTCATCTATGATACAATGGTCTTTTCAAGTTTCTTGTTTGCTTCAACATTCCACCAACCTCTCTAAGGTACACGTTGTTTTTCACGTGTCCGGTGCTCTGTTTTGCTTCTATATCTAGTCCTTGACCTTCCTATCCGAAGTGTTTGGATCACATCCTTCGTGAAGCCGAATGTCGCTTTTTGACAAGACCGTCAACCTCTTCAATGACAAAGCATCGCAACGCAAAGACCATCGTCGGACCGAGTATTCCACATCCTTCCCTTCCTTCTTTTGGAATCTCGGGACGCGATTCCTTTGAGTGGGGGACAATTGTAACAGCCCGAGAGCAATCCTTTTCCTTTTAAGCCCTTTTGTACTGTTTTATAATTTATTTATCATCATCGTGTTGCTATGCTCATGTCATCATTAACATGTTGCCATGTCATTAGCATCATTCCACATTTCGTTTGCACGAACTGTCACTTCTTTTATGTTGTCGTGTGCTTGTCTTTTTGCTGTGTTTCTAAAAGCCTAAAATTATTTTAAAGAAAAGCTAATTTGGGTTTGACAAATTAGTTCCGGGTTTAATTAGACCTCACCCTTGTCTCTTATTTTTATTGCGAAAACTAATCTTGCAAAATCTATATTTTGGTTTGAGACTTTTGTTGGCCCAAAAGCCTATTAAGCCAAAACCCTAGTTTTCCCCCTAATCCCCATTTTCCTTTCTTTTCTTCCTTTCTTCCTCCAGCCGCCGCCACCTTCTTCTTCCCTTTCTTCTTCCTTCTTCCCCGCTGCCTTCTTCCATGGCCAGCGCCCCCCTTCCTCCTGAGCTCGCTCCCCACGCACGCCCCCGTCGCCTCTCTCTCCCCGGCCTCGCGCGCCTGCTGCCTCCCCGCGCGCGCCTCCCGCGTCCACCTCGCCGGCCGCTCCGCGCTCTGCGTCGCCGAGCCTCTCTTTGTCGGAGCCGCCTCCCCGTCGGCCGCGTCCGCCCCACGCGCCGCTCTCCCTCTCCCCGCGTCCTTGCCTCGCGCGCACCTCCCGCTTGCCCCCTCCTCTGCTCTCTGTCGCGTGAGCCGCCAGCGCCCAGCTCCGTCGCCGGCGACCGACCTCCCGCGCCCAGGACTCCCCGCACTTGCCCGCGCCTCCGCCCCCGCCTCCACCTGGCCGCCCGCGCGCCCCCTCTCCACTAAGCGCCGCCTCCACCTCGTAGCCGTGTCCGCCCCGCGTGATTCCTCTACCCTGCACCGTCAACCCCCTCGCCCAAGCCCAGCCGAGCCTCCTCCTAGGCCCATCTTCTTCAGCCCGCACGCCCAAGTCCATCAGAAGCTAAGCCCATAGCCCTTGCTCCTTTTCTATTTTCTGGAGATTGCTAATCCTGACGTGTGGGCCCTGCTGGTCAGCGCCTCCGTGTGCTCTCTCTTGTGCTGCTGTTGCCGCTGCCCGCTGCTGTGTTGCCGCTCCTCCGCGTCGAGCCGCCTCGCTGCTGCACGTGTTGCTGCCACACATCGTCGGCACCGTGGAGACCAACATCGCCTCGAACCCTGGAGCCGGAGCCATGAACGACTATGACCGCGACGATTGAACGACTACTTCGCCTACGACGGCTACATCGTGTACGACTACCTCAACTACGTCGACTACTTCCTCTACATTGCGACGCCGCACGTGTCCAAGTTATAATGTGCGATCGTCCCGTGAGGCCACCGATCTTCGGCATAGACCCGTAGGTTGCGATTGTCGATATGCATGTGTTGTATGAGCTGCCGTGTATGTACCGATAGTATCGATAATGTTAGTTGCAGGTACGTCGTTGCCACCCGCGTGTGCAACCCCGTTCGACTCGTTTGTTTGGTGTGTTGTTCCTATTTTAAAGCATGCATCACACCTATCCATGTCATTGTCATGCATGCTAATCCAACTATAATATTATTGTGTGTAATTGATCAATTAAACTCTATTTCCTGCATATGGAGTTGTACAAATGCTATGTGTAGATGATTCGGACTCCATTTAACTTGGTGATCGTATATCGGATTTACTTTCAGGATCCTTGATATGACATGCATCATCCCTATGTCATGCATCATTCTTTGATTGCGCATATTAACTACCACGTGTATCTAGTATGCTTATACTTTCCTTTTATGTGGTGGATTTGCTTCTTCCTTGCTAGTCTTCGATTCCTACGACGACGACTACACTTGTGTTCTTCTTCCAGGATTCTTGCTCAATTCCGGGCAATTGAGTACTCCAGGCAAGCAGCCCTTCCTTGACCATGTTGATCATACCGATTGCTTCTCCCTCAATCTTGCATTAAGTTACAATCTCAGTCTTGTCACGATGCCTCTAGGTTGCATAGCTTGTTAGTCATCTCTACTTATTGCCCCATGTCTTGTTACCTGTCCTATTACCATGTCACATGTTTGTTGATGCCCTACATCTTGGTCATTAGATGTCATGCTTAGTTGCGAGTCTTGTGTCCTTACTTGGGGTTCCACAATTGCTACATCCACATGCTACTTTCTGTATTTAATTACAATTATTAATCTGTGACATGTTATTACCTGCATAAGGCAACTATGGGAGGCCGTGCTAACGCATTGGTGTTTTGTTCCATTGGCGCCGACCTAAGGACTGAGTTCTCGTTTTCACCGACACAAGAAACTTCGCGCTAACCGCTCGTGGGAGAATATATGGGTTCCCCCTCGACTTAGTACTCGTTTCATAGCTCTTCCAGGAGCCACATAGTTCGGCCGTTCCATCTGGCATATCACATATACACTGGTGTTGTGTTTGGAGATTTGTTGGTACTTTGCATTCATATAGGACTGCGACACACGTCTGGAGTGGTCATTCTGCGACACTGAACCACTGCCAGTTGTTACCGCAACTCTTGAGTCCGTACGACGCTTCGGTCAGGCTCTCGTTTCGGATTAGACTCAGTTGGGTGGTTCCCTGGATTAGTTGTAGGGCTTGGAAACATCGTGTCGCTCAATCCTGCCGGCACATGCTTTTGCGTGTGTTCCATGCTAGTGGCGTCAAGGGTTGGACGAACGTGTGCGGGTAAATTGGCACACCCTGCAGAGATAAATCTTTCGGAAAGCCGTGTCCGCGGTTATGGATGACTTGGTTGGTCATTACTTGATCATAGAGAACTTAATCATTTTAATCAACTTATTCTCATAAATTTGACCAGTAATTAGGGATTATTCATGAATATGCTTAAAACTGCTTAGGTGTGAGTGTCCTTTGGATTGCTTCCTCCCAGGGTGTTGAGGGGGTGATATGAGGATTGTGTTGTTTGGTGTTTAGTAAATAGGTTAATTACCTCACTTGGTAGACGCTTCTTATCCTCTACTTAGACGATGCCATTAGTGTGTCTCTCCAGATATATCTGCTGCTGCATAACCCCACTTTACCCTCCTTTGAGACATGTTGCATACTAGCATAGATCTCTCCATAAGTCTTGCGAGTACTTTGTACTCAGTTGCTTTGCAACGTTGTTTTCTTCAGAGGTTCCAGCAAAGCAGGTGAACCGCTAGCTTTTTCGTGGAGCACGACGTGGGATTTGATGTTTAGCCAGGAGATCCAGATCAGGGTTTTGAGACTCGTGGCGGGTTTCCTTCCAGCTTCCAGCCTCTTCAGGCCATGCTATATTCTTGTCCATACTCAGGCATAATTCGACTTCCGCTGATGTAATGATGTAATGTTGGGACATGTGTCCTCTCTTTGTAATATTTGTTATTCTGCTCTTTGTATGAGCTTTGTAATTACTCTCTTCTGTAGAGTTTTGGTAATGATATTCATGTTGCAAAACCCTGCGATGAGCACATTAATGCATGTATGTACTGAAGTGTTTATCGTAGGTTAAGAACCTGAGGTTTGAATTATGCAAAGGTTAGCAATTTGGGGCTAAATTGTATAATTCCGGTCACGGGGTCTTACACCCGAGAGATGCAACAACTTCATGAGTTTTATATGAGCCAATCGAGGGGTTCTGCACAACATGCCCAGCAACTAAACGTTCTAGTGCCAGAGGACTATGGCTTCTTTAACCCAGTAGAGGGGGGCATGCAGAAAGGTTCCTTCACCTTCGCACTGGATTTCGTGGATATGTTTCACCTTTTCAACCGCCAGAAGCTTGAGGACAGCTTGCTAAGGCTGTGGTGTGTGTACTACATAAGGGAGGCCATGCGGATAAAGAAGCATGATGTGGTCGTACTAGACCCATTACCATTTTCCTACGAAATGATCGGTCCTGGAGAG
Source organism: Brachypodium distachyon (assembly GCF_000005505.3). Lineage (NCBI taxonomy): Eukaryota > Viridiplantae > Streptophyta > Magnoliopsida > Poales > Poaceae > Brachypodium > Brachypodium distachyon. The sequence goes on along the minus strand of NC_016132.3, from coordinate 38,141,979 downwards.
CATAAAGATGTTTCAAGAGATATGTCGCAATTGTACCTTCAGCAAGCAATGCTCAAATACTGAGACCGCGACTTCATCCTTTTAACCTACCATTTGGAGTAAGTTTATTTGATAACATATATCTATTTGTTGATCCACTACATTGTTATCCTTGCCTATAACTATTTGTTTCTTCTCAAAACAGGGAACATTGGGTCGTAATAATCATTTGTGTACCGTGGGGCACGGTCACATACTTCGATTCACTCCGAAAAGGCAAAGATGAACCACAACGCCATTGGGGACCCATCAGAAATCTGATCGATTCGGCTTGGGATTCAGCAAAGAAGGATGGGTTTCCTACCTATGGCAAACCTAGGCTCCAACACAATTATAGGTTCCCCTGCCTGCAACAACCTCGAGGCACCGTGTACTGCGGCTACTACTGCGCCCACCACATCGAGAATTGGATCACCAACTTCAAGCCCGCATGGAGGACGTCATTGAAGGAGCTGCACAAGAAATGGAATGAGGAGATGCGGGATATACACGATTCAGGTTGGCTTGTCTACAACATCCAAAGGAACATGGCCAAGGTAATCAACAGGGAGGTGATTGATGAAGCGAGCGGTTTCTACGCAGAACCAGTTGCTCGGCCATATCCTGCTTAAACTTTGTAATCCATTCATGTAATATGATGATTTGCATTTGTTGTCTCTATAACTTAACAATGTAGTGCTACATGAAGGTTTTTATTATGCATATGGATGCTGTTCTGATATACAGCATCAGAACAGTGTGATTTTTGTGTATATTTCTGTGTATAATTCTGGTATATTAACCTGGGAATTAAATAAATTAAACAAATTTTTTTCAGTGCCGTAAACCTATCAGTGTCGGGCGCTGACCGCCACTAATACTCAACTGCAACCGCCACTGATAGACTATCTGGGCCTGTCGCGCGGCTCGCCAGAACCTATCTCTGTCGGGCCGTAGGGCCGATCAGTGTCGGTCACCTAGAACCGACACTGATAGGTATCCCTATCAGTGGCGTGTATTTGACCCGCCACTGATAGAGCTATCAGTGGCCAGAAGTCAGTGCCGTGCAGCCCGCACGCCACTGATAGCCAATTTTGCACGACACTGATAGCTTGTTTGGTACTAGTGCTTCCAGCAGGCGTTGCGAAGGTCCCTTCCTCCCCCGTTTGCCGCTACAGCAGGAGGGTGGGACTCTGACCTGCGTTGAGGGGTGGTAGTTCGGTTTTGTTAGAGTTAGGTTTGATTCCTAGGCTGTGACGCTATGGTGGATATCGTGGCGCCGTGCGGCTTAAGAATTAGGTTTCCTCGACTAATGATCCACCTCATTAGTGACGATCTCGTTAGCGGCGACTCTTCTGAAATAGTCAATTTGTTTCCGTGTGTTCGTGTTTTGTATGTGTGCATTTTCTCTGATTGGCGAGGTTCGGCCAACTTTGGCTTCGCCTCGGAGCTAGTAAGGTTATGTATCGACTCATCTGATTGGCTGAATCTATGATGGTCATCCAACACTCGTCGTCTCCTTTTGGAACGATGGTCTGCTTCTTATATCAATATCGCAGGTGTCTTCTGGCTCAAACCGGTTACTTCTCGGGTGCTACCTCAAAAACATTGTCATAGCTTCGACGTAGTTTGGAAGTCTGAAGTCATGTGTCCTCAAGGAGTTGTGTAATTTTATTTTTGGTCAATTGAATATAGTACTGTAAGAGCTGGTTGCTTTAATATATGACATTTTTCTTTCGCAAACATAAATACGGTTACCAGAACACACGACGAATGAATTTCTATCGATGAGCCTTTATTTATTACAACAAAACGTTGTTTTATCTACTGTGAAATTTTGTTTCTGTTAGTTTAAAGAAAATATACTTTATCGATCAATCAGAATGTCTCCTTTTATCGATCAAACATAATGTCTCCCTGGCATAAATCATGGTTGTGAAAAAAATGCATGCACATTTAAAACACAAATTGTTATTGATCGTGTAAATTTATTTTTTGTAAAGAAAAATTATCTTGGAAATCATGTCAGGCATGACTCACGTAAGCATATATATAGCTCCAGTAGCAAATCATGTCCGGCAACTACCTTGCATCCGTTTATTAATTTGTAATGGCTCTACGTGATGTTTATTTCTAGCCCGTCAATGAAATCAAATATGCCATCCCGTGATGTTTATTTCTAGCACATCGATCAAATCAAACATGTCATCCTCATTAAATCTTGACCAGGTTCCCATCTTCGTCAGTTCCCCTCGTCTTTGATAACCTATTGGGCGCCTGGAGGTGTGGGAAACCAAGATCAACGTCTGGCCATTGTATTAGTAGTACCCTTTTTTTGTAAGGTATTGTGCGTCCTTAGCGGCGGCGGTCTACGGTGAAGCAACGATGCACGGATTAAAGGTCTTCCAACTCCATCCCCATTCTGGCGTGGCTTTCATCGTGTGTTACATGAAGATCATGGATCTCAGGGTTCGTGATTTCGTGCTTTTTGTCCTCTTCCTCCTCGGTTCGGCGACGATTCAATGGCCTGACAACCTTTCTTGAGAGGGTTGTGTCTGGCCAGTTAGGGTGGCCACCGCGTGTTCAACAATCTCAAGTTATCACCAGTTAGGGTGGGTGCCTCATGCGGCTTAGTAAAACTTAAAATGATAGTCCGGCTTATGCATGTTTGATCTTCTAATGTTTCGTTACCTGATATTTGGAGAAAATCATATTGCTTTTAGTATATAATAGATATCAAGCGAATGGCGCAGTTAGAGAAGTTTGCTTCAAAGATTTTTTGTTGTAGTTTTCGATTTATCCGAAATCATTTTTGTCATTTTAGTTGTTTTGATCAAATGGAATTTCAAAGAAAAACATTGTTTTCTTTTACGGGGAACATTGCTTGTTAGTCAGTTGTAGCGAGAAAAAGATTATCCGATCTACTGATTTGTGGGACGCGGGGTCGATATTGTATTCAAACTCATATAAAGAAGTAACGTTACATGTTTTCTTTCCCTAAGGCCAAAAGCATGTTTTCTTTCCCTAAGGCCAAAAGCTAACCCACGTGCAGCTTAAAAAAAAGAAAAAAAAAGCTACGTGGGATTCGATCCCTGGGTAGATGGTTCGGTCTTAGCAGTTGTTGTTTTTTTGCCAACGTAACATGTTTACATGGACTCTTAGTCTCATATCCAATGACCGGAAATAATTGGGATGATGTAGATCAACGTGGAGGCTTCTTTTTTTTGCAACGTAACATGTTTACATGGACTCGTAATCTCATATCCAATGGCTGGAAATAATTGGGATGATGTGGATCAATGCGGAGGCTCCCCTCGGTACCCCTCATATTACTTTTAGTATATAATGGAATAGATTTCTTTTGTCTAATCCATATCTTTCTATCCGATCCTCCTCCGTTCTCCTTTATTTTTTTGACCTGTCCCACCACATTGAGGTGTCCCTGCTAGCTAGTGTGTTTGGCAAAGCTAAGCTAGATACAGTATGTGAGGTCCTCTCTCATGAAGATGAAATATGGATCATGAAAGGAGAAAGAACATTATCTGCCTAGTACCATGTGTACGTAGATATACTACTACCAGACATGGATCAAAAGCAACACAAGGAAAAGGTTGTAGAAAGAAGGGGGGGGGGGGGTGGGGGGTGGGGGGTGTGGTGCCGTATGTCATGTCAGAGATGGCTCGTGACATTGCCTTGCTAGTTGCACAGCGAAATGCACCTCCCGTGGCCCATATGCACGTACCCATTAATTAATTTTGTGTGAATCCAAAACAATTCAGTCGTAGTACCATAATAATGTTCTTGGATCCTTTGGAATCCATGGCCCATTGGCCCATGCATGGTGAACATTTCAAACTGGCACTAATTGGTGGCGCGTGTGTTCTTGGAGGATGTAGTAAAATTATTTTGTTGTCAAACCTAGTGAATAGTTGTTGAATTTCTAACAACAGCAAAAAAAATCAAAGGGTTAAAACTAACCAAAAAAATGTGATAAATTCCTAGGTGGACCATGTACTCGTAAACACTTATTATTAATCGGAGAGAGTATGTTGGGGCTGGATTTAAAAGTGACAGCATATATTCAAGCCAAGATTTCAGATTTGGCTTTAAACCAACCAAGATTCCAGTTTAGGGATTTATCTTCTTTTGAAGGGTCCAAAACAACTCCTTTTGAAGCATTCCAAACCTCAAAGCTTCAAACAGATCTCCAAATCCTCTCCTCCAAGTTAATTGCTTGGCGAAGAAAACAGATACTACTTGCCAAGAACTTGTGCATTGTTCAAGGCAAGGAGAAAAATAAAAAGAAGTTGAGATCCCCAGAGGAGGAGCTCCACATGGCAACAGCTCAGACAGAGAGAGAGAGAGAGCTCACACACGGCGCATGCAGACGCATATGCCCTGAGCTTGCTTGCTTAGCCCCTGACAGCGATGACTAAACAATCATCAGTAGTATAGCAAAGCATCTGTGGTCGATCTGTCTCGGCAGACACCCTGCACGCACGCACACGTTTGGTTCGAAAATGGAGACAGAGAGCGAGTGTGTGTGTGTGTGTTAAAGCTGCCATGGCTGATTCACCGCTCGTGCAAATGCAATGCCTTCTTTATTTTACTCGTCCATGTATGCCTCCGTCAAATCGAGGGAAAGAGGAGGAGATCCATCCGCTACGGGAACCCCAAAGAACCACTCACGAGTAGTGCTGCTTCGCTCACACGAGCAAAGTCATCCAAAATGCAGGTATTCCTAATCCTAAAAATCGATCTTCAGGCAAACTTACCAAGGAAACTGTACAGAAGTTCAGTAAAATTCTTTTGAACATAAATGCATTTTTACTTGTGTGAGGCGTGCTGCTGGTGCATGCAGCTAGCATTTGACTTGTCTCCCAGCCTGAGACGCATGCAGCAGAGCCTGATGGAGGAACGAATAGACGGGTGGATGTGAAACGAAAGGAGCCTGGCTGCTTCTGCTTTCTTTGTTGGCAGCGATGAAATCAAGAGAGGAAAAGCAGGATTCAGAATTTCAGAGGGCAGGGAAGAATCAGTGCTCTATCAGTCTCTCAGATCACATCCAACCGCCCCTCTCCTCACTCTTCACTTGTCACCCGCCACACACACCACTCTTCCTAGTTGCTCCATTCCCCACGCATGAATTGAGAGGGAGGTCAGAGCTGAAAAATCGAGAGTGGAGCCCACGTGGGGGAACAAGCCCACGAAACTGTAATAAATGCACTTCCTCAACTCAGATCAGATAGATAAATAAATCATGTAAATGCACAAGAAATAATCCTGGCTAGATCGTGTGAAAATATTATGCTTTTCAGAAAAGAAAATTTTCGTCAGTAGTAAAACTGTTTTACTGCAAAATGGAGCAACAATAGCAGTAGTCGTAGAAAAATTGTAAGGCTGGCTGAATCTTCGCACATAAGGCACATCGCACCAGAGAATCCTAAGAGAGAAGCACACACACCTAGCTAGAGTAAGCATTAGTAGTACTGTACTATAATCAGTGAGCTTACCCACTAATCGCGATTAGCAGGTTGACTAATCGCCCGCGCCACTTGCATCTAGATGCATCTGGTGACTATAAGCTCCACCACCGCTTCTTCTTCCTAGGCCAGACGAGACCACACACTAGGAGTACTACTGGCTTAGCCGCCTTCTTCCAGTAGCTCCTCCCCGTGCGGTGTGGGCAGAGGCGATGAAGCAGCCGGCGGCGAGCCCGGGGCGGGCGGAGAAGCCGCAGCAGCTGCCGGCGCCGCCGGGGCTGGCGCGGCTGCTGCTGAGCAAGAGCCGGCGCGGGGCGCGGTCGCGGCGCGCGCCGGCCACATCGCCCATGTTCGTGTCCCGGCCCGGCCGGAGCCGCGGCGCGGGGGCGGCGGACGGCGGCGGGGAGCCGTCGTCGCCCAAGGTCACCTGCATTGGCCAGGTGCGGATGCGGAAGAACAAGGGGAAGAAGAAGAAGATAGGGGCGCCGGCGCCGGAGAAGACGAAGGTGTCGGCCAGGGGGTACTGCCGGTGCCTGAAGAAGGCGTTCCTCTGCGGCGGGCTGTTCGGCGCGTACTTCGACGACCACCGGAGGCGCGGCGGCGACAAGGCGGCGCCGGAGCCGGTGGAGCGGGGACGAAGGTCTCCCTGGGTGTTCAGCAGCAGGGACGTGGCCGTCGCCGCCGCGCCCAAGCAACAACCGGATCCGAGCCGAGACGGCGCCGCGGAAGAAGAGGAGGAAGAAAGCCAGATGGGGGTCTTTGGGTCAGTGGAGAGATACGAGAAGGATCAGCCGGGGATCGATGGCCACGACAAAGAGGGAGGCGAAGAAGAAAAGTCTGCCGCGGCGGAGGAGGACGCGCTCGCGTCGTCCTCCGCGGCGCCGCCCAAGAACGCGCTCCTCCTGATGCGCTGCCGCTCGGCGCCGCAGAACCGCTCCTCCCCTCTCACCGCCAGGTTTGCCGCCGCGCCCTCGCCGACCCAGGACGCGGCGCCGGCTCGGGCTTCTCCTTCACCCGCTCCGTCTCCCCGGAAGGCGGCGGCGGTGGGAAGGGTAGACGACACGTGGCAGGACCTGGAAGCAGTACCAGCCGCAGGGAAGCAAGAGGAAGAAGAAGAGGTGCGCGGAGAAGAGCACGAAGAAGAAGACGAGGAGGAAGAAGAAGAGATGCGGTGCTCGTCGGCGCGGCCGCTGGTGCTGCCGAGGTGCAAGTCGGAGCCGGCGACGACGGCGGCGGCGAAGATGGCCGCCGGGACGGACCCGGAGGCGACACCTTCCGGGTGCTTCTGGGCCAACGGCGGGGGCAGCGGCCGACGGAGGCACGCGCCGCCCACCTTGGCCGCTCCGGTGGCTTTGACCGGTCACTGAGTAGGTGGGGACCCAGGCTGTCTCTCTTTCCGTATACTAGTAAGATATGATTTCCTTTTGTTGATGCTGTTTTTAGAATGCTACTGTTATTAGTACTACTCGTGGTAACTGTAATTTCTTGTGGGGTAAATGCTTGTATAAAAAGTTTTACCTAATGGCGCTGTGAATCTTTTTTTTTGCGGGGAAATGGCGCTGTAAATCTACTCCTGCTGCCAGCCACTTTCATCTTTCTTTTTCTTCAGTAACCACTAACCACGATTCGTCTCTTGATTCGTTTCTTAATTCAACCATCTCCAGTACTGCCAGTACTAGCAGTATAGTAATACCAGAACAGTACCTGTCCTAGTGTAAGAAAACAAATTCTAGTAATACGTAAACAGGTACTACCAGTAGTCCAGTGCTTGCTAGGATTAACAGTGCCATGAATGAGCTTGTCCTTTGGCCTAACTAACAAGAACTTGCGCATCTGCTTTCGCTGGAGTGTGCAAACATTACATTAACTCGCTTGCCGGAGCAGTTGTACCAGAAGCAACCGTATCCATGTTTGGGTTGCAAAAAGAAGAGGCGACGGGGATGGAAATCTTTGTTGCCGAGGAAATTCCAAGCAGTAAGCAATCACTTTCACGGCCCCGGCCGTCCCTCTCGTGAGATAGCTACTGTTCGTTGGTAAGGCATACCCGTGACAGCGACGAGACGGTCCTTGGGCAACAGCAACAGATCTGGACTAGTCATCACGGTAAGAAAAAGAATTAGAGAGATGGACGAGACTGTCGAGACATCAGAGGTTTGACATGGGAACGTGACGAGAGAGTCTATTAGTAGTACTAAACAGGTGCTTCGCAGCCTTAAGTCAACTTGGTAATGCGGCCGACCCCCGACTGACCGACCGTGGGTCGTTGGACACGTGCACGAGTTGACCTGAAGAACGCAGATCAGTGGGTGGGCACTATTTGTAATCCTTTATCGTACTGGACTATAGTGGTGTGTAGCAAGCGGCCTCTCATCTCGAGATTTATCATGAGATTTATCATGATCGAGGCTTTCCGAGAAACCTCGCGTGATGTTGTCACCCAGTATGGTGCGTAGGCCCCAACCATCTGCACTAAACAATGGAGGCTTGTGGCCGAGCTGTGGTACGAGGATCATGCGCAGTGTTGTGCTGCATGATTCAGAGGGATTTGTCGTCTGTGATCTACTCATTTTGATGTTTTCTTTTACCAATTTTTTGAATGGAAAACTAGAAACTATTACTGGTCTGATTTCATCGCAAAACAGAAAAGAACATCACTGCTCTGACAAGCGCACATCTGCATCCATCTCCATACAACACAGCACAAGGTACCCAAAATCTGGCAATACATGCCATTGCCTACCATCCGCTGCCCAGGATCCATGTTACAACTGAAGGGTATACAATTGAACCAGGTCACAGGAAACAACAAAGTAACCCCAAAACTGGGTCCAAACTCTGTTGAAGATCACAACCAAGCAGGTCTATAACTTCCATGAAGGCAAACTCGGAAATTAACAGGTCTGCCTCGTATAACCATCACGACAACAGCAGTGAAACGATACAAGGTAGAATTGCCCGTGCTTACCTGTCTGCGAGATAATTAACCCAGTCAAGCTTGCTTACCGCACCTCTTGGTTCAACCCAAGGCTATGAAAGCATGGGAAATCTTGGAATACCCTGCACTTCTCATGCTTTCGCAAAGCACAGATGAACCAACAGTTTATCGACCACCACTCCGGAGATAATTTATTTTCCACCAAATATCAAGGGTGATAAACATCTAAGTTAGTGCCTCCAACCCTAAATACAATGATGGTACACACGAACATCCACATGTACAGTTTTGCATCCAGGGATGGCCTCCCTATTCCGTATGTCCAGTAAAAGTCAGAAAAGATGTACAAACTGCTCCACAGGAAGCCTTGATTCCTGTTAGATGTTTCTTTCTATAACAACCTAGCAGACACAGAAATACATTAGCAGCCTCTAATATATACACAAACAAGTGAATAAATATATGGACAATCTCATGTTGTTTTAACCAAAAGAAAATTTAAAATTCTGTGCTGTTTCACTCTATGGTTGTCACTTGATCCATATAGTGTTCAAATCGAGCTATAAGACCATATAATTACTGCTTATTTGAAATTTGAATTGCTTCCCAGTTCCCACTATAATCTTACTGCCGAGATCACAATAAAGTAGATGCAAGAAAACTATATACAGATTTTGGCACTAGGTCAGATACTTCTCGGTTTTCACATAAAACCTATGTATATTTATAACTTCCTAATCTCAGATGAACCAATGTTTATCAAAATGCTGTGTGTATGTCAATCACTATTTCAAGTTACCCCCTCCCATTTTATTCCAACCCTTATCGGTTCCTCTCATCCTGAAAGGGTAGCTTATTTTGTGAAAAAAGCTACCAGCAACTGGCAAATATGTAAAACATATCTTTTTAAATTAAGAAAATAACCTAACAGGCTACCTTATACAAGTTCAGAAGCAAGCCCAAGAATAAGAAATCTTTAGGAGAATGTATTTATACGCTTAATGTTTTTCTAATAAAAAAGAATTGGCTGCAAACATACTTTGCTTCTATCATAATTTACTTTGTAAGTTCTGTATTCTATTTGCACTACACTGCATGTCTCTGAGTAATAGATAGGAGAATATCTTCCATTCCATGCCATGTTTTCTCTTCTATGTAACATGCTTAATTACAAATTAACAACTTGAATCCCATAAAAACAACAAGCTGCTAGGACTGCTTTTGGAAGAAGTTGAACACTACAGAAAAAGATGATTGATCATGCTTACCATCAGAGTCCTCAATGGTGATCCCTATGAATTCACTTGGAGCCTTGTAAACCAGATGACACCGTAAAGCATCTACGCCAATGTTCCTCTTTACATCAACCAGAAGAAACTGCTAACCCTCAGTCAAAATCAGGATTTCTGGAAGGCAGCTTTGTCAAATTAATGCAAACTCAGCAATCCCGTTTAGAAGTCCAAGCTACTCAGAATCAGTGTCTATTGATAAACAAAGTCGAGGCCTGACAGACCGAGACCGAGGCTGGCGAGGATGAGAAAATATATTTTCAATCCTTTTTGGATTCAAATTAGATCCGCTATGTCTGTCATTGTTTGTGCTCGGAAGTGCAGAAGCTGCAATTAGGGGGAAAAAATTAGGCCAACATCACAGGCCAAATAAAACAGAGGAAGTAATAGTGTGCTGACAAATACATTATCATATTGGTGGGAATACAGAACTATAAATATTAGCAGGCAAAAAGCAAGAAGGTTGCAAATTACTATATCCAGTTCAGTTTGTACTACAAAACAAGCAAGAAGGTTGCAAATCTCTATATCCAGTTCAATTCATACTACAAAAAGTTGAAACAGAGTGTAATTTCTTTTTTTATAACTCTGATCAAGATTTCCAATAGTCAATACTGGAAACTTGAAAGTGGAGAAATTTGGGGAATGAATAACTATAGCAAATTCAGTGTACTAGTTCAGAATGACTAGAGTGAAAATGTAAACCCTCTATTAAGAAATTAGGGTTAATTTATTTTACCGAAGTGACCAATATAGAAAGAACAAACTTTAAGCTGATCTCCTATTCAATCAAGAAAAACGAAAAGGTGGGGAAAAAGCATAGGACAAAGTTGAGATCTTTTTAAGTAACTATTGATCTTCATATTTGCAGTTCCATTAAAAGAGCTTTATGCTCTGCAGTTGCTGAAATGGTGCATAACTTATAATTGGACACAAACTAGTTCATTTGAGAAACTCACAAAGAGACTGGAAGAAAAACAAAATGCATAGAAGGGAGACAAACCGGCATCAATTAATGGTTCCCCTCCGGTCTCTTTTGACTGAATGTGTTGCTGCGGATTTAAGCCATCAGCAGGTGCAGACTCTTCATTACCACCTCCGCCAGCCGCAAGCGTAAGAGATATCCAATCATCAGACTGAACCCCATTTGACACATTCAAACTTGGTTCATCCTGAAGAGGAACGGAGGAAGGTTGGCTCGGAAGAAAAATTTGCAAAGAAGGATCATCGCCAGCGAAAGCCAAAGGGTTATCAACCAAGCTTCCATGCATTTCATTATTATTTTGGCAAACTGGAAGATCATGAGCTACAGAAGCCTGCTCTACACCAACATTACAGTCAAGGGAATACTCGTTTGGTGCAATGGTAAAGGAATGCGAACCAACAAAAGTATTGGCTGCATCACCATCACTCCCAAAAAACTGGAAGGCTTGCTCCGGTTGAGGATAAGAATGCAGTTGCCAATTAGGTATCTCAAAACCCTCAGTATGGTCGCTTAGTAAAGGAAGGCTACTAGTACCAACGCCAGTATCTTCTTGGTATCTTTCAGTAAATCCAGCACCATTAGTGGCAAAAGGAAAACCACCGTCATTTGCAGTAGCATTGTCATAACTAGTTGGTGGACAAACAATTGCATCGTTCTCTTCATCAGAATCACTAAGAACAATGACCTCCCCAACATTATGTTGTTGCTGCGATGTATCCTCTGTATTATACGTTTGACCAAAATTGGGAGGAAAACTGTCAAACTCATGACCGTTCTTTAATGATAAATCAAAATGCATACTGCCCTCTTGGTTCACACTTGTGTCTTCCCCGTCTCTGTAACTCCCAGTAGGACTACTGCTCATAGGAAAAGTGTTTGGAGCTCGGAAAATAATATTGTCCTGGGTGTGATTTCCTACAACAGAAGGCTTCTTGTCATCTACTTTGCTACTAACTTCCCAGATTCCATTTTTTCTTTTGATTCCAAGTTTTAAACTTTTGTGACCATCAGAAGTACCTTCTATCTTGAGTTCATTAAAATTCTCCACACCAGGTTTGGTATCTCCCTTTGAGACACAAAGGGTGCCATCAGGCAGATGCCACTGAGATAATTCTCTTGTCGATGCATCACCTTTCACACGCCAAGATCCATCAGGCTTAATATCAATCTCATTGACATCTTCACTGCAATTGCGCAACTGCATCATAATGAAAAAAACCAATAAGAGAAACCAAATTCAACACAAAGCAGAAGCGAAAGGTACGATGAAGACCTACCAGAGTAGTAATCCGATTGAAGTAAGGATCAATCATCAAATTCTCAAGAGAGTAGTTCTTTAAACATATTGGGCACTGCCACTGCACAAAAGCAAGAACAGAGCAACCAGAGAGACTATATAAGACATACAAAACCAACTTCGCATCAAAAGGTGGGGGTGTAACCTTGCGGAAAATCACTGTACATGTAAGAAAATCCTTCTATATACTTGTCAGTTATCACATCAACAACAATAAAAAATAATTTGACTTCCTGGATGCACATGCATATGTGTTGATATGCACCTATAAGCATGAAATCTAACCTTGCGGGAACGTTGATTCAGTTCAACAAAAGTGTCGAGATCAAAACAACCCATGTGGACGCAAGGCTTGAACCTTCCAGCAGTCTTCATTCTGGATCCACTATTCTGAAAATATACATTTGAATATGTCAATTCGTACAAATCTTGCATGCGACACAAGAAAATTTTGGTGGTCCAAGATTTGGAACTGGGCCAAGTGGCAAAGGCACACCAAAAATTGGCAAGCATTCAGTTAAGGACCAAATTTGTGTCATGGCCAGAATTTGGTAATGATCAGGGCACATACCAAACAATCTTTAGCTTTGGCTTTTCAATGCAGAAGCCATAAGCCCATAACACATTTGACAAAGAAAACACATATTTGAAGCTACTATTTTTGCTTCTCAAATACGCAACAATACAACCTATATATGTCATAAAACTACTCAGCTACCTGAGCAAGGAATACTAGCACACTGTCAGGAGATGGCTACTAACTGTGAGGGAAGCATATAGGACTGACAAGTATATGTTGAGTCAGCCAAAATATAATAGTAACGGTTACACACAAGAAAACTCACAGGGCAACGAAGGTTGACTGTAACGGATTCAGCAACCACTTCCAAGTCACTGTCACTATCTGCATTCTCTGCAGTATCTCCACCTCCCAGACAACGCCGAACACGAGTAAGAGCATCCTCAAAAGACTCACCTTCAGCTTCCTTTGGAACCAAATTTAAAACCTGGAGAACAATAATAATAGTGTTGATGGTAATAACAAAGCCAGTGCCGGGTAGCTAAGACTACAACTGCTGATAGGAAATAATTATTAAGTTCTGTCATTCATCAAGACGGCAAATACTATAAAGTTTTGTAGTTCATCACATGTATAGCTGGACTGCAAAAAAAATTCTTGAACACGCCTGGAAGCGCGTCATTTTCATTAAGATTTAAGTGCTAAGTTAGCACAAATGACCATAACAAATATTTATGATACGAGCAAGGAACTAGCCAACGGTGAGGCAAGGAAAAGAAAAAACATGATGTCCTCACTCAACGACCTACGACCAAGCCTAGCTGACCTGGACATAGAACAGGGGAACAACGGCAAGGCTGGACTGCAGATTTGTTCATCGATAAGGGTAAGGTGAACAAGAGCAAGCAGCTAATACACAAATCTTAATCTTCGGTAGGGAAACATTTTAAAAGGTGCACGAATTGTTCAACACAATTGAAAAGATAACTCACTGGGGGAGACCACCGATGTGTCACTGACATGTGGCTCCATGGCGCACTTGTCTGCCTCACATGGGACAGCACTTTTTAATTTGTACATATTTGATATTTGCGATCGTACCGAGTTAAGTTTCTCTTTAAAAGGAGGCTATATTCCAGTCAAATCAGCAAAGGCCACTGAGAGACAAGTGAACCATAATAAAGCACCTTATACTAATCATTTGAACTGAATGATATTCATAAGTATAGTCAAAACCTGAGGAACAGTCCTCCTCCTAGCCACTCGTACTCCAAAGCAAAATGTTCGGGTATCAACCCTCCGTAAGCAGATTTTATTAGGGCCTTCTCTACTGCATGTGGTTATCTGCAAATGACCACAAATATTAGGATGGCAAGTTGAAAGAAACCATGAAAAGAAGAACATGGGAACATAATTGCAAAGTAAAGATGTGGCAATCAATATTATGCACAGAGTGAATTTAGAACATTCTTCATGCACCAGAATTATGCACCCAATTTGCACATATCAACACTGTATACCACATCAAATGGACATAACTTAAAACTGGATTGCTTTACTGTCAGTTTCGTAGTTAGATTATCAAACTCCATTTGTTGATCCAAAAAACATGATAGTGGCTTTGCAAGATAGGTCTTTATCACATCAGAGCTACCAAGACAATCAAGTCTTTGGTGCAAGTGATGCCCTACAGTGCCATGGCCATGTTATTAAATTCTGTATGCGACATAACATTATCAGTTATCCTACAATTTGTTCTGTCAGTTGTTCATTTACAGCTCTCCAGCTTTTTTTACCACATATATGTATGTAAATTCACTTCTAGTACTTCCTATTGAGCTGGGTTCAAAACTATTAGCACTGTAAAGAAAAGGCATTTTGGATTCAAAATCGTCAAAAGTGAGCAAGAATAATAGTAAACATGATGGCACCTAAAATTTTGCACATGCATAATATTGCCCACCACCCATGTAGCACAAGTGAAGCTGTGATGGTACATCTGAAGTAAATTGTGCTAGAATATTGCTAACTGGATCAAAACAAAGAACCTGCAGGCTCCAGGTTAACCCTTTTATTTGAAGCGAATAGAAAAGTGTTTACTTGTTATGCCTGTGCAGACCCATGTAGTATAGGAAGGAGCACGAGCACTAGTTAACCCACTAGCAGGTACCCACACTACAGATGTTGCTCCGATGGTGGTATTGGTTTAGTCCCATATTGGAAGCTCAATGTAAGTTGCGCTAGCACATAGTGCTGGTTCGGTCCAAACATAGCACCTTTAGCATAATGCTAGCTGGGTGCAATGGTAGCACCTTCCGGTTAACCATTTTAAACGTAGCGAGGACGAAAGTGTAAGCAGGGAGCCATGCGTGGGAGGGCCCATACCATGGTGGGCTGGGCAGAGCAAACTTTGGAAAACACCCCCAAAAGCACATCAAGGACCAAAATCATGTCTTTCTGTAGTTAGTATCTAGAATCTACTAATGGGACAGAACAAGAATGAACTCACCAGTGGCCCATCATCCCGTCCATTTAAGCCTAGTAATTGAGAACCAGGCCTGGTCACTACTCGTACAGGAATACCTGAGCAGAAAAAGGAAACTAACTTTCGTATTGATAATCCCTTGATTGCTGAAACAATCAATGTAAAATACAAGCTACAACAATTCAGGTGTACCACATATGTTAGCG
Organism: Brachypodium distachyon; assembly: GCF_000005505.3. Classification (NCBI taxonomy): domain Eukaryota; kingdom Viridiplantae; phylum Streptophyta; class Magnoliopsida; order Poales; family Poaceae; genus Brachypodium; species Brachypodium distachyon. Next base: position 38,126,761 of record NC_016132.3, on the reverse strand, counting down.
CAGTATAGAGTATATAAGCTAACACTTAAATATTAAAGTTAAACATAAATATAATCTAAAAACTCCCAACAATACCGTTCACTTCCAATTCTGCATATTGGGGCCACTGCATCCTGAACTGAACTTTGTCATTCATAAGAATACACCAAGCCTGTCCATAACACATCATCTGATTAACTACAGTACAACAGAAGTACATTCCAGTCCAAGAAGTACATCTGCAAACTAATAGAACTTCTAGGAGAAGAAACACTACGAATTTACAAGACATTCATCTATACATGGTAAAAATGAAAATCTCTAACAGTGCAAAATAAATAGTTGGCAAGTGAACAAAATAAATATTTTAATTCCCAGAGGTTTGCCAAATTTCCCAGTGGTTTGCCTTCATCATTCGATGAGAATACAGAGGATAAATACATATACTACTCCTAAGAGAAGCGATAATCTGCAAGTATCCATGTACATGACTAGCATCTTTTTTTTCGAGGAACATGACTAGCATCTATAAATGGTAAAAACAACAATCTCCAACTGTGCAAAATTACTAGTTGGCAAGTAAACATAACAAATTACAGACATCCCATTTTACATAAAATAATAATTTATTGACACAGATTTGCCTTCATCACTCAATAACAAATATGAATAATTACTCTTATAATAAAAAGAGCCAATTGGTGGCGGCGGTCCGTCACCTCCTTTTGTTGTGAAGAAATAACCTCATCATCTTTCTCTATTGTCAAAAAAACAACTGCCCCTCTCCTTCTAATGCAAACAGTTAAACCTATTTGTTCCGTTATTAGTGATTGCAGAACCGATCATATTTTGGTCGAATGGGAAAGAAAAAGAAAAAACTAAACCTCTTGCAAAAGATTGACATGTGGATAATGTTTGTCACCAAAATCGGAATAAGATGGGCAGTGCCGCTAACATGTAATAGTGATTTTAATCTAATTTAGCAAGTAGTCTATCTTTTTTCATCCATAGCAACGCATGGGTATATTTAGCTAGTACATATAATATCCCTAACAGTGTAAATTCGATGATAAGATTCGCACGTGCTTTAAATTGTCAGGCATAAAACCATATTTGTTCCTTGGTACTTATAACATAGCAGTATCATAAAGTGAGGAAGACTTCACTCAGAATTCAGGTGCATAAAGACATGGTGTGTTTGGTTTTAGACCAAGGTTGCCGTACCAAAATTTGGCTAGACAAAATTTTGGTCAAGGTTTTGCTCGCCCACGAGTTGGCCCACATTGGCAAGAAAAATGAATTAGAATGACCAAAGGGATATTGGCAATCATCAAAACAATAAAACAAAGACCAACTTTTTGGCCACTGCCAAAATATCGGTAGGGTATATATTGGCCACGATCCAAGCGTATTCATAACATCAACATGCCATATTAAAATTAAAGTGAGTGTTACTCCCTCCGTTTCAGTTTAGAGGGCCTATCTCCAAAATCACTATAACCAAGGACAAGCATTAATTCTTATGTATTAACTATCCATCTACTTCATGCATTAGTTGCTCAAAAACTTACAAGATATGAGAGTTGGTGGGAAGAGGCCTTGTATAGTGAAATTACAAGATTTTGGAGATAAGCCCTTTAAACTGAAACTTCCATCATAGTTAGTGTCTTCTAGAGATTAGATTGATTTGGACTGGTTTGCGTGAGCTGGTTTAGGTCCAGTGGCCCATGTATACTTGTGTATAGCAAAGGAAGAAAGTGAATGAATCCAGAATATTCGATTTGGATGCTCGGATCTATTCCTACCTAATCTGCGCCCTCCCTTCAGATAGCATTGTTTTATATCAAGTCAGACAATGAAAACTCCAACCTCCCTGTGGAAGTTGTTAACTACGATTGTAAAGAAGCTCACGATAGTGAGGGAAGACTTCACTCATAATTCAAGCATGTAAATTTTAGCTTTTCAGAAGAGCGCATACCTGGAGATCATATTCTGATCTCTGAACTGCTTCCCTCTCTGCTCGAGAAAGTTGGAAGTTTTTCTCCACAGTTTGAAGTACGCTTGTTCTATAGATATGTGAGGATTTAATAAGATAAGTTTATACATCAGAAGTAACACAAGAGTATTAAAGCAGACAATGCACAGTAAGTCTTCTAAAAGCATACTGCTACCTTTTAAATGTGCTAAGCAAGCTGCTATAGAGCTAAATATTCACCTTACCTTATCATAAAAATAAACATATATATTACCTAGCCTTGGGTAATATATGATGGTTAACATGCCAAGACAAATTAACATTTAAGAAGCTGTGTATAATATTGACTATTTTGAGAGACATGGACACTAAGTTCTGACATCAACAGAATAGATTTTGGCTGCGTGCTTAGTAATCAGCCTTTGAAAAAGATATAGTAAATATCAAGGAACCCATATAATTGGCACTTTATTACTATAAAAAAACCACAACTCTTGGATTTTTTATCACATAAACACAACTTCTGTGCTAATCGGTTAAGACAAACCCATGTTGACACTCAAACAGGTTAACACCAGATCCGACATATGGGGCCCACATGTCAGCCTCCAGGAGTCAAATTAAGCCGGTTTTTTGGCGGTCCGGTCCAGATCTGAGTTGAACGCGCCGGATAGCAAATATAGTCAAACTAAGGATATTGCTTAGCACAGAAGCTGCATGTATGTGATAAAAAATCCAAGAGTTGTGGTTTTGTGATAACAAGGTCCCAATTATAGGGGTTCCTTGACATTTACTAAAAAAAATAAGTTATCCTTTTAAACTTACAAAACAAGCAAACTGAGTGACCAATAATTGGAATAAACAACATCCTTACTAAGTGCAATTATATGCATTAAGGAGAGACTAACAAAAGGTCATGAACTGAAGTAACCCAATAAATGTAAATCGCTGCGTTAAGTGGACTAGCATCTATTAATTGGAACAAGTAACTTCCGTATATTCGTCTATATCAATAGCAAACATAGACATCCATAAGCTGACAAACAAAGCGTGAGCAATCCACCATGCATTTCACTCCTAAAATTAGAATCAAATATGATGAGCATCAATGTGCTCCTCCCAAATGTTTATCTAAGGAAGAGGGAAGGACATCGATATGAATATTGTTATACATACTGATTAGCAGTTGAAAATTACCAGTAACAAGATTTTCCTCTTATACTCACCCATCATTTGCAACACCAGATGACATGAACTTCAGAGGGGGTAATGGGTTTCCTGTGGTGACCCAAAATCTGCAAATTCAAAAGGCTGCACCTTTAGCAAATGAAAACTAAAATTGAAGTTCCCAGTCTGCACAGAAAAGTAGGGGAATGAATCAACCTAAACACAAGTCATCTGTAAAGAAGTGCTTCAGCCTAGATAATGCTTTCTACTGGACATAAACAGGGCATGAGGGCATCCTACAGAGGTCAAGCCCTAATGCTATTAATAGTTACAGAACTCGGAGGCCCTAATTACATTTACAATGTTCACTGCCCCTTTAGAGTTTAGAGGACAGTTCATCAGATATTCTAAAAAATTTCAGTAAAATCACAAGTATGTACTTGTCTTCACTCTACTTTATGTTTGTGTCAAGAGGAAATAAAACTGAGCTACCTTAGAAGTCCAGCAACAATAATTTGGTGCTTAGTAAGCACAACATAAAAACAGATTATCGACACCAATTATAGAAACATTCTAGGAACCCTCCAGTGAAAACTAAATGCACTGTGCAATAATAAGCCCCCTCCCCCCCCCCCCCCCTCCCAAATAATCGAGGCCAGGACGGAATTTTATGCCAAACTTTTACCAGCTATTGGACAAGTAATATTTGGCATGTATATAGAGTTATATGTTAGTGTTTTTCGATACGAATCCAACAATATCACTTCTGTGTCACAATAACTTCATATTTTGTCAAAGCTTTTGGCATAAGATTCCATGTTGGCGTTGTGTATTTGAGAGGGAGTATCAGATAGAAAATGAACTAAAACCAAAGAAAGGCCAAGCATGAGCAAGACATACGGGTCTGCCCGACTAAGTCGGCACAATTCACAGTAGAAATGAGGTGGAACTTCAGGGCTAACACCCTCCGTAGGCTTATCTGGAATAAGCACACAAGTCATATGTTGCCACACATGGCATCGCTCAGCCTCGCACTGCAGAAAGGAACACACCAAATAAAATTACCAAAGTGGGATGGCAGTACAACAAACCAACCAAAGTACACAAATTTATAAACATGTTGCTTCATGTTGTAGTGGTCTTTTCAAGGAAAAAAGAGAGGAAAATAGCGACATACCTGAATCATATTGTCATTTAGCAATGTGCTACCGCAAAGACAGCGGACCTTAGTCTCTGGCTGGGAGGAGTCATTGACTTCCTCTTTAGGCCTGAGATGATTGAAATCTGATCCACTGTGGCTCCTAGTAGCTAGGTCAGGAGCACATTGGATTTGCATTTTCCTGCTAATGAAATCAAAACGACCTCAAAAAAGGAGTGCCAATAATTTCATTTCAAGCATCTGCTCTACTTTGCTTAGCAGACAATTTGATAAAACAAATGAAATCTAACCTGTATATATCATCAACAACTTTTGCCACTGCCTCCTTTGTAACAGAATTTTTCCTTCCCCATCCATGATGCCTTTGACCTGTAACAGGATTACAGAACAAAAAAATTAACAGGTACTTCTGGAAACTAAGAAATCATCAAACATTCATGACGAAGAAATTGGTATCATCAAGACAGAGATAAGGAGGAACCCAAATTGCTAACTAGCCAATCTACTCAATAGAAACAGAAATTTTCAATCAGATAACAAACCAGGAACTAGGAATCAATCCAGGGTTATGATGGAGCAGCAAATAAAAACTGATCATTTTACACATAACTTTAAATGAAAGGATGTCCCATGAAAGTATCAAATGTGATTAATTAAGAAATGGAGAAAGAAATCACGAACAACACTGACATGCATACCTTGCTCATCAGATAACAGTGCCAATACCCTATCAATAAGATCCTGTGGCCAGATTAGGAAACTGAATTAGATAACAAAAACTAAAAACTGTGAAATAGCATTGTTAGAAGAATATTATGTAGGGTGTGGATTTAGTGCTCATTGGAGGTTTAAAAGTTTGAATGAACTACTTTAAATTTTAATTCTCCGAGGCACATGTTGCGAGACTCTAGATTCTATGTATTTGATGCCTATTTGTGCGCCCAAAATAAATACTCCCTCCTTCCAAATTTATAGGTTATTTTAATACTATCACGAATACCAAGGAGGATCATGTACTGGCTGCAGTAGCATTTATAGTGTTTCATGTAGCAGTAGGATAAACTTCCTCAGTTTGCATTCGTACTAGTGAACGCTACTTTATGCGGGACGCTCCTTGTTTTCAGACCTTAATTAGTGCAAGGGGCTAGTGGGCCTTGATTACCTAATGTGACTTATTTTATGGGGTAAAAAACCAAAACGGCCTCCTTTTTGGGAAGGAGGTGGATGAAGGACAATATAGCAACTAAATACGTATCGAATTTATTTATTTTCAAGAACACAAATGGAAAAAATCACAAATTATTGCATGCATAGAGTACTTATGTTTTGGGTTTTTTAAATTGTCAACATTATTGTTTTTCCCAGGAGAACATGCTCCCATGTGCCCTTAGGAATTTACCATACGATGTATATGAAGTTATGCACCCACCATTTACTGCTAAAGTTACACGCCATGCAGTCAACATTTACCAACCTGCTTCTTTCCTTGCTTTGGCAGGCCGAGCTGATTTAAGATATCTTTCAGTTCCTTTATGCGAAAGTAGGCCAGTTTATCCTGCAATGAACAATAAAAAAAGATGACGCTAAAGTGGTAGAAGTAATTTTTTTTTTGCACAAAATGCTATGTAGTCCACCATGTGTATGATCCATGGACTAAAAAACTAAAACAAAAATACCAATTCTGGGGACATTTCAGCACTTCAAAGAGGGATAGTCCTATTTGTGTGTGGAACTAAACACAGTACAACCAATCCTGCTTAAGTAATTAACATGAAATTCATGGATCCAAACTAGCAAGCTTTTCCTCATCAGTCCACAACGCAGAGAAGCTAACTTATAACTAAGACAACAAAGGACACTCCTCAAGTTCCAGTATGATTCCAGACACTAGACCAAACCATGAGTTGAGCAAAGACTATGCTTTCCAAACAAGAGAAATAGCAGGTTAAGGAGTTCCACAGCTCGCAGGATCCACCACTGTGAGGAAGCTATCGACACCAAGTCATCCGCAACCCTCTTGACGCCAAAACTAGGCTCAGAAGTAGCGGCAATTCCTCATCCATCACTAGCGCTCGCCATAACAGCAATCATCCCCTCGTGAGGCACTTGCAGCAACAGGAACACCATCGCAGTGGTAGTAAGCGTTAGATAACCCAAGGCTCGAACGCGATGATCTATACCAAAGGGACGAGCAACCACAGCTAACACCACACAGAACAGAGGGACAGCGTTCGATAACGGGAGTTGGACACGGATTCTAACAGCTATCATCAAAGGGAACTAGCGAGGGAGTTTAGGAGGGGCTCGAATTCCCCCGTACGCGACAAGTTCCTGACGAAATCGGCGGAGATCGGGGACGAGAACTAGCGCAAGAGCGGGAGGTGCGGTTGCACGCCTACCTTGCAGGTGGAAGCTAGGTCCGCCATGGCGAACCGCCGTTGACCTCAACGACGCGCGCGCTGGTGTGTGTGTGTGTGTGGGGGGGGGGGGGGGGGGGTGGAGGGGGCGGGGACACGACCCGCCGGAGTCAGCCGATCAGGGACGCCCCGCCGGAGACTACGGAGGAGGACGACCCGGGCGCCGACGAGGTCGACGGCGGCGGCGAGATCCGGTGCGGGGATGGAATGGCGACGCGGGTGCGAGGCGAGGCGAAGGGGGAGCACAGCCAAGCCCCAACAACACTTTTTTTTTCCTCCCACCTCTTCTTCTTCGCCCACCTCTCTTTCTCGGCTCTCGTTTTGTATCGATGCGTTTTTTTTCCTCTCTTCTCTCCCTCGCGCTGCGTGTGGGGCCCGCTCGGGTTCTGGTTTTCTCTCTCCTATTCAGCCAGCAGCCGCCGCGGACGTATCGGCCGCTATCAAATCCGGTTAACTCCGCGGGCCGTGCGAGTCCGCGCCCGGGGGGGGTTGGTCGCCCCTTCGTACGTTTGCTACGCGCACCCTCGGATTCGTACCACTTGACTCGCCACGTGAGTTTGTGTGTGACGGAGTCCACGGGATGGGTGATGGGCCGTGCTGGGCCGCGGGTCTCCCACGCGGTAACACGCGTCGGTTTTATCTTGTTTTTTTCAGGGTTAAGCATTCGGTACATACGAAGGCCGGTTTCGGCGGAGTCAGCCCACGTTGGAGCCCACTAGGCCGATTTCGGTGCGCCAGCGAGACCAAAAAAAATTAGAACCAGCACTCTCTGTTCGTCCGTTCGTTGCTTGGAAACTCGACGGCGGTTTCGTCACCCGTTCCATAGACGAATTCGGAATCGCGATACACGCCGGCTTCTCAACTCTTATAAAGCTCCTCGATCCATCGCGCGATTTCATCATCGACCCATCGAACCTTGCTGCGGACTGGTTTCGATACCGATCGATCGATCCACATGGCCGGCGACCGGCTGAGCTCACTGGGCGAGGGCGCGCTGGGCCGTGTGCTCTCCTTCCTCCCGTCGTCCAAAGAGGCGGCGCGCGCGGCGGCGCTGTCTTCCCGGTGGCGCGACGCGTTCGCGGGCGCGGACGCCGTGTCGATGGAGGAGCCGGAGCGCCCGCTCCGGCCGTCGGACTACGAGGACCGCGGCTGCGGCTGCATGGACTGCGGCTTCGGCAAGCCCGTCGACCCCAACCCGCCGCCGCCCTTCGCCACCGCCGTCACCGCCGCGCTCCTCGCCCGCCACCGCCGTAGCGGCCCCGACGCGCCGCCTCTGAGAGCGCTTCGCGTCGCGCTCAACTGCTACCGCCGGGAGGACGCGTCGCAGGTGGACCACTGGGTCTCGTACGCGCTCAAGCACACCGCCGCTGCCGGCGGGCTCGAGATCTGCCTCCGGCTCCGACGTGGCGCCGTCTGCGGACGCAAGTACTCTCTCGTCGCGCGCCGCGAGGCTGGAAGCTTGGAGGAGAAGGACGAGGAGGACTTTGACGTTGACTGCGAGGAGGAGCCAAGGGGCCGGACGCGCAGCCGCAGCCAATCCATGGCGGAGGACTCCGACGAGGAGGAGGCGGATCGCCGCGCCATGCCCCGACGGCGGAGATCGGTCTCTGGCGACGAGATGGATGACGCTGCTGCGAGTGATTACGACAATCATTTTGCCGATTCCCCGCCCCCACGCCCACGGCAGCCATCCGCCCCACGCTCGCCCGACAGCCGTTCCAGCTCAAACTCCGACGACCCGGCCGGGGCCGATCGCGGCCGCAGCCCGACTCCTCACGGTCTCAGCCCACCGCGGTCGCGCGGCTACCGCTCGCCGACGCCTCCTCGCAGCCCAAGCCAGACCCCCTCGCCCGGCGAGGACGACGACGCCGTCTCCGACGCCGAGGACTCTCGATCTCGACCGGATTGGCCGGTGCCGTCATGGGAGCGGCCGCCGTCGCCGGAGTACACCGTGCCGAGGACTCTCATCTCCTGCGCCGTGCTGCGGTCGCTCACCATCGGGCCCTGCAGTCTCTCCCCGCCTGCCATCATCAGCCTGCCGTCCCTCGAGACGCTGCTCCTCACCGACGTCTCGGACGAGGAAGAAGACGTGCAGAGGCTCGTCGCCGCCTGCCCGCGCCTCGCCGACCTCACGCTCGAGGCCTGCGGCACTGTGACCGCGCTCTCCCTCCTCCGGAACCGGCACCTCCGCCGGCTCGCGCTCCGCTGCTGCCACGCCCTGGCCACCGTCGCCATCAACGGCACTCTGCTCCGCTCTTTCGAGTACCGCGGCGCCGTGCCCGACGCCTCGCTCCTGACCTTCCACGGCGGTCGGTCGAGTTTCGTGTCCTGCAAGGTGGACATCTGCGGCGAGGAGGTCTCGTCAGCGAAGGAGCTCGGGAAGCTCGGAAAGTTCCTCCGGCTGCTGGCGTAGACGAGACACCTCCACCTGCAGTCCGCCCGGCTGGGCTCCGGCGTCGACCACCACGCCATGGCCCTGCCGGCGTTCACGAACCTCCGCCGCCTCGAGCTGACAGGGCGCCTGCCGCACGACGACGACGACGGCGCCTCCCTAGCCGCCGTGAGCAGGATCCTGCGGCGCGCCCCGCGCCTGGAGGCGCTCTCGCTGTTCTTCGACATGGGCCCCAGCGACGACGACGAGCTGCGCGAGCGCCAGAGCTGGCGGGACACCAATGAAGCGGCGCTCCTCGACTCGCACCACCTCAAGTACAACGAGCACGAGGTACTCCTCGACGTCGTCGCGCCGGCGGCGGCCGTCCCTCCTTGCCTGAGGAACCGGGTGAGGGAGATCAACCTCGTGCACTACCATGGCGGCAGGGCGCAGAGGACGCTGGCCAAGTTCTTGCTCTGCAATGCTCTGGTTCTCGACAGGCTCTACTGTGGGTTCGCCCGGGGGCCGCTGTGGATTCAGACCGAGCTCAGGGACGAGATACGAGGATGGGCGATGAACAAAGCGGAAAATATCTTCTTTTGCTAAATCTGCGAGCATTGCGTTCACTCGCTTATTTTCCCATCATGCGGCCTTAATCGGATCCACTAGCAGAACAAACAAACGGCTTATGTTTTGATAGTTTCAGAACAGAGTGAGCGCGGATCGGCCAATGACAGATTTTAGGAACCGTGCCCTCCCACGGAATTAATAATTTGTATTAGGTACGTCATTTCACCGAAAATACGAATCTGCCACCGATGTCCCCAAATGTCTTTTAATCCCGGCTCCTGCAGTCCTTAAGCGCAAAAAAAACACTTACCGTTCAAAAAAAAACAACGGAGCCCTCCTTATTCCTCCTCCTCTCCTACGAATTTCACCCCCACACCCGGTTTGATCCGGATCTCGCCCACGCCCGCCGTTGCTCTTGTCGCCTACACCAGCTCGTGCGCGTCGGCGGCGTTCGTGTGCGGAAGGCGGCTGCGGACCCGCGGCTCCGTCGCGCGCTCCGACCGCCGCCTCCACCGGCTCGTGCGCCGGTGGCTCCTAGCAGGACTTGGACGGCTATGGGATGAGCCTGAGGCTGGGATGGCGGTGACCTCGCGCAAGGCAGCAGGGACCGCGTCGGCGCGAGCCATCGGTGGCCCTCCGGATGGGCAGTGGCGCTCGGCAATCAATGGCCGGACACGATGTGTGGGCGGCGCACGGGCGTACCTGGCGCGCAAGTGGGAGCAGATGAGACCGCGTGGGAATCTACAAGTGGACGGCCGCGCATGGCGGCGTGATGTTCGGTGGCGGGATGAATCGGGACGGGGAGAGGAGGAGTTTGCACTCATGGTGGATGGAGAGGAAAGTCAGAGGGAGAGCGAGAAATTGGGAGAAGAGATTTGAGAAATAATGTACGGAGTAGGAGTAATAGAAGAACATGACAAGGAGAAATATATAAATAAGACATCTGAAAAGAAGAAAGAGACCAGAGTATAGTCCACGAAAATAAACATATCATAAACACATCAATATTTAATTTGACATTTTGATACAATTTTCCGTTGTTCCGTAGCAACACACGGGTTCTTTTGCTAGTTTGTATTATGCATGAGTTGTTTAAATATGTGTTGCTCATATTTTTTTAAATTTCTAATAAATAAGAATTATGTCAAAATATTATTTTTGAAAAAACAATTATCTTGAAAGTCATGAAAACCAATAAGCATAGTCAAAAGATCATGATACTCCTAAAATGAGTGGCAATTAGATGATTACGTAGTCATTAAGGGGTAGTCTCGTTGGAGCGAACTCGCAACCACCAACTCAGATCTATACCAATACTAGCAAAAGAACCCGTGCGTTACTACGGAACAACGAAAAATTGTATCAAAACGTCAAATTAAATGTTGATGTGTTTCATGAGCACATATGTATATAGTGATTATGATATGTTTATTTTCGTGAGCTATATTCTGATCTCTTTCTCTTTTTCACATGTCTTATGTCTATATTTCTCATTGCCCTGCTCTCCTATTACTCCTACTCCGTACTTTATTTCTCAAATCTCTTCTCCCAATTTCTCGCTCTCCCTCTGATTATCCTCTCCATCCACCATGAGTGCAAACTCCTCCTCTCCCTGTCCCGATTCATCCCGTCACCGAACATCACACCGCAATGCGCGGCCACCCGCTTGTGCGCACCGCCTCTACTCGTAGATTCCCGCCGCCCGTCCCCTCCCGCGTGTCGTCTGCTCCCACTTGCCGCCATGCGCCACCCGCCCGCGCCCTCTAGCAGCCTTGTCCGCATGTTCGGCACGCCCGCGCGCCGCCCACACATCGCGTTCGGCCACTGGTCGCCACGCACCACTGCCTGTCCGGAGGGCCACCGATGCCTCGCGCCGATGCGGTCCCTGCTGCCTTGCGCGAGACCATCGCTATCCCAGCCTCAGCCTCATCCCATCGCCGTCCAAGTCCCGCGGTGAGCCACCGGTGGCACGAGCCGGTGGAGGCGGGGGTCGGAGCGCGCGACGGAGCCGCGGGTCCGCAGCCACCTTCCACACATGGACGCCGCCAACGCGCACGAGCTGGTGAAGGCGACTAAGAGAGGCGGCGGGCGCGGGCGAGATCCGAAGGGCGGCGGCGAGATCTGGATCGGGCAGGGGGCGGGGGTGAGATTCATAGTAGAGGAGGAGGAGCGAGGAGAGCTCTGTTGGTTTCTTTTTTTTGGCGGTATGTGTTTTTATGCGCTTGAGGACTGCGGGAGCCGAGATTAAAAGGGAGGTGGGGACAACGGTGGCAGATTCTTAATTTTGGTGAATTGACGTACCGCGACGCCTGTACGATATATACCAATATATTAAATTGGAGTTGGTGGTGATGGTACGGACGTCATTTCACCGAAATTACGAATCTGCCACCGTTGTCCCCACCTCCCTTTTAATCTCGGCTCCCGCAGTCCTCAAGCGCATAAAAACACATACCGCCCAAAAAAAACAAACCAACAGAGCTCTCCTCCTCCTCTCCTACAAATCTCACCCCCACCCCCTGCTTGATCCGGATCTTGCCACCGCCCTTCGGATCTCGCGAGCGCCCGCCGCCGCTCTTGCTCGCCTCCACCAGCTTGTGCGCGTCGGCAGCGTCCATGTGCGGAAGGCGGCTACGGACCCGCGGCTCCGTCGCGTGGTCCAACCGCCGCCTTCACCGGCTCTTGCGCGCCGGTGGCTCCCCGCGGGTCTTAGACGGCGATGGGATGAGTCTGAGGCCGAGAGGGCAGTGGCCTCGCACAAGGCAGTAGGGACCGCGTCGGCGCGAGCCATCGGGGGTCCTTCGGACGGCAGTGGCGCGCGGCGACCAGGGGCCGGACGCGATGTGGGGCGGCGAACGGGCGAGATGGCGCAGGCGGGCGGCGCACAAGCGTACCAGGTGGCAAGTGGGAGCAGACGGCGCGCGGGAGTGGATGGGCGACGGGAATCTACGGACCGAGGCGGTGCGCACAAGCGGGCGGCCGTGCATGGCGGCATGATGTTCGGTGGCGGGATGAATCGGCACGGCGAGACGAGGAGTTTGCACTCATGGTGGATGGAGAGCATAGTCAAAGGGAGAGCGAGAAATTGGGAGAAGAGATTTGAGAAAGAAAATACGGATCTTTACTACTATTTAATTTGCAGTTTGGTACGTTGGACGTTGGTCCGTCGCCCCAAATTCACAGAAATTACATCCGTATGCCATCGCCCGAACTCCCGATTCGTTTTTCTCTTTCCTTTTCTCGCATCTCGCCCAGCCCGCATGCCACCGCTGCTCCCCGCCCCGCACGGTGCCGCCACCGCCCACCAGCCTCTCCTCTCCCGAAATCTCTCCTCTCCACCGGAACCCACTCGATCCCTCCGTCTCCCTCTCGATCCCTTCCTCTCCCTCACCATCCCTTCCGCGCCCGTCCCTCCATGTGCCGGTCCACGCCGCCGCCGCCGCCATGGGGTGCGGCACTGCCGGTCCCCGTGGTCGCCGCCATGGGACGCAGTTCCGCCGCAGGGTAAGTTCCACAAATTAAGCCCATAGCAAGGTAAGTTCCATAAATTAAGGAAACCATGCGTAATCTATATTTGAGAAAATTAAGCCCATGTGGAAGGTAAGTTCCACAAATTAAGGTAAGTTCTGCGTTTGTCAATTACGTTTTGGAAAGAAAAAAATTCGATCGGTCGATGGACATGCGTAATCTATATTTGAGACGTAAATCATTGAAATATTTGTGTCTTCGTTGCAACGCACGGGTACTTAGCTAGTTAGGAGTTATAGGAGAGCAGGACAAGGAGAAATATAAAAATAAAACATGTAAAAAAGAGAAAGAGACCAGAGTATAGCCCATGAAAATAAACGTATCATAATCGCTATATACATATGTGCTCATGAAACATAAAAACATTTAATTTGACGTTTTGATACAATTTTCCGTTGTCCGTAGCAACGGACGGGTTCTTTTGCTAGTAGATATTAAATTGGAGTTGGTGATGATGGTACAGTCGCGGTACGTCACTTCACCAAAATTACGAATCTGCCATCGATGTCCCCGCGTGTCTTTTAATCCCGGCTCCCGCAGTCTTCAAGCGCAGAAAAAACACGTACCGCCCAAAAAAGAAAAAAAGAAAAAAAAATTAACAGAGCCTTTGAAAGGGCATTTCTCCCTAAGTAGTTTTGGTGGTGATGACAACACGTGTAATGATCTTATCTTGTGCTATGTATTTCAGGTTTATAAAGAACTCGACACAAGATGAGTTGTGGATCCCTAAAAAGGAAAGAAGCGTAGCGGTGTTTAGCGGCTTTTTCGGTTGATTTGATTCGTAGGACATCCGTAATATTAAGAGGGGATCCACAAGAGAAGGTAACGGGTGAATCAATTTCACATACACATCTACACCAAATTGCACTAACTAAAAAGCGTACCCAAAAAGGTGAGTTGAAAAATTGTATTTATCAAAATTTGGGAAACTCTATTAATTCTCAGGAGCTGAGCGTGCGTCATTGTATTTATCAAAATTGACCTATTTGTGGTTGTGCTTCTTCAAGACATAACAAAAAATGTGCATGTGAGCTGAGTTCAACGTCAGTACTGTAGACTTATTTGCTCAAATTATGTGAACTCACACTCCCCCCCTCGGCCCACACGACCTACACACTAGAAACACCCATGGTATCTGGATTAAAAAACCTCGGCCAACACGACCTACCCACTAGAAACAGTCATGGTATCTAGATAAAAAAAAGTGATTCAAGCTTGTGTCATAAGTTTCTTGATGTAGGTGGGAAGAAACACCTAACTTGTGAGCCAAGACTATATCTATTCACACTTTTAGATCAACTCTGAGTCATCATGTATATCATTTTATCTATCATAACAAATTATGTCACCACATAAATCCTAGACCATTTTCCATGGCTATAAAAGCTAAGTTCCATTGATAACATTAGCATCAACCAAGCTTCTCCCATCTCTTCAAACAATCATGGCAACTACTAGTTTCCCATCACTTTTGTCTTACATTTGCATTTTCCTCTTGTTCCATGGATCCATGGCTCAACTCTTTTCACAAGACTCCCCATGGCAAAGCCCTCGTCAAGGAGGTTTTAGAGAGTGCAATTTTGATAGGCTGCAAGCAGTTGAACCACTTCGACAGGTGAGATCAGAAGCTGGACTGACCGAGTATTTTGATGAGCAGAATGAGCAATTTCGTTGTACCGGCGTATCTGCCATACGTTGTGTTATCGAGCCTCTAGACTGACCGAGTATTTTGATGAGCAGAATGAGCAATTTCGTTGTACCGGCGTATCTGTCATACGTCGTGTTATCGAGCCTCGAGGCCTCTTATTACCTCGATACCACAACACCCTTGGCTTAGTCTACATCATCCAAGGTTGGTGTTCGATTGAATAGTTCAGTTCCGATGCTATACCATATTTGGAGTTTCTATGTGTTTTATGCGTCTAATGTTACAACAGCATCGATCTGCAAGCCTACTAATATTGACACAACATGTTATTTTGTAGGTACTGGTTTTGTAGGACTAGCTTTACCTGGGTGCCCAGAGACTTTCCAGGAGCAGTTTCAACAATTCGGGCAAGCCCAACCTATCTTGGGTTAAAGGCCAAGCCAAAGCCAAAATTTTGGAGATGAGCACCAAAGGATCTGACAGTTTACACAAGGAGATGTTGTTGCACTACCAGCTGGTGTTGCGCATTGGTTCTACAATGATGGTGATGTGCCGATTGTAGCTGTCTATGTTTTTGACATAAATAGCAACGCTAATCAGCTTGAACCTGCACAAAAGGTAACTACATATGGAAGACATATAGATTTTGTTTCCACTGGTTCAGATGCAAGGTTTCAAGTATTTTTAGTTGGTGTCTTGATGCTCATTTTTTTGGTCAATTTGGACTTTTAGGAGTTTGTGTTGGCTGGTAAGTACAATGGAGTGCTACGGTCTGGACAAAACATATTCAAGGGTTTCAATGTTCAGTTGCTTAGCCAAGCCTTTGGTATTAGTGAACAGACAACACAAAAATTCAGAGTCAAAATGCCGAAAGAGGTGAAATAATTCGTGTGAACGATGACCTTGAATTCTTGAATCCTGTTGGTACCCAACAACAACCCTTCCAACCAATCGAAGCTCAGAAAGGACAATCGAGTTCATATCAAATAGGACAAATGTCAGGCGCCAGTCGCAACGGTTTGGAGGAGAATTACTGTTCACTGGAGCCAAGGCTAAACATCGAAGATCCCAGTCGTGTCGACACATATAACCCACATTCTAGCAGTGTAACCCACCTTAATGGTCAGAATTTCCCAATCCTTAACATCGTGCAAATGAGTGCTACGAGAGTAAATCTCTACCAGGTATATCTAATGTTGTATTGTGATGGACCCGTGTCACTGTTTTAAACTTCATTGCATAAACACAGTAACACTATTTAATTATACAAATTCGTTGTGATTGCAGAATGCCATTCTCTCACCATTTTGGAACATTAATGCCCATAGCGTGGTATACATGATCCAAGGACATGCATGGGTTCAGGTCGTGAACAACCAAGGTCGACGGCCCTCTTCGTCAAGGACAGCTGTTAATTATACCACAAAACTATGTTGTTCTAAAGAAGGCGGAGCGTGAAGGATTCCAGTACATCGCATTCAAGACCAATGCAAACTCTATGGTTAGTAATGTTGCGGGGAAGAACTCTATCCTGCGTGCCTTGCCCGTCGATGTCATCGCCAACGCGTACGGCATCTCTATTCAAGAAGCTCAGAACCTTAAGAACAACAGGGGAGAAGAAATCGGCGCATTCAGCCCTAAATTTAGCCAAAGTAGTCTGCAGAGTCATGTTTGATTGATCAAGGATCAGAGTGATTGAGTTACTATGAGAAATGTTAGAGTGAAATAAAGAAATCACAAGTGTGCAACAGTTGGTGGTTTTATAGATCAATGTTCATCTAAATAAATAAATAAAATCCATCGTGTTATTTCCATTCTGTGTGTACTACTTCCTTCGATTCTAAATTGTTGCCGAAATATTACATGTATGTAGACGTTTTTTAAGAATAGATACATCCATATTTGGGCAAATTTGAGTAAAGAATTTAGGATCAGAAGGAGTACTCCGTCCGTCCAACAAAGGATGTCTCAAGTGTCAAAATTTGGATGTATCTAGACATGACTTAGTGTACAGATGCATTCAAATTTAGTCAAAGTTTAGACATTTTTTGTTGGACGGAGGGAGTATATAATTTGTGATTTTTCTACTTATTCATCTCTCTATCTCTCTATCTCTCTCTCAAGTCTCAACCATGTCTCCGTCTATCTCATACATCATGTGGCACACATGAGTAAATACAGTTTATAAACTTGGTCAAACCGAGAATTTGCTAATCTCTCCTTGGAAGAGGCAAGACCGCAACGCCTGCGCCCGCACCGTGCAAGTCCATCTTTCTCAGTTTGGATGAACCAGCAGCGATCCATGTTTGAACCTTGGGATTCAAGTGCTCACACATCTTCTCCGTTCCACCGTCGACGCACATCTCTTCCAGAACCATGGCATTTTCGGCGAAGAATTTGATCAGCCTGATTCCCAAGCAGTGCTCATCCTTCTTCTCCCGCCGGAATTGCAGGCCGACTCTTCTCAAACTGCTCTGCAAGCACTCGAATGATCGCCCGCTCAGGCCAGGGAGATCGTCAGAGACCTCGTCGTACTCAGCAGCACCGTCGTCTTCATCGTCTCCGGCTTCCGCCGCCGCCGGCTGTGATCGGTGGCGCTCGAACCGGTCGACGGAGTCCTGGAAATCGGAGCGATGCTTCCTCTTCAAGTAATCGCGCCCGTAGCCAGACTCCCTCTTGGCATCGCAGTGCGCGGTGGTGAGCTTGACCCGGAATTCGCGGAGCTTGGGGCTGCAGCGGAGCAGGTTGGCGATGGCCGCCGCCGCCGTCTTCCCCGTGGGCCGGTGCACGCCCTCGAGCTCGAGGCGCTCGAGGCGGCGGAACGCCGGCAGGATCCGCACCCGAAGCGCCTCGCTGGCGACTGCCATGTCCTCGAGGTCCCTTACCGCGAGCTTCATCTCCTTCGCGTGGACGAAGCCGGCGAGGACCCGCCAGAAGCTCCGGCGGGCGTCGCGTTGGTCCTTGCGCCTGAGGTAGCCGTAGTCGATGAGAATGAGCTCCGCCCGCGCCAGCTCTGGCGGTGGCGGGCTCAGCGAGACGATCCGGAGCACGCCCTTGTACCGGAATCGGCGCAGCGCCGGCGCGTAGATCTCGAGGCGGCCGCGCTCCTTGAGGCAGCACCGGTCGAGCACCAGCGACGTGGCCGCCCAGCAGCGGAGGGTGCGGACATCGCCTTCGTCCAGCGGAGGCTGCCGCGGCGCCCGCGAGTGCCCGTACCAGCTCCGCGGGGACACGCGGTCGGTTTCTTCCTCGAGGAGACGGACTCGAGGTGGACGGCGGCGAGCGCCGGCGCGGCGTCGATGATGCGCTGGACGGTTTCCAGCGGCGCGTCGCAGTGGCGCAGCCGGAGGGATGCCAGCCGAGGGAGGAAGAACAGGCCGCCTTCGTCGTTGTTCTCGGCGGCGGGGGCGGCGGGGGGGGAGGACGAGGCCGCTGCAGTTGGTGAGCTCGAGCGCGCGGAGGGTGTTCGACGGAAGGGCGCCGAGGCCGAGCTTGAAGAACCCGAGGCCGGAGCGCGACGCGGACAGCTCGTACTCGCTGGTCTCGAAGTACATGGGCTCCCCGCCGTCGGCCTTGTCGACGGCCGCGACCCGGAGCTCCTCGACCCGGCCCGCCGCGCGGTGGGCGAGCACGCCGGCGAGCACGTCGTGCTTCTCGCGCCAGTCCACGTCGCGGTACATGAAGTCCTTGATCGTGTCGCCTCCTCTGCTGACCTGCACGCGGAAGCCGAGCCTCGTGACGGGGGCGGCTCCTCCGTCGGCGGCCCTGTCGAGCGCCCTGTGTGCGGCGGCGACCATGGCGTCTCGCCTGGCGTAGAAGCGGGGATCGTCCCGGGACCTGACGCATCTAGGGTTGTCATCCTCGCTCTCCGGGACGCGCAGCTCGAGGTTGACGGCGCCGGAGGAGAGCCAGTGGTCCTTGCAGCGGCTGGAGAGCGCGGCGGTGGAGGCGCCTTCTCTGGCCGGGGCGAAGTGGAGGATGCGGCGGAGGAGGTCGTCGGGGAGGCCCGAGAGCCGGTCGTCCTCTTTGCGGCCGGCCGCCATGGTCGATCGATCGACCAAGCTAGCTGCGGATTAAGCGATCGATTTCGATGCAATGGGGTTGGGCAGCAGGAGATATCTGCCGTAATATGATGGCGGCTTTTAGTCCGATTCAAACTGGAAGTCGAGCACGACCTCAATCCGGATCCATCCAATGCAAGACGAGGATCAGTCAAAGCTGAAGATTTTTCCTTTCTTCCATAGATAGACGTCTGGAACAAGCTTGAACCCGTGAACCGGCAAGCTCGCGCCGCCATGGAGCTCTGATCCTCTGACCACCCGACCGTGGACAAAATTATTTAATCCATTCCGACGAAATATCAACAAACCTCTAAAAATTGAGTACTCATTTGGTTGAAGGAATATCTATATGCTAAAATATGGACATATCTATATGCTAAAATACCTCTCGATACATGTAGTATTCCAGCATTTAATATGAGATGAAGGGAGTATATGATTTTATTTGGTTGAATTTGAATTTCGTATTCAAAATTCATGTTTGTCCGTCACATGGATTTGGAAAATTAGAGACAGTTTCAAAGAAATGATGCCTTTTAGAAGAAAAAAATTGAGATTAGGTATAAGCGTTGTTCCATGTAATTTCAGATTAGATTCTTGGAACCAAGTATGCCAGAAAAACAAGTTTAGTTCCTGAAATCCAAAATGAATTAGTACAACATTTTAGTTTTTTTTTAACGTAACCACAACACGATGGGTTATTAATCCGGTAGAACATTGTGGTGCAAAATTCTGGCAAACAAATAAGAGTAGATTTCTGATTTTACTGAATAGTTGTGAAACTCAGCGACAAATCCTGATTTAAAATGAAATTTACTTTATTTTCATTTTGGTCATCGCAAGCGCAGTATATATATTTCTGAGTTGTATATAATAACAAACCGCCTTAACTTTAAATTCATTTCAGTATTGTCATATTGCATCTTTACAAATGAAATAAAAACCAGATAAGTACCCTGTGTTAAAATAGTGTGCTGTTGCACGTTCTTTGCGATTCCTCCGCGGTGATATCTTGAGATGTTACCTCAGGCAGCTACGCAATCCCATCTTGCCATTTCCCCATATCACCGGTTCCCACTATCGATCAAACAGGAAAGCCAAGAAATTTGTTGATCAGTGCCACAACTGGCTTCGCTTCTCCTGGCATGTAAGGTTGGAGCGCATCCAGATCCATCGCCTCGACAGTCTCTTGCAGCGTCTGTGGACGGGAGCAGAAGAGGTGATTCCTCTCAGCCAGTTCCTCTGCTAGCTCGCTCTGGTGATTGTCCATCAGATCTTCATTCACGACGACGATAAGAGGTTTGCCCAGTCGCAGTGTCTCAAATATGCTTCCAGAACCTGTCAGCAGTAAGACGTGTTGCCAAAGGATAAACAAATAACTTCAATCAGATGACTTTCAAATACCACAGACCAGCATAGCACAATGTTCAACAGGATATATACATTTGATGATCACCTGCATGACTGATGACTAAGGATGCTTCTCTTATGTAGTCAGCAATGCTTGGTGAAAAAGTGAAATGATCAACTTGAAGATTTAATTTTCCTGAATCCTTCACACAGTCAGCACCAAGATGTCAATTTACTGACAGCCAACTAACCAATGCTAACTACATGAATCCATTTCCCCTTATTTTTTAGACTAAACTTATGTTATAACCATCATGAGCCTAGAAATACCGACCAAAAGAAGTTATTATTAATTAATGTTACAATAGCAGTATAGCACAGTCAAGTTACTTAAAGTATGAAGGTATCCATTACTGGAGTGTAAACACAAATGTCTGAGAAAATTATCTAGAGACTTATTTTGGTGTCAACAAAGCAGCCTACTGAAGATTAAGGGAAACCTGCGTTGTATGAGAAAGTTTGCAATGCCACTGTATACTATAGTTACATCAGAATTGGCTGTAAGCACCAAGATCTTTGGTTTTAAGTTGTTTATGTTCTGTTAGGATGCCGAATCAACTAGTTGAAAATTTTCAGATGATCAAGAGATAAAAGTCAAAAGAAGTATCTATATGAAATATTAAAGATGGCTTGCAATTGTTTAAACAATAATCGTGGTACAGTTGAGGAGAACACATACTGGATAGAAATAAAGCTAGGACTGAAAGTGGGTTTTCTGTTCTGCTATTTCTTAAAGTATAATGTAATGCAATATGTAAATATCCACAAGAAATCAATGAACACATGAGTAAGTCAATTTTCCATTTTTACCTCGAATCCTTCATTTGTCCCACTTTTTTTACACCCTCTAATAACCTAATGCTGAGTTAACTAGATTCTGGTACACTCAACCACCAATCATGCACCTGTTCTTCACCATACAATAGTTCAATCTTTTCAACCATGAGGCTTTGAATCATAATTAGCAAAAGCAAATAGGTTCAATGGTGTGAATTGACTGTCTTTCATGAACCGTGGACAATCAACATTTTTTCTGCCAATGTTTTATCCTGATGTTATATGTGTTCTCTTTCCTTGCCACCTTTACAGTTTAACTTTATCATGAATTTTGCAAGTTTTGATTATTTTTCCATGTGTGTGATATGCATCAAGCAAGAGATGTAACTGACTGCAGCAGTAAAGTACCGCTACCTCTTCAGATGCCACAATTTGCAGAAAAAGGTCTTCATGCTATTTCTTTCCACAAGTAAAAACCAATTTACCATCCAGATCTCACATTCAGATAAGCTGTTATAAATGTTAGCACCATTACAGATCCATGACTTCTTGCAGTTGTAACATTTGATGATATTACTAAAAACATCATGACATCCGCCCCTTATTTCCCATTTAGTATATAGTGGATTGCGATAGTCATCAACTAAAAAGGCAGTCAGCCAGTCTCCAACGAAAACAACATAAGGATAATTGATAAATGACTCTGAAAATGGAGAGAAATGTTACCTTGGATGGCACATATGTCCCCCGGCCCATTTGAATCAGAAGATCAGTGTAACCTTTCCGCAGCAGTGCTTGTTTAACCTCCTCAGAGTCTACCGCTTTGACAAGAGCATCGAAACATGTAGTACCTACTGTGACAAAAACGACTCGCCTTTCTCTATCTCCCATTTCTTCTGAACTAAGCGCTAATATCTGTAAAATACTAATATGTTAGCATGCAAAATAGCACCTAAAAGTAAATCAATATGATTCATGCTTGAACATGGGATTAGAGATACGGAGTAGCTTCAAGACATAGGGGCAGTTAGACACGATCAATTTTCTCATGTGTGTACATGTGTGCTTGGATTGGATAATCCATTCGAAGTGTAACAAATAAATGTGTGTGGATAATCCCTTATAACCCAATGTGTGTTTGGATAATCCATTCTAAGTGTAATAACGGTTCTGAGGTCGCCTTGAATTCGACTTGATGTGGAACAGGTGTGAGAGGCTGAACAGCGGTACCTTGATGTGGATCTAGAGTCTAGACGGACTTCAAGTCGGCCCACCAGACGCCGCTGGAGACAAGGAAGCCGGGCGGGAGAGGGGCGGCGATGCAGCAGTGCATTCACGGAGGCCCCGCTGGTCGGATCGAGGACGGACGAGAAGGGAGCGGTGGCTGGGAGGGAGGGGAGGAGGCGAGGAGCGGGCAGCGCCGAGCCGCCGAGAGGGGTTGGGGCCTGGGGGTGGGAAGGGTAGGGCGGTAGGCCTGTTGCCCGTTGTTGGAGGGGGGCGGCGCAGCCAATAGATTTGAAAAGAGGGGTGAAGTGGAGGCCAGAGGAATGGCCGGCGACGCCAACAGAGTTACAGAGATCGGCAGCGGGCGGCAGAGATGGCGGCGTGGTTGTCCTGTTTTTCTTTTCTTTTTTTGTTAGCGTTCTCGACGGACACAAAAGACAATTCACTTTCGATCCTCTAAGAAAAAGACAATTCACTTTCGTTTTTTGTTGGGAAGGATACTTTCGTTTTTTTCAAATAACGGTCTGCCTTTATTTCACAAAAGAAAGTACACTACATCGATACAATTGAGAAGGACAAAAGTAACAAAGATTATTCGAAATAAACATCGCTAGATTCATCTTTTGCATCTTGATATTCCTTCAGGTATTCGGTGACGAAATTGCAGAACACTATCCTTGCACAAGCTGGACCAACCTTATAGGTTTTGAGAAGCCGCATGAGTCGTCCACTTCAAACAGTGAAAACCTAATATCGTTGAACGCACCATGGACAGGGACACACCTCTTGCAAGGCAAGTCGTGAAACTGCTGCTTCGTCGATAAATCGGCAAGAAAAAAGATCAAAAACACCAAAAGATGAGCCACAATAACCACTGACTCCATGGAGTATGCCGTGACGACTACACCAGAACGAGGAAGAAACCAGGACAACAATTTTCTAGACGACGTCATCTCCACGTCAAGATGCCACCGTGAAGAACACACAAACCTGATAGGAAAAAACTAGAAGCCATACGTTAATCCATGGTTCTCCCCATCTTTCAACGCCAGATTGGCTGTCAGAGACGAGGGGAACTGTCGGAGATCAAAACTTTCCTCAAAGACAGCTAGGGTTCCTTTCCTTGGTGGCTAGGGTTTGTTCCTCACCTAGTTTATTGCTTGTTTGCGAGGAAAGGAAAGGAAGGGCAAAAAGAGAGCAGCGAATTTAGTAACATTAGCTGCAATAAGGGTTCGTTGTCATTATGTTAATAAAAAGTGGTTCGGTGGTTTGTTAACGAATTGGTCAATTACGAAAACTAGACTTTTTCAATTTAGAGACTTAAGAGCAGAAGAAAAGATGAATTTTTTTGGTAAATCTCATTTTGAAAAACGGAAATTCAATTAAAAACGATATAAAAAAATCAGAGCATGGAAAAAGGCCCACTTTCGTTATCCCGGCCCAATTAATCCTAGCGAGCGGCTGCGGGTCGATCAACCGATCGAGATCGCTTAATTCTCAATCTCGCGGCTTGACAGCCATGGCGGCCGGCCGCCAAGGCGACGACCGGCTCTCCGGCCTCGGCGACGACCTCCTCCACCGCATCCTCCACTTCGCCCCCGCCAGGGAAGCCGTCTCCACTACCGCGCTCTCCAGGCGGTGGAAGGACCGCTGGCTCTCCTCCGGCGCCGTCAACCTCGAGACGGACGTCGACCCCGACTGCAGCCGCCTCTGCACGGGGCGCGACGCCTTCGTCTCCACCACCGGCAAGGCTCTCTCCTCCGTCGCCCTCGTCACTAGGCTCACCTTCCGCGTGGAGAGCAGGTTCGGCAGCACCATCGAGAGCTTCCTGCGCGACAAGAGACGCCGCGTCGACGTGCTCGCCGACTTGCTGTCCCACCCCGCCGCGGGCCAGCTCGAGGAGCTCCGGATCGCCGGCGTGGACTCGGCCTTCCGCGCGATGGAGATCCACGACCACGAGTACGAGGTCGGGTCGCCGTCGTCGTTCCTCCGCACCGGGATCTACCGCCTCCGCCTCGACGCCCTTCCGTCGAACACCCTGCGGGTGCTGGAGCTCACCAACTGCCACTGCGACTTG
Organism: Brachypodium distachyon; assembly: GCF_000005505.3. Classification (NCBI taxonomy): domain Eukaryota; kingdom Viridiplantae; phylum Streptophyta; class Magnoliopsida; order Poales; family Poaceae; genus Brachypodium; species Brachypodium distachyon. Next base: position 38,102,398 of record NC_016132.3, on the reverse strand, counting down.
CCGCTCGAGGTTCTCCAGGAACTCATCGACGCGGCCCCGGCGCTCGCCGCCGTCATCCTCAAGTCAGTCGTCCTCGGCGAGAGTGGCGCGCTCCGCTGCCCGGCGGCCACCGCGCTCGTGCTGGACAAGTGCGGCTGGACGGCGCGCAAGCACGGCGCATTCAAGATCCACGCGCCGATGCTCCGGCGCTTCCGGTACAGGGGCATTCTCCGGCGGATCTCGCTGGCCCCGCCGCCGCCGGACTTGGCGCAGGTAGACGGCCTGACACTCCAATCCTATCACGGTTCTTCTGAACGGACCTAGGCCGCGTCCGCCGGAGATTCTGGCGATTCCTCGCCAACTTCGCCGGCGCCAAGGAGATGAAGCTGAGGGTGCGCTGCCGCCTCGAGGACCTGGCCGTCGCCAGAGAGTCGCGGCGTGTCAAGCTCCTGCCAACATTCGGCGGCCTGGAGCGCCTCGACCTTGAGGGGATGCACAGGCCCGCCGGAGCGACGGCGGCGGTGGCCATCGCCAACCTGCTCCGCTGCTGCCCCGCGCTCCGCGACCTCCAGATCAAGCTCGGCACGCATGGCGATTTGTCCCGCAAATCACTGTACGGGGTCATGCCCTGGGAAGCTAACGACCTAGTCAAAAGGAAAGAATCGAAAGACCGGTGGGACCTGCAGGAGTCCATCGAACGATTCAAGCTCCTCAGATCACAGCCGGCGGCGGCCGGAGACGAGGATGACGACGACAACGAGGTTCCGGATCTCCCCGCACTGAGTGGGCACTCGTTTGAATGCCTGCAAAGCTGCTTGACAAGAGTCGGCGTGCAGTTCCTGCGGGTGCGGGAAGAGGAGAAGACGAGCTGCTGCTTTGGAGTCAGGCTCACCAAAGTCTTTGCTGAGAACGCCATGGTTCTGGAGGAGATGTGGATCGACGCTGGAATAGAGAAGATGTATCAGCACTTGAATCCCAAAGTTGAGAGATGGATTGCTGCTGCTCCTTCGTCCAAGCGGAGGAGGTTGAACTTGAACCCATCCAATGCAATTGAAAGTGTTGCAGTCCTCCCCCTTGAAACCCGAAAGTAGAACTAGCAAAGTACGTACGTGAAGAGTAGGATTTCAAATTTTTGTTTCCAGACATTATTTCGCTTTAGCAGAGATCTATCATTTCCAATCTTTCGTCATATAGTAGTTTTTTTTCTGAAATTTATAGTGATCATAGCTGATGCCCATATTCTCCGGCCCCTTCCAATGAAGGCAAACTTTTCTCGCTTTGACTGTATATATATCTTTATCTTTACTTTAATAAAGATGTGAGTTGATGGTCATCCGTTCACTTAAAAAAAACTACCTTTTGAATTGCTTGTAAATCACCGTAATGATCACATGTTCTATATGGTATATACACGTACACATCTTTTGGTTATAAACTGATTGGATTGATGTATGTGAGTCCATGGTTGTCCGTTCATTTTAAATAGACTACTCCTGATTTACACAAGAAGTCACCGTAATTGTCAGTTATCTTATGTGGTAGATAAAGTGGCGGACCCAGGATTTCGGCATGACCGGGGCTCAATTTTCATTGCCAAGACTCATAATTAATTATCTTAATTATACCCAAATGCGTATACTTTGATATGAACATATTAAGTGCTTGAATACACAGGAAGACTAGACTAAATAAATAAATTTTGGTATAAGTGCACAACTAGTTTTATGTTTTGCTAGACTTAGAAGTAGATGGACTGGATGCTAGTAGTATCATGTACTTGAAGTTTCATGCTATTAGAGACGTTTGCAATTGAAGTTTCATGTACTTGTTGAGACGGCTCAACAAGTTCACCGCAAACTTGAAAATTGCACTCACACAATCCTTAAACATTCCAACTTCAATTGCAAACGACACGACTAGTACTAAGTAGTGTAATTGCGTGCAAAGAAAACAAAGCAAGCGAACTAGCCACACAATGCTAACAGATTTAGGAAAAGATGATATTTTCCGCTTTGTTCATCGCCCATCCTTGGATCTCGTCCCTGAGCCTGTTCTGAATCCACAGCGGCCCCCGGGCGAGTCCACAGTAGAGCCTGTCGAGAAGCAGAGCGTTGCAGAGCAAGAACTTGGCCAGCGTCCTCTGCGCCCTGCCGCCGTGGTAGTGCACCAGGTTCATCTCCCTCACCCTGTTGCTCATCAGGCAAGGATCAGGGACCAGGACCTCGTGCTTGTTGTACCTGAGCTCGTGCGCATCTTCCCAGCACCTGCTTGGCGCCGTCTCGAAGACCAGCGTGAGCACCTCCAGGAGCGGCGCGTGCCGGAGGATGCCGCTGACGGCGGGGACGGAAGCGTCGGCGTCGCCGGGCGGCAGGCACCCCGTGAGCTCGAGGCGGAGGAGGTTCGTGAACGTCGGGATGGTTGCGCGGCCGTCGCCATGGGGTGGCCGAGGCCGGAGCCCAGGCGGAGGGACCGCAGGTGGAGGTGCTTCGCGGACGCCGCCAGCAGCCGCAGGAACCTCACGAGCTTGGGGATCTCCTCCGGCCACGAGACCTCGTTGCCGCAGATGTCCAGCTTGCACGACTCCAAGGAGCTCGGCACTGGTGCCGGGAGGAGCGACGTGGCGGGCACGGCGCCGCGGTGCTCGAAAGAGCAGACCAGCGTGTGGCCGTCGTCCATGGCGACGGCGGCCAGGCGGTGGCAGCAGCGGAGGGCGAGCCGGCGGAGGCGCGGGTTGCCAGGAGGGAGAGCGCGGCCACCGTGCCGCAGGCCTCGAGCGTGAGGTCGGCGAGCCGCGGGCAGGCGGCGACGAGCCTCCGTACCGCTGCTTCTGTGTCCGAGACGTTGGTGAGGAGCAGCGTCTCGAGGGACGGCAGGCTGATGGCGGCGGCGGGCGGCGGCGAGAGCCTGCAGGGCCCGATGCTGAGCGACCGCAGCACGGCGCAGGAGAAGAGACTCCTCGGCACGGTGTACTCCGGCGGCCGGGGGCGATTTGCAGAGGCCTCGTCTTCGGAGACGGCGTCGTCGTCTGAGCCCGGCGTGGAGTCAGAGCTCGAAGACGAACCTCTGCCGCTAGAGCTAGACTCCTCGTTCGAGTCTGAAGAAGCAGTCTCGTTCCAGTCGTCATCTCGGTAGCTGCTGTCCGAAGATTCTGAACTGCTGTCGGTGGAGTCGGGGTTGAACAAGCGGAGGCGGTCGCAGATGGGTTGGCGGCGGAGGCGGAGGCAGAGCTCGAGCCCGCCATTGGCGGCGGCGTGGCTGAGCGCGTACGAGACCCAGCGGTCGACGGCGGAGGCGCGCTGCAAGCGGTAGCTGTCCAAGGCGACGCGGAGCGCGCGCGGAGGCGGCGCTCGGGCAGGCGTCGGCGTGCCGTGGGGTCGTGCGGTGGCGGCCTCGCGGACAAGTCACGGTGGCCGAGCTGCATCTGGCCAAAGACCATGGGCACGAGGAAGAAGAAGCACAAGGAGCTTCGTCGGTGAGCAAGAAGGAGATGACGGACCTAACGGGCCAAGGGGGTTTGACAGTTTCCGACCTGTAAGGAAAACTCTCTTAATTAGGTCATTACGGTCTTGTTGTTACATTGTGACTGAAAATGTATGTTTTTTGGCCAAATTAGCAGAAGTGATGTCTGCGTGACAAAACTGACTCAATATGTGTGGTTTTGTGAAATTTACTCTATAAATTATGATTCCGTTGGCAGCTTCTATTGTATTTTTTTTCTCTTAGTTGGCGGACAGAAACTTCAATGAGTGTAGGGAAAAAAACCCATGATGCTGCCGCGGGCGAGACGTGCGAGCAGAAGGAGATGAGCACATTCGAATTGTACGGTACAATTTCTACTTGTTCAATTGCGTCATCTGAATTCTGTTTCCATCGATGGCGACCAAATTCAGTTTTTATGTACGCAACACATCGTCTCTGACACTCTAATTTTATCTGCAATTCCCATAACCATTATTGATCAATCAAACAAACGGGGACTCCATTGGTAATCTATTAAGGTTGTTGCCTATCTGGAATTCTTCACGGAATAAATTTCACAAAACCACACATATTGAGGCAGCCTTCTCGTTGAGGCACCACTTTTGTTAATTTGTCCGAAAAACCACACATTTTGAGTCACCATGTATCAACAAGCTCGAAATGACATGTTTACCGCATTTGACAGTATTCCTTAAAGGTCGGGCCACCTGTCAGGTCTCAGGTGACACGTCGGCCGAACCCGATCCGACCCGTTAGCCCGGTAAGCACAGACTATGAAGATGATGTCTCCATCAATGGCTGCGGGAGCAGGGGAGCATCCCGAGCTCTAACTTGGGCAAGCGGAGGCGGTGACGCGTGGGCAGGCTCGGGCAAGCGGGTGGGCATGGCGGGGCGCTCGGGCAGGCGGGCGCGCGGACCGGTGGGTGCACACGGGTAGGCAGGAGCGCGCGCGGGCAGGCGGGGGCGCGGACGGGCGGCGGGCACACACGGGCAGGCGGCGGGCGGTTGTGGGCCGGCTGGGGGCAGGCGGGGACGCGCAGGCAGGCTAGGGCACGCGTGGGCAGGCGGCGGGAGGTCACGGGCAAGCAGGGGCAGCGGCGCGCGGGAACGCGGGCAGGCAGGACGCGGAGGCGCGCTGGAACGTGCCAGGGACGCGCGCGGGCAGATAGCGCAGCTACGGCACGCGTGGGCGTGCGGAACGGCGGCTGCGGGCTCGTGCGGTGCCGGTCTCGCGGACAAGGCACGGTGGCCGAGCTGCATCCGGCCGAAGACCCGGACACGAGGAAGAAGAAGCACATGGAGCTTTGCCCGAGAGCAAGAAGAAGATGGACGGACATAACGGGCTTGATAGTTCATCTGACATGTGGGTCCGACCTGTAAGGAAAACTATCAACTCGTTTAATCGCGTCATTACGGGCTTGTCGGTACATCCGGACTGAAAATGTGTGGTTTTTCGGGCAAATTAGCAAAAGTGGTGCCTGCATGAGAAAACTGCCCCAATATGTGTGGTTTTGTGAAATTTACTCTTCTTCACGTAAGCATTAGGTTCTTCTTTGAGGAAATTTCACATAACCACACTTTTTGTGACAGTGGTCTCACAAAACCACAGTTGTTGCTATCAGTCTCACAAAACCACAACTCTTGGGACATGAAGTCTCAAAAACCTTAATCTCGATGATTAGGCGGCTTGATGGTGTTTCTGACGACCCGGGCCCACAACGTGGCATTGGATCGAGACGGGTCTGGAAGGCGAACGTGGCAACTGACTTGTGGGCCGTGGCATTTGAGACGGGTCGGGGAGGCTGACATGGCAACTGATTTGTGGGCCCGGGTGGCATTGGAGACGGGTCGGGGAGGCTGACGTGGCAACTGACTTGTGGGCTCGGGCCGTCAGAAACACCATCAAGCCGCCTAATCATCAAGATTAGGGTTTTTTGAGACTCTCTGCTCTAAGAGTTTTGGTTTTGTGAGATTATTAGCAACAACTGTGATTTTCTGAGACTACTGCCACAAAAAATATGGACTTGTGAAATTTACCCTTCTTATTTTTACGCTCTGTGGGGGTGGGCCACGCCCAGCCGGCCGAGTCCAACTTGAAACAGTAAACAGAACCAATAATATGGGCAAACTGTTATGTATGCAAGTTTGAGCAGATTCCTATTGTTTGTGACGTAGGTCAATTATTTTTTATTTTTTTATGTTTCACACATTGTGTCGTTGACTTGTACTCACTCCTTCCTGAAATAAGTGACGTGGATTTACATAAGATTTATACAAATTCACGTCACATATTTTGGATCGGAGAGTATCTGCTTTTGGTGATCTTCACTCAGTGCTGGAACTTATGGACGTACGGAAACTTCGGCAAACATATTCAAGTTAAATATCCCTACCCTATATGGTTTTGTTTGGTCTGCATACTCTTGTCGCGGTGGTCTTGCACATGATATGATTTGTACATGTGCTATTAGTCTTCTACCCATATAGCTCACTCTGAAAGTATATAAGTGAAATGAATAAACTTTTTAACCTAAATAAACTATATTTCACATTGTCCCTTTGGGTTCCGTTGCATAGCACATGCAACTTGCTAGTGATTTTGATTTGACACACTAGATGTTGACCTTTTTTCTATATAATTGATAAAACCTTAGAAAAATTGGATTTTGGCAAAATTTGTATGACTTATGTTTCGAAATGGAGCTGGTATGTGTGTAATTTTTTCAATTTTTGACATCTAGAACATCTTCAACAACATACACATATTTTGGGTACCCAAAATCAATATGAGTAGGTAGCCAAAACTTATCCAACTTTTGCAGCACACCCAAAATTGGGCACCCATACCCATGCATATATTTTGTTTCTTGAATTAATTTTTTGCACATGTCTCTCATCTTCCCCAAATCAGTCCCAAATCAAACCCAAAATTGAGCCCAAATTGAACCCCAAATCGAGCCCCAACAAGGCCGAAAGTGTCCGTGCTGCTATCGCTCGCCGTCGTGCCACTACATGGCCGAATTTGAGGCCACGAGGAGGGGCTGCACAGGTCGAGAGAACATGGGGAGGTTCGGGAGCAGGTACGAGAATGACGGTGAGCATGAGACGTCGAGGCTGGTGGCGAGCACAGGGTGAAGAGGTGGGCGGCGACGGCAGCGAAGGGCACCAGGGAGTAGCGCAGGAGCTAGGCGGGTCCGCCGGAGGCACGAGGGACAACATTGGTGCACTCCAGCCGCCGGAATCTATGCCGGCGATGGGGGAGGGGGTGGTGACGGCTAGAAGGACGAGGGTGAAATTTCAGGATCTTAGGGGTTGGGGTTCCCACCAAGTTTTTGGGTACTCTAGCCTTAATATCCAAATATGAGTAGCTGCTGGTATCCAACTTTTATGAGTATACCACTGAACTAATTTTTGGGAAAAATATTTATATTGACGGTTTTTTTATTCACCCCAAGTAAAATATAATTACGATGTTGGAGATGTTTTGAGAATTTCGATTTTTTTAACCAGCACCTCCACGAATTAAAAAAAAGAAAACTCACTGACAAAGTGACAAGGACCAGCACAAGCTCAAGTCTTCCGATGCAAACCAAGCAAGCACTCCTCAGTCAAACCTGTGTCTCCTCAGCTCTGACTCTCGGTCAGCGGCCTCGACCATGGCGGAGGCTGTTGTAGGGTCGCTCGTCGTCAAGCTCGGCGCGGCGCTAGCAAAAGAGGCGGCGATCTTCGGCGCGTCGCTGCTCTGGAAGGAAGCCTCTGCCCTCAAGGATCTGTTTGGCAAGATCCGTGAGTCCAAGTCGGAGCTGGAGAGCATGCAGGCGTATCTCCTGGAGGCGGAGCGGTTCAAGGACACCGACAAGACCACCGGCATCTTCGTCAAGGAGATCAGGGGCTTCGCCTTCCAGATCGAGGACGTCGTCGACGAGTTCACCTACAAGCTGCTCGGGGACAAGCACGGAGGGTTCGCCGCCAAGGTGAAGAAGCGGCTAAATCACATCAGGACCTGGCGCCGGCTGGCCTCCAAACTCCAGGAGATCGGGCTTGAGCTTCAGGATGCGAAGCGGAGGAAAAAGGATTACGCCATCCCCAAGGAGATGGGCAGGTCTGCTTCCAAATCGACCAATCAAGCTTTGCATTTCACCAGGGATGAGGATCTTGTGGGGATTGAGGAGAATAAGGAGAGATTGGTGCGGTGGCTGAAGGGTGGGGATGAAGACTTGGAACAGGGGAGCAAGATCACAACTGTCTGGGGGATGCCTGGTGTTGGTAAGACCACTCTGGTTTCTCAACACTGTAAAGCTTGATTTTGATGCCGCGGTGTGGTAACCGTGTCGGAGAGTTACCGGCTTGAAGATCTGTTGAAGAAGATCGCTGCAGAGTTCGGCATTGCAGTTGATGGCGCCAACACCGAGATGAGAAGCCTAGCAGAGTCAATCAATGAGCACCTTCAGGGTAAAAAATTCATCTTGGTTTTGGATGATGTTTGGATTCCGCGAGTGTGGTCGGAGATAAGGAATGTGTTTCCGGCTAATTGTGTCAGCCGGTTTGTTATCACATCAAGAAACCATGAAGTTTCATTGTTGGCAACCAGAGAGTGTGTGATTCACTTGGAACCGCTACAAGCACATCACTCTTGGGTGTTATTTTGCAATGGAGCCTTTTGGAACAATGATGATAAAGAGTGCCCTTTTGAGTTGCTGGATCTGGCTTCCAAGTTCCTAAGGAAGTGTCAAGGCTTGCCTATTGCTATTGCATGCATAAGCCGCCTACTCTCCTGCAAACCTCCAACACCCGCTGAATGGGACAATGTGTACAGGAGGTTGGATTCGCAGTTGGCGAAAGATGTGATTCCTGATGTTGATATGATTCTAAAGGTCAGCTTGGAAGACCTTCCGTATGATCTGAAGAATTGTTTCTTGCAGTGTGCATTGGTCCCAGAAGATTATGAAATAAAGAGGAGGAGAATCATGAGGCACTGGATTGCCGCAGGATTTATCAGGGAAAAGGAGGAGAACAAAACATTGGAGGAAGTGGCAGAGGGATACTTGACTGAGCTTGTGAACCGAAGCCTACTGCAGGTAGTGAAGAGGAATCATGCTGGACGGTTGAAATGCTGTCGGTTGCATGATGTTACACGTCTTCTTGCCCGCAACAAAGCCAAGGAGGAATGCTTTGGTACAGTTTGTAATGGCTCTCATGGGGTATTCTATATAGAGGGCACACGTCGCATATCGGTCCAGGGTGAAAACCTTGAACAGCTGAGCCAGTCTGGTGGATCACATCTCCGTGCTCTCCATGTTTTTGGTAGCTATATCAATGTTGATAGTCTTCATTTGCGGAAGCCTATCCTAACATCATCAAAATTGCTGTCCACATTGGATCTGCATGGTACTTGTATCAAAATGTTGCCCAATGAGGTATTCAACTTGTTTAATCTGCGATATTTAGGCCTTAGAGGTACCGGCATCGAAAGACTTCCTGAAGCAGTGGGGAGGTTGCAAAGCTTGGAAGTCTTGGATGCTTTCAACAGTAAGCTGTCGTGTTTGCCGAACAATGTTGTACAACTTCAAAACTTGAGATACATGTATGCATGTACTATTGGTACAATGGATATTGGAGGTATCGGTGGAGTCAAGGCGCCTAATGGCTTACGGCAATTGGCAGGACTGCGTGCTCTTCAATGTGTCAAAGCCAGTCCAGAGATTCTGCTTGAAGTTGAAGCTTTGACAGAGTTAAGAACATTCAGTGTCTGCGACGTGAGGTGTGAGCACTCTGCTGACTTGAGCAATGCTATCACGAAAATGGACCATCTTGTTCATCTAGAAATCTTTGCTGCAGCTGACAATGAGGTGCTGCGGCTGGAAGGTATATATTTACCTCCAACCCTTTCTTGGCTTTCCTTGGGAGGACAGCTAGAAAAAACATCGATGCCTCAGCTTTTCTCTTCTTGGTCACACCTTAATAGCCTTACTCGCTTGACCCTGGGATTCTCCAATATTGACGAGGAATCCTTTTCCTCTCTGTATGCATTACATGATCTACGATTTCTCGAGCTGACAAAGGCTTTTGAAGGGAAGAAGTTGGATTTTGCTGCAGGGTCATTTCCAAAACTTCGGTTCCTACACATAGAGGGCACGGCACAACTCAACAAAGTTGGAATAGAAGAGGGTGCGATGCAAACCTCGTTGAACTAGCGTTCAGCTTCTGCCCCAAGCTAAAGTTTCTTCCTGATGGCATTGAACATCTTGCAGGTCTTGAGAAGTTACATCGGAAGAGCTGATAGAGAAACTTCGGCTGAAGAGAGATTCAGAAGAATGCAGCGAAGATGTAATGAAGATTAGCCACATAAGGAATGTTACAGTTGTGCTGATGCACAAAGGAATATGGGAAAGGATTAGGTGACCATACCTGCAATGCAAGCTCCATCATCTTCTCATGAGCTGCACGACAGAGAATTCAGTTTCTACCTTTGGGCATGACGAACAATGGCAATGAATCATGTAATGAGGATTCTTCTCATCAGTAAGCAGTAGTTTCTGTTACCTAGCTATTTTCTTAAACATGGTGAACTTTGTTCTTGAGAACATGATATATGTATATGCTACTGGAGACTCAATCTGGCATGATTGATTTCGCTGCAAATACTGTTCTTGATTCGTGATGAGATCGGGGAGCTGAGCTATGCTCCTGTTATCTGGAAAAATAAAGTACTCTTATTCTTTGCATTGTAATATATGCCAATCTTTCCGTTCTCCTTTTATGTGTGTGGAAACCAATGTTGCAATTGCCCAATCATGTGGAAAAACAATTATGATTGTATGTAAGAGAGCTTCTAAGTGATTTGATGAGGATGTATGAAATCTCCATCCAAAATGTATGATGCATCTTGTTTGCTTGCGCTGCTGCTTCTTTCAAGCGTCTTGTTGCGATTGCGGGTGAACTGAGCTTGCTGAACTGTTATTAGAGCCTGATGAAGAACTGAACTTGTTAGAGCTTGGAGAAAGGATTTATGATTAATGCATGAGTATATGTTGTTGGCTGTTTTTGTTGTCTACATCAAGTTATGCCCTTGTTATTTTCGGTATCCGTGCCTTTCATTCCATTGTATTAAGAAGATAAAAGGAATCCCCTCTGAAACATGGTCAGGTATCCTACAAGGTTAAACTCTGTTTCTGTTTGGAGAAACAGGGAGAGGATTTCGATCAGATTCTGGCATATATACATGTGTATGGACCATCACAAAGCATTGGACAGCAGCAGCATATGGACCATTACTCTTGTACCCCATCTACTAGGTAACAGGTGTTCATGTCCTAATGAAGAAAACCACTGACTGGAATTTTTTTTGACCCTTTTTTTTTTGAAACTGACTGGAATTTTCTATCATGTGGGCTTGAAAGACTAAAGCAAAAATCATTGCTGATGATCAAAGCAAAAATCTGAAACGACAAGTACACTGGGGGATTTCAGAAGACATGGAAGAAATATATTGCTCGCATAAATAGAAGACCTGTTTACATACAAGCACCAAAGGTCCCGGTGACAAACTGAAACTGCTTTTACACTGAGTCATAAATGAAATGAACCGACAAACGGCCCTGAGAATCTTCTCCTACAGCAAACAATGTAGACATAACTGGATGAAGACAAAATAATAATAAATGCCAATAATCCATACATCTGATGTAACTCCAAACTTTGTTCATGGATGAAATATGTATATCTGCATAATCCATGGCTCCTCTTGCCAGTTGTTGTATTTTTTTTCCTTACGATCTTTCGACCGGGTTCCACTATCAGAGGATAACGGATTGCCACTTGTTGTATGAATCACTTGTTGCCGCCGTTGACCGCCAAGGCCACTGGCTGTGGTGTCTCGGCGATGTCCTTCACCAGGTTCTCCACCTTTGGAGGGCCGGAGTGCCGCCTCGTTGGCGCAGGAGACGCACTTCCGGCTGGGAATGACAGCCTCTTCTTGGCCGACCCAACAGACACTACTTTCTCCGGGATCTCTGCACTTTCAGTCAGCGGTGAGCCCTGGAGGCGGGACTTGGCCCTTGCAGATTGTGTGGCAGCCATGTAGCTCGGGACTGATGGGGAGCTTACAAGGCTCTCATCGTCCCGCACTGTAGAGGTGGCTATGCTGTGCCTCCTTGGTCGCTCGGACTGCACGCTGAGCACACTCCTCGCGTCGTCGTCCACCTGCGAAAGCCCATTCTTTGGTGTGGCAGATTTCTTCTTCACGATTATTGGTGTCACTTTGGCAGAGGGTGTTGAAGGGGATAGCCGGGAGGTTGGGCGAGTCAGCTTTGGAGTCGTCGGTGATGACTTGTCTGGCTTGGAGGAGCCTCGGCGATTGAAGGCTTTTGTGATCTCACCTTCTCCAAGGTTCAAACTTATGCTCTTCACTGATCCGCGGTCAATGTTGCTTTCCTTGTCATTCCCAGTGCGACCCTCCCAAGGCTTTGCTGCCATCCAGCGCTCCAACCAGCTCCAGCCCCAGTGTGGGTTGTTTGGGTCTACAAACATTGGGTTGGAGGACCTTGAACTGCTCTTCCACTGCAATGTATACATTTTGAAACAATTTAGGAGTGCCATTGTCAAATTAGATGAAATGTAGATTGACATCTGTTCTTAAAATGCAGGAATTCCTACCTGATGGGAAAATGCATATGCGAGCGCTCTCTCTCTTCTGATTGCAGCCTCTTGCCTGCTTACCAGACTTGCCTCAATCTTCTCCTTGGATTGAGTGCTGTCATCCCAGTGCTCCCCCATCTGGTATAGTCAACAAAAAGGAGTATGTTTAGTCTTCTCAATGAAAAATTGTGATTGCCTATCAGACTTGCCTCAATACTTCTGAATAATTTTTTTATGAGGATACTTCTGGATATTGGAGTTCTCATCAAGAAAAAATCTTTCGTCAAGAAAAAATCTTTCGCAAAACAAATAAAAAAATAGTAGCACTAGGGAGTTTAGTGGACAATAGTGGAACATGAAGTCATGAAATGTTATTTTACTAAAGGCTTTGATTTGTCTTCCTACCCTCAAACTGTCCAATTCCTGTTTCAGCAGGAGCTGGCGCTGGAGTGCCTGGTTCTCCTCTGACATCTTCAGCCTTCTTGAACGTATCTGTGACTGCACCCGCGCCAGAGTTTGCATACACCGCAGAGTGCTTGCAGCTTGGCGTTTAACAGAATTTCCCTCGACCAATGACTTCAATCTAACAAGGCCTCGCAAGGCTCGTAATGCCCTCCTTGCCTGCATTATAATATTGACAGAAAACTCTCAGGCTCTCAACACATGTGCAGTTGAATTGTTGAAGTAAAATTCTTATTCAGTAACTCAAAAAATTTCAATATAAATCAGTATCGTGTTTTCCAAATGGAATATGCTAACCCCTCTACAAATTGAATTGAAGCCCATGCTAACCACTAAGCCAGACAGACAAAGCCATCAGCATCGGAAAAATGATAAATAACCAGAATTAATAATGAAAGCGAAAGGTGGCTGCCACCAACTGCCAGAGATGGAATGTTTTAAAATATTTGGCAAGATTGATCTGTAGGCCCTAAGGAGTAGGGAGAGAATTCCACTTGGCAAGAATACTTACTTCTTCAACCATAAAAGCTCATTTACCACACAAACTTGTGAAATGCATGAATTGTAAATAGCTACTATACTACAGTTCTCACTTTGAATTAACAGCAACTGTTCAACTACCAGTTGCGAGTTGGTGAGCTGCCAGCCTGCCAATACCAAAACCTCAGAACAGGATAAGAGAAATTTTTGATGATGCCTACCGACAGATATTTGCTTGCATAATCTTTTTGGTATGGAGAGATAATCATAAATAATATGAGAATTGTTCTTCCAACCTCAAAAATGACAAACACCGGATCAGAGGCCAGCAGAAATAGACACTCGTGCGATCGCCTTTAAAGTATTTTTACAGCATACATAGTTATGAATGAAAGCAACAGTGAACTAGTTTAACTGTCGCGATTGAGTTCTCTAAACATTTCAAGAAACGGGCATGCATTGCATAGTTCCAAATGGCATAAAGTAGCTAACTTCAAGAGCTGATGTCACATTACCAGGTAACCACGGAAGGCGGTCTGGATCTTGATTGCGGCGAGCTCATCCCCAGGTGGCAATACCGATGATGACTGTGCGGGGGCAGCAGGGGCTGCCTCCACAGTAACATGCTTGCTCTGCTCCTGCTCCTGCTCAGCTTCAGGGACATTAACCTCCTCAGTTTGGTGAGAAGATGGAACAGCAGGAGGAGGAGGAGGCAGTGCCGAGACATTGACTTCCAAGGAAGTTGAAGGTGTTAGATCTGGTGGATTCGAGTCGCTTGCAGCAAATTTCCTCCTGAGTTTCTGCCCATTTCAAAGGCAAAGTTTGGATTGTGATCACAACTCACTTTAAAGTTATAGTATAACAACACAATTGCAACATTTATGTAAAAGTACTCGACAATCTAATTATCTTGACAGCAGTTCCATTCGAATCAGTGAATTGCAAGTCAAAAAAAGGAAAAAACTTTTCCAAACATGGCAACCCAATTGTAACCATGAATGAAAAATCTAGAAACTCTAAATCTTTGTCGGCACAATATAGTGGACAAGCCATCAAAACTAAGAAACCGCATGGAATAGATTGCTGTAATAGCCAAAACTATATGCCAAATTCAATCTGAAACGTCCCAGATCTTTATTTCATTGCCTGGAAAATCGCTGATAAATTAATGCACTGGAGTAATTGACCATTTGCAATTCAGGGGGAAAAATTGCGAATCCTCATGAATCCCCACAAGAAAATTACAACAGCCAAAACCTAAAATCAAACCAAAACCCCCCATGAAAGAGAGAGTTTCCAAGACCCAAGAAACAAATTACCTCCTCCTTCTTCTCCTTGGAAACAGGGCTGAACACCTTCTTGACGGCGCCAAACCACTTCCCCTTCTTGCCCATGGCCCCAAAATCCTCGGCCAAGAAAAACGGTCACCGTTCAGATCTGCGGCTCAAACTGCCCTCCCAGATCTGTCCCACGGGGATGCCGCGACGAGAACACAAAAGAGAGGCAACTTTACTGCGGAAGTCACCGCCAAATGGATCTTCCTGCGGAAGCAAGAAGAAGGTGAGCAGAGCAAATAATCTCCTCCGGTGCCGTGCGGTGCGGTGGGGGAGCAACTAACTCACAGGAAGGTGTCAGGTTGGCGTGGTGGTGAGAGGACAGCTGAATTGTTCCAGGGAAGGAGGATGCAATCATGTGGGAGGTGGTGGTGCCGGAGGTTGGATGGAGGAGGGAGGAGCTGAGAATTTTTAGCTGGAGCCAAGGACTGACAGGAAGGCAGCAGCTGGGAGTGACAAGAGAAGAAGTGGTACTACCACAGAAGGATGCTCTGTGTACGTTTGCCTGGTGACTGTTGCAATTTGATATACTCTTTGTGACTTTGGAATTGGACAGCTTGGAAACAGCTTTGGAATTGGAGTGGCATCTGCAATTGGCTTAACTTTATCTATATTTTGGAACTGAGTGCTTGGGTGCTTTTAGCTATATTTTGGATGTACTTAAAACCTGACTGGGATCTACTGCATCATGAGTCACTGGAGATAACTATAACTGCAGGGAGACCCAAGATACTGGTGCAAATAAATTCTGGAATCTGGAATTTAAGGACTTGCCTCTTCTTCTTTTTTTGAAGGAACATAATTGATGGGAAAATGCAAGCTCTTTTAATAAATACAGTAAGAGATAATGGTCCTAAAATTAGGTTAACTTAAATGGTGTGGGATTGTACATCCCAATCTGTTGATCACCTGTAGAGATACATGCATTGATTTCACAACCTGGCATTGAGGACCTGCATCAACTAACCAAGAAGTGTCAACATTGAATTTTCAAAGCTAACTCTTTCTGTATATATAGGGATGCATACTATATACGACCTTTGCCACATGGCATTTGTCATAATTTCTCTAAACCTCAAATTATGGTGATGTACAACATGCAAATAAATTATACTAGTAAATGTAGTGGTTAGTTGATAATTGTGTGTTCAAGGACTGTAACTACCACCAATGATGTGCATCTATCCTCTCTCCCCCAGAGAAAATTAAAAAAGAGAGGCACTGCTAATGAATGAACAAAATAAATCCTAGCATCCTAGGTGGCAGGGAATTATTTGGTCGATCATATCTCAACATTATGCCAACTCATCACACCTGTTTATATCTCTCTTTCTTGTTCATGCTTTGGCTCCCACATGCATGTGTGTTGTGCTGGCAGAAAACTTTACTAATTTAAATCCTAAGTCTTGTATCATAAATTCTCCAGCTAGCTATAGGTTCACACCAAATAATTCTCTCTGCTCATGGACTTACGGGTCCTAAAATGATAGTCGTTAAGACAAGACTTTGATCAGTGATAACTATATTAATATGTTACTTATGATATGAAACTAGGATTATTAGCAAGAACTTTTGAAGACGAATATATTGATATAAATTTTATGTATGAGAAAACATATATTACTTGATATTCAAATTCTACAAAAATGTTGGGAAAGTTTCTATTATTTCCTCTATATTGTGTTTTATTTACAAACTTCTACACCTGGTTTTCATATATAGTTCACCGGATAATAATTTCTGTTGTATTATGCTTGTGTAGTGATATCAACAACCTGAGGTTTATCACTTTGTAATGCTACTTATATGGATAACAATACTTAATTATTTTTTGTCGTCGCAAAAGAGAAGAAGATAACGATACTCGATTAAGTAAGCAGTTCTAGCTAACTGCACCACAATAAATAGTTAATTTTCCAATGACCTGACACATACATTAACTATAAGGTCAACACTAGCAATCATGGTCAAACCGACACTTCAAAATTTTAATGGTGGTCGAATATACACAAGCTAGTGTGTGCCTTTCGATGTGTTCCCCACCAGAGATAAATTTAGAAAACTGTCACGAGTTGCAAAGCGACAGCCTAAAACGCGCCCCCTTAAACAGCTGCATAATTAATCTCTTCTTGATCATGGGATTCTCTGACTTGCATGGGATTCTTCTTTTTTTTAAGGAAAATACAGAAGACAGTCCGTTCGATTAGGTAGAAAAAGGGTTTATGTACAAGCTATGCTGAAAGAAAAAAAGAAAGAAAATATCTTGCTTTACTCGACAGAACATGGACAACCCATGTCAACCGGCCCAAATAATCTATTGAGAGTTTCCACAATGAAAGCCAAATCACGGTGTCAAATTGGTTTTTTTGGGTGTGTTGCTGTAGCTTGAGTGGTTGGTACTTGGATAAATGGCCGGTGAGAGATGAGAGAAAAGACATTTTCTAATTTTACTTTTGGCAGCACTGGGTCCCACCTAAGAGGGAATTTGGCATCGCTCTACACATTGGATTGAAACTGTAAATTAGCTCTGATGGACGTGACAAATTTGGCATTGTTCAGAGTGAAAGCCCTTATTAACTAGGAGGACAAAGTTAGATTATCTAGAATTTTGGCAGGATGATCAGGGCCGCGTGAGGCGGATTTTGGCAACAAAGCAGGAAGGACCCGACGGAGAAGCCATCCATGCTGCTGTGAGGAGCGTAAATAAGGCGACGAGGCAGGCCGGGGGCAGTGAATTAAGAGGAACATAATCGCTCCCTGATGAACGACACTGACGCAATCGCCGGTGATTACCATTTCCGGTTTCTGAATATAAGATGTTTTTTAGCTTTGTCATGAGTTAAGTTTTTCAAAAGAATTATCGATATAACTGGTCCCAGTTATGCATACCACTTGATCAAGGAGCATTATGGACAAGTGGCGTTCGATAATGCTCCTTGATAATTATCGAACCCAATTCATGAAGCCAAGTGTTGGTACAATAATTTCCTTCCCACCTGATTTTGAACCGATGGACGACCTAGAGACAAAGTGACACGATTCCGAACCAAGAACTGCTAACAGATTAAAGTACTACTCAAGTGTTCCTATAGTATTTGCAGGTAGGGGGGCGTTTTCACCTTTATGATAAAAAAAAAAGAAAGCGTCGCAACTTGCCAGTAATAAGTGGTTGCTTAATCAGGCAGGGGTCACTGCTTGCTTTGGGTCGTTAATTTCCTTCCACCTTTAATTGCTTCGCCTTTCGATCCCTTTCCCGTTGGAGACGGAACGCATCTCCCTTTCTATCTCTCTCACACACATACACACAACCAGAGACATTACGTACTTGTGTATTCATGGACAGTGTATATACCGTGAGCTCTCACGGGCATTAAATTATTACTGCACGTCCAGCGAGTGACGTCACGTACGTACTGTACGTGTCACGAAGAAGTACGTGCAGATGTAAATATGGATCATTTACATATATATACCCCGTGAACTAGCACCGCTGCAAAACCAATAGTTACCCGGCCTCGTGAACTCGTTCAATCTATTATTATTCTATTTTACTCCGTATGTTATTTTTGCGTTGGGGGACTCGATCGAATGGTTTGCATACCACGAACTAAAAATGGAACTCCATCGATCCATCTTGCCACTCGTCTCGGTTCAACTCTTTTTTTTGTTGAGAAATCGTCTCGGTTAAACTATTTTCTTCGCGTCGTCATGGAGAGAAAGCCCAAATTATTTGACGCACCAGTCTATGTGCATAGAGAGGCTTTATGTGGGCCGAAACGAGCATTTAACAGGGCCAAAATACACCGCCATTGACCCGATGAAAGCGAACGGCCCGTAACTTGGGGCAGCCTGGTGCTGGCGCCTGGTACACGGGCTTCGGTTTGGGCCTCGGCCCAGTTAGATCTCATGCAGGAGGAAATGAGGCGGATCTTCTTGGGCTATGTCACGGAGGAGGAGCAGGGCACCAACAGGCGGCGACCTGCAGTGCAGCCCTGATCTACCACTGTAGTACAGTCAACCTTTGAAGAACCGACCATGTGTAGTACGGGTATTAGCGATGATTTGTTGATTTTTGTGTGTTTCGTACTTGCAATCTAGATCCGATTTTGAGACGATGATACTTCAATCTATAACTTTGGTTTTTCTGGGAAATCTATAACTTTGTTTCTTTTAGATCAAGGATCTGGCCTTATTTATTCAACGAATAAAGTACATCTATCAAAAAACTAAAAAGACAACAAAGATTTCGGATAAAACCGAAAGTTACGTCAAAAATCTTTGAAGCAAACTTCTCTAACTGCGTATTTTGCATCGTCCTTTATGTTTCTTCAAATCTCCGGTGATGAAACGGTAAAAAACCAAATCTGCATAAACTGAACTAACCTTGTAGATTTTACTGCGCCGCATGAGCCAACCACCGCAGCGGGTGAGAGACCGCTCGATCCGTCGGCCCATCTCGTCTCGGCCCAAATGCAGATCGTTAAGTTATGACTGGGCTCGAAATGCAGCCCAAGCAAATTGCTCCATCTATCCTCCATGGCCCACGGGATTCATCATGAGCGCAAGTCAGTGTCAGTCCGTCAGGCAGGGACTCTGCTGCCGACACATGAAAGGTTTGTCGGCTCGAATGCTGACTGCTGAGTGTGAGATGACACGATGGCAGCTGAAAAGCTCGAGCAACCAGGCTCCCATAATAATGGAGGAGTACTCACTCACTCGTATAGTAGATCTGGGCGATGCGACTCATTGAATGCTGAGATGGATGGGTGGATCTCACTGCCAGACATGCTACTGCCACCTGTCAGCTGAGTGGGCAAACTATACATCCTCAGTTAATGAGCTCTGCCTGAGATACTACTCCAATTTTGATACAGATTTTAATACTCCCCGTCATGAAACATGTGACATGAATTTGCATAAAAATTTATACAAATTTGTGTCACTTAATTTGAGACGGAGAGAGTACAACACTTGATAACATCCACATATTCGCTGCAGTTTTGGTATAAAATCGAAACTTAAAAAGATCGAACGTCAAGTAATTCCGATCCTTAAATTTGCTTGGCATGGACAGTGCCAGAATCACAAAGGGAGCTGTTTTCTGAACGTGTGTTCTTCTGGGAGCGGGCTCAGATTTCTGGAAAGCATCGTGTTTGGCATTTTGCCAGTTTTCTTTTTACCACACTTGTACACAGCTTATTATTGCACTCCACAAAGGGGGGAGGGGTTCTGAAAAGATTTTACCTGGAAGAGAGGAGCGGTCGCGAGTTAAAGAATCATAAATGTAAATCTGAATAAATACTATTGCTTGGGGCGGGGAAGATTTTCCGAGGATAATTCATGACCCCTCCCAAAAGAACAAAAATGAAAAGAAAAGAAAAAAAAGGAATTCGGTGTAAGCAATCTTCTCTCCCTTATCTCTTGTTTTCGCCACATTTACATCAACTCACGTCGTCTTTCTGCAGAAGATTTCTTCTTGTTTCTCGCATCGTCTTTCTGCAGAAGATTTCCTCTTGTTTCCTCTCACTCCCTCCCTACCTTCTATGGTGAGTTTTCGGGGGCGATTTTTTTAGAGGAATGGGGCTAGGAACAGTATATTGCCACACCATGATCTGGGAGCAGTCAGAGGGGATACCCTTCAGTTTATTCCTGTCTTCTAGCACCACCTCTTGCACAAACTTGATGGAATCCTGCAACCACATCATGAGAAAAGAAGTATGTCCATTATTAGCTGGGAGTAGCAGTTCAGCTGACCAAAAAAGGAAGAATAGCAATTGGTAGGTTATGGTAGGAATATGCTAAGCAAAATGATACTTTCAGGCGTCCCCATCGAAGAACTGTTATTTAGTTTGTTGCACATGAGAGAAGTGGACGAAGAATATAGTGCCATCAGCATCAACTTCATGGTCCTGACTGAAGCTCGCAATGGAGTATCGCGCTGTAACACTGGGTTCCAAAGGGATTTTGCCAATGTGTTGAGGTGGTAAGAAAAATAGGATCTTTGCAACTAGCTGGCAGGGTGACAGATGGAGTTAAGGGTTTGGTGAGGGATCAAGGTGCCTCGTTATCTTGTTTCAATCAGAAATCAGTATTTTGGTTCTGTGGTGTGTGCAGCTTTCAGACTTTCAGTTTCGCTAGTGGGATGCAACTCAAGGATGATGTGATGAGTAGGTGAGTCGGTGAGACCAACAAAATCAAAATCAACATTTTTTAAAGAAATGAGTGCATGAGAGTGATGGTGCGAACATATAATTGCCATATGTCCACTGTTTTATTCTGTTGACATGGAAGTTGGTAATTTGGTAACACTAAGGCAGTCAACTTCAAAAGGAAAGTCGATAATTGTGCAACCATGGCAGTAAATTAAAATAGGATCACATCATAGGCAGGGAGGAGAAGAAACCGTGACATGCATCATCAGTTAACCATTCAACTAAATCCCTCTCAAAAGTACTCCAGGACAGAATTCTGGAATCATTTTTAACTGGATAGTTGTCAGCAAGTCAAGATGATTTATCTAATACTACAATATTACTCTCGTTACAAATTAGGGAAACATCTTTTGACTACAAGGTTTTGTTGCCTGAAGAAATTGCTCAGTTAATTTCAAAATAAAAAGCGATTAAGTCCAAAAGAGTACAAAACTAATTGCACCAATCTGTCAGATGTATATTGCTTTGCAATTGCAAATGCCCTTCCACCAATTGATAGAATGAGATTTGCTTTATCTGGTTGACTTGTGTAATTTTGAGTAAAAAAAGGATAAAAATATTCAATTGAAACTGAAGATAGTTGCATCTCATATAAACTGAAAATGGATAAAAATATCCAATTGAAACTCCACACTTCAAAGGACAACAGCAGGTAGGCTATTTTAGGAGGTTTGCTATTTTAGTCTCAGACTCGGTCCCTCAATTAATAAGATCTTCAAATTCCACACTTCTTTTGTTTAGAGCGGTCATGGTCTAGATAAGGATTGCCGAATTTGTAGTCCTATAATTAAATGCTGTGTGTAGCCTGGCCAACAACTGCGGTGCTATCAGGCTAAAACACTGTTAATTTAGGATCGAATGCACTGTTTTTTCTGGCATTCACAAAGCATAAAAAGAATTAGGCTGACACCATTATCGAGAGTGGACTAACCTGTGAAGTGTCCGGTAATGATGTTGGTCGGCCCCATCGCTCAGGGTCCCACAAAATAGAACTGTTGAACGCGAACCCTGATACATCAATGGTGTGTGCTCGCGTGCCAGCAGCCCCGGCAGGATTCAGGTCAGCCTCTGTGTTATATGTCACTGTACGGGTGGTTCCGTCATTGAAGTTCCTCGAGAACCAACCGACTACCTTCGACGCACTGCACAGTGGCCCCTCCACCACTACTTTCTTCTCGCCCGCAGACATCGTTGCCACTGGCCATGTGCCAAACGCCCTGTCCATTTCAACCAATACAGAACATCAAACATGCAGTTAAGCAAATATTCCCGAATGGTCAGTAGCAAACATGTATTCCTCCGACCCTAAATTCTTGTCGTGGTTTTAGTTCAAATAACGACAAGAATTTAGGATCGGAGGAAGTAATTTAAAGAGCTAGTGCTATGAATATGTCAATGTCCACTTGATTGGTCAGTAGTTTATGATCTACAGAGCACTTTTGATCTAGAGAGCTGTACAAATAAACCTTGCACAGAATTAGGCTCCACCGACACTAAACATGTGTGAGCCAGTTGAGTTAGATTTGAAAATCAGAATCCTCTCAAATTAAGATATTTGAAGGAGAACAGATATGTCACCCTATGTCCATTTGCACATCTTCCACATGCTGCCTTGTTGACAGCACCATTACAAAGACTAGTATTCTAAAACTTCATCTCACTCCTCCATCACTAGACACTAGGCAAGGAACACAATACAAGGCGAGTGAGTTATTGCATGCAGCTGTCTCACCATACGTGGGAATAGACTACAGCCACCACTTGCCTGCACATGCGGACGAGTGACGCATAGCGAAATAAATGGATCCGTTCCCAATTCCAACCTTGAACAAGCTAGATCAAACAAACTAGGGGATGAGGTAATCGTTGACCACGCGTGCAAAACATTATTGAGCACACCTTTTCACGATGTAAAAATATTGTATGGTCAAACATCATTGTAAATAATGTATTCAGTTTAGGTTAAGTACCCGTCTTCTCTGGGTAATCAGGCAGACAGTACACAAGTTTTACTATTTTAGTCACCTGGGACTAAAACAAGTATATTAACTCTAATCCCAAGTTAAACAGGGAGGAGAGATTTAACCATGGTCAAAACCCATGCCAAACTATTTTGCAGTACTCTACTTCATTTGTGGTAACCGGTAAATTCTGGGACAAGCACTCCAGGTCAGATGGAGGAAGAATATCTGGGGTCTGATGCTAAAAACAGCTCTCTTGTGTTGTGCTGCAGCCAGCGGCCAGAAAAGCATAAGGGGCCACATGTACACGCATCACGAGGAACTCTACAAGAATAAAAACACTGTGGATGGCGAGGTGGTGCAGCAAAAGTTTGCTTGGAAAAAAAAGAGGTTACTTTCATCTCATCATGTTCCCCTCAACCAAAAAAAGATTGTTCTTCCTGGGAGTATTAATAGCATGGTCTCACATGGCATGAGTTGCATTGGGGCACCATAGTAACGACAAGGATTTATTTCTTCTTTCATGAAGTATTTATCTAAGTTATTAGGATGCTGTACTATTGGAAAAGTAAAAGCGAAAGGACAATCAAATATTTGAGTTATTTTTTTCTTGTTGAAGGCCAAATGTTGGAAGATTTACTTTGCATCCAATAGCATCTTACAGTTCTAATAGCATCCCTAAACGTTGTTTGACTGGATAAGAAAAGGCTAAATGGGAGGTCAAATGTTAGGCCTTTTTGCTGGTTCCTGAAGTGAGTCCAAACGAAGATCTAACAAAGACGGCATGTTTGACCTGGATTTAAGAGGCTCAGAGCAAACAAACTTTGACACACTAGTCACATTCTGTGGCTGCTGATAGACACCAGAATCACAATATTGGAGTACAGCTATGGTGGAAAATGCATGACCATGTTAGGTATTTCGGTCAAGAAACCAATGATCAGCATCTAGTGTCGGCTAAAAACTGTACTTCTTTTTCTTGCTTATTTGACAGAATTCATCAATTCAAGCACTAATTCCCCATGTGCATGTCTCCACAAACAGCTGGCGGCAGCTAACCCGTTGCTGTAAATTTGCACCCAAAATGGTAGGCAAACTTGGCAGTGCATTTCAAATGGCCACTCATGGGTCAGAGAAAGCAACAGATGGCCCCTTCTTTTATTGGAGTTCAATGGCCATGGCCTAACGGTTACTATCTTCTACTACCTCCAATATTTTTAGCCAAAATTTTCATGCATCTTGCGACAATGTTTGGGAGCATCAACATCGCAACATTCAATGCATGCATTAAGTTCATTCAATATGTGTTTTGTCAGATTAGCGCCGGGACAGGCCCGCATGTCAGCGAGCAAATAGCTAGGTGGTGCTGCTACGGGGTACTAATCATTGTTGCTGTTTTTTATAGCTTTGCTTTGCTCATGACTCACGAGCCACGTTGAAAGTCTTAATTAAACTAGTACTCCACTAATTGGAGTGGTTGCAACACAATTTGGTCGTTGGAGCGTATGCAAAAGCAAAAAAAAAAAGATTGTCAATTTATAAATCTACAAAAGAAGCATACTGGTTTGTTGGAAGGAAGGGAATAATTAAAGAGGTAAAGGTAGATCCAATAATTGACCCCTAGCATCAGACCCTCAGCATTTGCAAATGTTCATGATGTGAGGGGTCAATGATCTTATTCTGCTAATGACAGCTTGTGCGTGCCTTCAATTATACTCGCACCAAACTACACGGCTACTGAACCATTTATTATCAAGAAATTACTACTACCCCAAATTAAGAAATGGAGGTACCTAAACAAAAATCTGAAATTAATGATCTAGAACTGAAATCTGAAGAAACTTTCACCTGGATTCAACACCCTGAAAGAACCGTATGCAAGCAGGAAATGGGGATCAAGTCAAGCAGAGCTCGGAACCGAATGTGGGGAAACAAATTAAGTTGAAATTAATTCCTTCTTAGGAATCATCAAGAAAATCAACGCTATCTATAGAAGCTTGCGGATTGGCAATCTAGGAAGGTTACAGCAAGAAGGAGCAATTAATCAAAGCAAATGAGATAAAATTGTGAAGCAAAAAAAATGGATGGAGTAGTAATAGTACTCACTCGATCTGGCGGATCTCGTCGAAGAAGCGGGCGTCGTAGACGCCGGCGGCGTCGGCGAAGTGGAGGACGCCGGAGAGGCGGTGCTTCTCGACGTGGGCGAGCGCGGCGTTGCGCTGCGCGTGGGCCTCGGCGGCGGCCGTCGTGAAGTTCTCCTCGGGCCGGAACGCCAGGTGCCGGTACATGACCCCCGTGCCCCGCAGCACCTCCGCCGTGGCCGGCGCGTCCGCCGCCGGCTCCACCACCACCCACACCACCGGCGGGCGCACCAGCCGCAGCGTGTGGGCCAGCCGCAGCAGCTCCGGCCGCCGCCGCCGCCGCTCCTCCCCACCTCCCCGCGTCGTGGTCACCACTATCAGCATCCTCCTCGGCCCGCGCCCTTCCTCCTCGTCGTCGTCCAGGTCCACCGTCGCGCCCCCGCCGCCCGCCGCCGCGGAGCCCTCGGGCGAGGGCGGCGGCAGGCGGAGGTGCTGGTCGCTGTTGACGGCGACGCGGGAAGCCGCGAGCTGGTCGCCGTGCGGGTGCAGGCCGCCCCCGCCGCCGGCGCTGGATCTCCAGGAGGAAGAAGAGGAGGGCGCGAAGCCGGTGAAGAAGCCCATGACGAAGCAGAGCGAGAAGTGGAGCAGCGCCCTCTTCCACAGGTGCCCGCCCCGCCGCTGCGCCTGCTTCGGCCGCTCCGCCGCCGCCGCCGCCCCCGTCCCCATATCAAGCCCAAGGATCCAAATCCAGATCAAACCAACCAACCAACCTCCTCAAATCAAATCAAGCCCCTCACAAACAGCCGGAGCTCCACCGACGAAGAAGCTCCAGACGCCAGGACGAACGAGGCCGAATCAATCAATGTGGATGGAGCAAGCAAAGCGAGCAAGAATTCAAGATGGGGCAGGCATAAATGTGGAGGCAGTCCTCCTCCTCCTCCTAGATCAGAACCAAGATTTGTGCCTAGTGGTGGGGTTCTCCTCAGCGAAGAAGAAGAAGATCAGGGCAGCTGGAATGGAAGGTCTTGTGGTGAATTCTTCTGCTTCTTGGAGCTTTGAGGGTGAAGTGAAAATGGCGTTTTTTGGGGGGCGGTTGTTGGCGACGGAGAGCAGCGTGCGTTTAAAGAGGGCGGGAGGAATGACTGCTTGCTTGCTTCTGTGTGTGCGGTGAGACTTGCCTGTCTGTCTGTTCCTCAGCAGTTTTTTTACTTATACTGACAGGATTTCTATGTGAAATCTGCTTCTGTTTTTGGCACTCGAGAGTTCAGGAAAATCAGGCATGCTCTGCCCTTTTTGAGATCACAGAGATCTGATGCAGTGCCGACATTTGGAGATTCTTCTGAGGTGAAAATTTGAGGAACCAACACCTAGCAGCTGGGGTAGTAATTTGGAATGCAGGGAATTTTGGGGGTTTCTGAAGAAGGTAAGGGCAAGAAAATGTGGGATTTTATTAGAGTCTTGTCATTTTGAATTTTCCCAGGAGTTTGTTTGGTAAAAAGAAGTAGCCACTCATTTTCTTTCCGAGAAACCGGCGAGATTTCTGCCTACTTGCAGAGAAAATATGAAGCAACGGGTGAAAACTGCCCTTCATCAACTAAGAGGAAAGCCTTCTTTCCCGCACGCCAACGGAGCGACCCGTCACCATATTGACAACATCGTATAAGTCATTCTATTCATTTTAGGGTCATGATCCTACAAATCAAACAATAAACGAATATAAAAACGTCGAAGGACCGGAACCTTAAGTTTCTTTGAAAGACGTATGAGCCCAAAAAAAGCCATCAATTTTTTTTTTCATAAAATGGAAAACAATTCTGGCGGCCATATTTTGTGTGGGAAAAAACTATGGATCCTGCAAAATTAAGATTTCCTTACCAAAACTGATAGCGGCCCTAATCTAGCTTTTCAAGAAAAACTGGTCCTGTTCTTGGCTTCTTGCTTAATTAAAGGATTGGAACTGGGGCACCTAACCTAAAGGTTCTATTTTTTTTTCCAAGGCCGGTTTTGTGAAGAAATTAAACTGACCACAAGATCAGTTTGCAAGCAGCCAAGAACTGAAGAACCTAAGAAACCTCATTAACTCCAGAGCATCCAAAATACCACATTTAACTGTACAGTCTCCCACTCACTCGCTCCAATTAAATTACATGATCCACTGCTGCCTCTGCCAATACTATTGCACAGTGGTGCTGGCGCCTCCAATGGAGGACGGGGTACATTCTAGATTACATCTAACAGCAGGTGATTCCAGATTATTGGATAATTTGAGATGTGTCAGGCAGGCAGGCCAGTATAGCCCAGAAGAATATTAGTAGGTGAGCTGCAGCTTTTGCTTGCTTGCTTTGCTCCTTCCCTAATACACCCCTCTCTAGACCTAATCTTAATCTTCTTCTAATGCTGCTACTAATTAATCCTGTTCCTCCACTGCCTTTAACCCAAAGGGAAAGCCATTTTCTGAGCTGGAGAGGGAGAGGCCATCTATGAGGTTTGGTAGGGGATTGGAACTTGGAACCTAACTAACAGGGAAAAGAAAGAAAGAAAAACAAGAAAGGATTTGTTTTTGTTGATGGAATTCAGAGGTGCAGATTATTTTCTTCCATGGTGCCAGTGCCTAGTAGTACTACTGTACCGTTGTTTTCTTGTTGGTGTCTGTGTCTTCTCTGTGTGAGAGTTGCAGATGCACAAGAAAGTGATCAAGAAACTGGCCCCAAAAGTTTGGTGCAAAAAGTATGTGACAAAATGGAGACCAGTCTAGGAGGTCCTGGCATCTGAATTCTGAAAAGAAAACTCCGGTGGGGGCATGAGGCATCTTTGGTTGCAGGGCAGGGTACTGTCTTGCCAACTTGGCCTGCATGTATATATGACCCAAGAGATCAAGAATTTTACATGTATTTTGGAGGGCGAAAAAAGAGTTCGGGTCTCTTGCACAGGCTAGAAAACCAGAGACTTGACGAACATGTATTTCCGATTCGAAAGGAATTCATGTCATGAATGCTATCCACGCGATAATTAAGTTCATTGCATCAAAACAAAATCCCAGCCAATAAAAAATTTACTTCTTGAGAATTTGATGCAAAGACTTTGCATGTGAATGTAATGCCATCCATCAAATTCATCGTCGTATTGAGAATTTGATGCAAAGATCCTGCATGTCCTTGGCACTCATCAGATTCCATGTGCAGATAGTGGCCACGTAGTGTTAGGACATTAGGACAAGGGTGTGGGGCTCCACTTGTCGGTTCCCAGCAAGTGAACATTGACAAGCGGTACAATTTTTCAGCATCAAAGCCACATGGATCAACTGAGAAGAACTCCAGTACTCAAGATGAGTACTAGGTGGCAAGGGCATAAGTGTAAAACTAGAACAATTTGTATATATATGCGTGCAATGTGCTGAGTACATTTTGCCACCAGCAAAAAGTGATAATTAATCATCACCCATCAAATCAACAACAAAAACTAATTAGATATTTTGTGAGGAAGAAGGGGAGAAGAGTGTGGTGGGATTAAGACGGATCACCTCTCTCCATCGATTGTGATTCTTTTTTCTTCTTTCTGGCCGGGGAGAGGTCAATTTTGATGATCAGCCCATGTGATCGTGTCTTACCTGCAGCTTAAGGGCTAGCTAAACACTACTCCACCTATTGAACAAATCATGTGTAACATAAAAAAGGTCAACTATTGAAGATCTCAAGTTGTTGAGGAATATTTGTTCTCCACCTATGCTTTGGTTAGTTGCATTGGCTTAATTTGCTAATTTTGTTCTTTTTAAAAATCAAATTTGCTAATTTTGTTTGGTTAATTAGCGTACCAAGATAATTGCATACTAATCAAATGGAGAGATCGAAAGAGATATACAAACTGTTAACCTAACATGGCAGCCTGATAACATGATGAGTGGAAGCTAGCTAGGATCATAGCTACCTCTTGCTAGCAATTAAGCAAAGATGTCTTCAAAAATAATAATTAAGCAAAGATGTGCTTTCCTTTTTATCTCCCTATTTAAGGTCATTGCACGGACCAACCTGCTTATACGGATCCAATCCAACGTGCATGTACAGCATCAACAAGTAACTCTCAGTTTGTACACAATAATAGCACATTGTACGATCCGGTGCATGCATCCATGATCAAGTGTACCCAAATTTTTTGCAAGTGTACATTTATGACAAGCATATATTTTTCTAACTACTGTCGATCAGCATAGCAGAAGCAACTTGCAGGTCTTTCAGGATTTCAGATTGAAGTGTATATCTTGTTTCTAATTTCAGATTCTTATATGTTAAGAGAACGGTGCATGTTTACTAGTAAGGCTTTTTATGTTTTAAAGTCTGTGTCTCAACCCAGTTACACCCAAAAATGTATACCGGCATTTTTTTTCCTTCTAAAAACCAACGGGGGAACTCGGGTTACTAATTTTCGGTGCAGTTGTACACTCCTGCACAAGTTTGATTTGGTTGGTCGGAAACCCCATTTGTCTCCCGAGATCCGGTGCTCCTCCATCAGAGTTGGGCTTTTGTGCCCACTTTCCGAAAATGGATACTGTTCAGCTACTGGCTTAATCCAGATCGAGTTCTTCAGAGTTCAGACTCACTTGGGCTCCCAATTCCAGGATGCTCTGCTAGATTGCTACTCGATTGGTTCATACTCATATACAGGTACTCTCCGTATATGAACCAAGTACCTATTTTCTGCTTAGTTGACAATTTGCATCATCTTGGCGGCACATTTTAGAACCAATTGTTTTTTTTCAGATACATTTTTAATTTGAAATTTTGCTAAATGAAGTTCTTTTGAAGCACATCCGTAATTGTCAGGAGTACCAAACAATGGGCGGTCTAGCATTGGTCTCTTGACATTGCGACCCATCCACGTCTAGATGTTAGCTACGTAGTCCAGATCAACAAGTGCCACTTGGAGACAAATACATCCATATAGATACCAAAAACTCTTGGCCGTATGCAAAACTGTTGGCTACGTTGCAAGAAGATGAGAGTAGATTGTTACAAGTTGGAGTACTTTATTCTTTGCTAAAAAATTTACAAGAGCAAATCATAAATCTGAAATTTTCAGAATTTAAGGCTATTTTGTTTCTTTAGTTCAATTATTAAGAAAACCATATGCCTTCCATGGGTCTTTTTTTTTGCGGGTATATAAAAAGGAATTGATATAGGACCATGTAGGAATAATTAACGAGTAACCACCTATGGTTGGGACGAAGGAGCAAGGGATTGATGCTGGAAAATGACGGGTCACCTTCGTAGAGTCGTAGACATGTATGCAAGCAATAGAAGATTAGTATCGATCATCGCTCGAAGCCTCGAATGCTCGATCGAAAGAGAAACATTCACAAATTAGCTGACATCAAGGTGACAAGTATGCTTGAGCACAGTGTATTAGTTTTTTAGTTTCTATTTATCAGTTGACTTATAAATATAGTTACTTTGAGACCAGAGCCATCCGATTTAAATTTTCTCATCATTTGTATTTACACCAAAGCAAGGAATCTCAATGGTTAGATCAGACGGTTGTCAACCTGTATTTCTCAGTCGTCTAAAATAATAGCAAAACCAATTATTTTTAGTGTCAACAATCACTAGCATCAATTAAGTTGAGTGACATATATCTATCCGAAATTACGAGCTTGGTAACTTTCAGGTGGGTGAGCAGCATGCCCTCACCACCCGATCAAGGCTTTTGTGATGTCAGACTCAGGTAGGTGAGTAATAGACAAGTCAAAGTGATTTTTTTTTACGAAACAACTACAACGAGTTATTTATTGTCAAAAATGATGAGAGCTTAGTTGTCAAAGTGTTATTTTTCTTTTGCGGATAGTGAAATTGTTACTCATGCCAAAATTAAGGAAAATATACAATATCGGCCTTTAGTTTTCGTCCTCGGGATTCGAACTCTACTGGAATACTGTACTACTTGTACTGTCGTCCTCGTGATCGAACAAAGCAACTCGTGAAAAGCAGAGCCACAGCACGGTGAAACATGACAGTTTTTTTTTGCTTCTTTGGCTCCCTCCCGAGTGCAATTGACAGAAATAAACTTCTTTTTTCGAACTGAATGTCAAAAAGATCTGGCGGAAGGTTTAAAATGCACCACGTGGCACTTTCCGCCAATAGAGTGGGCTACACACACATTGCGCCAACTTAAATGGCGGAAACACCATTTCTGCATCTGACATGGCAGAAAGACGCTCTTATTTGACCGATGTGGACACTGCCAAGATTCCACAGGCTAGTACTTGTAACCTAGCTAGCGAGTTAGTACTACCGCCGGCTAATCAAAACCAAAGCCAAAGCTAGTATACTACTAGCTCGTGTGTTAGAGAGATCAGGATTTTATTTTAGCATCACGTGGCAGGTGCAGGCACCACACAAAGTTTTTTGTTTTCTTTTGAACCGACACAGCCTGTCCCGTCCGGGTTCCACTCAAGCTTTCCACTAGCGAACAGTGCCCTTCTGCCATTTCAATTGACTGAATGATCCTTCCGCTCTTTGAATTGGCTGAATGATCCTTCCGCGCTTTGAGTTGGCGGATGGTCACACGTGGAGCTTTGTGGGTCAAAGGAGCAAAAAATTCGAAACATGACACGACACGGTCACCAGCCTGACCCAGCGACGACCCAATGAAAATAAATCTACACGTGTCAACCGCAGAGCTTAAGCTGGCCGGGAAATCTTAAAAATGTTTCGAGGTAGCACAAGGACAGAAGAGCAGCAAAGGTACCAGGCACATCATGATTTTTCTTTTCCACTCATCTTGTTGAGTGGGAGGGACCAGGTGCCGCCACGTGTACCGCCACGTGGGCAACACGACGACCAGGTTTGACCAAGTTGGTGGTAGTAACCACTTGTGTGTAAAACACAGTGGATGGCAGGAGGACAAATGGCATATGCAGGAATCAAACAGATTTTGCATCTTCTGACGTGGATACGGCCAACAGTTAACTGATCACTCCAGGAAATACTGCCATTTTGCTCTTCCTTGGGCAGCTGGGCTGCCTGTGGTTTCTCAATTTACTTTGGTAAGAGTGCTGGAGTAGGGATCTTGATTTTATTTGCCATTTTACTGCTTACTCCAAACGAAGGAAGAAAACTTTAATTTGTGAGATTACAGCCTTTCAGCGGCCCAAGTGTCTGTCCGGATTCAGTTAGGCCCATGTATACTGTTTCCGTTTTTGTTCTGACGCCAGCCTTGCTGGTACAAGGAGGGCCCAGTAAGAACTTCGTGAATGGACCTGCATTGTTAGCCCCAAAACCAAATACGGCTACCTCATCGGAAAAATGAAAGTATACATAGCGTCCCCCCCAAAAAAAATAAAAAAAATACATACTATCATCCTCTAATCTCTATCGCATTATTGTTCACACATATTGGAGCAGAAGTACATTATTTTTAAGGGCATATTTAAAGCTAAGAAGCATCAGAAATATACTACGTGCTCTGGAGTGACGGTATTTTCCAACTTATTTTTTAGCTAGCAGCAACAAATTTCGCTTTTATTTGTTACTCTTTGTTTTTACGAACGCGATGGAAACACTTTTTTTTTCCAGTCAACACTTGTTCAAACCAAAAGCTAAAACTGATCAAACTACAGATGTAATTTCAAAAAAAACTACAAATATAAATAAATAAATTCATATGCCTCCGTTAGACGTTGTTTCTTTTTTCTTCTTCTCCTGACTCGCCCATCAATGACGTCAATCCGTTAATATAACCTGAGATACTTACTTTTTTTTTAAGGAAACACAGACGTAGACGCTCATAAGTACGCACGCACACCCTATCCTTAGGAGCACCTCCGAGAGACTGGTCTGGCACATCATCTTGAGATTGACGAATCCACCACATGCGTTTCGTAGTTGACGGATACATCACTCCCACTGAAAACACAACTCCGGTTAGATCTTGAAATAAATACAGGAAAATACGAGCACCCACGTCAAGTCGAAAACTTGAACCTTAAAGGCTGGTTCCACCTCAGGAACCAACTTCGCAACCTGAGATACTTACTTGAGATTGAGTAGACGAGATCATACATGAGACATATATGAGCTAGCTTGCATGCACTATGCAGTGCATGATATGCGCGTCTCTGGCGGGCGCCTAATTATTCCCGTGCAGAAAATGTGTGTAGATATACGTATACACGTGTACGCGTCTGCGCCCAACTTTGGCTGATCGAGTTCGGTACACTGCCATTACGGCGTAAGAAATGAGCAAGAAAAGACTATTCTCCATGCAAACGAAAGGCAGCATTAAGCACAGTGCCCTACCTCGCATTACATATACTGATATATTCTCCGTTTCATAATTATTGTCTCAAATTTATCCAAAAATGAATGTATCTATTTCTAAAAAATATCTAGATACATGTAATATTTTGACAAGAATTATAAAACGGATGGAGCAGTACGCATAGTATACTACTGCTAGCTTTAATTTGTGCGTTTATACATATACATGCATGCACTGTGCTTCTCTACAACCCGGTTCACACAAGCTTATAATAATAACTTGTTAAGTAACCGGCCAGCTAGCTAGCCATGCATCCATCATGCATGCAGGGGTCCCAAAGTCTTTTTGTGTACTCTTTTTTTTTTGCGTGCTTGGTGGATCACTATACCTAACTGTCGCAGCTAGCTTACTCGCTGAGGTGGCGCGCTGCGAGGACGAGAAAATCGTCCCTTTCAGATTGAAAGTTATGTTTTTGTTGCACTGCTCGCGTTTTGTTGCCCCCTGCATATATGCACTAGTCGTCGTCTCGTCGATGTGTATCTGTTTGGTGCATGCATATTCGTGTATTTGACGTGCCAGGTTGGGCTCAACTGGGACTTCACAGAGTGCGTTCCAGCCAACGTGCCATTAATTCTACTGGTTAAAGTCTTAGATAATGTGCATGCATGCATGCATGCTCGAATTTAGACTATATGTTAATTGGCTTCGTAGAAACATGCCCATAGATCCATCGATCCATGCATGGACTCGACGGCCCAGATGATTAGTCATGCAAGATCACGTACGTACGTGCGAATCCTATATATAATCGGTGCATATCTATGTATGCATGTCGGCGCAGTCGATCGGCAAATGCACAATTACAACTTACGTACTGAACTTATATTCTCTCATATGAATTGAAAAAACGGGCGCATGCAAAAGATGAGATGATTTGACTGCAAAAGGTGAGGTGGCACACCAGTAGTGTGCTCGCTAGCAAAACAAATAGATATTCTAGCTAGTTCTACGTTTTTAAATATAACATGTTCTAAATTTTCCTAAAATCAAACTTCTTAAGATTATATGTCAAGTTTAAAGAAAAATCTACCAACACTTATAATTTTAATTAATTTTATTAAATCTGTCATGCTATATATTGTTAGTTTTTGCAAGCTCGATTGCGCGTATGAGCAATCGAGCTTGAAAAAAGCACACCAGCTATAGCCGGCAAATACATATGCATTTCTTTTTTTGAAACTCAACAAGTGCATATCTGCATTATTGTGTACACTAGCTAGTACTGCTACTCTGCTAGCAAAATAAAAGTCCACGCGGCATTAGGATACACAATCATGCGAACTTTAGAACCTCCCGGCCGGATCGAGCTGAGATATGTACGAAATGCATATCGGAATTTGGAACACAAGTTCGATTGATTGATATACAAATGGAATTAAAAAAAAGACTCCACTACACCTACCGTACTATAGATAGATACGTACATACATATATGTCTCGTACGCATATATTATTAATTGGTGTATTTAATTATATACTTTCTCTCTCCAATAAAAGATGTATCAAATTTGTCAAAATTTAAATGTATGTAGACATGACTTATTGTATAGATGCATTTAAATTTGGTGAAATTTGAGACATGATTTGTTAAACGGAGTGAGTATCTGTAATGTGGCTATTAATTGCACGTTGCTATCACGAGAATGCGTGTAGATCGAATTGCTAATAACATGGTATAGTGCTACGTTACGTGTGGTACGTGGAACACAGGCTGTTTCCAAATCGATCAATATATTCATGTGAAGAATATAACGCAACATATGCAGCTTTATCTCGCTGACTCGCTAGCAAAGCGAATGAACGGCCGAGCCGTACGCGTGCATGGGCGCGTCCTTCGTCAGCATGACGTCACCTGTGGATGTGTCTAGGAGCTCGATCTCCATCCAATAGAATATCGTACGTGCCTCTCTTCTTTTACGTTGCATGCATAATATATGATGACGTAGGCATGTGCATAGATGTTGTCAGCTAGCTTCCTAGCTAGTGGCACGACACGCAAGCGGACACGTCTCCTCTCACGTTGATGTGGTACAGTCAATGGTCAAACAATGCCTTGTTGTCGAGTGATCCCGGTTATGATCGTGCCACCTCATCAATGAAACCACTCATAGAATGGCGTGAGGGACCAAAACCGGTTAAGGGATTAGGCCTCTTTTTAGTTTTGTGAATCGAGTTACAAAATCTACGCTAACAGTTGATGAGATACCAAAAATATACGTTTTCTTGTTTTTAAAAGAACGTCCGAGATATCACTTATCTGTACCAATCTAAAAAATACGGACCGTTCTTTTCACCGTCGTCTGTCAAACTTTCCAAAAAAAATTGTGGGCCCCCAGGATTGCACCGAATCTATGTATACCTACCAATGTAAAAAATACGGACCGTTCCATTTTTTTTTCTTCTTTTTTTCGCCAAGCCCCCAGACCCACCTTGTGCGCCTGCATGCAAACTACTCCTTCGTCCGCTCCAGACGCCGAGCTCCCCCCTCCTGGCGAAGACCAATAGGAGACCCTTCGTAATCCAACATAAAAAATACTTCCCCTGACGCAGCGAAGAAAACCCAATTAAAAGACCAAAAGTATCTCTTCACACCTTCAACCTTTCTCTGCTGCTTTGGTGATGCTCATTATCTTTAGGTGCAGCGGCAGATTAATTCGTCACAAAAAATATGGTCCAACATGCGGTGCCTACTTCCATCCGAGAGCCGGCGGCGCTGGCCTACAGGCTCTATCTTGTCAGACACCGTTTAATTCCAGAGAAAACAGGGGAATTGATTCGTTCTCTCAGCCCTAATCCCCCGACGAGTTTATCTGGGCCAACGGGAGCCGCTACGACAACGCGCGCTAAGGCGGTTCAGCAGCCATTTAATTCCACAGAAAACAGGGGAATATGTTCGTTCTCTCAGCCCTCATCCCCCGCGTGTTGATCTGGACCAACGAGAGCCGCTACGACAACGCGCGCTAAGGTGGTCTAACCGTGATTATGGGGGATGCTCGAGGAGGGAAAAAGGAAGGGAAGGGCCATGGGATACGGTTCGGAGCACCTGAACGGGTTGCGGGTCGAGGAGGTGTCATCGAGGGCGGAGATTGCGGCGGCCGGCGTGCGCGGGGGCTGCTTTTGGCGCGAGAAAGAAGACGGGCACGGGCGCTCGTGCGGGCATGGGCTGCGTGTTCTCGGGAAAGCTAACTCAAGAGGGAGAACGGGTGTGGCCCAAGAGGAAAAAAAAAGAAAAAGAAAAAGAAAAAAGAAAAGACCCAAAAGTGGCTTTCCTGGACCGTGGCAACGCACGGGCATTCTGCTAGTTTTGTCAAAAAGTGAAAAAAATCTAGAACTCGAGCATGGATGGAGATATAATACTCCCTCCGTCCGGATGTCACTTATTTCGGGACGGAGTGAGTATAAGATAACTGATTACAGTAGTCCTTCCGCTCCGGTTAACTGACGTGGATTTGTATAAGAATATATGCGAATTCATGCAAGTTAATTCGGGACGGAGGTTACAACATTCTCGGTAAACACGTACTTGCTCCGTCCAACAAAAATGTCTCAACTTTGACTAAATTTGAATGCATCTATACATTAAGTCATGTTTAGATATATCTAATTTTTTTGACAAACTTGAGACATTTTTAGTTGGACGGAGGGAGGGAATAGTACATTTTACTAGTTCGTAGCAACATTCAGGTATTGTCCGCGCTAATTGCGAGTGTGGTTTTTGCGTGCATTAATTTTCTGGTGCTCGATTAGGTTGAAGCTAATTAAGTTCCGCCATCACCCACAAGTATATATAGGACCAGAAGCAGCGATGAGCTTCCACTCCTCCTAGCTAGCTTTGCGCGCAGGCCACAGCCCACCAATATTCACAAGACTCAGCTCAGCTAAGCTCGAGCCTCGACTAAAACCAAGCACGAATTGAACCATACGAGCTTCTGCTGCATGGAGTCGTCGTCATGCGACACCACCGCGCCGCCGCCGCACCACTCGTCGGCATCGCCGCAGCCGCAGCCAGCAACGGCAACGGTGGTGCTGAGCCCGTGCGCGGCGTGCAAGATCCTCCGCCGGCGGTGCGTGGACCGGTGCATCCTGGCCCCTTACTTCCCGCCCACGGACCCCCACAAGTTCGCCGCCGCCCACCGCGTCTTCGGCGCCAGCAACATCATCAAGCTCCTCCAGGTCCCAAATAATCCCAATTACTCCATTCTCTCTCAATTATGAAACCGATAAATCAATGGCTCCGGCCGCTGACGTACGTGCTCTGATCATGCATGGACGCGCAGGATCTGCCGGAGGAGCATCGTGCGGACGCGGTGAGCAGCATGGTGTACGAGGCGGCGGCGCGGGCGCGGGACCCGGTCTACGGCGCTGCGGGGGCCATCTGCCAGCTGCAGCGCCAGCTCGACGGGCTCAAGGCGCAGCTCGCCCGGGCGCACGCCGACCTCGCCGCCGCACGCGCTCACCACGCCCAGCTCCTCGCCCTCCTCTGCGGCGCCGTCGAGATCGCCGGCGCCGGCCACGGATCGCCGCCGGTCGCCGCCGCCGCCGTCCCCGTTGCCGCGGCGCCCGTGGTAGACGCCGCGCTCCTCTACGTCGGCGACAGCGCCGGCGCCGGCGCCGGAGGTGGAGGGATCATGCAGGCTAGCCCCATCGGTTGGGCTGACGAGCCGCTCTGGACATGATTCAAATCCTAATTAAGAAAAATAATTTAGTCAACGCGACGACTGATTGATGGATCGTTTGACGAGTGTAAGTAATGAATCTGTACCGAGGAAACCAAAGGGTTAACTCCATGAAAATATCTGTACTGTAAAGAGATTTGAATGCTAATATGTGTGTGGTAAAGTTCAAAACCAAGTAATTAACCAACAGCCGGCCGATCGATCATGCATGTTCTGATGCTATGACAATTACTGTAAGTCCTAATCGAGGCAGAGAGTTGTGTGTTCTTGGGTTTCTTGCATATATATGCAGGATTGTGATGAAATTCTCTTGTGCTTGTGCATGTGTTAGGTCACATCGCATTGCTGATTGCTTCCATGCATGTCATAATGTCATTCTCGAGGAAGAAGATTAGTGCTATCTTTACTGTACCTCTTTACGTTTGTCCCTGAAAATGTAATGCTTCTCCATTTCACTACGAATATCTTTAGGCTACATGGAAATCCACCCACACTACACTCTGAACATAAAACTCCTTAATTGCTTTTGAGGGATAAAAACTCCTTCTTAATTAACTGTACGTATTATGGAGATGGTTCACCAGCCAAAATACAAGTTTCATACAGTATAATATGTCTATATGTATTTTGCAAAAAAGAGAGTGCATGCCCACAGTTGAAACAAAAGGCTAGAGAACATGTTAAAGTACTGCCAGCTTCCTGCAGCAATAATTCTGCTGTTTGATCTACAGAAGATGCGAAATATGTCAAAACAGCCGAGGCTGAACTGTAAGCTGCTGCTACTACTACTACTAACTGAAGCCGCCTAAATGGTTACTTTTAGCCAGAATCCCCTGCTCGGCTACACTGCTACCTTGTTTGAAAAGAAGCTGTCTTCAGTCAAAATCTTTCACCAAGACTTCCAAGCCTTTTTTTGCCTGAACATCTTGACTCATGATCCAGGATGTCAACTGGAGGGGCCAGTCAGTCAGTGTCTGCTCATGTGAGAGCTTCTAGAGGCCTCACCATGTGTCTTCAGCGCAGTCATGCTTCAGGGTTTCAGACTTTCAGGACAAGAGATCAGAGAAAATGTGTCTGAACATGCTCTAACTAGCTCCTTTCTTGTCCTGCCTGAGATCAGTTGTGTTTTTTTCTTTTGTCATTGTCTCATCATTTACTTGTGTCTCATCATTTTCGTTTTCCTGTTTTTAAATCTGTAAATCCATAACTTGTTACTTTTCTTCCGGTTGAGTTTTCTCGACTGCTTGATAATGAAAGGCATGTTGTGCTACTTTCGTAATTTTTTTTTTGTCTCGTCATTTACTCTGATCAGCTGTGTTTCTCCACATGGAATCACATGCGGTTCTAATTGATTGATTAGGTTCTGGGGGAAGTTCTTTCTACACTGCAACGTACAGTTAGCTAATTGGTCTGCTCTCTTTTTTGCTGGCTGAGTTCCTGCATTCTCACCTGCATGCATCCTTTCGTTTGGCATGTGTAATCTCCTATTCACTTGTCCTGTCATTAAGAAATGGGCCTCCAAAGTGGTAAATCTGTGCCTAATCATAACATGAATCAGAACCCAATCCTTTCATGCACCCCTTTGGATTAGTATTTTTATTTCGAGACAATGGATCAGTTTTTTTTTTAGTAAATTTCACAGAACCACAAGTTTTGAGGCAGCCTTCTCACGGAACACTGGTAGATGCTAATCTGTCCACAGAACCACAACTTTTGTGTCCAATTGTTTCAGTCCACCCAAAACACGGGTTTAAGCTCGTTTGACACTATTTCTTACAGGCGGGGCCCGCACGTCAGGCGTCACATCTTTTCATGAGACCCCTCGTGTTTTTTCCTCATTGCTCTTCTTCTTCTACGGTGGGAGTCTTCTATGGAATCAGGTCGGTTAAGCAATGAGGTAAAAAAAAGAAAAAGACGAGGGGTCTCATGAAAAAGATGTGACGCCCGACGTGCGGGCCCCACCTGTAAGAAATAGTGTCAAACGAGTTTAAACCCGTGTTTTGGGTGGACTGAGACAATTGGACACAAAAGTTGTGATTCTGTGGACAGATTAGCATCTACCAGTGCTTCGTGAGAAGGCTGCCTCAAAACCTGTGGTTCTGTGAAATTTACCCTTTCTTTTTTCAGGAAGAAGACGAGGGATTAGTAGTTACCAGAACTTGTTGACAAAAAGGATTATTATAATCGTATGGAAAAATTCATATACATGTCCTTTGGACCATAGGATTGCACGAAAAGAATTTTATAAATAATTGTCATCCAAATTTTACAAGAATCCAAACATGAGATCTAACCTTATAGAATTCTCTTTAAAAGTTTGAATGCATCTTCTATCTCTCTGATTTTAGTATTTCTGTATTTTTTGAGATCCTATGTTGTTCTTAGTATTTA
This sequence comes from Brachypodium distachyon, assembly GCF_000005505.3. Lineage (NCBI taxonomy): Eukaryota > Viridiplantae > Streptophyta > Magnoliopsida > Poales > Poaceae > Brachypodium > Brachypodium distachyon. Next base: position 38,062,395 of record NC_016132.3, on the reverse strand, counting down.
TATACATTTTTATTCCTGTGATCAAAAGAAGCCCATATGTGAATTTGATCTGTGAGCCCTCTAGAGGAATCATAACTGTGGCCTTTGGATGTGGATAAAAGCCTGTCATTTTCCTATCCATTTGGTAATGGGCTTTTGACATTGCAGTCGAATAGTTCTCTGAGCTGAAGAAGACGAGCCCATCTAACAAAATTGCACTGGACAGACTCAAAAAAATTAAATTGAACATCTAGGTTACACATCTGACAAATTGCACTGGACACATTTGCTCCAGTATTAGCAAAATTATACCTCCATATTGACATAGGAGTATGATATTTTAAGAGTTGATGACTTGGCACACCCTTCAGTAGTTCAGTCACCATAGCATAATCTTCTCAGGAAGATGGCAAATCAAAGTAATTGCATACAATAACTCCTAAATGAGGCAACTCAAGTTTCTTGTTCATTCCAGACCTCATCTTGTACCACAGTACAGAATAGATCTAACCCTAACACTACAAGGCAGGCACGGAACCAAACAGCACACTAGATTTCTGATACAAGAAAATTCATTTTTTTTCACCACCCAGCTGCAGGTGATCATTTCCAAATGTTCAGTAAGAAATATAATTTCAGGACAAGCCTTTTTTGTACAGGCTAAGGCTTCCAGTTCAGTCGCGGCCTAGAACTGGAACCTGCTTGGCTGGGACTTGGTCATCCTCGCCATGCCGTAAGGCTCGTCATTGTCCATCCTCTTGGCGTTGCGGAAAGCGGCGCAGCCCGCGACATAGACGATGACAAGGATGATCAGCATGACGATGTTGATGATGGCGACCTTGCGCCAGCTCTTCTTGATCCCAGCGAGGACGCCTGCCTTGCACGAGTCGCACTGGAAGCAGAGCGTCTGCTGGTCATTGTTCCACTTCTGGCAGTCAGGGTCGGACACCACGGTCTGGACTCCAGGATTTGGGGTCCAGTATGTCTCATTCACATAGGTGAATGCGCAGGATGTTGGCGGCTTGCAGCATCCAGACTGTAATTGCGAGTCAAAAAATGGTGTTAGTATCCTGAGAAATCACACAGCTAATATGAATGACATACTGAGAATACTTCATGTCTACAGATCCAAAATTAGTTCCACAACTCAACTTAATAGACAGAACAGAGAAAGACATTGCAACCAAATGCATTTCTGAATGCAATTTACTAGTTCTTAAGTTGTGCGTATGCAATATTATCGTTCATTTACTTGGGTCGAAGCTCATTGACCAGAATCATACTGTGCGTAGAGGCAAGTTACATTAATGTAAGAGGAGTTTCCACCTAGAAAGTTGTTAGCTCAAGGCTCAATATACAGTTAAATAATTGAAATGCTGCAGACAATAATTTTTCCATGAGATATTGCACCCATAAAAAAATTGGGACGAGCAAAAAACACCATCTGCAGTAAACTAACAACATAGTTCCCCATGAGACTTGTACAAACAGTTGGGTCCATATGGAGACAATATTTATCCATTTTGTGATTTGTCATCACCTATACTAGTGGAACCTTGACCTCCAATGAAGCCAAAGATGCCAGCCACAAACACATTCAATAGTGTTGATCCTAATATGATATAGGGAACTCAGAACTGCCCATGTCCATCCAATTTAAAACTGGATGCCTGAGATGATCCATAACATGCATAAGTAAGCATGCACATGAAAAAACTAAACCATCCGACCTGTTATCAGAAAACCATGAACTAACCCTGATGTATGCTTTCATGGGCAGAACATGTACTACAAACTATGTACCCATGTGCATTAAACTGTGTACCACTTGATTCCATAGTTCAATAATTACTTCTCCATAAAATCGGAACTACGCAGACATGGGCAACAGCTGATCCAAATTACAATACAGATGTAACCCATAATGCACTAGTATATAAGCTCTATAAAAAAACTGCAAGGTGTGTATTTCATATGCTCTGCAACTGCAAGATTGTAGCAGAGGAAAAGAACAAGCAGCCTGGTAGTTAGAAAAAGACAGCACAGAGAAAATCAGCAACAACAAGCAAGGCTACCACGGTCCAATTCCAACTCTCAAATGTGGAACCTAGCATCTGGCTTTTGGCTGTCCTCATCACACTTTGCCGTCCCGACCCATCAATCAGACGAACAGCGTGGTCCTCCATGTCGTTTGGTATCAAAAAAAAGAAAGATGAGAATGACCTTATCCTCAGCATTACCACACACATGGAAGATTCATCCTAGTTATTACCACTTGAACAGTGTCAGCTCCTAGTACTATCTGGTACTTGCACCAGCAACTGCAAGGAACTGAAGAGGAAAAACAACTGCCATAGACCAGGAATCAAATTGACCACTGGGTCAATTCTTATTGCTTAAGGAACTACAGGCTTGCTCCATACAGAAAGGACACTACTTTGAGTTAGTTGTTCACATCAGCAACAAAATTCCTTAGATGACTTTTCCCAACATAGTCCCCTGATGCCTGATGAGTATGACGGCTCGAATCACCCCCAAAGTGTGTGTACACACGGGCGCCCTTCGTTGTATGATCTCGATGCCGATTCCTTTATTTGTGATGTCAAGCAATTTCATGAAACAATTAAAGCTAAGAAAAGATTGCTTTTGAAGAAAGGTGTTCGGTGCAAATATGGAATCGGAGGAGAGGCTGCTAAAGTTAGTGGTTTGTTCGAGCTTAGCTGGTTTTGCCCCAAATCAGGGAGAAGCAAAAGGGTTGCAGAATTAACAAGTTTCTCAAAGGTCATGACTTGCTAAGCAAAAGGGTCTGCTGGTTAAAAGGGCCAAGCAAAGCTCATCTCGAGATCCACATGGTACCAAGTAGCAGTAAATCGGAATATCCTAGGCGACATTTACACCAGCCAATCAGAAACCAGTGGCGGAATAATAAAAAAAATCAGTACTTCGAGCAAACTTCGAACCAAAAAACAGAATCAAGGAGAGAAAACAGGACTAAATCGCCTCATTAATCATCTTCTTTTCCGCGCAACAAAATCCCCAAAATTCATTTTAGCAGAAGAAAAATTACCCTGGGATATCGCTACAAATCCATGAATGCTTGGTACTTGCAGTTGCTTAATTCATTAATTTGGACCGCCCAAAAATCAAATACGGAGTAGTAGCATAATTTTTCCATGGAAAGAACAGCAAACAAGACAGAGAAGGAAACAAGTGAATCTTTGGGTCGAGAGAGAAGGGAGGGGAAGAAGAAGATGGGAGGGGGACCTGAATCGGGGAGAGGTTGCGGCCGAAGAACATGGATGGGGGCTCGGGGACGAGCATGCCGGTGTTGGGGTCGCGGGCGCGGCGCTTCATCCCTTCGCAGGCGTGGCCGTCGCGGAGGCAGGCGCTGATGGTGGCCCAGTACTCCGGGTCGGCGACGCGGTTCCGGAGCCAGCCGTTGTAGTCGGAGAACTGGTACTCGAGGAAGCGCCGGTTCATGACGACCTGGCCGTCGCCGCGGTCGGTGACGGCGAAGGCGAAGACGATGAAGAAGAGGAGCGCGACGACGACGAAGAACATGGCGAAGAGGTAGAGCCGGAGCAGCCAGGTCTGGCGGTAGCAGGCGCCCGCGAAGCCCGCCAGGGAGACCACCATGACGGCCAGCCCGATGATGATGATGGGCCACTGCAGGAAGCGGATGCAGTCCGTAGAGTTGGCCCTGGACGCCAGCCAGATGCCGCCGCCCAGGACCGGGATCGACGCCAGGAACGTCACGAAGTTCACCACCCCCAGCACGCTCGTCCCCCCGTGCCGCATCTTCTTCTTCCTCCTCTGTTTCTTGGCTCTGCTTCTTGAGTTCTGGAGCTCTTGTCCTCTCTCTCTCTGTCTCTCTGCCGCTGCTTGATGTGTGTGTGTCTTGGCCTCTTGGGAGAGAAAAAGGGCCGGCTTTTAGCGAGCAGCAGAAGAAGCAGAGCAGAGTGTATAGATAGATAGATACTCCGTAGATAGCACTGAGTACACTGAATACATATCCGTATTTTGTTCGGTATCACTTTAATTACTCTACGTATTTGTATTTAGTTAGTAATTTATTTTGTTTTTATGATTCATATTTTTGCAGAGCTGGTCAATTAATTTGGCAATGTAACTCTTTTTATTATTATCTTTCAGCAATGCGATGATTACACGGCTATATGATTGCTTGTAAACTCCGGATCATCATTTCCGGTTTGAAAAACGGTGGTGTTAAGTGTCGATTTTTCGGCAAGAGAAAATATAGGCTTCCTGCGTGTCAAAGAAAATTCTCATGTCGGAGGACAACATTATTTTCTGGTTAAAAGATGGAGGTAATTTAGGGTCTATTTGTTTTCCTTGTGTAGACAAACTTTTCATGCATTTCTTTCTTAACATTAGTATTAGATGTATTTGACAAAGCGTAACAATGAGAAAAGTTTGGTACTTAGAAGAAGTTCACTGTTGTATACGTTTCCATTTTCTCTTATGCGTTTCTGTTTTTCCTTTTATTGAGCCGAGATCTCGGAAATATCAGACATATTTGAGAAAATGTAACAAGCAAAAAACTCCGGTACTCCGGAAAAGTTGACCTTTGTATACGTTTCTGTGATTTTTTTTATGGGTTTCGGTTTTCCTTTTATTGAGTCGAGATCACGGAAATATTAGATGTATCTGAGAAATCGTAACATGGAGAAAACTCTGGTGGTTGGAAGAAGCTGACCGTTGTATACGTTTTCTGTTTTTCTTTTATTGAGCCGCGATCTCGAAAGTATTAGATATATCTGAGAAAATGTAACGAGGAAAAACTCGGGTACCTAGAACCATTTAACCGTTGTATACGTTTCTGGTTTTCCTTTTATTGAGCTGAGATCTCAGAAATGTTAGATATATTTGAGAAAATGTAACACGGAGAATACTATGGTACTTAGAACCATTTAACCGTCGTATACTTTTCTGGTTGTCCTTTTATTGAGACGAGATCTCGGAAATATTAGATATATTGGAGAAAATGTAACAAGGACAATACTCTGGTACTTAGAACCATTTGATCGTCATAAAAGTTTCCGGTTTTTCTTTTATGCGTTTTTTTTTGTTGTCTTTTCGTTGAACTGAGATCTCGGAAATACTAGATATATTTGAGAACATGTAACAATGAGAAAATTCTGGTACTTAGAAGAAGTTGACAGTTGTATGCCCTTCTTTTAAATGCTGCAAGACGACAATGCATGCAGTAACTTTTTGCTTTTTGTATGTGTTCTCATTTTAATTTTCGTCCATCTTTTTTTTTTCAACATTCTCGATTCTCGGCCGCTTGGGCATCAGCAAGACAGTCCAACTCATCCTTGGAGTGAAACCTTACGCTAACGAGACAGTGGACACCCTGCAACTTGCTTCCAAAATCTGTTCAAAGGGGACGTTTTCATGGCGTGTGCGCCGCTTGCTTACTCTCTTGCGCAGGAGTGTCCCCCTTGGCAAGATAACCCGGAATAGGCGCATGCATGTGCCTCCCATGACGCTTGACTTCTGTATGGTTCCCCTGGAGATGGACGATGAGAAGGTAAGATGGCACGCACGTGCAATGGAGAAGGCAAGATGGAGAGGTTATTTTGGAAAACAGAAAAGTGGTTCATACATTACTACCTCCAATAAAAAAAAGTGTCGTCCATTTTGTACTAAGTTAGTGCAAATTTTGTACTAAATGGACGGCATTTTTTATAGATCAGAGGGAGTAACACACATGGAATGAACTACATGAGAAAGATGACTCCTTGATTTCCAGGACAAAAAATATAGGAATATAAGAAAAATGATATAGGAATTAAATGTTATGAGGACATGTTAAATCTATATATGTATTGAAAGCAGTAGAAATTAAATTGCGCCGCAACGAAAGCTAACGCGAAAATCTTCATAAAATTACTCCTGGCTGACCCAAAAAAGAAGAAGAAAGAATTACTCCTGGCTAGATAAGAAGTAGGTTGTGCCACATGTTAGATTTTTGGGTGTGAGTGGGCCAAGGTCCAAACCTGTTTCCTAATTAAATTCTGAAAATTTTCAAAAGCTCACGGATGAAGTGGACGAGGAAAATAAGAATAGTCAAATCTTACCATTGGAGAGAGTGAGAGACCAACATATAGGTGATGTTGGTTTACTATCCATTAGCAAAGGAACCAATGGATATTTCGACGCATGTTTCCCCTCCTCCGACCGCCTAAGCCGAGCTCATTATTATCACCTCACGCGGTTTGAAGTTTTTTTTGCCACATGAGGTAATCAATATTTGTTACAGACGATCCGATCATTATGGAGTCTGCTCCGGTTCCCTTAAACCGAACCAACCTCTGTCCGTGTGGCTATATAATGAGCCGACCCCGTGCCTCAAAATGTACCACACCAAACCGTGCTAGAGTTTTTCCTCCTTTCATCATTGCGTCGCCAATCGTAGTCTACTATATTCCGAGTGTCGGTGTGCACCGACGAATGGGAGAACATGTCTCCGGAGACTTTTGCTCTTGTAATCTTGTACATGAGTGGACGAATTACGTTTTTGGAAAGCGCTCTACGCGACCGGTCGCTTCGTTCATCAGGGTCTTCTACCTCCCCGAACGGGCGGTTACGCTTTTTAAAACTTTATTTTTTTGATTTTGCATCCAGTCATCTGCAATGTAGGATTGACACGTGCACCCGAGCTGTCAAATTGAGGGAAAGTTGTTAAATGTGGCATGGAGTAACAACTAGGAGGTAAAATGTGGCAAACACTTTCACAAAATTACAAGCAAAGGACAAAATTCATTAAAAGAGATCCATTTGGCTAGTCCTTCAGAAGTTCATACCAATATGTGAATCACACCGACTAAAAGCTAGTAATTTGTAGCCCCGTTTGGCCAAGGTAGCACCAAGTCAACACCGCTGCAGATCCGATAGTTTTTATCTTTTTAGTTTCAGCAAATTAGAAGGTTTAAATTAAAGGCTTCAGACGACTAAAGCTAAAAATATGTATAGCCCCGTTTGGTCATGATATTTCTCTACAGGAAAGTCCAGGAACTTTTCAAATTTTTTTCACCAAGTATACACAGGCTAGACCGCTAGACCATACAAGATCTTCATTTTTGGAAAAGAAAAAAGTCTGAAACTTTCCCTCGTTTGGCTCTTCCTACTGAACTCCCAGCACCGTCTCCGGTGAGCTGCCCCTCCAACCTCCTCTTCGTACCAACCCGCTTCACTATTCATCTCTCGCTCTTTTCCCCCCCTTAAGAAGAGTGCGAGATTCTTATATGTTGTTTTATTCACATGTTGGTGGACCGCATCGCATCATCTCCCGTGCCGGGGGAATTGCGTCGGTTCCCGAGAACGTCAAACAGGGGCACGTGACCACCATCGAGAGGCTCTGCTACATGCACAAGCACGTGGCCAAGCATCTCCTGTTCGTGGCAGACAATGAAGCCGGCGGCTACCGCCGCCGAACGGGCGAGGTACGGCTGCGCATTCGAGACGGGGTAGTAGGAGGGGCAGCGACTAGAAGGACCCTAAGGCATGAAATTAAGATGGGCCTACTAATTGTTAGGGAATGGAGTATACACAAAAACATGATATTTGGAATTGACCCAACAAAATATTGAAGTAAATAGGTGTGATGCATGCATGTGTTTCCCATGACTGATATATATATATATATATATATGCAACTTGCATGGATTAGTCAATTTCCTTCGCTTGGAAAATGATTGGAAGGTAAGAGAGGAAATGGAATTGCTAACACATACCTCCAAAGTACGCAATGTGCATGAAGTGGCTAACACATATTGTAGAGGAGTGTCTTTGCTGTTAAAAAAAATGGCTCAAAAAATGCGTTTGCACCACATTGTGTCAGCAACTCGTGTTTCTATAATTAAGACACTTTTCATAGTGCCTCAGAGGACTGCCTCTACGGAAAAATCAAGTGTCTTTACGTTGTGCCAATGAGGCGGTTCAAACATCAGAGCTTCCTTTTTTGCATCGGTTCAAAACAAACTTTGGGCTTGGATGTTTGTGGGAAGAGGCCAACTCCTCTGCAAGCTCCACCAAGGGAGAGGCCCTTGTAATTCCTATTCCTTCCTTTGATGCTTATCGGCGCTTGGAGCACGCAGATCATCATCAATGGTGTCGATGTCCCCCTCTGCCTCCGGGCTTGCACATTGTGATTCAAGCAGCCGCCCTTCATCTTAGTACCCCTTCTACGTGCCGGTATCGGCCAGTTTCTGTTCATCATCGTTGATGGTGACGAAGGCAACTATGGTCGGTCCTGGAAGGCTCGTCTCGACGCGTGTCAACCTGCATGGCAAAGCGGAGACACGTGGCTCCCACGCTATCCTCAGGCACGGCTCCTCGCGTCGCCGCCATATCTGTGGGGAGCCACATGCTCCTAGAGGTAGGTCGGATCCATGCCGCTGGACCTCTCTGTGGCCCGGCCTGGATCCGGGCGGACGCGTCCTTCTACAGCTAGATCTAGCAGCGCTCACCGCCCCGCACCGTTGTCGCGGTTGCTGCTCGCCAGTGGGAGTACGGCGCAGATCGACAGGCCACCATGAGGCTGCCGCCGCATCAACACGGGGGCATCCACGCCGCTGCAGATTCAGTGAGTTTTGCTCTCTCTTTTTTTCATTTTTCGTTTTTGCAAATTAAAAGCTAAAAAATTCATGCCTAAAACGAAAATCATCAAATCTACTTTTTATCTTGGAACTCAAGTGGATGGAAACGAGGTCAATGATATTTCCTACAAAAAATTGCAGGAACTTTTCGTTTTCTCATAAGTACACAGGCCAGACCATAAAAGGATCTTCATTTATGTACAACAAAAAGACTAGTAGAAACTTTTCCCCAATTAATTGTCCATTCCATCCCTACTTCCTACCAAACCCCAGTTTCTCCTCCGGCGAGCTCCCCCTCCTTCTCCACGACCAGTTCGTACAAACCATAGTCGGTAGGGTCATGCATGCCCATCAGCTATGCTTCATATAACGTTCATCTCTCTCTTTCTCCCCCGTTAAGAAGAGGGTGAGATCCTAATCTGTTGTTGTTTATTCATAGTTGGTGAACCACATGGAGTCGTCTCTGGCCCCAAGGGAAGTTGCAGCGGCAGTCGAAGAGTGGCATGGGGACACCGTGAACCACATCGGGAGAATTTAAGATGTCGAAAGATGCTCATGTTTCTGATTCAAATTCTGCAGGAATCATTTAAAAAAATCAAACATCTTTTCTACTCCCTCGGTGCCGAAAAGGTTGGCGTGGCCGCTCGTTTTGCAAAATAAACACCACTGTCGTCTGTTTAAGTACCCGCAACCCCCTCGTTTTATTGTTTCCTCTCCTCCTTCCATGCTCGTCTCCTCCCCTGCTCGTCACCACCGCCGCAATACTTCTCATCTCTCATCTCCGCCGCGCTTTGCCTCTCCTCTCTGCTCGCCTCTGCGGGACTCCTCCGCCTCCCCTCTGTTGCGCTCCAGCAACCCCTCCCCAGTGCTGCGCTCACCTCGCGAAAGAATCGCCCACGACGGTTGGCTTCTTTTGGCCAAGAATCGCATGATCTGGTGGCGGCGAAGCTGGATGCGGGTGTGGGGGCGGCGAGGCCAGTGACAAAGGTTGAGGTTGAGGCAAGTGGCGGCGTGGGGAATTACGACGGCTTCAGCGGGCCCGACGCCGCCGACTACCTCTTCTCCAACCTCTACGTCGCCGTGCACCACGAGCTCAAGAGTGTGCTGAGGAAGACGGATGATGCCTTCTTTGAGGCGGCAGAGGAGAACTCGGCAGAGAAAATGGAGGTGGGGCTGATGGGTTCGTGCGTGCTGGTGATGTTGATGAAGGGCACCGATGTGTACGAGATAAACGTCGGGGCGATCCAACGGGAGCCTGACCTCAAGAACATCCTCGGCAAGGCGTCGCAGGACCTGAAGCAGTTCAAGCAGGAGATCATGGCTGTGAAGTGTAATTGTAATAAATTGAAATTGTTGGACTTAATTGTAACTATGACTTGTGAAGGCCGTTGTGTCAACCTTTTTGGCACGGACGGAGTACCACATACCCATCTTTGGATTTTTGCAATAAAATAACTCTCCCTCTGTTTCTAAACAAATCTAAATAAGTTTTATTAAACTGCATCTTTGATACTGAAGATGGTATATGAAAGGATGTAGTGTCATCTTTTGCAAATGGTTGCATCTTTTCTAGTGCTATCCATGAATGGAAAACTAATCAATAGTGTTCCAAGAAAAAGCAGAACCAACCGTTTGTTTGTTTTTGAAGGGAAAAAACCTAGGTTTCAAGGTTTTATAAAAAAGAGTGAGTTATTTGCAGAAGAAGAAAGGAAAATACTACCTAGAATCCAAACCCACATATCTCTTTCCTTTTTTATCAGTGGAAGATAAGATTTAGACCTCCTTGAAAATTATTCTGCTAACTTCGCCTGATACGTGGACCCGCACCGTCGGATTGTGGGTAAGTTGTTGAATATGGCACATTGTAACCACTAGGAGAAAATATGTGGCACGAAACATTAAAAGGGGTAAACACTTTCACAAAGTTACAAACAGATAAAAATGAACTTCAGTCGAAAAAACATCGGTTCGACTAATCCTTTAGAAGTTCATACCAATATGTGGTCATCACACGGACGAGAAGGACACTAGTAAGCCATGAAATTAAGACAGGATGACTCGTTCTTAGCGAATGAAGTATACACAAAAGCATCACATTTGGAATATAACCCAGCAAAATATTGAAATTAGTGTCTTGTTGTGTGAATTACACCTGCTAAACAATTGGATTATTGATATTAGTACCCGAAATAGGTGCCACGTATGCATGTGTTTTCCATTACTGAGTTGCATGGATTAGACAATTTCTTCGTTTGGAAATGATGGGAAGGTATGAGAGCAAATGGAGTGGCTAACACATACCTCCAAAGTACGCAACATGAAGTGGCTAACACATATTTTATAGGAGTGTGTCTACTGTACAAAAAGTGGCTCAAAAAAATGTGTCTACACCACATTATCTCAACTTGTGTTTCTATAATCTCCATGCTTCCAGAGGGTGGCTGGATCTGTGCCGCCAAGCCTCCCTACGGCTTGGATCCGGCCTGTCGCGTCCTTCTATGGCTAGATCTAGTGGCCCCACTGCCGTGCACCATTATCGTGCCTCATACGTCCCGGCGTGGACATCACTCAAGCAAGTGCGCCCACGTGGCCTCAATTAGTCTTGATTACACGAAGCGGCTGGCGGAGGGAGGAGGTTGGCCGCATGCTGATGCTGTGTGCATCGCCTGCATGTAGAGGAGACATGTACGATGGCTTTTCGTAGTTACTTTGACTTGAAAAAACTGCCTCAGTTACTCCATATCTCTTCGTACGATGGCACAGAGAAACACGGTATTGTGGAAACGGAAGAATGACCCTCCAAACCAGAAATGGAGTTTTAGTGATGCCATGACGTGTTGCCCTCTCACCTTCCCCTCACTCTCCGCGTCTCTTTAATTTTCTACCCCGAACACGCCACCTTGCATCCTTCTCCTCTCATCGTGTCGCCACCCCTCTTCTCTCCTCGCATCACCGCCACCTCACTCCTCTCTTCATGCCGCTCCTCCTCTTATCTCCTTGCATCGCAGCCGTGCTCTCACGCCACGCCCGTGAGCTCTCTCCACACCCATCGCCGCTGGAAACTACTCCCACAGTTCCTGAATATAAAAAGTCCCAGCTTTGTCTGAAGTCAAACTTTTTCAAGTTTGACCAAGTTTTTCATAGAAAACTCTTCTAACATCTACAATATCAAATAAGTATACCATGAAATTATATATCATAATGGATTTAATAAAAGTAATTTAGACTTGTATATGTTGGTAAAAAAATTATAAACTTGGTCAAACATGAAGAAGTTTGACTTAGGACAAAGCTATGACTTCTTAAATTTCGGAACAAAGGTAGTACTAAGTGGTAGATTGATGCTACATGGCAGTAGATTGTAGTGGTGGGTGAGGTGCGGCTGCCAGTAAACGAGAAAAGAATACGAGATTAGGGTCCACCAGTCGGTGGAGGCTATGGAAAAACATATTACAAAATAAATGGCATCGTGCGTAAGAACGCAGATTTGACCAAGTTAGCATATATAGAAGGAAAATTGGGTTGCCATCTTATTTTTACCAGGATTTAACGTAGGGTTTACACAACTTGAGTCCTCTCTCCACACCCGTCGCTGACCTATGTGAGGTGGGCTTTCTCAGGCCCCATTGGGCCTTCACTGGCCCGGACCGGCTTGACCGGGCTTGATGCCATGCCTAGGCCCGGAGGAGGACTTTTCAGGCCGGGCCGACCCCTCTATTGGCGGGCTTCACCGGGCGCGCCCGGGCCAGGCCTGTTTATCTTGAGTCGGGCCGGGACGGCCCGTTGGCCACCTATACTCTAAAACAGAAAGGAGGGACACCAGTTTAGTGATGCCATGACGCGCCAACCCCACACCTTCCCCACATAACTCACTCTCTCAATTAGTCTCCCTACATACCACCTCTTTCCTCCCTCTCCTCTCCTCGTGCCGCCGCCACACTCTATTCATGCCGCACCGCCGCCCTCTCCTCACGCCGTGCCGCCGCCCTCTCTCCCCTCCTCACGTCGTCGCCCGGAAGCCCAAGCTCTCCTCGTGTTGCCAGAGGAAGGTTAGATCCGGAACACAGTGTTCTTCTATGGGCGGGATCCAGGATGCCGTGTCCTCCTATGGCCAGATCGGCGTGCCACCGGGAAGCTGTCGTCGCATCGCCTCCCAGGGAGTAATCGACGCTGCAGATCCGGTGAATTTTACCTTTCCTTTTTTCAATTTCCGGACAAGGACAGAAAAAGCATGAAATTTTGAATATAACCCAACAAATTGAAATTAAGACGGGATGACTCGTTCTTAGCAAATGGAGTATACATAAAAGCATGAAATTTTGAATATAACCTAGGAAATTGAAATCGGTGTCTCGTTCTGTGAATTACACCTGCTAAATAATTTTATTATTGATATTAGAACCCGAAATAGGTGCCATGTATGCATGTGTTTTTCATTAGTGAGTTGCATGGATTAGACAATTTCTTCGCTTGGAAATGATGGGAAGGTACGACAGCAAATGGAGTGGCTAACACATACCTCCAAAGTACGCAATGTGCAGTGGCTAACACATATTTTATAGGAGTGTGTCTACCGTACAAAAAGTGGCTCAAAAAATGTGTCTATACCACATTATTTCAACTTGTGTTTCTATAATTAAGACACTTTCTATAGTGCCATCTCGAGGGGGAGCCTCCGCGCTTCTGGAGGGTGGTTGGATCCGTGCCGCTGAGCCTCCCTACGGCCTTTGGATCCGGCCTGGCGTGTCCTTCCACGGCTAGATCTGACAGCCCCACCGCCGCGCACCATTTTCGCGACAGGTCCCGGCACGGACGTCGCTCAAGCAAGTGCACCCACGTGGCCTCAATTAGTCTTAATTACGCGAAGCGACTGGCGGAGGGAGGAGGTTGGCGCTTGCAGGTAGAGGAGACCTAAATGATGTCTTTTCCTCTACCTATTAGCTATCGTAGTTACTTTGACTTGAAAAACTTCGTACGATGGAACAGAGCAACCCAGTATTGTTGAAACGGAAGAATGACCCTCCAAACCAGAAAGGAGTTTTAGTGACGCCATGACGTGTTGCTCTCTCACCTTCCCCTCACTCTCCATGTCTCTTTACTTTTCTACCCCCGACACGCCACCTTGCCTCCTTCTCCTCTCATCGTGCCGCCACCCCTCTTCTCTCCTGGCATCGCTGCCACCCCTCTCCTCTCATCGCGCCGCTGCTCCTCTTCTCTCCTTGCATCGCAGCGGTGCTCTCCTCATGCCACGCCGCTGACCTCTCTCCACACCCGTTGCTGACCTGTGTGAGGTGGGCTTTCTCAGGCCCCGCCGGGCTTAACGGGCCCAGGACGGCTAGACCGGGCTCGGTGCCGCGTTGGACCTCAAGGAGCACTTTTCGGGCCGGGCCGGACCCTCTATTGGTGGGCTTCACCGGGCTGCGCCTGGGCCAGGCCTGTTTATCTTGAGCAAGGCTGGGACGGCCCGTTGGCCAACTTATACACTAAACAGAAAGGAGGGACGCCTATTTAGTGATGCCATGACGCGCCAAGCGCCACCCCCCACACCTTCCCCACCTAACTCACTCTCTCAATTACTCTCCGTACATACCACCTCTATCCTCCCTCTCCTCTCCTCGTGCCGCCGCGCTCTATTCATGCCGCGCTGCCGCCCTCTCCTCACGCCATGCCATCGCCCTCTCTCCCCTCCCCACGTCGTCGCCCGGAAGCTCAAGCTCTCCTCCCGTTGCCAGAGGAAGGTTAGATCCGGAACGCAGTGTCCGTCTACGGGCGGGATCCGGGATGCCGTGTCCTCCTATGACCAGATTGGCGTGCCACCGGGAAGTTGTCGTCACATTGCCTCCGAGGGAGTAATCGACGCTGCAGATCCGGTGAGTTTTACCTTTCCTTTTTTCAATTTCTGCAAATTAGAAGCCCGCGTTTGGCCAAGGTAGCCCCCCCCCCCTCCCTCGCGAGTCAACGCCACCGCAAATCCGATGTTTTTTTCCTAGTTTATGCGATCCCTGAGTCAATGTCGCTGCAGATTTTGTGATTTATTCCTTTTTAGTTTCTGTAAATAGACTGTACAAATTAAAAACTTAAGAGTAAAAGGTAAAAATTGCAGCCCCTTTCAGCGAAGGCTGCCCCAACTCTGTAGATCCGATGAGTTCTGTTTTTTTTGTCTTTTTAGTTTCTGCAAATTCGAAGCTACATAAACTAAAACTTATAGAACTAAAACTCTTGTAAGTTTGTAGCCCTACTATCCCCCAACACTGTCAACGTGGCTGCAGATCTGATAAGTTTTTTCTTTTTTGGTTTCTGCAAATAGGAGTTACAAATAAAAAAAATAAGACTTAAAGCTAAAAATGTGTAGCCCCCAAAGTCATGATATTTCTCTACACAAAACTTTTCGTTTTTTCATAAGTAAATAATAGACTAGACCATAAAAGGACAAAAGAAAAAGTATGTAGCCCCCCCCCCCCATTTGGCCCTTCCATCAGTTCTTCTACTGAACCCCCAACTCCATCTCCGGCGAGCTCCCCCTCCCCATCCTCTTTGCACGATGCTTCACCATTCATCTCTCGCTCTTTCTCCCTCCTTAAGAATAGGAGAGATCCTAATATATTGTTGTTTATTCACAATGTGGGTGGACCACATGGCGTCGTCTCCGGCGCCGGGGAAGGTGGAGCGGCGGTTCCCGAGAAAGGTGAAGAGGAGCACATGGCCTTTGCCGAGTGGCTCCTCCGCTACATGGACAAGGACGTCGCCAACCTCCTCCTGGCCGCGGTCAATCCGGGCCACCACCCTCGCCATATCCGGCTGATAACCAAGCCGGGCCGGGCCCTACGCCACCTGTTTATCTTGAGTTCTCGGGAACACCAGAAAGGAGGGACACCAGTTTAGTGATGCCATGACGCGCCACCCCCCACGCCTTCCCCACCTAACTCACTCTCTCAATTACTCTCCCTAAATACCACCTCTTTCCTCCCTCTCCTCTCCTCGTGCCGCCACCACGCTCTATTCATGCCGCGCCGCCGCCCTCTCCTCACACTGTGCCACCGCCCTCTCTCCCTCCTCATGTCATCACCTGGAAGCCAAAGCTCTCCTCGTGTTGCCAGAGGAAGGTGAGATCCGGAACACAGTGTCCTTCTACGGGAAGGATCCGGGATGCCTTGTCCTCCTATGACCAGATCAGCCTTCCACCGGGAAGCTGTCGTCGCATCGCCTCCAAGGGAGTAATCGACGCTGCAGATCTGGTGAATTTTAACTTTCCTTTTTTCAATGTCTGCAAATTAGAAGGATTAGACAATTTCTTCTCTTGGAAATGATTGGAAGGCATGAAAGCAAATGGAGTGGCTAACACATACCTCCAAAGTACGCAATGTGCATGAAGTGGCTAACACATATTTTATAGGACTGTGTCTACCGTACAAAAAGTGGCTCAAAAAATGTGTCTAAAGCACATTATCTCGACTTGTGTTTTTACAATTAAGACCCTTTCTAGAGTGCCATCTCGAGGGGGAGCCTCTGCGCTTCCGGAGGGTGGCTGGATCAGTGCCGCCAAGCCTCCCTACGTCCTGGATCCGGCCTGTCGCATCCTTCTATGGCTAGATCTGGCCGCCCCACCGCCGCACACCATTGTCGCGGCTCGTCCCGGCGCGGACGTCACTCAAGCAAGTGCGCCCACGTGGCCTCAATTAGTGTTAATTACGTGAGGTGGCTGGCGGAGGGAGGAGGTTGGCCGCGTGTTGATGCTGCGTGCATCTCCTGAAAGTAGAGGAAACCTGAACGATGGCTTTTCGTAGTTACTTTGACTTGATAAAACTGACTCAGTTACTCCATATCTCTTCGTGCGATGGAACAGAGCAACCTGGTATTGTGGAAACGGAAGAATGACCCTCCAAACCAGAAAGGGAGTTTTAGTGATGCCATGACGTGTTGCCCTCTCACCTTCCCCTCACTCTCATCGTCTCTTTAATTTTCTACCCCAAACACTCCACCTTGCTTCCTTCTCCTCTCATCGTGCCGCCACCCCTGTTCTCTCCTCGCATCACCGCCACCCCACTCCTCTCATCGCGCCACTGCTCCTCTTCTCTCCTTGCATCGCAGCCGTGCTCTCCTCACGCCGCGCCGCTGAGCTCTGGCCACACCCGTCGCCGCTGGAAACTACTCCCTCTGTTCCTCAATACAAAAAGTCCAAGCTTTGTCTGAAGCCATACCTTTTCAAGTTTGACCAAGTTTAAAGAAAAATCTTCTAACATCTACAGTATCTAATAAGTATACCATAAAATTATATATCATGATGGATTTAATAAAACTAATTTAGAATTGTATATGTTGGTAAAAAAATTATAAACTTGGTCAAGCATGAAGAAGTTTGACTTAGGACAAAACTATGACTTCTTATATTTTGGAACACAGGTAATAGTACTATGTGGTAGATTGATGCTACATTGGAGTAGATTGTAGTGGCGGGTGAGGTGTGGCTGCCAGTAAACTAGAAAATAATACGAGATGAGGGTCCGCCGGTCGGTGGAGGCTATGGAAAAACATATTACAAAATAAATGGCATCGTGCGTAAGAACGCATATTTGACCGAGTTAGCATATATAGAAGGAAAATTGGGTTGCCGTCTTATTTTTACCAGGATTTAACGCACGGTTTACACAACTTGAGTCCTCTCTCCACACCCGTAACTGACCTAGAGGCCTGATACATATTCTGCTAACTTAGCCTGATACATGGACCCGCACTGTCGGATTGTGGGTAAGTTGTTAAATATGGCACGTTGTAACCAGTAGGAGAAAAAATGTGGCACGGAATATTAAATGTGGTAAACACTTTCACAAAATTACAAGTTGACTAATCCTTTAGAAGTTCATA
Source organism: Brachypodium distachyon (assembly GCF_000005505.3). Taxonomy (NCBI): domain Eukaryota; kingdom Viridiplantae; phylum Streptophyta; class Magnoliopsida; order Poales; family Poaceae; genus Brachypodium; species Brachypodium distachyon. The sequence continues at coordinate 38,044,930 of NC_016132.3, read as the reverse complement.
CAAATATGTGAATCATACGGACAAGAAGGACACTAATAAGCCATGAAATTAAGACGGGATGACTTGTTCTTAGCGAATGGAATATACATAAAAGCATGACATTTGGAATATAACCCAGCAAAATATTGAAATCGGTGTCAGCTCGTTGTGTGAATTACACCTGCTAAATAATTTGATATTAGTACCCCGAAATAGGTGACATGTATTGAAATCAGTGTCTCATTGTATGCATGTGTTTTCCATTACTGAGTTCCATGGATTAGACAATTTCTTCGCTTGGAAATGATGGTAAGGCAGGAGAGAAAATGGAGTGGCTAACACATACTTCCAAAGTATGCAATGTGCATGAAGTGGCTAACACATATTTTATAGTAGTGTGTCTACCATATAAAAAGTGGCTCAAATATGTGTCTACACCACATTATCTCAACTTGTGTTTCTATGACACTTTCTACAATGCCATCTTGAGGGGGATCCTCCGCGCTACCGTAGGGTGGGTGGATCCATGCTGCCGGGCCTCCCTACGGCATGGATCCAGCCTGTCGCGTCCATATATGGCTAGATCTGGCGGCCCCACCGCCGCGCACTGTTGTCGCGGCTCGTCCCGGCGCAGACGTCGCTCAATCAAGTGTGCCCACGTGGCCTCAATTAGTCTTAATTACACGAAGCGACTGACGGGCGGAGGAGGTTGGCCGCGTGCTGATGCTGCGTGCATCGCCTGCAGGTAGAGGAGACCTGAACGATGGCTTTGCCTCTCCCTGTTAATTTGACTTGAAAGAACTGCCTGAATTGCTCCATATCTCTTCCTACGATGGAACAGAGCAACCCGGTATTGTGGAAATGGAAGAATGACCCTCCAAATTAGAAAGGGAATTTTAGTGATGCCACAACTGTTGGGGAACGCGGTTGGCTACACTAGCACAAAATAAAAATTCTACTGATTCTGCCCGGATCAATGCTGTAGATAATGGATCACGAAATTACCACTAGACGCGCAGACCCGTAGCGGAAGTAGAGTCGATGATGCGTGTCGATGCCGAGTAGTCGTTCGGCCTGCTCCTCCTTGCCGATCCCACGAGCAGTTCGTCCAAGCGCCACAGGTGCAGCGCCTCCGAGGTATCCACACGTACAGGGAGGAACTCCGTGCGGCGGATTGCTAGATCCGATCATAAGGTTTTGAGCGTGGAGGTGTGACGGTCGAGTATAACTCGCGTCTGGACTGATGTAACCCTAGCCGGGTTGGTCTCCTCCACTTATATAGACGTCCCTAGTGGGCTCAACACTTGAGTCCTGTTAGGAGTCTAAGCCCGATACGAGTTGGATCCGATCCAACTCGGTCCCCACCCCTTAAGCGTGTGACCCTTCAGGTTCGCGGTCAGTCAGACACGACTACGAGCTCGGACTGCGGGCCTGAGTAACACCTTACTCGTCCACTGGCACCGACTCAAATCGATAGTTGGTAGCGGCGCCTAGCAGCACATGCCAACTCCTGAGTGACCACAAGGTATATTGACGAACCACACAATATGTCATATGCAACATTCCTTTTGCCTCACGATATGTGTGTCGAGCTCAAGGCAAGTGCTTGTCAACCTTGTGGATAGCTCGACTCTCTTCTCGTTCCTTTGATACAGATTCCCGAACGGGTTAACACTTAACCCAAATCGCATGGCCATGCTTTCCGAATCTGATCACTCGAGAGGGCCCAGAGATATCTCTCCGAATAGGAGGGGCGAATCCCATCTTGATCAACCATGACTCGCAGCATGCTTCTCAGCAAACCCAAAAGCTACCTTTATAACCACCCATTTACGGAGTAGCGTTTGGCAACCCCTAAGTAGGCCGATTCACATCCCAAGCTCATGCGATGACCTCAGGTCTAGGACTGGCATATACATCGTACTTGAGACTAACAAATGACAATCATCTCGTTGTATCTCAGTGCGGGTCTGTCCGACTCAACAATCTCATTGTCGAGTTCATGCTATCAGTCGGCAACACCTTGCCCTATGACTTGTGAAACATAGTCATCATACTGATTCACATTGCTAGTCTAGGTTATGTGTCCGCATAACCTCAATGACCAGGGACCATTAGAACAACATCATATAATACATAGTCTCACAAACAAATCACGTTTTTATTGATACATATCAGTGATGATGTTCAAGGACAATAACAATAACTCATGAATACATAGGAAATAACATCATCACATGATTGACTCTAGGGCATATCTCCAACAACGACGTGTTGTGCTCTCACCTTCCCCTCACTCTCTGTGTGTCTTTAATTTTCTACCCCCAACACGCCACCTTTCCTCCTTCTCCGCTCATCGTGCTGCCACCCCTCTTCTCTCCTCCTTCTCCACAGCCGTCGCTCCCAAGTTGTACTCGTGCACACGGATCCCTCTCCTCGTGCCGCCGCCATCTCCGACGGGAGCTACCGCTGCGAAAGGAAGGCCAGATCCGCATTGCTGGGCCTCCCTAAGGCTTGGATCTGGGCGTCGTGTCCTCCTACGGACAGATCTGATGAGTTTGTCTTTCTTTTCCTTTTTTTTAGTTTTTGCAAATTAGAAGGCTAGAAGCTACAAATTAAAAACTTAAGACTAAAGGCTAGTAATTTGTAGCCCCTTTTTGCCAAAGTAGCCCCGAGTCAACACTGCAGATCCATTGAGTTTTTTTTTTAAGTTTCTGTAAATTAGAAGCTTTAAATTAAAGCTGATGGACTCGGCCTCACCATCGTAACAGCACAGCTCGCAACGTTCAACCGGTGGAGGCGCTCCGCAGCGCCGGCAACCAAATGCCTCCCCCAAGAGGAGAAAATCAATCTAAGAAGACAACGCCGATGCTTGCTCTAGTGTTGCTGGAGTGGCTAACACGTAACTCCAAAGTATGCAATGTTGCTGGTGATCTGAGCGTGTCGAGCAGGCCCGGCCGCTTGGCAAGCAAGGCATGAAGAACACTGCTTCTGTTATTTTGCTTACGTTGTGGGAGGCTTGGAAGGAAAGGAATAGGCGTATATTCCAGCATAAACGTCTCCATCCCTCTGCTGTGTTCATCCTTATCAAAGAGGAAGCTGCGCTTTGGAATCGAGCGGGTGCGGGCCTAGGTGAATTGCTCTCCGGCTCCGATGATGTACCTTGAGCTACCTTAATTGTTCCTGTTCCTCCCTCCCTCTCTTGTGTTTTTCTTTGTTGTGTTTTGTGTACTTCTCCAGGGTTGATTCTCTCAACCCCTTTTATTGGCAATAAATAGCACGTTGTGGCTGTTTCGTCAAAAAAAAGAGTATGCAATGTGCATGGAGTGGAGTGTCTAACCCATATTGCGGAGGAGTGTCTCTGCCGCAAAAAGAAGTGACTCGAAAAATATCTCTACACCGCAATGTCTTAACTCGTGTCTTTATTATAACCAATATATTTTTTATAATGTCTCAGAGGACTGCCTCTACGTTATAAAGTGCCTTTGCGGCGATTTCATAGGGGCAAATAGCTATGAAGTGCCACTACCGAAGTGTCTGATCATGACATTTGGTTGTAATGATGCTAGGGCAGGAAAGAGGTGAAGTCCAAATGGCTTGGGAAGAATTGATTATAGTGCTCTCGCTCGGATGAACAATACGTTGAAACATATTCAAAAATGTTAAAAACATACTAATGTTCCAAGAAATTCCGTTTGAGCCCGATTGGCATCCATTCCGGTGCCTTGGGTGATGAAGAGGAGTAGCTAGAAAAAAAATGAGTAAGCTCTAAATTCGACATTGATTTCCAAACGACGAAAGAGGTCATTTTGTGTTCCGGTCCAACATTTTTCATGATTTTCTTGGACGAATTTTTCTAAATTAGACGAGTTTTCCTACATGTACGCCTCAAGTAGTACATTAAAATAGATTGTGAGAAGGTCCGTCTGTCCTAAGGGGACAAATTCCCTTCCCCTCGCTGCCTCGCACATACCCCCTCCCTCTCTCATTCATTTTCTGCAAATTATGAAAATCTCGTAGATTTTGTTGTTAGCCAAGGTATAGACGTTGCAAAACTTGATCGTTAGTTAATTACTCCCTTTGATCGTAAATTTTTGACTCAAATTTGCCCAAATATGAATGTATCTATTTTTTAAAAACGTCTAGATACATGTAATATTTCGACAACAATTTAGGATCGGATTATTACGAGTTGAGGTAGTTTATGACTTATTAGGAGCTGAAGTGTACTTATCATGGGCACAAAGCCGGCATGTGTAAACGAAGAATTGAGTTCGATCGGCCACACGAGGAACATGCGTGCACACAGAATTAAGTGGTCCTATATCGATGATGGCCATGGATTCTAGTAATAATTAATAAATAAAATGAACACCCATTTGGCTGATCCCCTTTACAAGTTCATACTAACATGTGAGTGACAGGGATGAGAAGGACACGAAGCCGGCTTTTAATTTGGATTTGATCGAACGAACGTGAAGAATGAAAATAAAGAATTAAATTGGCCCTTTGATCCACGTAAAGGACAAAGGCTGATCATGATAGCTATAGGGGGGCATGGCCTAACACAATCTTCCAGCATCACTATCATGTAGGATCTTTGATGGGGACAAAGTAAGCGACCATAATCAGATAAGTACCGATCTGAATTTCCCAATCAAAATTGTCATGTACTCATGTGAACTTAGATCAGATTGAGCGAGATCCATGGCAGATTATTATCGGAGGATGAGTTGAGAAACGTTTCGGCTGGCTTCTCTCTTGTCGAAAGTCCACGAGCAAGTGAGATGGAAAGATTTTATAGAAAGAAATTGAAACGGGCACCAAAATTATAAGGAGTGGCTATTACGTGCTCTCTCCGATCCATAATAAGTAGTATTTCTAGCACCTCAATTTACCAATCCATAATCCATGTAGTACTAAGCGCATGTAGTCTTAAGTCCATGGGTTAACACGTGGGCACACAGCACACCTTCCGTATTATTTTTTCCGATCCATATTAGTTGTCGCTAATTTAGTACAATTTTATACGACATCCTACAGCTCCGACTGGCACCAAAATGATACTCTCTCTGATACATATAAATTCGTCATTGATTTAATACTGTATCCCTCCCGAATTAACTGACGTGAATAGTAAGATCTGGTCAACTCTTGGAAATGGTTCAAGGGAGACGCTGAAGACTTACAAGGCGATAAAAATCACGTCACTAGCAGTAAACTTTTCAGTGTACGTTGGCCATTACTACTCTTTTGCTTCACCGCGAGTAATTTGCGTCTCCCATGTCCCTGTCAGCGTGTCAACCATTGTCGTAGGATAACTACCGGCCCGTCCGTACGTGCCGACATGGATCACCAATGGATGGATCCGCTGACGTGTCGACGTCGTGTGCCGTCACCTTTTGACCACAGTACACGCCTGATGGCAACCGGATATATATATATACGAATTTACGTCAATTATTTTTGATACAGAAAAAATAGTATTTACTGTGACCGGTCATCTGCTGCTGGCACTAGTATTCCTTCCAAGCACGGGAAGCACCTGTGGCCATCCAGGCAACAACCGTGTGCTTGTTGAGTAGTACTACCTGTAGCTAGTCGGCGACGTCGACGGTCGACCTCCAAATTAAGCTAGCTCCCGTCCTCTTTTTCCTTGTTCTTTCCTCGTGAAAAGGGAATTAACTTTAATAATTTCACTATGGCTAAATCTACTAAATCGTTTGATTTTTAATTAACGATCATTCGATTTCTCAGCTATTAGATATGACTTATATTTTTAAGATTCATAATTAAGAGAGGAAGTATGGATGACGTCCAGATACTAGTCCGATAATTTAAACTATTTTTTGATTAAATTAAAAATCAGATATGAGACCACACTGTCCATTTCTGCAATAGCACTGATGTTACTGTACATTACTTCCTCACATTATCCAGTTTCAACCTCGCACTGAAACAACGACAAGAATTTAGAAACGGAGAGGGAGTACTCCGGTATTTTATATGGACACTTATTCAGTTATTCATGTATACTCCACTCCAGTGTCAACGATGCGAATTGAAACTTGTGTATGTCCTGAAACTAAATAACTGACGGAATAACACTGTAACAGAGTTGACGGAGTACTAGCACAAGTAAGGAAGACAGCCACACGGCACGGCCGGTCGACCGATCTGCACCGGCCAAGGAGAAACAGATTAATCTAGGCCAAGTGTATACTCACTTCTAAGAGAATCTTCTTGTGCCTCTCATGTCATGTCAATGCATGGTATGGTCGGCGTACGCCACCGGTGGTCAACTGCTGATGGGGTTGCTCCTGCAGGCAGGGCTAAGTACTTGTACTTGTCAGGTAGAGTTAGCTTCGTCCTGTCCACAAGGGCACTCATAAGTCGACAGAATTGTACTGGTTGATATCAACCAAAGTAACAACGACCTGAGTCCGGCTTTTTTTTCTTTTCTTTTCGGAGTGCATATCGCATTGTAAAACATGTTTGGTTATAAAGGAAAAGGTAGGAGAATCCACAACAGTGTTACAGAACAAACATCAAATCGGCCCACTCGATAACTCTAAAAAATACATGCTCCTCACTCCGATCCATAAAACGTGTCGCCTATTGAATATAAACTTTGTACTGTCTTAGTATAAATTGGATGACATTGTTTTAAGGATCATCGTGCGGATTCGAACACTGACGCATCTTCGACAACTCTGCTCTAAGCCGGGAACCTTCGATTCCGGGTACTAGTACGTGAGATGTAAGCCATTATGTTTTTCCTTTTTGACAGGGTTTATGAATATAAGCATATTGTCCGAGAAAGGAAAAGGCATATTGACCGAAAAAGAAAAAGGGTTCTTCTTCACTGGCAATTAACTTTTATGAGCGGTTTTTTTAGCGGTTCACTGGCAATTAACTTGATCTGTTTGACCTGGTTTCTACGCTACTCCATGGATTGCTGCCATGCTGAATTAAGTCGAGAAGTTTTGTTATTTTTGGCTTGCTGAGTGGATTCTGGGCTGTGTTGGGCCTAACATAGAATTTGGGCCTGATACTCCGCACGTAACATGGATGGATGTTAGCACAAACTGCAGAAGAAATGAAGGAACAAAAGGACTGGACTGACATCTCTTAAGATCAAACTAGAGGATTTTTCTTTTAGAAACCAGGGATCAATCCCCGGTTCCAATTTGCATTGCATATGATGAAACCATAGAGAATACATTGTCATCATTCAGGTTACAGACCAAATAACACAACAGTTCAGATTTAGCAAGGCAGTTTCTCTAAGAACTTGCACTATTTTGAAGTCAGCTTATCTTCTACTACTACACTAAACGCCAAGTTCTTTGCCATCTAGCACATCAGCTTTGGTCCAGGTACAACACAAACCCAAGCAAAATTGACACACTGAAGGTTCCCGTTCACAGACATGGATTTCCTTCGATTAGGATTGCTTACTTTTACTATAGCGCCAACAGTTCTACAGACCACATTTCCAGAACTGAAAATGTAATACGTGCATATAGATATAGCCACAGCTATGCCATGACAACATTCAGGTTCTTGCGTCATAACCAGCAGTCGCCCGAACACGACGTGTCCAACACCAGACTTAAACAGGACAATAACCATACAAAATTTGCTAAATCTCCCCTGCCTGCTTGGAGAGACCACGCTTACGTCCTACTACAGCAAGCCTCAACCTAAGCAGCGGTCTTCTTTGAAGATTTCTTCTGGAGTTTCTTCTGAGGCTTCAGCTTTTTATTTGACCCGGAAGACGACTGTTTCTCTTTCCTTCTCTTGTTGTCCTTCTTCACTTTGTACATCGTGATTGCCTGGTATAAAAAATTATAGACCGCTGATGTTAGATAGATGGCGGACTACACAAATAATGTGCAAAGTAATGAATTCTGGAGCCTTGCCTTGCTGACATCCAATGGTTCCTCAAAGTTTTTGGCCAGTAGACTGTTCAGGATCTTGTCGTTTTGCTGTTTCTCCAGGTTGCCCATTCCTTTCCCTTCAACAACAGGGAGGAACTGCAGAAAAGAAACAGTTAAGCTATAAATATTATGATATTATCAAAGAAATGGATTCACAAAAGGTAAATAAGTTCAGAGAAAAAAACCTTTCTATTTTTGCCAGCTTTCTTAGGAGCCTTCTCACCAGGCAACTTTTTGTCAAACTTCCCACCACTAGCTGTCGCTGAAGAAGCCATGCCAGCAACATTCTCAAGATCTTCCTTCTTAGCTTTTTTAGGCAGATCAGCTTTAGTTCCTGTGATGGGCACAGCTGTAGCAGCAAGCTGAATATGACTGCATATAAAAACAAAACACTGTCATATGAGACACTTGAGTTTCATATGTAGTGAATAATAAATGAAGTAGTGCAGAAGCCACATCAGAAGGTATTCTATTAGATAGTAGGAAAGGATTACCTTGGCAGAGCACCAACTTTCGCAGCATTCTTCAAATTCCCTAGTCTGTTCTTTTCTTGCTTTTCGACCCTCTGCTTCTTCTCGTCCCTTCTTTTAGCAAAGGGGTCAACACCAGGCTCTGCACAAAGCCAGTAGTCAATTAAGAGAGCACCAGATCAACAAAATAAAGTTTTTTTGTACATATAGATTTCAGAACGAATGGGATTGATAGTGAGAACTTTACAGACTCTTCCAGTTTTTAAGCACACCAAAGGTTAACCAAAGATAAATGAAGGATTGACCATATATGAAGATACTAACCATCTGTCATTTTGGCTTCAATGATAGGAACGTCTCTGTCATCGTTAACACGATCATAGCCGTAAGTACGCTTCCACGAAGCAGTTTGCTCATCCCATTCACGCTTGTTCTTCTTGTGTTTAACAATCCCTGCAAGTATAGTAAACCAGGCAAAATAAAATAAATACAGTTCCAATATAAGTCACTCAAAAATTCAGAAAGAACAACAAGTTCACCTTTCGATTTTGCAAACTGCTCCCACTTAGTAGGAGGCTTCGGCCTTGGTAACTGGTGACAGAAAAGAGAAAGTTTAAGCATATTACAAAATGCAAGCATACATGAACACACACAAAATAACTGCTGGTTTAGCCTAAGCCTGATTACTGGTTTATAGACTGGCACAGAGGAAGAATGAAAAATCAGAACCTATACAGTCCCTAAGGCTACATTTAGTATTGCGGTGCATTCTCATAATCTCGTTTACTCCATCCACCGCTTTTGCATATTTTATCGTTTGGCAAACCAACTTTTTCCCTACTTCCTTGTGCAGTTTATCCGCAGCAGATTTTACAATAAGTTCACTAAGTAATATGCTGGCCAGGAAACTAGAATCGATGCTCGCATCCATAATCTAAACCACAGGAATTCATTCTTCCCAAGTCGAGGAAACAATCAATAAATGGAGTGACTTCAACTCTGCTTATCTTCGGATCGCAAACCTATGTAAGTGCATACGCCCCACAGCAAGTGCGTACGCGCCACAGCAAGCAATTCCATCGAAGCCCCACACCAATCTACCTCCCACACTCGCATATTGGGCAGTATCCAGCAACGCACGAAGAACTAGTCCACAAAAATCGTCTGACTCATCGTATATACAGCAATGGATGCTTTCAAGATCACTACCGTGTATATAGCACCTAAAAAGGGACGAGAGAGAGGAAGGGATGTCATATTCTCACATGCTTCTCGCGGGGGAGGCGGTGGACGGGCGGAGGGAGGCGGACGGAGGGCCCGTCACGGCCCACGGTGGCCGGCAGAGCGAAGAGCGCGTCGGCGACCGCCTGCGCCAGCTCCGTCGCCTTCTGCAGGCACTCGTTCCTCAGCTCCTCCCTGGAGGACTGCGCGGCGGCGATGTGGTGCGACGGGTCGCACGCCATCAGGTTGCCCAGGTCCACCTCGTAGTTGGTGGCCATGGAGGTCGCGGCGGCGGCGGTTTCTTCCGCCATGTGTAGGTCGCGAGGTGGGGGTTTGGGGTTCGAGGGGATGGAGGCTGCAGAGGCGTTGGGGAGGGGAGAGAACTAGGGCTTTGCTGGCCTTTAGTAACCTGGGCTACGGGCTACCTTATGGGCCTTAACGCTTGTGTGTTCCTTCGGCCCCACAGCAGCTTAACATGGGCCATCTCTATTGGGCCACCTTATGTGGCTCTGAAAATTAATAAAACCAAATAAATATTTTCGCTCGACAAAAGAAATTGGTCTGTCCTAAATGATCGCCTTTTTCTGTTTCCCTCCTTTTTCTTTTTACGAATAAATAGTCATTTCTGCTTGTTTCACAGATCTATGGGTTTTGTACAAATTTGTTGCCTACTAACAGTACTGGATTTTCAGTATCAAAACTTGATAGATACTTCCTCACGTATTTTGATCTCGAATTTTACCAACAATTAGACCAACAATATGTACATTATATGTTAAAAATTTATACCGTTGAGAATTCGATGATATGATTATTGTAGCACATAACCTTCATAAACAAAGTCTAATTGTTGATCAAAGTAAAACCCTCAGAAATATGTGCGCACCATCGCTTAATTTTTCCGGATTATACTGTCAATGCGCACAATACCTATCTGTCTCCTTTTGCAGTTTGAATAATTGTTTGCAGAAGCAGCAGAACCCAGAACAGAAGGTGCATAATGATTAAACATCCAAGGTCTGTTTTTAACATAGCAACAACATAGGCAGCCAAACAAAGCAAAAGCAGCTGCTCCAGAATCTGGTGACATCACAAGGTATCATCTCTCAACTAACACAACAGATATATCCATTCTACTACCATTGCAACCCATGCATCAGCCTAACAACAACCCTAGAAGAAAAGCTCAGCTACAGATTTTAACTGCTACTCATCATGACATCATCAGCAACCTCAGGTGAACTGAGCATGTTGTTACACAGGAAGGAAATGGAGCCAGGCCATTTTGCATTTGGTCTCTTGCTGCTGTTGCTACTACTCGGATCTTCACTTGGGGCTCTTCTTCCACAGCCCGCTCATCCTCCGCAGCACGCCGCTGTTCCGTCGCTTAGGGGACTCCTCGTCCGAGAACGGCGATCCCATCATCTTCCCGCCGATCGAGCTGTTGTACTCCGGGTCCAGCGACCCCGTCCTCCCCACCATCCGGCCGTCTTGGTTGTTGTCGTTGTTACCACCAGCGTTGCCCGTGAGGGCAGCGGCGGCAGCCTCAGCGGCCTTGCGCCACTGGTCGGACTGCACACGCAGCCGGCGCAGCTCCGCATCCGCCTCCACACTCGCCACCTGCGCGGCATCCAGCTGCTCCGAGGCCCGGGCGGCGCGCCGGCTGCTCTTGTCAGCCTCTTCGGTCACATACCCAAGCCGCATCCGGACGTCCTGCTCCGCGGCCTTGGCCAGCTCCAGCTCTGCAACCGCTGCCTCGTACCTCTGCTGGACCTGAGCCTCCTTCCTGCCTGCCTCAGACTTGAGGGTCTCATTCTCCTCCGCCATGCTCTGCAGCGCGTTCTCCTTGTCCATCAGGTTTGCCTTGAGCTCGGCGATGTCTGTGATCGACTTCATCAGCTTGGCCTCCAGCTCTGGCTGCATTTCGCTCAAGCCATCAGACCTGTGAAGGTCCTGCACATTGCCTGACAATGCTGCCATGAGCTCATCATTCTTTCTCTTCAGCTTGAGCTCCAGATCACAGATTTGGCGCGTGCACTCAGACTTCACATTCTCCAACATCTCGTAGGCTGACTTTGTCTCGATGGTCATCCGAGTTTGCTCCTCATGGTACCTCATCTCAGCCACCTCAAGCGCTATTCTCAAGTGTTCAATCTCTGGGTCAGAACTTCCACAGCTTCCATTGATGTCACCACCGACATGCACACTCTTCAGAACTTCAGTCAGCGGACTGCCAAAGCCACCATTGGCATAGCAATCATGTGCTTCGTTTGGAGATTCATTAGCTGCAGCCTGCACCTTCTTCAGATCTTCCTCAAGCGAGACTACCCGAGCTTTAGACTCACTGAGCTCAATGTCCTTTGACCTCAGGTATTCTTGCAACCTTGCACCCTCAGCAGCAAGTGAGCAAATGTTGGCTTTTGCAGTGTCCAGCTGCAGCTTGGTCTCGGTTGCTGTGGCATTCGCATCAGCTGCAGCCTTGTCACTCTCCACAACATTGACCTTCAGGCCTTCAATCGTAGCAAGCCGGAGCTCCATCTCCTGCTTCAACCCCTCAAGCTCAGAGTCCGCATCCTCACATTGCTTGGCACGGGCTGAATCAGACTGCACTGTGGCCTCTAACTGCAACTTCAGCCTCTGGATCTCAGACATGGCTGAGCTGAGTGCAGCGGCATCCACTGACTGCTGCTTCTGCATGGCCTCGAGCTCAGACTGCCAGGCACGGTCATGCTCCTGTTGGATCTTGCGCAGTTCCTGGAGACGGGATTCCTCTGCTGCTGAAAACTCAACAAGCTGGCGCTGCGACTCCTCCAGCTTTGAGGATGCATCCTCCCGCTGCTTCTTTGCTTCATCAGCCTCCTGCTGTGCGTGGCGCCTTCGTGCCTCTGATGTGCTCAGCTGTTCCTTGGTCTTCTTCAGCTCATCTTGGAGCTGGTTAACCTTAGAGTCTAACTCAGATAGCCTACTTGGGCGCTTCTTCTGAAAAATGAATGGAAATAGTATGAATTAACTAATTCAAATGAAGCTTACCGGAAAAGATTCTGCATTTTCAGAGCTAGACTGATTAAAGATGCAACTAAAGTCGTCATACCATTCAATTATTATCTTATTTGATTAAAACCACTTCTAGGGTAACTAACTGTACGAAGAGTGCTTTGGGATGTACAGTACAAGACTTCTGGAAAATGAAAGTTTAGTTTCGGAAAAGATCTCTATCAAGTGTTCTTCTAATTCCATATGGCCTGCCTTTAGACGCACATTCTAGAGAAAAATCAGCAACACCATAACTGCAAAACAAGTCATGTCCTACCTCAGTAATAGGGCTTCGTGGTGAACGCCGCTCGATGACCTTTGGGCTCCTCTCAGTAGGTGTTCTTGTTGGTGTGATCCCTGCAGAGTCAGTCTCATTCCCTCCGGTTTTCGCCACACGAGACGACCGAGGAGTTGCTGGAGACGTCCTCTGTGGAGCATCTGAAGGGCCATTCCTACTTGCTGGAGACGTCCTCTGCAGAGCATCTGAAGGGCCATTCCTACTTGCTGGAGACGTCCTCTGCAGAGCATCTGAAGGGCCATTCCTACAGAACTCGGAACGGCAAAAGGCTTTAGTATCAAGTATAAAATCTCACATTGAATGCTTATTGAATTGTAGGAAAGGACTCATGAAGATGAAGTGTACATGCAGTGGTAATTAGAAAATAAACCCAGGAGCTCGGCTACTTGGTTAGGGACTCATGAAGTGTGCATGCAGTGTAATAGTAATTAGAAAATAAACTCAGGAGATCTGCTACTTGGTTATAAATTTCTAACCAAATTTGATATGATACCAAGGTATGCTTGGTTCATTGCCAAAATTCACCATGCCAATTTTTTAGTCATGACCGAAAGTTTGGTCTTTGTTTGGATGATAGCTAATATTTTGGCTTGCCAATGTTCCTTTGCCAACTCTAGTTCATTTTTCTTACTCCCTCGGATCCATATTAATTGTCTCAAATTTGACCAAATATGGATGTATCTATGCCTAAAATGCGTCTAGATACATGTAATATTTCGACAACTAATATGGATCGGAGGGAGTACCAAAGTTGGCCAACTCATGGGCAAGCAAAAGGTTGGCCTATATTTTTGGCTAGCCAAAATTTCAGTAGGGCAAGTTGAGGCTCAATCCAAACACATCTAGTAGAAACTTCACTTTCAACAGAAAAAAAAGACATAACCTACAGTGTTAATATGTTACAACCAAAGGATAAAAATCATTAGTAATTATTTTGATGGCCTGGCAAAGGTAAAGAAAGAAAATCCTAGTCAACACAAGATTTGTAAATATATTTTACTATGCAGAAGTAAATCACAAGTTTGACCTGCACTGATCCCAGTACATTCGATCCCTTTAATGCAAGCATTATGACACCCTAGATACTACTGTCCACCGAGGTGGTAAACACTGCCTCAGGGAGGCACATGCATGTGTAGAACTACAGTGTGCTTGAGCAACACATGCACAAAAGAATGAAGGGAAAAAACACATGAAAGTTACAGGACATCTAGAGCCAGCTAACCTGGTTTTTGAAGCCTGCATGATGAGATTCCTCACCAAATCCTTCTGCACTCACTCAACTTCTGCAGTAATCATAAAAAGTACAACTGTTGACACACTAAAACTGAAACATGGTATTTAATACATGAAAGTAACTACGGTAGTACTACTAAAGCAACTACAGCAGTTAAAATGCAGATTACTAGCAGAAGAAAATTTCAAAAACCAAATGTAGCAAGTTATGGGGTACTGCAAAATTGATGAATATTTTTTTTGGTATGGGGACTAAATTAACCTGAACCTTTCATGAAAGCTGGAAAAAAAAAAGGAAGTGGCGATATTTGTTTCCTCTTTACATCCGAATTAAAAAATGTGCCCACACCCTGTAGCCTCAGGCAGAGGTAACATAGTGCACCAAATTGCACACAAGGGAAGGACTCAAGGCCCAATCTAAAAGGAGTCATCAGGTTGAAGGAATCCAGCAGACAGCAGAAACCTACTCCCACAACAAGCCTAAAAACATCGCAGGCATACCAAACTGCCCCTGATTCATGCAAGCAGCACAGTGGACATTGAGGGCTAAAATGGACAATCCCTTCCAGGGTGGAGAACAATAATGGCAGCCTTACATGGGATGGGGCAATGGCATGGCAGGGAGTAAAGAAATGGAGGGGTCAAAAATTCAAAGGTTAGAAGCTGCAGTAACTTGCACAGTTACAGAGTAAGGCCATTATTATGAATCCCCAATGGGCGTAGACTAGATCCTGCTCATGTTTGTGGAGCGGAGGAAACCGAAATGCATTGATGGGCAAGAACTACTAGTAGTAGAGCAGGAGGATAAACATTTACTGGCACTGTGTGACACTAAGATGCACACACAAAAAAACTTTGGGGATTAAAACATCTGAAGAAATGAAGCACTGTCCAGATTTCTTGTAACGGATTTGATTAAAGCAAAAATGTTGTACCTGTAACAGTACCATTAGAGGCAGTTATTAGCTTGTTCAAAATATTGTAGTATACAGTACCATTTAGGGCCAGCAAGAACAAGAAAAAAGAAGAAGTTTTTATCTCAAAAAAAGAACAAAAAAAGGGGACATAGATTCAGAGGAAAAGAACTTAACCCTAAAACCACTCCAAAAACAAAGATCAAACAAACAAATGTGAACAGATAAGCAGAGAAATGAGGGGGTGGACCGGATTATAGGAATGCAAAGGCCCAAAATTTTCTCTTGATCTTTGGCACTGACTGCTCCCACTACTTGACGAAAACCACGGAGACAGAGGGCATCAAACATGAACGGAATCCCTCACCCTCCTCCCGCATTCACCAAATCAAACCCCCCCAAAAAAACCTCCCTCTTCATAATGCTACAGGAGCCCAAGAACACGGATCGATTTCTGCAAGGAGCAAGAAAGAACGGATCGAGGAGGAGGGAAGGGATACACCATTACAAGGAAGGAAGGGGGAAGAAAATCTCTCACCTTCCTCCTCCTCCTCTCTCTCCAAGGCTTCTTGTTCTTCTTCTCACTCCTGCTCTGTTCTGCTGCAGCTGCTGTCTGCTAGTGTGTGTAGTGTCTTCTCCTCCTCCTCCTCCTCCTCTCTCGGGTTCTGCCACCCCTCTTTCTTTCACTTGCATCGATGGAGGCTAGCGAGAGAGAGTGGTTTTGCTTTGCTCGGCTGCTGAGGCCCACCGGTCAGTCGGGCGGGTTTCCCTGGAAGGAGAGTCGTTCTCGTCGTGTACCGAGGACGGGCTAACCTGACGTACGTTCAACTACTGACGGGTGGGACCATGTGTTCTTCGGGCCCCCATGTCAGTTCTGTGGGAGCGTGAAGGGGGGTCCCTGCAGGCGTGGGTCCCGGGTGGGGGGCGCCGCGTGGGTCCCGACGGGAGATGTTCAGTCAAACAGGTATCGGGCGCTCTGACCGGTGTACCACATGAGATTTTTTTTAATAAGCCCTAAACCCCAAGAGGCCAAGAGTTAATTCTTGGTCTGAGTTTTTGTTTTCAATTTTCGCGGGAGTGTTCTTCTTTTAAGCGATGCTTTCCGTCTTCTCTTTCTTTCTTTTTTCTTTTTTGTCCATGAGTTTCGTTTTTTTACAGTAGCTAGATAAATGGATGATTGTTTTCACCCTTTTCAGTAAACGGAGAAAGGTTATGACATAAAAATTAGAGAGCATATGATCTACTCTTTTGGTAAAATAATACTCTTTCCGTTCAAAAATAAGTGACGTGGATTTGCATAAAAATTTATACAAATCCAAGTCACTCACATCATTTATATTGGGACGGAGGGAGCAGAAACCAGAATGCATGGATCCGCGTGGGCCAAAATGTGTTGTGTCATTCTTTTTGTACGAAATCGATGCTGACCCGAGGCACAACGGGAAACGTCACGGAAGATGGGGACGCGCATTGCAGAAGGAAACAAGGCAGCTGACAGTAGAGTTGGCAGGAGTATATTGTGCGTCTCTCTCTCTGGATGGATCGATCGACAGATGATCTGGTTAGGTTCATGTAATTCTACATTCTCTTGTCTCTCATTTCAAAAAAAATATCTAATTCTTGTTCTCCAGTAAAATAAACACCAAAAGCATAGACCCATTAGACCCATATAGGGCGCATTGCCGTGTCGTTCTTGATTGAAGCGATGCTTGTTGATGGAATGTGAGATAGAAAGACTTCACAAAAAACATGAGCATCGTGGTGCATTCAAAAAGGAAACATGTAAGAACAAAAGAGGTTGCCCAAGGCTTGAGCCCATGTGTGATTTCAATAGATGCACGTACAAATTCAATGGAGTTCAGCCTCATGCATCTCGGCCTGAATTATATAGAGGTTAGTGTATTTGTGGACGTCTCTACTGTATTTCTTAAAAAAAAAGACAAGTACATATCAAAGGTCCATTTTTAAAACGTCCAAAAAATGCACGTATGGTATTTTTCTGAATAAATAGATCGATCTATACAAATATCCTCGTTTTGGAAAAGCTCACTAGCTTGCCGATCTATCCTCTTATGGATCTATACACACTGCATTTTGATCCATGATCTATGAGCATGATCACTAGCATTAGACTCGCTTGTATGCACTTTGGCATCAAGCAATTAATTCATCAGCACATATAGCTCTTAGCTAATAGTACAAGATTGGAATCGGCCCATCGGCTGGCGTCCCAACTAATCCAGCCTAATCCTGTCGGCTGATCAGAGATTAATTCAAAGTATGCTTATACAGTGCCAATGGCCATTTCCGATGTACTCTCTCCCTTTCATAATTCTTGTCGAGATAATGTATCTATACACTTCTTAGATAGATACATTTATTTTTGGTCATTTTATTTGCGCTGCATTTTTGGTCAAATTTGACACAAAATTATGAAACAGAGGGAATACATTATTAAGATGCCTTAAAGGAAAATTTTGACTGGATGATCGTCCCCAAGGGAAGGCATCACTAATAACTACTCCTTCTGATTCTAAATTCTTGACTCAAATTGATACAAATATGATGTGTCTATTCTTAAAAAGTGTCTAGATACATGTAATATTTCGACAACAATTTAAGATCGTAGGGAGTAGCTACGAGCTACCCATTATTAACTGCGTCCCAATATGGTGCGGTTCCACATGATGTTTGCTTGAACCTTTTGGCGAGAAAGCTGCTAAAATCCTGGGCCGATCATCATGCATGTGTGTAATGTAACTACTCCCACTCAAAGGGTTCTTTTACAGCAAAATTATTGTCCCACTCACAAAGCTGCAGAAATCCTGGCTGTTTCTGGTTTTCTTGAGGGTATCTTACGAAACTGGATATGGGCTAAGTGGGCAAAGTGCACCGTTGCTTTCCTACGGGGAGCCTATATCGTGATGGGCAGCTGGCCCATGGACTATTCAGTAACTCAAAGGGAATATGAGATAGGAGGAGACGCAGGAGTTCAAGGAGGAGCCCGGCCCAATTACAAACGGCGCAAAGTAGCAGCCCGCGGGTATTTTTGTTCAGTAGGCCCATCATGAGAAGACCAAGAACCGTGAACACGGCGGGGAGGCCGCTCGTTCCTATTCCCTTTTCGTTTCTCTGTTTTTAGAAAAAAAAAGGACTGCTTCTATGTATTGGTGCACTTGCTAGCAATTTATATCCATTTTTTGTAACAAACGTCATCACTATCCCACTGGACCGCGCTTGCACATTGTGATTCAAGCGTAAACCCTCAGACTTAGTGCCCTTCAACCTGCCAGTGGCGCCTAGACACATGTGTTACTTTTGTAGTATATAGCAGAATGTCCGTGCGTCACGGTCCAGGCAATCCACTTTTAGGTTTTTTTTTTCTCTCTTTTTTTTCTCTTAGACCACACCCGTTCTTCCTCTTGGGTCAGCTTCTCCGAGAACGCCCCGCTCATGTCCGGACGAGCGTCCGTTCCCGTCTTCCTTTTTGTGCCAAAAGCAGCAGACACACGCGCCGGCCGCCGCAATCTCCGCCCTCGACGATGCCTCCTCGGCCCGTGACCCGTCCAGGTGCTCTGAACCGTATCCCTCGGTCCTTCTCTTCCTTTTCCCCTCCTCAATCATCCCCCATAATCACGGCTGAACCGCCTTAGCGCGCGTTGTCGTAGCAGCTCTCGAGTGATTGCCGACGTGGCGAAGACACGAAGTGTGACGCTGAGGAGTTTACCCAGGTTCGGGCCATCCGGAGGTGTAATACCCTACGTCCTACTTTTGTGCGTGGATTCCATTGATTTAAGGGTGTTTACAGGTTGCCGGGGTGGCTCCCCGGCTAGCTACTTGAACTCCTAAGAGCCTCTCAGCTCTGTCTATCTTAGTGTTGCCATGTGAGGGTCTAACCTATCTTAGTGGGATGCGAACTGAGTCAGAGTGGCTCAGATCAACACGGAGGGGACGAGGGCTGAGAGAACGAGTATGTTCCCCTGTTTTCTCTAGAATTAAATGGTGTATGACAAGATGGAGCCTGCATGCCAGAGCCATCGGCTCTCGGATGGAAGGAGGCACCGCATGCCTGACCATATGCTGCATCGCAGGATCAATCTGCCGTTGCACCTACAGATAACGAGCATCACCAAAGCAGGAGAGTAAGGTCGAATGTATGAAGAGATATCTTTGGGTTTTTAATTGTGTTTTCTCCGCCGCGTCAGGCGAAGTATTTTTGTTGGATTAGGAAGGGTCTCCTATTGGGCTGCGCCAGGAGAGGGGAGCTCGGCCGTCTGGAGCGGATGAAGGAGTGGTTTGCGTGCGGGCGGACAAGGTGGGTCTCAGGGGCTTGACGAAAAAAAGGAGGAAAAAAGGTGGAACGGTCCGTATTTTTTACATTGGTATAGATATAGATATAGATAGATTCGGTGCAAGTAATGGGCAAGCCGGCTTAATAGGCCTAATATACATGCAATTCTGAGGGCCCACAAAATTTATGGGATATATATAAACAGATTCGGTGCAGGTAATGGGCCAGCTGGCTAAATAGGCCTAATATACATGCAATTCTGAGGGCCCACAAATTTTATGAAAAGTTTGACAGACGACGGCGAAGATAACGGTCCGTATTTTTTAGATATAGGTATAGATACATGATGTAATATGTCGATGATTCGAGTGGTAGCTGGGTGTGTTACCTTTGATGTATACATGTTGTATTGTGCTAGTGTGGAATCATTTTCACAGGGGTGCTCTTTGAAAAAGAAAGGCTTATGACACGGTAAGTGAACGTATCTACGGAGGAAGAATATGATATAAGTTCGGCGCCCCTAGGCCACATTAGGAATCTTTAATGACTAACCACTCATGAGCAAAAAAGAGAAGAAAACTTTAGAAAAGAGAAGCCTCGATAAGTGTCAACAACAGCTGCAGTTTTGTCCCATCCCAACCTCCATCTTCTAGGATGTTTTGTAGTCTTGTTTTCTCCTAGCCTCTTTGCTGAATCGAGATGTTTCTCTCACCTATTCACAATTCTTCTTTCCTCCCTCTCCTCTCCACACTCCGCTGGCCCTCTTCTCTACTCGTGCCGCCGCCCACCCCTCACGCCGTGCCGCCGTCCTCTACCCCTCCTCACGCCGTCTCCTGAAAGCCCTCTCCTCGCGCTGCTAGAGGAAGTCTAGATCCGGAAGGCCGTGTCCTTCTACGGGAGGGATCCGGGACGTCCTCCTCGGCCAGATTGGCGTGCCACCGGGAAGTTGTAGTCGCATCACCACTGTGGGAGTCATCGACGCTGCAGTCTGGTAAGTTCTACCTTTCCTTTTTCAATTTCTGCAAAATCCGATGAGTCTTTTTTTTTCCTTTTTAGCTTCTCCAAATTATAAGCTACAGACCTCTGCGTCTCCCATCCTCCTCCTCGCTGCCGTGGGGCAAAGCCTGCTCGGTGCCGAGGGCGACATTTCGTTTTTTCTCGGCCGGCCGCGTCCCGAAAGGTCGCAGGAGCTCGCGGTCGGCTGCCTGGTGGTAGCGGCTCTCTCCGTCCAGATCCGGTGACTCTCTGGCTGGATCCGGTGGCTCTAAGGCCGGATCTGGTGTCCTCCTTCATATCTTCTTCTCCTCCTTCGGTTGTTCCTCGACTTAGGCAGGTGGCAGCGAGGCGACATTCTCTCACGGCGAGCACCTAGGGTGCACGTTTCGGTGGCTCCGGGTCAGGGTGGGCATTCAGTTGAACGGTTCGGTTCGTTCTTCCGGTTTTCGGAAAATTCGGTTTCTAGAAAACGTGGACCGATCGGTTCTTCCAAAAACTCCTAACCAACAAAATCGGTTACCAAAAATTCGGTTTGGTTTCGGTTTTGACCGAAAAGAACCGAACCTACCTTGCATGAGTCGCCGGCGCCGTTCTTCTGCCAAGGCCATCTCAGATCTCCCCGTCTGCCCGAGGCCCCAAGCCCACGGGCCACTTGAAGTTGTTGGGGTAGATGAACGTTGGGGAGAAGAGAAGCCGAACCGTGGCGGGCTGGCGACGTGGTTAGGAATGTCGATCCGGGGAGGACGGACGCTGATTTGCAGGCGCTGCTGGCTGTTGTGCTGCAGGGAGCCGAAGTGGGCATGGCGGCTAGGTTTCGCATGAGGGGAATCGGAACTGCGACATAGAACTGATCAATCATCTCGAAGGGACGAGGAAGTGGGCGTGGTCGAAGGGATGAGGTGCCGTGGATCGGGCTGTCAGTTTTGTCTATTGGGCTAGACCGCTCGGTGGGTCGGCCCGAGCAGGGGAGTTTGTTTCCCATTTTATTCGGGTAGCCGAGCGTCAAAACCGAACAAACCGGGATTAATTCGGTTTTTGAATATTCTGGACCGAATTAGGCACCGAAAATTTCAGGTTCGGTTTAAACGGTTTCGGTCCCTGTTTTTTTGACTCGGTACTTCGGTTTTCTGTTAAAATGCCCACCCCTAGCTTCGAGGCATTCTGGCGCCGCATCCCCCGGATGAGTGGCCATCTCCGGCAGCTGCCGAACATCTGCTGCTGCTAGGGTGCGAAGCAGGGTGGCTTTGCAGGCCCCTTCGGCGCCGCATCCTTGGGCGGGCTATCCTCTGCAGTGGCTGGCTCTCTCGGTTCTGCAACGGCCTCCTCGAGCTTCAGCCTGTGTCGTCTGTTGTGGCGGTGTCTCCATGTGGTGCGGTTGCGCTTGCGCTGCTAGTCGCAATTTCTGCTGCATTGCGATCGGCACGCGATTATTTGCCGGTAGGTTTGGTGTTTGGAGTGTTTGCTCTGGGTGAAAACTCGCATAGACGTTGGTCTTTGACGATGCCAACGATGTTGTAGCGCCGTTTCCTTCTTGGAGGTGTCGTCGAAGAGCTTCTACATTCCCTCACTTTGATGTCTTGTGTCTCCCCGTGAAAACCTAAGATTTGTCTACGGCCGGATCGGGCGATGACGGCGTTTTTTACGTTGCTTTCCTCCTTGGGGGCGTCGTCATGGAGACCATGACTCTTGGGGGCACCGGGTGGTGTGGCCGGTCTATGGTGGAGCTTCTGGTCTCGTGTCATTGGAAGTTTAGTGGTGTCTCTTCTTATGTCTTGTTTAGCCTAAGGGCGTCGGTTTGTGTCCGCTGAGAACGTGTGTTCTTATCATTTTGTGCGGTCTCGGCATGTGACGCCTTTCGTCTTCACTGTCGGCATGTAGGTGTCGTGTTGTATTCTCAGTGGCGTGTGGTCCTTCGGCTTAGCCGACGGCACGTAGGTGTCATGTTGTATTCTCGGTGGCGTGTGGTCCTTCGGCTTAGCCGACGGCAAGTGGAGGTAGAATCTCGGTAGTGAGTCGCCCTTCAACTTCATCTACGGCACATCAGCGTCACAGTGGGTCTTAGCAGCGCACGACCCTTCGACTCTGCCGGCTACGTAGGAGTCGTGGTGCGGCAAGACACAGTGTCTGGGTGGGCTCGGCAAATCGACGCCTTTCAACTGCATCGGTGATGCTCTTTATTGTGCATTTGTTTTGCCGTTGGCATGTTTTGTGTGTCTAGGTTTTCTTTGTTATGCTTGTTTTGGCAAATCCTGCCGTTGTACTTGTTGTATCCCGATTCCTTTATTTAAACTGGATTTTGCCCGCTGTAGTCCCTTAAAAAAAGAAGAAACTAAAACTTCGTAGAACTAAAACTTGTAAGTTTGTAGTCTGATGAGGTTTTTTCTTTTTTGGTTTCTGCAAATTAGGAGTTGCAAATAAAATAACTTAATACTTGAAGCTAAAAATGTGTAGCCCCCAAAGTCATGATATTTCTATACATCAAACTTCACTGAATTTCCCCCCATTGGCCCTTCCATCAGTTCTTCACTGAACCCCCACCACCATCTCCGGCGAGCTCCCCCTCCCCATCCTCTTTGTATACGATGCTTCACAATTCATCTCTCGCTCTTTCTCCCTCCTTACAAAGAGGAAAGATTCTAATATATTGATGTTTATTCACAGGTGGGTGGACCGCATGGCGTCGTCGTCTCTGGTGCCGGTGGAAGGCGCAGCGGCGGTTCCGGAGAACGGTAAACAGGGGCAGGGTGCCACTGCTGAGAAGCTCCGCTACATGGACAAGGACGTCGCCAAGTTCCTCCAGGCCGCGGCCAATCCGCCCCACCACCCCCGCCATGGCCGGCTGACAAGCAAGTCGGCCCCTGCCGCCGCCGCCGAGCGCGCGAGGTACGGCTGCGCGTTTGAGCCGGCGTCGGAGGAGGAGGGGCGGCGATTCGCGCCGCCGCAGCTGGTGTGGGCGAAGGTGAGGACCCACCCGTGGTGGCCGGCGCAGGTGGTCGACCCGGCCGACGCCTCGGCGCTCGCCCTCCAAATGCGCCCCGGCGGCGGCGGGGCCGTGCTGGTCGCCTTCTTCTCGGACAACACCTTCGTGTGGGTGCCCGATGCCGACGCCGACACGGCGTCGAACAGGCTCCGTACGTTCAGCGACGGCTTCGAGAGCTTCGCCACCATCGCCGAGAAGAGGACGGCGTTCGCCGCGGCACTCGAGGACGCGCTCCGCGAGGTCGCCCGCCGCGTCGGCGCCGGTCTCTCGTGGCCGACGGCATCTGCATCAACAACATGAAGATGACGAGGAATCAGCAGCAGCAGCAGCAACAACAATTGCAGGTGAAGAATGCGCTCGAGGAGAACGCCGGGGTCCGCCGCCGCTGCTGCTGACGCTTTGAAGAAGCGCCAGGAGATGTTGGGAAAGGAGAAGCAGCTGATGAGCCGAGCGGCGGAGCTGATGTCGGACGGTGAGCTCATGTAGGAGGAGCGATTTGCATTTGCCAATCTGTTTGGTTGTAGTACTACAGTACTTTTTATCTGTCCGTGTTTAACTGCTTATTTTATGTGTGTGCCAAGACAATGTGGCAGTGGTTTTTGGGATAATTTTAAGACGCTGAAATATGTTCATGTTTTTTATTAGAAAATAAACCAAACATCTTTTTCTTACCTCTGAAGTTTTGCCACACAAAATCATCCGGTGCGACGTAGCATCTGAAAAATACCGTGCATGAATGGAAGATGGATCAATGGTGTTCCAAGATAGTAAAGCAGAAAATGAGCAAGAGTCTTTCTTTTCGGCTTCATTTGAAGTTCTGAACAATGGTGTTAACGTTTACAATTTAGAGAACTACAACGTGACAAGCTACAAGGACAACTCGAAAGATTCGTTTGCATGTTGAGACGATGAGACACACTCATGACAGGCAGCAATGGAGGTTTGAGGCTTTGGTTGGTTGGATGAATTGAACAGAAGCCCTCCATTGAGCAGATCTAACGTATTAAATCTGTCAATACTAGGAGATCAAAAGAGTACTATTTGCTTTTACTACTAGTAAAAATGGTAAAACTGGTAGAATCCTAGACAAATCCCCAACGACCCATATGCATCCACGAGGATGATTTATTTCCTCCATTATACACGATTGGTATGAGAAATTCGAGATCATGGTTGGATTCATTTCATGAAATTGGTTGAAAGCGGCTATAGATTGTTCGGTTTGTTCTACTTTTACATACACTATAGCGGGGTGGCCCGCGCAGATTGTGCGGCTAGACTAGTATAATAAAATGATATTTTTTTACGAATTTATAAAGAGATATTTTTAATATTCCACCGACTCTGTCTCTGCTGCCCACTTCCAGCTTGACTTTTTCACCCCAGTGTTAAGGTTCCAGACATCTAATAAATTTGCATTATTATCGAATTTTCATTTTTCGTAGTTGATGTATGTAAATTTTTAATTCGTCCACAGATTCAAAATGTTTACTGTTAATTTAACAATGGTCTCATGCACGAGATCTTGGGGCCTGCTTGACAGTGTTGTGGAAGCGTGAAGGTGGGTCCTAGCAGGAGGCGTGGGTCTTGGGTGGGAGGCGCCGCGTGGGTCCCGACGGGAGATGTTCAGTCAAATGGGTATCGGGCGCTCTGACCGGAGTACATGAGATCATTTTGTAATAAACCCTAAACCCCAAGAGGCCAAGAGTTAATTCTTCTTCTGAGTTTTTGTTTTCAATTTTCGTGGGAGTGTTCTTCTTTTAAGAGATACTTTCCGTCTTTTCTTTTTTTTTCCTTTTTGTCCACGAGTTCCGTTTTTTATAGTAGCTATAAATGGAGGATTGTTTTCACCATTTTCAGCAAATAGAGAAAGTTTATGCGTCACAACATAAAGATTAAAGAGCACATGCTCTACTCTTTTGGTAAAATGATACTCCCTCTGTTCGAAAATAACTGACGTGGATTTGCATATAAATCTATACAAATCCACGTCACTTATTTTGTGACGGAGAGTGTAGAAACCGGAATGCATGAATCCGCGTGGGCCAAAATGTGTTGTGTCATTCTTTTTGTACGAAATCGATCCTGATCTGAGGCACAACGGGAAACGTCACGGAAGATGGGGCCGGACGCGCATTGTGGAAGGAAACAAGCCTGACAGTTGAGTTTGCAGGAGTATATGGTGCCCCCCCCTCTCTCTCTCTCTTCCATCTCCGCCGCAGGCGCGGATCGAGGGCCTCGCGCGGAAAGCCGGCTGGTGCCTAGCCCGCTGCTCAAGGCGGATCGCCAGCGGCAGGGGAGGAGGACAGAGGGGGTCGTCGTCTTCGGCGGCGGCGTCGATGCCAGTGTCCGTGGCGGAAGTCTCTCTCGATCTCTTCCATTCCCTCTGGATGAGCGGCGCTGCAGCGGGATCCCGTCGCCGGATTTGATTGCGGTAGTTGTGGTAAAACAAGATCCGATGTGGTTGCGGTAGCTATGGTCAGCAAATTCCGATTTGGTTTTGATTTGCTTCAGATTTTTTCTTTATTTGCTTCAGAGTATCTCATTGTTGTATCCAAGATTTTGTTCAGTTCCAATTGAGTGTCCTATATATCTCATTGGTGTGTCGTTTATTTTGTTCCGTACCAAGCAAATATCATTGATATATCATTAAAATTTATATGTATATCATTGAATTCATTGAAAAATTATGTCTGCATCATTGAACTCATTGAAATATCAATGAAATTTGTGTGGATACCATTAAAATTTATGTATATATCACTGAACTCATTGAGAAATTATGTGCGCATCAATGAACTCATTGAAATATCAATGAAATTTTTGTGGATATCATTGAAATTTCGTTCGCACAAATCATTTCAATGATATAACAAAAAAATGATATAGTAATTATCTCAGTTTTTAAAATAAAAAATAATTGATATTCAGTTGATACGGTATTCAAGTAATGATGTAGAAAAATGCCAGTGTTGTATCATATAGTATACTCCAGTGAAATACTAGTTGCAATGGTATTGAAAAAGTGCCCGTGTTGGTGAGAGATAAAAGAACACATGTGTTAAAAAAGAGTTTGGCGGCATCCTAATCCCTTTGCTGTTTTATTATTCACAGGTCTGGGTGAACCGCATGGCGTCGTCGTCTCCAGCGGCGGTTCCGGAGAACGGTGAAGAGGGGCACATGCCTGCTGCCGCAGAGCGCTCGAGGTACGGCTGCGCGTTCGAGCCGGCTTTGGAGGAGGGGCGGCGATTCGCGCCGCCGCAGCTGGTGTGGGCCAAGGTGAGGACCCACCCGTGGTGGCCGGCACAGGTGGTCGACCCGGCCGACGCCTCGGTTGACGCTTTGACGTGATAAGCTGTGGAAGATGTGATAAGCTGGCAACCGACGGAATCAGCAGCAACGACATGGGGATGACGAGGAATCAGCAGCAGCAGCAGCAACAGTTGCAGGTGAAGAATGCGCTCGAGGAGAATGCCGGGGTCCGGCGCGGCGCGCGCGGCGGCCTTCGCCGTGGGCGCGCTCCGCGGCGAGAAGCTCGTGGAGTACGTCTCCGCGCTGGCCGTGGCGCCGACGGCCGGTGCCGACGGGCTCGACCTCGCCGTCGCGACGGCGCAGCTCTCGGCGTTCAGCCGGTGGAGGCTCTCTGCCGCAGCGCAGGCGATAGAACGCGGCCGTGCCAGTGCCACTGCCGCCCGCAAGAGGAGAAGAAGGTCAGTGGAAGAAGAAGACGCCAATGCCGCTGCTGCTGTTGACGCTTTGAAGAAGCGCCAGGAGATGCTGAGCAAGGAGGAGAAGCTGATGAGCCAGGCGGCGGAGCTGATGTCGGATTGTGAGCTCATGTAGGAGCGATTTGCATTTGCCAATTTGTTGGTAGTAATACTGTTTATCTGGGCGTGTTTAACTGTTTATTGGCGTACTATGTGTGTGTGCCAAGACGATTTAGCTGTGGCATTGGGGGAATTTTAAGACGCTGAAATGTGTTCATGTTTCTGATTAGAAAATAAACCAAACATCTTTTCTTAATACCTCTGAATTTTTGCCACACAAAATCATCCGGTGCAATGTAGCATCTGAAAAATAGTAACTGTGCAGGAATGGAAAATGGATCGATGGTGTTCCAAGATAGTAAAGCAGAATGAGCAGGAGTCTTTCTTTTGGGCTTCATTTGAAGTTCTGAACAATGGTGTTAACAGTTAAAGTACAACGTGACAAGCTACAAGGACAACTCGAAAGATACGTTTGTATGTTTTGACGATAAGACAGACTCATGATAGGCAGCAATGGAGGTTTGAGGTTTTGGTTGGTTGGAATTGATGGATAAAGCAGATGCTTCTGCAAAACCTTCACAGCTGCAGCCTGCAGGCAGGGTGTCAAAAAGCTCCTTACCTTTTGGTGAAAACAAACAAAGAGGAAAAAAAGCTCTAATCTTTTACCTGCTGTAAGCGATGCCTCTCTCTTAAAAATTCGAATTCAACGTTAAAAAAAAGGTTAAGATAGTTAGAAGTGGTAAACAGACTAGGTTTTGGGAGGACATTTGACTAGGAAATACAGCTCTTAAGGATAGATATACTAGATTGTTTAATATCTCTCTTAATCATAATATTACTGTGTTTGGTGCTATTAGTGATAATTTTCAGTCTATGTCGTTTAGAAGAAACTTTACTTCGGACACTTGTGCTCTTTGGAATGATCTTAAATCATGTTGTGCCCATGTTGTTCGTAACAATGATAATGATGGAAGTAGATGGGTCTTAGAGAAGAATGGAGTTTTCTCGGTCAAGTCCTTTGATAATGCTTTGGTTGGTCAGAAGATCCATTTCCCGTTTAAATACTTTTGGAAACTAAAGGTCCCATTGAAGATTAAAGTTTTTATGTGGTTAATTTCTCGGAATAGTATTTTAACTAGGGATAATTTGTTGCATCGTGGTTGGAAAGGGCCCAAGGAATCTTGCTTCTGTGGGTATGATGAATCCATAAATAACTTATTCCTTGTGGGATTTTACGGTACCCTGGTACTCCTTTGGAGTGGGTGGAGTACCACTCAAATCTGGCCATTGGATTGAAGGGTAGTTTAGTCATTATCTCCCGTGTTTACAACTAAATCCCGATGAAATCGTACATATGGTAGAAGAATGCTTGTGCGCCGCCAGCCCATCTCCTTGTCTAATTCACGCCGCCGCTGCCGATATTCCTTGCAGAAGCGCTCTGGGCGCACCCTCTTGCTCATGGCGCCATGGCGCATCCACCTCGTTGGCCAAGTCGTTGTGCGAGATGCGTGGAACTCGATCCAGCCCGCTTTTGTGATCCTGCCATGTCCCGGAGCTTGGTCGACACTGTGGCCAGGTGATCATTAATCGATGCCTCGCTAACTAGTTGGAAACCTGATCCTTTGGTGCGGGCAGAATAATGATCGCCGGCGTCACCTTCTGTGAATAATTAACGAGGATCATGAATCCTTGCGTCGCACTCTATGGATGTACGGATAACGTTATTAGCATCTTGGTTATTTGCCGTCGAGATTACGTTTTTACCCTCAAATTCAAAGTACTCCATAGTTTTTTCACACGGTACTCCATCCTAATCGCGCTGGAGTGCCAGTTGAAATCAATTATCTGATGGAAAGAAACAGAGGGTCCATATTAATTACCTGGTACCGTAAAAGAGCTCTATTCCTTGAGTGTCCTGTTGCTAAATTTGTTTGGAAAGTTGTTTGTTGTTCATTGGGAATAATAAAATTCCCTATTCCATGCCAAAAAAAAAATCCATAGATGGATCCTTTGTTTCCCTATTAATCTTAGAATTGTAGTTACAATTGGTATTTGTGCTGTATGACGGGCAATCTGGAAAGCCAGAAACTTGCTATGTTTCCAAGGTAAAAGTTTGGGAGACCCAACTAATGTTGGTTTTTTGTGTCTGCTATTGGCTTGACTATTGGGCGGCGCTTCAGAAAACTGAAGGTCGGGATAGGATGTGAGCCGCTTCTTTGCTCCTGCGGACAATGGTGACGGAGATTCTGGGCAAGTCTCACGGTTGGGGCCTGCTGAGGCGATTAACTGAAGCCTGATGTTTTCTGTAATCTTTGTTTAGATGTTGATGGTTCTGTATGAATGTTTTGCAAGATTTTTGGCTGTGCAGAACTTATGACAGTCCTGTAAACCATTCATGGCCATGAATGAAGTTTATCATATCACTGATCTTCCCATAAGAGATGGTTGACCATCGTGTCAAGAGCAAATAGCAATATTCTTGAAATTATCAAATATATATTAGAGCATCTCCAGTTCACTAGGGCCTTTAAACAAGGCCCCTATCCCGTTTTTAGGGGTTAAGACCAAAAAATCATTTTCAGCACGGCCCATGAAATATGAAGGCCCCAGAAACACCCTCTGGCCCTCATTCGTGTGGGCTCCACAGGGAGGCCCCTGTTCCCTCGCGTGCTTGGCCACGTCAGCTCTCTCTTCTCTCCTCTCCCTCTGTCTCCCCAGCGCCGCCGTTCCGCACCTCGTCGTCGCTGCCTCCGTCGTCCGGCGTCACCTCCCCGCACCACGCCGCCGCGCCTCCTCGCTCTGCCCGTCTGCCGCCTCCCCGCACCACGCCGCCCGGCCGCAGGCCTGCGCCGCCCTGTGACCCGCCGCTCCGCGCCGCCGTCCTGCGCCGCGACGCCTTCCTCGTTCCGCGCGCCGTCGCCCCGTTGCCGCCGCGCCCCGTGCCGCACAGCCCCGCGCCGCGCCGCCTCGCCGCCGCCCTGCGCCGCCCCGTGACCCGCCGCTCCGCACCGCGACCCGCCGCCCGCGCCGCCGTTCCGCCGCTGCCCTGCGCCGGCGCCGCCCCGCGCTCCGCTGCCCTGCGCCCCCCTTGCCTAGTAGGAGCAGGTGGCAGCCATGGTTGGGAACGGAGAGGATTTTCGGTGGAGAAGAAAGAAGAAAAATAAAAGAAAAGAAAAAAATAGGTCTTCCAATGACAAGTAGGTCCCACGTGTCATAAAGAAAAAAGGGCTACCGCTGAAACTTGTTGATTTTTTTGGAACCCTATAATTTGAAGGAAGCTCATAAAGGCTGTTTAGGAACCTTATTTTAGGGACACCTGTTGAAGATGTTTTTAATGAATCCATCCAACATAATTAAGCATTGGCAGTGATCTTAAGAGGATACACCATGAGAACGGTGATGTTCCCAAACCAGTTTAAACCATCGGAGATCCATCTGGTTAAAAAAAGAATTTATGCATATTCTTGAATCACAACCTTATATTTGTTCCATGACAATCAGCAGATGATCTTTTTTTCCTGCTTCATTTGAAACGATTGTGTATATATTGTCGGCCAATCCGCGTCTTTCTTTAGGGCTTCATCTGAAGTTCTGAACAATGGGGTTAACCGCTTACAATTTACAAAATAAAAAGAAATACAAAATACAACGTGACAAACCACAAGGACAACTAGAGAAGTAGATGAGCCTAGTTTCACTCACCGGGTAACTCTCCCACTAAACCCACCGGCCCCAGTGTTCTTCTCCGGCGATCGAGCCCTCTCCCTCTTGAACAAGGCAGCCATGAATCCGGCGCATGTGGACCGCACGGAGTTCCTCCTCCAGTCCTCCAGCTTCCCTCGTCGCCGCGGGCGACCGTCACGGAAGCCGGCGCCGGCCCAGCAGGAGTTGTGCGAGCAGCGGCGTGCGCGCTACGGCTGCGCGTTCGAGGAGGAAGACAGCGCCGGCGGCGGGAGGTTGGCGGCGTCCCGGCTGGTGTGGGCCAAGGTGAAGAGCCACCCGTGGTGGCCGGCGCAGGTGTTCGACGCCGCGGACGCCTCAGAGCTCGCGCTGCGCCACCGCGGGCGCCATGGCGCCGGAGCCAGAGCGACAACCACCCTCGTCTCCTTCTTCTGGCACATGACGTTCGCGTGGGCCGACGCGGCGAGACTCCGCCCGTTCCGCGACGGCTTCCCGCTCCTCGCCGGCAACAACGTCGCCCCGCCGTCGACGCCGCGCTCGCCGAGGTCGCGCGCCGCGTGGCCGCCGGCCTGTCCTGCGCCTGCAACCCTGGCGAGAAGAAGGAGCAGGCGGTCGCGAACGCCGGCGTCCGGGAAGGCGCGCGCGGGGCGCCGGTGGACGACGCCGGCTTCGCCAGGGAAGCTTTCCGCGGCGAGGCGTTCGTGGACTACGTCTCTGCTCTGGCGGTGGCGCCGGGTGCCGGTGCTGACAGGTTCGAGCTCACCGTCGCCATGGCGCAGCTCAGGGCGTTCAACCGGTGGAGGGGCGGCGCTCCGAGAAACATCGGCATCATCGACGACGGCGCCATGGAGGCCGCTACGGCGACGCTTCCGACGGCTCCCAAGAGTAGGAAGAGGAGAAGAAGGGCAAGGCGAGGAGGAGGCGCCGCCAGCGACGACACTTCCGACGGCAACAGGACGACGATGTCGAGGTGCGCGCGCGGGGCGGCCATCACAAGGGACGACGAAGGCGCATTCCGCTGTGAAGCTCTCGTCGAGAGGCTCCGCTATATGGACAAGGACGTCGCCAAGCTTCTCCTGGCCGCGGCCAATCCGCGCCACCATCGCCGCCGTGGCCAGCAGACAAGCAAGCAGCCGGCCCCTGCCGCCGCCGAGCGCGCGTTCAAGCCGGGCTCGGAGGGGCCGCCGCAGCTAGCGGAGCTTGAGGCCTTCACCCAGTGGAGGCGCGCCCCAAGCCCCCTCAACGTCGCCGGCAATGGCGGCACGGAGGCAGCCACGCGGCCGTCGGCAAGCCTTGCCGCTACCAAGAAGACAGAAGGATCAATCGGAGGAGACGATGCTGCTGCTGCTGCTGATGATGATGATCGTGCTGGCCCATGGAGGATGATGAGCTGCACCAGATCAAGGGAGAACCCAGAGGCCTGCGAGATTGGCGATCGTGATGAAGAACAACTGGATGGTCATGATCTTGAGCCGTCTTCACCAGAGCAGATCTCGACCAAGATGTTCAAGAGAAGACTGCAAGTGGGGTGGAAGGACTTCGTGATCGTCGTGCAGTTCGTGGCCATCCTTCTGCTCGTGTGCAGGCTGATCCAAGTCAACATTTAATCCTGCTGCAGAATTTTGGGCTGAAATGAAAACACAGCTCCTTCATATGCGGTTCAAATGAGAAGCTAGAGTGTATATCTTTGTCCTTTTACGTCTGTGATTTTTCTCTTCTTTTTTTCTTCTTCGGTATGTGATTCAGATTAGAAAAGAGTATGTTCTTTTTGTTGTTGTTGAATGAACCTTTTTATGTACTCTATTTATCATTGTTTGCCAACTGAATTGGTGCTTCAAGCCTTGAAGAACAGAAGAAGAAGAAGACCAAAATATATATAAAGAAAACTGCAGAAGGAGAAGCGCGTACGTGTATGCATTATCAGTTGAACGAACATGATAGGAACAGTAAATGGTCATTTATTTCAATTTCGCAGCGACAACAATAAAAGCACAATCTTTTTCAGCTTCAATTGAACATGGCAGAAGCAAGTGTACTAAAATGGCTACAATTCATAGCCACACCAACTCTTGATCACAAGCGATTGCATCTGCAGGGATCAAAAGTTTCTCCTTTGCTTTTGGGTTAAAAGTTGGTAAGGGCTGTAAAAACCATTGAATCAAGGGTTAATTGGATTTATGCCACTCTCTATTCCACTAGGTGGAGATATGACTTTAAAAAAACTTGACTTGGAGAAATGACACTCTAACTTTCTTATACTTCTGTCAATGCCATTTTGTCCAATATCTGCATGTATATTGTCTAAATACGTATAGACATAGTTCTATACGAATAGTTTTTTTTTTCAATCCCAAGTCAAACAGTTCTATTCCTCTCAACCCGACGCGCTCCTCATATCCCGTCCCTAACTGTATTGCTAAACATATACTGTCTAAATACGTAGAGACATAGGCATAGAATTTTTTGAACCTTTATAGTGCCTTAAAGACTCGAACGTACTGCTGAACGTTGTAAATAGGGGTATTATGGTAAATACAGTTGTACACGCTGAAATACTTGTATTTTATGAACATTTATTGGTCTTAAGTGGACATAATGGCATTGATAGAGGTATAAGAAAGTTAGAGTGTCATTTCTCCAAGTCAAGATTTTGTAATGGTATATCTTCAACCGGTGGAATAGACAGTGGCATAGATCCAATTAACCCTTGGATCAAAGATTGGTTTTCTGAAGAATAAGATCACATGTTTTTACAAGTGTCACTTTTTTTGGATAAAACATTGTCAAGTGTTTATGGCATGGTGGGAAACTACATGATTCATTGGTTTTCTAGAAAAAAAAGAAGAAGATTTTGGTTACAGGCAGAGATCATGCATGGCAATTGGCACCTTATTATGAACGTGAAGAGAGGTGCTGCTAGTATTTGAGAGAATTGAGATAAAAGATCATGGTACAATGGATCTCTTTCCCAACAATCAACAACAGCTGCTGCTGCTGTTGCAGTTGCAGACAATGAGTTCAGACTTCAGAGGGTGTCAGTTTCTACCATGCTTTTGCCTCCTGGCCTTTCCTCCTTTTCTTTCGAAACGGATTCCTATCGCTTCTTTCTTGCAAATCCTTTTTGGCGGTCTTGCAATCCTGCACTGATGAAGCTGCAGCAGTTTCAGTTTATATATCTTGGGATAACGTTGACGTGCGTATATAGTTATAATAAAACCCAAGGATTTGAATTTGAATTGGAATGTGGAGGAAACGTTAGAAGGGGAAAAGAGACGACAGGTGTCACTATGTAATAAGAATAGCCTTGGTTCATCGTTAATCATGGACTAATGGTAAGATGAAGATAAAAGATGAATCTTTTTGTACCAACCAACGGCCATCTCCAAGCTGTGTATCTGCTGCTTCAGAAGTTCGCAGAAGAGGATAGGCAAGCCTTTTTTCTTCCTTGTCTTGTTGCTGCAGGTAAAATAGAAAAGGTGTGTTGTTTTAGACATGATCTGATCACGAAGGTACAAATTGAAATGCATATCCACATTGACATCTTTATGCTACAGGTACTCATTTACAAAGAAGAAAAAACTCTGTTTTTCCAAGCTATGAATAAAATGAATGGAGGTAATTCCTATTTTTTTACTCTTTTGAAACTTGAATGAGTTGAAGTTGTAATTGACAAAAGAAGAAAAAGAAAAGCTGCAGTACAGACAAGAAAGAAACCATTTGAATTTACTTTTCAGGAGAAATTCAAATGAGTGGCAACGACATACATGACCAGAATCGGGTTTAGAAAAGGAACCAAACCACAGAGATCTTCTCATCTGTGTGTGATATTCTCGCCCTCCTGCTAAACCCCAAACTAAACCCCCACCCCACAGTGTTCTTCTCCGGCGAGCTCTCTCCCTCTTCTCCAAGGCCATGAATTCGGACCGCATGGCGTCGTCTCCGGCGCCGGCGTTGCCGTACGCCGAGGGGCAGCGCGGGAGCACGGCCGTGGCGCGGTCGGCGAGGCCCCGCCGCGTGAACCCGGACGTGTCCGCCGTCTTCTTCCAGTCCAGCGTCCGTCGCCGCGGGCCACGGAAGCCGCCGGCGCAGGCGGCGCTCTGCGAGCGGCGCGCGCGGTACGGCTGCGCGTTCGAGGAGGAGGACGGCGCCGGTGGCGG
Organism: Brachypodium distachyon; assembly: GCF_000005505.3. Lineage (NCBI taxonomy): Eukaryota > Viridiplantae > Streptophyta > Magnoliopsida > Poales > Poaceae > Brachypodium > Brachypodium distachyon. Next base: position 38,009,964 of record NC_016132.3, on the reverse strand, counting down.
GGGGAGGTTGGCGCCGTCGCGGCTGGTTTGGGCCAAGGTGAAGAGCCACCCGTGGTGGCCGGCCCAGGTGTTCGACGCCGCGGACGCCTCGGAGCTCGCGCTCCGACACCGCGGGTGCCATGGAGCTACAACCCTGGTGGCCTTCTTCTGGGACATGACCTTCGCGTGGGCCGAAGCCGAGAACCTCCGGCCGTTCAGCGACGGCTTCCCGCTCCTCGCCGGCAACGGCAGCATCACGGTTGCCTGTGCCGTCAACGCCGCTCTCGCCGAGGTCGCGCGCCGCGTGGCCGCCGGCCTCTCCTGCGCCTGCTGCCACCCCGGCGAGAAGCAGCTGCAGCAGGTGGTTGCGAACGCCGGAGTCCGTGAAGACGCGCGCGGCGCCGCGGTGGACGCTGGCTTCGCCAGGGCGGCGTTCCGGGGCGAGGCGTTTGTCCAGTACGTCTCTGCTCTGGCGGTGGCCCCGGATGCCGGAGCTGACAGGCTCGAGCTCACCGTCGCCATGGCGCAACTCGGGGCTTTCAACCGGTGGAGAAGCCCGAGCCTGCCGGAGTACAGGGCCGCCTTTGGCATCGTCGAGGACGGCGCCATGGAGGCCGCTGCGACGGCACCGGCAAGCCGCGCGACGACGACCCCCAAGAGGAGGAGGAGGAGAAGGGCAAGGCGAGGAGGAGGAGGAGCCGCCGCGAGCGGCGACGCTTCCGGCGGCAACCTGACGACGACAATGTCGAGGTGCGCGCGCGGGGCGGCGGCGGCCATGACGAGGGACGACGGCGGCAAGGCTCTCGTCGATTACGTCTTGGCGATGCCTGCCGGAGCCGGAGCGGGAGCCGTCGACAGGCACGAGCTCAAGGCCTTCACCCAGTGGAGGCGCGCCCCAAGCCGCCTCCCCGACCTCGCAGGCACCATCAACGTCGCCAGCAATGGCGCCACGCCGTCGGCCGCTACCAAGAAGATAGGAGGATCAATCGGAGGGGACGATGATCGTGCTGGCGCGTGGAGGATGACGAGCTGCATCAGATCAAGGAAGGATTCAGCAACCTGCGATAGTGACGATCATGACCATGCCCTGGAAGAAGAACAAGATGATGATCTTGAGCCGTTTTCACCAGATCACCCGTCGTCTCATCAGATGATCTCGTCGAAGATGGTGAGCAGCAAACTGGGATGGAAGGACTACGTGATCGTCATGCAGTTCGTGGTTATCATTCTGCTCGTGTGCAAGCTGATCCAGTTACATTAATCTTGTAGAATTTGGGCTAAGCTGCTTCATACTTGGTTCAAATTATAACAGAGGATGCACTTTTTGTTGCATGAACCTCTTTTTTTCTTTTTCTTAATCTCATTTGCCGAGTGAATTGGTGCTTCAAGCCTTAGAAGAAAAGGAAGATCAAACTATAAAGAAAAAACTGCACAAGCAGCAATACGTACGTGTATGGACAATCTTTTGCTCCATCATTTGATAGGAGAAGTAAAAGTGGTTATTCATTACAATTTCACAGACACAACAATAAAAGTACAAACTTTTTCCGCATCAATTGAACAGGGCAGAATTAAGTACTACGTACATGGCTACAATCCACAGCCACAACAACTCGTATGGTTTTCATTCAATCCACAGCCACAAGAGATGCTGCATCTGCAGCCTGTCCATTGCCTTTAGGTAAAAAAGGAAACAGAAAAAGGAAGAATTCATTCTGCGGCATGCATCCGTGCAGCAATAGTCCCATGGACAGATAGAGCGGCAGTGGACAATACAGATCCAACTGGGAGCAATGCCAAGTTGGTAAAGGCAGTAAAAACCATTGAATCAAAGATATGGTTTTCTGAAGAAGAAGGTCGCAAGTTTTTCTTATGTGTAAGGATTTCCAAGTGTTTATGGCAATGGTGTAGTAAATTAACAATAACAAGGGCATGGAGGTTTATAAACTCTAAATTAAGCATCACCTGCTGTTGTTCACCATCGATCGGTTACTGGCATAAGATCATGGTAGATAGTACTATTTGGGAGAATTGCGTTCATGGTACCATGGATCCTTTTTCCCAACAACCAGCAGCAGCAGAGCTGTTGTTGCTGCAGGTGCAGACAAAGGGTTCAGAGGGTGGCGGTTTCTACCATGCTTTTGCCTCCTGTCCTGCTCTTCTTTTGAAACGGATTCTTATCGCTTCTGTCTTGCAAATCCTTTTTTTTTTTTTGCCATGATCCCTCTTGTTATGTGATCTTGCAATCCTGCCCAGATGAACCTGCAGCAGTGCAAATGCATGTATCTTGGGATAATGTTGACGTGCGTACTTATAAGCAACCCAAGTATGGAGTATTTGAATTGGAATTGGGAGGAAAAGTTGGAACAGACAGAAAAAAAAGCAAGCTAGAAAGAAAGAATTCTGCTGGATGCATCCGTGCAGTAGCAGTACCATGGACGGACAGAGCAAATAAGCATCACCTGGGTTCATCGTTGATCATGGTAAAGATAAGATAAAGACCAAAGAAAGATGAATCTTTTGTACGAGAACAACCTCCAGCTGTGCGTGCATCTGCTCCTGAAGAAGTGCACAGAAGAGAAGAGAGGCCAGCCAGGCTTCTTTCTTCTCTTGTCTTGTTGCTGCTGCCGGTAAAAGAAAAGAAAAATAGATGTGTTCTTTTACTTTTGGACGTGAGCACGAAGGTACATAGAACAACTCTACCCTTGGAGCAAAAATTGAAATGGAGATCCTCACAATGACATCTTTATATGCTGCAGATACTCATTTACGTAGAGAAAAGAAAAGATGAACACAACAAACTCTGTTTTTTTTTCCAAGCTGCAAATAAAATGAAATTTGTTTTACTTTTGAAGCTTCAATGAGTTGAAGTTGTAAATGACACAAGAAGAAGAAAAGCAGTAGAGTCCAGACTCCAGACAAGAAAGGAACCTTTTCTCGTTTAACCCCTCCATTTTCCGGTCTTCTCAATCCCACCCTCGCTCTTCCTCTTCTTCGTCTCCTCCTCCTAAAACCCCAACCAAACCTCTCCGTCTCCGTCTCCAAAGAGTTCCCTTTTTCTCTTCGTCTCCTCCTCCTAAAGGTCTTCTCAAGTTGAATGTGTTGCTGTTTCAAGTTTCAACGACGACAAGGCCATGGAGGACTTGCGTCGGTACACGCGCAAGCTGATCATTTGTTTGTTTACAGGTCCCATGGCCATGGCGTCGCCCGCGGTGGTGCTGCCGGAGGAAGAAGGCGCGGTTTGCGAGAACTTCGGCGATGGCCGCCCAACGAGGCTCCGCGTCGTGCGCCCGGACGTGGCAGAGCTTCTTCTCCAGCGTGGCTCCCCGCGTCCTCGCCGCCCGAAGACGACGAAGGAGAAGCAGGCGCAGGCCGGGCGCGCAAGGTACGGCTGCGCGTTCGAGGAGGAGGACGGCGGGAAGTTCGCGCCGCCGCGGCTGGTGTGGGCGAAGGTGAAGGGGCACCCGTGGTGGCCGGGGCAGGTGTTCGACCCGGCGGACGCGTCGCCGCTCGCGCTGGACGAGCGCCACCGCCGCCGCCAAGGCTCCACCCTCGTCGCATACTTCTGGGACAAGACCTTCGCCTGGGTGCCACCGCCGTCATCTTCATCGTCGTCCTCGGCGCCGGCGCGGGCGCTCCTCCGCCCCTTCCGCGACGGCTTCCCGCGCCTCGCCGCCGTCGACTCCCGCGTCCACGTCAGGACGCGGACCGGCGCCGCAACCATGACGTTCCTCGGCTCCGCCGTCGACGCCGCGCTGGCCGAGGTCGCGCGCCGCGTGGACGCCGGCCTCTCCTGCTTCTGCCCCGGCTGCGACGGCGTCGCGAGGAAGCAGCCGGTGGAGAACGCCGGCGTCCGGGAAGGCGCGCATGGTGCGATGGTGGACGCCGCCTTCGCCCGCGACGCGCTCCGCGGCGACGCCTTCGTCAAGTACCTCTCGGCGCTGGCGCTGGCGCCGCTGGCCGGAGCCGACAAGCTCGACCTCACCGTCGCCATGGCGCAGCTCAGTGCCTTCACCCGCTGGAGGGGCACCAGAGGCCTCCCTGCGTACACGGCCGTCTACGGCATCGACGACCTCGCCGACGGCGGCGCCATGAAGGCCAAGAGGAGAAGAGCGACTGCAAGAGACAACGATGCTTGTGTTGCCAAATGGAAGATGTCAAGGTGCAGAGCAAGAGAAGAAGAAGATGATGATGATGCCATGGAGCTGGATGGCTTCGAGCCAATGGTGCCACAGCCCCTGTCTCAGCAGATGTCCACGAAGATGGGGAAGCTCATGAGCCGGGCGGCGCAGCAGCTGTCGCAGTCACCGGCAGCAACCCGCAAAGCGAATTGCAATGATCATCATCATCATCAGGTGAATTCAGGCCTGAGGATGATGGAAAGGGCTGCTTCTGCTGCTGATCACACCATGACTGCTCCTTCAGTGAAGCTCCAGCACGGTGGCGAGCCTCCGGTGGCAGGGCTAGTGCTGAATTTCACCAGCCCGGGCGCCGTGCTTTCCATGACTGACCTCGTCAAGATATTCAGCCACTTTGGGCCCGTCAAAGAGATCAGGATAGAGAATTCAGCTGCTGTGGTGATGATCTTCAAGAGGAGAGCGGACGCCGAGACGGCATTTTCGGGCACGGCCAAGATCGGCGCTCTCAGCGCGAACCTCGTCAGCTTTCGCCTCACCTACTCGCTGCTGTCGGGTGCCACACCAATTGGTTCTCCAGGGACCCCAGTGAGCACTGATGAAGAAGATCACCTCGAAGCTGCTCAGTAGTTTGGCCTATGTGTTCTGGGGAGTCACTGAGGTTTCTTTCTCCTCATTCCTGACAATGTACTTCTCTTCTTGTCGGGCCATAGTCTTCTTGTTCTTGTGTTACTCAGGGTCAATTTTTTTTTATCTTAAACAGGTTGTTATGGAAATGAGGAGGCAATGAAGAAGAGTTCAACCAGACATCAAGCAAGAAGCAGGAAATATTCAGAATTCCTAGGAACTATAGTTACAGTTTCAAGTTACTTTTCTTTTTTTTAGATTGTGTGGTGCCTTGGCTTTTTGGCTGTCTGAATTATATGATGATGAGGATGAGTTAGTTACCTGTGGTGCAAAAACATCTAAGTTGATGACACTTTTATATCAAACATTTCTGGATTATGGATTCATTATGTTATGTCCTCTGATTGGTGGTGAGTGAGGGGCCATTACATTTAAGCTATGAAATTTGCCGCTTAAATGTATGTTTATATCGATGATCATGATGTTTTTGTTTTGCTATCTGAATGTTCCTTTTTCTCTTTTTGGTGCACATAGATGTCAGACTACAAACACCTGAATTGGATGTATATATAGCATGTTCCCGTTCATCATAAATTCTAGCAATCCTCTATCAAACATACCAGTTTCAAAGCAGGAGAAATCTTCTGTATTCTTTGATTGTCAAACAGTACAAATATAGTCATAGCTAAGACTTGGGGACGCCAAGTCAACACATTACATACATGTAACAACTTGAAAGAGTCAATGCCGGCTGCACAAAATTAATCAAAGGAGAGGGAATAAAATTGGAGTTGCATCTTTTGCAACTGATCCCCAGCTAGGAACATAAACGAAGCAAACAAACAATAACCTAAAATCAGCTCTGACATGCGATTCCTTCGGAACCGTCGATGATGAAAAAGCCTGTCTACCCTACCTAGTATATGTACATTGTTTGTCTATCCGTCTAGTACCCTTCTGTTCTTGTCATGACAAGTGGAAGGAGCCTAAACCCTCTGCAAGGGCATATTTGAGCTTATTTCTCATTATTTCCTGTGAACCAGAAACACAAACACGTAAGACGTCATCCACAGGTTTGCATCATTGTAGAAATATAAATATGCATGGAAGTGTATTATCATGGTACCTTCGAGGAGTAAGGAGGAAGCTTAATGAAGTGCCGACAAGTATTGACACTTGGCAATTCATTGTCGACATTGCCATCACATTTCTGTTGAGCACGACGCATGTTCAGATCAGTTTCATAAAAAATATTAAGCATCTACACCGTTGACTAGTTTCTTATGTGAAAAAGAATTGCAAACCTTTCGCACAACGGTGAGCTTTGGATCAAGCGAAGCGAGGCCACCAAGTGGGAGTTGAGGAGCTCCAGTCGTGAATTGGATGAATGCTCGCTGCTCCTCTCTTCCAAACTCCCGCAAAATCTCAAGGAACTGCAGTATTGCATTGCATTTCAGTTCCTTGTTAGCTTCTCTAAAGATAAAAATATTTGAGATAGATACTTTGGTGTCTCCTTTGGACTTACACAAATTATTGGTTGACTGTTTACTTCATAGCCATGATCAAATTGGATGTGATCCTCAAGTTTGCTTGACTGCAAGAAGCATACCAAGTAAGAAGTAAGAACCATGAAGCAGAAACTCTTTTGTTCTTTTGTAGAAATGAAGGTCAAAAAGAGCGTAGAGAAATACACATACAGCCCAAGCATCCTGTTTGCCGCAAAGTATACGCTCAATCTCCTCCTCGTTAAACATTCCAAGAGTTTTAAGAGATAAAACCTGCAAGTTGTCGAAACAGGTCAGCGCCTTTTATAAAAATAGACAAGATACATTTTGATCTAGTGTAAACTAACCTCATTAATTGCAGACTTGAAAGCTTGTATCTGTTTGTCAATCCCACTCTTCAAGGTCGCATCAACAATCAAATATACATACTCCTCCAAATTGTCTAGTGTCACCATCTTCTCTGAGCCTCCAGGAACAAGCTCATATTCAGGATTTCCAGGAAGAGTAAAGTCAAGGCACAGATCCTCCAATCTCACATTTTTATAGGACAAATATGCAGAGGGATTGGATGCCCTTTCTGAAGATGTCTCCAAGAATTTCTTCCTTTTAACAAGTGCTTGAAACTCTAGCACAGTCTTGCCCAGCTCGGGATCAAACGTTGGAATGTCATATATATCAAGCTCCTGAAACCAAAAAACAATCCATGATAAGAACAAAGAGAAGACAATTGAGAAAAGAAGGGAGGAGATAAACAGTTATTGGACAACTGTTGAAAATCTACCTGTCCAAGCATGATCTTGTAGAATGCTTTTGAGAGAGGGATGTCCAGAATCCTTCCATCCAGAACTGCTCTCGCTACAAGATGGCCAAGAAGCTTGAATTTTTTTACCACATCAGACAATTCAATCCCCCGTGATGAAGAGCTTACTGAGGACCATGGCTGCGGAAAAAGACCAAAAGTAGCATGAAGGAATACAGTTTCTCCTTCCGGTTTTCTAGCATTATCTCCTCTCCACATCCCAGTCCCAACCCTCTGAAGTTCATGACTAACTGTAGTATAGAATTCAAAGGTCGGGCCTCGCCCAGTCCCAACCTCTCCTTCAAATACCACCTCAAGGGTTTCGTTGCTTGACGCATGTGTGCTCATCATTGATGCAGCATCTTCAAGTATGTTACCTCGCATTACTTTGTGCTTCTTAGTTCGTTTCGCAGTACTTGCCTCATCTGCATCAGTACTTGCCTCATCTGTATCACTACTTGTTTCGTCTGGAGGGGTACTTGCCACATCTACAGCAATATTTGCCTCTGTGTCAGGACTAGCCTCATCTGGAGGAGTACTTGCCTTGTCTGCCATGAACGAGCGATGCACAGTCAGGCAGAAGTACTTCCACCGTGTGCTGAAGGACAATAAGAAGGGGCAAGTTTCCACCAGATAGACACACCACGAGGGTATCAACCCATCCTCAAACAAGCTCTCTTGCATTTGCAGCTCCAGCTTATTCGTCAGAAGGCTACTCAGGAAATAATGCTGTGGTATTGGAGAGATTGTCACCTTAAGGTCATCCAAATCTCGGAGGCAGCCTTCAGCAAATTTGGATATCTGTTCATCCATTGATAGTTGATACGAAAAACGGTTGAGCCCTTCAAGAACTTTCAGCGTGAATAACAAATCATAGGATGGATCAGATTCATCCACATCACCAGGAAGCTTGCCAAGGAATATGGTACAGAAAGCTGGGTCCTTTAGCCATGACTGCTCAAGTTTCTCATGCATGGCAGATAACTGAGTATTATAGGAACTCCAAGAAGAGATTTCCCTGCTTACTTTTGTTCTCTTATACGAGATTTTGTGTTCTTCATCCCAGAAAGATGGGTCAATCATGACATAAGATTGCCCCTTATTCATTAAACGGACAAGTGACTCAAAAAATGTTGCGGATGGCTGGAGTTTTGTGCCTTTGTAAGAAAACATCAATCTTGAGGAGCTCTGCCCGTCCTCTGTAGATTCACAAATCTCAGGCCAGAGGACAGCTTCAATGTCATCCGGCTTTGAGTAAAGATCAACGGGGAGAACATCATTATAATTGTGCAACTCTTTCTCCCTGCATGCCCTGACAAATTTTATATACAGTGATCCTGATTCCTCATTTCCAGAATGCCTCAGTGGAATCATAGTGCTGTCACGAGTACGCAGTTCATAATCAGATAACATTACAGGAAAACTGTCATAACACATGTGCAGAGCATCTAGCAGCTTCTCCACCAAGATCCCAAGGGGTTTCTCAGAGCTTTCGTTGGACACCATGAGAGCCAAATGAGTGAATTTTTGCAGCCGAATTTGCACCTCCTTAAGCTGCTCTACGAAGCTCTGGCAATTATTGAGATTTGAATTGAAGTATGCGCCGTTAGAGAGATAATCCGCTAAATGTTTGGTCGATCCGCTCTTCACAAATGTAAAAGTAGAAGTACTTGGAAGTTGATCCGATAATAACCTCCTTGAGACATCAGATAACTCTTTGCAGAGATCCGGATTTCGGGTGCGGGTTGTAATGGTATAACCATTCAACTGAGCAAAAAAATCTCTAATGGTTTTAATCACACACCCAAACCGATGGGGAGATTTGTTACTTGCTTTGACAAGCAAGAAACTCTTCTTGATCTCTTCTGCTAGATTGAGAATAGCATTGTTCTCAATCTTGCACCCATCTGCTGAGGAAACATCCGAGTCTAGATCAAAGCAAACACAAGTTTCTTGCATAGTGCTATTTCTTTTCGACTTGTGATTTTCTTGTGCGTGTATAGCATCAACTGTCTGCTTCACTCCCTCCTTGGCAAAGGCCTCGAAGAAAAAATGATGATGCTTTTTCAAAAGGGTCTTTGAAACTTTAAGTGTTTCCAACACAACATGGCGGTTCTTCCGGGCCAACAAACAAGTAAGAAAGCTGATACAATAACAAAAGGATAAACATGAGAAACATGCAAGATGACAAACGTCATGTTTAAGACTACCATATCCAGTAGGAGACAACAAACTGTGGCAAAATTCACCTCGAGAGATTTGCTGTCTTTTGTAGTTCCACCAGGAACGTAGGCGTGCTTAATTCAACAATGTTGCCGATGACAACAATGCATCTGTAGCAAACTGATGATACTGCGCCACACTTCGCAACCTACGTTGGAGAGCAGAAATATGTATGTCAAGGGACAGTTCTATGGACACCTCGTTTTCTTAGGAGAATGTAATGTATGTCAAGGGCCTCCTCATACCTGTATTATAAGGGTCACAATGCCAGCAAGCTGGTCAATGTATGTACTTTGTTCTATGATGATGGCATTTAGCCCTGTCCGATGGTCAGATGTTTCAAGAGGTCGCATAAGCTGATAGATGAACTCTACAAGCATCTGCAACTGAAGTTTGGAACTATATGTCAAGACATTTTTACCAAGAGGTTCACAAGCAGCATGCATGGTCATTCACATATCTAATGTAGTGGGGCATATCAGACACACATCCATAGTAATTTTTAAAATATAAAACCTAAATGGAAAGGTTTGTACCCTTCAAAAGTACATAAAATATGTTCTCTGATTTATCATAAAAATGTGGCACATGAAGCTGACTACATATAAATGCATAACTTGATGAGAAAACACCACTGTAAATACTCCAATCTCCTTGTGTGTCCAGAGATAGATATACTGATGCAATTGAAACAGAACAAGTATAGTACCTCATGACTGTCACTGTGCGAGCGGCTGTAGTAAGTTATCATCTGCTTGAGCAGATCGCAAACACGCAAGTCAAAGAGGGACTTCACGGCCTTCGTGGAGACGGAAGCAAGATTTTTTAACAGCCCAAGGATGTCCTGTCACAAATACACAGCCAATTCATCCATGAGTCCTCACGGGTTAATGATAAGACAGAGAGCAGCAGTAAAACGTGAACTGGTAGTGACTGAGGAGACATGCAGAATCATGCCACATACATATAGAGTCTGGTCATCGAGGCTCTTCCACCCGTCATTCTCCAGCAGTCTCATGGCCACCTCGACCACCTTCGAGTCGCAAAGCTTGTCCATTTGTACGGCATTCCCGCGGGCGCCGACGGCGATCATCGCCAGGCAAGAAAGAGCCGACTCGAGTATCTGGCATCCACAGAGATCGCATCAGAACAGCTGGCCGTGTCGTATCAAAAGGGAAACAAGCGACCAAAACCCAAAAATCAGCATAAAACAGGCGGTACCGTCTTGTCGGAGGACTGCAGGAGGGTGCAGAGCGCCGGCGCAGCGTCCATGGCCTTGGGCACGTCGGTTCCGCCGCAGCCTTCGATGACGGTGGCCACGATGTTGAGCGCCACTTTCTGTCGGCATTTCCACAAACAGGTGGTGAGCACGGCGCGCGCGCGCGCAAGGCGGGAGAAGGCAGCAAGCAGCGGCGGCGGGGGACAAGAACAGGAGGACGCAGCTGACCTGTTTGGCGGCGGAGAAGAAGTCGAAGAATTGCAGCACGGCGGCGGCGATGCCCAGGCGGAGGCACTGGGCCGGGCATTGCGTGGATATCGCGTCCAGAGCTCGCAGGCACTGCAGAGCAAAAGCAACGGGCAATGCATAAGACAATCGACCAGATAAATAAATAAATAAATAAATATACATGCTTGTATGATTCAATTCGTCCCGCTTTGCTTTTTTCCCCTTCAACTGATCTGATAACAGCGCATGAAATTTTGATGTACTTATAAATTACACCCTCTCCGTTTTCAAATATACATACATTTAAATTTGTCATAAGTGACCGAATTTTATAGAAACAAAAAACACTAATACATACAACACCAAAATAATATAATTTGGATTCATAAAAGTATATTTTTTTCATATTAGATTTGTTGGATATCATATGTGTTGGTAATTTTTCTACAAGTTCGGTCAAAATCGACAAAAGTTCGACTTAGAATAAGAAACCGGGTAATAGTTCTTCGACTCTTACATTTTTTTATTAATAATTACGTATTACTAATTAAACATGCATGGTTACTATACTCGTAAACGGAGCAAGAGCGATCGCAATGCAAAACGTTACAGTATCTTATGATCGACATGCCACATCGATCAGTTAGCATAGAATTAAGATATTAACTCCTCAATGCGCCGTATCCCGCTTTATTGGCTTTACTTTACAACATGGGTCGTATCCTAAATAAGACACGGTAATCTTCTCTTCCTTCTTCTTAATTATCACTCCACGTAAGTACAAAAAGCCGACGTACGTGCCAAATTAAGATACGAAGTACAAGTGTCGGGAATGGCCTAACAGTGGGATTAACTGATTAATGGTCTGTTAATCAACAATTGATGAATCAATTGCCTATACGATCGACGATGTATAGCGTACGTGATGATGATTATGTGTAGGGTTTAAGCGGAGGTTTAGGATTTAGCTAGTAGATCTCGATCAAAGCTGTAAGCTAGGCGTGCCAATTTAAGAACGAATTAAAGGAGCGAAATTACGTCGCTTGATTGGAATCAAATAAATTAACAAAGCATGTAGTATTAGACACACGCGCGCGCGCGCGCGCACACACACACGTACCTCTTCGGCGAGGTCGATGTTGTCGACGGCGAGCAGGCGGTGGCGGAGCGCCTCGACGGCGCCGGCCCTCTGGAAGGAGCGGGCCCACTGCGGCAGCGCCTCGCAGGCCTCGGCGATGGCCCGCGCCGCCAGCAACGGCACGTCGCTCTCCATATTGGTCTCGATCTCCCCGTTGCTGGGCTTGGGCTTTATTAGGGCCGGGAGGCGGGCCGCGAAGAAGTCGACGGGGAACGCGGCGAGGAGCATGTCCGTGTCGGACATCGCCAGCGTGTCGCAGAGCGCCGCCAGCGCCGCCGCCTGCGCGCCCGCGTCTTCTTCCCCGGAGGACTGCAGCGCCGCCATCACGTACCTCAGGATATCCGCCATCGGATCGACGATCGGACGGCGCGTGTCGTGCGTGCCGAGCGCGTCGAGAATTTTGCTTGCGGAAGAGGGGTTTAGCGAGCCAGGGGGATTAGGCTTTTATTATGGGCCGGGGTGGCGGCGGATTAATTAGTTAACGAAGATCGAGTAGGGCTAGGAGAAGGAGTCCATCACGGTCCCGCCCGAGTCGGCGTACGTGCGTGCGTGGTAACGTGCCTTTTTTTCTTTTCCGGTTTTGCTATTCATAAGTCGCATGTTTTAACTAGAAATCAATCAACATGTTAGCCATCGGATCTTGATCCAACGATAGCAAGTGAGAGATGAGAAACTATGGATGACCCTCAGATCTTCATCCAACGATCTCTGAAACATCGATTAATATTTAATCCTCATTTCTTAAAAACAGGCGACGAAAAAATAGCCACATCTTTTTTTTTTATCTCCTCCGGGTTCTTGTGTTCTGGACAAGGGTTAATGGGTCGGTTAATTAGTTGTATTTTTTTCACGCAGATACTTACATGTGGACCTCACATGTTGAATACACAGCTAAACCCACTATACACGGAAAGTTTTGGGATATTTGAGAAGCCACAGCTGCCTCAAGAGTTTTGGTTCGGTGAGAAAACTAGTGTTAACTGTCCTTCCATGAACCCCCTCCCTAACCATAAAATGTGTGGTTTCTGTATCAACAAACACTTGTCTCCTGTACTGTGTTCAGCTAGCATATATATACTTCCTGTCCAATGTATATACCTCTTGACATTTGTGAAACGTCAATGTCACCCTCTGTCCCAAAATAAGTGATTTTGATTTGTATAGATTCTTATAAACAAATACATGTCACTTATTCCTGGTGGGGAAATGGGGGACTTTGCCCCCCTCTATCTCCGTCCTTGTATATATGAAATCTCCATTCCAAACTAAAACCATGTACACAAGTGCGCGCGCCGCACGTATCAAATTCATTAGGAGGCTAGGACAGGCGGCGGATGCGTGCCCGCCGCCGTCTCCATCTTTCATCTCCTCCGACGCCGGCGAGCTCCAGCGGCTCATCGATCGCGAGGCTGACGGCGGCCCTCGTCGTGGCCCGTCGTGGTCGCAGTGGCGTTGCTCGCATGGATGGCGTGCGGCACCGTCGACTTCCTCCGGCAATAGCATGCGGCACCGACGGCACCTTCCGCGCCCGTTTGGAGGCCGACAGCTTGAAGATTAGCACGAGTATTGCCGCTTTGTAAAGATTAGCTAGCATATATATGCTTCCTGCCCAATTAATATACCTCCTGACATTTGTGAAAATGTCAATGTCACCCTTCGTCCCAAAATAAGTGATTTGGATTTGTATACATTCTTTATAAATCCACGTCACTTATATCCGGTGGGGGGGGGGGGGGGTGGAGGGCTTTGCACCCCTCCTTCCGTTTATACACGCAATCTCTCTTTGAAACAACTTTTACACAAGTGCGCGCGCCGCACATAGCAAGTTCATCAGGAGGATAGCTAGATGGCTGCGCTCGTCGTCGGGGCCGCCAGGCAGGTAGTGGCGGCCTGCTATAGTCCCCTAGCGCCGCCGACTCCGTGCATATCGCCTTCCCCCTAGCGCCGGCCGCTATGTGCCCGCCGCCGTCTCCGTCTTTCATCTCCTCCAGCAACGGCGAGCTCACGGCGGCCCTCGTCGTTGCCGCCATGGTCGTCGCAACGTCACTCGCATGGATGGCGGACGGCGTTGTGGACTCCTTCCGGCAACAACGTGCAGCGGCGGCACCTTCTGTTCCCGTTTGGAGGCCGACAGCTTGAAGATTAGTACAAGAATTGCTGCTTTGTGAAGATTAGCTAGCATATATATGCTTCCTGTCGAATGAATATACCTCCTGACATTTGTGAAACGCCAATGTCACCCTCCGACCCAAAATAAGTGACTTGGATTTTTATAGATTCTTATAAAACATCCACGTCACTTATTCCTGGTTAGGGGGGGGGGGGGGATGAGGAAGGGGGGCATTGCCCCCTCCGTCTCTGTCCCTGTATATATGCAATCTCTCTTCCAAATTAAAAACATGTACACAAGTGCCCCCCTCGGTCCCATTATATATGCAATCTCTCTTCAAAAAACTTGTTAACAAGTGCACGTGCCACACGTACCAACTTCATCAGGAGGCTAGCTAGATGGTTGCGCTCGCCGTTGGCGTGGCGGGGCAGGCGGTGGCGGCCTGCTATTGTCCCTTGGCGTTGCCAGTTCCGTGCTTGCCGCCTTCTCCCCAGCGCCGGCAGCTGTGTGCCTGCCGCCGTCTCCGTCATTCATCTCCTTCGGCGATGGCGAGCTCCAGCGGCCGGTCGACCGCGGGGCCGACGGCGGTCCTCGTCGTCGCCGCTGTGGTTGCCGCGGCGTCGCTCGCATGGATGGCATGCGGCGCTGTCGACTCCTTCTGACAACAGCGTGCGGCGGCGGCACCTTCCGCGCCCGTTTGGAAGCTGACAACTTGAAGATTAGCATACATATGCTTCCTTTTGAATGAATATACCTTCTGACATTTGTGAAACGTCAATGTCACCCTCCATCCCAAAATAAGTGACTTGGATTTGTATAGATTCTTATAAAAAATCCACGTCACTTATTCCCGGTGGGGGAAGGGGGGGGGGGGGGGCGTTGCCCCATCTGGCTCCGTCCCTGTATACATGCAATCTCCTTCCAAATTAAAAAACATGTGCACAAGTGCACGCGCCGCACGTACCAAGTTCATTAGGAAGCTATAGGCGGTGGTGGCCTGCTATTGTCTCCTAACGCCGCAGGCTGCGTGCCCGCCGCCTTCACCCTAGCGCCGGCCGATGCGTGCCGCCGGTGTCTTCGTCTTTCATCTCCTTTGGCATCGGCGAGCTGCAGCGGCCCGTCGACCGCGGGGCTGACGGCGGTCCTCATTGTCGCCCGCTGTGGTCGTCGTGGCGTCGCTCGCATTGATGGCATGCGGTGCCGTCGACTCCCTCTGGCAATAGCGTGCGGCGGCGGCGGCACCTTCCGCGCCTGTTTGGAGGCCGACAACTTGAAGATTAGCACAAGTATTGCCGCTTTTGTAAATACTATCTAGCTTATATATGCTTCCTGTCCGATGAATATACGTCCTGACATTCTTGAAACGTCAATGTCACCCTCCCCAAAATAAGTGACTTGTATTAGTATAGATTATTTTACAAATACACGTCACTTATTTCCGACGAGGGAGCCTTCATATATGCAACCTCCCTTCAAAAACACGTACCAAGTTCATTAGGAGGCTACCTGGATTGCTGCGCTCGCCGTTGGTGCCGCCAGGCAGGTGGTGGCGGTCTGCTATTGTCCCCCGGCGCCACTGGCTACGTGGCCGCCGCCGTTTCCGTCTTTCATCCCCTCCGGGGATGGCGATCTCCAGCGGCCGGTCGACCGCGAGGCTGACGGCGGCCCTCATCGTCGCTGCCGTCAGCGCTGCGGCGTCACTCGGATTTGTATAAATTCTTATAAATGAATCCGCGCCACTTATTCCCGGTGGGGGGGTAAGGGAAGGCTTTGCCCCCCCTCTGTCTCCGTCCTGGTGGGGGGGTAAGGGGGTGCATGGACGACGCTCGGCGCCGTCGACTCCCTCCCGCAACAACTTGCGGCACCGGCGGCACCTTACATGCCCGTTTGGAGGCCGACGGCATGAAGATTAACAAAAGTATTGCCACTTTGTGAAGATTAGTTAGCGCTTATCTATATATATACAGAACAGAGAGACACACCATTCGTCCATGCCTCGTGATTCGGACGCTGTGACCATTTCTCTCTCCTCTGATTTTCCACCGGTTTCTCAACTGTTTTAATCGTTCGATAAAGCGACTGCCTCGCCTGCCCCTCTGCACCGTGCAGAGCCCCCCAGCCTAGGCCGTAGCATGTTATCGTTGGACCCTCAATTGTTTGGCTCAGCCGGCGGCGACCAGGGATTCCACACACCACCAGACCACCCCTCCCCATTCCCCACCCACCCACCCCTCCCCCACGCAGATGAGCCGCGGCGACGGTAGCGAACGAGCCGGCGGCGGGGGTTCTGCTCTTCTTCCCCCCCTTCTTCGTCCAAGGAATCCACGAACGTCACGCAAGAGGAAGACGTACCATGCCCGGGAGCTGCGTGTGCGACGACGGGAGGAGCTGCATCGTCTTCAACAAAACCATGCCCAGGAGCTGCGTGTGCGACGTCCTCTCCGGCTCCGGCGCGTCGTGCGGCACCGGCCGCGGCTGTGTGGTCACCGGTAGCTGCGACGCCACGAGGGCACGCGAGCTTGTAGTTTCGCGTGGAGCAGCAGCGGCAAAGCCAGCCAGCATGCCACATACTTCTGCTGTTCTGCATCTCCAATTTCTTGATTTTTATTTTGTTCGATTGGTTCTTCTATTTCCAATGGTGATTAGATTCGTTGCCAAGCCACATACTTCTGCTGTGCTGTATCTAGTTTTGGTTTCTCTTAGATGTATTTTGATTTTGCTTAGCTCAAGCACAATTTTTGCACGTCACCTGTTCGATGAAATGGTAGACACCAGTCCCAAAGTTGAGACCTTCTTCTGGCTTAAGGCGTCTTTTTCTTGATTGATTTGTTGTTGTTCTGGTTTTCCCTCTCTGGTGATATTTCTTAGTTCAAGCGTTAGAGCTGCACGGTACATGCTCGTGAAATGTCTGGCAGCTCTATGATTCCATTTTACTAGTTCGGTAGTTAGTATCTCTTGATTGATGTGAATTTATTTGGTCTGGGATATTTTAACAAGGGATTTAGGTTGTGCTTGTTCGAGTTCTATCCTTCAGTAGGGGATTTCTTATCTAGATTTGGGAGCAATCCTTGTTTAATCCTTGAGACTTCTTTTCTTGCATAGCTCTAATTTGGGAGAAATCCTTGTTTAATCCTTGAGACTTCTTTAACCGCCATGAGGCAATTTTAGTTAGTCTTTTTGGGACTTCATTTCTTGCATAGCTCTAATTAGTGGAGGTGCACTGCACCTATTTGACGAATAACAGGGGCAAGAAATGGCCACGACTGTCCATGGGGAGGTGCAAATTGATGATCAAGTGACTGCAGTTTGATGAACCTGCTGTTTGCTGAAGCCTCAAGTCTTCTGGGCCTATTTTATCCTAGGTACCGAGTACCTATTTTATTAAGGTACCGATTCGATGAATTCCGGGTACCTAATTTTTTTGATCAAGATTAAACTTGTCTCGACACACGTGATTATCGGTTGTTGAATTTTCAGATATATTATTGAACAACCGATTAGATGAATTTGATGTACCAAAGATTTTTGTTGAGATTTTACTCTATTTAATAACAATCGATCGGGGTACGGATAGTTCCGACCCCGATGGATTGTTATTATGTAATACATCTTTTAAATTTACCTATAAAAAATTGTTCCAATCCAGATCGAATGCCAAAGTTTTATATTGGGCACACTAATATTTTTTGTCACTCGACTTTTAACCCCGAGCAGCGAAAACATGTTCATTGAGGAACCGAGTCGTTTGGTCTTGGGTACCGAACATTTTAATGGGTAGCCATAAATATCAGAGGATTATTACTATGCACTGTTATTTTGACCCCGGGTACCTAACACATATCGATAAACTTACCGAACAATTTAACACCGGGTACCGAAGATTATTGCTAGGTAATTAAGTCCTGACATGAAATAATTGGGTTAGGTAAAATTTTAGTAAGCTCTGCACGATTCTTTTAAAACACGGGCACCGGATGCTGCACGAGTCGTTTAATCTCGGACACCGAGTCGTCTTGTGAATGATGAATAGTCATCGAGGCATATTTAACATGAAATAATTTAATTTGTCGGGCATCGAATTTTTTTACGCCTGGCACCGGAAGCATCCTCATGGAGGTACTGTCAGGGGATGACCTCGGATAGGGTCATGGCAACACAACTCTAGCCGAGATAACGGAGGGAAAGCCGGCACGGCAATGTACGCCGGCATCATAAAGTCAAACTAGCAATGAGCTGGCATCCTGGGCGTATGCCGGCTTAGTTCTTTTATCTTGTGAGTTTGCAAGATAAGGATGAGCATGTTGGTCTCGACAGCTGCCAAGATCCCTCAACGGTCTTATCCTGATCACGCGGTGAAAGAAAAGCAGCGCCATCATCACCCCAGGGAAAGCGGTCAGCGCCTGCATGCCGATGTCAGGTGACCACGCTAAAGAAACACCGAAAGAGAATCTATGACGGAAGCCGGCAGAGGATAGCTGTACCCGCTGCCGGCTGGCAGGAATAGTAAAGTTGCCTTGTCCCCTGCGGCGCTGCTTGGAGGGAATCGAGTCGCGTGCACAGTGGAGCCCAAGGATGGTGACGTTAGAGTCGGCCCACATGGCAATGTACCATGTGCGACCTATAAATAGAACCTTACCCCTTTGTAGGGAGGGAGAGAAGAGAGCATTCTAGGGTTTTCCCCTTCCTTCTTCTTCTTCCTCAAGAATACAGCTCAAGGAGCACCATTGTAGAGCTTGTCTATCTCGGCTAATACAACGAAGCAGGAGTAGGAGTCTTACCTCGACAAGAGGGCTCCGAACCTGGGTAAATCGGTGTGTTCTCGTGTGAATTGTACGTGTCTTCACGTCCTCCCTCCTCCGGTTCCTCCATCGTCCATCGGCCCCAAGTTAAGCCATCTTATGGCATCTGCCGTGACACCACCACGACAGTTGACGCCCACCGTGGGGCCAACAGCGGCGCTGGCTGGAGTTTTCATCCGGACGGGAAGCTTCCTCGTCATCGGAGAGCGCGTGGTCTCCGGTTTGGTCCAGAGATTCGGCTCTCTAGGTTTCATCGACAACAACGCGGGCTGCTTCAACAACGTTCCGCTTCCCTGCGCAGGCCGCTTCATCAACTTCGGCATGCACGAGGTCTATGTTGCTACTGACAGCCCTTGCAGGTACCCAGAGCAGGTGGTGATGGCTGAAGACCCTCCTGCCCTCCGCACGGCTCGTGGCCGACATGTCGACTGCCCCGCTGACCGAGTGGAGGTCATGGTGATGGCTCATGGCGCAGATGCTGGAAGGGACGCTGCGGGAAGTGGCGCAGTCCCAACCAAATCAGGCAGAACGGCGAAGCTCCCCTGGAGAAGCCGGAGAACATCGCTGCTCAAGCCGACCCAGCTTCAGGCCTCCATCGAGCTGTTAACTGCGCCGGTAACGTCGAACGCTAACCCGACCCAGCTGCAGGCGGAGTTAGAGTTGGAGAGGCAGAAGTTGCTAAAGGAGGCAGTCAACGTCGCCAGCGCTCGGCGACAGCTCGAGATCTCGCTTCGTGAGTATAACAGAGCTCATGGTCTTAGTTCTACTGCGCTTACTAACCTAGCAGAGTGGGAGAGGTGCGCAACCATGGCAAGAACTTGAATGCCGAGATGGCAAGAGATGGCAGGGGTGTGTCAGCTGTGTCGGTAAGTTTTGCCTCGGCACTTAAGCCGAAGTACAATACCCCAGCCAAAAATCTCAGGGCTGCCGAGGCTGCGGCCGAAGAGTTGCCGAATCTTACGGGAGAGGCACTTCGGCAGCAGCAGCTGCGCGTAAAAGAGTTGCTACAAACAGCAAATGAGCAGAATGAGGCATACATGAGAATGCACGGTAAACCTGGTGCATCACAGGTCATTCATTCGGCCGCAGACGTTGGTGGCCGGGTTGACAAACAAGCGTCCTCACCTGGTGGCAAACGGGACAAAAGCGTTAACTCTGGCCGGAATAAGCAGTTGGAACGCTATGGCCCGGCGCTGGCCGAGAAACAAATGGTCAGAAGGGTTGATGACAGCCAAAGTGGTCTGCATCCCGGTGGCAACCGCCGAGATCAACAGGAGCGTAACTCATATGATCGGGGGCACCGATCGCAAGATCCGGCACCCAATACTGCTGCGGGACAGCAGGGTGTCGGGTGCGACCCCATGTATCGAGGTGAAGATCGCCGTTATGACCGTTACAATGACGGATACTCGGCCATGGCTGACGAGGGTTATATCAGGCGAGAGCGTGACAATCTCGATCCGCTCGGAGGCCGAATTGGGAACAGGCAGGTTTCACCCCTGGATGCTCGACACCGGCTTGATAGAATTTATCTATCCGAGCTTCTGGAGGAGCAAGGCCTTCCGGGACCACGTTGTTTCGCACATCGGATCACGAGGGAAGACCAACCCTGGGTTTCCAGCTGCCCAGGGGCACGAGAATGTATGACGGCAGTACTAAGCCGGAAGATTGGCTGGAAGACTATGTCATGGCAGTAAGCGTGGCAGGTGGTAATCGCAGATGGGCAGTGCGTTACGTTCCCCAGATGCTTGTAGGACCGGCAAGGATATGGCTGAACAACTTGCCGGAGAGCAGCATCAACAGCTGGATTGATTTTGAAGAAGCTTTTGTCAGCAACTTCACCAGCACTTACAAGAGGCCAAATCGTCCTCAACAGTTGTCCATGTGCAAGCAAAGAGACAACGAGACTGACCGGGATTACCTGACAAGATGGAACAATCTCCGCAACTCTTGTGAGGGGATAGTAGAATCACAAGCCATAGCGTGGTTCGCCCAAGGATGTCGGCACGGCAGCATGTTGTGGCAGAAGATACAAAGAGAGATGCCAGCCACTCTGTCGGAGATGATCAGGATCGCCGACATGTACGCGCTTGGTGATCCGACTCAGTCATTGCTGATGCCGGCAGAACCACAAAGGGAGCAGCCGACATACAATCCTGCTGGGGTTTTCCGGAGGAATGATCATCAAGATCACCGCAACAAAAGAAGGGATGACCGGCAGGATTACCGATATGGGCCAACCCATGTCGCTGCGATTCAGGATCGACCTGATGTCGGTTCCAACCAGCGTCAGAAGACGGGAAATCAGCAGTGGGTCAAGAAGGGAGAACAAAAGAAACCCTAGCAAGATAAGCTGAAGTATACCTTCTAAGTAATGTTGGATCAGCCTTGTCGTTTCCACACGACTAACCCCAACAAGCCGGCAAATCACACAACCCGACAGTGCAGCTGGATGCAACGGGCCGAGAACGGCGAGGCAAGCCATTTACCCCCACCTCCACCCCTCACAGGCGCAAACGCACAGGTCCAAGGACCCCCTCAGGCAAACAATGCGGTCAATCAGGTGGAAGGACAAGAAATCCCAGGGTATGCCGGGAGAAACGTGTACAAGGAGCCTCACCAGAGCTACATGATTTTCATCACTGAGCCCACTGACAAGCAAAGTCAGCGCAGGCGAGAAATGGAAGTCAGTGCTGTTATGCCGGCAGTTTCAAAGTTCATGTATTGGTTGGAGCAGGAGGTCAACTAGAACCGGGCAGACCATCCCAAAGTTATGCCCAACCCTGGTGGATATGCCCTGGTGGTCGATCCGACGCTCATTGGGCCCGACATTAACGTCAAGTTCACTCGGGTTCTCATTGACAATGGGAGCAGCATCAATATCCTATATCGGGACACGATGCTTAAGCTCGGCATTATAGATAACATGCTTGAGCCTAGCCAGACTACCTTTCATGGTATTATGCCAGGAGTGTCTTGTTCCCTGGTAGGCAAGATCCGGGTGGACGTCCTATTCGGCACCAGGGAGAACTGTTGGACCGAGAACCTAGTGTTCGACGTGGTGGACCTTAGCAGTCCGTACCATGCACTATTGGGAAGGCCGACACTCGCCAAGTTCATGGCTACTATTCACATTGGTTATTTGAAAATGAAGATGCCGGGACCAAATGGTACCATAACTATCACGGGCAACTACAAACGCTCAATGGAATGTGCAGCAGCCGGGTCTGCTTTGGCCGAGTCGCTAGTCATCGCTGGCGAGAAGAAGAAATTACAAGAAGCTGTTGCGATGGCGCAAGCGGCACAAGTCGGTCTGCCGGCAATGACCAATCCTCATGGAAATGTGGCTTTTCAGGCAGCCAAAGAGACAAAGAAGGTACAGGTCGACAGCGAGTTCCCGGACCGCACTGTCATCATTGGTGCCGGCCTAGGGGAGAAATAGGAAGGCGAGCTCAGCAGCTTCCTCCGTGAGAATCGGGATATCTTCGCATGGTCAACTCAAGACCTGCCAGGTGTGCCGAGGGAGTTAGCTGAGCACTCGTTACATGTCAGACCAGACGCAAGACCGGTGAAACAACCCCTTCGACGCTTCGCGGATGACAGAAGGAAAGTCATATCAGAAGAAGTATACCGGCTTCTAACTGCCAGCTTTATCATGGAAGTGTTGCATCCCGACTGGCTAGCAAACCCGGTCATGGTCGAAAAGAAGAAAGACGACCCAACTGCTGCCAAAGTATGGCGCATGTGTATCGACTACACCAGCCTAAACAAGGCATGTCCCAAAAACCCATTTCCGTTACCTTGGATCGATCAAGTGATTGATTCCACTGCCGGGTGTGAGTTGTTGTCTTTTGTGGATGCGTACTCTGGTTTTATCAGATACCATTGAACCCTAATTATCAAATAAAGACATCGTTTATCACCCCGTTCGAGGCTTATTGCTATCGCACTATGCCGTTTGGTTTGAGAAACGCAGAAGCTACCTATCAAAGGTGCATGCAGAAGTGCTTGCACGATCAACTCGGCAAAAACGTACAGGTATATGTGGACGATGTTGTCATAAAAACCAAACAGAGCGCCACGCTTCTAGATGATATCCGGGAAACATTCGCAAATCTGCGGAGGTTCCGAATGAAACTGAACCCGGCCAAGTGCACATTCGGTGTGTCGGCAGGAAAGTTGCTCGGGTTCCTGATACCAAGCCGAGGAATAGAAACGAACCATGTGAAAATTGCCGCTATAGAAAGAATGAAACTGTCAAAGTGCCTCAAAGATGTGCCGAAATTCACGGGATGCCTAGCGTCGCTAAGTCGTTTCGTGAGTCGGCTCGGTGAAAAGGCTATGCCCTTATACCAGCTGATGAAGAAAGCCGACAAATTTGTGTGGACGCCACAGCCAGACCTAGCTTTCCAGGAGTTGAAGAAAATGATTGCTACAACACCGATATTGGCCTCTCCAATGGAGAAGGAGCCGATGTTATTATACATCTCAGCAACCAACCAGGTTGTCAGTGCCGTCATTGTGGTGGAAAGAGATGAAGAAGGAAAATTGGTGCAAAGACCGGTATATTACTTAAGCGAGGTGCTATCATCGTCCAAGCAGAACTATCCCCATTATCAGAAAATGGCGTACGACATTTATATGGCGGCAAAGAAGTTAAAGCACTACTTTGAGGCACATCAGATCCGAGTTATATGTGAGGCACGTGTCTCGGAAATCATGAGTAACAAAGACGCAAGTGGCCGAGTCGCAAAATGGGCTGTCAAGTTGGCACCCTATGCGCTGCAGTACGACAGACGAGATGCCGTGAAATCTCAGGCTTTGGTGGATTGGGCCGAGATGGAATATGAGCCATCGCCCTCGGAAACCAATTACTGGAAGATGCATTTTGATGGCTCTAAGATGAAAAGCAGGCTAGGTGCCGGCATAGTTCTGACTTCGCCCAAGCGAGATCAGCTCAGGTACGTATTGCAGATTCACTTTGCAGCATCTAACAATGTTGCCGAGTATGAAGCGCTGGTGCACGGTCTGAAAATGGCAAAGGAAATTGGAGTTCGCCGGATTCAATGTTTTGGTGATTCCGATCTAGTCGTCCAGCAAGCTTTCGGCAACTGGGACGCATTGGATGCCAACATGGCGCTATACCGGTTCCATATCCAGAAGATCAGTGGCCATTTTGAAGGATATGAGTTTCACCACATACCTTGGGCGGAAAATGAAGCAGCTGACACGTTATCGAAACTCGGTTCAACGCGACAAGCCATTCCGGCGGGGGTAGCACTAGAGCATTTACGCAGGCCATCTATCAAACCATCGCCAGAATCGGAGTCTATATTTATCCCGGCGAGTTCAGAGGCCGGCGCCACTCCCATGGACATTGACGGTGGCAACGGTTCCGGTAACCCGGGGACTGAGTGCCCTAACTCGGCGGAAGCAATGGCAGTTGAACCAATGGAGATAGACGAGCCGGATGAGCCAATCTTCACCACTCGTCCTGTGCCTGCATGGGCGCAACCGATAGTGTCTTACCTCAAAGATGGGAATCTCCCGGAAGAAGAGGTGTTGGCAAGGCAAATCCAGAGAAGAGTGAAGGCGTACACTATCATCAATGGTGAGCTTTACAAGAGGAGCGTCACTAACGACGTACAGCGGTGCGTCGAGCCGAAAGAAGGGCAAGAAATACTTCGGGATATTCATCAAGGAGAGTGTGGGCATCACGCGTCTTCGAGAACGCTAGTGGGCAAAGCTTTCCGACATGGTTTCTATTGGCCGAGTGCGCTACAGGAAGCGGAAGACATAGTCAGGAAGTGCAATGGCTGCCAGAGGTATGCCAGCAAGATCCATATGCCAGCATCCGAACTCAAAACCATCCCAATCACTTGGCCGTTTGTTGTCTTGTGCTTGGATATGGTAGGACCGTTCAAGCGAGCGCGAGGAGGCATGACGCATATCCTAGTTATGGTCGACAAGTTCACGAAATGGATCGAAGTCAAACCGATAAAGAAGTGTGACGGTAAGACTACGGTATCATTTCTGAAGGATATCATATTAAGATATGGGTACCCGCATAGTATCATCACGGACAATGGAACGAACTTCGCGGAGGGGCCTTTCGCGCGATTCTGTGCTGAAAAGAAAATCCGATTGGATGTTGCTTCTGTAGCACATCCTCAGTCTAATGGGCAAGTGGAAAGAGCAAATGGCATGGTCTTGGCCGGCATAAAACCCCGGCTAATCGAACTGTTGGAGCGCACTCCGGGATGCTGGCTGGGTGAACTTCCGGCTATGCTGTGGAGTCTCAGGACGACTCCCACTCGCTCTACAGGCTACACGCCATTTTTCCTCGTATACGGGGTAGAAGCTGTCTTACCAGCCGACATTGAACATAACTCTCCACGAGTAACCATGTATACGGAGGCCGAGGTAAAAGAGGCCCGAGAAAACGATGTTGACCTGCTCGAAGAAGCACGGGAACTGGCTCTATCTCGGTCAGCCATCTATCAACAGCACCTAAGGCGTTGTCACAGCCGAAAGGTCAGCCCGCGAGTATTCCGGGAAGGAGATCTTGTCCTCCGGCTTGTGCAGCGCACAGCCGGCATGCACAAATTATCACCCCATGGGAAGGACCTTTCATTGTGAGCAAAGCACTCCACAATGATTCTTATTATCTTATAGATACACAAGATCTTAAGGCGAACAGGATGGACCGGTCAGGCGAGGAAACCAAGAGGCCATGGAACGTAGCGTTGCTCCGTCCGTTCTATACTTGAAAGCTGAGTATTTTTATCGCTTTTTTCTTTATGTTGAATGTTTCAATTAAGACATTGAAATTATCTGCCAGGTTCTTAAAAAAAACTTGGGGACTTAAATTTAACTGCTTTCTTGCAATTTCCTTTTGTATGTCGGCATGGCTTAATTGCGTAATCTTACGTTAATCTAGTAGTGTGTCGGTATTGACAAATCCCTTCTATGACTTCACTGCTGTCCGCAACCCGGCTTCATGGCAAGCTAGAGATGGGTGTAAAATAACCGAGCACATGAAAGATGGCTACGGAAACAAGCAAAAACGCGATCCGAGATACATGCTATCTTAATTCGGCATTTCTTTTTAACTCGGTTATTGCTGAGCGAATTCTTCGAGTTACTTTTTTCGAGAGAGTGGTTTTATGACGTTGCGATTCATACGTCGAGCGCCGACAAGGGAGACAAAAGAACCGAAGTTGTAAAATTTCACTAAAAGAAAACTAAACTCGGGGACTCGGTCGGGAATTCGATAAGCAAAAGACTTAATTGAATTAAAAGCAAGAGGTCTTACAGGCAAAAGTATTCCGTTTACATTTGCACCCGGCATTCCGGAGATCTAAATTCTGAAGTTTTCTAGTGACTAAGCTAAGAGGAGATGAAGGGGTTGGCGCCGGAACTCGGCGCAACATTTCCGGTGGAGGCCGACTCCATAGCATCTTCCTCGGCTGCAGCCTCTTCCTCTTCCCCTTCGGTCATCTCGGCGTCTGCTTCAGAGGTTGGGCCCTCCGCAAATGTATGCACATCGGCATACTGGATGAAGGAGTAGGCCCGCTCCTTGCGCTTCGCTACCAGCTCCGGATCTGTGAGGTAGGAAGAGCCGGCACGCATCGATTGCAGCACGTCAAGGTTGATGCCGTCGTAGCATGATAGTACGAACGACAACGCCTCATCGGCGCCGATGCGTGCGGCCGACTCCCACCAGTCGCTTAGCCGGGACTCCGTCTCCAGCAAACGTTTCGCCAGAGTCGGGATGTCTGCAGGAGCTTCTTCTCCCGGCCACAGCGCGCGGAAGGCTCGGATGACGGCATTCAGCATGTCGACGCCGAACGACTTGAGCGGTCTAACCCGGCTCGCGATGCTCACCGTGTAATCCACCAAGTCGTACTCGAACGGCTCCCCCGCCGCTGCTGCCGGATCTCTCTTCTGACGGGCGACCTTCACGGCCTCTTAAGCATGCTCAAGAGATGTGGGGAAGAACTCTGGTAGAGACAAAAATAGCAGTGAGTCTCGGCACATTGTCGCTGCTACTCAGACAAGGAATTGGATGAGGAATTTAAGTCGAGATAACTTACTTGTCAGTATGTTCTCGATCTTGACGAGTTCACGCTGAACGACCCGGAACAATGCAGTCTTCTCGGCGTCCTCCAACTCAGCAGCAGTAGCGCGGGTCTCGAGCTGGGCAGCTAAGTCTTTGCCCTTCTTCACCTCGCTTTCCAGCTGAATCTTCTCATCGGCTTGGGAAGAGAACGCCCAGGTGAGTTGATTCACCTCGGTTCGGTGCGCTTCGGCCTGTGCCGTGACCTGCGCCTGCAGCCGGGTCACCTCTTCTCGGTGCAGTTCGGCCTGCCGAGTCTTCTCATCTGTTTAACAGACTCATATTACAGAGATGGATATCTAATATGGATGGAACCCGGGGTATGGACGACGAGTTACCCTGGACTTCGGCGACGCGCTTCAATAGCTCCGCTACTTGGGTGCTGTCCCCAGCTGTGAACATGAGCAGGTGTTAGTTCTCGTAGAACATTGATACTTGGACGAAGATTTTGTTCTGGTCAGAAATATTTACCTTGGCTTTCGCGCTCGGTTTTGAGCGCCTCGTGCTTCGCCTCTAACTTCTTATACTTTGCTAGCAAAGTCTTGAAAATGGCGGTGCGCTTGTTCATGCAGAGCTGCAAAACAGTGATTCATAGTTAAGGTTACTACAACAGGAAGTTAGTGGCCTAAATCTCGGGGAATAAGTGTTTGAAGTATTCTAAGCTTCAGGCCGACTATTCCAAACCTGGCCCAAATCTCGGGGAATAAGTGTTTGAAGTATTCTAAGCTTCAGGCCGACTATTCCAAACCTGGTCCGAATCTCGGGGAATAAGTGTTTGAAGTATTCTAAGCTTCAGGCCGACTATTCCAAACCTGGTCCGAATCTCGGGGAATAAGTGTTTGAAGTATTCTAAGCTTCAGGCTGACTATTCTAAACCCGGCCAGAATCTCGGGAAATAGTTGTTTGAAGTTCTTCGGGACAAGCTTCAGGCCGACTATTTTCTACTCGCCCTAAACCTCGGGGACTAGGAATATGGACACTATGCTAAGGGTTTAGAAGTTAAAGTTTTCTGAAGGATTGTTCATACCTCCGCGGCTCGGCCGACCTCGAATAAAGCCACCCGGGCTTGGTACATCCGGGCCGAGATTGACTCCGGAGTTGCTGCGGGCGAAGGTCCCACCAGCGGGCTTTGTCGAGCCGACTGCAAGGAGTTGGAAGTCACCTCGTAGTGGTCGGCGCTGTTCCAGTCCATGCAGACTGGCCCAATGACCCCCAGTTGTGCCCGCTGGTCGTCCAAAGGGGCACCTCCTGCGGCTTGACAGAAGGCCGCGGGGCAACGGAGCCTTGAGCTGCCAACCCTGCTGCAGCAGTAGGGCCTTTGGCCTTCTTGGCCCGGGCGACGGTAGGTTGGGCGTCCGCCGGCTGCAATGGAGACGGAGGCGGCGTCGGGGTCGGCTGCGGCCCTTGAGGTCCTTGTGGACCCGCAGCCGGCTGCTGCGGGGTCTCCGAAGCTGGTGGCTCCGTCGACGTCTCCACTGTAGTTGAGGTAGGAGCGGTCTCGGTAGCGGCCTCGCCTGCCGAGACCCCGGCCGCAGGAGTCTCGGTCTCGCCGACGACCGCGGCATCGGCACTTGGGCCGACATCCCTGGCGGAGGATGTCGGATCCCCGGCAGTTCAGTCCCGCCCACAGCCGGGTTTGAAACCTCGGCACGGGAAGTGGGAGTCGCCGGGATCTCAGACGCGATGCACGTCCGAGATTGCGTGGCCGTTAAAGCCTCCCTGCAGAAATAAAAAGCTTAATCGTTCGCATGATTTTGAAGAAGGAAGCCGGCATTAGAGGTTGAGGTAGTAAGAGCCTTACCCGACGATCAGGGGTTTCGGCTTAGGACCACATGCCGCAGTTTTCTTCCGCTTCACGTTCTGCGGAAGAACTTTCTCGGCGGGGCGCTTTGCAACCGTGCGTTTCTCCCGAACCGGAGCAGCAGCAGCAGCCGGTTCCGGCGCCTCAACGGCACACTCACCCAAGTCGGCTATTTTAGGGATAAAGCAGGAATAAGCATTTTGGTTACGAGAATTATAAGGGTTGCAGGAAGATGGTAGAGACTCTTACGTTCCGTACGGCGAGGGCTGGCGTGAGCGATCGGCATGAAGTCCTCCGAATCCGGATCTTCATGGTCGATGGTCAGGCGCAGGGCTGCGAAGCGTTTGTCCTGGGATTTCCCGTCTTCATCCCCTTGACGGGCGAACCTCTGCAGAAAAAAAATCAGGTGCCACTGAGTTAATTCAAAGCAAGGCCGGTATAACCCTATGTCGGGCGAGAGCAGAAGTTGCTTATAAACAAAAAACTTACCAGGGGCGCACGGTGCTTCCGGCTGTACGCCGGCATACCCCAGCTCCACTGCTCAGGCAGGCTGGTTTTTGCGATTGCTTTGACCCGGCGCCGGACTCTAGCCTGGTCAAGCCGGACGGTTGATACTCGGTCCGGGTCGAGCTGACCGCTGTAGAAGCACATCTTATGTAACCGGCCCTGGAGCGGGCACAGCCGTCGGTATACAAATGTCGCCAACAGATCGTCGGCCGTCATCCCCTCTGCCTTCAGCTCGAGGATGGCGGCGTGGATCTCGTTGACCTCCGGGTTGGTCTCCTTCGGGTCGAAAGACCAGTTCCTCTTCTCTTCCGGGGGGCCGACTTCGAATTCCGACAGATTGATCTTGTCGGCCGTGGAGGAGTTCTTAACATAGGAAAAGGTCTTGAGCCATTTTTTGCATGACTCAAGACCCTGAATCCCGGGGAATGCCGAGTTTCGGCGAGGAACGATGGTGGCGGCGCCGCATTGGGTCATCGGCTTTGTGGCGCCGGGATTGTCCTTATCCGGGAGAACTTGTGGCCGGAACATGAAATACCGGGACCACAGATCAACGGAAGGCCAAAGGCCGAGGTAGCCTTCGCAACAGGTGACGAATGCCGAAAGGGTGAGAATGGCATTCGCCAGAAGGTGGTGCGGCTAGAGGCCAAAGAAATCTAGGAATGTCCTAAAGAAATCACTGGCCGGAAGGGCAAACCCGCGTTCGAAGTGCGAGAGAAAGACGACGTGCTCACCAGCTTCTGGGGTCGGCACGAGTTCTCCGCCGGGAACCCGGCACTCGACCTCCTCCGGGATCCGCCGGGAGCGGCGGAGCCACTGGATGTCCGCCGGGGTCACGTCGGAACCCTCCCAGGCGGCGTGCTCGGAGCTCGTCCTCTCCTCCGCCTGAGCAGCAGGGTCGACGGCCGGATTGCGAGAAGAAGACGCCATGGAGGGAAGTAGATCTAGGGTTTGAATTTCTGCGAGGTAGCGCTTGCGCGAAGGCCTAAGCTTGCAGGCGGGTGCAGCGGGAACCTAGCTGAGTACCGGCGAACTGGCGGCT
The DNA here is from genome assembly GCF_000005505.3 of Brachypodium distachyon. Lineage (NCBI taxonomy): Eukaryota > Viridiplantae > Streptophyta > Magnoliopsida > Poales > Poaceae > Brachypodium > Brachypodium distachyon. The sequence continues at coordinate 37,979,735 of NC_016132.3, read as the reverse complement.
GCGAGGTTGGAGGCGAGCTATCACGATGGGAAGCAAGATTGGTGCTAGCAGTGGCGGTGAAGTGCGCAAGAAGCAAGAAGACAGAGGAGAACGAAGGGGCGAGGAGTGCGAAGGGTTTTCTGCCCACACCCTCCTCCTCCTTTTATACCCGAGGCGAAGTAATGGGGCGCGAGTTTCCCGAGCGCACCACCTTAGTGGTTAACGGGAAGATTGCGCACGATTTGGGACAGTTACCCATCAAGGCGCACGCTCGGTTACTGTGTGGCGTGCCGTCGAGAATCCCGCAAGATCCAGAGGATAAGTGTTCGCGTGGGAACCGAAGTTCTATCCTTAATGGCTCGTCGGCTTTACTGCCTGGCAAGACGGCACGCTTGCCCCGAAAGGCGGAACGGCAGTAACTCGAGCCTTATCCTCCCGTCAAAAGTGGAGAGTATAAGTCACGGACGGCGCATATATCGGCAGAAGCGAGTTTCCAACTGTCGGTTATGAGCAAGAAAGAATCTCGGCTGAGAGCTGGATAGACACGCCAACCCAGAGTCCCGGGGTGAATTGATCTCGGCCAGGAAAACCTGGGGTTGTCTCGAAATCCTTCTCGGCTGGACCCAAGTAGATGTTGGTGGTCTATCTATGGGAAACTGTCGCAGCCCGACATCCTTCTATGCCGGACCACAACAGCTTCGGGGACTAGTGTCAGGGGGATGACCTCGGATAGGGTCATGGCGACACAACTCTAGCCGAGATAACGGAGGGAAAGCCGGCACGGCAATGTACGTCGGCATCATAAAGTCAAACTAACAATGAGCCGGCATCCTGAGTTTTTTTTATCTCATGAGTTTGCAGGATAAGGATGAGCACGTTGGTCTCGGTAGCAGCCGAGATCACTCAACGGTCTTATCCTGATCATGCGGTGCAAAGTAAAGCAGCGCCATCATCCACCTGGGAAAGCGGTCAGCGCCTGCATGCCGATGTCAGGTGACCACGCTAAAGAAACACCGAAAGGGAATATATGACGGAAGCCGGCAGAGGATAGCTGTACCCGCTGCCGGCTGGCAGGAAAAGTAAAGTTGCCTTGTCCCCTACGGCGCTGCTTGGAGGGAACCGAGCCGCGTGCACAGTGGAGCCCAAGGATGGTGACGTTAGAGTCGGCCCACATGGCAGTGTACCATGTGCGGCCTATAAATAGAACCTTACCCCTCTGTAGGGAGGGAGAGGAGAGAGCATTCTAGGGTTTTCCCCTTCCTTCTTCTTCTTCCTCAAGAATACAGCTCAAGGAGCACCATTGTAGAGCTTATCTATCTCGGCTAATACAACGAAGCAGGAGTATGAGTCTTACCTCGACAAGAGGGCTCCGAACCTGGGTAAATCGGTGTGTTCTCGTGTGAATTGTGCGTGTTCTTCTTCACGTCCTCCCTCCTCCGATTCCTCCATCGCCCATCGGTCCCAAGTTAAGCCATCGACAGCCAGGTACCGAATCGTTCGGCCGTGAGTACCCTTTCCGAATGCAGATTATTTGGATCCTGGGTATTTCGATGCATGAACGTGCATTGAAATGTCAACCAAGTAAAAGAAGTACATGCAAATGTCTAATGGATAATAGGGATGAATTCATCGAAATGTCCACGGGATAACAGACACATGAGGATGAATCTCATATCCAGCGTACAATAGCATGTGGCACTGTATTGTCCACTGATTTTTTTAGGGGGTATTGCCCAGTGGGTCACAGAGAGATACCCGAGAATTGGGGCTTTGTGGGATGGCTGGCACCTGGCCCAGTGGCTGAGAAAAAGTAACAAAAGGTACCATTGGACCGTACGGTGGGCTGTTAGCCGGAGAAGGAAGCGGTACCGTGGACGGTGAGGTCACGGGCCTGCAGCTCTGCAGAGCGGTCAGGTCACAGGCCTGGCGGCTGCATTTGGCGTGGTCAGAGCATAGGCCTGGCCCATTTATAAGAGGAATGGGTTTTCAATTTCTGGGATGAGTAAGGACACTGGACTGTCTCTAAATTGCAAAGGATTCAAATAAAAGTGCCATAGGGCAGCTTTTGTCACGGGGCACGAGAGAGAAAGGGAGCAACAAACCATTTCACAAAGAACTAAATGGAGAAAAAACGTTGGAATCCCAAGAAAGATGGACGGTTCCGATGTCAGGCATTGGGGAGGTTGGGCGTACTAAAACCACTTCCTAGGTAGTAACTAGGAATATACCACCTAAAATTTGTGAAACTTCAATGTCCCCCTCCGTATCAAATTCACGTAACTTATTTCCGGACGGAGGAGGAGTAACTCAACAGACCTAAGTCACTCATGCTGAAAAGCTTCTTCATGTGCTGTTTGAAATTTGCAATCTCCTTCTGACACGCTCCTGTAATCACCGAGTCATCCACATACACACTAACTGGAATAGCAGCCTTGAGTTTCCCTCTCCTTGGGTTTGGTGATGTCCACAAGACACAATTGCGAGTTGTTCATCACGTGCCAGACTGCATTTTTTTTTTGAAAGTGGGTTGTGTACTAAGAAATAATGTTTGGATTAAAATCTTGCATGACCTGACACATCACGCAGAACGACACAGAGTCTTGCAAAACACCATCACACAACACACTACGACCCCAACTAGCTAACCCATGAGCAACTTTATTGTCAATTCTATTAATTTTCTGAAAAGCAATCCCCAGATCGAAGGTCTTGATCAGTTTGATATCTTCAAAAATGCCACACAAACTAGACCGATTTTTCAAAGGGTCATTAATTGCAAGAATAACTGAAAGGCAATCATTTTCAATGGTAGCAGGAATATCAGTAAAAGAGCGCAAGAGCTTAGCACCTTCAATGCAGGCGACCGCTTCGGACGCTTCCGCACTCGGACAATCGGTTTTGTGGCCTTGACTTTTTGAAATGTCCCAGGATGTTTCGCACTGGTCAAGCATAAACATGGACCAACAGGAGACAATTACGAGTTCGTTCACCACGTGACAGACTGCAGATTTCGCAGCGACTTTTTATGTTCCTTGCCCGGTATATCTCACACGGCTTAATTGACATGATTCTTACCATGTTGTGTGATCAATTTTCTTTTATTACTCCATCCGTTCCATAAAGATTGGCCGTGCCAACCTTTATGAAACGGAGGGAGTACCAGTTTACATTCCATTTTAATCTGTCTGATAAGAGCTCGACTTTTCATCAAAGTCCATGTCAAAAATACAGAAGAAGAACATCGTCATCCACTTGAAAACCACACATGCCTTTGCATTGACTTGTACAACAAGCTACGGACGAAAGCTTCAAGAGCGTTAGATCTAGGCTTGGTAATGGTTTAAAAACCAGACCAAATCCAAACCAAACCGCATCCACGCCAAACATTATGCCCTTCAATCCAGTCCAGACCAACCCGAACACGATTAACAATGAGTAAAATACACCAATAGTTCATGAACTCGGCAAAAATGAACACTTTAGTTCATGAACTCGGAAAACACACACTTAAACCCACGAACTGGGATTACCGTGTCACTTTAGTCCAAAAACGGTTCGGTGAGGCTTAAACACGCCACGTGGCCGCCACGTCGACTTTGACCAGGACCGCAGGCTGCTACTCCATTTTCTCAGGGCTTTTTTTTTTGCAAAATCACCATGCTGGTTCGCCTCCTTCTCTCCGCCGTTGTTGCCTTGATGATGTCACTCTACTATGATACTGCTGCTTACCAGGGAGGGAGCGCTGTTAATGTGCATACTGTCAAACAGCTAGCCTTTGTGTTTGCTTCCACTAAGGCCCTATCGGAGGGCTGCTAATGTGTATACTATCGAACAACTATCCATTTTTTGCCGACTCATGGCCCCTATCGTGGGGCCAAGAGAGCAGGAGGTCCTATTATGATTCATTTTGTAGTTCTCGCAATTCACAAAAACCTCTCTCTTTTCAATTCAGTTTTGGAAGATTGACGAGCATGAAGTTGGCATGTGAGAAAACAACTTGTCTAAACACCCTCATCAAATTGCCATTAAAAGACGACATGATGGATAACCTAGAGTGAGCTCACTCTAGGTTATTTTACCAAGAAGTCCTCGACCACTGGCTAGTGCAGCTAATTGTATGCAATCATGTCTACTTCAGTCCCCTTTGTCATCCAAGATTGAAACATGCATGTCAACTTTGCATCCATAATGCAACAGGACTAGGTAACTTTCTGGTGACAGTAGTACCAAAGAACTTTTTAGTTACCTATTTTACGGTGATTAGCTTGTAAGGATGTTAACATTGACGTCAACCACCAACCACACATACCCCGATAAGTTACAGCGAGAGGCCACCTTTCAGCTTGTGATTTACAAGGTCCCACATAATGGTTGCAACACCCTCGTATTGAACTGGGCAGAACGAGGAGGGGGGGGGGGGGCGAAGAGAGGGAGACGAACTAATTAATAGAAAAAAGATCACATATTATAGTACACGAAGAATGGAATTAACACGATAGACTTTTTATTTATTTAGATGACCATTGATCTATAAAACCACCAAGTGTTACACACTTGTGATCTCTTTATTTCACTCTAATATTTCTCACACTAACTCATACATTATGATGCCTGATCACTCAAACATGGCTCTGGATGATGCTTTGGGCAAATTTAGGACGGAATGCGCCAATTTCTTCTCCCCTGTTGTTTTTAAGGTTTTGAGCTTCTTGAATAGAGATGTGGTACGCATTGGTGATGACATCAACAGGCAAGGCATGCAGGATAGAGTTCTTTCCTGCGATGCTACTAACCATGGAGTTTGCATTGGTCTTGAATGCGATATACTGGAATCCTTCACGCTCCGCCTTCTTTAGAACAACATAGTTTTGTGGTATAATTAGCAGTTGTCCTCGACGAAGAGGGCCATTGAACACAGTGCGACCTTGGTTGTTAACAACCTGAACCAAGGCATGTCCTTGGATCATGTACACCACACTATGAGCATTAATGTTCCAGAATGGTGAAAGAATGGCATTCTGCAATCACGATGAGTTTGCATAGATCATGTTAATATATTTGTGCAATGAAGTTTAAGATATGTAGTACTAGCTAGGGGTGAATCATAATGCAACATTACATATACCTGGTAGAGATTTACTCTGGTGGCACTCATTTGCACAAGGTTAAGGATTGGAAAATTCTGACCATTGAGGTGGGTTATACTACCAGAATGTGGATTGTATGTGTCAACACGGCTGGGATCTTCGATGTTTAGCCTTGGCTCCAATGAACAAAAATTCTCCTCCAAACCGTTGTGACTACCGCCCGATGTTTGTCCTATCCGATATGGACCTGATTGTCCTTTGGGATGTTGGATTGGTTGGAAGGATTGTTGTTGTTGCCTTTGTTGTTGGGTATCAACGGGCTTCAAAAATTGAAGGCCAAGCTCCACGCGAATTATTTCGCCTCTTTCTCTATTTAGACTCTGAATTCTTCGTGTTGTTTGTTCCCTAATACCAAAGGCCTGGCTAAGCAATTGGACATTGAAACCATTTAATATGTTTTGTCCAGACTGTAGCACTCCATTGTAGTTACCAGCCAATAAAAACTCCTGAAATTCCAAATTGATCAAGTGAAAATTTGAGCATCACGACACCCATTAAAAATACTTGAAACAATCTTGCATCTAAAGTGATTGAAAACAAATATATATCTTTCATCTACGGTTACTTTTTGCTTCGGTTCAAGCTGATTAGCATTGCTATTTATGTCAAAAACATAGACAGCTACAATCGGCACATCACCATCGTTGTAGAACCAATGTGCAACACCAGATGGTAGTGCAATCACATCTCCTTGTGTAAATCGTTGGACTCTCTGGTACGCATCTCCAAACTTGGCTTTGGCTTTTGGCTTTGGCTTTGACCCTGGGAAGATTGGGTTTGTCCAAATTGTTGGAATTGCTACTCGAAAGTCTCTGGGCACCCTGGCAAAGTGAGCCCGAGAAAACCACCACCTACAAGAAGCACATTTAATTTGTATCAATATTAAGATACTTATGAACATTGTTCTAACATTAGGCACATAGAAAATCAAAATCTGATATAGCATCGCAACCGAACTATTCAATTGAACACCAACCTTGGACGATGTAGACTAAGCCAGGTGTGTTGTGGTATCGAGGTAACAAGAGGCCCCGAGGCTTGACAACAGTCGCGTATGACAAATACGCCGGTACAACGGAACTGCTCGTTCTGCTCATCAAAATACTCAATTAGTCCAGCTTCTGACCTCACCTGTCGAACTGGTTCAACTGCTTGCAGCTTATCAAAATTGCACTCTCTAAAACCACCTTGCCGAGGGCTTTGCCATGGGGAGTCCCATGGAAACAGTTGAGCCATGGATCCATGGAACAAGAGGAAAATGCAAAAGTAAGGCAATAGTGATGAAACTAGTAGTTGCCATGATTGTTTGAAGAGATGGAAGGAGCTTGGTTGATGCTAATGTTACCAACGTAAGCTAGCTTTTATAGGCATGGAAAGTGATTTAGGATCCACGTGGTGACATAATTTGTTATGATAGATAAAAGGATATACATGATGACTCGGAGTTGATCTAAAAGTGTGAATAGATATAGTCTTGCTTCAGAAGTTAGGTGTTTCTTTCCACCTACATCCCCAAACGTACCACACAAGGTTATGTATTCGTTTACACTTATTACATCTACAAACTTATCGGATAAGGCTGTACCTCCTTTTTGTGCAAAGCCCTTGTCTACTAGTATGCCATAGTTGATCGAATATCTATAACGGTGTTACTTACTCCTTCCGTCTCATATTAAGTGATTCAAATTTGCCCAAATATGGATGTATCTATGCGTAAAAAGTGTCTACATACATGTAATAGAAAGTCACTTAATACGAGACGGAGGGAGTACCTTTTTGTGATTTATTTGCATTTTGCTTTTTTGCACAACAACATGTATACTCAGCTTTGCTTGCGTGGCAAAAACTTTATGACGGTGTGCCTATCTATATAGCATGAAGTGTAAAGTGGATGAAGCATGTCTATATAGGCAGCGAAAACTTACATATATATATAAGAAAAAAAGAGCAACCACGATGGCTAATTCAAGTCAATATGATACAAATCTCACTCAGACAGACAACAATGAACAGATAGCATCAAAAGCCCTTGCCCGTCGACTGGAACATGTCGAAACGCAGCCCATGAGCTCCTGCACCAACGGGTCGAAATCCCCCCACGGTCGCTAGCTCCTTCGTCTCCTGTACGTCGCTGCCTGCTGATGCATTCCTCTCTGTTTTGTTTCCCTTCAGTTCGTGTTTCCTTGAGTCCTGAAACTTGTCAAAAATTTGTCATGTGTGCTATATTCATGTCGAATTTGGAGTTAGTTTTGTGATGATTAATTCTACTGCAACTTATTCTTGTTACTTTTTTTTGTTGTTGCTCGTAAAAAATGTCATGCCGGACAGGGCATGTTCTGGCAATATTTTTCTTGCCCATAATGTCATCCTTCAGTTTCCTTTTTACTACTCCCTCCGATCCATAAAAAAGGTCTCCCATTTTATACTAAGTTAATACAAATTTTGTACTAATTGGACGAACTTTTTATGAATCGGACGAAGTAAATTAATTCCTACATGTCTTCAGTCATACTACTCATGTTGCATGAATGATGTTTTAAGACTAGGTTATAAATGCACAGATTAATTTCTGAGTTAAGCCGAAAATCTTTTAAGATTTTGCATGAATGGCCAAGCGCTCACGCTTTGAATGTGTCACACCAATTGCCCTGCCTGGCTCCATAACATTTTCGCAATACTTAAGGCGGGGAGTCCTGAACGAAAGGCACGCCGTACACTGACGCTTCTATGTCGTCTTGGTCTCTAAATGGAGAATTCCCATACACATGTTGTGTTATTTGTTGTGCTGCTTCTCATTAACACAATCAAAGGAGGATGCTTTCCCTCTACTGAAGAGGTAAAGGCTATATTTTAGTTTTGTTTTTATTTTGAGGTACACATGTACTGATTTCTAACTCCTGAACGTTTCTCCCCTCAGCAAGGAAACTCGACAGTGCCATGGACCTTTGAAATTCATCCAGAATTGTTCCCACCAAGTGAAGGCCCTACCTCGTTGCCAAAATTGATATTGTCTTACGTAAGTATTCCATGCTGTTCCTCAGTTTACCTCGAATTTTCATTCTATCATGTAAATTCTGGAAGATGTAATTTACTTACATATTGAGGCCATGTTAATTACATTTGGGCAGCATTCAAGTCATATATGGGCCCCAGTAGACGGTCAATATTATGGCGCGGATGTTACACTAGATGTTTATGGTTTTGATTTGCAACCTGGACAAGTAAGCACAGCTGCCATTTGGATTATAGATGGATCTTCGCACACCTCCATTGAAGCTGGATGGCATGTAAGTTATGTTGATCCAGATTTCAAGTTACTCAAAATGACAATGTTTTTTCTTCATATGTTGATTATTAATTAGTCCCACAGGATTTTTTTTCCCTTCTTCTTAATTTTCCTCCTTTGGACTCCATCTTGTATGTTTATTTCCTTATTAATTTCTTGGTAACTAATTAATGAGCCACTGTGTACACCTCGCGTATTGTGAAGATCTGCATGTGTAGCTAGAAGTGTGATCAATATAATTGTGTAGGTCTGGTAGCATTTCTTAGTAGCGTAAAATAATAAACGTACAAGCTATTAATGAATGTTAATAAGCTATTACTACTTTTTTATGATTTTTTAGGCACCTATGTTAACACTAAACAATTTTGTGTAGATTTCCCCAAGTTTGTACAAGGATTCTCATACTCATTTCTACACGGCCTGGACAGTAGAGTGGCTAAATCAGGTGTTCATGAATTGGTTAGTTGTGCAATTATGAAGTGTACTATATCGCTTTGGGGGATACTAACATCATGCCTATTGGACGATACCCTACCTCGGATCAAGTCCTTGGGACACAAATATAGCTTCTATTTATACTGCCGGAGCTTTCTTTATTTATTTATTTTCCAAAAAAAGAACTACGGAGTATATGCAAGCGTTCACATACTAGATGCACAAGCCACCATGATAAGACTCTTTTAAAATTTTCTTCGCAAAAAAAAAGACTCTTTTAAAATTAGCTCGATCCAGAAATATGCATCTAATCACCTGTGGTATAATGTATTCCCTCCATTGTTTTTAAACAAATTACAATAGAAGAGGATCCTATTGCATTTATATATAAGTAGACAAAAAAGTTACATCAATATATATTCACAGAGTATCCTAGCCCACAACGGCCAACTCAAACAAAATGTGTCTATGAAGGTATCAAGAAACTGTTTTTGTCTGTCTTTTGTAAGGTGAAAAAGACAGTAAACCTAAATCACTCTAATAGTAAATACTCCCTCCGATTCATAAAAAGTGTCGCTCATTTTGTACTAAGTTAGTACAAATTTTGTATTAATTGGGCGACACTTTTTATGGATCGGAGGGAGTACATGTTTCTTAGGTATTGAAATATTTCCAACATACAGCTTTAACTGTCACTTTCTATACGTACATGTTTAAATTATTATATGATACATTATGAAGAAAAAACATGACAGATCCAATTATGCCACTCCACAATACCAATCTAAATTTCCTTTGTTAAATATTAGTCAAATTTAGAGATGTTTTAATGTACGCTTTTTACATCTCTTTAACGACGGAGCTGGTAATATATATAGTTGTAAGCCATCACTTCTACAGGACCATGAAAGAACAACTTGAAGAAATTTTACAGTAGGTCATGGTTCTTCACTCGGGGTTCTAGGACATAACTGGGGAATGATATAGTTGGTCGCAACCGCTATGCTTATTCAAAATGCTTAGTTTTATTTGATCAAAATCATATATACTTTTGTACATGGAAAATATGCACTTGCATAAGACTCACGTTTTGTTAATGATATTGGACAGAATGGTGAAAGTGGTTGCGTCAACTTGAATTGCCCTGGCTTTCAGAAGATATCATCACAAATAGCTCCGGGCGATGTCATCAATCCAGTTTCGAGTGTACATGGCCAGAAACGGTATATGAGACTAGAGTGTTCAAGGTACAAATTTGCTACTGCTATATTGTTTGTTTTGAACTCTTGGGAGGAAGGGCATTGACTTTTGGAATTAGTTCATTCAGTATCGAGGTGTCAAAAGTAGATCATTATATTTTCAACGAGCTGGAGTGAAACAAGCTGACATTGAATGACACTAGAATTATGGGCATCAAAATTAAAAGAAATTGTAGTCCATGAAAGTTGTGTAATTAAAAAAGTATGTGGGTTCATGGTAACTTTTCTTAGGAGTGGTCTTGTCTGTGATGATATGGTCAAATTTTGATTAGCATTGCCAAAATAGTAAGAACATGGTATCATCATTGGCATTAATTAGGGGCACGGCCAGCAGCTTAATTATGCCAAGAATTGAAATCTTGAACCCAAGTGATGATCGACGCTCTAGAATATTTATGTTTTGTACATATGAGCAAACCAGCGGCCATATTTTTACACCAGAAATCAGAGCTAGGCAACTTATACTAATCAGTACACATTCATTTATTTGTTGTTTATCCTGGCAGGAAAAATCTTCCGGTAACTGGTATGTCCGCGTCTACGGAGTTAACGGTGAATTTTCAAACCCAGTAGGTTACTTTGCAAAGTCTCCAGGACTCGCCGATAAGTCTGTGATGATAGTTTTTGGTGGCTTTGTGGCTCACATGAAGCCACAGCCGAGTCCTCCAATGGGAAGCAGCTATGTCCAGGCCAGCGGCAATGCGGCATCCGTTATAACCTCAAGCTTATTGATGCGGATGGCAATGACCATATGGTCACAACACATCTGGGCACTTTTGTCGATGGCAAAGGTTGCTACAATCCTTCACCCGTTGATCCTTCAGCCCGATTCTTTTATGGAGGACCTGGTTGTAGTGATTAATTGTGTGATATTTCACATATGTGTACTTGAATATTAATTGCTAATATAATTGTTCCAGAACTAAGCCATTGAAAGTGCCATCTCTGAGAATTTAGATTCCATTCTTCATAGTTTGCTTTCTTTCTATTTCTTGTTAAAGTGCATGGTGTTGGTATATGTATAAGTTCAAGATTAGATGAAAAATCAAATCGGGAGCTGATGCTCCTTCATCTAGAAAAATGAGTGCATGAAAAACAAGCTGTCCAATTTTAACAAGTGCATTTGGCACCGAGCCACCTGAAAATATGCTGTCTATAGAAAACAGATATACACTGCAGAAGATATGCACACGAGAAAACATATCACTACTGGAGTACATTTTTTATGTGTACATGGACGTGCAACGACGTGCTAACTACTTATATAGCTCTAGCTAGTTTTATTTATGTTCCGTTAATTATTCCATGGACGCGTACTTACGTGCCGTCCACAAGATCGATCGGAAGGTCTAACTCGTCGTCTCTAGAATCGCAATCTAAACTTCTTATAATTATAAAAGTTCTGGTGCGATGCCATCGTAGATCTGAGGAATTATTTATATCCAAATAGAATTTGCTTGGACCGTATGGCGATGCATGATTAATCAAGAATGCTCGATCCAATACGGCACGCGTCGATCGGCCCAGCAAATATATGTTCATCAGTTCGTCCATCGCCGTCGACGAACTCTGATGTGTGATCCAATAGCTCATTTTTATCTAGAAAAGGGCAGACAGAGTATTTTTAGTTTTACTGAATTTCAGGATTTCATATACGTATGGTATTTGCAATTTTTATGCTTTGTACAAAGTCCTAAAATAAATTAGTAGCTTCACTTGAATTTCTTCGGTTTTCCTCAGTTTTGATTTTCTTTTCTCATGTTTATGTTTGTTTTCGAGTTTTATGTCGACTCGACTATGACGTGTGGAAAACACACACCGTCATACTCATATCATCACTAAAACCGTTTTTATGGAGCCGCAGTTTCATCCTTTCAGTGAAGTAACTTCAATATCAGTTACCATAATCACGAGGGAGAGTGATTCAGTGGCGTACAACCAGTGCCATAACAATCAGCCCCACCTAATTGGGGCTAAACCCCACACACCAACAATGGTTACTCTTGTGTAAAAAAAAAAAAAAAAAAAACACTCCAGTGTGTCCCTGTCCTAGAGAACTTTTGTTGACAACTGATTCTCCTTTTTGACAACTCCAGACTTTGGTTAATTATAATTAGCAGCCGTTGATGTTTGATCTAAGTTGCCGTCTTTGATCCTTCCAACTTTCAAGCCCAATCTACGGGCAGCAGTGTGCATCCTCCTCCATGCCATAGCCAGAAGTCATATAAACCTTCAAGTCACCCACGACAACACCAGATTAAGCAATTACCAGCTAAACGAAATCCCAACAATTAACTCAGCTCCATAGTCCAGCCAAGCCTCCAACAATGGGGCAGCAGCAGCAGCAGAAAGGAGAAGAAGAAGCAGAAGGCCGCAGCCTCCTCCCGACCTCCACCGCCGGCGCCGGCGCCACGTCGTCTTCCCCGGCGACGGCGGGGAGGCGGCGGCTCCGGACGGCGGCGCTGGTGGGGGCGTGGTACGCGTCCAACATCGGGGTGCTGCTGCTCAACAAGTACCTCCTCTCCGTCTACGGCTTCCGCTTCCCGGTCTTCCTCACCGCCTGCCACATGTCCGCCTGCGCCGTCTTCTCCTACGTCTTCTCCATCTCCTCGTCTTCGTCTCGGACTCCGGCGGCGATGGTGTCGCGGGGGCAGGCGGCGAGGGTGGCGCTGCTGGGCGCCGTGTTCTGCGGCTCCGTGGTGGCCGGCAACGTCTCGCTCAGGCACATCCCGGTCTCCTTCAACCAGGCCGTCGGCGCCACCACGCCCTTCTTCACGGCCGTCGTCGCCTACGCTGTCGCCAAGCGCCGCGAGGCCAAGGCCACCTACGCCGCTCTCGTGCCCGTCGTCGCCGGCGTCGTCATCGCCACCGGGGTAAGCAAGCGAGGATGATGGCTTCTTGAATCTCCAAGACCAAATTAGTTTTGATCGATGGATGAACTGTGAGAATTGATGATCTGGCCTCCAATTCTGGTTCAGGGTGAGCCGAGCTTCCATCTGTTCGGCTTCGTCATGTGCGTTGGCGCCACGGCGGGGAGGGCGCTCAAGACCGTGCTGCAGGGGATCCTCCTCTCCTCAGAAGAGTAATCAATCATTCATAACCATCCAGCCATCAACTGATCACGCTGACTTTGCAAATTATGATGAATTTGGTGTGTTCCATGCAGGGAGAAGCTCAACTCCATGGACCTGCTCCGGTACATGGCGCCGGTGGCCGTCGTTCTGCTGGTGCCGGCGACGCTGGTCATGGAGCCCAACGCGGTCGGCGCCGCCGTGGCGCTTGCCCAGGAGGACCCCAGCTTCCTCTGGATGCTGCTCTTCAACTCATCGCTGGCTTACTTGGTCAACCTCACCAACTTCTTGGTCACCAAGCACACCAGCCCACTTACTCTTCAGGTGACTCATTTGTTTGATCATTCCATCCTTCCTCTGTTCCCCATTGTTGGAGTTTTCAGATGAACATGTACAGGTAAAACCGGCGGTGCTCACAGAACCTTTGTGCTTGGTCTGTGCAGGTCCTTGGGAACGCTAAAGGTGCGGTTGCCGTGGTGGTCTCCATCCTGATATTCAGAAACCCGGTGACCGTCGTCGGGATGCTAGGTTACGGCGTGACCATTGCGGGGGTTGTGCTGTATGGCGAGGCCAAGAAGAGGAGCAAGTAAGCTTCATCGGCCTGGCGAACAAACGTATCCTCTTTTCGCCATCCTCCTCCAGGAAATGGTGACCGCAACATTGCGCACGAGTACAGCGAAGTTCCTGAAGGCAGGATGACGAAGACCACAAACTCTTGTAGAGTATATCTTTCCTCATGCTCCAGAAGTGCAATCTGGATTCTGGGATGTTGTTATCACAATCCATTAGATCAGGTGGATTCATGCTTGAGAATAGTTGTGTGCAATGTATATACCAATTACCAAATGACTGATTATTGCTAATCAGGGAAAGAGATATATATACAGATACCATAACAGACATGCTATGCCCAAAATGCTGTTATATATAACATCATTACTATCATGCAGTTCACAGGTAAAACAACACTCCCCAAATACCAACTGAGAACAAACTGAAATCATATGCGCTTTACTCGCAAATCTGAAATTGGCATACCAGGCTCAAGAATTTTGCACACATAATATCACAGTTTATTTAACCATGCCCTGGGGTTTTACACTAGTATCACACTTTAATTAAAAAGCTAAGACGATAAAAAAGAAAATGGAGGACACCCTTTTTGTACTAACTTCTTTCTGCAGTTGGCCTTCCGAATAGCAAGGATGTAACCAGAAACAACCAGCAGCATACCATGAGAAACCTATCCATTGCCAGACCATCAAGACAGCTGGTCAGTGGCATCCCCAAGAGAAATGGAGGACAGCTTCTGGGTCAACAGAGTCAATGGACTCGCCTCCACAACAGAAACGGAGGACCGCTTCTTGTCCAACAGAGCCAATGGAGTCGTATTAGCCGCCCCAAGAGAAATGGAGGACATCTTCTGGGTCAAAAGAGTAACTGGAGTCATATCCCCTTTTGCTTGGATATTCTGATGTGAAACAAGGATGTTTTCCTTTAATGGACTCAGATCACCACTAAGCTGGATGTTCTGATGAAGGGCCGGAATATTCTCTTTTGCAGTATCCAAGCCTGTGACGACTGGGCAGGTCTGGGGCATGCAAGCTTCATGTTCAATCACCTCCGATGGTTCTACTTCCATTTGTGCAACTCCAAGAGGCAGCAAAGGTGATGACTTATTGTGAGAAGGACGGCTTTCCTCATGAGGTGCCACCATAGGTTCTGATTCTTGCTGATCAAAGCTAGACAGTGACAGCTCAACTGTTGATGGATTTGCATCACCATTATTCTGGATATTATGGTGCAAAGCTGGAATGCTCTCCTTTGCAATGTCCACGGTGACCACTGGACTGGTCCCGTGCATGCTTCCTTCATGCTCTGCTACCTTTGATTGTTCTACTTCAGTTTGTGCAGTTCTGAGAGGCAGTGCTGGCAATGACTCAGTTTGAGAAGCTTCATACTCCTTTGCTGGTTTCACTTCAGTTTGTGCAGCTCTGAGAAGCATTGAAGGTGATGCCTTTGTTTGATAAGCTTCATGCTCCATCACCTTTGATGCTTCAGCATATGCAACTCCGAGAGGTAGTGAAAGTGATGCCTTAGTCCGAGAAGCTTCATGTTCCATCACCTTCGATGCTTCTACTTCAGTTTGTGCAACTCCGAGAGCCAGTGAAGGCAATGTCTTAGCTTGAGAAGCTTCATGCTCCATCAACTTTGATGGTGCTATTTCAATTTGTTCAACTCCGCAGGGCAATGAAGGTAATGCCTTTGTTTGGGAAGATGCTGCTCCCATTGATTTTGGTTCGTGCTGATCAAAGGTCAAAGATGCAGGGCTTGTCCTCTGAGTGGAAGAAATCCGAGGATTTGGTGTAACAGACGGTGAAAACTGGACATTCTTTGGTTGCCCTTGCACCCGTACACCACCAGCTCTGTCAATGGATTTCTCCTGAGGACATACAGAAAAAGCATGTTAGAACATATAACAAATGATTGCATTGTTACACAGCAGAAAACACAAAGCACTTACAGCATCAAAATACCCAATCTTGGGTGTGGGCCTCCGTAAACCAGATGGCTTAAAACCATTTCCTTGGGTGGTCATGTCTTTATTACATTTTGGACTATCACAAGATGTTCCTGAAGACTGACCCTCTGAGACAGTAGGAGGCCTCAGTTTTGTCATTGGAGGACACTCATTGCTCTTTCTGATGGAAGGTGATAATGAAGATGACCTTGTACTAAAGCTCTCAGATGTATAGCTTGCTTTCCCTATAGTGGATGCTGTTGACGCCCCAGAAATCACAGAACTCATGCTGTCCACAGAGCTGCTAGGTGAAATGATTGGCGATACAAGCTCACCATGACTCCTTGTTGGAATCCTATTTCTTGATAATCTTGTTGGGTTAACCTTGCTGACATCAGATTTTGCTGATGAGCGAACAGGAATCCTCTGAGCAGTTCTATTTTTGCTGATTTGGGTTGGTGATTTGGTCTTCACACCCGGCATACTACCCATGGGATTACTTTGTGAGGGAGGAACTGCAGCTGATGAGAAAGCAACTGACTTTGAGGTCGAACTCGCCTTTGTCCCTGCAGCAGGCCGAGACTGCATGCTAGCTGAAGCATTAGCAGATTTACCAGGTGCCTGTCTGTTGGCCACGCCTCCTGTGATTGGAAAAGAAAGTGCATTAGGCTTTCTAGCTATTAGCATACAAATAAACTGTGTTGATTCAAATACCAGTGCTGCTTCTTTTTTCTGAATTCCCAGAAGTGGCAGCTGTGTTAGCTGGTGCTCTCATTGTCGCAACTCTTGGCAGAGCCCTAGGAGGTCTTGAGGACGGTTTTGTTTCTGCAGCTCCCGGCAGAGCCTTGTCAAGCAGAAAGAATAATATGATTATCAAGTACAGAGACACAATGTGAACTTCAACCAAAATAATCAGTTACCAAACCCAAGTCTGCCTAAAAGATGACAAAATTAGGATTCGGTTATGTGCAGTTCCACGATAAAATTTCATTAAACAAGAAGAAATCCTGGTTATTGGGTTTCAGACTCCTTCTGAAGATCCATAATGTTATTTTTCATTAAAAGCAAGATATACTTAGGCTCTTAAAAAGGAGATTCACGTGGAAAATACCAGAATCCTAATTATTACAATATAGCATCATTATGTTCATGTATCTAGCAAGCAGCCTCCCAAAAGGCAGAGCCCTAAGAGGTCTAAAGGATGTTTTGAGTCTGAAGCTCCCAGCAGAGTTTTGTCAAGCAGAAAGAACAATATGATTATTAAATACAGAGTATTATTACACAGCAGGAACTTCAATCAAAACAATCAATTCGAACAAGTCTCCCTAAAAGATTGTATGCAGTTCCACGATATTTTATCGAACAAAAAGAAATCCTGGTTATTGAGATTTAGACTCCATGTGAAGATCCCTAATGTTATTTCAATAAAAACAAGATATACTTGGGCTCTTAAACAGGAGATTCACATGGAAAATTACAGAATCCTAATTATTAAAATTATAGCATCGTTACGTATATAGCAAGCAGCCTCCTAAACCATAAACCTGTAGTTACGTGTAAACAGGAGAACTAAGCAATAAGCTCAGTGGGAAGGTCATTTGGTCTTGTGACCTTGCCAACCAACGATCAACTCATGTCTTAGCATATTCTGGTATCTCATGGTTGCTTCTATCTTAATTAAAAATTCCACAGCCCCCTCACCAATTGGACTAGTTTTCTTTGGGTAGGGGTAAGCTACACAAAAGATCATGATTCCTTAGGAATTGTTACTGTTAGTATGGACATACCCCTCTTCCAGCTGTAGGCTCTTTCAGGGTGATTTGGGGCCTTTGTTTACTTCCAACGCTACTGTTGCTTGATGAAACAGGAGGCCTTATCTGAAACAGCATGAACAAATATTTGTTAGTGAAGACCACAGACGACATAAAGTTGGGTTTAAGACATTGAAGAACTGTGTCAACATACCTTGGTCTGAGGTATCCGTTCAGCCCCCTTTCTTGCTAGAAAGTAGCAACAAAATAATCAAATCAGTCACGAACAGCAGATAATGGTCAGGTCATTCATGTTACAGTATAAGAAATTCATGATCTCGAGACATTTTACCTGCAGCAGGGGGTGCCTTTGCTGTGGCCTTAGGAATTTTTGTGCTAGCAGCAGCAACACCTGAAGCTTTGTCAGTTTTGCCAAGTGTTCTCTGAATCGAAGCACGCACATTGTCAAACAGCTCGGTCTCAACGCTTTCCAGCACAAAGCTTTCGCTTTCCAGCGTGGAGGTTGTGGACTCTGCTGACCTCCTCAATTCCTCCGCGATCCCAGGCAGCAGCCTAGAAACCTGCGCCTTGCGGAAAGTGCTGTTCACAATGCCCAGTTCCTCTGTATCCAGAACACCTGCTCAAACCAGAAAACATTCTGAGCTGCCGCTAACTATCTGTCTACATCAGGATGCATAAGTCTATCATAAAAAGCAGCAATTACAGAGGGGAAATGTTCGGAGCCGGTAACCAACTACATCAGGATGCTGCACAATCCTATCAGGAACAATTACGAGACATAGCGATTTCAGTTTTCACAAGTGTACGCGTGGGAGGGGGGGGGGGGGGGGGGAATGTGGATGCAAAACCTTCGCTGGTGAAGAAGGCGCTGTCCCAGGCCAAGCTCTTGCGGAGGTTAACGCCACTCTTGGCCTTCCTTATCTTCGGGGACCCTGTCGGCTCCGGAACTTGCTCCGTCGCCCCGCTCGGATCCATCACTCGCCCCGCCGCCGGAGAACCGGCAGCAGGCTGATCCGAATCGGCGCCCGCCAGAGATAACCCTGAAACAAAAATAAAATCGCAGCACGCCCCCGTCAGATCCAACAATAATCGCGACCACACGAGATGAAACAACATCGTCCTCCTCCCAAACCCCCAACCGAAATGGAAGAAGACGCGGGGAACGGGAGATCGGCACCTGCGGCGGCGCGGGGGCGCGGCGAGGGGTCGGGGAGCGGGGGCGGGGAGGCGAGGTCGAGGAAGAAGTCGTCCTCGGCGGAGACGTCGATGAGCGAGAGCGACTCCATCGGGGAGGAGGAGGCAGGGGCCAAAACCCTAGATCGCCGCTGATGACGGGGGAGGAGAGGATGCGAGCTAGAGAGAAAGAGACGTTGGGAGGTGAGATTGGGGAAGAAGACGGGGTTTGATTTGGGTATAAAAAAGTTGGGAGGGGCCGTCGAGAGTGACGCGTCCGGGCGTCTCGGGCGAGACTGACGGCTGGGACCGGGGCGGGGGTTTAGCGGAGGGATTTTTAGAATGTCTGGGTTAATGTTTGCTTGGGCGGGATGGTTTGAATTTCGGGGGAGAGAAATGAGCTGTCCCGGCCCACGCTAATTTGGTGATTTATAATTGACATTTTTTTCAGGTAAATACTTGACTAATAAATAACATAATTGTGTTTCTTTCTTTCTTCATTTTTTTGCTGCAAATCCCTAATCCCTAATAATAAAAGCAGTAAGGTTTTCTTCGTCGTCGTCCGCCGTGCATCAATTTCCGTGCATGTCCTGATTTTTCATGTCTCCTTACACTCCATCGAACATTTCTTTTCCTATTTCCACAGCACTGCCTTCCCGGGCCTCCATCGCCGACTCAACTGCCCGCGCAGCACCTCCCTGCGGTGATACGCGTCAGGTGCCGGATTAGATTCCCGTGGAAGAGACGAGTAAAGGGGTCCAGCGCTGACCGGCGCTATCCACCCCCGCGCAGTTCCTCATGCACTGCGTCACCGCATGCTCCGTGACCTTCTTCTGACGCCAGCCATGACCGGCGGGCGGCGTGGACTGGGTGCCATGTCCGTGGCCGCGGCTACTAGCATCAACCCCGAGATCATTTTGATTGAATATTCAATTATATTGTTATGTTTTGTATAAACATGAATTTTCGCGTGCACATGTTTAAGAGGCCGTGGCAACGCATGAACAATGTACCAGTGAATTAAAAAAAACTTATTTGGTGGGGTTGGATACTCCAAATGCATAGGAGTATTATGCACGGTATTTGGATACTACAAATGAATCTAAAAAACTTACTGTTGTGTTTTGCATTGTCATTCCATGAAATCGTCCGAGCAAACAACCAAACCATGCTGTAAAGAGTAACAATGATATCGTGTGACGGTATAATCAACACATCGAGTCTCATTAAACGTACGCTCCACTTTCCTTGTTACCTTTCTTTTGATACAACGTCATTGAATGTTGGTAAATCATACTGCCTTTCCTTATCAGGAACATGATTGTATGTATACTAAAGACCGATATTCTATTGTCTTTCGCCATGTTGCATTCACATTATGAAAACAATCTTCAAACCCATATTGCAAATTTGAGCCAACTTCAAGGGCCTTTTTTGTTGGCAAGATTCTAAAACATGCAAATAAAATAAATTAGAATATGGAATCCGTCGAATGCATGCGAAGAAAAAAAACAGCAAAAGAAAAAGCGAAGTCCGAAAAACTAATGAGAAAATTGACACAATATCAATAAGTCTTTCTTTGGATGCAGACATTGGGAATCTTGACATTGCATTGGCTTCAATGCCAATACCACATGATATTAATATTGAGGTTGAATGACAATATTTTTGTTTGGATGTTTAGGTATTCGGAACACAGATTTTATAATGAGGCTGAATGCCAAATCTTGTTTGGATGATCAAAAATAATGAATCAAAGTTGGGTGAGGGCATGAGGTTATACTGGTTTACGCACATGCCATATGAACATATACATAACCAACAAATCAGAAAATAAATGGATACACTTTTCAGTTTCAATGCTGATGCTCGGAAAAGCACTCATCTTAATCAGCGTGTGCCAAGAGAGCAACAAGAGCGTGCAGCGACTGAACAATCTCGAGTGGCCCTTCAAAGAGCATGCCTGAAAAGGAGGGCGCATAACTTCGTTCACGGATACCAAGGGAGAGCGATGCTGCGTGAAAATGATCCGAGGTTGGACGCCTTTACCCTTCCGCAAACACGGTCTCTCTCGCCCACATGCAGCTGCAGGCCAGACCACTCCATTTACGGAGGGAGTAGTCAGCATCGTAATGTGGTCGGGAAAGGCACATCTTCCAGCACCATGATGAACACCTCGAGAGCCTCTGATAGCATTGAATCGAGCACCGCACTGTAGTACTACTTATCATACACTGTGCACGAAGGCGTGGGAGGCAACCAGGGCGCGCCGAGGTTGAGCAACAGGTGGGAGGGCGCCGCGACCTGCGTCGGCCGCCGTGACGCTACCTGTGCAGTACAGAGACCTGCGCCGGACAGAAGACGGCGCCGCTGCCTGTGCCGGCCGCCGGGATGCGTCTCCCGTACCTGCAGTACAGAGGAGGGTGAGAGGAGAGGGAGAGGACCACAGGACGGAGGTGCGCGCGGGGGATGGGAGTTGTTCACCTTCGCTAGAGGAGGAGGAGGCGGGCAGGAGGGCTTGAGGGATGGCGCCGGCGCTGCCCCGGACGTTGCGCCGCTGTGGAGAGATATGAGAAGGGAGGGTTGGAGGGAGCTTGAGGAGAGGAATCGGGGAAAAAGAAAATACCACTTCTGTTGCGCGGAGCGAGGGTCGAACGTGGGTCTGGGTCGAGAGAGGAGACCGTTCCGAATGTTTTGGCCAGCCAAGTATTCGGGCCTTATTCAATACCAATGTCCAACATCAGGCCTCCATGAATGCATCCAAACACAGTGTATGAGAAATCGGAGACTCCAAAATACCACTAAAAAAAGCCAAGCATTCCACGATACCACTAAAACTCAGTTTTTCAATCCAAAATACCACTATGGACTAACAGCCCCTAACAGACCTTAACAGCCACAAAATTGGACACATATACCCTTATACCTCTTCAAATAGACAACATTTCACAGCAACATTTCAGCTGCAATTAACAGCAGCCAACAGCAGCAAACCACAACATCATTTCAGCAGCAGATTACAGCAACAATTAACAGCAGCATTTCAGCAGCAAACAGCACCAGATTACAGCAGCATTTCAGTAGCAATTAACAACAGCATTTCAGCAGCAAACACAGCACCAAACGGTAGTAATTTAGTAGTAATAAGGGTTCACATAGTAGCTAAACACATTGTCACATCACATGGTACTTTAACCAAAAGGATAATACTAATTCAACTTTACAACCAAACACCATTCACTGCTTAAGAGGGCTGGCTGCTGCAGTTTTGCTCCTTGTAGATGCACTAGGAGGTGAAGAAGCCATTGTCATGGCTACTGCTCTTCGCCTTGTTATTGGACTTGAAGTTGGTGTGGAAGGAATAGTTGTCGCTGTAGTGTTCTTCGTATTTTGCCTACATGTCAATGCGAAGATAAATATGTAAGAATGCACAAGACAAGTATGCAAGTGGCCAATTAAAATGCATACAAATTATATTACCGTTTTGGTGGAGGAGTTGCATCTCGATCAGCATCGCTGGATATCTCCTTTTCTTTGCATATCTTTTGCAAATGGCTAATAGCCCCACATCTTTTGCATATTCAACTTTGCATATTGGCGAGAACTTGCTTCTAGTCCACAAACGGTTGTGATACTCCTTTAAGTAGGCTATTGCTGTCGGGCTAGCAACATCTATCTCTTCCATTAGGGACTCATGCTTCTCAACTTCATAGGTCCAAGCTGCAGGCCACATGTTATCAAGTATAGCTCCCTTGAATTTCTTCTTGAAGTTGAGCATGAGATGAACCATGCATTCTCTATGCTCACAGTTCGGGTACACTTTTTTTATGGCATTCTCCAACCCTTTACATGCATCTGTATGGATTGCAAGCCCTTCTGGCTCACCAATGCACAACTTTAATTGTTGCATGAACCAGACCCAATTTTCTGTGTTCTCCTTGTCAAAATGTCCAAATGCCACGGGAAACATCCAACTATGTCCATCAACAGCAGTAGCAGCAGCCAGTTGTCCAGTATATTTCCCAGTAAGAAATGTTGAATCAACTTCCAAATATGGTCTACAACCTCCCAAAAACCCATCAATGCATGACTTGAAAGCAAGAAACAACCGATTGAAGAAGTACATTGTCTCACCTTTCTTATTAACCTCTGCTTTCATGTCTATTTCACATACACTTCCTGGGTTAGCTGCCAACATATCTGCCTTAAAGTTTCACAACAGCTGAAAATGCTCTTTATATGTACCACTCAATTCCCCTATTGCACGATCTCTCCATTTCCACACATTGGCATACTGCAGTTTCAGATTATATTTCTTTTGCAACTGTTCCCTAAGAGACTTTGCACTAAGTGTGACATCTCTTTGGCTTATGCAGCAATCCAATCCTTATTTGTCATTCTTCCTTTCTCTTTACCTTTCACTTTCTTGTCACAATTGTTGGAAGTTCCACAAGTATGTGCAAATGGAAGTCTCTTTACCTACAGAAACACACAAGATGATTAGGAATAAGTAGTACAAAAAAACAAAGTTGAAAAATTATCATCATACCATGAAAGTATTACAATCCTTTAGCTTGGAGGCATGTATTTTCCATGAACATTCAATATCAGAACAGGAAGCACGAAATCTCTTCGTGTCACTCCATTCTGTGTTAGAGACCACTCTCCTCTAATTGCTTGGAGGCATGTATTTTCCATGGACATTCAATATCAGAACAGGAAGCACGAAATTTCTTTGTGTCACTCCATTCTGTGTTAAAAGACCCCTCTCCTATAATTGCTATTTTTCTCAATGCTAGCTTAAAATCTTTGGAGTTAGGAAATGTGGCGCCCACAACAATTTGAGGACACTCTTTATCATGGATATGAGTGGGAACCACAGTGTTAGTAGTTAAACCATCAGCATTACCGGGCACATATTGTTCATCATAAGAATTATCAACATCAAGTGTTCCCAATGGAACCCTTGCAGCAGCTACCTCCGGCTCAGTTTCATGATGGTTGGCAGCCTCCTCTTCATCATCATTGCCCACAGGCTCATCATCCTCAAACTGCCCATCATATGCTTGATTAGGCCAAGCAAAGAATGGAGCATGAGGAAGCTCATCATTCTCCTCATCAACCTTGACAGGAACACCTTGATTGCTCTCATTGCTTGGTTGCTTGCTTTCGATTGTGACACCAAACCGAACTGTTTTATCGGTGGACATTTCAAACAATTCTACTATTTCTGATTCAGAAATCAAAGGAACAGTACCATCATTAGATCCATACAAAATGGTCATTCTCTGATTGGCAGACCACTGGAATTTCTCCTCCACAGCTGTCCTTATCTGTGCCACGGACAAGTCCCGACCAGCCACAAACTCCCATGTCTGGCCCTTTCGATACAATTTTCTGCCGTCTAAAATTGTCAAGTATGACTGAACGTCTATTTCTATTGTGAATTCGTCCATCAGATCAACGCTAAAACACAGAAACACATCAAATTCTAAATTTGCTGCACGTCCCCGTAACAAAAATCAAAACTACAGAGTCACTTAGGGAGGAGAACGGGCTGCCATTACCTTGTATTTGTAAGCGAAGTGAATGGAGAGCAGGGAGGAACCGGCTGCTGCTGTTGCTCACCGGGGCAAAACGGCGGCGAGGCCCCGTGGTGGAGCCCGTTGGCGCCAGCAACAGTGGGATGGTCTTCGTGCAGTGCAGCAGCAGGGGCAAGGGTGGGGGCGAGCCGCGCGGGGTCGGGGAAGCCGCGGGCGCGGCCAGCGGCAGTGTGGCGTGGGGGCGGGGGCTTCATTTCGGCAGAGCGGAGGCACGAACGAAGGCGGGTGGCGCCGCCGCCATGGATCCGTGGTGGGGTGAGGAGACGGGTTAGGGCAGGAGAAGAGCAGTCTCCTGTTCTTTTCGGGAGAGAAAGAGACGAGAGGAGGCTAGAGGGTAATTTGGGTATACGAGAAAAACTGACAGGATATTTGACGGTTTGACTAACGTGGACTCATGATGGTGGTACTTTGGAACCCAAAAAGTGAATAGTGGTGGTATGGTGGAATGCTTGGCTTTTTTAGTGGTACTGGAATCTCCGGTTTCTCTTGTATTGTGTCAATTTTCTCAAAACTAATTTCGAATCAAATTTTCTCCCAAATCCCCAACCCCTCTCCCTCTTCCCGTCGTCCCCGAGCCGACGAGCACCGACGTTTCCCCGGCGATGGCGAACAAGCTGGTCTCGGAGATGCAGCTGCCTCCCAACCTCGCCCACCTCCTCGCCGCGCGCCGCCTCACCACGGCCAAGGTCAGCCACCCCTTCCACTTCCACACCAAACCCTCCCTTTCTCCTCCTGTCACAATGAAACCGGCCGCCGCCTCTAGCTAACCCGCTGTATCCATCCTCCAGGACGTGCTGTCGCTGCCGGAGGTGGAGCTCATGTGCCTCCTCGACGCCGGCATCGCCGTCGCCCGCGCCGCCGTGTCCCACGTCAGCGAGGTCGCCTGCCCTCCCTGCCAGACGGTAACCCTGCCGCTTCTTCCCGGCCTCTCTCGCCTGCTCCGGATTGGGGGTTTCTGAACAATCGATGCTGGTTCTGGCTGATTTGCGCAGGCGCTCGCGCTTCTGGAGGAGCGTGTGAGGCTGGGCGGCGGCGGGCGGCTGGCCACCACGCTCCGCGGGCTGGATGAGGCGCTGGGCGGAGGTATCCCCGTGGGGAAGCTCACCGAGGTCGTCGGCCCCTCCGGGATTGGCAAGACGCAGGTGAGCCGGTGTTGCCCTTGAGTATTTGCACTCACTACTGAGCATGGCGGCTCTTTGTAGTGTGGATGTGTATCATGTAATCAACTGTATGAACTTTTTTGGTGTATGCAATGCGCTTGCCGCTTGGTGTCTTTCTGAATGCCAACCAATTTGTGTGTCTGTATGCTTACATGGGCATCCAACAGAGAAGTAGTAGGAATGGACCTTATGTGTTTAGTTATGTTATCTGGCATTGCATTTCGGGGTTGTTCTGGGCTGATTGCTGCATTCTGATTCTAGTGATCTCAATTGGACCTCTTCATTGAGGCTACTTAGTCGAAACTTTTTTGTTTACAGATACACGTTTTCGTCCATGCTTTTTTAATCATGTACAGCCCAAAGACATTTACATGGGTCATTAGTTTCCTTTCTGAAGAGAACCCCAAGTATGCTAAACTGATATGTCAAATCTTAAGTTACTTATTTTCTCCAGAGTAATTGTGTTTCTTTGTTGAACATTTAGTTTTGCATCTGATGAAAGTTCTGTACACTCTATAGTTTTGTCTGAAGCTAGCACTGTTAGCAACATTACCAGAATGCTATGGGGGCTTGAATGGTCGAGTTGTCTATATTGACACCGAATCCAAGTTCTCTTCACGGAGGTAGCTTATTTATGCTTACTGCTACCATGTGCTATGTATGTCATTTAAGAAATATATGTAGTCACCAACCTTCTCATGATGTATCGCAGGATGATTGAGATAGGTCAAAAAAGCATTCCTCAAATATTTAGACAAGAAGGCCTAGCACAAAAGGTTATTATAATTCATCGTCTATTTTCACGCATGCTTAATCTTTCTTCTCTTGCATTTCTGTTCTTATATACACAACTTCCTGGACTCTTATTCTATGCCTTCTTTTTTTTTTTGGTAGATGACTGGGAGGATCCTAGTGATGCGACCTACATCATTATCTGATTTCACAAAGAGGTAATTGTGTTTTTTTTCTGAAACTCAAGTAGCGGTAGAAGGTTGATGTTGAGTGATTATCGTTCTAGGGCACACAAAGTATCAAAGACCTTCATTAGTAATTCTTGAAATGCTCCTCTTCTACCCAACATAGTGTGGTCATTGCTTAAAATTCACAATTTAGTTAAATGCTTCTAGATTTATGTGCAAAAGATATTCATCACACAACGCAAAACACTTGAATGTTCTTTTTTTTTTTTGCTGCCTTTTCAACAGCTTGGAACAGATGAAGGTGACTCTACTTCAAAATGATGTGAAGTTACTCATTGTTGATAGTATGGCAGCTCTCATGTCAACGTAAGATATGGACTGTAGAACATAAATTGTTCTTATTTTAACTTTAGCTTCCAAACAATTATAGTATGATGCTTATTAATTATAAGCTTGCTGAGCATATGAGCATATCCATGTTTACCAATTTAGAAAGCCATCTTGCTTAGTCAAATGACATAAAGTGAACACTGGGTTGCCAACTCATTGGTATGTGCCCAACTGTTTGATTAGTAGGAATTTCCATGTGGTATTATTAACGACCTCGAAATATTAAATTTACTAAAGTTCCTGAAACCTCGCCATACCTTTGATGGATTTAGCAACTTTGTGCATGATAACAATAACATAACTAGGCCTCAGATCTTCAGATCATCTAATTTTTTGCATGCGAGTTTCATCTTGTGCTGTTCATTCTTATGTTATAATTACATTTTTCTTTTTAAAAAAGGCATGTACAATTGTAATGTTCTCGAACATACATGTGGCAGGGAGAATGAAAGAGGTGCATCAGATCGCACTCAACACCCTCTAAGATGGGCTCTTTCATTTCTTAAGTGAGCTTCCTAGATCATAATATTCCATACCATTTCTTCCACATTTTTCAGCTTACCATTGTTGATCCTGGTGAAATACTTCTCGCTGTCTTTTCCTTTTTGTCCTAAAGGTCTATAGCAGAGTTCTCAAGAATTCCAGTCATAGTTACAAACCAAGTCCGCAGTCAAAGTAAAGATGATGGTTATCACTATTTGTTTGAAGGTTTGTGCTTTATTCCAAGAAAACAGATTATCTTCTAAATACTTTGTTGGACTGGACTTCATATTTCTATTAATCTGCTGCAGTAAAAAAGAAGGGCGACAGTCATGGTACTGAAAGATTTGAATCTCATCTTGTTGCTGCTCTAGGAATCCAGTGGGCTCATGCTGTAACTATCCGTCTAGTATTTGAGTCTCATTCAGGTTTGTATACTTACATGCACTAATCACCCTTTTTATCTCAATCTAATAGTGTAATCCTGTCAACCTACATTGCATGTGGCAGCTGGCTTCACAAAGATGTTTTACACAATAAAAAGAAGGTTCAGTTCTGTTTTCTCAGTGAAAACCATATGCCTTTTATTTTAACATTTTCAAAATTTTGATTTCACGGATCTTTAATCTGGGACTTAGACTTGATGTATTTATAAGCATTTTGGTTTTGACGACAAATCTTCTATATCTAAGTAGGAGAAACTCACTACTTGATTTCTCTCAACATGCAAGCATGCCACATCATCACACCATTAATTTGTTCACACCTATTTAGTGGAAAACTCATATTTTTTGCACATGCATGCATGCTACTTTTCATCCAGCTATTTCCACTAAGTGAAGAATCTATAATCTATCATACAATTCCATTATACATTTTCACTGGATACTCTTTTGTTGCTACTTTTCACTCATGTATGTTCTCAACAACGTGGGCTCACGTATGTTAACTAAAAATTTCCATAACAACGTGCGGGGCATCATCTAGTTTTAGAAGAGTGAAACAAAAACAGTGTTCCCAAATTGGGAACAGGGCTGTTTGGGTTCCTTAGATGCTGACCAGCTGGTTCCCGGTGGTTTAGGAATAGTGGCAGTCTAACCTTGTTTTCTCGAACAGGCAGTCAAACCTTGGTAAAGACGATTTTGAAAACCTGTTGAAAAACCAGCTGTCCATTTAATGTATAGTAGTGGTGGCCAGGTTGGCTCAGCTTCATCCTTTTTAAGTGCGTAAACAGTCGAGACGCTTCGGCCAAACCAACTTTAGGACAGTCCTACTCAAGCCCGAGGAACTGCAACATTGCTTGTCGACTTTTAACTTGTGTAATAGCCATAAATTGGAATTTAGTCAAACTATTTTGAATCGTGATATAGTTCTTGGTGAACAAACACCAGTTTTGGTGATAAATGATAGGAATAAGCATAAACACAAAATAACATCTTGACATCCCCTACAATGTCTAAATTCTGTCTATGTCCCAAGTTGCCGTGTCCCTTATTTCCTTTATGTTCGGTGCTACCTCTGTTCGTAAATATAAGATGTTCTAGCTTTGTCCTAAGTCAAATTTCTTAAATTTTGACAAAGTTTATAGAAAAGTGTACTGATATCTACAATATCAAATAAGTATTCCATGAAGATATATATCACGACGGATTTAATAAAATTAATACAGAGTTGTAAATGTTGGTAGATTTTTCTATAAACTTGGTCAAACTATAAAAAGTTTGATTTAGGACAAAGCTAGAACATCTTATATTTAAGAACGGAGGGAGTACTTTATTGCTGGCAGTGCCTCCTTTTTTTTCCTTGATGTTTGGTCTCGTTCCGGTAAAAAATGAGAAGTAACTTGTCTCCATTAAAAAATGTTTGATCTCGTTTATTGCTGCATTTGGTCTCCTTACTCTTTCCCTGTTTTGACAAAAATGAAAGTACTTAAAGGAAAAAAAGAAGCAATAACACTCAACGAAACACAAGTGGTAAATTGCAATTTGGTCTCTTTGTGCTAATTTTGGATTAATTAATGCAAACTGCATTTGTGCACAGGTCACAGGTTCATCAAAGTAGCGAAATCACCTATGTCTCCAGCAGTAGAATTTCCTTTCATCGTGGAATCATCAGGCATTACATTACTAAGTGATGAAGGCATTGATGTGTCTGGTCCTGAGATAACCTCAATTCGCCTTCAAGGTACGATTCATATTCTCAGCACATAATCAGCTCAAGCCTGCAGTCTTCCTTCCATTAGTCGTTCTAACACACTCCTTTCTCCAGGGCAAAATATTCTGGGTCTGTGACCATTAGAACGCCACTGACAACAAAATGTGCAATCCTGCATTGTCAATTGGTCGTTTTTGTTTTGACTAGTTGACAAATGAGAACACATGGCAATGAATCTCTTCTCTATTCTCTACTATTAGAAACAGGGAGTTTCGGTCTCTCACTCCCTAGTCCCTACGACCATCCTGCCACTCCCGTTGAATAATAGAGTGGAAGTTACAAACAAAAAGAAATTTCAGAAAAGAAAAAAAGGACAAGTGGAAGCAACTGCTCTGCTCGTCCCCAAAGGTCATGCAACTTATTCAAAGCTGCAGGTATCGCGCGTTCCAGATCTTGAAGCTCTCATTATATTCTTGTAGTGCTAATGCTCGCTATGGAATGATAGAAACAACTTATGTTTATTTGTGAATAGTGCTTACGTGTTGTCAAAATTAAATTGCATAAATTCTAAATGATTACAGTTAGTACTTGGTAGTAATGTAGTGGGTTATTGCAATCAGACCATTTTGTGCTTTTACTGTTTTGGAGAGCATAGGAGCACCAATACTTTTTTTCTTTTCACATTAGATTCCTTACACTATTTGGAAGTTGTACTAACATTCATGGTTATTTATATCTAGAATATCATAGAATTGTCCGGAAATTTTGAACTGTCATTGATTCTTCTCCATATCGCAGGATGAAACATTGGAAAAAAAAATGTAATTATGGTGCATCACCCCATTGGCAGTGGTGTGTGATATCTTGCCAGAACCACGAGTTCGGTCGATGTCCATTGAGAAATTGAGAATTGTCTACAATCATTGTTATATCCTGCTTGTGTAGGAAAAAGGAAAGAAAAATGGTACTCCCTCTGATCCTAAATTCTTGACTTAAATTTGCCCAAATATAGATGTATCTATTCTTAAAAAACGTCTAGATACATGTAATATTTTGACAACAATTTAGGATCGGAGGTAGTACATCTGTAAGTATGTACATGGTGTCGGACATGGTAGCAACTGTCATCTCCTATTTTCGATTATCAAGTCTTAAGTAGAGGCAACCCGTCCACTTGTTTCTGGATTAGCGGTCATTTTACTTTTGCTGATAATGTGACGATCTATGGCCATGAGGCCTAATCGTGTTGCTCGACATGTTTTCTGTTTTTTAAACTTCTATAGATAACAGAAACATGACTGGGTTGTCCGGGTCCAAATTGGAGCAAGTTTATCTCTTCTTTTTCTGAATATAACATGAAGTGATTGTCAGGTACATTTTTCGATCAAGTCTTCAGCAGAGGGAACCATCCATCTTCTGATCATTATGAAAACTTCTATAGTAGGCAATTGTTGTGCCTGAAGGGTCTCTTGTAAACTTTTGGGGAATCCACAAGCCTTTGCAGTAACTATGCTAAATCTCGTCTGGCGCACATTCTTTGACCGCAGTTTCAGCAAGAATTGTTGGCAGCGTATTGGTCTCTCTTGGGCTCTGATCTTGAAATTAGAGACAAAATCATCAGATGCAAATCTATCTACCTCCAGTTTGCAGGGTTATATGGAGATTTTGGCTTGTCGTATCGGAAGCAACAGAATGACTTCATCTTTTAGAGTGTTCTTCCTTCCTCCTTCAGTTTCCAGACGGTTCAGCTGCTTCAAGCTGATACCATATCATTGGGCTTTAGGATATAGTAATTCGATCTGCTCTTCGAGATTGGCTAGATTTAGTGGAGTCTGTAACCTATCCGTATGCTGTTACTCCTCTGCTGTATCTCTGTCTTGTATACATACTGTCATCAGTATCTTGTGGCTTGTATAAGTTGTATCTATGATTTATGGTGTTCCTGCTACCACATGTTTCCCAGACTCGTGACGAATTGCAAAGTCTGAATTGTCATTGGCGATATCAAAAACAAAAAAAATCACATCTGCCCATTCCATTGTCAGCTCATGAGCAGAGGATACATTGACACATAACATCAGTTGTGATGATTTGCAGCGTTCTCTGCAGCACTGAAACCAAATTATGCAAAAAGGAGCCTCTTCTAACATTGCCATCTCATTCCAATCAGCACAAGAATGAACACAAAATCACATTCCATCCCATCGAAAAAAATCAGAGTGCATCGGAGAAAGCTCATGAGAGCAATGCATTCTTATGATAGAAGCTAATGGGTTTGTTTCTACTACACGTAACCCCAATCTTGCAACAAAGTGCAGCATAAATCTACAAAAGAGAAGAAAGCAGTTTTCATTTGCTGCGCTTGTAACTGAAAGACGAAGAAACCTCTGATCACTTCTCCGGCGCCGGCGTAGCCGCCGCCGTCGCCGCAGCATCCTCGGTGGGCGGCGGCGGCGTTTCAGCCTGCGCCATGGCCTCCTGGCGGGCGCGGAGCGCGGCGAGAACGGAGACGGCGGGCATCTGGAGGCAGCCCAGCAGGTACTGGTAGGACTGCACCCTGGTGGGCATGGACTCGAGCTTGGCAAAGTCGTCGGGGCCATAGAGCTTGCCCTCGTAGACGGCGCCGGTGAAGTCGTTGAGCTGGAGCTTCCACTCCTTCTGGAAGTCGCGGTAGGGGCGGAGCGCGGGGGGGATCTCGTCGGAGCGGACGAAGAGCCACGCGTTCATGCCCCTCGCGTGGAGCCGCAGCTGCTCCCACGGCGTGCCCGCCACGGCCGCGGAGAGATCCGAGTTCTTCGCCACGAGGAGCCTCGCCGTCGGCGGGAGAGAAGCCCGGATGCTGCGGAGCTGCGCCGCCGTGAAGCCGTGGCACCAGATCCCCGCCAGCAGCTGGCACCCGTCCAGCTCGCGGCGGAGCGCCTCCTGCCGCGCCCGCTCCACCGCCAGCCGGATCGGCGGCAGCACTCCCCCCGCCGCGCTCCGCACGGACGTCATTGTCGGCGGCTGGCGATTGCGGCGGCGGCGGCGGATCAGGGTTCTTTGCGGCGGCTGTGTGAGAGAGATGGAGTCGAGCATGGGTTGTGTCTTGGGTGTGAGGCTTGTTAGTGATTAATGGGCCTTTATGGGCTTAGATAGCCGGACCGTAGTGTTCAAACAAAGCCCAGTAGCATGTAGGCTATGTAGCACCAATCTAATGGGCTTTAAATTCTCTTCATCTTGCCTTCCGTTTTTACTAATCATGGGTCTTGGCCTGTACCCACACGAAAAGAATTACGGGCCTCCAAGAGAAATTCAAGCCCGCTCGGCTCATATTGTCATGTTTGTTTATCTCAGCTTAATAATTGACACGGTGCGTAATCTCAGAAAAAAAACAATGCATGAATGATGGTATCACTCAGTGGAGTACCACTTCACATGATGGTATCTCTCTTTGTTAATTTGCGAGGTATCAAAGTCTAACATTGCAAACTATTCAGAATATTCGATGTGTGTGTATATATTCATCAATTAAATTGCGTTGAACGATCAACTCTCTGCACTAGTTATTTAATTAAACAATCACCAGGGAAAATGTTGCATTCAATTTGAAACATATTTCACCGGAAAATAATTCAACTCCCAGTATCAGGCGAGTTTCTTGCATCTCGGCGGGATTCAAAATTCTGTATATCTTTTATCCAGCAGCTAGCTCCAATATTCATGGACTAGTACGACTGAAATCAAGATCATTAGTTAAGGACAGTTTTAATTAATCATAGCTAGCCAAGCTGCCTTTTTTTAGGACATGCTAAAAGTAGTAGTACTACATGTGTTCTGTTCATAGTATATTAGTAGTACTACACATCTGCAGGGGCAGTACATACATACATATAAAAGATTATCTCCATTAAACAACAGACGGTACAAACAACAAGACCAGCTTTTAAAAAGAACCCTAGCTCCTTCGAGTACAACTAATCCAAGGAATCATCATCAACCAGCTCCCCAGCATCAACAAATGTCATTAGGCCTAATATAGTACTAGTACGACCCACCATCAACAATTTTAATAGTCTCCTCCGATCCATATCATGCAACAAGATTAATTATATACAAATCAGGTTGCGAATTAACGTAAGCAGTGACGCAATTCCGAGATGCAAAAAAAAAATAGAAATATGTTTCCTCTCAAGGAATCATGCCAAAAGGAGAGAGAGACCCACCACATGCATGGAAGCATAAAACAAGGACAACCCCAATCCTTAAAAAACCCAAAAATGGGATTTTTGTTTTATTTTAACTAGTCACTGACATTGTAGCTCTTAATAACAATTTCTTTTTACTGTTCAAAAAAATCATCTACCTTTTTGTTTTCTGTAATTTACTCTGTAAAGAGAAATTCATGGGGTCAAACTTTTATTTATGAGGCACATCAATCCAAATCAAGCAAAAAAAATTAAAGGTTGAACTAATTAATTTGATTGGGGGTTGTAGTCTCTTGCTGCTGATACTTGAAATGAAGATTGGTGTTGTTTGTACTTTAAGCTTTGAGCTAGTTTTTCAATGGTACCTGATGGTCCTTTGTCGGTGATCTAATGTTGCTGTTGTTTGAATATTTTTCTAGGTATCCTTTCTTGGAAGGAATAATGAATTGACAGAACTGACGATGGCATCAAAATACTATAATGTTACACGTCGACACCTGTACGACAGTTATCATAGCCATTTAGAAATTGCATAATCTTTCCACAATTTTTAAGGTGTATTATTGCAACTAGCAAATCAACCATAGCAGATATTTTGTGTCTCTACATCTGATGATTGGTTTGACTCTCACAATCACATATTAATTGGATGGTTTTACATTGTTAGTTTTTGGGGTTTTGCATATTTAAATTGATGGACATGGTTGTGAGTCTTAATACTAACAATATACTGATCGATTTTTTCCGCTGTCACAAAAATAAACAAATTCGAGCTGTTAGCAAGAAATGAAATTAAACTGTACAAACCTGTTTTTTTCTACCTTCTCGAGAAAAATCACAAGGTAACCGAGTGACAGAAAGGTGCCAATTAAAGCGCCAAGTAGAGCTGCAAAACTGTGACCCTTAGGGTACCCTTTGACATTTCTTAGTTTAACGAAATGAACTAAAATTTCAGAATGACACAACTTTTTGAAAAACTAGTTCATTTGTTTGAACTAAGAAAGGTCAAAGGGTACTCTAAGGGTCACCATGTTGCACCTCTAGCGCCAAGTAATTTTTTTAATTTATAGCCGATTAGGGATATAGGAATTAGGAACCCAAATTTCTTAGAATAATGCGATATGAAAAGCAACTAAAAATAGCTCCGTCTTGAATATATTTTCCGTCCTCCAAATATATCAAAATTTCATGTCAAACAGCTTATGTGGAGACCAAAAACAGCTTGGGTCGCTGATCTTGCAAGTGATTCCCTCAGTAGACATGAATTTCCATGTCGATTAGATCTCATCTTGCTTCCCTAGTAAAGTTGACAAAAAAACAAATGCCAACTTGGTGTTCCCGTTTGTTCATTGGTAAACACCTTTTTAGAGGCATCTGGAAGCAAAAACAAAGGTTAACCATGGGATTGGAGGATGCCACTAGAGATCTAGCACCATGCATGCATCTTGAGCAATAGAAATTAAGTTGGGTGATACCAAGGCTTGTATGAAAAACCAGGGTTTTCACAGTTCCCTGCGGAATCGAACTGTTTCTTATGAAGTTCCATTTTTCACGGTTCTTGATGGCTTGATGCAGTCCCATTTTTTGGAGGGAATCTATCTATCTTTATACATCTCTTTCAGGAAAAAAAAATCTACTGTAAGTCTTATCTGGTAGGTAATCTTAGTACCATGTATGATGGCTGTAAGAAAATTTGGCCTTTCCGGCTGATATTTTGGTCGTCCGGTGATCCGATCGATGCCGACAGATTCCGTCGGGTATATCTCACCATCCCCAACAGAAAAGGTCAGGCTGAAAAATCCCAACGGCGTCTCTTTGGATTTAACAGCGGACAAGGTCATGTGACAGAATCTGCAACAAATTGTGTCTGAAACTGTTCTGAATTTATCGAAGAAATTGCGCAACGAGCTGTCTGAATTAAAAGCTCCAGTGTTCCTATTTTTGTTCCATGCATGTAATTTTGATTGATGTACACCTGAATTGATTGATCATGGTACCAAACCCCAAGGGGGAAGCTAAAGCACACTCTTCTTCATGTCCTCCTACCTTTCGATCAGCCATCCATTTCACGATGGTATTTTTCCAATGGGAATTAACACCTTTTTCTTTTGAGGAATTGTCATTCTATTAATACATCAAAGTAAATAGGCTGAGACAATCTAATACAGAGAGAGAGAGATAAAATCATGTATGATTGCATATGTGAGTTGAACTACAAGCATTATATATTCTTGCAACAGTGAAAGAACAAACAACAGTACGACCCAGTGTGGTAGTTGGCTCCGAAGCAATGAGAAGAGCCAACTGACAGCCAAGAAAAGGAAGTGGAATAATTCCCAAAGTAAAGGTTCCACTTATCTCATGGTATCTGTACTGTTGAATTTGTATGGCAATTTCTCTATCAAATTTTTTATAAAGTAATCTCAGATGGTGAGATGGTGGTGAGGTTAGCAAGTGTCCGACAGCGAGAATTACCGGACTGGATGACGACACAGAAAGCCATGGAGAGAAGGAACATATTTCGCTTGGGAAGCAATGGAAAATACAGCCATGAACCCAATCCACTACAAGAAACCGCCCCGGCGCAAGACCGAAAACCGCTGAAACGCCGGAGGGGTGAAAAAGGGCACCGGCTTCCTGGTAAAAAATTTACAGTGTTGCTTCACTTTCAGCGGTGGTGGTAGCTTGAAGACGATGATGGAGCCATCGGGTCAAACCGGAATGAGGCCGGTGTGGCGGCGGGGGCAGCTGTCGTGGTGGCAGTTTTGGAGAATCCTGATGATGCTGCAGCGGACGATGACGATGATGACGAGAAGAGGGGCAATGGCAGTGTGGGAGGAGGGTGGCTCACCCTCCATGCCCAACTTGGAACACCCCCAATGCCCACCTCTGGCCTCCTGATGTGTTGTTCTCTGGCTGCACCCTACATAAATGAAGAGCAATTTTAGCATGCTGATTATGTAGGATAAACTCTCATTAATAAAACTGGTGTATTTTCTCTGTAAAATTTGATACTATTTATTTATTTTTGTAAAATTGGTCTCCATTCATGTCGCTTCAATCGACATAAAGGTGAAGTAGACATGCCCAGCTGAACCTTTTTTGTACACGAAAAATAATAATAAGAAAACGACATTTGTGAAGATATTCCTGAAGTTTACCAGGTGAGAAGTCATGAGAGCAAAATTTTGAAAAAGAAAAGGGAATGGCAAACATTGTTTTTTCTTCTCCAAAACAAATGGAAAATTTAGTACTCCCTCCGATCCTAAGTTGTTGTCGAAATATTACATGTATCTAGATGCTCTTTAAGAATAGATACATCCATATTTAGGCAAATTTGAGTCAAGAATTTAGGATCAGAGGGAGTACTATTCATATTATCAAACTATTATGAGGTTTCAACTTGCTAGCTTTGTTTTGTGCCGTACTCATGCTAATATAATAGGATTTTCTTGTGAATAAATAAATAAGCTCTTACTAGAGCACTAAAACGTTCTTAGCCACAGGAAGGAATATTGACCAAACTGTTTGAGTAGGTCAGCTCAGAGTTGTCAACCCTCTAGGGTGTTCCTTTTGGAGGAAATGATCATGCAGTTTTATAATCCTAATACTAATAATAATGCTACCCCAATTAGACAGTTTCTGAAAACTCTAGATCCTATATGTGAACCTTGTGCTAGGCATTAATGTCTCCGAAATCGACAGGGAACAGGTGGACCGTGGAGTCTAAGGAAATGACATGCAACTGATTCAAGAATTAGCTAGTTAAACTGACAGCCACACAAAACAAATGCAAGTAATTAATGAGGCTAAGTACAAGGCCAACTTTGCTAATGTACAATTTAGTATCAGCTCACCTCATTATTTAAGAATATGGGGTATGATTGGCCAGGCCAGATTGGTGGATGTTCTGCCAGAAGGGGGTACTGACGATGAGGGAGCGCGGCCAGCTCAGAGGGAGCATCAATCTGTACAACAGGCACAAGTTTTTCAGTTAAAATGTGAACTAAAAATCTTCTCGAGGTAAACATGTTACTATGTGGTGAAAATAATCTGGGCGGTGGGACAGACGACGGCGAAACTTAAATTTGGATAATAGCTGCAGGTTAATTGTGCCGTATGAAGTACACTAGGAGAGAGACTTATTAGAGACAAATAGGGCATCATACTGCAGTCACTAGCATGGTGACAGCGAAATATTCAATTATCAATTCACATAGTGCATCAGGTTTCTAGCCATACAAATCCACAAGTGAAAATTTGACTGATTGCGCAATCTTTAGAGAAAAAAGGAAAATTGTATAAACTTGCCTTGGCTCTCTTCACCTCAGAGCCTTGAAGTGATCCATGGTGGAGTTGCAGGCCATGGCTGTTCTTATCTCTTTTGGGACTCTGGGAAGCAGGTTGAGATATGCTCAAGTTGAGGTCGACATCTGCGCCTGCCCAATCGTTGTTAACCAAATTCAAGTTCATCAGCCAATCACCAAATGGAAAATTATAGATCTAGACATGAATAGGGGGGGAAACAAAAAGATTCAACCAAAATTTCTCAGCATGTTAATTACCTTCAGAAGTGACTTCAGTCAACAACTCCCCCTCATATGTGCTAGGCTCAAAGTTGGTCACAGCTTCTCTACCATTGCATTTGATCGCCGCCTTGTCGTAAGCCCTGATGTTCCCAAACAAGAAAGGAAAAAAGGAAGAAAAGAGAGGAGATTCGAGTCGGTACTTCGTCGAATGAAGAAAAAAGAAGAGAAAACAAAACTTTTTTTTTGCATCAATTGCAGATTGAATCCAAGCTCAAGAACCTTGCAGCCTCTACTTCATTGTCGAATAGCCCAAGATATATGTACCTGCACCCAAGCATGGCTTTTTGAGGAACTCACCTATCCACTGCCTACTACTTTTGTTTTCATCTATGCATCGCATTAACCTTAGCTAATACTACTTTAAACTCACTAACAATGAATCATGGGAGTTTTGCTTGATCTAATCAATCAACACACTCTTTTATACTAGATTCAGATCAGATTGGACAGGCAAAGTCACATCCAAACTTGAACATATACATCTCAAACAAACAAAAAAAGAAAAAGAAACTTACACATGTAACCGCATGAATTTTCGACAAATCAAGAAGTAAAAAAGCTTAGTAGAAACAGAAGAGAAGTGTTCTCACTTCTTGCCGAGGAACTGGCCCATGCGCGCCTCCCACCGGCCGCACTTGTGCAAGGTGACGCCTCTGTACTTGGAGCTGCCACGCGAGAAGCCAGTGCTCTGCCGCCGCAGCACGTGGACGAACTCCTCCTTTGACAGTCCCTTCATCTTCCAGATCGAGCATGGACCAAATACAAAAACAACAGAGTCAGAATTCCATCTGTTTCATCAGTTACAACAGGTAATAATGCACTTCTGAAGCTAACTGAACGAACACTTGGTATATATTATGCATATAATCACCTGCTTCATGTCGTCCTCGTAGTCGCTGAGGTTGAAGTTTATGTCGGCATCGACGCCGCGGAACTTGATCGCCGCTCGATCATACGCCCTGCGAAAACGTCTCAGAAGATCAACTTGTTTGGCCCGATGGGATGAAATGAACAAGGTGGAATATACACAAGTTTCAGAGTTTCAGACTTTTACGATACAGGATCCAGATGATGATCACAACAACTAGTTCTATACATATGTGCTGAAATTAATTACCTTGCAGCGGCATGAGCAGTGTCGAATCCACCTGCACGTGTCGATTTGGATCGAAAAGAATCCATGGATTAGAACACGTTTTGGTTCCAGATCAGTGACAGTAATTACTTTCAGAAAAATTCAGTAGAGGGAGGAAGTGACCAAATTTGGGTTGTTTGCTCACCTAAGTACACTTGCTTGCCGCAATCCCTGCATTATTACGGATGAACAGGAGCAGATTTGTGAGAATTTAAGAACTGATTTGTCGATAAGTACTGGAACAGAATTGATTGATAGGAAGGAGGAAGGAAGGATTAATTGGTGGCTGTACGGACCAGATATGGGATTCCCAGCGGCCGGTGCGGCGGTAGAAGGTGACGCCGCGGTACTGCGAGCTCCGGGAGCGCGGGCCGCGGCGGCTCTTCTTGGCCGGCGGCGGCTGCGCGGCCGGCGGCGGCGGAGGAGGAGGACCCGGCGGCGGGGCGTGGGCGTGCTGCAGGAACCTGACGTCGACCGGCTGCGGCGGCGGCGGGCGGAAGAAGCCGAGCTCCGCCCAATGCTGCTGCGGCGGCGGGCCGCTGCCGGCGGCCATGGCGGATGGGAACAGCTCGCGCGTGACGAGCTGCTGTTGCAGCGGCGGCCATGGCGGCGACGGCGTGGCCTCTTCTTCTTCGTCCTCGTCGCCCACGTCGTTCTCGCCCTCGGCCCGCAGGATGCTGAACTCGAGCGCGGCCCGCATCGGCGGCGGGGGGGTCGAGCTCGACCCCTCCTCCGCCGCCGCGGATGTCTCCCCGTTCAGCACCGACGACTCCGACGTCCCGGACTCGCTCCTCGCCGCCGCCGCCATCGGGAGCTTCTCCTCCACGTTCAGATCCAGCTCCATCGATCTCTCCCAATCAACGACACCTATATTATATATACGTACCAAACTCAAAACAATCTCAATCTCGAGCTTGCTGGCTGGATCGATCGATGTGCTGTGCTTCTAGTCTTTGAGGAAGAAGAACCAGAGGAGGTAGAGGTAGAAGCAGGAGAGTGCCGACTCGTTCTTCCGGTACATTTATCCACCTCCACGATCGCCGCCGCAGCCAGCTCCCTCAGTGCTCCTCCCAATCCTCCACCATCGGCGACCGATAATCGTCGCCGGCGAATACAATCCGGCCGAAAGGCGGCAGCTTTCGTGCTGGGGTGGAAGGATATTTGTATATGGCCGGGGAGGTTAGGGGGGTCCGGCGAGCGGCGGGGGGAGAGGACCGGAGCCGGGGAAGAAGGAGAAGAAGTAGTGGAGCGGGGCAGGGCAGAGAGGGAGAGAAAAGGAGGCCTGTATATATAGTATGCAGGGTCGCCGGAAGTAGCCGGTGAGAGCCGGTGATCCTTAAAAACCTTTCCTCATTTGGCTGTCCTTTACTCCTTTTTTGTTTTTCCGTCTATTACTACTAGTGGTATGCTATTATCTCTCTCTTTTGGTATTTTGGGTTTTTGCCCAAAATAAGGAGACATGAAACCTAAGAAAGAGTCAACTATCCTTTCAACTTCAATTTTACTGCTAGTAATAATGCTTTCTTAGTTTTCCACCGCTCTCTGGGCTGGAATGCTGGATAACTACTCCTTCCGTTCCAAAACACAACTCATATAGATTTTTCTCATTTGTTCCAAAACACATCTCATTTTTTTCTTGGTACCCGCACCCGGCCAATAACTACTCACATCCATTTATTATTAATCCGATATGAGTGGTCAGACACTAGAAACGAGAACTGTCTTGGTCCAAGTGCATAAATCTATATGAGTTGTGTTTTGAAATGGAGAAAGTAGTTAGCTATAGTCAAATTCATAAAGTTAATGTGCTATAAATGTATCTAGTGCGTGACGGAAACTTGTACAGTGCAGGTTGACTGGGGGCGTAGTAACGGAATGGCCACGTCGTGTCTCTATGGTCGAGCGCTGGTAGATGCATGGTTGGAAAGATAAGGCAAAACAAAATAGCAGTCGAAATGACTGCGGAAAAGCAACTATATATATGTGAATGCCCATGCGTCATGAACTCATGGCTCATAGATGGCGGTTTCTTAGACCGTGTGCTTTATTTTGTCTCCTAGTTTTCTGTCGCTCGGTAGTTTGGATAACAGCTCTCCGTCAAACTCATAAACTTGAAAGTGCTCTTGATGTATCTCGAAGTTGCATGGTCGGAAGTGTTAGATCTTTTGTAGAATTTTAATGATTGAAGGTTAAACTTATTGTTGATAAGTAAATTCAAATAAGGAAAGCTAGTGTTCGGGAGAATCCTTTTTTCAGAAGAAATCAGATAACATATCATCACGTCTTGAGTCATGCCGCAGGGTCCATTTGGACTCTTTGCTCTTACATATTAGTAATTTTCGAATTCTTATAATTTCGAAACTTGTAAGGACCGGGGAAGGTAAAGGGTAATTGACCGCAACTTGTGTTGCTTGAGAGTAAGTAGTGTCTATATGGTGATACTAAACGCTCGTAAGTATTAGAGAAGATAAGATGAAACCAATCGATAATCGAAAAGATCAATTACAAAAAAAATTACTATGCAAACCTTTTGCAATAAGACTACAAAATTTCCAAAACAGAATAATCACTCGCATGATGTGAGGTGAATGCATGCATAGATGGATCAGAGGCGCTCCCGGCCCGGCCATTGGAATTTACAAAACCATGGACAATATTTTTTTTTGACAAAACAGCCGCATCGAGCTATTTATTGCCAATAAAAAGGTAAAGGGTTGAGAGAATCAACCCAAAAGAGTACAATTATGAAACACTGGAAACAAACACTAGACAAGGGGAGAGTACAAGTCGAAAACCATGGACAATACTAGTAGATCAAACAATTAGGGCTTGTTCGTTTGCATGATTACTCCTTGGATTGAGGGGGATTGGGAGGGATTAGAAAGAAAATGAACTACAATCCCTGCTAATCCCTCTGATTTTGTGGGGATGGGACATAAACGAATGGGGCCTTAATAGTGCCCCACAACAGAATTGATACGCATATAGGCCAGTATATGTGTATCAATTCTGTGCACCCTCGATCGATCGTGTTCACACAACATTGGAAGTTCCAAAATTTTCTTTTGGAGAAACTAAAGAACTACGAGCAGCAGTGACGTGGACGTCTCCTAGCTGTGCAATCTCTTGCATTTTCTAATCAATCAATCCTATATAAGTTGTTGGCCAGGCAGCACACACATATAATATAAGTAGGAGTACTATTTACTAATTGGACCACGAAGGATCGGAGGAGCTGGCAATGCAAAAACCTAGCTAGATCATGATCGCACGGACCACATGGCAGCCACTTGATGCAATTTGGACGGACGAA
This sequence comes from Brachypodium distachyon, assembly GCF_000005505.3. Lineage (NCBI taxonomy): Eukaryota > Viridiplantae > Streptophyta > Magnoliopsida > Poales > Poaceae > Brachypodium > Brachypodium distachyon. The sequence continues at coordinate 37,937,164 of NC_016132.3, read as the reverse complement.
CAGCTCATCATCATCATCATCATGGATCGATGGATGGATTGATCCGACGTTGTATCCTCGGAGCTGACTCTGTCTAGCTATAGGGTTTGGATCCGGCCGTTGGATTTCATGCTCTGATCCACATCAGGACTGGTCGTTTCTTCATTTCTTTACCTGTTCTTTTGCAGGTAGAAAATTAAAAAAAAAACACATCCATTGCTTTTTTTTCTAGTGCGATGGATGATTAATAACTTCCGTTGCTCGATCGCTTTGCGCTGGCAATCTATTCTACAAATTAATGGATATGTGTAGAGTGAATATCATAATTTTGAGGTGGAACGAACTCACTGTAGTGTGAGATCGATCGTTCGAAAGGGCGGCCTGCCTCTATATGCATGTGCAGATCAGATCCTATAGCTAGCTAGAGTTAATCTGGAATTAGGGCACGTGATAATTGCGCACGAAATATAAAGAGGCACAACCAATCGATCGAATAGGAAACAGCAGCAACCATTGCTCACACGTTGCTCTCCATCCACCTTAATTAGCTTAGCTAGCTACCTACCTAGAGTATATAAACATCGGCATCCAATAATAAATCTCTCTTCAGCCGAGCTGGAAACAAGCTTAAGGTGAACTCTTTGCTACCACACCATTATTACATTGATCCATTTCCCCTTCTTAATTTACGGTCATTTCTGCTTTATATACTCTCTCCGTTACATAATTCTTGTCTCAAATTTGTCCAAATATGGATGTATCTATTCCTAAAAGCGTCTAGATACATGTAATATTTCGACAAGAATTATGAAACGGATGAAGTATATCCCTTTTGTTCTTTTTCGAAAATAAAGACGTTCTACATTTTTTTGTCCTAAAGCAAAGCATGGACCAGCTTAAAAACGACACCAAGACCTTATCACCAATGCATAACACGGAGCTGTGCACAAAAGTACACGTAAGTACGCTATACGGACAATATTGCAATTCATCGCATGTGTGAGCTAGCTAGCCCGTCGTGAACGGCGAGAAAACGAAAGTTAATTTATTCATATTTGTTTCGCCAATCAAAAATATTTCTGACAGGGATATGTAGCATGAATATGATTATTTTACGTACTCCTATGTGTATATATATATGATTTAGACGCGTGGAGACTTGACATGCAACCGCTTGGAATTAATTAGTTGGGTGACGACTAATTTCAATTAATTCGTTCGATTATCAGCGTACAGTGCGAACAGTTGGGCGTTGGATAGGGGTAAGTAACGACTTGCCGTTTTGGTCCCGTCCGGCTACGCACGAATGTTGATGCACGTACGAGCCCGTCGAAGATGAAAATTATCACAGGCTCACTCCATTCCTAAACTTTTGTCGCGACCATCATTCAAAAAGAAAGAAAACGACCTTCACATATGTATCACGGTCTTTTGGTTAGTTTAGTTAATTGTTAGGTATTCCCTCCGATCCTAAATTGTTGTCGAAATATTACATATATCTAGACGCTTTTTAAGAATAGATATATTCATATTTGGACAAATTTAAATCAAGAATTTAGGATCAGAGGAAGTCAATTATGACGAGTCGACGACACAAGCATTAATTTTGAACGAGTCAAGCAATAAGAAAGAAAACTCCATATATATATAGCAACGCACCAAATCATTCAGCTACTATACACAAAAAGCTCCGATATAGATATATACATCGTGCTAAAAAAAAGCATCCTGTAAAACTTTGGTATCTTTTTGGGTGCATCATATCGCCAGCATAGAAAAGGAGAAAAGATGCAAGAAGAACCAGAGCTAGTGAGTGTTGTCCCATCAGGCCTTCTTCCTCCAACAGTAATACAGTACAGCCACTATACTAGATGGATATGGAGTACAAGTATGTTGCCATATATGTGCCCCAATAATTGAGGTAGGTTGTCCTAATCATACCACACGTTACCATTTTTGGAGGGAGGGTTTGACCCCACCAGGGATGCACCCAACAAAGTCCACGTCAGCATGCAGCAGTCCACTGAAAAGACAGGCAGTGTAGTACTCCTAGCTCTGCCACGTATCTTATAATTTAACTTTGAGCAATAATTAATTAAAATCAACGGTTGAGTTATGTGACAAAAAAATGTATTTATCATTGCACTATGACGTCTGTTTGCTTTGAAATGTTAGCTTTAATTTCCTCTAACCCTTGAAAAGCTTTAATTTCCTCTAACCCTTGACATCTGCTTGTACACATACGAATCCTACAAAATGAAAGTTTACACCGGATATGTCGCCTTGTTCAATATTCCACCGAGTGTGGCCCTGGATTTGCTCAATAATTTTACCTTAACTTGGTTGGACCATTTTTTTGGGGCATCAACTTGGTGGACCATGTACGTAGTACGACGTCTGTGTACAAGCAGGACATAATGGCAATTCAACGGTTAAATCATATAGCTAGGCGCATCAAATGTCCACTTAATTGAGCCGGATGGAGGCCCACCGGCCACTAGTGGTACCTTCATCGTCACCTTCCTTTTCGGGGTACTTACGGGCTGTTTGGATTAGCACTGATGCATGTATGTCAATATTTGGCACGCCAAGGTTTCCACGGCTGCTACTTGGTTCAGCACCCGCACGTTGGCGAGCCAACCCCGCGTCCGCAGATTTACGCCCAGGGGAGCCAAATCGCTGGCAAGAAATGGACGGCGAGAACGCCCGTCAAGTCGCTGGCGAGCCGGTGTGTTGGGGCCGAAACCAAACAGGCCCTTAGCTTATACATATGGCCGGGTCATGCTGCTGTCAAGAAAAAAAACATATGGGTCATTCCTTAATTACACAATTAACTAGGCAACACATCGTGAAAACACAAAGAAAATATATACTCTCTCCGTCTCATGTCAAGTGATTTTTTATTATATGTATATAGACGTTTTTTAGACATAGATACATCAATATTTAGACAAATTTGAATAACTTAATATGGGACGGAGAGAATATACAGACAGAGTACACGTCTTGCTATGAATTTGATAATTATTTCGAAACTCCAGCAACAACAATAATCTTGGCAAAATGACACCATGCATAAAGTTGATTAAAACATAAATTCTTTTAGCAATGGAAGGATAAACACTTTGAGAAGACAGATAGACAGACAGACATGGTACCTAGCTAGCTCGAGATCGTGACCAAGGTTGATCGATCTTATTACCCAAAATGTCTTACATGTACTTGATCAAGAGATCAATCAATTTCCCTTTCATCCTGTCTTTCATTGTCCAATACACATCCCATCTTTTCTCATACGCTTTTGGAATTTTTCCCAACCTTTTTCTTGCCATATGCGATATCTCACCCTTTCCTTCTTTCGGACAGTCCTTACCAGTGCCCGTACGCCACGTCACGTCGAATTGGATCATGTCGCAGGCCGGCGTGTGACGTGTCCCTCTCACCAGCCAATGGCCGGTCGACAGGTCACCTCACCGGCTACAGTGGCGTGGACAGCAACAGTGAGCAGCTGCCAATTATTCATTCACTGCTCGAACGAAATGATGTAATAATTAACTGACTTTGCTGATAATTATCGATCCCCCCACTTATGTGGGAAAAAAGATTATTATCTTTAGAGAAGATTATTATCTTTAGAGAAGATTATTATTATTATTATTATAGTGCTGTTGTACTACTGATGCTGCTGCAGCTAGCTAACGTTGTACTGCAGGAATCTGGTCCATCGGGGGAAGGAAGAAGCCATGGATTGCGTACAAATGAAAAATAAAATAAAATAGAATCTAGGACATCGGGCACATGCATGCGCCCAATTCCGATGGAGATATTTTTGATTTCTGACTGGCCGGCCGGCTGGCTCTTGAGATCTCCAACAGACAAGAAGAGGGCAGCAGGCAGAAGATTGGATCAAGGGGGAGATGTGGCCCACCAGCAGGGTCTCAAATCTGGCATATGGTTGGCGTGCCAGACAGGTGGGCCCAGGGTCTCAAGGCCGAATTTTCTGTAAATTGCGTATATATAGGAGTAAATGCCATCTTGAATATTCGGAATTTTTGAATCTCTCTGTGGCATTTACTAAAAAAAACGTACAAACTGATGACATAAATTAGTGAGCTCTCTGTCGTGCAATACCGCATGGCTTTTCGCGTGCCCCATTAAGCTATACTCGTACTCCTCTGGAGGCTGTCTCAAAAGACGGTCCATAGTAAAGTCTGATAAATGTCTCAGCTTAGTTTGCAATTTGATATATCTCATGCCTTACTAACATATATCGTGTTTATATTGATCATAGAACGAATGAAGAGGCAAAAAATGGAGATATGCAAAAGTAGCTTGAACAATAAATTCAAAACACAAATCTACATAGAAGCTACTACCATAAGAAAAATATGTTCTACGGACGTTGCACTTTGGTCCCATAAATGTAGCTCGTTGTCTGTGAAGAACATTATGAATGACTGGTCCATTATGATCTCCCATTTGGTGAGAGAAGGTTGTAACTATGCTGTAACCTTGTACATTCTCCCTCCACGTCTCCTTGTAAAGTTCTCCGCTCTTTTAATGAAAGTTGTGCAGGCTGGCTTTCGTCCGCCGTAGTTCGGGTCAAAAAAATAAGAAAAATATGTACGCCTATAGATTTCTGAATCTTCCTCTTCTTGTGAGAAAACATAACTTTTGCCCCTAGGAAAATAAAACAAATTAATTGTGCTAAAAAAAGTCAACTAACATAACTGATCTGTTTTTTATAGAAAATGTAAGCAATAGAGTAGTCAAAAATAAGTCTAGTCAACGCAAAAATGTTCAAATCTTCCAACTTTTTGTGAGAAAATATAATTACATTGCCCATAGACAAATAAACAAGTTAAGTATTTTGAAAGGCCAACTCACATAACTGATCCCATTTTTAGTTTACAAACAATAATTGCCTTAATTGCCTTGGGTTCCTGTTACACACATGCAGGATCGATCGATCCACTTGAGCAATTAATACTGGTGTACGTGATCTGCATCACTAGTATTGTACAGGTACATTATCAGAGGATCAGCAGGGGTTTAAATTCACTGGGAACAGCAGTAATGATGCTTAGAACTTGCTGGTGTGATCGATCGATCGAATAGCTATAGCTGGTGATGAGACATCTGAATCTACAAATCGATCCCCCATTGATCAATTTTGTTATGTCCTGTTTGTTTCGATCTGCATTGCTGCAGCGCCATAATTCCCACATCTAATGCCCGGCCTGTTTGTTCTTCAGCTAATCTGTCGGACCAACAGGTAAATTATTAATTCCGGAGAGATATAGAGAGAGATCTCTTGAGGAGGTCCATATTGATATCCAACCAAATGTGTCTAGGTTTTCTTGAGCTTTCAAGAGGCGTCGCACTCACAGCAGCTAGCCATGCTTCTCCCTTAGCTCCAGCTGGCATGCAGGACCACCGCACCATTGGCCTAGCTCGCCGGCCTGTAAATTGTGGCACGTTTATATAGTTAGTTTCCATGGCGTGTCGATGGCCGGCTCATCCACCACCTCTGACAATATGCCGCCGCTGTCGGTGCACGTCTCATGTCGACGAATAAACCGATAACCAATCGAAATAATTTCCGAAAGAAATGGTTTTGAAATTTTTAGCCTTCTTTGTCGAAGTCGACATATATGTAGGAACCTTAACTTGTTAATGGCGAGGTTCGAAAGAGAAAGAAAAAAAGAACTCACGATGGATACCTCTGGGCTGTACTTGCTCTCCCCGTCGTCGTAATCAGCGTCTTCCTCTTCCAGCTGACAACCTGACATTGACGTGTAATTGTAAACGACCAACCGTAAACGGCACCATGAAAATTAAATTCAGTTTTGTACGGTAAATGAGTGCACGAAGTACATACAAGAATAGATAAACATGCATGATTTTTTTTTAAAAGGGTTACGAGAGGAAACAAAAGCTATATATATACAGCTTTCAATCAAGCACGCAGCGGCCAGAGATGTGACCATCTAGTTTCTTATCCGGCCCCATCCAACAGTATTGCTACGTGCTTCTGGATCGATCTCGTTAGGCAACACCTACTGTATATGCTACTGTAGCATCTTTACTTTTTGGTTAGTTAGACTTTACAAAAGGAAATTAAAAAATAAATCTAGAGATCGATTTCATCATAAATTAGTGAGCACTCGAACTGATCGATCCCATATGCATTCATCATTTTGTTTTTGTGTACGTTTTGTACAAAATTTAAGTTAATTAGACCATATTTGATATTTAAATATATATATGCTTTTAGTATAGATCACATGATACCACTTTTAATTATATCATAATAACCTCATACTAGTCGTCCAATTATTGGTCAAATTTTATCATAAGATCCATGCCTTAAAATTAAATCGGCCATGAGACAGTAATTTTTATTTAGTTTTACTTAATATACAAAAAATATACTACTATGGTCAAAGTGCAGCCTCGTGGAATGTGTCAAAATTGTAAGCTGACATGTGCATATATTAAGTAGGGTACCTATATGTTAATTAATTTCAGGAAGGACTGATGGAGAGATATACTTATAAAACAAAGGGAAAAAGAAAAGGAATGGATGAAAAGCGAAGAGCGTGCAAACCATCAATGAGCAAAAACCCTGTAGAGATAACAAAAGATATAAAGGATACAGGCTCTTTGATTATTATACAAATTTGTTCTGTGGCTGTTAATATCTGTGGTCGACGTGTACGTACAATACAGTGTCCGTGTTTTCGTCGTCAGACTTTATCAAATCAATTTAAATTAGCGTCCGAAATGGGAAATGGGGTCAATCCATCGATATGGACGGTACGAACGTAGGCATCGAGCAGCAGTGCATACGATGGATATGATCATGTCATATCATCGACCAAAGCATCAAAATTAAGTCAGTCAGAAAAATGAATTATTGCATTATATATTTGGGGGAGGCATGCATGTCAAATCAAGCTTGTGCACGTACCGGTTTGGGAAACCATAATTATGTGCTACCTCCTTTCCCAAGTATTAGAAGTTCTTAACCTTGTCAAACGTACTTTCAAATTTGATCAAGTTATAGAAAAACTATCAATATTTATAACTATAAGGTTCATTAATTCTGTCATTGTATATATTTTCACAGTATACTCCAAACCCGGACAAAGTTCATACAAAAAAATTATTAACATCTAATACATACCAACCAGTACCAGTAAATCAACCATGAAAATATTTTCTTAAATATTTTTTTGACCGGAATATTTTCTTAAATATTAATTTCATATTATATATGCTATCATTTTTATCAAATAAATATTGTCAACCTTTAGTTTTTTAACTTAAAACCTTATAACATACTCCCTCCCTTCCTAAATATAGAAGTTCTAACATTGTCCTAAGTCAAACTTATTTATGTTTGATCAAGTTTATTCATAGAAAAATCTAATAAGATTTGCAATATCAAATGAGTATACTATGAAAATTTACATAATGACATGTTTAATAGAACTAATTTGGAGATCTAGATGTTGGTAGATTTTTGTACAAACTTGACTTGCGGAAAGGTCGAACATGTTATATTTAAGAACAAAGGGAGTACCTAAATGCAAAGCTCGAACATGTTATATTTAAGAACAGAGAAAGTACATAAATGCGAACGAGAAAGCAAGAGTGTTAATATTACACATGCGTAGCTAAGCCAGTCGTATCATGTTTTTTGTGGACAGGAGCAAATCACCGGAGGGCAGGATAGGTATGAATCTCTCTCACTGTCAGAAGTGAAGCGATGGGAGGGGAGGGGAGAAGAGACACTGACAGGGAACCCTAGCTAGGAGGTGGCTAGCTTGGTCCAGGAATGATGAAAAGATCAGCATGGGGATCACCCAAGACAGACAGGGCATCCAATGAAAACAGCAGAGAGACACACACACATAGCCATCCATTATCCATATCCATCAGTGCTAGCTGGAGTGCTCTTTATTATTACCCCAGCGTTTCCATTGCCTGCCGGATGTGGTAAACCTTAAACCTACCACTTTAGTTTTATGCTTCATTCTCTCCTTTTTCTGGTCGACCTCGTATCGTAGCATGTATGATGCCGTGTTTGACAATCAAATGCAGCACCCTACCGTACCGGCTGTTGCCGGTCAGGCGTAGTAGTACGTTGTCATGTACGTGCGCATGCAATTATTCCGGGCTCGACCAATTGGCAGGACGCCTACATGGGACCAACTGTACTGCATATTAGTGCAAGCAATCCTCGGAATTAAGCGCAGTTACTGATTCTGGAAATGCGATTAGTGGAAAAGATGAACGGTCCTAGCTTAATAATTAGCTAGCTAGCTAGGTCTTCCGAATATCTTCCAAACGCATGCAGGGATAAAGTGAAAAGGCCACTAGACCATGACACCATATGACTTGGTAAATTCTATATGATGGCAAAATAACCACATGTTTTGCTGAAAAGATGTTTTTGGATGTTGCAAAACAAAAATGTACTCCGTCCGTCCGCCGATCCATAATAAGCTTCTGGTATTCAGTACAAAGTTATATGGGTCAGAGGGAGTAGACATTTTGGTCTTAATTTGTGTGTGTTACTTGATTAGAGTTCTTAGAAAAAGTTCCTATGCTATCAGTACAAAGTTATATGGAACGACACGGGGAGTTCTGTTTGGTGCAACCCAACGAGGAAAAGGAAGCTATATGCATTTCCTTTTCTGTAGGATTGCAATCTTTCTACTCCTTTCTTTTCTTCCAAAGGCCCCCTTAAAATCGAAGACTTCCTGGTATTTTCTGGAGAAAACAGACTATTCATCTTTTGTGTGAAATTCATGCAACAATATATCTAAACTGGTCCATGCGTGCACTACGGTTGAAAAGTCTGGTTCAAGAGGCGAACACCCATGGAAGGAACATGGACCATCTAAAAGACTAAAACCAGAAGCAGATCTTGAGAGACATTTCTCAGTCCGATCTTACAAACTTATTATAAAATCCAATTCAACTATAGATACCATGCTTCTCGGAATTTGCTATAAATTAATTAGGTTCAAAGGTAGTACAATCATCCATGCAGAGTCCTTTACGCATCCCCACGAACATACTAGTGCCAATTCTCTATTTCCAACACTCTGCAATTTGCACTAGATTTATAACCATATATATAAGCATCGAGGCTAGGCACACTGACCAAGCTGCACATACGTGCTGCGGAATCTTGTTTACTTATATGTGCTTATCTAGTAATGGAGTAGGAGTACAGTTTATGCAAAGCATGGAAACTACATATTTATATACCCCCTCAGTTTCCTTATGCAAGATTCAAGATTATTCAAGTTTCGCAAGTGACTAGACCAATATACATCATACATGCATGTAGATAATATGACAATTTTGTGTCGCGTAATCAATATTTTATAGTACTATTAATCAAATTATTGGCCAAATTTGAATCTTGAAATATGCGGACACCTTACATAAATAAACGTTCAAGAAGGGGACTTAGCTACTTACACTTTTACGTCGCCAAGTTGGCCGTCGGTTGTTTCCTGGCACAAACTGGAGGTACTGCTGGGTTTATAATCAACATCTCTGATTGGTACAAGGATTATGTGCAACGCACACCACCAATCATGCATGTAGGAGAACGAGGATATACAATATTTTTATTTTTCCCAGTCCCCCTCCATGTATGTTGCAAATCAAATATTACAAGTTGCGCGCCAATCAAACAATACCCAGAAACAAAGAGATATCAGAATCTTTCCAGAAAGATAAATATAAATATATACACAATACAAAAATTACTTAAAAATTATATGGTTGGCAACATGAGACAAAGGAAAAGGGGCAATACAAAAGGGGGGAAGTGGGCAAGTTGCTATTCTTGGGATGCTCTGGACAACACAACCTAGGAGGAGCTCGGTCAGTAGTCGTCGCCTGCATATATGGCTTCTGTGGCGCCCGTTTTTTCCTCCTCTGAGTTCGTTATCTTAATCACCACTATATTCTTCTGATAGGTTAAGAAAAGGAGGAGGGAAACTTTGGCATCGCTTTCAGGGTTCTGGGTAGCTAATTAAACACACACAAACAGGTTTCATTTGGCCCTTGAGGTGCACCAGGAGGCAGGGGACCTAGCAGTGCAGTTGTCTCATGGCCCACCGGTGGACCAGTGGCTGATTTACTTGGTTGGGTGTTGTGTGTAATGACCTGTAGGTCCAACTCCTAAAGAGCCAGAGCCCAGAAACCTATGACTCTGTGACAGGTAAGCTAATTAACCACTTCGGAGTATATCTATCAGTACTCCTGGTGTGATACTCTTACTACTGTTTGATGATGATTATAAGGTTGATTACTATTGCTAACAAATAGGAGTACCTTTATTCATTTTGGACAGTCTGTAATACCGTTAAATGTTATAATTATATGCTCAAAACAAATTGCAAGTGCTTTCGATAAGAAACCTGCAGAATCTAAACAGTTTTCTGTATACTTATGATATACCGAGTTCAACAGGAAGAGAAGACTATATATATAATCTTATATGTGAAACAAAGAAAAAGGAATAGAAGAGTATTGGTAGTAGTTTATACTCCCTCCGATCCATAATAAGTGTCACAGATTTTGTGCTAACTTAGTACAAAGTTGTACTAACATTGAGACACTTATTATGAATCGGAGGAGTACTAGTTTACAGCATGCTATTGTCTGCCGACAACCTAGAATAACAAGTCCAGGTAACCGTGAAGCTACAAGCTTGGGAGTACTTTTCTTTTTCTTCTAAGCTCTTATGGGGCTCACAGTCATTGATTGCGGCGGTCTAGAATGAACTCACAAATAGAAAGCAGAAGGAAAAGAAAACTCAACTCAGAAAGAAATTAAGCCTTTGCAAGGTTGTTGAGTGCCAGACAGGGGAGCTCGAATATAGGTAGTGACACCGGTAATGGACACGAACTCTACTGGGGAAGACATGATGATGGCTATATGCAGAAACAGGAGACATATAAGATCTGGTTCGTATGCGTTGCCTGTCGTGCTGAAAACTCAACACTTATGAAATATATGATATACGTGTTATGATAGAAATTCCAGGAATCTTGCTAAAGTTGGGGAGTGCTTTTAGGCCCTGTCTGGAGCACAGGAATTTCACAAGGATTCGAGGAAAATGGTACAATTCCCAGGCTCCAAACAGGGCCTCAGTTTCAACTTACGTACACATCTAGATTTCTTGACCGGAATCTAGAAAATTCAGTGTCCAAGATAACAATGTGAATGTATGTAACATGGCCAGAAGTTGTTTCAACAAAAAGGATCTAATTCTCATATATGAACTAACCATCTGCTAATATAGCACATAAACTTTACAATAAATGAAATATCGCATGAGGCATGGGGCATCTGGATTCTGGAACTTACAGTGTATGCTTGTCATGTGATTTCTGCGAGCACTCTCCTTTGCCGCCCACAGGCAACAGGTGTTAGATGCAATTACTGCGGTAGTAACCAGGAAGAATTCTGTGATGGTAGTGCTGACACAGTGGGATGCAAACACGAAAGGGCCACCACTGGGATGGCCCCCTTTTCATCCACATATACCAGATTAGATTGGAGGCCCAACAGGTCAACAGAAAAAAAAAACTTACATTAATACTTATGAATTAGCCCCCACACTAATACATCAATCACAAACTTTCCCTAGATAAGCTAAGGTTGCCATACCAATCAGTAGTTAATTGTAAGTGCTTCATCTTGAGAACTCATTAATAGAACCAGAACTAATTAATAGAATCAGAATGACCTCGAACGATATACTGGTACTATACTAGAACCAAAAAAGCCTAGACTTTAGTATCTACTTGCACAAACACCTGTCGAAAATAGTAGGTATAGCTTAAATGCCAACTTGGGTAGTTAAAAGAGGATATGTATATAGCTTAAAATCTTGCCCAACATTTTGGTGCTGCATCAAAGGCACCACCACTTGCTTAAGGGGTCACAGGGTGCTGCAACTTGCAGGGTAGTTGCCTTTAGGATAAGGTGAGGGGAAAGCATGAATGCAGCAGCTGGGAGATACAACTGATGCATCAGGGAGGTGTACTTGACTGGCTACTTGCAACACCTACTCTTGTGGAAAAACAAGTTATAACCTATGCATGCCTCATTGGCTCCTCCTC